>NC_081828.1:89895157-91152657 GCF_030867095.1 Alligator mississippiensis | reverse complement strand
GATTTAGTTTCCTGCATCAGGGCTAGGAACAGACATTACACATAAACTGGTTTAAATGATCATAAACAGGTTTAAACCTGTAACAGAAAAGACACTCAGTACACATAAACCAGTGTGAAAATGGCTGGAACCAGTTTGAGATAAACCTGGTTGAATGTAGTATCAGACTTAGCTGATTTGATTTAGCTTTAGACTGAGTTTAGACTTAGTTGAAGTTTGATTGCATCAAACCAGTTTATGCAATCTCTGTCCCAGACCCCTTGCTGGTTTAAGTTAAATCAGATTCCCCCAGCATCCTGGCATGCTCTCTGAGCTGGGCAGGGCTCTCTGTTCCACAGCAGGGCTGGCCCCTCCCCTCTGCTCCCTGGCTGGAGCTCTGACAGAGACTTGCAGGGTCTGCTGGCTTCCCCATGCCTCCCTGTCTCCCCTCAATACTTCCTGCTTAAGTAGACATCCCTTCCTCCTCTCCCCACAACAGGGAGCATAGCCAGAATGTGGTATGCTAGCTAATGCTGTGTAAGGCAGATAGGACAGTGTCCACTTACGGCTTTTTAGAGCTAATCAACAGCTCAGCTGGTAATGTCCCTGCATTCCTTTCTTTGGAAAAATGTTCTTTACGAAGATCTTGAACTAATGAGTGAGGATTTGTCTTCTGATGGGGTCCTAAATGCTGGGGAGGCAGAGGGGGACGCTCCCTAATCATAGCATCCTGCCATGGCCTAGCCATGCCCCCCTCAGCTCAGCCCTGTGCAAGGGAAGGGAAGGCTGGTCTAGCACCTTGCCCCACCCCCCAGCTTCTAGTCTGAGCCACTGCAGGCATGTGCTTGCATTTTTTCTGTCCAGAGGGGATATCTGTACAGTTGCAAAGTGATTTAGCCTAGCCAGGTTAGACTAACCTGCAAAGACTGAATTCAGGCTCAGGCTTTTTGCATGTCTGTCCCTAGCCCTGGGCCCAGACAACCTAGGGAAACCTGTTTTTCTTTATGCAGCTAGGATTTCCAAGGAGACTCCTAGGTGAAGGAGAAGTAGTGAGGGAGTTGGCATGTAGAAAATCTGTTGTTTTCCTAAATAGACTGTAACCTTTGGTGTGTTATCCTGTAGAGCAATTGTATATTTAGAAACTCTGTGGAAACCTGTTTACTCATGTCTTTCACTTGCATCTTCAATAGGATACTGCAAAAGGGTGTGCTTAAGCTATGGGAAAGGCCAAAGATTACTTTCTGGTTAGTATCCTAACCACTTGGATATTGGGGCTCTGTTTTACCCCTCCTGTTCTCCCTCTTCCCCACCCCCATTTCCCTTCCCCATTTTTATGGGTCTTATATTCAGGTGTATGCACAAATAGCTTTGTGTCTGTGTGGGTAGATTGTCTACAAATATGTAGACAACTGAACATGTTTAGTCAAGGCATCTACACTTTAAATGTCCTTACTGAAGGAGTAGAGGAATTGCAATCTGTGTGTAAGTGCCGAAAATGCCACTTCCATGGCAAGAAAACTGTGTTTTGGGCTTGTAAAGAGAAATAGAAATCAATCCTTAATACCTGCATGGAGAACAAAACTTTGATAGTGACCTCTTCAATCTAGCAGATAATGGTATGACAAGCTCTAATGCCTGACCATTATTTCTAGTCTGAATTTGTCTTACCATAACTGTGAGGGCAAGTAACCACTGGAACAACTTACCAAGGCATTGACTTCTCCAGCACTGGCAGTTTTTTCACTTTGCTTTTCCAAATAGTAAGAAACAAGTGCTTGAGTACTCCTACCCATTGCTCAGAGCAGAGCACTGGCTAATCCTTACTGCATTGATCACAATTAATCCTTTTTATGAAGGAGAAATTTTCAAATTATTTTCTGGGGGTGGTGTCAAATGAAACTTCCTGAGGAAGCAATAGAGTCACATCTTAGTATAACATAAATTGAATGAATACAATGAAAGCATATTTAATTACTTCATCATATAGTTCATGCTTAACATTTTGGAAGTTGCTATGGTGACCTTAGAATTGATTTGTTATGATATATTTAGTGCTAATTTGCTTGCATCTAATTTCCATTTTAAAGGCCTAATGTCTATTAGTTGTTCATAAGAGCACTTTGTGGCAGTGGATTTGAAGTGCTTTATTGGAGATGTACAGTCTATAAAGATCAGGAGTCTTTATCAAAATTAATTTCAGGCCTCGTATGTAAATACAGTCTTACAATTATTACATCAATCTACCGTAGCTTTTAATTTCAAGACAGGCAGGCAATTTATTGTAGACTAGACCTGAGGTTTGATGAGTTAATTAGGTTTCCTAACCTGTTATCTTATCTTTCATAATTAATACTGTGATCATATTCATCTAAACTCAATTATATTGAAGCAGTTGTGTGAATGTTTATAAAAAAGCAGGAGGAAAACATGGGCACAGCAAGACATCTGTACACTCCTCAGGGTGCAAGCTCTCTAGCAACCAGTGCTGTAATTAAAAGGGGTATTCCAGTTGTCTAGTAATTTGGGAAATTAATCTTATATTTACTTGAAACTCTGTTGGTGAGCTGAAGCTGGATAACATCCCATGAGTGAAAACTATTTATATATTCACTTAAAAATAGGATTCTCTTAATTTTATGTAGGGGATGTAATTCTGTGCTTGAATAGGACCTGGTGTTTGAGAACCTTTTAGCTAAGACATGCTAATTCATTGAGTGACTTGAGCTTAGGTCCAGTACTTCAACAAATATTTGGTTGCATAATTACTTCAAATTTGATTGGCTGGTATGGACAATCCACTTCCTTATTTTTCACAAACATCCATGCAGGATCCCGTTTTAAGAGAGTTTAGTAAGTGGACCAGAAACCGCTTTCTTCTAGTTAAAAGGCTGGTTTAATTACTGTATTTCCTATGGGTTCTTATGTTACACTTATCACCATAGTATTTGAGTGCCTTCCAGTAAGTCATTAAAAGAAGTAACTAACATATCAAGCATTTCTTTGCTTGTGCTCTAACCAGGAAGAAAGATGTGCATATAGTGAAATATCTTGTTTTTTTGGTAGGGTTTTTATTATCTTGTTTTATTTTTCCCTCATGTGCCCCCCTCCCCCCCCCCCCCATTCCTTTTTGTTCAAGGTGGGGTGAAGAAATGTGTCTGCATCTCCCTGTTGAGAAGAGAAGGTCAAAGAAATATCCTTTGTGCTTTCAGCAGAAAATATGGAAACTTGCAAAGGTCCTTAGTTACTAGAGGAGTTAATTTCACAATCTCAGATCAGCCCTGAAGAAATCTGTGTTCTGCATTGATGAGCTTTACCCATATCATGAAGATTTCTGCTGTGCCAGAGGAGCAGGGTAAAAAACAGCTATCTCTGGGGGTTTCATACGTTCTTGGGTGCCCTGGGCCCCAGTCAATGGAAGGCTTTGAAATCAGCTCTGAGCTTGATGGGATCATGAACCACAAGGACCCCAGTAAGTTGATTGGTCAGGCAATGATTCATTAGGCCCTTGGATGTACCCATTTTGTGGATAGGATGTTGCTGTTTTTAATTTTTCTGGATTTGGATCTTGAAGCCTTTGAATATTCATGGTTATCCAGTTTCATTTTTCTGGCTCATTGTACTGGGATTGAAAGGACTATGACCTCTGTCTTAATGAGATGATGGTTGGTTCAAAGTAGTCATTGTCAATCTTGACATTTCAGCTGAATATTAATTTCAGTATGTGACTTGCTGCATAAGTTGGACCAAAAATGACTTATGAAATTCCTATGGAGGGAGGTAACAAGATGAATTTTTTGGCTTTTGCATTTTGGCTTTATCAAAATATATGTTGAAACCATCCACTATGACAAGTCTTTCATACTTCATCACTATTGCTGAGTAATGTCAAAAATTGACTTAGGAATTCTTTAGTTTTGGGTGAACTGTAAATGAGCATAAAATCTATTGTAGGTATCTCTGGTTTGATGTGAGATGAATGAATTTGAATAAAGATAATTTAGGTAAAGATACCTCTTTGTATTTGAAGTTTCATTAAAAGAAGTCTGGCAGCACAGTACTCAACTTGTCTTGCCTAGGTTTGGTAGGTTGCTGGACTTCCCTTTTCATGATTAGAATCACAAAGTCTAAGACAGGAAACATTCTGGTCCTAGTACAATCTCTTATTCTGATACTCAGCATAAAGTATAGGCAGAGGTTAAACTAACTGTGGCCTGTTTTAATGGAAATTGTATGTAAATCTCCTAGGCTTCTTTGATTACTCTCAGCCATTGCCTCCATAAATATCTACACTATTAAAAAAAAGAAAGGAGATCAAAATGCCCAGCAAAATTTGTCAACTGTAACTAAATTTCACAACTTATTTTTTGGGTTTTTTCATTATTCACTTAGTTTATAGAACTTGTAAACTAATTATCTACAAATATAATAGCATTTCAAAAGCTAAAATGTTTAATGAAAAAGTAAGCGAATAAAATCTTAATGAAATAATTGTGTTTATTATGATCAGATATGATACTGAGACATTGCTTATTACTATATCAATGTTTTGTACAAGGCTGCTTCATTTTCAACTTAGAACTTTGAGAGTTATTTTGTGCTTAAAAGAGGAATAAGTACAATATTTTTATTGGAGTTTAAGTAGTCAATTTTCTTGTTATTGGGTATGCAGCTTTATTACAATAGGAACAGGAAAGTGGGCATCTTCCCAAATTGTTATTCTGCTGTCATTGTTTTGGAGTACTTCTCATTCTCTATACTTGGAGGCATTTTCTTGATGAAAAACTATTGCAGAAGATATGAGCAAATATACAAACATAGAGGTGTTGGCCTTCTTGCTTTCCACATCCAAAAGGGAAGACCTCTATTTAATTTACTTTACACTTAAGAATTTCTGCTGTTAACATATTTTGTGCAGAAACTGCTTTTTCATGTGGTAGTGTGTACTTCCTGGATATGTAAACATTGTTCCTCTGAACTGTTCAAAATGTTGCTGTTTTAGAAACTGGTACAGTTGACTGGTGGAAAAAATGCAGGGCTTTCAAACTGCTGCATAAGTAAAATACAGTCTCTCCAATTAGAAACTAGAATGATAGAATGAAAACAGTATGACTAGAATTCTGTTTCACCAAGGGGATGTCCAAAGTACAGCTTGTGACCAACTCTCTGAACTACCCATCTAGCACAGCCTAGATTCTGCTACCCACGGTTATAAGTGTCACCATTATAGGAACAGGAAGATTTCTCTGCATTTCCAGAGGATGTTTCTATTACTATAATGGGAGTACTTAAATGCCAAAATGAGGTAATAGAATCACCCCTACACTTAAGTTGGGTAACTCAGAGTTGGTCTTAAGCTGCACTTTGATCATTCACTTGGACCCCCCCCCCCTGATGCACAGGTGTGATGAGATCTGATGTATGATCCACACAATCATACTTCTTGTCATGCCACATGTGCATGGCAGGAGGCATGATTGTGGGATCATGCATCAGACCCCATCACATCTTATTGCTGGTTCAGGGAAAGCACGGGATCATAGTTTCATAGTTGTTAGGAACTGGAAAGGACCTTACAGATCATCAGGTCCAGCCCCACTGCACTTGGGCAGGAAAGACAGCTGGGATCAGATGACCCCAGCAAGAGGGCAAGCAGCCACAGCACACCTTTCTTTCATAGTGTGGAAGGAGCTGCAGAAACAAAAAAAAGAAGGGCAGAACTCTGAAAGTTTGCTTAATATTCTCACTCAGAATATAGTTTATGGTCCTGTGCCTCCTGTCAAGGACCTGAAAAACTTCAATTCCCACTGATTACAAAGAGTGATTGTGGGTACTCCATGACTTACCAAAGGAGCTTAAAAACTCACAGGACTGTATCCCAGAATAAGCATTGCATAAAGAGAGAACATGGAACTGAAGACTCTGTGAGCCTTTAAGACCTAGAACATGTGGGTGATATTAATGGAGTAAAGCAATAAGCAACATTGTGGCCATCATAGTACACATAATTCTGTAATTATCTTCCCTGTGGTTTTGCTCATGAAGGACCGAGAAGAACTGTTTTAGGACAGGGACACTGGTTTTGTTACTCCCAATAGCTCCAAAATGATGCCAAAATGTTATCCTCTTGATTTTGTAAAACAGAGTGCAAAAAATGGCTTTGAGTGCTGTTTAATACAGAGTGCTTCCTGCCTCAGATGGAACAGGCTTTGTTTTGTACACTACTAAGCAACGTTGAATTATTAATAAAGGGATGTATTGGAATAACACAAGTTCTCCTTTAAATAACATCAACGGCAACATGATTTATTTTGAGGTGGCATACTTTGGTTAGCGTTACCTTTCCTAGCACAGGGGGATAATTGCAATGGCGACGTGGTGTTGGGCTTCAGCTCAGGATGTACACGAGTACTGGGAACACTCTAGGTATATCAAAGTTATTAACCTGTGCTGAAACCTGAATTTCTGTCTTCACTGCTATTTACCTGAGCCAACTATATTAAAATTAGAATGGGTCTGCCTTCACATGCTGCAAGTATACCTTTAGTTGCATTGTGGATGCGCGGAGTGGATGTTCTTATGAAAGCTGAGCCTCCTAATAGAAGATGCAACCCTTTCCTCACTTCCCCCAAAAGCAGACAATACTGCCAGTACTTTCATTTTGGTTCCCCCCATCCCAACAAAGTCCTTTCCCCCCCACTGAGGTGTTTTTGGTTTTTTTTTATGGATAAAAAATATATTTTTAAAAATTTGTCAGGAAAATGTTGAAACAAAATACATTTTAAAATATTTTCAAAACATAGCTAATATTTTTTTCACTAACTTGAAAGTAGAAGGTTTGCTTGAGTTTTTTAGGGGGTTTTTGGCCTTCACCCTTTGGCTATTAATCTACTGAAAGTGGGGAAAACTAGAAAAAATATTGAAAAAATAGAGGAAATAAAGCATACAGAACAAATCTTTTTATTTTTCTTTTATTCCCCTTCTTTCCCAGCAGCAAAAAAATAAAATAAAATAAAAATGGAGAAAGTCTTAAAAATGTATAAAATAAAATGAAAGTTAAAAGGATTGCACAACAAATAAATTGTTTTAATTTTAACTAAGCACCAGGTGCATGATCTACTTGTTAAAGCAAGTTTTATTATAATAGGCAATCCGTATGCTTCATTCAGCTTGCATCTTTATGTGACTAATTTGAGCATAAATAATTATAAAGATCAGCCTTGTAGAAAATAGACAGGGTGTATTCAACAATTTAATGTTAATTGTGTTTACATACCAAAGCTTTTATTGATTTTTTTATTTTTTATTTTTTAATTATAAAATAGCCAGGAAGGGCCAAGAATGTAACCACGTGCATGCATAGCATTTACTTTAGCCTTTCAGGAAAAGATGCTTGGTCAAAATTCCACAGTGTTCTAGAGTTGTATGTTACAATTACCAAGCAGTTTGGCTTGATTTCCTTCCTTCTTTCTTTCCTTCCTTCCTTCTAGAAAACTAAATGCTATAGTAAGTTGCCAATATTTTGGTGTCAGAGCGTCTGAATTTTTGCATCATAATATGCTTTTAAGGAACTTGATTTTTTTTTTTTTTCCATAGGTGCTTCCTATGTTCTAATGGGCAACACTCTTGAAAGGTTTTAGTTGCATATGGCCAAACAAAAGCCATATCCAACTGAAATATGGATCTTTCAGGAACTGAAAGGACAGAACAGTGAATTGTCCAGGCTCTCTATTTATGTTTGTTCAGATGAATTCTTTGTGAAATGAAATGGCTATGCTTCGAGAAACAGCGAGGTGAATTGAGAATGACAAAGTAATGAGAAAAGGACTGAAGCCTATTGCCATCACAAATAATATAAATGTTAGTTTCTGTCTGCCAGTCACCTCCCTTATAAAATAATAGTAGCTGTCAGACAGAGGAGCTGCAAGAAATGATGTTGTTGTTTAAAAAAACATTTTTCACTGGTGTGTGTTTTTTCTTATGAGCAGTGCTGATGTATATACTTCATAGTGCTCACATGATAAATAATGCACCTTCTTGATGAAATCAACCTGTTGTATGTCAGGACCCCCAGAAGTAGCAATGTATCAGAAGAAGGAAATCATAATTGAAAGGAAACAATCAAGTTTTAGATGTGCCAGGGCAATTAATCAGTAAGACATGACAGATTGTGTGGCAGTGCTGCTTAATCACCCCTCAGGTGCTTAGTGAGGCACAGTACAAAGCTGAGTGCTTCCAGTTCATCCAAAGCATGCATCAATCAACACTGAAGAACAGACTGAACAACAGAGAGGGGATAATGAAATGGCTGCTTTGAAAATGGGGAAATCCCCACCCCCCTTTTGGGGGGTGTAGGGGAGCAGTGTTGTGCTGCCTGCAGCTGGGTTGTGTCTCTGCTGTAACAGTTGTGTTCTGTCCCTTAAAACTTTCCTGCCATGCTTTTGATGGTTAGACAGGTACCAAACACGTTGGGAGACAAAACTCAGTTAAAGGCTCAGGAGGTCTGCTTATCTTCGCAGGGCTCCACCATCCCCATCCTCTGCCCTAACCACACCAGATGTTCTGGGCTTGATGTTATTTGCCTACTAGATGGTAGGTCTAATCTTAGTCCCTTGAGCCTTGTAGTTGGGGTCTACTGCTAAGTTGGCTGCTTGCTCCGTTCTTCCCCACACGGGTCCCAAGAGAGCTGCCTCTTGGTTCTAATCCTACCCTTACTTTCAGGGTCAGGAAAGACTCGCCCCTCCAGGAGGGGTATAGTCTTGTCCACGACTCTTCTTCTTTCCAGGGTCCCAAAACAATTCTCTCCGCTCCTCAGGACTGGATCCACTGACAGAGAGGCCTCCTCTATCGCTGTGCCAGCTCTCAGGTAAGTCCAGGGACCAATTGCTTTCCTCCAAGCCTTGGTGTTGGTTCCTCTTCTCTTGGTGTCCTCTTTACCTGCACCTCACTCTCCTTTTCTTTGGGCTGACCCCAGATGCTCCCTTGATGTCCTTTTAAATTCCCTTTCTTTCCTGCTGTGTCCCCTGTGGTAGCGTCTGATTTACTGTCTTCTGGACACAGCTGTTTTCCTTTTTCTTTTTCAGTGTGGTTCTTCTCTTTTCTGTCTGCCATGCCATTTTCCTTTGCCCAGACTTGCAGCTTGGTTTGCCACGGCAGCCCTGGAACTGCCACAGCCCTAGCCCCAGCTGGTTCCTTTAATTAATCAGGGCACAACACCTTTTCCTCCTCGGCTTTGTGTGGTTTCTTCTGCATCCTCCGGTAAGTTTTGTTTCCTTATTCTACTGTGGCAGGGTGTCTTGGTCACCCTGTCACAAGGGGCAAACCCTAGTTTCCTTCCTCAGTGTGTGAGGAGCCTGGAAAGAAATTTGTAGCTTGTTTTAGCTCCAATATCTGTAAAAGGGAAATAAAATCCTGAGGATAGAAGCCTCCGAGCATCAGGTTCTATTCCCTGGAGGTACTATCTATCTTACTCTGATATCATTATCCTGGTTAACAATTGGAGAGATGGGCTGGGGTCTTGGGGGTTATTGAACCAGACCCCTGAATATTGGAGCTGTCAGGTAGGAATGGAGACTACTGACATGAGGACACAATCCTTTCAGGAAGGCCATACTTTTGAAGGTTCCAGTTGGTCCAGGTTCTGCAGATCTTGGTTGTTCCTGCTTTCTCTTGCAGCTGATTCCACAGGGGCTAAAGCTGCCTCCACAGTCTCTAGGCAAAAGGGAAAGAGGTAGCAAGGAGAGACTCAATGGGAGGGCAGTTGAGGTCAGAGAGGACTGTCCAGCAAAAGTTCACTGCCCCTTATGGTTTTTGCTGGCTTCACTTTTCCATAGCTGAGCAGCTTTTCTGTGTCCTAGGGATAGAGTGATTGGGCTTTTTTGATTATGTCACTGTTAATGTTGCACAGCTTTGGCCACTTTGTAGCCACTTTTTCACGTACATGCCCACCCAAAATAACCCTGAGCTCCCCTTCTGGATGATTTCAAACATTGATGAGACCAAACATCAACAAGGGGAATGGCCATTAGAGCAGTGGTTCTCAACCTTTTTCACACAGGGACCCATTAGCACAACTATCAGCTTGCCATTACCCACACCCTCCAGGTCCCAGATCCACAAAATGTCTTTCTCTCTCCCCATTTCCCCTCCAGCTCCTGCATCCAACCCCCTCCTTCCATCCCTCTCCTGCTGCTTGATGCTGCCCTACTGCTCCCCATGTCCTCCCCTGCTGTGTGCTGGCTTCATGAAGCCTTGCAGCATTTCCCTCAGACTCCCCCATGACCCTTTAAAATCTTGTAGCCCACTTTTGGGCCGTGACCCATGGGTTGAGAAATGCTGAATTAGAACATACTAAGCACCCAGCAGTGAAAACATTGATATGTTCTATCTTGTCTATTTCTATTTATACATAGAGGGTTGGTGAGTAGGCCCCTCAGCCCACAAAAGCTTCATCCCATGATTCTCACTCTTGGCAGAGAAGACTATAATGACTGAGTGCCTCGGATGACATCTTTACCAGCCTGAAATTGGTAGCAAGATTTGTCTTGACTTCTATGTAACTTTTGTCCCTAGATTCTATATAAGTGCATCCCAGTATACATGGAAGAACAAGACTAAGGGAGTAAAAATTGACAAGGACTAAGAGGGCCTCACCTTGCCTTTGTATTAACCTTTGTGGTAACTTTTAGCAGCATGGCACATTAGACATCACTATTTTACCTTGCAGAAAATATTTTGATATTATTTTCAATTTTGTCACTATCACTATAAAACGTATGGCTACCTAACATAATCCCTTTTGGTTAGTAGATTTTAAAGCACTTTTTAGAAAATATCCTTTTCTCCATTCTGAAAGTAACAGGAGGATTAGTGACTTATGGTTAAGCAGTGAGTCAGCAGATCCAGAAATAGACAGACACCCAGTTTTGTAACCTAACTAGAACCATAGCTAAACTTCTTTAGTGCAATTCCTGAGAGATTCTGAGTCTTTGCACTTCATATTGGTGACAGTGGATTTTTGGGGATGCTCAGGGCTTTTCTGGGTTGGATTATCATTTATGGTATCTTGTGCTGTATTGCTGATAAAGTCCAGATTACTGAGCAGAATTGAGTTGGTTGATTGTTTTTTTTTTTCATCATAAAGTAAGATGAACATTTTGAACAGAAGAGTCTGTCTATTTCCTCAGGAGTGTATCCTGAGTATGCTGTAAACTATCCAGAAGGAGCAAGAAGTAGACTGTGGACTTGATTGACGTGAGTATTGTGAAACGGTCAAACTAAAACTTTTTCTAGATGAATACCCACACAAAAAGCTTTGATACACCCTGAAATTTGTTGAAATTGAAGATTCAAACGTTGTAGCTCTAAGCTATCTGTAATTGTGAGGCTTTCCTCTTGTGGTCAAAAGCGTTTCTTGATTTATCTGGCACAACTGCTAGGCAGATGGAGGGCACAGACTCTATCATCATGAGAAGAGAGCGAGGTGTGTAAGCAAGAGTAAAACCCCAGTGTGTCTCTGATGCCTCAGTCTGAAAATTTAGCAATCATCATTTCAGTCTTTGCAGTTTAGGCCATTTGAGATTCTCTGAAATTGAAGTGTGGGCAAGGAAGATACATGTGCTCACAGGTACAGGTTTCCCTCGCTTTATGCTGTACATGCGTTCCTGGAAAATTATGCAAATTCAAGTTATGCACCAAGGGAACCCAATGCAACAAATAGGGATATGTTCCAAGACCTCATCTGTACTGACCCCCAGACCCACTTCTACCACTTTTAGAAGACAATTTTGGTACTTATCAACAGCAGAGGGATAGGAGAGAAGCTAGCGGGATGCTTAGAAGCCATAATGGGGATGGCAACTACAGAAACACGTGTCACAGACGATGAGTGAGGAGTACAGAGCCACACAGGAGACTATATTTTGGTGTGTGTCACTCCCACAATGCACTGCACAAAGCAGCTGACTGCAGGCTTCCACTACACCAATTGCATAAGAATGAATTTCCCTCGCATATAATGATTTTTTTGTATTAAAAGGGCCATTGCATATGAGCAAATTCACACATACAGAACCTGCATAAAGTGAAGTAAACTGATAACTCTAAAAATACATCCTGATGCTTCATTCTGATATCATAACATTTTGATTTTATCCCATCTGATTGAAGTCTTTCATTGGAACAAGGCTATGGACTGAATTTCTGTATAATTTAGGTGAATGATGCATTTTTATGCCTGATCTCGTGTCGTGCTAATCACTGTAAACATGCCGTATTTATGAATGTATATGAAATGTGTACATGAAATGAAAACGAAAAACACTTTCGTGTGATGCTGGTTAATTTGCTCGTATAGTAGAATGTGTATGTAGGCAGGTAGGTGTCACTTTTTTCATTTTCCTTTCACTTGTCAATGCTGACACCAGGAGTGTGTTTTTTCCCCAGCAGTTTTGTAAATCCTTCATCGCAAGAGATAGTATGTTGAAATGTTGATTTCTATCACAATTTCTTTAATCTTCCGGGGCAAAGCAACACTTCCCAGTTATTACTTATTCCTTCTTCCATTTCTTCATAACACTCCTCTCTTTTGTACCTTCTTGTGATTAGGACCAGGTACCTTGGTAATGGGTTACTTTTGCAAGAACTAGGAAAAAAAGGACATCTGGATTGTAATGGAGTGCCATAGCAGGATGTGTATTACGTAGATCTGTCAACTCTTCCTGTCTACAAGTACTGACAATTACTTTAATATTAATTTTGTAATAGCTCCTTTTTTGACTAGTAATGCACTTTTCATGATTCTGTATTTGTGATTCATTTCCTGCATTCAGTCATAAGCTGATTTGCTCATGCAAAACACTGTTTGCAATATGCACTTGAAAATACTGTTATTGGCTATCAGAGAATGAATGTGTGTGTGTGTAGTTTTAGACTGAAGACATCTAAGGAAGTACTGTCTAAGGGCTTAGCCAGTATTGATGGATTCAGGCACTTGTTTGGTAGAGTCCTTTTTATTTACAAAGCATGTACACAAATTCCTGTCAGCCTGAAGACAAGAAAATCAAATAAACAGGAAGCAATTTCCTTGTTCAGAACCATCACAGCTACAACACCACTCTTACACTATTTTGTTCAAAACCCAAGTCTATTTTTCTAGTAAGAATTATACTTGAAATAAACTCTATCTCTAGATTTCTTCTTGGCGTCATGCCCATCACTGCTTCTCTCCCTGTCCATAGGTTACATCCTTACTTTTGGTTCACACAAATCCAGTTGCAACCCATCAATATATTTTATTGGAACAACTGAATAGTTGAGAGAAATTTAGAAAAGGTTTTGGGGATAAAGTACCCTTCCTCAGCCTGAAAAAGAAGCAGACAATTTAAGCTAAGTAGATGATGGCACAATGGCTCTGAATAACTCCATATGTAAACTTCCACATGTAAATAAAAACAGTTTGTGTAGAGGAATCTGGAGAGGGTTCATTCTGGTACAGAGTTGTTGTTTGGTTTCTGCTACATATTTTCCATCAGGGCACTTAGTGCACTGGATGAGGCGTATTATATTTCTGGAAGTGCAGATGTAAAATCCGAGACTGGCTGTGGTTCTGTTGTGGGGTGTAGTTATTGTGGGAGTGGTGATGTGGCAGGTTTTATATTTTTTGTCTTGGCAAGGTCTGGATTCATTAGAGGTGGTTTGAGCCATAGGAAGTTGGCTTCTGGTGATGGGGGTGGTGAGGTTCAGTGCTTGTATAAAGGCTAGGATGGGTGGTTCTAGAAAGATCTCTTTAAGAATTGGGTCTTCTAACATGGACTGCAATTGTCTGAGGATCCTCCACATAGTGCATGGGATGAGATATCATTGGTAGACTAAATGCCCTGATGGAAAATGAATGCACACCGAAAATCTATCAAAGACAAAAATATCCAATTGTCTGTGGGTGCCCACTTCTCACAAGACTACCGTTCTCTCGTGTCTCTCAGTTCTAATCCTCAAAGGGAATTTATAAAACATCTTTTGTAGACAACCCTACAAACTTCACTTCATAAATCTACTGGATACACAAAATCATGGACTAAATCTAGACATTGGATTTATGGCACGTTAACCTGCCTGCCATCTGATAACCCCAGGTAACCTGTCTGCATTTTACCAGCTACATTTCCCCCCTACCTACCTACCTGTCTCACACCTATTGTCTCCCATTCCTTTTGATCCTCACTGCCATGTATTTGCATTTTCACAGACCTGCATTTTGTATATCAGCTTATTTTCTACCACACAACACCAGCAGACTCTTCCTAGGCCTGAAGAAGGGTGTTTGTGCCCAAAAGCTTGCAAAGAACAAATTTTCCAACTATTTAGTCTAATAAAAGAGATCACATTTACCCAAAGAACCTTTGCCTGCCTTTAGTATGTCCATTGTCTTTTACCAAGACTGTGATTGATAGACACCATTAGCACTTTTCAGCATAACAGACGGAATTTTACTGACTCATCACATTCTTTTCAATTTAGTGTGATCTAATTTTACAGAAAATAGTGATAAGTGATGCTAATTGTCTTCAGTAAAGATGAACCAAACAAAAAGAGTGACTAGGAATAACCAGGGTTTGGAGTATAGAACAACATAGAAACCAGGCAAAAAGTTGAGTATTTCAGTACAAAAGAAAAGAAATCCACAGTAGTCTCATTTGGAAGGCTGTCTTAAATTAAGAAAAGAGGTCTAGGAGAGGAGTACATGCTGCAAAAATTATATTGACCTGGCCAGATTTATTTTGAAGTGTTCTATTATATTGTCATGTTTATAATAAGTAATGAACTTTGTCATATCAAGCGATATGCAAGTGAAGAAGATGCCTCTTGAAGTAAGTTGTTTCATTAAAGACATGCTTGAACCAAAGCCCTAAATCCCAAATGCCCTGAACTTTGTTCAGTTAGACTTAAAATTGTAGATTATGTGAGGCAATTAAAGGTAAAAAAATGTCATTTGGGAAATGGAAGTCATGACCAAATGAGGAAAATAGAAAAGAGCATTAATTCTGATAAGCTAAATGTAAAACTAATAAGGCAAGTCAAAGGAATGAGGGGCAACTTGCTGGTGACGTCAAACACAGTAATATTTATTTTTTTTAAATATTTATTTTAGGAGCAGGAAAACTGTCAGAGATTAAGTGGAGTTGTTAGACAATAAAGGAGGAAAGGGAGCAGTCAAGGAGGACAAGGATAGTTCAGAGAAGCTAAATGAATTATTTTCTTCAGTTTTCACCTTGAAAGACATTAGCAAGATTCCGATTCCAGACCCATTCATTCCAGAAGGCAAATAGATAAAACTGATTCAAATGGAGGGGTTGGTAGATAAGGTCCTAGAAGAAAATGATCAGCTAAATAGTGGCAAGTCAGCAGAACTGGGTGGTATTCACCCAAGAGTTGTAAGGATCTCAAACTTGACATTGCTGATCTCTTGACTCTAGTAGATCTGTGAACCATGACTTCCCTTTATTCTTTCCCAGCAAGTCCTGTTCATCCATTTGATGGACAACTGATGGATTCCACCAGTTTTCTAGGAACAGAAGTTAGGCTTACCAGTCAGTAATTCTCTGGACCCCCTCTGAATCCATTTGTGAAGATTGCCATTGCATTGGTTACACTCCAGTTCTATTTTTGAATACTAAGAGTTCTTTGTGGGAGTCATAAAGCAAGTGGATCTGGTTATTAAGACTTTCAAAAAGCTCTTGGCAAAGTCCCATACAAAAGTCTATTAATAAAATTAGGCTCTTATGGAATTAGTGGGCAGTCCACTCATGGAAAAGTAACCGGCTAAATGACGTACATTATATAGAGTAGGTATAAATGATTGATTCTCACACTGGAGTGAATTGAGCAGTGAAGTCAATTCAAGGATCTGTGCTTGAAACTAGACTGTTTAACATGTTTTGAAAGGTGGGCTAATAAAGGTGGCCAAGCTTGTGGATGACACCATATTATACAGAATGGTGGAAAACAAAGCTGAGAGTGCTATAGGAAAGATCTTGTAAAATTAAGTAAATGAAAATCAAGATGTCAGACAAACTTCATTTTTGGTAACTGTAAAAAGTTGCATGTAGGAAAGAAAAACTTGCGATGCACATACACAACAATGGGATTTACCTTGGTTGTTACAACTTGAGAAAAAAACATGGAATTATTTTGGGTAATTCTCTGAAATCATCAGCTCAATGTTCATCAGCAGTTAAAAGGCACATAGGCTGTTAGGATAGGGATTAAAAACAAAAAATATGTTGCTATTTCACTACATAAATCAATGGTATGCCACATCTTGAATGCTGTGCTTCTCTCCTCCACCTAGAATAGACATAGAAAGGGTACAGAGAATGGCAACAAGGATAAAGAAGGGTCTGGAGAGGCTTCCACACAAGGAGGGACTAAATAGGTTTGGACAGGTGGGGTCATCTTTTTTTGGCCAGCATGCCACAAAGTAAATCTGCCTCCTCCCCAAAGTATCACTTTGATCCCCTGTCTCAGTCTGATCTCTTGTGCTGCTCCTCTCCTTTCCTGATCCATTGCTCTGCTCTCCTCCCTGCCTTAGTTATACTATTTTCCTACCTTCTTGCCAAACCTGCCATGTGCCAAACCAAGAGACTGCACATGTCACTTGTTGCATGTGTGCTGCAAGTCAGTCACAGCTGGGTTAAGACTTTTCAGCTTGGAGAAGGCAGTAGAAGGGGGTTCTGAAAGAGGTTTGTACAATAATGAATGGCATGTAAAAAGTACGTAGGGACTTACAATTTACCATTTCTCAAAATATTAGAACTAGGAGGCATAGAAGAAAATTAAGAAGAAAAACAAAAAACAAAACCCAGCCAAACAAACCAGTGTTCGTTCTCATACCATGTGTAATTAACTTGTGGAACTTGTTACCACAAGATGATATAGAGGCTGACAGTTTACATATCTTCAAAAGAAGATTTGACAAATTCATGCAGGATAAGTCTATCAGTAGGTATTAAACAGGATAATTAGGGTACAGCCTCCAAATAAGGACTTCTGAGGCCTCTGGAAGCTATAAGGTGCAAGGGGAAGATCAGTACAGATAGGCCCTGAGTAAATACTCCTTTTCTCCTTAATGTCCACTCTATGCAACTGTGAGATGTAGGGGAAAAGGCTAGATGGAACACTCTTATGTGTTTAGAATTAAATTTTCCTAATCTCTTCAATCTTGTACATACAACAAGAATGTCTTTCCACTACTAAACTACTTCAGCTTCAGTGATGCTAACAGATTTAAAACCCAAGTGTAGATAGTTGTATTATATGCCTAATTTAAGTTATTTCCAGTAGCAGAATGTGCAGTTAAGTTCCCAATCTGTGCTGAATGTCAGTGCCTATTGCTGTCCATGGGTGGATCTGTCGTGGGGAGGGTGATGCAGTCATACACCTCCTTTCACTGCTGCTGCCACTTGCTCTTTGACATGGGAAGCCCAAGAGCAACTCCTGTCCTGCTTCAGCTGGTGCAGGGAGCAGCTGCATAGGGTGCCAGGCTTAGCAGGGGACAGTGGCAGCCAAGGGTGAGTTTTCTCTTCCTGTGCCTGCTCCCTGCCACTTCCCTGGCATGATATCTGCCAGCCAGGAGCTGGTGCTGGAAGAGGAAACCCACCCCAATCTGTGCTGCTATCTTTTGCTGCTGCAGTAATGGATGGATCCCCAGTGTTGCTCCTGCCCTGTTCCAGCTATGGGCTGCAAGGAACAGCTGCATGGGGTGTCAAGCTCAGCTGGGAACAGCTCCAGCAGCATGCAGGTTCCTCCTCCTAGTGCCTGTTCCTGGCAAGCGAGGCACACCTCAGAGGGAGGTTGACAGGGAACAGGTGTTGGAAGGAGGAACCCGCTCACCACCCATGTCCCCAGCCAAGTGTGTACCTGCACAGTTGTTGCCCACAGCCCCCTGCTGGAGTGGGGCAGGAGGGACTCTGGGGCTTTTTTCATGCCCAGATTAACCAGGGACAGTTGTGGCAGGGGCCTGCTGCCTGCCCAGTATTCCCATGTTTCCTGCTGGCCTGGGACCTCCAACAATGTCTTTTCCCCCTTACTCTACCATGGCCTCCCCTTGGGAAATCCTAGATCTATCCATGCTGATGTCTAACTTCCCTTGTGCCACTGAAAAAATAATCTTTCATGGTTAAACATGGCCTGAGCTACTTGCTTTCACTAAGCCTGGCTTTCCACTTTAGCTGGGCTGTGGATGGAGGGCTATTAGAATTCAGTATAGATCACAAATAGGGCATGTCTCTGGATAGTTCTTTTCTGACTTGGTGGATAGTCTGTGTGATCATGAGTGTGTAAGTGTTTGTGATGTATTATAAATGGGTAGTCAGTCACTCCTATTTTGTCCTATGCAAAGCCAAAATTGTTTAAACTGGCTGTAGTAATATCTATTGCACAAAGTTTAAAAGTGTGATGTTTAGAAACAGACAAATAGAGCTGGTGGGGATTTTTTATGAAACTTCTTGTCAGAAGAGGGTAGTTGGAAGCTGGGATTTTGGGTGGGAAAGGACTGGTTTCAATGAATTTTCATTAGAAAAAATCAAAAGAGAAATTGGATGCTTGATATAATATGAATAAAATTGGATAATAATATCTAGCTCTTACATAGCACTTCTCACCAGAAGATCTCAAAGTGTTTTGTAAAAGAGTTCATTATCATTACCCTTATTTTACAGATTAATAAACTGAGGAGCAGAGATGAAGTGTTTTGCACGAGGTCACCTAAGACCCAGTGGAGGTGGCCATTGAACTTGGTGTCTAGAGTCTTCCTCCAGTGTTCTTTCACTGCTACACAGTGTATAAAATAAGTGAAGAGTGAGCAATTATTTTCATGAGCTACCTTGTGAATTAAAGAGGAATAGAGAAAGAAGCAAGGCACATAAGGCTGCTAGGATGAGTCTCTCTCTCTCTCTCTCTCTCTCTCTCTCTCTCTGAAAGCTACATCTTTGTCTGGTATTTACATTACATTCCAGATGCATAGAAGATTTTCTACTCTTAATAGAATGGTTTATCCAGTTTTCATTTTTCTTTTGATGATGCATACTGGAAAGATGCCAGCCCTGTCAATCTTTTAGTCTGATTGCAATGGGAAGGAACATTTTCATGTGAGAATCTATATTAACAGATGATAAGAGCATAACATGAAGTTAAGTTTATTTTTAACTTTCCTTTTAGGAGACTTTACTGCAGACAGCAAGATGTAGAGAAATCCTAACTAAAAATGAAAGTTAGTGGAAAATGTTATAATTACTTTTTGAAGAAGCAGCAGTGTCTGTCTCTTACTGTATGGGTCTAGAAGTAGGGAAACTAGAATTTCGTTCCCATTTTGTTTCTGATTCCATGTGTGGATCCAAGCAAATACATAAATAGTGGGTGTCTCATCTTACTTTTTTGGATTCATCTGGTACCTTATATACAGACATCTCAGCAGTGGGATGGGATAGTTGCAATTTACAAGTCAGCTGGGGAACCTTCATCCTTCTCTCTTCCCTGCAGTGTCCCTTCCTTTGTCTCATTCCCCAAATCTACTAGTGTCCTCTCTGAGCCCCAGTGGCTAGAACCCCTCCTACACTAGTGTGGTGTAGGAGTGAACAGCTGGCCTGTACCTGTATTCATAAAAACAACAATCAACAGCATATTGGCTTCCATCACAAATTAACTCTTCCCTTTGTGCCAAATGCAGTTGAGCCAGTTTCCCATTGTGGCATGAGGAAATTTAGTTTAGGCAAGTGAGCAAGCCCCTACTTGCTAGAGCCCCCTAAATTTCTGTATTGCTTGTTAATCCAATGCTGCTGTGAATGTGAAGAGTGCGAGGACATGAGAGGGCATGGTGCTGACAAGGTAAAAGGGAAGATGTGGTCTGAGAGCGCTAATCAGCAATGCTGGAAATCTCTTGAGCAGTGTTATCAGGGTCACCATCTTGTGGTAGTGAAGCAATCGGGCACTGATTGCTGTCATATTTCAGCATCTCTAGAAGTGACATTAGAGGTGAATTTGATGTCACAGACAAACTTCCTTGGAAATGAGTGCTTATGCAGAGGGAAACAGTTGGAGGTTGAATAGCTTTCTATGTCTCCTAATAATAGATGACCACTGCCAGACATGGCCTAATCAGTTCCTCCCCATTCTGTGGAGGTAAGTATTTGCAGTTACCCCTCTCATCAGGGGAGTGCCTGCACAAAACATCAGCATTCCTTCAACTCTTTGTGTATGAGAGCCTGGCCATCAAATTCCAATGCATTTTGCAATGTTCCTCAATATTCTTGGATTTACAAGACATTATAAAGGTAGTGGAATGAGTTAATAACTTCAAGTGCTTTTAAAGGTGCCTTCCCAGGGATACAGTAATTTCTTTTGCCAGACTTTATGGTCTTGCTTAAAAAGGTCACAGCCCTTTTTTTGTTCTCTGGCTCTACTTTCTTAACACAAAACTGAATACAAACAAATCACTATGTACATGTATCATATCAAATTTCAAATACCATGGAGTGACTGCTGTGTTGGCAGTGGCACCATGGGGCTAAAGTGTCTAGTGAAGTTTCTCTAGCATCAGTTTGGGGACCAATTTAATTCAACACCTTCGTTAATGATCTCAGCACAAAAAGGAACAACATTCAAAAAACATTTCAAGCAGTGCAAAGTTGTAAGCCATCAAAGGCCAAGTACCTGCGAGTATCATGTCAGGAAGACTGGATGACACAGTAATCAACGGGAAACAATGCAGTAGTAAAAGTGCAGGGTTATGCCCTTAAAGACCAGAATTTTAATTGAGTTCATCAGTTGAAACACCAAGAAGTAAGAAGGCATAAGGTAACTTTGGGCACACCAATGTGATGTGGCAGTGAAAAAGCAAACATGATCCTAGGCTGTATTGAGGAAAAGTGTTTTCAGCAGAGGTTGGGAAATACTAGGAAATAGTGAGACCTCATATGGATTATTGTGTACAGTTTTAATTACCCTTGTTCAAAAAAGTTGAATTCAGAATGGTTTGGGTTGCAGAAAAGGAGTATCAGGATGATCAGAGAAAGGGAAGACACAAGAACTGCCATTTAGAGAGTCAGCCCATACGTCCATTTTTCCCAGTATCCTGTGTCACACACGGACTGAGAGTGGATGCTGAAAGGGAGAGTGAAAAGGGTATGACCAGAGAATTTTTTACTGCTCCTCTCACTTGCAGCCTCCAGGATTTCAGGTCTAAGAAGTTCTGATTCAGAGGCCTACCTCCCATGCTAAATAGCTGCTAATGCCCCTTTTCTCCAATAATTTGTCCAATCCCTTTTTGAAACTGGCTAAACTGTCAGCTCCCACAATATCTTATGGCAATGAGTTCCAAACATTTTCATGCAGTGAAAAAAGAACTTTCTTTTAGTTAGTTTTAAACTTACTACCTACTAGTTTCATTTTGTGACCCCTAGTTTTTGTATTGTGACATGATAACAAATATGACCCCTGTTTACTTTCTCTTAACCAATTAGTATTCTATTTTGTAAACCCTTCTCATCCCTCCGCCCCCCTCCCCCTTGTTTCTCTTCTAAATTGAATATGCCTAGCCTCTTTAGTCTCTCCTTATATGGAAGCCCTTCCATACTGTCACAACCCAAAGTTGTGATTTTTTGTTTGTGTGTGCTTCGGCACTGCTAAATTATTTTTCCCGCTAAATTGCAGCTTCTTTGCACGGTGGAGTTTTCTGCTGCAGAAGAGAACCCCGGTGCAACGGAGAATTTCCCGCCAATTTGAAGCTTTCTTTGCATGGTGCATTTCTTTTGCATCTAAGAAATGCACGGTGCAAGGAGTTCCCACCATTTGTATGAAGATTCGTGCCACATTATTGGCCGATTCTAATATATGCACACATGACGGCTAGCGATTGGCTTGCTAGCCGTATAAAGAGCTTGGGTGGTTTCTGCCCAAGCTGGAGAGAAATCAGTTGGAGAGAGAGCAATTGGAGTTTGAGAGAGAGAGGGAGAGCGTGAAGATCTCTAAGCGCTGCGGATCCCTACGGACCCAACGCATTTCTTAAAAAGGCAACAGAGGCCTGAACAGCCTCTAGCCTCTCCCAGTCGCCGATAAATTCCTAGACGTATCCCTTCCTGTACGAGAAACTACCGAACCCGCGGAGCTCCAACAACTCTGGGGAAAAGAACGAATTGTCGTAGTCCTCTAACGAGGATTTAAGTGGAGCTGAACCTGGAAACTGTCCAGCCTACACCATGACCATCTTTGGTGTAAGTAAACAATCTTTAAATCAACCACTACTCATCCGTGACTAATTCTAGCTCGCCCCTGGTCTTCTCCGACCCCGCGTGCCCAGGCTGCTGGCCACAGCCTGCGTGCGCAAAGACGGGCCCAGCTCGCCCCCGGCCCGCACACATACCACTTATCTTCTATAAAGAAGGGAGGCCCTGGCTTAAAAGAGAAAACACAAATCTTGGCTTGCATAGCCTAAGAAAATTATATTTGTGAGGGAATCTGACTTTTGCTTGTAACTGCAGGGATGAGCCTAAGTTCAATTCTCTTTATTAGTTGAGGATGAAGGAATTTTAGCCAATAATTCCATATTTTACATTTAAAACAGATCTTGAGGCAAAGACTCAAGTCTCTTTTCAGATGAATGACCAAACACCTTGGCTAGACAGTCTCACACACTCTCTGGCTCAATACATTTTGAATATTTTCCTGCTCAGTCACAGCTTCAACAAGAGTGCACATTATATCTGCTACAGAATGGCCAGTTAATCAGGGCACCCTCTCAGGTGGTTGGAGGTATGGATTTAAATTCTTTCAGGGAGGTAAACTTAGGACCTTGTTATACCTAATGTTATAAGTTGAACAATTATAAATCAGCTTAGTGTTGTTCAGCTTACTGGAGCAATTTCATCTTAAGGTGACCCCCTCCCCCCCCCCCCACTTTTAGCAGCTGACATGCTATTTCAGGTAAAGGCAACTGTGCTCAGCCAATAGTTATGGGTGTTGAGAGGGTTAATACCTGCTTGCTAAGCCAAATACAATCAGCTGCATGGGATGCTCAGTGTTCCCAGGTGTTTCTTTTCCAGTGAAGAAAAATCAGTTTCCATGCTTAAGACATGCCTCTTTCCCCTTCCCCAATTTTGGGAAACTTATTTGTACAATGGGGGGGAAGGAGCATATGATATACAAATAAATACTGTATTGCTATTTTTTGGATCTGGATAAAAATAGTTATCATGGAATTTCATTCCAATTGTGAATTTAATGGAAAATTGTGAGAAGGAATATCAACATGTTTGATAAATTTGCTTGAATTTGTAACAATTTACAGCAAATAAAAAACTTCTATTCAAGCTACAGCTATAGGGCCCATCTGGACATATAAAACTTACATTCCTAAGTTTGAGATTAATTATTTTGCAGTTCATTAATTCTCACAAACTGATATTGAATATTTATTAGGAAATCATGCCACTAATGACAAGACTGAAGGAGGGATATCATGTGACACCCACCCTTCGTAAGATCCCGTAAGTGCAGAAATCAATTACAAACACTGCCTCTTGTATTATGCATAGTCCCAAATTTAGTCCTCAAGCTCTTGAGTAGTCTTTTCATGTGTTAGATCGGGGCAGGAATGCTGACATTTTGGCTGGAGGACCACTTAGGAGTTTTGATGAGCTGTTGTGTGCTGGAGGTCAGGGGGGTGACCCAGCCTTGGTGTGGCAATGCAAGGGCAGGCAGGGAGATGCCAATTTATCCTATCCAGCCCATGTTCCATGTACCTATCACTGGTGATGCCTGATGGAGTGGACAGCTGGGCGGGCAGGGTCTCCATGGAGATTGTCCTGGGACCCCCGTGAGCAGGGTGTGCTTGGCTGGAGGATGGGATGGGGCCACAGGTGGGTGGGGAGAAGTGCCCAGGAGTGGGGCAGGTGGGTGGGGCCACAGCTGGGATCATGGGACAGTGACAGCACGGGGCCAGGGAATGGGACAGAGTCACAATCTACTCCCTGCATGGCCCTATGCTATCACTGCCCCTTGATTCTGGCCATGGCCTCTGCCCACATCCTGCTCCCCGATGCCATTCCTTGCCCACTCATGCCCCATCCCTCTGCCTGGCTGAGTGTGCCCTGCTTGCAGGGGTCCCAGCTGGTCTCCCTGGAGAGCTTTCCCACCCACTGCTCTGCCTGGTGCCCCTGACAGTGAGTGTGAGGCAGATGGGTTCTCAGAAAGCAGGGTGGGATCTGGTGGTAGTGGTGACAGGGGTAGTAGCAGTTGGGAAACAGCAAAAAGGAGCTGCCCCATTGCTGCCAGGGCTGCTGGGAAACTGAGTCTGGCCACCATGCTGCTGAAGCCCTGTTGTGCACCTAGGGGTGGTGAGATCAGCTGCATGTGCTATGGCCTGGGCTTCCCCCCTTGCCTGGGCCAGGCAGGGCCAAGGGATCTGCTGTGGGTGGGATACAACGCCTTGGCAGGCTAAATTTGGCCTGTGGTTCTTATTTTGTCTACCCATGTGTTAGACCCATCTCTGATGGTCCTGCTCACGCAGGTTTCTAACCTGTATACAGGACCTCCACCTGACACAGGAGGTGCATGGTCCCACTAGGGGTAATGCCATACTGGATCTGGTATTGGCAACAGGGGATGACATGATAGGGGACCTCCAGATAGGTAGCCATTTGGGAGACAGTGATCACCTAATAATAGAATTCAACATAAGACGTCGAGTGGGTAAGGTAACTAGTAGGGTGAAAGTGCTAGACTTTAGGAAAGCTGATCTCAATGCACTCAGGCGATTAGTCAAAGAAGCACTGCAGAGTAGGAGTTTTGAAGGGATGGGAGCCCAAGAAGGGTGGCTGTGCCTAAAGGAAACGATCCTTCGGGCACAAAGCAAGACGATCCCCGAGCGAGGCAAAAGAGGCAAAGGGGCCAGGAGGCTTCCATGGCTGACCAGAGAAATCCAGGGCAGCCTAAGGGCCCAAAGGGGAGCACATAAAAAGTGGAAACAGGGTGAGATCACTAAAGATGAATATACCTCCTCTGCTCGTGCTTGTAGGGAGGCAGTTAGGCGGGCCAAAGCTACCATGGAGCTGAGGATGGCAACCCAAGTAAAGGACAACAAGAAATTGTTTTTTAGATATATTGAGAGTAAAAGGAAGGCCCAGGGAGGAATAGGACCGCTGCTAAATGGGCAGAAACAATTGGTGACAGACAGGGGGGACAAGGCTGAACTCCTCAATGAGTTCTTTGCCTCAGTGTTCCTAAGCGAGGGGCACAACAAGTCTCTCACTGGGGTTGTAGAGAGGAAGCTGCCCTTCTTTGTACCCTCTCCAGGTTATCCGCATCCTTCTTGAAGTGTGGTGCCCAGAATTGCACGCAGTACTCCAACTGCGGTCTGACCAACGCCCTATAGAGGGGAAGTATCACCTCCCTGGACCTATTTGTCATGCATCTGCTGATGCACGATAAAGTGCCATTGGCTTTTCTGATGGCTTCGTCACACTGCCGGCTCATGTTCATCTTGGAGTCCACTACGACTCCAAGATCCCTTTCCACCTCTGTGCCACCCAGCAGGTCATTCTCTAGGCTGTAGGTGTGCTGGACATTTTTCCTCCCTAGGTGCAGCACTTTGCATTTCTCCTTGTTGAAATGCATCCTGTTGTTTTCTGCCCACTTGTGCAACCTATACAGGTCTGCTTGCAGCTGTTCCCTGCCCTCCGGCGTGTCCACTTCTCCCCATAGCTTTGTGTCATCTGCAAACTTGGACAGAGTACATTTCACTGCCTTGTCCAAGTCGCTGATGAAGACATTAAAGAGTATCTGTCCAAGGACCGAATCCTGCAGGACCCCACTGCCCACACCCTTCCAGGTCGAGACCGACCCATCCACCACGACTCTTTGGGTGCGACCCTCTAGCCAATTCGCCACCCACCGGACTGTGCAGTCATCCACATCACAGCCTCTTAACTTGTTCACCAGTATGGGGTGGGATACCGTATCAAAGGCCTTCCTGAAGTCTAAGTATACGACATCCACCCCTCCTCCTGTGTCCAGGCGTTTCGTAACCTGGTCATAGAAAGAGACTAGGTTGGTCAGGCACGATCTGCCCGCCACAAACCCATGCTGGTTTCCCCTCAGCATAATTTGCCCTGCCGGGCTCTCACAAATGTGAGCCTTGATAATTTTTTCAAAGACTTTGCCAAGGATGGAGGTGAGACTGACCGGCCTATAGTTGCCCGGGTCCTCCTTCCTCCCCATTTTGAAAATGGGGACCACGTTAGCCCTTTTCCAGTCCTCCAGGACTTGGCCCGTGCGCCACGAGCGTTCGAATATTCCCGCCAGTGGCTCTGCAATGATGTCGGCCAGTGCTTTCAGCACCCTCGGATGGAGCCCATCCGGGCCTGCCGACTTAAAGGCATCCAGTTCTTCCAAGTGACTCTGCACCACCTCAGGATCTACGTATGGAAGTCTGGCGCTTTGCTGCTGCCTCTCTACAACCCCAGTGAGAGACTTGTTGTGCCCCTCACTTAGGAACACTGAGGCAAAGAACTCGTTGAGGAGTTCAGCCTTGTCCCCCCTGTCTGTCACCAATTGCTTCTGCCCATTTAGCAGCGGTCCTATTCCTCCCTGGGCCTTCCTTTTACTCCCAATATATCTAAAAAACAATTTCTTGTTGTCCTTTACTTGGGATGCCATCCTCAGCTCCGTGGTAGCTTTGGCCCGCCTAACTGCCTCCCTACAAGCACGAGCAGAGGAGGTATATTCATCTTTAGTGATCTCACCCTGTTTCCACTTTTTATGTGCTCCCCTTTGGGCCCTTAGGCTGCCCTGGATTTCTCTGGTCAGCCATGAAAGCCTCCTGGCCCCTTTGCCTCTTTTGCCTCGCTCGGGGATCGTCTTGCTTTGTGCCCGAAGGATCGTTTCCTTTAGGCACAGCCACCCTTCTTGGGCTCCCATCCCATCAAAACTCCTACTCTGCAGTGCTTCCTTGACTAATCGCCTGAGTGCATTGAGATCAGCTTTCCTAAAGTCTAGCACTGAGTGGTGGTCTCTTGCTAGAATTTATCATGAAGCTTTTCATCATAATGAAATATAAACTCACCAGTACCTTATCCAATATGTCTGCTGTCTAAGTTTAATTATGGGATTATGAAGTAAATTTAGATAAAAATGTGGGGCTTGTTCAGCTTGTCCTAATTAAATTTAATTAATTATCTTTTAAATTAATTTATTCTTCGCTCTCAGTGTTAGGGACTTTTTGTTGATTCTTTTTTTTTATGACCCTTTTCCCAGTGTGTCATCCTTTTAACTAGGGCTGGTCCCTTGTTTGAACTTCAGTCAAAAACCTAGTTCTCCTTTTCTGGCAGATTACTTTGACACCCAGTCCGGCATAGCCACTCTGAAGTTCATTTGGAGCTCTGCCTCTGTTGGTATGCATTCCGCTTAATGGAGTTGGTATCATGGGTTGGAGGGAAACAGAGGAGAAAGACAGTGGAAACAACCAAAGCACAGAAAAAATTAAGTTAAAAGAGAGACTGTGGGAAAGGACTAGAGATACTGGGGACATAGGACCAGATGTGGCCTTTCAGGCCATGGAGTATTAATATAGAGGAAAAAAATGTATCACAGTATTATTCATGTTTTCCTTGGGAGAGTGGAATCTTTCAGGTTTAGTATATTGTAGATACTTGTCTTGTGTTAAGTGCTTACGTCAGATTTTGTTCTGTTCAAGTTACTTGGGTAGAGCACAGAAGGACATTTTATAAACTGGATAACCTCTAAGGAGGGAGAAATCAGAAGGAAAATATTTTTGCAAAACAAAGCTAGTTTTCTAAAACTAACAATACTGAAGTTTCCTGAATTTCAGTTCCCTCATTATTATTTGAGATTATATGTCATAGATGTGCACACTTCTCTTCTCATTAGGAGACAATTCTGTGTACTTGCTGGGAAATGTCTTGTGGTATCCCTCTTACAAGTCAATGCATTCACTGGGACTACCACATACAGAGTAATTAAGGGGCACCAGCCCCAAACTGGCCATCACCATGCTGTCAGGAGGAGGCATCCTGGGCATCAGTGCCACCCAGGGTGCTCAGGAGTCAGGTTGTACCTCTGACTGCATATTCCATGGCTTCTCAAAACAGTCTGTGCCTCTCTTTGTTGACCTTTCATTTGCAAGTTCAGATCCAGCTGGGCAATCAACAGCTTCATCCATTGCCAAATGATCCATGTGTCTGTTCAGTCAGTCTTCTCAGATTCTTTACTATATCGAATGAAATAAACATTTTTTTCTTTCTTCTGTTTTCCATTAAATTGGGCTCTGGCCAACTTGTATTGATGGATGGCCCAAACCACATACCAAGGATACTGAATCTGGTTATTTTGGTTTCCTTTTGGAGTGTAAATTCGAGAACATCATCAAAGGCAGCTGTAGGTTAGCATATGGGGTGCTTGTATACGCCACGGTGTTTAATCCTCATTAATTTAACAAGCATTAACATTTTTAAACTTGTTTATTTGGGCATGTTGGGTTTGTGGTTTGCATGCACTGAGCTTTTGAACGAGTTCCCCACAAATTCCAGCAGGGGGAGCCAAATACGAGTCTACCCCCAGTACTGTCTTTCCTAATGAATTACAGCAGTAAACCAGTAAGTAATACCCCGATTACTAATACAATGCCTCTACAGTTCCTATCCCCTTCTGGGAGCCTTACACTAAGCCCCCTCCCCCACCCCTGCCGAGTTGCAACCACTCCAAAACCCTTTCACTTGCACCCCATTTGACCCCCCTAGGCTTCATCCAGTCTTTAGCAGACAACCCTAGGGTGATCCTGACACTAAGCCATGTGCATCATCACCTCTCCCCAATGTTAGAAATTAATGTAAATGTATATATCATATCAGAAGTATATGGGATGAAAGGAGCGGGTGCCGCCCTGGGGGGATTGGTGATTGTGACTGTTGGTGGTGGCAATGAGGTGGACCGGGTGGGTGGGTGGGTAGATGGTGTTGTGTTGCCAAAACAGATGTGTGCCATGAATGCTTATTACAAAACTTAGTGGTGTAGTAATAGTGCGGTGTGTGTGTGGGGGGGAGGGGGTGGAGGAGTAGGGGGAGCAAATCCGAGAGCTGTTGTTTTTCCATGTTTTAGGATTACGCTTCCCAGCATTCCCTGGCTTCCTGGGCTTGGAACAGTTTCCATGGGGACCCCTCACAGGGGCTGCTTCCTCCCCTCTCTTTCCCTGTCCACGTGACACTGTGAATACCTGAGGGCTTGTGTGTTTATTTAGTGCAGCATATGGCTTTTTGAAATGTTGGGGTGTTGTTGAAAAGGTTGGTGGGGTTGGAGTTGAATATTGACTTCACTCCCCACCCATATGCCTCCCCCCCAATCTTTCTGCATATAATGTGCAGTAAGTGGAAATCATTTCTTTACTCCAAAAAGTGTTCTTTGTAATTTCATATTGAATTTTGGAAAGAAGCGGCTGGATAAAGAAGGACCTGTAGGAAGATTTTGCACCCCCCCAAACCCCACCTGCACACACACCTAAATCCTTTTATCAGTGGTCCACACGGTGGTTAAAATTCAGCATAGAAAGGACTTAAAATCAGTTTCTGTATATGAGGTCTCTTTCTCTTTTGGGTCTTGCGCTAAACTTTTAGAGAGGCCAGTAGATATCTTATGTTCTATGCCAGCCTTCTCTAAAAAGCCCTAATGGACTTTCTTTATATAGATTTGCTTTGTGTGAAGCTAGTCAAAGGTTTCTCACTCTCTTCTACTTCCTGGAAAAATTTGTGAATTTGTTAGAAGTGTGTCTTCCTCTTTGATATGTCTTACCAAACCATTTTGAATGTTTAGACTGCTCCCATTTTTTAAAATATAGTTTGAAATATACATGTACCATTCAGTATTCCCTTTTGTAACACTTTACATTTATATTCAATTTTGCAATATTCTGGGGGTTAAAAATGTAGAAATCAGTCCAAATAGTTCTTCTTGTAAAGAAAAATTTCAAAACTGGAGTCTCCTAATAATTGAGAAGAGCTGAATGGTATAAACTGATTTTTTTTTCAGGTGCAGAGAACTATTACACATTCAGTTCCTCACCTCCTTCCCCCTTCTAAGCAAGACTAGTGCTAGAAACTGCAAACCCATGCTGAGGTGAAGTGAATGCAGATAATCTTTTGGGAACCAGCTTAAGGTTGAGTTTGGAATTGGCTCCGTGGGGGATTGTTGAATTGGAACAACGGGCATCTCTCTGAACATAATGGATCCTACTACAGAGGAAGAGGTGAGGTGTAGCTCTGGGAATTAAGTAATCTGGAAGTATTTTCAAAGCCATTGGGTGTGTCTACATGTTCATTAATGTACTTTTCCTAGTTCACATTAGATGTAGTACCTAAGGGCATTTATACACATGCTCCAGGAGTGTTGGGGGGAACGCTTTAATTAGAGCAGTTCCAAGAGCTGCTCTAATTAAAATGCTTGGAGTATCACATGCACCAGCGTTCTTGCGCAGAAAAATGGCAGTGGAGGTGCTTTAACTCAAGCTCATTGAATGAGCTTTAGATAAAGTGCCCCTACCACCATTTTTTCAGTGTGGGGATGCTGTTGCACGTGATGCTGGAGTCTGCTGGAGCATGGTAATTACCACGCTCCAGCAGACTTGATTAAGCGAGTCTGCTCCGACGAGCTGTAATTTTGAACTGTGCAGTAGTGGAAGCACATGCTTTTTTAGTAACGTTTAATGAATGGTAGCCTGTTTTTACTGTGCATTCGCATATTAGCACTGTTTTTGAAGTGAAGTTTTAATGCGCAGTAAAATAGGCTGCTGCACATTAAAGTGTACAGGTAGATGCATCCATTGAGATGTTACCTTCTGTTTCAGGACTCTTCAAAGCATAACCAATTAAAATAAAATATCTCCATTATAATGATAACTGTTTAATAAAACTGTACCATCTGGATTCTGTGGAGGTGATACCTTTTGCCACTGTGATGTAAATAGTTTAATTCCTTCAGGTTTACAATTTAGGGCATTTGGGGAAACTCCTTTAGCAGTTGGCTGCTTTGTTTTTCTTTTCTCTTCCCCCCACCCCATTGCCCCCCCTGCAATGTGTTTCAGAATATTAGGTAAGCATGATGCAAAGAAAAGGCTGGGGGGAAATCAGCAGACATCAGTTAAAAGAATTCAGTGGTGTTCATTTATCTGTTAAAGAAAAAGAGCAGAACCTCCCCCTCCTGCCACTTTGTTTTAATTACAGTTGCAATATTTTCTTGCATATAAGCACACCCTTTTCCCCAAAATCACCCCCAGGAAGTTGGGGTGGTTTATATTAAGTGGGTAAGCTGTTTCATTGTTGGGATTAATGCTAAGTAATGGCCTTGCACCAACCACTACATTTAGTGATGTAGCATGGTTCCTGGAAACTTGACTCCAGTCCACTTACGTGTGTATGCCTGCACACACACGCACATGTGCATGCGTGCACGCACTCTCAAATACTGTAACCTTGGCGGAGGTGCTACCCGCAACCGTGTCCAAGTTTTCAGGATTGTGGGAAGCCAGTAGGTCTCGGTAAATCCCACTCCATCTACAGGCTCGAAGCCACCACTCACTGGAGTGCTCTCCTGTGGTTCTCCCTGCACCAGACCACACACTAAATGACTATTAAGAATAATATATTATTACAGTAGTAACTGATACATTAGCAGAATCAATATCAGATAGATAACAAACACCATATTTTCTATGAACTCGATGGTAATCTAAATCAGCAAATAGAAGCAAATACTTATCACACAGCAAAAGCAATTATGTTATCAAATGTAGCACTCAGGCAACTTATAACAGGTATATACACTTAATCAGCCAGATCTCCATAGAATCACCCTGCCTACAGCAAAAAATCAACTGTGAGATGGTTGCAGTTGAGCACCCATGGAGCTGTGCTCGCTCTGCCTCAGAAGAAGCATGGCAATGCTGTCATCTGGTCAGAAGATGGAGTCGTCTGTCAGGACCTGAGGTGGTAGGGAGCAGCTGCTCCTGAGATCAGTGTGTCTTCCCTTTTCCAGTCTTTTCTGGATGCCTACAAACAATCATATCCCCAAATGCTTCCCCAAGGCAGCTTCCCTGTGTTTGGCACCTGGAGTGCCCCTTCTTGGCAGTACTTTATTGAGCTGTCTGCTGGAGCTCTTACTTTCTTTAGCTCTCCCAGAGAACCTGCTCTAGCATCCCCTGTCCCTGGTTCCCTCCCAGTGAATCCCTGCACACAGGGAACTAAAGAGTGAGGAGAGGAACCAGTTTGCACAAACCCTGCTTCTTTAGTAAAGGATACCAGGTGATCCTGGGTACTCAGTAGCTCATCTGCCCTCAGTTACAGCTCACTCAGCAACAATTCTTCTGCCAGTAGTCCTCTCAGAGGCAATTGTCCTGGTAACAGCTCCTTCAGAAGTAGAACTTCTCCCTGTAGCCCTCAGCTACTGTCCTCCCAGAGCTCTCTTTTCCCCCCAGGCTTCCTGCCCTGCAGTTGTGACTGTTCAGTTGTGTGCGTGTGTTCTGCAGCCTTCAGCTCCGGGCACGCACAGCCTGCTGCAAATCTACATCCCAACGGTACAAACACCCTGATTGGGCTTGCAAGCCCTGAGCAAACCATTTCAGCACCTTTACATACTAATTCAGAATTTTCTTCTGAAAATTTTCATCTAGCATTCTTCTGAATTTTTTCATCTAGCAAAATTGACATCACAAAGTAGAGAGGAATCTTTAGTCATAAACAATACAAAACAGAAAACCAATAATATGCACACATTTCTTATATGATATTAACATTGTAAGAGATCTGAAAGATCATCATAGAGACGGTATGCAATCTGAATGAGTTACTTAGCAGGGTAAAGATTAAGTTCATATACACATCTCTGTATTTATACGTACTCATATATAATATAGGCTTATAAAATACATGTGTGTATGTTATAGAGAGTATTTACTTTGGGAAGGGCTTGGAGTTTTTAAAAAGAAATCAATCATTGAAAGGCAGTTCCAGTGTAAAAGTAAGTCCTTTGAATTGCAAATTTCCTATTGAGAGATTATTTTTTTCTGAACATAATGAGACTAGTATCATTTCTACACTGGGATATTCATCCTTCCTGTCTTCAAAAACATTGTGGAAAGGGCAGTATATGTTGTTGGGATTTTTTTTTTCTATACACATCAGGGTCTATTCATCTGAAAATTAACTTCCCAGCTGGAGCTTATTTGAAATTCCTTGTGATAAAATGAAAATAAGCATAACCACAGATTAGGCTTTTCATTCTACTGCTACCCACCAATGTAGCTTCAAAGGGGTTTGCTTACCAGGATCTCATTATGTGGCTGTCTTCCCCCGTAGTACTGGCATTAATCCATCAAATAGGGTCAAGGACCCCCAATGTCTCTGTTGCTTTTGCTACTCTCAGCACTTTGTCACATCAGCTCCCTTTAGGCAAATTAGAGAACATTATTTGCTTTGTTCATGTGCAGAGAAGCATCCAGCATATGCCTGACACCCTGGTAGTAGTGGTACAGAAATTGTTCTGTGCGTGCCTTTGTTTATACAGAAGTAGATGAACAACAAACAGATTGCTCTTTTAAAGCATAGTCTCTATTTTTGGATGTTGATACTGGCCTCACACAGACATTCAGTTTTTTCTGGAAGAGTTACTGCTCTCCCAGGAGAAACCATGAGTGTATTAGGTGTTCAGGCTTTTTCTCCCAGAGTAAAAATGGCCACTCCAGGAGAAAAACAACCTAGGAAGAGCCAGGGTTATATTACTCCTAGGCTTGTTTCTCATGGGAAAGTGAGTGTTTGGCAGCTGTGGCTTCTCCCCAGCATCCCCCTCCAGCATCAGCACAAGGCAGGAAGTACATTTGTGTGGGTCACACATTAGATGCCATTGTGTCTTTACCTGCACGTGTAGAGGGGCCCTAAGAAATAGACATAAGGCTCACAAGCATGTATTTGCCCTCTATACTTGTTTAGGCTGTTTGTAGTTTAATAATGATGAAGATCCCATTTACTTTTAGAGAAACAATTTAAGAATTGGTGGCCATGTCCAGACAAGTGCGGCTGTGCAGTATGTGGCACCACAGACTCATCTGTAGCGCCACACACTACACATTCAAATGTTTACTGCAGGTGGGGGGGGGGGGAGAGAGCAGAGATTGACCTGGGAGTTCTTAGGGTCTCAAAAACCCATGTGGAAAAAAAGTGGGTTGGTGCACAGGGCGGCAGTGTGCGCTGCCTAAAACTAGAGCCTGGCTGGCTGGAGCCACACTCTAGCTGCCAGCCAGGTTCCCAGCTGCAGGAGTGCCATAGCTGCAACTCTCTCAGCCCCCAGGACTCCAGGTAAGGCTGCTGTTATTGGTCCCAGCCTCCCCTACTCTACCTGGGGTAACCTGCTGTGTGCCAGAGGGCACATGGCATGAACGTTCCCTGGGAATAAGTAGCAGTAGTACAAGTGGAAACAAACATCTGTGCTCATGTGGATGTGGCCAGTTGGGTGCATCTACATGTGAAGTTTACTGTGGAGTTGTCTAATTAGCTCTGCGGTAAAGTCTCAGCATCTACACCTGCAGCCCTATTAGGCTGCAGGAAACTAATAAATGCCACTGTAGGTTAGTACTTGTCTACACAAGTACTATCCTATGGAGGCATTATTTAGCACACTGCAATGCATCTGTAGATGCTGACAGGGCTGGATGGATGATTCAGTGTGTGGGCTGTTGGCTGACCAGCCCCATGCTGGAGCATCTTGTGCCCCATCCAGCCCTCCTGCAGCAGGCTAAGCTGTGTCAGAGCATGCCCAGTCTGGCAGGATGACTCCTTGGGTCCCCTGACAGCCAGTGCTGCTCTGACCCAGCTCATGTAAACGCAGTGCCCAGGAGCAATAAACTGTGGCATGAACTGAGCTAGAGTTTACTCAGTTGAACTGATTTTACATGTAAACATGCCCAGTGAGGAAAGTCATCTTCTAATACTGCAAAATGTTGTATTTTATTTCTTTATTTTCTAATCAGTCTTGTCATGTTTTTTAATTAAAAATATACTTAACCATTTAAAATGGTTCCTCCCTGTAGTTCTAAATTGCCCCAGATTTACCTCAGTGTACATGAATGAAGAATATTGGTCCTTAGCTGATAATAAGCTTTGTTTCAAAAGGATGGCAAGACTCAACAATAGAATTAATAGATGTGATCGCACTTTCAGAAAGTGTGAACTTTTCTAACAGATGATTTTGAAGCAGAGATTTCAAAGGAAGAAATAGTGATCCAGGGACTTGACTTTATCTTTGGACCCTGAAATATAGTTTCTGTAAAAGCACTCAAAAGGATAGAAGAATATGCAGGGGGTCAAATGAACTGAGGCATTAAATGTCTCTGCTCAGCGAATAAAAATGAATACTGTATTTTCAGTGGTATAATGGGGCTTTTAAGCTCAAGTGTTTTAAAAGAGGTTAAGACATTGACATTTAAAGTATTATATACCAGTATAATTACTGAATTTCTCCAAAGATGCAGATTTGATGGACAGGAATATGTTTTACTTCACATAGATTTCAATGAAATATTGTGGCTGATGGGGGAGGAGCAACCTATACCCTAAAAGTTGACCCATTTTGACATTTTCAAAATCAAACTTCCATTTTTCTAATTCAAAACTAAGTTCCTTGTTTTGTTAATTAGGAATTTAGGACACTTTTACCTGTGCTCTGGGGGTCGGGGAGGTGGCACTTTAATTGGAGTGGCTTCAAGAGTCACTCTAATTATAGCAGCACAGAGTCTCATGGATCAGCATCACTGCACTTCAAAATGGCAGCAGGGGCAATTGAACTAAAGCTTATTTGATGAGCTTTTGTTCAAATGCCTCCACTGCCATTTTGAAGCATGGGGCACTCATACACAAGACATGGCAGGCTGCTGGAGCACAGCAATTACCACGCTTCAGCTGACTCAATTAATCAAGTCATGCTGTGTGTTGGAATAGTCTCCATCTCGTGTACAGGCACCCTTAATTTTTTTTTTTTTTAAACTAAACATTATACATTTTTAATCAAAGTATTTGGTTCTCTGAAACTTTTAGAGATTTTTTTTAATCAACCCAAAAGACATTTTTGTTTTCTATTTCTCAGAATTGCCAGTGTACCAGCAAATCTGTTCACACAACACTAATTGACACAATGTTTCTCTTCCAACATTTCTTTTTTTTCTTATAGGTATCGTTTAGAGGCCTCTCCCAAGATGTAAGCTCTATTGTGCTAGGTATTGTGTAAACACAAGAAACAATCATTCTCTTAAGAGATTCCCGTCTTAACAGAGAAGGCAAAGAAAGGGTATGAGACCCAATTAACACATGGGAAACTGTTATTTTCAAGCAATAGAAGCTTCTTTAAGTAATTGGAATTTTTTTAATGTTTCCAGACAGTGAGATTTGAGCCTGCAAGTTGGTGAATGCCTATGGGGGAATTCTGAGCCTCTGCAAATCTCTGGCTTGGGACCTAGTCTGGCTCCCATTGATCTCAGTGAAGATAGAGTTAGGCCCCAAGCAATAATAGAAAGAACTCCTCCACACATTTTTGATACTGAGCTAGTGACATCCCCACTACTTTAGACAGAGATTCAGATAATTTTGATCAGCTGAAAAAAAAATCCATCCACAACACTAGCCTGTTCGATTTGTGTGTTCATTTCTTGTCATATTGCATCATATACAGGTGAAATATTACAATAACTTGGGTTGAGGGTTTTGTTTAAAAATCTATCTATAAAATATTGACTCTCTTTTCTGGTTACATGCACATTGAGTTTCTGGAGTATCATGCATCGTCTTATCATTAGCTGGCTTTAGTGAAAGCTTGGCAGAATTTGGCTCTTGCCATTTCTCCAAGCACCCTTTAACAGATAAAACATTTCTTACCTGAATGAACTGATATGCATCAGTTTTGTTTCTTCAATGTCTGGTATGCTGTTCATATTACATTTCCCAGCATATACATTATTATTTTTGTTTACATAAAATATTTTTCATATAAGGTCTGTCACAGAGCACTTAGGTGCCCTGATCCTAAGAAGGGATAAAACTGCTAGGGAAAGAACCCTAGCAGTGAGTGAGGAGCCCAACTTCAGGTTGCCAGGGCAACCAGAGGAGTTCAGCTGACCAGAAGGGGCAGGGCCTGGCTCCCATATAAAGCCCAGGGGCTGAGGCCAGGCTGGCAGTTCCCTAGCAGCAGTCAGGGGGGAATGAACTCTCCCAGAGCAAAGCTGAGAGGCGAGACCTGACCTCAGGTACAGCCCGAGCCAGGTAAAGGATGGAGTATCCATGGGGTGTTGGGAGTAACATGGTTATAGCTGGGTGGCTTCAGTTTGTTATAGCTGAAGGGCTTGCATTTTGTTTACTGTTTAATACCGGTGGTTTGGGTGAAGCTATTAGGGGTTGGAGGAGGCCTCATTGGGGACCCGCAGCAGGGTGGGGGCCCCAGCACCAGCGAGGGCACAGCATTTGGGGTGCACTGACCCTAGCCCCAGAGAAGGGGCAGTTGAGAAGCCCCAGAGAGGGGACACTGATGAGAAGCCCCAGCTTGGGTGTGGTGAGCACCTTAGAGGGGGGCAGCAAGAAGCCCCAGAGAGGGAGCACTGGTGAGAAGCACCAGTGTGGGTGTGGTGAGCCCCAGGAGAGGGGGCAGCATTTTGGAGGATCCCCAGGAGAGGGGGCAGCATTTTGGAGAAGCCCCCAGGAAAGGGAGAAGCATTTTGGAGAAGTCCTAGAGAGGGAGCAGCCTGGGAGAAACCCAGAGAGAGGGCAGCAGTGACGAGTGCCAGAGACAGGGCGCAGAGCCAGACAGGGCAGTGCAGGGCCCAGAGAGGACAAGGGGTCTGTATTATAACAAGGCTGTGACTGAACAACATCAATTCCATCTCGAGGCTTGGGTCGTGGTAAAGGGGTGGCTGGAGCCATGCATAGCCCATAACGCTAGGGTGCCCCTGAAGCACTCATTGCAAAGCAGGACCCATGAGGGGTCTGGGAAACCACGGGGTCTGAGTGTCCAGCAAGACGTGACCAAGAGGGCATAAAAGGCAGCCTTCCAAATATATTTTGTCATCAAAGACATGGTGGGTGAGAGTTGAGGGTGCCCATTGGGTCAACTTGGCACAGTAAAGGGGGCCTTAGGGAGATTATGGCCATCCTACTGGACCCCGCGCTGTGACAAGGTCCAAAAGCAGGTTTATAATGATCATCATCATCTGTGTAACGATAGCATATACTCAATGGCCAGTTTGTTTACAGCTAGCACTGAAAGTTGGAAGCCATTAAACACAGAAATTGTCTTTTACTATATGCTAATATATTGACTGGAGCAGTGAGGCCCTAATCCATTAAAGACATCCTGTCACTAATGCAGTAGATGTAATACACTGAACATTTCTGATAGTAGTAACCTTTGGATACCTTCTGGAGATATATTTTTAGTTAAGAATGGAAACAAAATAGTTGCCAGCTACACAACAAAAGCAGAAAAAATAAAACTGGATTATTCTTGTATTTAGCTCTTCATCTGAAAACTGGATTTAGGGAGCTGAAAATTGGAGGATCTAAAAAGAACAACACTATATAGTAGATGCTTAGCATTTCTGAAAATTAGGTTCTGAGTCTACCCTGCCCCCAGAAAGCCAATTTCCTCTTACTCACATGAGTCATTTTATTGACTTTAATGGTCCTATTTGGATAAAACAAATTAGATTTATTCCAACCTTTTTAATTCAATAAAGACATCAATTTTTTTTTCCACCCTTTTCCATGCATAGGACTATTCATTTTTAAAGACCTAAACTAAGGTTTCATTTTTATTTCCTTATGGGTTATGCAGCTGTATCAAAATATTACAGTTTGGGTATAAGCCATTATTTCTATGTCATCTTAATTTTATGCCAAAGGTATAAGCAATAGACACTATAAAGAGTTTTGTCTCTGAATCTTCTATTGATCTAGAGCATGCTAGACTTACACTGGAACTCCAAAGACATCTCCTCCAAATCTGACTGAGACTGACCTGCTGTGTGGCACTGAACAAATCACTTCACTTCTTTATTTCCTCCTCCATCTTTTTGCATCTTGAGCTCAGATTCTTGATCTCAGCTGTGGTATGTAGGTGCTACATTAATAAACAGGAGATCAAAGACCGCTTGGATTCAGACGACCGATAAGGTCAAAGTCTGCATAGCTAAGACATTCGACAGAACTTACATGGACTCTAATGTTCATTTCATGAAACCTGATTTTGAGACAGACTTCAAAAACTGAAAAACTGTTTACCCCATCCATATTCCTTATGAAGGGATTCCAGTATCTTTATTCTGACTGTAAAGGAAGAAACCAAACAAGATGATCCTTGATCTTTAGTGAATTTTGCCAGAGTCCTGAAATTATTTCTCATCAACACTAAAAATCTTAATAAAGTGCAATTGTTGCTAAAGCTATGCAAAAACAATTAATTTGTGAAGATATTTTCCTACTCATTAAAAAAAATCAACCATGCATCAAAATCTTGATTTATTCAGGGATTTGGTAGAATCTCAGGTTACAGAATTAAGTAGTTGAAAGTATACACAAACACACAACTCTCTGGAAAGTAGCATTCATTTCTCTTTCATGAAAGACAAGCTTGTGACAGTAAAATAAACTGGGATTTTACAAAAAACTTTCTTTAAAGTCTGTTTAGAAATAACAGCTACCATAAACTCAGCTGCGGAACATTGGACATTGTAAGTTTTGATACATTTTTCCACTTTTAAGAATCAAATCTGATTAAAATGCCTTTTTGACTTCCTAAGGAATTTGTATTCAATCTAATCTTAGTAAGTGTACTGAATTCCTGAGAGAGAGAGTGAAATGTGTATTAACATTTCCTTAAACTTCTTCAAATACTTTTTGTACGGGTCATTATTGGGTAACAATGAAAAGTTGTAAATAGTTTCCACAAATGAGAAACTTAATGGTTCAATTAAAAAATAATCAAAGAGGACCATGGGGTATTTCCTACATAATTCTACCCATAGATTGTAAAATCTGTTCCTTTATCTGCTTCATGTTCCATTGCCCAGAATGTAAAATGCTGAATTCATATAATCTCTAATAAATAGTGGTTAACCACCTAATTGGTTTCCTTAGGCGTTTCCATTAATTCACTTTTTGGGGAGGTATGTGTACTTTGAAAAGTAGAATTGTCTTGAGGTACATAAGGAGTGTGACAGAAAGAGGGAGCCTGATACTCTGTGGGCACATTTACATGTGCATTTAAACACAACTAAATTTAATGCACATTAAGCTAATGTGCATTAAGCAATTTTTGGCAGGTGTCTACACATGCAGGCACTTGGCATTAAAGTTAGTGCCAAGTCCCTGCAGCTCTGCCATGTGCCCCTGGTAGCTGGGCAGACCTGACACTAAAGTTCATGCCAGGTCACATCTACACATGGGTTAACGTGGTTTAACTAATCATTAAAATGGCCTAATTTCTACCTTTTTAGTGTACATTAATGGCACACACGTGTAGGTGTGTGTCTGTAATGTGCATTAAATTAGGCTAATGCACATAAACACATCTCGTAGACATGCCCTGCATCAGGTTGGCTTAGAATTCCTTTTCTGGAAGGGAAGATCTCAGTCAGAGCCTGAACTCCACCCTTCTCTGAGGGGTGCATGCCAAGAACATGTGAGGGCCTAGCCAGAGCACTGCTGCAGTACAAAAATTCTCAGCTGGCAAATAATCCTTTCTGAGTCACCAATAAGATAGCGTCAATTAGAGCAACCCTGCATCTGTTGTAACTGAGCCTAAACTCCAAACATCTTCCTGATCGGTAAGTGGCATAGCAGTGCCTATGGTTGATGCTGTGTCTTGAGTATATGTTGTCTGCTACATTGTTTATGTCATATTTCAGATAAGCCTTTTCTCCCTGTTTCTCCTGTAGCTGAGGTGTGCTACAGAAGGTTCATATAAGGCCAGCACTTTGAATTGCCAGTCATTATACTATTTTCACTGTCTCCCTTACAGCACCGACTGATAGGAAATTGTTTTTTTCAAGATAAGACATCTACAAAATAATAGGCATTCTCTAAGATTTTGTTGTTTAAAAAGTGGTGAATTGATGCAATTTGTTAACTTAGCAAATTATATAATTGCCTCCTATGCTGATGAATTAGACTTTTGTTTACTAGTGTGTATCCTAACAGATCTTAGAGATAAAAGGAAACAAATGAAGGTGCGGAAAGCAGATGGTTCAAGAACTTAATTAAACTTTATACTGTATTCAGGAAGTGGTTATGTGGGCTGCTGTTTAAAATTTCTGGTTCAAGGTTTTGGTGAATTTTCAAGTTTTTCATTCCTACTACATAGTAACCAAAGCACTTCATTGACTTGACAGCTTTTTGTTCAGCTTTTTTTTCCTATTTATTTAGCTTTTCAGTCTCAGTGCTTTTTTTGTGGACTGGGCACCAAAGTTCTTATGGGTATCTCTGGTGACAGTCTGAGGAGATAATTAATGATTTGGAGCCTTCTCCAAAGCCCATCAAAGTCCAGTGTAGATAATCCATGATAGAATGCAAGCTCTTTAATGGGCATAGGGAGGTCCCTAATTTGGTTCTCCAGCTTTGGGTCATAGTTTTAACACACTGTGCTAGTGTTCTCATGTTCCTCCTGTTTTGTGGAGAGATTAGGGAGTCTTGAATTAATCTGGAAATCTAACTAAACTTTAAAATGACACCTATTCATGAACATACACATTTATGACAAATAATGAGTTGTGCCAGTTGCAGGGGTGATTTTTGGCATGTAGAGATGAGCCCATTAGGAAATAAAGATGTTAACAACTCATTTCACATAAACAGATGCATCTGTTTATATGTGTGTGTGTGTGTGTGTGTGTGTGTGTGTGTGTGTGACCTCTCACATGAACATGCGTTTGGTTAAGTGTGTGGCAGTTCCTTCTGCGCATGTATCTGCATCAGACAACTCTCTAATGAAATCAACACAATTTGCTATTTTTATTTGATATCGTCAGAAGGTGCTAGGAATTGATTCAGCTCAAGAGTACTGGTGAGGGGGTGGGAGGGTACCATTCTGCTTACCCCACTTGGCCTTAGCTCCTGTGGCTGGTCAGAGGCAGTGCGTAGTTTCCACCACTGCTGCAATGGGTCCTGGAGAGGAGAGAGTGAAGGCGGGGGGCACCATTCCATTTGCTCTGTTCCCTCCCACCCCTCAGCTACACTGATCTGTGTGGCACTGCCTGCCTCACTCCTACAGCTGGGCAGGTGCAGGGCAGAGCTTCCTCTGCCATGGCAAAAGCTCCTGGTGGGTGGCAGAGGGGAGGATCTTGGTGCCCTTCGTAGCTGGTGCCTGGAGAGGGTGTTCTCCTTTCCCTGCCCCAGTTATGCTACGGGACCACTGGAATCTTTGCTCCAAAGATGCTCTCTTCAGATCAGGGTTGAGGCACACTACAGTTGGCCAATGAAGGAAAACTTGTATTGATGCTGTTGTGTATGTTAAACCGGTTGTGTAAAACAATTTGAAGATTGTAGTTTTTGGCACCATCAGTGTGGCACCCCTCTCACAAATACATTTATATTTACACAGAAAATAACATATTGAAAGAAGGGAGGCAGGGAAGAAGCAACCCAAGCAACAGTATTTTGTTCTTTCCTTTAGCTTGTTAAGGTCTGCAGAAGGATGATCTTAGAACCTTGCATGTCTTGGACAATTTCATATCTGAACACTATACAGTAAGAGTTGGCCTTTCCCAGAATTTCCCCTAAGATTACTGAGAACTATGGGAAGCTTTTATTTTTTCTTTCTTTCGTAGGACAAGTAATTGCAATTTTTTAGGAGAGTGAAAAATACCCTGCATAAATTTCCCAGGGTAATCTCTGATCAGACTTTATGCAATAAAACATTTTTTTTTCTCTAAGGGCCACTTTATGTTTTCACACACAACGATATGCAGACTGCCCATAACCCTATCAAAATTCAATTACTTAGAGAGGTGTAAACCACCTTTTATATAAGCAGTAAGACATGACTCTTAGTGATTTTGTGGGAGGCTACTACATGATGTAGTTGTGTTTGAGGCTGCATGCTAAAAACTGAGTGGATTCTACCACCTGAGAAGTTCAATATTTTCCCTAAAAAGTGCTGTCTAGCATATAACTTGCATTTGTTTTCCAAGGCAGCAGGAATAAGTAATCTAAAAGGCAGTAACATTAGTTAATTAAATGAATAGCGTCATAGTTGGGGTTTTACATGGCATATTGACACAGTTTCCATCACTCACAATTAATCTCAGAGAACTTGACGATAGCTTTCAAGCAATTTCATAATGTTTATTCACTTGCCCCGATGTCAGCTGAAATTAATACCCAAATATATACAACACTTATCATCATGAATATCTGATGTGTTTTGGTGATATTGTCTATCTTAAATTATACATAAACCAATGAAACATAAAAATATGGAGAACAGTGCAAAGATGGCGAATACATGTCCTCTTTTGTAGCAATGAGGTGCCAGTTAACTCATTTTGGATGCATGACTATGAAGCCACAAACAGATGTTCATTTCTAGCAGTAAGATTTTCTGTTGCTAGAAAAATGGTTCAAGTGTACATGAATTCCAGTCTCCTGGCTTTAGAGCTATGCAGATGAGATCTCCCACCAGGAGGCACTAAAGGGCTTCTCCTTAAGGTACCCCCTGCCCTTAGGGGAGTCCATTGATTGTCAGCCTGCTCTCTTCCCAGAGAAGGGGGCAGGCTGTCAATAGGCACTTGGCAGCTGCTAAAAAATAGCAGCTGTGACAGACATCCCCAGGAAGGTTCCAGCAGAATGCTCCTCAACCCTGGGTTCCTGCTGCAGGAGAATAGCTCCTGCTCCTTGTACTTCTCTAGGTTGAATTGGAGGAGTAAACGTGTGGAGAGCCATTCTTATGTAGCAGGGATGCTTTAGGAGCCCCAGATGCCTTGTTGCCATACTGCAGCTGCTTCTCTATCCTCCCCCAGATTTCTTTAGATCAAACTGCTCTGGGACACTATTCTTCCATGGTGGCAAGGCTTCCCAAGTCACAGAGGAGATGGGACAAGGGAAGAGGGGCCATTCTTCTTGCTGGCATCCCTCTTGGGACTCTGGGAAGGTTTCTACCACAAAAGAATTATCCCCCACATTCCATCCATCAGCCAATTGGTGATAGTTGTGGGGGGGAGAAGGGACTTTTTCAAGGCAGGGTTCTCACATGGCTCCCTGGTCACTCACCTGTGGGTGGACTATCAGGGAGCCAGTGCTCTCCCTCCCTCCCTTTCCCTTGCCTGGAGGAACAGAGAGCAGAGGACCATGGGACAGTGGGTGTCCTAAATAGTGAAGAGAAGCTTACAGCCATTCAAGTTGGTAACAGTTCTTTTCTACAAGAAATCCTTTCAATGGTTGTATATACTAGGGCTATGTGAAATTGTGCTGGCTGTTTCATTTCAACACTGTTTCAACTCATTTTGAGCTCAAAACAGCGAAATTGAAATGAAACAAAGGGCTTTGAAGCATTCTTAAAACAAAATGAGGGCAGTTGAAACATTTTGAAAGTTTTGAGCTTTGAAGGCTAGGCTTGCCTGCAGGGAAACAGAAAGTAAGGAGAGGGAGGGGAAAGAGGGGGAAAGGACTGCTTGGATATTGACTGTATAGCTGGCCGGTGACTGTGATCCTTCTCTGAGGTCCCTTCCAATCCCAGTGCTCTGGGGGATGGATGGAAAAGCAGCATAAAAGGCAGCTTTGTTTGAACTGACCTACTTTCTGCCTTAGGGTCAGTTACTGAGCTATCTTCAAGAAACTCAGCAGCGTTAGACAACAAAGGCTACTACCATTGATTTCCTACTTGCTAGCCTAGCAAGTGGGATTTCACAATACCTTTTGCTTTCTTTCTAGAACCTTTTATTTTATTATATTCATTGGCTGATTCCTTTCCACTTATTCCTCCCCCAAAATCCTCTTTTTGTTTAGTCTATTTTGACTCTTTTCAAATCTGTGCTTTCTCTCACAGTGTGCATTCCATTCCCTGTGCAGGGAAGCACAGCATAATTATACTGCACATTATAATATAGAATTTATATAGGAACACATGCATACACTTATGTATTTTAATTTTATTACATACATACATACATATTCTTACCATTATCTTATTTACAGATATTACATAAAGCAGATAACATTACAGAAGAAGACATATTTTCCAGCACACCAAGGTAAAGAGAAGACGCTATGAAAAATACCATGAAGCATGCTGGAAAGGCAGCTGACAAGCCTTCAGGGAGGGGTGGAAGAAGGGGTAGAGGGAGAGCTGTAAGTCCCCTCCCCCCCCAAACTGAGATCCAGTCTCTTTGCTACAATAAGCAGGCATGAGATTTTCACTAGTTCTACAGGCAGCAAGGAGAGAGGAGCAGTGCCAGTGCCACTGCCTCTGCCTGAACCTGCATCCCCTCCAAGAGCACCAGACTTAATCCCCTCCCCACTACCCCATGAAAACAAGCAGCAGCACCAGCATGACAGTCTCCTTTACCCGCATTTCACTTCCCATGCTGAGCCTTCCAGTACCAGAGGAATATCCGGAGCTGGATCTGGATGTAAGTGCCCTAGCAAGGGAAATTCTGAGGAAGGAGGGGGAATCATCTGAGTTTGTGCCTCACATCTCTCAGAGCCAGGATTCCTTCCCGGGAAGGCACTTCGGAGGAGGCTGAGGTAGAGGATATGGAGGCAAGTGGCTCAGTTGAGCCCACTCTTCCTGTTGCTGTGCCTCTGCCTGCTGAGGAGGGGGAAAAAAAAGTATCCACACATGTACCTGTACCCCAGAAGTGAGTAGGTAGTGTGGTCTGGGATGATTTTGAGCTGGCAGATGATCCCACATACGCTATCTGTGTGCACTGCTGAGTCAAAACCAGCTGGGGCAAGGGAACAAAACATGAGCATCACCTGGTTTGTAAATTCCCTTTGAGGATCAGGCCTGAGAGATTGGAGACAGGTGATGTTCTGTTCTTTTCTTTGATAGATTTTTGGTGCGCACTCATTCTGGTGCCCTGATGGAGATATGTATTGTATTGTGAAGATATCTCCATACTGGAGATATTGTTGGGAGATTTTGCCTGTCTTGTCATGGCATGGCCTGGATCCATTCAGTGTGTTTTGGGCTGTAGGAAGTTGACTTCTGGTGATGAGGTTAGCGAGGTTCAGTGCTTGTTTGAATTTACAAACCACTTTTCACAGACGAGCCTATGAACTGCACTTCATCAGCCTCCTAGGTACAGAAAGTCATGGACTTGGTATAGACATTGGAATTCTGACCCATTACAAGCTGCCAGATGTTTGACTCCACAGGTACCACTACACTTTTACCTAAGCTGCTATATCCCCCCTCCCAGCCCCTACTCCCTCCAACCTGTCCCTCAACCCCTGATGCCTCCATTTCCATTTTCACTGACTGGCTTTCTTGCTTGCATCTCATGCCAGCCTCTGGCTTCTTTACTGTTCCTTCCATCTAGGAACAGCACATACACACCAACTGCAGGTGCTTCCTCAGCCTGACAAAGGGTTTTTCAACCCCAAAGCTTGCTAAGATATATTTCTGTAACTATTCAGTTGGTCTGCTAAAAGATACCAGATTAGATTGACTCAAAGAACCTTGTCTGCCAGTGCCATGTTCTTAGGCTGGCACCCCTAGCACTTGTCCCTGGTCAGCTGACCAGAGGGACACAGGGCCCTGGGCACATCTAAGTTGGAGGGCTGGGGCTGGCAGGGAGAGTTCTCTGGCAGCTGCTGGAGAAGAAGCTCCTGCAGGAGATGAAAGAGGCTCTCATCTGGCCCCAGCACCAGTGAGGGTGTGTCTTAACACACGCACACAAAAGGTCACAGGTTATGAGTTTTGCTTGTCAGCAGCTTGAGGTGCAGTTTCCCGGAACCCCCTGAACCTATCTCCTTAAAACCTGGCAGACTTCATGGCCTCAGCATGGCTTGAGAGGAGAAAAAAAGGATCAGATTTTATATAGGAAGACTTTTATCCTTGCTTATGTGACAAGTGAAATTTTCTGCTACTTGATGTAATTATGGGAAAACCCCATCAGTAAATATATTTTAAAAATGCTTTAATAAGCACAGAACTTGACCACTGGGCTCCAGTATCTACTGACAAACAAATATGAAAGATTAAGTCCTTTTTTCTTTTATTTGAAAAGTATAGAGTTGTTTATTCCAGACACAGTTGTAGGCTGCTATCATATAGAAATATTGTGAGAGTAGCACTATAGAATACAAAGCTACAGCTTCCATTATGACAATCAACCCAGACTTCCTTATTCCTCATACGTACTGTCACATACCAAAATATATTGGGAATATGCCAAATGTGTGATCAAATTAATAGATTATTTATTTTCTTAGTGAGAGGATGGAATGAGAATTGAGCTGCTAATGAGGTGCAACTTGAAATATCCCTGCAATAATTTTTGGTGGTATAAAACCTTTTATAGTCATTAGGCCAAATTCATCCATTGTAATTACTGTTCTTAAAAGCATTTATGGTTCCTTTGCAAGCTATAAAAGCAATACTGTGTATAGTTAAAGTAGTGATTGTCTGGCATTTGGCAGTTTCCATGGTATTCCTCTTGCATTGAGGATATCAGTCCATGTGTGCTGATCCATCCACAAGGACTATACTCACAAAGATATTTGTGGTAAAGTACATACATACCTCACATGGAACTAAGATATCTGGGTGCTCAAGTCCACAAGAGCAATTTACAAAAACATCTTAGGGACCTGAAGTTCATCTACTCCTCATGACCAGAGGAGTTGCCATTTTGTCTCAGCTGAGTGTCTAGACACCTAAATTTGGCAAAGGGCATTTTGGGCTTTACAAATTTAGCATTCCTTTTTTTCACTTTCCTGACATGGGTGATCTATTAACCATGATCTGAGCGTACACACACACAGGGCACTGAGCTCAACATCCACAGCCACATTAGTATGGGTATGAACATTTTAGTGAAAACTTTTGAATAAATAAAAGATTGATTTTTATTTAAAGATATTTTAAATAAAATAGTGCCCCAAATAGTGGGGCACTATTGAATTAATTCTTCACTATTTAAAAATACTATCACAGCAACTCTGTACCAGTTCATGAATAGTGAAGAATGCCCCATTTTTATCATACTCAAATCTGTATAGTGTTTTTTTTTTATTATTGTATTATTTTACACTATTAGATTTTATCTTTTCTTTTGGATGTTGGGATCTTGGGAAATATTTTGGAGAAGAGTTGTGCAATGTGTCTTAAGCTGTTGAATTAATTCTTCTTAATTTCTTTGGAAGTGCATATGGAAGCTGTGGGCACCATGCCTGAAGTACCTTCAGATTTGTGCATGGGATTAGTATATGTGCATGGGATTCATCAGCCCAGCCCTGATCAGACAGAAGTTAATGAAGGTGCTCTGCTTTGGAATGCCTTCATTTGATTTGTCACCGGATTGATCACTTTCAAAGTGCTCTGCAGCTATGCACTTCTGTTGAAACATGGCTGTAGAGCCCTTTCAAGGGGCTGATCATGTGACAAATGTCACCTTTGTCAGTGCCCTTGAGCTATTTCTGAGGTCCAAGTTCAGTGATGAGGTAAGCATGAACTTAGTTAAGATATTTATTCTACTGTTGGGAACTTGCTGACAGTGAATTTGTGATGTTTGTTACTGTCTCAAAATGTTTACCCCCTTTCCCTGGCATCATCTTAATCTCTTATAAATTCATTTTGGGATATGTACATCATTTTTATCTATGCAGTGGAATAGGTGAGAGATAAGATCATCAGAATTGCATTAAAAAGATGCGTGCAGCATAGTTGTGTTTGATTGCAGTGCACTTTGTGTCATCTCATATTTGATTGCATTTAATGTTTGTACATGGGAGTTTAAATGTTATTGTGGCATTAAGCCATGTGGGGGGTGGGGGTGGGGGGGTTGTATATGTGCCTAACTCATGAAGTCAATGAACATTGGTCCAGTGTAAATTCTTTGTCTGTGTTAAAACAGCAAATCTGTGGCATTTCGATGTAGCTTTGTTGGTCCCTGTCAGGAGTTTTAAGGAACTAAACATTACATAGTGATCAGTGGTGTCAAAACAGTTGAAAGCCTCAAATATCAGAATAATTTCCTTGTGTTTATTACCATAAGGATACTGTGTATGACCACACATGATAAGATCCTTGGAGGATGTGGTATAATAGATTTCTTAGGCAGAGGGTTGATGTCTCCAATTACTGTTAGCAGTGACTGAAGATATTATTCACTGGTAAGTTTGAAGTGTCAGGAAGGTGCTGGCTTAATATACAGTAAGTTCTTTTAGCTAATTTTCAGTACTTTTGGACTGTACCTCTGAGGGTGGACCAGCAGGTGATAAGAGATACGGGATCTACCTGGATATTCAAAAGAGACGCACTGAATAGAGAGAATACACCTTGTTTGGAGACAGCAACCTGGACAGGACACATTAGTTGCCACAGAACAGTGCTAGCAGCCAACTCAACTCTTTCTGTGTGTGATACCTTAATCAAGTCATTCACTTTGCCTAGTTGGTTACCTAAGTCATGAAGGGGTTCATTTTCTTAAATCAGTAACCTCCACAGTAAAACAGTACAGATCAAATTACACATTTTCTTCAACGAACATAAAATTCAACATTTACTCCTAATAAATATTCATGCAATACTCTTTTATGTGAGGTTTTGTTTGTTTGTTTTGCATTATTAGAGCTCTAGAACTCAAAAGTTTGCAGAAAGGAAACACGAAAGAGTTTGTGAATGAAGTCAAATGTACCTTTAAATTTGCTTACAAATTTGAATCCACTGAAAAAGTTTTGCCCCACTTTCTGCATCTCTGCTTCTGAATGTTCACTTAATAAGTCTGAAGCTTAATTATTTCATTCATGTGTTTATCCTACTTTATCCTAGTGCATGGTAGGAGGCATGGTTGTGGCATTGTGCTTTAGATCCCATTGAAGCTTACTGAAGGTGCAGGGAGAGCCCTTCCCTCTTTTCTCCATGGCTAGAAGACCACATCTGGTGCAATCTCCCAGTCATGGGGATGCTCTATTGGGATCTCCCAGTCCCAGAGGTGCATGAGATACCCCTGCAGCTGGAAGATCACAGCAGCTGCAGTCTACCAGCCCCAGGGGTGCATGGGGTGCCCCATGGCTGGGAGATTGGCTCTCAACTCCATGCACTCCTGTGGCTGGGAGACCACAGATGCTGTGATCTCACAGCTGTGGGGGTGCCCCATGCACCCCAGGACTGGAAGATTCCAGTGGAACATCCCTGCACCTTGGAGAACTGCTGCACAGCAAAACTGTTGCAATCTCCCAGCCACAGGGGTGCTCCATGAACCCTTGTGACTGGGAGATTGCAGCCATGCCCCACAGCTGCTGGGACCCAGAGCTGCAGGATGCTTGGTTCCAGCATTGCAGGGGAGTGCTGGGACCCTGCATCTGCACCTATGGAACTTTGAGTCCCAGTATTTGTGGGATACTGCTGGGACCCAGAGTCCACAGCTGCTGGGTAGTGCTGGGGCTGAGAGTCCCTTCAGCTTTGGGATGCACAACCTCAGCTGAGCATGGTGCATCCCTGACACTGGGAGCCCAGTCAGCTGACAGGGCTCCCAGCCACAGGGGAGACCCTAATACATTTGCATATGTGGTGGAGCACCAGTGGGGTGCTCACCACTTAGGGATGTTGCATGCTCTGTGGGAGCTTGTTGGCTGAGCAACAGGGAATCCCTCCCCCCACTCCCAGGAACTATTTTAAGGGGGAAGGTATATGTCAGAGCACTCATGGTGCTCTGCCACTTTAAGAACTGGGGCAGGCAGGTGCAGCCCAGTCCTGACAAGAAGCTATCTTAAGACTCAGACCAGCAAGACTGGAGGCAGCAGTTGCTGCCTGGTGGTGAGGAAGGAGCATGTCCCGGCAGAGCTGCTGCTCCAGAGACAACACAGAGGTAAGAGCAGGAGCTATGCAGTGGCTTGGAGACTCCTGGTCCTGGGCATGACTTAAAACTGCACCCTGCTGGGATAGGGAGGCCTGGTGGTCAGGGCAAGACCAACAAATCCCAGGTTTGAGGATCATCCCAGGTAAAGTGGGTTGGGGTGCCTAAACCCCTGCCCCCACCATTTGGTGGGTTACTGGTAATATCAGAGGTAATGTGGTATGTCCATGTGGGACACCTGAGCCCAATGGGGTGCAAGTCCCGAAGTGGGTAGTGGGGCCAGGCATGCCCATGTGGGGCACCTGAGTCCATTTAGGGTGCAAGACCCCGTTAAGAGGGAGCTGGGGGCCAGGCACACCCATGGGTGGCACCTGACCCTTTTAGGGTGTAAGACACTGGGGAGAGAAGGAGAATTGTGGGCCATACATGCCAATGAGGGGCACCTGAGCCTGCAGGGGTGTTCAGCCCTAGGCCCCAGAGAAGGGGACAGAATATGCGTCTCAGGGGAGGCAAAGGTGCAGAGTTGGCTGCAACAAGGCAACTGAAGGGCTGCACCTGAATAATTGAACAGTTGAGGCCCTGCGAGTAGGGGGCATGAGTGGAGGCCCTATTAAGTTGGGGGACTGAACTTGGTTCAGGTAAGCCTTCCGGCACCTGAGGCTACAGGTGGGCCTGAGGCCGATTGGAGGGCAGTGGCGGAGAAGCCACAGAGAGGAGGGGGTGAGTCAGTAACCCTGTATGGAGAGGTGCTGGGGGAGTTACCTGGCTATGAGACAGGGGCAGGGTCTGCACAGTATTTTGCAAACTACTCGGATGAGGGTAGCAGGAGATGCCCAAAAGGTTGTGTGCTTAATGGCTGAGGAGTGAAGGGAATTGAATCCAAGGACCCATTGGAATAGGGCAGGGTGAATGTGGCCCTGGGGAAAAGGAGGGTATGAGTGAGGTCCAGCAAGGGCAGTATGAGAGGTACCATGTGAGAGACCATAGAGTGTGAGAGGCCTCAGTGAGAGGGAGGTGGTATGAGTGGGTTCCATAACAGGGCAGGCTGAGATAGGCCTAATACTGTAATGAGTTGGGTTCTGCCTTAGGCTGGAGCTTTACATAGTAGTTAGAAACATCTGCGAGGCATGGGACCTGTAAGGGGTAGTTGGAGAGTATATGTAAGGCCCTAGACACCAGGGCCCAGAAAGGTCAGCCGCCTGCCTAATTAAGATCATAATTACTTAACAGCAAGGCATGGCAGGAGAGATAGGTGGGTGGCATGCCCAGAGGCAGTGGGAGACCAGCACTGTGGCTAGTGCTCCCACCTTCGCCACAGTGTATTAAAGGTTGATAGCAACCAACTATTAAGTTAGTGCACATTTTCAAGGTTTAACTTTATAGCTGTTTGGACCTTTTTATGGCATTATAACTATTTTGCATACATAACTCATCTCGGTTACTTTTGCAATTAACCAGTTAATTGGACAATACCTGTAACATGTAGAGGGGTCCTAAATTGTCTATTCACTTGAACAAGATTCACCTTTGTCTCCAAAGTAAATGACAAATAAATGTAATTCATTGCATGTCAGACTCTTTCTTTCCCCTCTTCTCCCCTTCCCCACTGTAAGAGTGCAGGATATTATTACCAGAAATAACCTTGACATGTCACCACTTTCTCTCCTTCCACCTCTAACATTTAGTCCCACTGGTACTCACATTTTTCATTAGATGTCAGAACTTTTTAGCTTCCAAATTTTTTGGTGTTTAGAACACACTTTTGCTTTGCAATAGACATGATTGTTTATATAATCACTTAGAGATTGTTATGTTTGTAGTCCAACTGCTTATATTACATGCTATTATGCTATTATCCAAAGTGGATGGGAATTTTAGCACAAATAGGAACACTTAATTTTTAAGTAAACAAAATAAGATGCTCAATAAAATATAATTTGAAATGCCCCCCTTGTGGACCATGCATTTTAAAGGTCTTTATAACTGATGTATAGTAATACTGTTGGAGTTGTGCTGGTTTGCCCTAGATGAGAAGACTCATGGCACTTCATGACTTAAAGATATCTATCAGGTTTAATCCCAGAAGAACAGAGGAAGAGTGAATTTCACATGCCTTAATTTCCTCCAGGTTATTTTCATGAAAGAAGAGGTGTATCCATCTTCCCCCTTTCCTGAGGGATCTAACCTAAAAGAAGGCTGCTTTCCATTCTCAAATACAAGACAATCAAAAGTTCGACTATTGTTTATGTTTTTCACAATACTTTAGAATTGAACAGGAAATTCTATAGTATTCTAATGGATGGTTCAAGAAATCTAATAGAAATATTGGCATTTAACTTCCATCTAACTCGCATGAGGAAGCTAGTTAGGCAGAAGATAAAGGGCCCCTAAGGAGTTGAAGAACTTGCAACCAGTGTAAAAACTGCTTAAGAATACCATGTTGGAGGTGCTTTAAAAAAAAAAAAAAGGAAAGTGGACCAAAAGAAGGTTATCATGGTTTAATATTAGAGTTGCAGAGGCAATAAATAGAAAAAAAATGCTTCTTTTAGAAGGTGAAAGACAAATCCTAATAAGGAAAATAAAAAAGGGCAAATCAAATGTAAAATCATGATGAGAGAGATTTTGAGGAGAAATTTGCTATAGACATAAAAGGTAACAATGAAAAATTATTTTAGCACAGTAGAAGCTGAAGACCTGCCAGAGAGTTTGGCTTTTGGATGATCAGGTCATAAAAGGGACACTAAAGGATGATGGGCCATTGCTGAGAAACTAAATGTATTCTTTGAATCTGCCTTCAGTATGGAAGATGTTAGAGAGAAGTCCCTCCCAGATCCACTCCTCTCTAGGGATAGGTCTGTGGAGCTGACCCAAATTGGTGGTTCAATAGATTAGGTTGCAAAGGAAATTGATAAACTAAACAGTAGTAAATCACCAGGACTTCATGTATTCACCCAAGGGTCCTAAAGGAACTCTGTTCTGAAATGGCAAAAGTCCTAACTGTAGCATACAATCTGTCATTAAGAACAGCCTTAGTACCAGAGGACTGGAGGGCTGCTGATGTGACTATAATATATTTTAAAAGGGCTCAAGGGGGGACTCAGGCAAATACAGGCTAATAAGTCTAACTAATATTCTTGGAAAACTGCTAGAAATGTAAAAATAAATAATAATAATAATAGAATAATAATAAAAAAAAGAATTGTTCAGCACATGGACAAACATGACTGGCTGGGGAAAACTGAGCATGGTTTTGTCAAAGGGAAATCATGCCTTATCAACTTACTACAGTTCTTCAAAGGTGTCAATAAGCAGGTGGATCAGGGTGACTTAGTATATCTGGACATCCAAAAAGCTTTTTGATAAGTCCCTTCATCAAAGGCTAACGAATATAGATATTCATAGAATTACAGGGTAGGTGCACTTGTAGAGTAGAAACTGGGTTACAGATAGAAAGCAAAGAATAAGTGGTCAGTTTTGGCAATAGAAAGAAGTAAACAGCATTGGTCTTTCAAGGATCTATGTTGGGATGAGTGCTGATTAATATATTCATAAATGATCTGGAAAAGGGGGTGAATAGTGAGGTGGCCAGATTTGAAGATGCCACAAAATTATTCAAAGTGGTAAAGACCAAGGCTGACTGGGAGGAACTATAAAGGGATCTTGTGCTATTGAGAAAGAATGGACAATTAAATGGCAGATGAAATTATATGTAGATGAGTGTAAAATAATGCAAATGAGTAACCCCACCTCCCCCAGATTATACCTACACTGTTATGGTCTCTATATTCGCTGTAACCATGCAGGGAAGAAATCTGGAAGGCATTGTGGACAGTTTGCCAAAAGCATCAGGTCAGTATTCAGCAGTCATGAAAAAGGCAAACAAAATATTAAAGATTATCATTATGCCCCTTTATAAATCCAGGGTGCAACCACAGTTCTGGTCCCCATATCTCAAAAAGGATATAGAAGAACTAGAGACAGTACAGAGAAGAGTAAGAAGGTTGACTAGTGCTATGGAGGGGCTGTATGAGGAGAGGCTGAAGAGGCTAGTCCTATTCAGTTAAGAGATGCTGGGGGCGGAGTGGGGGGTGGTGGTGGTTACAAAAAACTAAATGACTAGGTGTCATAAACTGAAACTAGAAGTAGGTAGTAAGTTTTAAACTAACAAAAGAAACTTTTCACACTGTATGTAATTAAGGTGTAGAAACCATTTCCACAAGATATTGTGGAAGCTGACAGTTTTTAACCTGATTCAAAAAAAGGATTAGAAAAATTCTTCTAGGAAAGCTGCATTGGTAGCTATTGAACAAGTGAACTAGGTGTGTAGCCTTTGAAACAGAACTTTTTAGACCTCAAATGCTGGAAGCTGCAAGTACAGGGGAAAAACCATAGTCATACCCTGTTCACTCTCCCTTTCAGCATCCACTGTCTGCTACTATGTGACAAAAGATACTGGGAAAGATGGACCTATGGTCTAACCCAGTAAATGGCAGTTCTTATGTTCATTATTTCATTAGTTCTATAGCCTTTCAGAGTAAATTCTAGGAACCTCTTTTAATTGCATCTCTGTTCAATTCCATAAGATTCATCTAGTAAGAGTTAAATGCTACCTGGGCCTACAAAGGAGCTTTCCCAGCAAAGACTATAGAAATACTATATAGAGGAGTGTGGCACTGGGGGTCCACTGAGTTACTCCTGCAGGCCAGGGACAAAAGTCAGTGCAAGTCCCATTAGAATGTATGATTTACCCATCCAGAACCAAATTCTGCTCTATTACCAGAGTAAATTTATTTCCCTGAGTTCTCTATGTTATAATAGGGGAACAAAATAATCAAAAGGGAAGCAACATCCTCCTACTTGTATTTATCCCTGTCTTTGATACTTTCTGTCTGGGTTGTAGCAATGCAGTATGTCTGGGCATGAAACTACCAGTCCCTAGGACTGCATGCTTAATACAGTACTATGTACACCATGCTTTAGTAGAATGATTCAGAAAGAGTAAGCTACCATGAGTGCATTTAGTTTGCTCTCTGTTCTCTGTGTAAGTCAAGATCAAGACCTCTGTACTGATCTTCGGAATACTGAAGGACCTGGGTTTGGGTATCTCAAAACTCACCTAAAGCTCCTCAGGCGCACTCAAATGTTCTGTCTCAAGAGTGAAGTCTCTACTCGGGATGCGGCTTTCTCTGGAATGGGACCATCGTAAATCTCACCACCATCTTGTCCAAGTACAGGATATACTTCTTAGACCTGGGCTTCTTTAAACTGAAATTCAACAAGGATAAATGCTAAGTCTTGCACCTGGGATGGAATAACTGCATGCATAAATACAGACTAGAGAATGACTAGCTAGGTTGCAGTACTGAAGAGAAGGATTTGGGAGGTTACATGGGACTGTAAGCCAAATATAAGTTAACAGTATGCTCTTGTTGCAAAAAAGGGATAACAGCATGGGTTGTATTCACAGTAGTGTCACTTGCAAATTAAGGTAAGTTATTCTTCTGCTCTGTTTGGCACTGGTGAGGCCACACTTGGAGTACTATGTACAGTTTTTCCCCCACACTTCAAGAAGGTGGACAGATTGGAAAATGTCCAGCAGAGAGTGATAAAAATGAATAGAGCCTTGGGAAGAATGACTTAGAGGAAAGGCTGCAAGAGCTAGGAGAAAAGTGAAGTCTGGAGAAGAAAAGACTGAGGAGGGATTTGATAACAGTCTTCAAATACCTGAAGGATATTTACAGAGAGGATGGAGATGAGTTATTCTTTGTGGTTGTTGGAGACAAAACTAGGACCAATGGACTCAAGCTGCAGCAGGGGAGATTTAGGTTTGAGATTAGGAGTAATTTCCTGACTATAAGGGCAATCATTAGAATAGGCTTCCTAGAGAAGTTGTGGAATCTATATCCTTGGAAATTTTCAAGATTGACAGACACTTGGCTGGGCTGGTTTAGTAAAGGATTCCCCTGCCTTGAGCAGGGGGATGAACTAGAAGACCTTGTAAAGTCCCTTCCAGCCCTACTTTCTTATGATCCTGATATAAGCACAGAACATGGTGTACTTCATAAAGTGGAAAAAAATGCTCCTGGCTCACACAATTATTCCCTTGGGGAGAAGATGAAGGGGCACTTACCCACATGTGGGGAGCCTGGTTTGACATGCTGGAAATCCAGCACATTGGAGCAGACTTGATTAATCGAGTCTGCTGAAGCATGTAAATTGACGTGCTCTGGCAGCCTTCTACATCACGTGTATCAGCAGTGCAGCACGTTTCTGCACTGAGAAAATGGCAGTGGTGCACTTTGAAATAAGACATGTTTGATGTACTTTAGTTTCAAAGCACCCTGCTGCCATTTTCTCAGTGTGGGGATGCACTGCACCGCTGATATGCTTGTTGCGGCTCGCTAATTAAAGCGCCTGGCTCTGTGTCCCATGGCATGTGTAAAAATGCCCAAGGAGACCAGACTCAATGTGGTGGATCTCATCACATACTATCCTACTGGAAGATGCTCAGATGGAATCTATATAGAAAATAGAATGGCTACAGCGCTGAGAAAAGAACAGAGGTATAATGTTGAGAGAGAGTGACCTGTGATTTTTGGTAAACATCTTGTTGGTTACACATTTGCTTGATATAACCCCTACAGGGAGCACACCATTCCCCTCTTGATTCTTTCCTCCCCATTCAAGTGTCAGGTCTCTTTTCATTCACAGCAGCTCATCACTTCAGTTTAGCTATTTTTCCCACTTCCCAACAGGCATTGCTTCATACATGTGTGTAGTCCTCTTATGGAAGCTCAGGAATAATAAGTAGCAAATGCAATTATGCTGGGCATTTACCAGTTATTAAGTTCTATATTTATTAAAAACATTATCTAGGTCAACATTTTGTAGTTGTCTTACTCGGGCAGGGGGGGGAGGGGTGTGGAATTCCATAGAACTCAATTTTCAAAATTTAAAACCATTTTTAGCCATCTCATATTAAACTACTTTTAGGTTGGTTGTACACCTCTAGAATAATTTCATTTGTAGAGGTAAATATAGGGTCACATTTTCTTATTAACTTAACTGTAACTGCAACAGCTATGTAGTCCTTAGATTCAGTACTTAGATTTCCATTCATTTTTGTGTTAAAGATTAATTTCCTCTCTCCCTGGCTGACCACCTCCTCCAGCACTCCCCACTTTAGCTCGGCTACATTGCTGACCACAGACCTCCCCGCCACCCCCATTGCCCACCCCCTGCACCATGCCTACTGCAGACACAAGTCAGAAGAACAAGTTTTGATTTCTCACACATCAACCAGAGCCCTCCCCCCTCCACAAAGAGAGCTCCTCCATCACCCAACCCATCCACCAACAATAAAAAAATCCTTCTTCCTTGTGAAAACTTTTTACAACACTCTTCTTTGTGGGCCATCCTGGGGTGGGAAGCCATGGGGTGGGGGCACCTGGGGCAGAGCCTCGGAGCAGGCAGCCAGCAGCCAGCCTCTGGATGGTCCCTTGCAGGTTCAGACACCACAGCAAGTGTGGCAGATTGGGGGCTTGCCCTGGTGGTCAGTGCTTCTCCAGTGCGGGTGGCTCCCCCTCCAGCAAGCAGGGTTCAGGCCCAGCAGGCCCAACAAAGCAGTCCTGGTGGCACTGCAGGCAGCTCTAGCTGTGTGCCAGTGTGGAGCCAGGGTGAGTGGCAGGGCTGGGCCTAGGTGGGGGGGAAGGGGGCTCCTAGGGCAGGGGTCAGGCCATGGGCTCCTGGTGGCTGGAGGTTCTGTAGGACCTCCTCCCAGGCCCAGGTAGGGGTCTGTTGTAGGCCAGCAGGCAGCTGCCAGGGGGCAGGTGGGGCTAGGGTTGGAGGCTGGGAAGTGGGCAACGCGAATGGAACTACTAGGACCAGAATGGTATCCGGCACCTCACAATCATTGTCTCTGGCCTTCACTGCCTGGCCCAGGATGGCATTCTTCTCCTACAGCACTGAAGCCACTGGCACTCCAGACCCAGGATCTCAGCCTGTAACTCCCAGTCCTCCTGGTCCCATGCGTCCTCGCACTGGTCCCTCGCTTCTTTGCACCAGTCCCGTGTGTCCTCTTGGGCAATGTCCTCCACCTGCCAGGCCTGTGAGTCCTCCAGCTAGTCCTGCAATTCGTCACTAGCTGCTTAGGAGAAGGATCCTGTCCTGGATCCTCCTTTGGTGGAGCCAACACATCCACAGGGCAGTGGTAACCCTGAGGCCGCATCCCAGCTGCCAGGAGTGGCCTGTTCCCCATGTGCAGCTGTAGGCCCTGTAAATCCATGAGACAGAAGTTGTCTGTGAATGTTCACCACATTTTTCAGGTAAGATGCTCTGTACCAGGGGCCCATGCTCTTCCTGGCCTCAAACAGGGGTTGGGTGTGTACAGGTGCCCAGTAAGTTGGGCAGGCAGGCCTGGGCCCAGGCAGCCACTGGTTGAGTCCCCGCCCCCCCCCCCCGTGCTTGCTACCAAGGGTTGGTGGGCTTCTGGGTGCTGTCCTCAGGAAGCCTGCCTCTTCCACCCTTTTCCTAGGGTGGGAAAGACCATGCCAGGCTCCTGGAAGCACCTGATGTGGTGGCTCCAAACCCCACTCCCCCTTCTCTCCTCCTGCAGGTCAGCCACTCTTCTGTACTGCTGCCCAGCTCATGGCACCCAGGCTCTGGGAACATGGGTCTTCTGGACACCTGTGATGAGGAGATTATCAGACCTTCTCCAGGGGGCCTCTTCAGGGAGGTGGCTTGGGGCCAGGACCCTGGCATGCCAGCGCTGCGCCCCAAGCATGCTCCTGTTGTGTGTATTGCAGCTGGTGCATGAGGAGCTGTTTGCATGGGCCAAGAAGTGCCTGACCCATTATGCCCTGCTGCTGCTGACTGCCATGGTGCCCTGAGTGCACTTGCACATCTGGCAAGGGACCCTGACCTTAAACTACAAGAGGAAAGCCTGAGATGCTCTGCAACCTCTGCTGCCACCTGGAGAGCTACCTGTGACTGTACTGCATGTCGCTGCCCCTCACAACTGAGGAGGACATCACCACTGGCATCAACACATTCCTTGGTATGTGAGAGGCCCACACCTGCCTTGCTGTGGGGCAGGGGCTGCTCAATACAATTTGGCACTATCTTCTACCTCCATGTGTGTTGGGAGGTGGGGCAGGGGGAACCTGGGGCCAGGGGAGTGCAGGCGGAGGGGCGGGTAGGGACCAGGGGAAGGGACAAGGGGCAGGAGCAGGGGTGGTGAGGGGACCCTACCACATGGACAGAGCTGGTGTGGCCAGTGGCTCCACTTGGACCTGCCTGGTAGTGACAGCATCCAGTTCCAAATGGTGTCCTCTAATTGAGTCATGCCATGCAAGCATTTGGTTGGGGACCCCCTTTGGAGAGGAGCTGGCACTGCTGATGGACGGTGATGTCATGGCTGGCCCTGGGGCTGTGGAACTGGCATGGCAGGTGTTGGCCAGGGCTTCCCAAGCTGCGGGTGGAAACTGCAGCTGGGTAGGTCAGGAGGATGAAGCACTGCACACCTGGGGCCCTCCACTGGTGACATGTCACTCAAGGTGCCAAACAGGGGCAGCTGCTTGGGTAGGCTGCCTGTACTGCTAAAGATAGCTTGTCTGTGGCCTGGGTCCCAGGGTCCAAGAATGACTGTCAGTTGCTGCATAAAAAACATAGACTTACAGACATGGCTGAACTAATGATTATGGTTGGTCATGGCAACCCACTGTGCCTGCAAGGCCTTGACTTTATGCGGCACTGCTGCACTGACTGGTTGTACCTGTGCTCCTGCATCTAGCCTGTCAGGGCTGCATAAATGTGGGCATTGGAGAGCTCATCCTGGTCAAAGTGGTGCTGTGCTGCTGCCTCACCCCACAGAGCCACGATGTCACCAGTCTTCTCCTTGGTTCAGTTGGGTCCCCAGGTGAAAGGCATGAGTGTGGACACAGATGTGCACATGGGCCTGGGCAAGGAGGAGAATGCTCTGGGCCACCGTTTGGCTGTTGTGGAACTGTTGGGCCTGGGCAGCTGCCTGCAGTGCCCAACAGAGCCATGGCCTGGGACTACCAGCCACGCAGCAAAGGCCATGGTCCATAGCGCCTGCAGGTGCAGGGCAGGCTGCTAGGGGTATACTGCAGGCAGGTGGTGTTGGCCCTGTTGGCCAGAGGCTGCCTCCAAATGGCCCTGGGAGCTGGCAGTCCTGGCCAGAGGCAGCATCAACCTGCAGTATCCTGCATCAGCCTGCTGGCTTGGATAGTGTGGTACCAGGGAGAAATTCTGGGAAGCTGGCAGGCAGCTATGCTGTGACCTGCCCAGGGGCACATGGGTTTGCAGTGTCCTCAGGCTCCCTGTCTGTGTGCCCCAGGGCTCAAAATGGCTATAGGCTTTTAAAGCCTGCAAACAGGGGCTGCCATAGAGGCAGCTCAGCCATGGGCCAGAAGAGGCTCCCTTGTCCCTATTGGACAAGGCTGGAAGGCAGGGGGCACTTGCACACACCTCCCAGCTCTTCCAGGCTGCAAATGCCCCAACCCTGCACCCTTGCCAGCCCCCCATGTGTCAGCTACAGGGGTAGATGGGGGTGGGGAGTAGATCCCCACTGTAGCCCCCAGTCAGGGTCTGCAAACTGGAGGTGGGGTGAGGGGGGGAAGAGTCCCTCAGGCTGACAGTTGGGGTGCTGGCAAGGGGCTGGCATGTTCATAGTTTGGCAGAGCCATGGTGTTGGGGGTGGGGGGGAGCCTCTGCCTTAGGGGATTCCTCCCCACCCACTGTGCAAACCATGGCTGGGGGGATGGGGCCAGAGCTGGGGTCTACTTCCCTTCCCATCCCTCCACAGCTGACAGGTAGAGGGCTGGCAAAGGGGAAGGACTAGGGTGTTTGCAGCCAGGTAGAACCAAGCTGTGTGGGGAAAGCCCCCACCTACTCTGCAGAACTTGGCTGGAGCTTGGACCAGAGCGGGGATCCATTCCTCTCTCCATCTGCCCTCCAACGGCTAAGAGGAGGGGGGTGAGGACAGTGAGGGGGGAGAGATGACATGGCTGAGCCACACGGCAGAGGGGAAGCCCCCACATGCTGTGCAGACCCTGGCTAGGGGGACCTGGAGCCAGGATGGGGGTCCATTCTCCCTCTTCACCCACCCCGGCGCTGCCACTGATGGTGCTGCTTCAGTTATGTGGCAGCTGGGGACAGGACTGCCAAGCTGGGCTGGAGAAGGTAAGCTGGGGTGGAGACTAGCCCGCCCAACCTGTGAGAGGGGGCGTTAGCAGGGGTTGCAGTACACCCTGGGATATAGGGAACTAAGACCTAATTTGTGTCAGGAGGATATCTGGGACAGAAGTTTGTTAAACCAGTTGAACCTAAATCAGTTAAGTCTGATGCTACATCCATCTATGTCTATTTGAAACTGAAACTGGTTTTGGCCATTTCAAAACACACTGACCTTCTGTTCTGTTACAGGTTTAAACTGCTTTTTGATCACTTTTGCTGGTTTATGTGTAACATCTGTCCCTAACCTAAATGACCTACAGTTGCATATACTGTGGGACGAACTTCGATACCACTGGTTCTCTCTTTGTCTCAGTGTATATCATGTGTGCAAGACAGAACTGTCAAAGATGTCCTTGGACTTTTTCTTTGTCATCAGCTTTCATGGTGCCCATGCCAGGGAAATCCTTTTCTGACCTGATCCAAAGCTTTAATAGCCTTTTAATCTAGTATGAAGAGAAGCTGGAGGAAGACCAAGGTTATTCTCTGTTGTGCTTTCATGCTGATGCTTTACTTTTGTTTTTTCCCCTTACATTACTTGGGTCATTTGAAAAAGGGCTGGACAAAGTAATCAAGAATACTCTGGAGATAATGGGCAACACTAGTATAGGATAGGGAATATGATGTGCTGGGTCACCTTCTCTTCTACCTTGCCTGTTGTGTTTTGATTCACATCTGTACAACACAGGTTTTAAGTAAATGCAAAATGCTGTCATCAGTATATGGGAGTGGGAGATTCTGAGTTATAACCATTTTATTTATACATCTTGTATTTAGTTAGCCTATAGGTGCACTTCTACCCTGGCTTGTGCTTGACTTCAGACTAACATGGTTAACTGCCTCTCTGCCCATTTTACTCTAGTAAAAATTGCTGCTAGGGTTGTAATGCAATGAAGAATCAGAACTTCTAGGTTGTTTCCTATCTCTAACTCCAGTCTTCTGATTGTCTTAAAAAAATTATAACAGAACAGAAATTAAAACTGACCCCAAAAAACCTCCAAACAACAACAACAAAACAGAAAAGCATACAGTGTTTTGGTTTAATTTTGTTCTGCTTGAACTCTGTTATAAGTTTATATTTTGCATGTTTTGTGCCTAGACCTCCTTTTCTTGGCAGGCTTTCTATTAATCATATAGGAAAATATAGCTATTGTTTATATACTTTTTCTGTTGAAGAAAAAGGGGCACATCCACATAAATTCTAGAATACAATGGCACTACCTTTTATTCTTTCTGTTGTCTGTGTATTTGTTCTAAGAGACTGTGAATATGCTCCAAAGGCCAGGAGGAGAGAAACATAACAAGAGGTAACCCATAAACACTATACAGCACTCCAGGGTTGTACTGTTGTTATGAAATATCACAATAACTTAGAAAGGTTTAGTTGATGATCTTAGGCTACTAGCTCAATACGTTCTTAAAATGCTTAATCATTCCTTGGGTGAGTCACAGTACCTATGAATCACCATCAACAGTGTAATACGTGCAAAGAAAGAAATATAGGCAGAACAAAAAGACATTTCTTATGTCAGGGTTTGTTTGTTTCAGCTGCATTTGCTTCTGTTTTTCTTTTGCATTTATAGATTGTATACGATTCACCATTTTTTCCTCTGAAAAAAAACTATTTAAAAGGAAATAGAAAACAAAATACAGAAAATACTCGGCTAAATTCTGAACTCACAACCATGAGGATCCCAAATCTCTCCTATTGATTGCAAACATTTAATCCAAATCATGTAGCATGACTAGGGGTAGCTATTTGCTAATTGTTTGAAATGTATTGTTTAATGTGACTGTGTAATGTTTTAGCAGATAGTTAAGTTCGGGGTATTGTGTTCAATTACTGTTAATGGAAGGAGTGGTTTTTTTTTTTGTTTTTTTGTTTTTTGAAGCAGTGAGAATCAGTAAAAAAAAAATGTCATTCAGTGAAGTCACCAATTATCATGCTGTAGCAGTGTTATTTAGATGATTCAGGGAATAGCTAAGCTAGAGGTAATTTTTTTATTATCAGAAAGTTGTGGTTAGAATTAGGACTGCATACTCTGCGTGGAGGAGACAGTAGATACAAGTTGTCAGCAGGAGCTGCAGACTGCAAAGTGTGGAGGAATATTTAACTGGTGACTTCCTGACCCTCTTGTAGTTTTGTTAGTGGTATGTACTACTAAAGGGACAGAAGCTTTTCAGAGGCAGAAATATCATGTTGGACACCTAATTCCCACAGCATTCTAATGACAGTTAAGTGTAAGTAGGCCCTATTAGCTCTTTAGTGTTTTAGCAACAGTGTTATATCGCCCCTTATAGAAATAAGTAACAGTTATTCCCAGAGACAGATAACAAGGCTGTTTTCTGTTCTCAGCCTTATGCTTTATAGGAGCTGCTACTGGGCTTCATAGAGAGCTGTACTCCTTCACTATCCTTCCACATAGCTCCATTTTCTCTCACCCCTGACTTGCAAAGCCCATATTGCTCTCATCATTCTCTATAGCCCCACTTTAAAACACTATATCTTCCCATTCACTATTCTATGAATAAACCATTCAGATTATTTTTTATCCAGATGAACCTTGTTTGCTGTGTGCAAAGTCTCAGAAAATGGGGATACATTATTAGACAGCAGGGGAAAAGTCTTCTTTCCCAGCCTGGAGAAAACATGCTGGCATATTCAGCTCAGCACATAGCATACTATTTCCCACTACTTGTTCTAGTGGGCCTGGATAAATAAATAAGTCTGTGTTACAATTAAATACATGGCTAGCTTTTAAAAGTTCTTTTAGACAAAGTGGAAAAAAATCTCATCAAGCTTATTATAAGAAAATCCTCTGAAACGTTTGCATTCAGACTTTTTGCATGAATGTTTAATAGAACATCAAAAATAGGATAGCAGTATATTGCTGCTTGTTTCTTTTGAGACAAAGTTGTTTAAATTCTAGACAAGTTGGAGAAGAATCTTTTGACTGGCAGAAGGATCTCCATTGCAAACTTTTTAGGGGAAAGATACACAAGAGATTTATCATGAGATTTCTCTCTCCAATTGTCAAAAAGATAGATGCTTGATTTTGTATTTTTCCAGTCAAGTGTAAGATAATTTGATGTTTTTCATCCAGACCTGTAAATCAATGCCTCTACATGCTGTTTCTTCAATACCATCTATATTGCTTTTGATAATGTCAGTTTTTCTGTTACTCTGTGGGAGCTTATAGGTGAAATAAGTATATGTAAAGTTTGCATTTAACTGCTTCCCCATAATACAGCAAACTATGAAACTTTAGTCTCCGGTGTGAAGGCAAAGAGCTTGTGCCTTATGTGGATTAGGGCACATCTACACATGCTATTAATATGCTGAAAGTTTATTGCACAGCAAAATACTGTACAGTTAGCTTTCCCTGGGAGCATGGCTACATGTGCACCCATCAGGAACAAGTTTGCTCCCAACAGGAACAGTTCAGTGCAGGCCTACTTCTGCCCTGCTCTGGTTCCATACAACACCCAGAGGGAGTTTTAGGTTTCCCCTGGTGCCAGTCCCTAGCTGGTAGGGGGCACCAAGGTCAGGCCTGGGATCTGGGGGGGCCAAGGAGAAGTCCTACATTTGGGACAGCTTTCTCTCACCCTGCACCCCTGCCTTGGGCAGCTGCCTGCTGTTCATTACCCCTGCTCTGCCCCATCAGCAGGCAGTTGCTGGGCCCCAACTCTGAGATCAGAATCAGGGCTTGCACATTGTCATCTGCTGCTGGGGCAGGGGACAATGTCCCAGCCCTGGCTCTGATATTGGAACTGGGTCCTAGCAGCAAGTAGCTGCTGGGGCAGGGGACAGTGTACTAGCCACAGCTCTTATCAGCTGAACAGAATGGGGGCTAGGAAGCAGGCAGCCATGAGGAGGAAACAGTTCTGTCCCCTGCTGCCTGGGCTGACTGAGACTGCTTTGCTCCAAGTCAGCTGTCTACCCATATGCTATTACGCAGTATACCTACTACCTGTGTTTACAGGTAGTAGAAAACCCCGCAATAGACTAATCTACTGTGTGGTAATTGCTGTGCATGGTTACATAGTGACAGTTTACTGTGCAGTAGATTAGTCTACTGTGTAGTAAAGCATCTTGTGTAGACGCACCCACAGGGACTTAACTATTCTCCTATGGAAGTATACTGCTGTAATTAGAGTTAGTTTTATACAACCCTTCATCAGCAAAGTAGTCACTTAACAGGTGATTTAGTCTAAGCCGCTTGGACAGACATAGGGTGGCTGCTTAGTAAAAGTGGGTATGACCATACAATAGGAATCTCCTAAACATGAGCTTCTTAATGTAAAGCTAAGGAGAGCACATAAAAATGGTAGGTTTCTGTGAACCGCTTTTGAGTTCCTCTCAGATATACAAATACTGTACACCCCTGGAGACTGAACACCAAATATGCAGCTTCTTGAGTCATCAGAGACTAAGCACAATGTATTACAATACTGAGGCCCTTGCCTTAGTTGGATGCTAACAGCTGCTGTTTAAGGAAGTATCAAGCAGGTGAGGTATGATGAGGAGACTGAGAATGTTCCACTGCTGAAGTTTCCAAATCCTCAGCACAGATGGAGTTACAATCCTCCAGAGATGAACTAGAAATGGACTTGTTTTCAGATATCTCTCTCCATGTAATACTACACATCTGAGACAAAAAGCATCCTGTTTCTTCTAGGCATATGGTTGCTATTTTATTGTCTGAAGAAAAATTATTTACTATGGGCCAGATTCTGTTTTACCTGTTAGTCGTATAAATGGACTTAGGCATTTGTGATTCTAGCCATCCTTCTTTAAGTCCTGGAAAGACAGTTAATATAAAAGGTAGCTGGGCCCTCCTACTTGTCACTTTTCTGAGACTCAATCTTAAGAGTAAGTTGATAGTGTGTTACAAAAGTAAAGGATTTTCAGGATTTGAATAGACGGAATAGAATCACACTTAGGTGCCTAAATCCACTTAGATGGCCAGTATGTGGCATCTGCTTAATGTTTCCACAGATCTATGAAATGGAGAATCAGTAACGCAGTGGTGAAGCAGGATATGTCTGTCAAATTATATTGGCTTAAACAGAGCAGCCAAAAGTGAAAGAGAAAGAGAATTTCACAGTTCAAGTGAAAGAGAATTTGTTCTTATTGGTGGGGAAGAAATAGTGTAAAAGTACAGTGGCAATTCAGAATAACTGCAGAATTTGAGAATATGTGAGATTTAGGGAGAAAATGGGATGGAACTGAAACCTAGAACTAGATGTAAGACTTCTTAAAACTTTGAAACTGTGAGGCCTGTGTTTTTAAAGTGCTCAGTATCTTTGGTTACCTTTGAAAATACAGGCCTAAGGCCTAGAGTCGCTGTGGTGTTTAGGAACTTAAAGATGAAAAGATTTGCCAAGCAGAATTGTCAAAAGGACTTGGGTGCCATTCTCTCATGTTGTAAAATGTACAGACATTAATGGGTCCATTTTATATCTGGTGTGAAAGGGCATATTTATGCTAATTGAAGGTTTATTTCGAAGTGCGTTAAGTAATAATTTTATCCAGTAAAAGTAGGAACTTATTTTTTTTCTTTTTACATAATTCATGTACTTAAAAGAAAAACAAATACAGTTATGGACAGATGACATATTACAAGTTCCTTTAAAATGCTTCCAAAAAAAGAAAAAGGATTCCTACCCTCATCAGTACCTTAGGTCACTCCTCCTACCCAGGCCTTTGTACTCAAAACCTGAGAACCTCTTTGCTCTCCTAGGGTACATCAGTATCAGTGTATTCCAAACCCAGGGCAGATCTTTGTTCCATGGGGTTCAGGCCATGTCCTTCCTCAGTCAAGCTTTCTCCAACCTCCCATACTTGTAGATTTCTTCTGTTTGTATAGCAGGTCCAAGACCAGGGCTGCAGGCAGCAGGTGTAGTTGTTCTGTACCTGTGCCCTCTCCTTCTTCTGTAGTTCTGTAGCCCTTATCACCTCTCAGAATCAAGTTCTAAGGCCATTAATGGATCAGCTCCTGACACTTCACAGTTCTAGGTTAGTTTCATCCAGTGAGGGGGCATCAGTATAGGACTTGAGTACCTTTAACTCAAGCTCATTAGGTAAATTTGGATGTATAATGCTTCCATACCAAAGCATCCTGCCTCTCCCCATCATAACTAGCCACAGGCACCCATGGATCAACCCTTGGTTTGCATGCAGCATAGTTTGGCTAGTTGTTTTCCTTTTCACAGCTCCCAGTTGACAATGCACCCCTAGTTTTCTCTACTTCTAGTTCCTTGAAGTATGACTTGCAGTTCAGTTAAGAAAGCACAGTTGTTTAAAGTTTCCTTTTTCTTCACAGAACAACCACAATGGCCATGTCCAGATGAGCGTGGCCGCACATATGTGGTGTTGCAGACTCGTCTGCAGCACCACATACTGTACATTTTATTCAGCCATTTCCCATGGTGCTACCTTGCAGCGCATGGGTTTTGGGGTTTTTTTGACTCCTGAAGATCCAGGGGTAAAAAAAAACCTGCTCAGAAAAAAGTGGGGAGGTGCATGTGGGGATAGTGCATGCCACCCCAAACTGGAGCCTGGCCAGGCAGAGCCATGCTTTAGCTACTAGCTAAGCTCCAAGATGCAGGAGCAATGCAGCTGCAGCTTCCCTGGTCTCCAGAACCACAGGTGAGCTGCTGGGACCAGCAACCCTTACCCCACCCAAAGTTGGTATCCACCAGTTGGTATCCACCAGTACCCCTTCGTGAGGTCTAATGTTGAAATGTACTTGGCAATACCTATCTTTTCCAACATATCATCAATCCTTGGCATCAGGAATGCATCAAACACCACTACCTTGTTGACTTTGAGGTAGTCCATGCACAATCTTAGGTTTCCATCCGGCTTTGGCAGAATGACAAGAGGGCTTCTGCAGGGGTTCTTTGATTCCTCAGTTATTCCTAGTTGTCACATCTGTTCAATTTCCTTTTTGAATGCTGTCCATAGGTGTCATGGCAGGCATCTCCATTGGTCACATACCCCTCTGGGGTTTGAATCTTATGCTCTGATCCCTGAGCTTCTCCAGGCACTTCATTGAATACATTCTGAAAATCACTGATGATAATTTTTAACTCCTCTTGCTGCTCATTTTCTTATGCCTCCTCCACCCAGGGCATTACCCCCCTTCCTTGTAACATTTCTGGTTCTCCTAGGGCCTCTAAGTCTCCACTTCTCTGCATTAGTCACCCTTCCCTGGGGTGTCACTTCTTTAAGAGGTTGACATGATATATTTGTCTTCTGCAGACTGGTTTGGTCCTTAACACCTCATAATTAACAGGGCCTACTTTGCTGGTGATCTGGAATGGGCCTTGCCATTAAGCCAGCATTTATGTGGTCTGTCTGGCAACATTACTAGCACCTGATCTCCCTCCTGGAGTTCTCTTTCCCACACTTTCCTGTCATGGAACCGCTTTTGTCTGTCTTGGCTTCTACCTGGGTTTTCCTGGGCCATGTTACATGCTTTCTCCAGTCTCTCTTGAAAGTCCAACATGACTTTTGGGGTACTGAGCTTGCCTGGTTCTGTCTTTGTCTAGCCCTTGCAAATAACATCTATCAGTCTGTGAGGTCTGTGTCTGTACACTAGTTTGAAAGAGGTGTATTGTGTAGAGGCTTGTGGGGCTTTCCAAACTGAGAACAACAAAGCGGGTAACGTCTTCCCAGTTGCTTGGATCCCTTTGTATGTATGCCCAGATCTTGCCCTTCAGGTTTCGGTTAAATCTTTCAACCAGACCGTCTGTCTGGGGGGGAGAGGGGGCATACCGATGTCCTAAGCTGTTTTATCTGCAAGGTCTTACATATTCCCTTCAGTGTTGTCAACATAAAGTTTTTCCCTTGGTTGGTGAGACTTTCTTATGGGATCTCCACCCATGTCACCCATTTCTTCAGGGCTTCTGTGATCTTGGGTGCTGTCATGGACTGTAGTGGTACGGCCTTCTGGAGCCAAGTTGCATAGTCTGTGGTTACCAGGATGAATTGGTATCCAGCTTGGCTGTGGGGAAAGGGCCTGATGATATTTAAAGGAATTCCGTCTAAGGGATGTCCCGCTAATGATAGAGGCATCAGGTTTGCTTTTGGGGACTTCATCCCTATGGCCTTCTGGCAAGCCAGGCACTCCTGGCAATACTTCTCAATCATTTTATATATTCCAGGCCAAAATACCTTGTTAGGGAGATGGGCCTCAGTTTTCTCCCACCCCATATGCCACCTCATGGGGAGGGTATGTGCCACTTGGAGTACTGATGTCCAGTAAGGACGGGGTACCAGAATCTGGGCTCTCTCCCCCCCATCCCTTCTCCTTTCTACCAGGTATAAAATGCTGTCTCTTACCTCAAAATGTGGGTTCTGCTCCATTAGTTGGGAGTCCAGTATATCCTCTTCTCTTTTGGCCAGGTGTTCCTGCAAGAAGGTCTTGAAGAGTGGTTCCTTGTTCTGTTCCTCTCACAAGTTGCTACTGCTGATCACTTGGTCCAAGTCCAGCTCCTTGTGTCCTGGATCTGTTGGCTCCCTGAAGTATATTTCACTGAACGAGCCAGAGAATCTTTCCCTTTGGGGTCTTCCGTAGTTCTGTTCACCACCTCTCACAGGTGGGGCCAATCAATGCTGAGTAGCATGGGGCATGGTAAAGTTTTAGCTAAACCGACTGCTATTTCTTTGGTTTCTTTGGATTAGGCTCACAGTAAGCCTAATCTTTCTACCTTCAAAAGTACAGGATGCCCCATGTATGCAGACCATACTCACTGCATTTTTGGGTGTGCCCATCTGGGATGGGACGAGGTCTGCTCTGATCATGGTTTGTGTGCATCTCATGTCTACCACTGCCAGAATAATGGTGTCTCCTATGCGTACATCAGTTAGCAATTTAATTTTCTTCCATGGCCCCTTGTGCCTCCCGAAGCTGCACTCCATCTTCTGCTCATGAGGATAGTCTGGTGCAGCTTTGGAATGCAGCTTCTGGGGGCAGGCACGTGCCAGGTGTTTCCGCTCCTTGCAGTGGTAGCAGAGTATTTCGCGGGGTTCTCTGTAGCGAAATTTCCTAATGGGGATTCTGGCCATTTCAGATCTCCCTTTTTGTCCTCCTTCAGTGCTATTGGGTACATAGGTGGCCCCACTCTTTTCCCTTTTGTAGTTATCCCCCTCTGCTTCTGCTATGACATAATCCTCTGCTAGACTCAGAGCTTCCTCCACAGTCTTTGGCTGATGCGTCTTAACTCCTGACTGATTTGCAGGGGACCAATACAAATCACTGCGTCCTACTTGGGTGCTATGGCAGTTCACTCAAAGACTTCCAGGAAAGCCTTGACATCATCTTAAGGTGACATTTTGGGCATCCTTGTCCCCCCTCCCCCTCATGAGACCAGTTTACCTGCTGTGCTTCAGTCTTCTCACTGAAGTCTTGTGCTCAAGAAAAGAGTCAAATCCTTGCCTCAGTCTCTTGTGCCCTCATGCATAATAACTCTATTTGAACCTGTTGTCCCTGCAGAATCCTCAATATAAGTGGTTGCACCTTCTACCAATTGGTGGGGATTTGCGCTCCTCTATGTTTTCCATCGTTGGGGAGTGTTTGGTACAGTTTCCCAGACGATGCACCGCTTGTGGTCTGGGGTGATTAACGAATACTTTCTTATGGAGACTCACCTGCTACCCCTTAAGATGTTGGGAGAATGAGAAAACTAATTATCCCTGATACTGTAGTTAATCACGTCAGTCGTGAGATAAAATTTCATTTTATTGTGCTCCCACATGAGTGTTTACAATCACCGCAGTCTGCAGTGCTTCTACACCTTATTTCTTTCCCTCCTTGCCTCTTGCCTCACCCAGTAGGGGTTTTCCCCCTGATACGACTTTTCCTCTGCTTCTTCCTTTGTCTTTCAGATGTGTCAGGGGTCCATCCATTCGCTGTGATCCTGCTCTCTTTGGACCCTGATTGTAAGTAACTTTTCCTCCTCACCTTTTCTTCTCCCTTGCAATGAGTTTCATCCCCTGTGTGATAGGTTGTTGGAGTGAGGCTTCCAGATAGTCTCCTAGTGCCGTGAGGGCAACATCCCCTTCACATGCCTCTGCTTTTATCCCTCCAGCTTGCCAGTTGCCATTTAACTCTTCCCCGCTGTGCAGATCCCCTCAACAGTGACCAGTGTTTTAACTACTCTTGCCTCTGTCCTGACCTCACTCTCTGCCTCCTCCCCAGGGGTTACCCCCTCTAGTACAGGGTTGTTTTTCACCCTGTTACACAAGAAAATAATTTGCTTTAATACACATTTACAGGAAATATCTGCACAATACAATAATGAATATAATTGAGGGAGGGAATAGAAGAGAAATGAATATATAAAATCATTCCATAGATTTATAGTGTATGCTCCCATGGTAAAAGAAAAATCACTGATAGACATTTATCTCTTGTCTTATGATAAAACCAATACAAACCTTGTCATGTTTCTATATTGCTGCAATTTGAAATTGAACAATAGGGAAGGAATTATTTCAAAGATGAATACAATCTCCACTAAGATGTACTTTGGTATTGTCTCAGGGGCTTTATTATTATACGTGTTTGATGGAGGCATGATTTTTGTGTGTTTTAAAGTAGAGACAAAGTGAAAATTAAGTGAACAGCGTGTAAGACTTTCCTTCATTTATATCAAACTTTGAGACAAGCTGTTTGCTGGGAGCTTATACTAACAAGGCATTGATTTAGAATCTGATTTTCAAATGGTTTCTGCTCCGAATAAATGCAACTCATTCAAGAATAAAATTAAAAAATAACATGAAATTCACATGCTTTCATTTTCTTTAAAATTTACTTATGAAAGAACTAGACTTCTCATATTTGCCTGCATCTAGAACTGTGCTCTGAAAATGAGAGAGGGCCTGGCCACTATGAACTGATTTGGGAATAGACAGACTTCATATTCTGGGCCTGTTTCTGAGATCCATTCCACCCCCTGCTGAGGGGATACTCACTTTAGTAAGCCTATTAATTGTTGGCTCTACAGCAATATGGAAAGCAGGATGTTTGAGTATTCACACCCATATGGGCTCATGTTTCTCTTGCCTTTTACTGTACAAACTAGCTAAAATTCATATCCAGCTATGCAGCTAGGAGGATGCATAGTAGAAGGATGAGAGGAAAAATACCAGAGTAGTGCTACAGATTCTCCACAGAGTCCATTTCACCTGAATAATCTATGTGGGATGCTTCTGTGTCCCTCCCTTTCAGTGGAAGGTGGGTGTGAGAAGTATCCACAGACAGTTGAATCCCCAAGCTTTAGCAGTCACAATCTTCCCCCCCACCCCAACCACTACTGTAAAAGGCGCTTATTGTGAGGAAGGTGGAACCTAAGTAGGGGAGCATGTTTGGCAAAGAAAAGATGGTGTGATGGTAGGCTAATGGGAAAGTAAGGCCCAACACTGTCCAATGGAGGTCCCCAACACTTTAAAAGATACTCTAATGAGGGCAGACATTACCATCATGCCAGATAGACATCAGCACAGCCTTGCATTTTGTATTTTGTAGAATGAAAAATATGTTTATAGAAGTCTTTGTCTTGAGCAATTAGTCAACATCCTGGAGGTTCTCCAAGGTTGCTTTTACTTGGATAAGAAATCAGTAAAAGGGCTTATGCAAATAGGTGGATCTCCCCCTAATTTATTGTTACCTGGAGAAAAGTATGTGTTTTATATATGATGATGCACCTAAACATCTGCACCCCCACTTTTCATAATTCTAGATACTCCCATGGTTTTGCATATTCTTGCTGTTATTTTAGTCTGTGAAGCCTCCTGCCCTTACCCCAGCATAGCTTTGGTGTCTAGTATCTTGGATAGTAACCCCTGTTATCTGCAGTTATTTTTACTTCATAAAAGGGCTGAACCATTCCCTCTTTTTTACTTAAAAGAACAGTATAATCATTGGTTTAACCAGGATGTTGACTGGATCCCAGTTCCCGTTGATAACAACCATTACCACTTTCCACTGTAGCAATATCTATAACAATGAGAAACTAATAGCTATAGAGATATGTTACATTGTAAATCTTTCTCTGAAATAAGTAATGGGTCTATATTTTTTCACGCAAACATATAGAGAGAAACTCCCTATTTCTTTAAAGATGAGCTTAAATCAAGACAATGTAATACCACCCATCCTCAGTTCAAATCCAAATATGAGTTCTACATTCATTATAATTAATTTATTATATTAATAAGATAAATGGCTTAATACCATTGATTAATGTAAAATATAAAAATATATTACTACTCCTGATGTGATTAACTGCTTCTGATATGGGACTGGAGGTATAATATCATAGAACATTCATTTTCTCTGGTGTTCCATGCTGCTACATTAGAAAATGATGATTGAGTTAACTAAGCTCCTGTTCAATATTTTTTAGTTTTGTGTTGGTTATTTTCATAAAGGATTGCACTTATACTAACTACTTATCCCCTCAGTTCATCCCAATATTTGTAATTAATGAATTGCTTTGACTACAGCAATATCTGTAGGTAAAAACTTCTGTAGTTACTAACCTTTAACTATCAGCTCTCATAATAGAAAATCTTTTGGATTCAAATAGAAAAGATCAATACTACATTACTCCTGGAGGTTATCCAGAGTGGTCTTCCTGGACAAGTTCTGAAAAGCTTTGATCTGTGCAGTAATTTTTTTTGACAGCCATTTCCCAAAAAATGATAGACAATTTGAAAATTGAACACAGTGCTTTATTATATATTTGGGTATTTAATAGAATTCATAAAGAATACATGTGTGCTAGTACTGAAGAACATGAAAAGGTGTCAATGGTTAAATGTATTGATTTTTTTTCTTCACCTATTTGAGGTAAATCCATGCAGTCATTCATAGATGAGTTATGTCTCTAATGATGTGCTTGTTTTTCTTAATTATTCCACTACAGCTTTATTTATAATGAAACTCTCATAGCAGCAAAGAAACAGATGACTACATCTGCCTCCAGACTATAGCGTATCAATATACAACAGAGCACTGTAGCATGTATATTTCAGCTAAGAAATGCTTAACCATATCTGGAAAGCACCAAGTGCATGGGTGGAGGGGGGAAGGGAAGCAGCGAGGGGGGGATACAAAAGTACATTATAAGATGATATCCCAAGATATCATCTGAGAGTGTCAAGGTGCGAACATAGATCATGGTGTGAGCTCCATCTGAGAAGTTTTGGAAGCCTTTGGCTCCCCTTGTATTCATGCATTGCTGATTTCGCTCATCGTCCTTCAGAATCAGCCCCAAAGCTCTGTACACTTACAGGAATGTTCTAAATCAGTCTTCTGCTTTGCTCTTTTAGTTACAGTCTAACAAGATGTCCTCCAACAGCCTCCCAGCTCTCCTGAATCACATATCTGTCACTGTCCTTCCATGGTGTTCTCAGGATATGATCACTGTTCTCCAACCTTTACTGGCCTTAGGGGGAGCAATAATAAGCAGATCATGTATTTCAGCAGATAATAAGCAGATCATTATATCATCATACATTGATATTCTTGTCATCCTCAGTTATCACTGTTTAATTTCCTGTTTCTACAAGACACCTCAGAGGAACACATGGGCAACGTGTGACCCAAAAGCCTTGGGTGGGAGACCAATGGCCTAGAAGGATCCATGGTTTGAAACTCCCAAAGAAAATCATGGTGAAAGACCAGCTCCAATCCTGACTGTCAATAATGGGAAGCCACCACATAGGCAGAGATGCAATCCAGGATAGTCGTTGAGAGGAGATAAACAGCAAGCTCCCACCTAGACCAGCTACTTTCTGGAAGACCTTAAAGTTTCTGAGACAGAGATTTTTGTAAACAAGGGGCACATCTACATGTCACCATATGGTGATGTTGCTATGGTACTGTGCTTTAGTACTTCCTTTTGGAAGTATTAACACATGGCATAGTATGGGTGGTTACTGCGCCCTATGTGTTGTGCATGGGTAGATTTTGAAGCTATGTCACTGTAGAAGCATACTATATCCGGAAGGTGTGCCAGTACAGCTACATAGCTGGCGACCATGTGTAGACGCACATGATTGCTACGTTGCCATAGCATATAGTAGGGTGATGTAGCACATTGCTATGTTGCTATAGGGTAACGTGTAGATGCAACCAACGGGAACATCTACATGAGATGCTAAAAGTGCAGTAGACAAATTTTATTGCACATTAGTACATCATGACAAAAGCCATGGTAATGCGTTAATGCACAGTACAATTAGTTTATTGAGCATTAGCATCACCTAAAAGACATGCACCAATGCTACTTCACAGTAGCACTGATTACAGCACATTTAGTACCTGTTATTACAGGTGCTAAACTTAATGTGCCATAATTGTGGTGCATTAATGCACATGTAGATGTGCCCAAGATATTGCAGGTTGTGGCCAGAAAAGACCCGAAGCTTGGGCCTGGATAAATGCTGTGTCTTGGCTTCTTTGAAAGCAAAGAAATAATACCTGCTCACTCATGGCCTAGCCCAATAAATGAGGCAGTGTAAATGGCTGAGGAGCATACTACAAAGCAATTATGAATGTGCTCCTGTTACGTCTCAGCTCTGTGTTCTTGGGCAGCCCTGGCAAAGGATGCAGTCTGTCTGACTCACAAAGGCCTAACCCCCACTCTCCCTCCCCTCCTCTACATAAACGAAACTGATTAAGATGCAGTGAGAGACGCACCTAAGACCCTCACCAGATAAGGGTGACAAGAATGAATCAACTGCCCTAGGTCTCATTTACATCCGAGATAGAACCAGATGACCATTCATTTACATGAGAGATGGAAAACAGAAAGCCTGAAGCAGAGACTGCAGTGAATTCTGGGACCAGAGAAGCAGGAGAGCGCTGCATGATCTGTGCTTCAAATGTTAATCAACCCATGTTCACACACACCCAGCTCAGCATTTATCAGACCAGTTCTAATCTGGATTTGCTAAGGACTTCCCCCCCCCCCAGGCAAACACACACAGCTCTAAGTTTAATAGGCATCTCGGGCCGTACATTCCTCAGTCCCACTATGGGAGGCCTATTTAAACTTGATTAACTAAAACTCGGTTGCCGGGTTAGGGAATGCTGAGGCAAGAGACCGAGTCAGAGGGGGTATGGGCAACATTTGAACAATGGTTAAGGGTTCATTACAGCATCCAGCCTGCTGGAGCCCTAATTACAGGTGTTGTCATATCTTTCCCGAGACGACTGGTGGGAGTCCTCTCCACAAAAGGTTATGAACACCCCAATAATTGCTTTAAGTCTGTTAAAAGACTATAGTAAGATATGGAAAAGTCATGCTAAGCTGAGGCACAACAAGTAAAAATCCAAAATCCTGATGCTGCAAGCTATCTATTGTTCCTGAAGAATCCATGAGATATCCCATCAGTATATCTGCCATCCATAGGAATTTCAAGCTGGCTCCCAAGTATTTGGGTTACTCCCTAATCATAAGTGTTTCCTGATTATCAATCAGTTTCCTGAGATGGTCCAAACCAGATAACCCCTTGTCAATAGAAAAGACAATGATTTACACTACTGAGGGTGCTTTGAAGCAGCTGAACTGAGGGTATAAAAATCTGTAAGTGTGTGTGCTTAAAGAAAGAAAGAAAAAGAAGAAGAAGCAGGAGGAAAGGAGAAGAGGAGGAAAAGAAAAGAAGAAGAAAACTCCTGTGCTGACACCATCCCCTGTTATTCTTGGGACGCTGGAAGAACAGATCGTCTCTCCCTTCAAGGATTGTGCTACAGACTGTGCCTGTCAGCTTTGCAGCCTGAGTACTGTGGACTAGGTGAGACCCCAGCATTCTCTCTCTTCTGTCTAGGCATAAACTTCTGAACCTGAACTGTATTAGTTAAGCTTGAGCTAAGTTTCCCCAAATACTTAGTGAAACCAGAGTAGTATTGTCATTGTTTGTGTTTGTTTTTCTTTTGCATGTCTATTACTACTAGTACTATTATATATTTCATACGCTTAGCAATAAATAACTTTTATAGGCAAACTGGTAGTAATTGGGTATATTTTTCCTTCTCTGCTTCTTTTTCCTCCCGTGCTCTGCAGCAATGCTTCTTTTACCTATGCTAAAGATCCCTGTGAAGATCCCCCCCAAATTATTGTGGGGTCTGCTCATCAAGAGGCCAAAGATTGGGACGTGCTGAGTTTGAAACACATAAGGGGATCAGCTTGTACAGGCTGATTGACCCAGTTTGACTCAGACGTGCCCTTATGAACTGAATGCTGGCCCATGAGGGTGTCAGCTGGACACCCAGCCGGATTCAGAGGGATTCTGTTCACCTGTGTGCTTGTGTCTGACTGCATTTTATTGTTGCTCTTATGAACTGATTCTTGGCATATGAGGGTGTCAGCCTGTCCATGCTGATCAGCCCGGCCAGGTCAGGCGTGTCACGTTAATTTGTGTGTGTTTGTGTGTATGACTGATTTGGTGACTGGAGGAACCCAGTCCCATTGAGATTGAGTCCTGCAAGATAGCTCCACTGGGGGTGAGGACTTGCAGAAGGGAGAAATACAGCTCCGTATAGTAACACAAGCAGCACACTGACAGAATCACCAAGACCCTAGAAACTATCCCTAATAAATGAGCACACCCCAAGGTAATGGGCAAATTTGGTAACACTCCTGAGCGTGACATTCAGATGTTCCAGACAGGAAGAAACTGGAGGCTTGTACTCAATGCTGGTCAGCCTTCTTGCTGAGCAGTTTACACTGCCTAATTTGAAAGCTTCAGTGAGTTTAGAGTGGGCCAGTCTTATTTCTCAGCAATAGCCCTGGATTTATTTTAGAGGCCATACAGAGATAGCCAGAGAGAGATGGGTTTTTTTTGAGGGGGTGGGGGTAAGAGTGGGGAGGAATGTATGACTAGTGGAGATAGAGCACAAGTTGGAGAATCACTGGAGAATCAGATAGGCAGCTGCTGCTAAGAATGATAGATACTGGATTGATGAAGATCAGTTAAAATGGCTTGATCACACAAGGCAGGCTCAGCTCTACATGAGACTTCACCAAAAACCTCTCGTCATTTCTTTTCCATCTTATCCTGACTTTCAACTCACTTTTTGAAATGTACTTTATAACCTGGTTCAACATTTCCACAGCCATCCATCCAGCTAATGTGAGATGATTAATAATGCAGTGCTGACTGCCTGGAGTTTTTGCAATAGCCTTTTCATACTCATCACTGAAGAACAATTCACTCCCTGCAGTCAGATATGGTGAGCTTCCCATGATCTCTATTTAAGCAAAACATAGCTGGAGTTAGGTGGAAGCCTGTTTTCAAAGGTGTCTGACACTTTCTATTGTAAATTACTGTTTTCATTCAGGCTGAAAATTTCTGTGTTGGGTGTCTGCCTTAGACTGAATTATTTTTTAAATGTTTCAGTCAAAATGGTTCATCTACTCCTGGGAATGAGAGAAGGGACAAGATATGTAGTCTGTCATGTTAAAACAATTCTTACAACTACTTTGTGAAGAAATTCTAATGCTTTGCAACAAGATCCTGAAATCCAGCATTAAGGTAACCCACCATACACAAAACATTGTTGGGTTTTGATTTTGAATGCAGAATACTTGCAATGACCTGACCATTTATGGAGAATGATAAAATGGAGACATCAGTGCTCTAAATGAAGAACATTTATATACAAATTAAGGATTATTAATTTAATGTCAGAAACAAAAAATGCTACTAAATTATGCCATCATCTTTGACTTGGATTGATCATCTTTTGATCATCATGTTTTGGTGATAATTCCCAGTTCTCCCTTTAGATTTTTAATAAAGAGAGCAGCACAGCACCCTGAAAGATCAATAGCTAACAATTTCATAACATCATTAGTAGTGGAAGCAAAGAAGAGAGCCTTGCAGTGTTGCAAGGGAATAAATTATTCATATATTGTCGTCTTCTAAACTAGTCCAACTAGCAATATGTTTGAATATGCTATGTTCAGGTGTAACACTGATAAGAATATGTGTTTGTTGTGAAATTGTGAATCTATTTGCTTGTACTCCTCTAATATACTTATACCAGAGTTGCTGTTGCACTTCAGGAAAGAAGTTGTGCACAGTAACATAACTAGGGGATGGTGACTGGAGCACAATCCCTCAGATTGTTTTTTGAGGGGGCACAAGAATGGCATCACCCACCATTGCCAGCCCAGCTGCCACTTTCCCAGTTGTTGATGGTGCCCCAACAACTGCTTCCACCCAGGTCTCATAAACTTCTTGCTTTGCCTCTGGTCATGCAAGCATGTACTACAAAAGCCGTGTCAATGTACTGTACCGTTTGGTAACCAGTCCTATACAAGCTATGTGCTGTACATATACTCATGCATTATCCATTTATCCATTCTTACCAAAATTAGGAATAAATTGTACAAAGCACTCTATTGAACAGTCATTGTTGAGTAAGGAAGCCTATGCATATTAATGTGAAGCTTACATTTCAATTTGTTTACAACATCCAGCAAAACCCTAACTGTGAATGGGTTTTGTAGATGAGCCTTCTCTACAATTTTTCTGGGCTCATGATTAGGGACATTCATCTTTCATTGCATGGCTTTAAAAAAATAGAGTGCCTTTTTCCAACCATTGTCTTGGCCTAGGCATTTACTCAATCAGAATTTGGTTCAGGTCAGTCAAAAGTAATCTTTGCTGTTTGTTTTTAAATAGAAATTAACACACAACCTTCTAGTAATGTAACCTAGAGTCAAGCATTGTCCTTCCACAGTTTGGAAGAGAACTTGGAGGAGAGATTGGTTTTGTTTTTTGATGACAGACTTAGAAGCTAACAGTATTACAGGACAAGTATATAATTCACTACATTCACTTCATTCTCAGAAAGCAAAATGTGTGTGTGTGAAATTAGATGTTAATTAAATCATGCCTGTTATCATTTCATGATTAGAATAATAACAGGAATGGAAAAGATAAGCACTAGTTAAATATTGCAAAAACTTTGCAAGTGAATATGTGTTCAGATTTAGAATGTCTGTTCAATTTGTCCATATTCATAAGTTTGAAGGGGATTCTATGCTCAGTTGAAATTGTATCTCATGAGATGCCATTGCTGGATAAGAGCTGTTAATAGAATAGTATGATAGAATAGGTTGTTGAATAAAGACTAAAAGAATACCTGTCTCTGGTTGCAGAGACATGGAAGCTTGGACTCCTTGATACAACTATAACTAGGCTACTTGTTTTGGAAAGTTGGTGAGAAAACAAAATAAGCTTGGTCCTGAAGAAAGTGGAAGGAGATGACTGAGAGAGCAACTATCCTCAGAAAGGGAAGTGTCATATATCTCGTAAGTTTAAGTTTTCCTCTGGAAATAGGGAAGAAGAGGATTAAAGATAACTCGCATTGTGTTTACATTATGATTATTTCCATTAAAATAGCACCTGAGAGGTTATTCAAAACTCCTCTGAGAGGAGGGAAATTTTATTTAGAGTTTAATATTTTATTCCATCAAAGGGATAAGAGAGATTTGGGTAAAATCTCTCAGGCAACACTTATTCATTTATTAATGCTTTCCGTAATATGCTCTACTGATTAAAGAACCTCACATCATTCTGTATCCACATAGATTTTCTTGCATTTTCAGTGTAACTGACAAACTATGTCTACTTTGTGCATTTTAAATGTTATCTGCAGTATACAATATTGCTATGACTGTGTTTTATATATATTTTTGCTAAATGTATACTTACCTATCTTGAATTTTGCTTGTTGATATAGCTTAGCTCTATTTGCATAGTTAGGTACTTTGATATAGATTTTGAGACTAGAATTTGGAGGCTTTTTCTGTTTTCTTCTAGACAGCTTACTTTATATCCCTGTAGCAGGCCTGCCTTTTCTTTTCCCACAGATAGCTGAAGGTAAGATGTTTAGGGCTGGGTTGTGTGGGAAGTAGTCCATATGCAACTCATGAGTAATGGAGCAGTTATCTTTCATAGATTTCATAGACATTAGGGCTGGAAGGGACCCCGGAAGATCATCGAGTCCAGCCCCCTGCACAAAGGGCAGGAAGTCAGCTGGGGTCATAGGATCCCAGCAAGATGAGCATCCAGTTTGCTCTCGAAGGTGTTCAATGTAGGCACTTGAACCACCTCCAGTGGCAGGCTGTTCCAGACCTTGGGGGCTTGGACAGTAAAGAAATTCTTCCTTATGTCCAGCCTGAAACGGTCTTATAGTAGTTTATGACCATTCGCCCTAGTCGTCATCCCTTGGGGCGCTCTGGTGAACAAACATTCCCCCAGATACTGGTGGTCACCCCTGATAAACTTATAGGTGGCCATCAGATCACCCCTGAGCCTGCGCTTTTCCAGGCTAAAGAGCCCCATGGCTCTCAGCCTGTCATTGTAGGGTCTGCTTCCCTGACGTCTGATCATGCGCGTGGCTCTTCTCTGGACTCTCTCAAGCTTCTCCACATCCTTTTTTAATTGTGGAGCCCAAAACTGGACGCAGTACTCCAGCTGCGGCCTCACCAAGGCCGAGTACAAGGGGAGAATGATGTCCCAGGATTTGCTTGAGAAGCATCTATGGATGCAAGCCAGCGTTTTGGTTGCTTTACTAGCCGCAGCATTGCTTTGCAGGCTCATGTTCATCTTGTGGTCAATGATGACCCCCCCAAGTCTCTTTCTTCCATAGTGCTAGCCAGCATAGCACCGCCGAGCCTATAAGGATGCTGCGGGCTTTTCTTCCCAAGGTGGAGAACCTTGCATTTATCGGCGTTGAACACCATCCGATTCTCGTCCACCCACTTGCTGAGCCTGTCCAGGTCAGCCTGGATCACCCGCCTGTCTTCTGGTGTGGATGCTTTGCCCCAAAGTTTGGTGTCATTGGCGAACCTGGCCAGTCCGCTTCTGACTCCAGTGTCCACATCATTAATGAAGATGTTGAACAATATGGGTCCAAGGACAGAGCCTTGGGGGACCCCACTGGTCACAGGACACCATGACGAGTGACTTCCATCAATTACTACCCTCTGGGTCTGACCACGGAACCAATTTTCCAGCCAGTGGATCGTGGTGGACCCAAGGCGACAATTGGCCAGTTTCACCAAGAGGTGACCATGGGATACCAGATCGAAGGCTTTTTTGAAGTCAAGATATATGACATCAATCTCTTCTCCCTTGTCCAGGTGATAGGTCACCTGGTCGTAGAAGGAAATGAGATTGGTCAAGCAAGGCCTACCCACGAGAAACCCGTGCTGGCTATCCCTTAAGATGTTGACGTCAGCCAGTCCATTAAGGATGGCCTCTTTAATAAACTTTTCTAAGATCTTCCCTGGGATAGAAGTCAGGCTGATGGGCCTATAGTTAGCTGGATCCACTTTCCTCCCTTTCTTGAAGATAGAAAGGGCACATCGTCACATTGGCCTTCTTCCAGTCTTCGGGCACTACACCAGAGTGCCAAGAGTTTTCAAAGATCCGTGCTAGAGGCTGGGCTATGATGCTCGCCAGCTCCTTGAGTACGCTGGGGTGAAGATTGTCAGGGCCGGCTGACTTGAAGGTATCCAGCTTCTCAAGATGTTCCTTCACGAGGTCAGCATTAGTGGAGGGCAGGGGATCACCCTCACCCAGACTTCCCTGTCCCGTAGCGGACATGGGCGTCCCATGGGACTGATGAAAGACCGACGCAAAGTACCCATTTAATAGGTTGGCTTTTTCCTGGGCGTCAGTTGTCAGTTGCCTCATCTGGTTCAGCAGGGGTCCAATGTTGCCCCTGTTTTTCCTCCGGCTCCCCACACATCTGAGAAAGGACTTTTTATTGCCCTTGATGCTCGAAGCTAGTTGGAGTTCAGTTGCAGTCTTGGCTTTCCTGGTCTGCTCCCTGCAGGACCGGACCAGTGCAGAATAATCCTCCTTGGAGGTGACTCCCATCCTCCATCCTTTGTAGGCCTTTCTTTTTAGCCTCAGGAGGTCTGCTAGGTCCCTGGAGAGCCAGGGGGGCTGCTGTGCCCTCTTGCTGCTTTTCCTCTGAGATGGAATAGACTTAGCTTGTGCATTGAGGATCGCTCCCTTGAGGAGCAACCACTCTTCTTGAACTCCCCTCTCCCCGTGGTCATGGTCTCTTAGGGCCTCACTGACAAGCCTCCTGAGCTTGTCAAAGTCGGCTTTCCTGAAGTCAAGGACTTCCGTGTTGCTGACTGACTTGCCAGCTTTTCAGTGGATGGTGAAGGTGATCAGCTCGTGGTCGCTGTCACCCAGCTTCCCATTGATCACTAGGTCGCCGACTAGGTCATCCCCAGTAGCCAGTACCAGGTCAAGCAGCGCTTTGCCTCTCGTTGGCCCATAGACTTCTTGAGTCAGGTAGAGGTCATCCACGCACGAGAGGAAGCTTTGCAACCGCTTGGATTTTGCTGAGCAATCCTCCCACAAGATGTTCAGGTAATTGAAGTCACCCATGACAACCATGGTCCTGGAGCATGCGGCCTCAGCCAGTTCCCGGGAAAACTCCTGGTCAAGCTCAGGACTTTGGGTGGGAGGTCTGTAGTAGACTCCCACCATTGTGTCCCCTGTGCCGTGTTCCCCACGGATTTTAACCCAGAGGGTCTCCAGTCATCCACCCTGGTCACCAATATCGGCTTGCAGGGACGTGTAGCTTTCCTTAACATAGAGAGCTACACCCCCGCCCCTTTTATCTACACGATCCTTCCTGTACAGGGTATAGCCATCTATACCCGTGGTCCAGTCATGGGTGGAGTCCCACCAGGTCTCCGTTATCCCTATGACATCATAATTATTTGCATTGAGCAGGAGGATGAGCTCCTCCTGCTTATTCCCCAAGCTCCTGGCATTTGTGTACAGGCAGGCAAGTGTCCCCTGGGGGGCTCCTTCCTTGCCCACAGATTTTACTAGGGCTGGGGCAGGGGTGGGCTCCCTTAAGTGCCTTGACCCGCTGGCTTTGCAAGGATTGCTCAGCGGGCCAGCAGTGGCGGTAGTGCCCCCGTCCCCCAGTGGGCTTAGTTTAAAGTCTTCATACTGGATAGTCTATATCTCCATTGGTTCAGAGGTTATATTTGTCCATGACTAAAGTAGGAAAGAGGTAGTTAGCTGTAGTCTGAAGTCAGCCAGAAATCATAGTAGATATGCACCTTCAGTCAGGCAAATTATAGACTATTATATATTTAGTTAGTCCAGTAGCGCTCAACCTTTTTTACTGGTGGCCTGGATGGTCATTTCCTGGTCTGTCCACAGACTGGATCTGGCCAGTGGTCCAAATCTGGTGCCTGGGGCAGTCACAGTGGGATCCCATCTGGCCATGGGTGGGGGAGGGCATGGCCCAGCTGCAACCCAGCCCCACAGAGGGAAGGGGGCCTGGCTTGGTCCCAACTTGCTTTTTGGGTCTTGGGATTTAAGAATTTGTTGGCGGGGGGGAGGGTTACTCTATTAATGGCCACCACTCCCCCACTGCCAAATTTCCTAACTCATGGGGAGCATGGATCCATTTTTCAAGATGGATAGCATGGATCTGTTGCCTGCATTTGGCCTACAGGCTGAAAGCTGAACACCCTTGAGTTAGTCAATCAAGGTACATATCTACCCTGCCTTCTGACTAACAGGTATAAACCAGGATGGAAAGCATCTGGTAGAAGGAAGTTGGATGAGGGGAATAAATGGCAAGAAAAAAGGAACTACAACTTCCTTTTCATTGGGGGATCAAAATCAAGTGAGACAGAAGGTGCCCAAGTGATGATATGAGACATTATATCCTTCTAATGGTGTTCACAAATACTGCATCTCCAGAACCCATAGAGAAAAGAGAGCTTGTTTTTCCCATGATGTAACAATAAAGGTAGTTCAGGTTTTCATAGACAGAATTTTTGGTTATGGCAAATTTCACAGACTGATTACCTTAATTGTGGTATTAGAGTTGTGTTGAAGGATTGCAGGGCTGGCAGGAGGTTAGTTCTCTGTCAGCAACCAGGGGAAAGGAGCTCTTGCAGAAATGCTACTCAGAGATGCTTGGTTGCCTGTTCTGCTGCTGGTAAGACTAATGGACTCTAGTTACTCCTAAAGTACCTGGAACTAGGAGGCACACATTACTGAGGGAGAAGCTTGCATCCTTAAAGGGGCAGAGTGTGACCGCCAATGTTGTTGTTGTTGTGTTATAGCCCAGGGGCTTATATTTACATTGTTAGTTGCTTGAACCAAGGGACCAGTCTGAGGCTATTGGGGAGGAGGAGGCCTCATTGGGGCACACTACAGTGTGGAGGGTCCAGCACCAGTGTGGGCACACAGACAGGGCTGCAGAGGGCCCAGTGATGACAGGAGGCTGAGCTAGATCAAGGCCTTAGAGGGACAATGTTTGAATACCACCTGCAAGGCATGGGGCGTGGTAAAGGAGCAGTTTTGGAGGCATGCTTCTACTTCATAAGGCTTTGAGTGTCCCGAGAGGCCCTGACTTTGAGTGAGATCTGGCAAGGGATACAAGATCAGCAGGATCTAGTAAGGTTCAGCAGGACCGTGACCACATAAACTCATGGGCAGCCTCCCAACTTATTATTTCAACAAGACATGGCAGACAAGATTAGAAGGTGCCCACAGGGTGGAACAGGCATGGTCATGGAGCCCTAGGGTCATCATGGCCATCCCTGGGGACCCCATGCCATGACAGGAAGATATAAAATCACATTATCAAGACTTCACCATTTCAGTCAAACACATCTGGCCAAGCTGGGAAACATTTATTATAAGGAACCGTGATTGCATTGATCTAGATATTTTGTGAATGCTAGTTTGAGAGTGGCATGGTTTCTAGTGCATGAGAAATAACAGAACATGAAAAAGTTGATGAAGGAGCTAATAATGTATTACACAAAGAGAAGAGAGATGCAGAAATTCCATTAAGTTCAGAGAAAATCAATAAATAATAGGAAAAAAGGGGAAGAGGAAAAAAAAGCTTCTAATGTTAGATTGGAAACAATAAGTTTCAAGAAAAGAAATGTGGGTAGGAAATGCATTTTAGTAAGAAATGATAAAAGAAAAAAATGTAATTGTGATGTCCAGATTATTGAAAAGTCATAGACCTCTAAAGAAATACTTAAAGATAAAAGCAATAGATTAACTTGGTGGTTTTTACCCACACGTCTCAAGACCATTTACAAAGCTGGCTATCAGGATCTGAATTTTACAGAGTGGGAAACTGAGGCAGAGAAATTCTCTTTTATTTGTGGAGTCCAGAAGCAAGAAAGAATGAGGATTTAAAATAATAATTTTCAAAGTCCCAATGTACTTCATTTAAATTTTCAGATCAACTTGTTGCTGTAAGAAAATATAATATATTCACTTAATTTAATTAATGAAATTTAATTAAAACAACTATGTTTTCAACTTTCAGTTTAGAAAACTAAGTGCTAAGTTTTTGGATTTGTATCAAAGTTAAAGGAAGGCAGTGTCCAACTTCTCTCTCCTCTTCCTGGATTTGGTAAATAGTTTATGTGAGCTAATGTGACCTCAACTTCTCTCCTGCTTTTGCCTAGTTCAGTGATTCTCCACTGGGGTTCATGGTCCCCTGGCATACCTTGAGATCCTTTCAAGGGTGTTGCAGGGTTTATTAGCACTTTTAGGAGTGCAAACCTAATTCATAAGTTACACCTAGAGATTTCAAATAGGAATCTGTAGTGTTAAAAACAGCTGGACCTGTTGCGGTCTCTGTTTTTTTGCAACAGAAAAAAATTGCTCTATTTTTCTATAATCAGAAAATTAATCACAACCAAGAGTTGGCGTTTTCTGAGGGATGCCTTGAGTCTAACAAAAGATGACTTGATCTAGTTTAATCTATAGTTTTTACAAGCTGAATGCCAAAATTGGGGGTTCACAAAACCTTATAAAAAAAACCTGCCTCCCCACAAAAAATTAGCTAACACTCGTGAGAGAGAGAGAAAGAGAGAGAGAGAGAGTCTGTCTTTCTGAGTACTAGTAAGTAAAAATCATGGCTGGAACAGTGCAGAATAATAATAGTAATACAAAAAAATCTGTTTGGTTTGCAGAGATTAAAGTCAGGAGAGGAAATGAAAAGTGGAAGGAATGGATTAATCCTGTAGGTGGCTGTGATTAATTAGCTTTCAGATAAACTTTGTAATGTCATTTTAACAAAGAAAGAAAGTAGGAATTGGAGACAGCTGGCACTGCTTGCAGTTTTCATGTGAAATTTCATCATAAAATGTATACCAGTTTCTCCAGTGAAGATTAATAATAATGAAAATTGCCTCTGAGATTTTCATTTAAAGGTTTCTGGGGGTTATTTTTTGGAGTTGTCTCTTTCCTGTCTAAATTGAGTAGAAACACATAATTCTAATAATGCCTTTTTATGGTGCCTTCTCTATCTAATCTTTTATGCAGATATAGATTTGTACACATTTGTGGCAGGAGGCACCATATGGATCAACAGCTTCCTTAACTTCCTTGTACGCAAGTACATGACCAAAATTATAGTATTATCAGTGTATGTGTGTGTGCACATAACACACACACACACACACACACACACACACACACACATTGATACAATACATGTCTGTATAATACATGGCAGTAAAATTATACGGCGCCCTCCTTCTGAGAATCTCAGCATGCTTTCCAAGTATCATTGAGGCTGTGGACACGTTCATTTGTAATAGTACAAATGGCTCAGCATTTGGAGACTGTACTTATGGGAATATGTGCACATTCATAGCCTCCTGGCTGGAGTGCTGCAAAGTCACCTCAAAGGTGCACTCCCCTCCAAAACTTAGCTCCTTTAATCTACTTTCATAAATAATCTGGTTGTGAGCTCTGCTTCATGCTCTTGCTGCTGAATGTAGTCCTCTCCTTCTGGGCTGCAGTGCTCTTCATATGGTTCCTGAGCAGTGTTTGGAGAGGTCTCTGGTGTGTGTATCAGAGGGAGAGCAGGGTGGTAATCTCCTGGGCTTTTCAACTGTTGCTCTGCACAACACACTTCATGCATAGCTACTCCTGAAGCATCCCTGTCCAATGCCAACCTCTTCTTGAAAACTTCCACTGCATGAGATTCCCTAGTTTACATGGGTAATCTATTCCATTGCCTTACTGCTCTGACAGTAAAGACATTTTACCTGATATCTTATCTAAACCACAGATTATTTTGCAGTCTAAACCAACTACATGTTGCACCCTCTGCAGCAAGGGAGATAACGTTCACTCTCCTTATGTCAGCCTTTTGGATTTTTGAAGATTTCTATTATATCCCCCCTTACTTAACTTGTCTACCAGCTAAATGTGCTTAGTTCTCTCTACCTTTCCTTGTGTGGCTTTCCTTCTAAACCCATCATGATTTTTGTTGCCTGCTTTTAGAACCTTTTCTACATTATTTTTTAAAATGCAGAACCCAGAACTGCATACAGTATTCTAGATGAGGCCTAATCAGTGCTGAGCAGAGTGACATTATCACCATCCGAGCACATCTACATGAGATGCTAAAGGTGCAGTAGACTAATTTTACTGCACATTAGTGTGGCAGGCAAAACCTGCTAATGTGCTAATACACAGTAGAATTAGTCTACTGTGCATTAGCATCACAAAAAAGAATGAGCCAGAGCTAACGTGCAGTAGTGCTGATTATGGTGCATTAAGTTAGTACCTATGATTATGCAACCTATGATTATAGGTACTAACTTAATGCACCATAATTACAGTACATTAATAACATGTAAATGTGCCCTCGGTGTCTTGCACCTAATACTCCTAAACTACATTCCAAAACTGCATTCACTTTTTTTACAAATGCATTAAATTGTTGACTCATATTTCCCTGATATCTTCATCAGAGGATAAAGAATTACATGGCTTAGATATGAAAATGTAGATTCATATTTTTACCTATGGCATCTGATATATTTCGTGCCTTCTTCTCATGAGAGATTGAACGTCACCTAGGAGGAAAAGTGCTGTTACAATGCTCATTTCTTTCATCTGCTCTTTTCCTGTAGGATCTCAGTTGCCTTAATAAAGCATTATACCCTGTACAGGGACTGTGAGTGCTTCATAGATTCATAGATGTTTGGGTTGGAAGGCACCTTAGCAGATCATTGAGTCTGACCCCCTGCCCTGGGCAGGAAAGAGCCCTGGGGTTAGATGACCCCAGCCAGGTGCACGTCTAGCCTCCTCTTAGAGACCCCCAAGGTAGGGGAGAGCATCACCTCCCTTGGAAGCCCATTCCAGATTCTGGCAACCCTTACCATAAAGAAGTTCTTCCTGATGTCTAACCTAAATCTGCTTTCCATCAGTTTGTGGCCGTTGTTCCTAGTTACTCCAAGGGGTGCTAAGTTAAATGGAGCATCTCCTATTCATTGTTACCCCTCCTCCCCCACTGATTAATTTGTAGGTGGCCACAAGGTCACCTCTCAGCCTTCTCTTGTGGAGCCTGAAGAGATCCAGGGCCCTCAATCTCTCCTCAAAGGGCTTTGCCTGCAGGCCCCTAACCACATGAATGGCCCTCCTCTGAACCCTCTTGAGGTTGTCTACATCCCTCTTGAAGTCTGGTGCCCGAAACTTGACGCACTACTACAACTGCAGCCTCACCAATGCTGCATAAGAGGGAAGTATCACCTCCCTGGACCTGTTTGTCATGCACCTGCTAATGCATGATAAACTGTGTTTAGCTTTACTGATTGCTTCATCACACTGATGACTGATGTTGAACTGATGACTCATGTTCAGCAGTGACTCTGAGATCCCTTTCCACTGCTGTGTTGCTGAGAAGGTCCTCTCCCAGCCGGTAAGCGTACTGGTGATTCCATTTTCCTTAGGTGCAGCACCTTTCATTTGTCCTTATTGAACTGCATCCTATTCTGTTCCACCCACTTTTCCAAGCTGTCCAGATCCACCTGGATTTGTTCCCTGCCCTCTGGTGTGTTAACTTTACCCCATAATTTGGTATCATCTGTGAATTTGGACAGAGTGCTTTCCATGTTCTCATCCAAGTCACTGATGAAGCATTGAACAGCACCGGGTCAAAGACCAAGCCTTGTGGAACTCGACTGCCCACATCTTTCCAGGTCGATACTGACCCATCTACCACCACTCTCTGGGTGCAACCCCTAAGCCAATTTGCTACCCACCTGACCATGTAATCATCCACATCACAGCCGCTCAGTTTATCTGTGAGAATCAAATGAGATACCATATCAAAAGCCTTCTTAAAATCCAAGTGGATGACATCAACCTCAATTCCTGTATCTAAGCATCCATGCTGGTTGCCTTTTAGCATTGCTTTCCCCACTGGACTCACACAAATGTGATCCTTAATAATTTTTTTCAAATGTTTTCCTGAGGATAGAGGTGAGACTCACTGGTCTATAGTTACCCAGATCCTCCTTTTTCCCCTTCTTGAAAATAGGGACCATATTGGCCCTTTTCCAGTCCTCTGAGACCTGACCTGAGCATGAAGAGTGCTCAAATAGCTGTGCCAGTGGCTCTGCTATGACACTGGTCAATTCCTTTAGCACCCTTGGATGAAGATCATTGGGGCCTGCTGACTTAAACACATCCAGCCTCTCCAAGTGTCTCTTCACTAAGTCAATACTAACAGTTGATGGGATGGTTTCCCCTTTATGCCTGTCTATGATCCAATTGGGAGATTTGTCCTGATTCAAGTTCAGGAATACAGAGGCAAAAATATCAGCTTTGTCCCCCCTATCTGTCACTAATTGCCCTAGTTTGTCTTGTAGGGGTTCTATGCCACCCTGCACCTTCTTTTTGCTCCATATATACCTGAAGAAGGACTTTTTGTTGTCTTTAATTTTTGTTGCCAGCCTAAGTTCCATTTCTGCTTTGGCCTTTGACTGCCTCCCTGCAAGTGTGGGCCAAGTAGGTATACTCCTCCTTGCTAGCTACCCACTGCTTCCACAGCCTATGTGCCTCTTCTTTTTTGCCCCTAGGTTTTCCTGGATTTACCTGTTCAGCCAAGAGGGTTTCTTGGCCCCTTTGCCCCCTTTCCTGCACAACAGGATTGTCTCCTTCTGTGCCTGTAGAATTGCTCCCTTTAGGAACGACCACCTTTCCTGGACTCCTATTTCACCAATGTTCCTGTTCTTAAGTGCCTCACTAAATAATCTCCTAAACACACTGAAGTTAGCCTTTCTGAAGTCTAGCACTTCTGCCCTACTGGCTGTCTTTCCTACCCTATGCCAGGTAGTAAATTCAATCAAGTGATGGTCATTGTCTCCTAGGTTACCTTGTGTAAATAGATCCCCCACCAATTCATCCCCTGTATCCAGGACCAAGTCCAGTAAGGTGTTTTCCCTACTGGGACCATATACCTCCTGTGTTAGGTGAAGGTTCTGTATGCAGGTTAGGAACCTATGTGAATAGTTGCATCTAGCTTGACTGTTCCTCCCAACAGATGTCCAGGTAGTTTAGGTCACCCAGGACAACTATGTCCCTTGACTGTATGGTCTTTGAGAGCTGTCTGGAGAATTCCAAGTCCAACTCTTCCTCCTGATATGGCAGCCTGTAGTAGACCCCCACTACCAAGTCCCTTTCACCCTGAAACCCTTGCATTCTGACCCACAGTACCTCAATTTGCCCCTCCTCTGGTGCCATCTTGATTATGAAAGATATATATTGTTCCTTAACATAGAGAGCAACACCTCCCCCCACTTTTCTCCCTACTCTATCATGTCTGTACAGCCTTATAGCCCTCAATGCTTACTGCCCAATTGTGGGTAGGGTCCCACCAAGTTCAGTTAGTCCAACTAAATTGAAGTTCTTGTTTGCAAGCAGGAATGCGAGTTCCTTCTGCTTGTTCCCCATGCTCCTACCATTAGTGTAGATACATTTGACCCCCTCCCTCCCATGGGTGCCTTTGGTGCCCCCCTGTCCTGATGCCTATTAGGCCCCTTAGTACTTATGTGGGCTGTTCCAGCACATGGCTCATGGCTTGTTGATCCTATGTTCTCTCTGTCATCTGCATCTCCATCCCCTGATGAACCTAGTTTAAAGCCTTGCATAGGAGATCAGCCAACCTGTAAGAGATCAGACTCTTACCTTTTGAAGAGAGATGTAGACCATCACATCCCAGGATGCCCCTTTTGTGGAAGTGTGGATTGTGGTCAGAGAAGCCAAAACCTGCTTGATGACACCAACTCCGGAGCTGCAGGTTGACTTCTGTGATGCAGGTGTTGTGATACAGACCATGACCGCTGACCAGAAGGATCAACGAGCAGACCACCTGTGCCCTACCTTCCTAAGCCTGGTCCACAGAGCCCTGTAGTCACTCATGATACAGTTCGGACTAGTCCTGGCCACAACATTTGTGTCCACATGGATGAGGACCATGGGATAGTAGTTGGAGGGCTGGATGAGACTGGGAATCCTTGCAGTGATGTCCCAGATCTGGGCTCCAGGCAAGCAACACACATTCCATGCCATGGGATCTGGGTGAGAGATGGGTCCCTCCATTCCTCTCAGGAGGGAATCACCCACAATGATGACTCAGCATCTCTTTCTCTGGCTGCCCCGCTGATCCTCAACCTGCATGGTGGTGGCTGTGGCTGTGCCTTCCTCCATTGCACTCTTCTCCAGTGCTGCTAGGGCCTCATATCTGTTCCCCAGTTGCACTGGGGAAGCTTTCTCAGCAGCATGATGTCTGGCTCTGGAGATGACCATTTTCCATTCCTCTGCATCAGGTCCCTCCTGTGTTAGCTCTCCACCAGATGATTGATGCTGCAGAGAATTAAAGTACCTGTCAATTGCATCCTCTGCAGTCCGGATCCCCCATAGCCTGCTAACTTCTGCCTGGAGTTCCCTCACCTGCTCCCCCAGGGCCTGAAGCAGATCATACGTGAGACAGGTGAAGGGACTTCTGCCCCCACTCCCCATCACCTTCAGGCCTCAGAGGCCCCACCAGACAAACCCCACTTCTTAAAAACTCCATACCTTTAATTACCTCTTATCTTCTGACTAAAGTAATTAACCCTAAATATTCTCTTTGGTGATGCTAAAAATCATTGGCAAAATCATAAGCATTTGTACAGAGAGAAGTCAGAGACTCTGGCCATATCTATTCTTCAATTCAACTCAAAAATTGTATTTCAGTCTCTGTTCTGTTTGCCTTGAAAACAGTTCTTGAAACAGAAATATAACAATAACATAAATATTTTAGGATGTAACTGCTGTCATTAACATAGTGTTTTTGAAACTATATTGAGTGTCTGATTTGTATAATCCAACACTCAAACACAGTTTCTTCTAGATTCTTAAAGCATCATTTTCATTCAGTCAAGCTCATAAATTTTATTTCAAACTTCACACAAACTTTCAGAGAATGTCATCTGTGAGAACACCCCTGTCAAGATGGTTTAGACATATATTCACTATACATCCATAATGCACTGTTTAGAAGCTCGAATTGGTTGTTTTCTATGTTGTTTCTTTCTTGTTAGAGCAAGTGTAAATGTTAGAACTTTATGCCAAAGAAGTAAGTAGATCTTATAGTTACAAAATAATTACTGGGGAAAGTAAAGCTTTTTGTGTATGACTATTAAACTATATTACTATAAAATTTCAGTATTGTACATGCACAGCATGCTGTGTTAGCAAGGAGGAATAGGAATTGTCTATAATGTAAATGCTATGCTACCTTACTACTTAGCTGAATATATCAGAAGCCACATTTTGGGATGTGGGGGGCAGTCTGTGAGGCAGTGATTATGTCTTACTTCACATCTGTACAATGGGTCCTTGCCTTTGCTTCAGTGCTATTGTGATGGAAATAATAGTGAGTGGTATTGGCATCTACTCCAAGCTGCCTTAAATCCACTGCAAGGCCATGTTGCAGCAAAACCTCTTGTTCTATGGGTGTGCAAAGCATTTCTTTCCAATCATGTTCCCACTCAACCCACGCCTGAAATGGTAGGAAGAAATGCAGTGCTCAGCAGAGAGATTAATGAACCCATGTAGAATATACTCCTCCAACCCCCAGTCAGCCAGTAAATGCGCCTCCTTTCTATGCCTCAGCAATCGCATATCTCTTCCTTTCCTCTCCCCTCATCCTCCACAAAAATAACATATCCTATGACTATTTCTTGATACTGAATAGAGATTTATTTCCCAGTCTGGTGACTACTTGGATACTCTACAAGCACCATAGAGGAGGAATCATGCAACAGTTCCTACCACCTGCCCCTCAGCCCAGCTTCCTCCCAGCCAGAAAAAAGATTCCTTCCACCAATTGCAGCAATTGTACAATTAGCTGGTTGGGCTTCTGGTGGCAGAAGAGTTCCTCTAGTAACTGCTTGCTAGTAAGCAAAGCACAGGCTCCACTCTTATCTCTAAAATTTCAGTATAGTAGATGGCACGGGCAAGATGCATCAGGAAAGATGGCATAGTGTATTTTCTGGAAGTTCCAGACATTTCCTAACTCCCTGTGACAGGAACCCTTGCTCTTTTACTGGGAGAAGGCTGTGGGGTAAACAGAACCTGCAAGGCCCTTTTAAGAACAGGATGTTGTGTGGCTCAAAAGGATGAGGGCTTAAGGGAGGAAAATAAAGCTGGATGGACAGACAAAAATACTATGAGTGAAAAGCCCAAGGTGACAAACATCTAGGAGCCTGGAAATGCCACAGCCCTGCTGCATGTGAATTAAAAATAAGCAGAAATTGGAGACAAAGAAATTTCAGCTCTCAGGGTTGAAAAGACTAATGGGAAACCCCTGTGACAGGTCCAAGCAATAGGGCCAAGTGATAGGTCTGCCTAGCCAGAAGGGGAGGAGCTAGCTAATAGAACAGGCTTACCCTCTAAGCAGAGAGGTCACTCAAGCCCTGGCTGGGAAGGATGAAGAGCTCCCAGGCAGGCCACTGTGGACCCTGGTGGTACAGGAAGGGGAGCCCTGGTGTGCAAGGATGAAGAAGCTTTTCATTCTCAGAGTTGATACAGAAGGATGAACGTTTGAGTTTATGTTGCTCTTTGTTTTGTGAGCACCAGGAAAAGCTGTGTTTTTCATTGTGGTTAGGCTAGTAGCAACCACAGGACCAGAAGCAGCTGTGAGGGGAAGCTCCCTCATAGAGAAGGCCATGTGGCAGGCACCTAAAAACAACCTGTGCATTGTAACTCCTTTTAGGCCTGAGACTAGAGAGAGACTAGAGCAAATGATGTGAGGTCTGACAAGGCTTAAAGCCCAAGAAGCTAACTCCAGAATTAGGTGGTCTAGGGCTGAATGTAGCAGCCAGAGGTAAGTAGGCCAAGATCAAGAGAGTCAAGGTCAAGACAGACACAAAGGACTGAGCCAGGTGCCTCAAAGGGACAGTCTCAGCAGATTGAGACCTGGGAGGCATGGGTGCACCTATGGGGGAGGCAAGAAGCTGCTGGTAAAGCCCCTGGGGCAATTTAGGACTAGTTGGTCCACAGCTGGAGCTTGTCAAGCTTGGTGTGACTTGCTGTTCTAGTAAAAGAAGCCCAGAGTAAGACTGCATTGAAATAAAAATACTACCTCAAGATTCGGGGTGCCTCCTGTAGTAGTATTTATCCTATCAAGGCATGGCAGGAGAGACCCTGGGCAGTCAGATGGAGGAGCTGGAGTGATGTAGGTTAGCTAGCTGCTGGGGTCATCTCCACTGCCTGTCAGGGCTGGCTCTGTCACACTCTCCTCCCATGATTCACTGAGAAAGCACTCCCTTTTGAACCCAGAGGATGAATCTCAGCCCACTTAGAAATGTACTTGCAAAGTTGCCTAGAACCAGCACAAGAATCAGTCTGGTGGTCAGTGAGCTAGACCAGAGGTTGTCACCTGGGGGTACGTGTACCCCGGGGGTACCTGAGAAGGCCCTAGGGGGTACATGCAGACAGGTGGGGATGGAACGCCACCATGCACCATCCTGCGCTACTGCACAGGCACTGCCGGATGCAGGGGGTGGGGGAAGCTCACATGCAGCAGCTACCGCCACTCCACATTTGGCCGTGCGCCACCCCCATCCCTCCCCCGACGCTCCACATCTGGCCGCAGTGGGATATACTGATTCAAAAAGGTTGAAAACCTCTGAGCTATGCTGTCCGGTACCTAACTGCCTAGTCATCATAAAAATCACGTACAGAAGGAGAAACTAAGGAGGAAATATTAAATTATTTTTACAGTTTCTCAATTGTTTCAATTTCAAACTGGGTTCTGAGTTTGCAATTCTAGTGTGTAAGAACAGCATTTTAGTTAGCTTTAGCCAAGATTGTTTTGTATGTATGAACTGATTGTCCAACAAAAATTAGAAGCATAATTGCTCTCCCATAGTGTGAACATGAATAACAAATGCAGAAGAAACAACTTCAGTCAGGAATTATATATAATCTTCATTAACTTCTGACCAGTGCATTTATCCTGACACACTTTAACTTGAAATCCCTGCATATCATAATTCTTAGCTAGTCTTTGTCTTTTTGGTAATGTATGTACTCGATTCACACATGCTGTATGGATTATGAAGAACTGTTAACTGAAGACCAGCCTAAGATCAATAATACCTATCCTGTTTTTAATAAACCAAAACTTTTCAGAAAATATTTGGGTGTCTAAACTCACTTTATTCAATTTCTATCTTCTGACACCAGTAAGTGGCCAGAAAAGTGCTCCTTTTATTTGTCATTATTTTCTTAATTTGTTTCTGTTTCTTTATTATCTTAATTTGAAAGAAATGCCTGTGTTGTGAGAGAAACAGTTTTGTACAAACTGCTTTGCCAGACAATTTAGGTATGAGATGACAGTTATTTTGCTACTTACCTCTTTGCTGCCCAGAGACAAACAGCATTAGAATGCAATTATTTTTGGAGATATACAACTTAGAACAGTTTGACTTTTCCAAACTTTACATTTGGTAGTTTGTTTTCCACATGTTAGTCTTTCATTTATGAATCTTTATGAAGCCTTATCCAGGGCAACAGAAGAATAATTAACCCTGCTGAATTATAAATTACAAACTAACAAGAGGAGTATATGCATTATTAAAACTGATTTTTTTCCCCACTGTGTTTCACATATCCCTTTAAATCTGTTTCACCTTTAATTATACATTGCATATTCTCTCTCCTGTGGGTATGTTTAGATACCAGGCATATACTATGCTGTAAAAAATTCCAAAAGGGAATAAGGCAAGGGAGTGTGGCTTTGAATCTGAATATAGCTGCCTTACACCAGAGGCAATATTTTAGTATAGCAGTGAAATCGATGTATTTAATTAGTGTCAATATAAGATTATAGATTTATTTATGCTAGGTCATATAAAATGCTATATAATATGGGAGACCCAGAAATTAGAACTTTACCCTACAGAATCTATAGTTACATGTTCAGAACAGTTTCAGGAACTGCCCTTTTGGCTTGCTTTTCCTATTTTTTGTATAAAAAAGAATGCCAAACATCCTTCTGAAACATTTACATGTATTTTGACCAAGTTTGTGACTCATGATTTACTATAAAAACCCAACCTAGTCTTTCATTAGAAACTGTGGCCGTTGCAGAATAACAAGTACTCTGGTTCTGATAGCATCATGACGAGCGCAAAGCTACTATGGTTAATTTCTCTTCACCAGTAATTATGTGTGGATTGGAGCTATTTGAACAGGGCACTTATATATTCAGAAGAAATTTGGCTGAGTAAAATAAGATTTTTGCGTTGAAATTCATGGGTGTCCCTTAAGAGAGCTTTCATGGAGTCAAAAACCATGAGAAATCTTGTTGTTTAAGAAGCTTTTACAGTAAAAGCAGCACAGAAATGAAAATGCTACATTATAGGCACTAAAACTCTGAATCAGAAACCACATTACTCAGAATGGATGTGCATATTGTATATATTCCCCGGTTTCGATGCCACTGCCTTACACACGCATGCAGAGTGTATCAGTTTTAAAAGACTATGGGCATTACAAAAAATTGCTCTATAATTTAAGAAGTTCCTTCAGCACAGCCAATGCTATGTATCTTTTTAGAAGCGAGTATATCTATTAAAGCTTGCATATCATCCAGTATGTCATTCCCATAGGTCTGTTCTTTCACAGTGATGACTACAGTAGAGGAGAGGTGTTCTTAAAAGATTGCTTTCTATGGGAGAATAAGCCAAAAGCTATGGATATTTTTTACTTTATCTTTGTGAATGATTTTTTTTTATTTTAGGAATGGCACTGGACAGCAATGATGAGATATAAAATTGTAAACAGCATTTGAACTTAAATGGGGTTCAACAATTTAGGCTGAACAATCCAAGATCTCTTAGTTTTTCCTCATAAGATTTGTCCTCCAGGCCTTTAACCATTCTTCTCTGGGCCCTTTCAAGATTCTCCATGTCTTTTTTGAAGTGTGGTGCCCAGAACTGGACACAGTATTCCAGCTGCGGTCTCACTAATGCCGAGTAGAGATGAAGTATCACTTTCTTAGCTCTGCTCACGATGCATTGGCTAATGCACCCCAATATGCTATTAGCTCTGTTGACTACAGCATTGCACTGGTGCCTCATGTTCATCCTGTGATCAACCATAACCCCAAGGTCCCTTTCAGTCGTCATGCTGGCCAGGACATCTCTTCCTAACCTTTATTCATGTTGCAGGTTACTTCTCCCCAGATGAAGCACTCTGCGTTTATCCTTATTGAACTGCATCCAGTTCTGCTCCTCCGATCTTTCCAGCTTGTCCAGGTCCACTTGGATCTGAATCCTAACCCCTAGTGTGACTGCTTTTCCCCACAACTTAGTACTGTCTGCAGACTCGGCTAGTGGGCCTTCCACATCCTCATCTAAATCATTGATAAAGATGTTGAACAGTATGGGGCCAAAAACAGAACCTTGCGGGACACCACTGGCCACCTCCTGGTGAGCACACTCAGATGCCCAGCATAGCCAGGATCACAGCCAGCCCAGCAGGCAGGTAAGTTTCTTTCTACCTGCTTTCTTTATGACTGCCTGGGCTTGGGGGGGGGGGGGCAGATCTAGACTCCCCACAGTGCAGGAAGAAGTGCAGCAGGGGTAGGGGCAGGGGTGAATGATTCACCCCTGCCCCAGTCCTTGCTGCAATGTGGGGATTGTCTCATTACCTGGCCTGGCCAGGGCCCCATTCATGGTGGTGCCAGCCCCAGCCCCACTCCCCCCTCCCCCTTCCTCTTCCCCTGCAGACTTTCCTGTAGGTGGGGGCAGCACACATGCACATGCATGTGTGCACATGTACTCAGCCCCCTCCCCGCAAATTTTTTTTTTCCCTCTGACTATGCCCATCTACTAACCCTCTCTGGTTTTGACCCCTTAGCCAGTTCCCAACCCACCTGACCATGGGCTCTGCCAGCCCACAATCCCCCAGTTTTTTTCTAAGAGCATCATGGGAGACCATATCAAAGGCCTTTTTAAAATCCAAGTATATGGCATCAACCATGTCTCCTTCATCTAAGCAGTCTGTTACTTGATCATAGAAGAAAGCTTGAGAGAATCCAGAGAAGAGCCATGCGCATGATCAGAGGTCAGGGAAGCAGACCCTACGATGACGGGCTGAGAGCCCTGGGGCTCTTTAGCCTGGAAAAGCGCAGGCTCAGGGGTGATCTGATGGCCACCTACAAGTTTATCAGGGGTGACCACCAGGATCTGGGGGAACGTTTGTTCACCAGAGCGCCCCAAGGGATGACAAGGTCGAATGGTCACAAACTACTACAAGATCATTTCAGGCTGGACATAAGGAAGAATTTCTTTACTGTCCGAGCCCTCAAGGTCTGGAACAGCCTGCCACCGGAGGTTGTTCAAGCGCCTTCATTGAACACCTTCAAGATGAAACTGGATGCTCATCTTGCTGGGATCCTATGACCCCAGCTGACTTCCTGCCCTTTGTGCAGGGGGCTGGACTCGATGATCTTCCGAGGTCTCTTCCAGTCCTAATGTCTATGAAATCTATGAAGATGAGGTTGGTCAGACATGACCTGTCCCTATGAAACCATGTTGGCTATCCTTCAGCATCATGCCTTCTGCCAGTCTCTCACCAATGGACTTCTTGATAATTTTAGCTTGTATCAAGGTCAAACTGACCAGCCTATAGTTTCCTGGATCCTCCCTCCTCCCCTTCTTAAAGATTGGCACCACGTTGGTCCTTTTCTGGTCTTCCAGGACCTCTCCTGAGCACCATGAGTCTTTAAATACCTTTGCCAATGGTTCTGCAATGACTCTAGCCAATTCCCTCAGCAGTCTCGGGTGTAGTCCATCCATTCCTGCTGACTTGAAGACATTCAGCTGCTCTAAGTGCTCCCTCACCAGTTCAACACTGACCATTGGTTGGCAATCACCCCCCCCTCCCCCCAGCTCCCCAACTGCATCTGTCTAGTATCCAACCAGGTGGACAACTACCATTTGTGTGCACGAACACCAGTGCAAAGTAGTCATTAAAAAGTTCAGCTTTCTCCTGACTGTCTGTTATTAGCTGTCTCACCCCATTCTGCAAAGGCCCCACATTTCTCTTGGTCTTTCTCCTGCTCCCTATATACCTAAAGAAGGACTTATTGTCCTTGATTTTAGTCATGAACCTGATCTCAGTTGCCACCCTTGCCTTCCTTATCCTTTCCCTACAAATACAGGCTATAATTATGTATTCCTCCTTGGTGACTACTTCTTGTTTCCACTGTTTTTAGGCCTCCTTTTTGGTTTTTAAGAACTCCTTGACTCCTTTAGTAAGTCAAGAGGGCTTCCTGGCCCCTTTACCTCCTTTTCTGCATACAGGAATGAACCTTTTCTGCACTCTGAGGATCATTCCTTTCAGGAATGACCACCCTTACTGAACTCTGTTCCTCTCCAGTGTCTCTTCCCATAGGGTCTTTCCCACTATTTTCCTAAGCTCATTGAAGTCAGCCTTCTTGAAGTGAAGCACCTCTGCCCTACTGGTTTACTTCCCTGCCCTACGATGGATAGTGAATTCTATCATCCCATGATCACTATCTCTCAGATTACCTTCAATCCTCAGATCCCCCACCAAGTCATCACCTTTGGCTAGAACCAAATCCAATAGAACCTTCCCCCTGGTTGGCCCATTCACCTCCTGTACTAAATAAAGTTCTTCCATGCAGGTCAAAAGCCTACATGACCAGTCAGATCTGGCCAAGTGCTCAGCAGATGTCAGGGTAATTGAGGTCACCCATGACAATCGTGTCCCTTGAATGTGCAGCCTTCACCAGTTCTCTGGATATATTCTAATCCCTTGAGTAGAGGCCTAGAGAATACTTTAGAAAGTTTCTTTGTTACTACATCAAAATAAATATCACCATTTTCATCCAAAGGGAAACTTCTGGTATTTCAAAGTATGTTTCCATTTGAGATTAGAATTAACATTTGAATATTTTGCAGAATGATGGTTCCAAAAGTGTTGATTTTTTCCCTTTCTCTCTTTTTTGGAATGTGGAAACAGAGTTTTTTCCCAATACTTTTGGGAGATAAAATATTTTGGAATATCCAAATTGAGACATTTAATTTTGAGTCAGATGGATATTAAAATGCACCCAGCAAGGTTGAAGGTTGTCTCTATTAGCATTCTCATTCCTCATAAGCTTGCTTTTCCATATGGGCTGGATTCCCTGAGGAAACTATCTCTTCTCTGATGAATCTGGCAGGTATATGATTCCCATAATGTAGTACATGAATCACACTGAAGAGTCTCTGAATGAGCCTGTGGTGCATCAAAGGCTATGCCAGCTGACCAAGTAGCTCAGCCCATTGGGGGAAAAAAATGAGGATAAGAAGCATCCAAACTAGCAAGAGGCACCTGTGGGTAAATGCAGTTTAAATGTTAAATTGACTCAAAAGGATTCCCTTCAGGGTTAAGAATGTCAAACCACCTAGAATCTAAATATTTTGCTTTGAATTTTTCACCCTAAACAGCAGTTTAAACAATGTTGGTGGCAACACAAAATTTTTTCATCTGGAAAATTTTTTATTTAGTAGAAATTGTATTTTGTTCTGTCAAAATCATTTCAGTGCACATGAGAGAAGTCAACACAACACAGAATAGAACTGAATAGCAATCTGTTGGTACTGCTTTTGGATACCCAACTTGAAGCTTCCAAATCTTGACAGCCAAAATCACTTGTCACTTGAAACTTTTGGGAACAATATTTACATACAAATTATTTGTTTGACATTATAAATCTTCAGAAGTAAAAGAATGAAGCATTTGGCTTTGTGATTTTTTTTTTAAATGAAGAGTTCTTGCCAGTTGGCTGACCTACCATTTGGGGATAGACAAAAGCAGAGAAGACCTTCAGCGTGCTTCAGCGTGGATATAGCCCAAAAGTTCTAGTTAAAACAATCGCCTTGTTATAGATAATGGTGAGATCATAGCTAGTGTCTTAGAGTAAAACTCCTAAAATGCCACTGTTCCACTAGAATCAACCTGAAGTTTTTTTGCTGCTTGCCCTTTTAAGTTGGTGCCAAAGGCCCACATAGCTACAAACTAATTTTGCATTACAGTCAGATTTTAAAATTCAAAAAATCCATTCTTCCTTGTGCCTCTGTTCACATACTCTTATTTTAACCTTCATTGTTCTTCTTACAGTAAGAGAAGGTGTGTTAGTTTTGAATGTGAGCAGTTTTTTACTGGGAGAATTAAATTCCACTGAGCTCTCTTTCTGATAGTAACTTTAAAGAGTTTTCATCTAGACGAGCTTCTTATAATAGGAATAGAATCTCCAGAGGAAATAAAGATAAACTTCTGGTACCCTCCCAAGAGCTTCTTATTCTTCCTACATCCTCTGTGTTCACTGACTGAAAAAAATGCTGCCTCACACAGGGTTTTTGTGTGAGATATGGCCATCCTGAATGTAGAAAATGGCATTCTGTTCTGAACATCTACATGAGTCTGCCTGTGTCTTGCCCTTTGACAGGGCCTGTATAGCTTGTCATACCAGCCATATCTTTTTTAATTGAATTGAATTGAAATTTATTCATAAAATAAATCCTATATGAGGTTCAGAACATGCCTATACCACTGCTATTATCAAGCAATAATAGCTCTTGAATTTTGATTTGCCAATCATCTATACCAGAGATTCTCAACCCTGGGGTGTCCTGGGATCCTTTTAGAGGTGCCATGGCATGCCATGCAAAGTTAGTGCTGTTAGGTTTGTTAGGTATGCAAAGATGATTCACAAGATAAACCGAAAGATTTCAAACAGGAATTCATCGTGTTAAAAACCTTCTAACCTGGTCTTCCTGAGTTCTTTGGAACAGAATAATTGCTTTATTATTTTTTGTAGAAAAAAAAATGACTGAAAAGTAAGAGCTGACCTTTTTTGAGGGGGGGGGGGAGGGGGGGGCTAGAGCATAACAAGCATGTTGAGCCAAAAGAGAGGTGCCTTGAATTCAAAAAGTTGGACAGCACTGAGCTGTACCCGTCTCTCATTATGTCATATTCTGGTGGAGCTCCGAGTTATGCTGGAATCTGCTGAGTATACTTGTGCTCTTCCCTGTACTTGCTTCTCTTGAAGTCCTGCAGTATATGTTTAATAGCGTTGTTTGCAGAAGGGTACTGTTATATGAGGCTGCCCAAAACAATCTTGCCATTCCTTGGCAGAGGGCTGGCTCTTTCCTTTATAACTATCTGAGCACCATTCAACTGCTTGTACTCCACATGGATTAACTTAGAACAGAGCCATCTGTGGATGCACCAGGCAATCTTAAATGGACAGGACAGCCAGATGGCCAGCCAAGCACAGTAGGATTTTAATTGTGTGGTACTAGGAATAGGCTCAGGAGCATGACTTGAGAGAATTTTGATGAATAAACATTTTGATTGATGGGTCTCCCAGAGGTTTGAGCATTCACTGGTTTTCAAAGCAATCTCACCGACATGAACAATCAGGGGTAAAAGCCCAAGACAATGATTCCAAGTCTGTGTCTACCCCCATTGCACTCCTTTATTATAGGACTTGGAGCTTCTAAACAATACCTTAAGCCACAAAACACTTATCATCCTCAGTACAACCCCTAACTTTAGAATGAAGAATGATGGAAGGGAAGGATAATGCTGAGGGCAAAAGGGAACCCCTGACACTGCCTTGAAGGGCTCATAGAACAATGTGTCCAAGGAGGAAGAAACAATAACCCTGGAATTGATTAGAGAACATTGTCAGGAGATGTTTCAGGCTGACAGAGGCACCAATGAGGCAGTCCTTCAGCCAGTTAAGTACTGCCCACCATTTAAAGAATAGTTAGGTTGTTCTAGGGGTAGCAAGTGCTTTCCTGGAAGGTGTCCACTTTGTGCAATATGAAGGAAGAACATTGCAGCTGCTGGAAAGGATTGTTCTATCTATGGCAGAAATGAAATTGAGCAACAAACTTCATGGGGTTTGCCTACCATGTCTTATCCCGCTGTCATGGTTTTCTGCTTCCTGAAACTCCTTAAAGGAGACAATAGACTATAGATACATTTGTTTATGGGCACATCCCATATTGTTTGGTCTTCAGAGAGATTTTGATCTAGCATCAGTGCATACACACATGTTCCAAGAAGGGTTTTCAGGGTACTAACTTGTGTCTTTCCTCCCCCCACTCCCAAGCAAGTCTTAATTCCTTCTAACAGTAGGAAATGTGACATGAACTATCATGCCCCATGGATCATCATGTCAACAACACATTGGGCTAAGGTTCCTTTTTTGAAAGGTTTCTGGGCCTGGGCAAGTTTGGGAAATTAAACTCACCCTCATGTGAGCAGCTGATTTCCAGAAATACATATGCAAAGCTCATTGGCTTTTAGTGAGGGTTGGATTCCTAAGAGTTTTATAGGGCTTTCAAAATCCCAGCCTCAGTGATGACGGAAATGAGAAATTCTGCTCACCCTTAGAGCTGGCACCACAAAGCCACTACTGACAGGGTTATTTTGGAAAGTTTATACTATACACTCATAGCCTGTGGAGAAATAGATGAGAGTTTCCAGGTGTGCCGGTTTGGTACCTTTCACATTAACGAATGTACTTTGAGCTTTCAAATAGAAACCATGAACTGTATGCAACGTTCTAGTTTCCTAATAGTTAATGGGAGCTTTGCTGCAAAGGAGGTCAAGTAAATAGTTCACTGGATTTCTAACTGATCTTGCACATGAAAAACTCTGATTCCTATTAGTGGCAAGGCTATTCTTACCAGAGTTGTTTTAAAAAAAGGTGGAAAATTCTAATTAAAAGAATAAAACAGAGAACTTCATAGAAGCCATATCTCGAGAGGTGTGATAACATAACATAGATGTGTAGATAATGCATTCTGGTTTAAATATTGTAAAATACAATATGTTGTTAATCCTTCTACTTCCTGAATGAGAAATCCAATTTAATTAAGTTTTAGGTTTTAGTTTACTGGTCTTTCACTGACTTGGATTCTTACTGAAGTTGGTCACCCACTCTGATTTTGAATCCTCTATTTTTAAACATCTTGCTTACAGGAACACTGCATTGATTATCAGAAACATTTGCAGGAAATGAGAGGGTATTTTTCTCAGGAAGTGCAGGCTGTTTTTCAAATAATGAAATTTTGGAATTTTCCAAATAATGCTCAGGAAAATGTCAATGAAAGGAAGAGTAAGTGGACTGCTGACTTTGGTCTTATTGAATGTGGATAAAATCAGTTTGATCTGCCCCTGTACATTATATGATTAAACAGAGGCTGGCTTTAACACCTACAAAACAGTAGAATGTCACCTTCAGTGTTCAATTTCCCCTGCTTTAAAAAGAACTGATGGTTATTTATTTATAGGGTTAAGTTGACCAGTATCTTTTTAGGGCAGATTCTACAAGGTTTCTTGAATTTTCATTATGAGATGCTAAGCACCTTCATCTTTCATTAATGTCATTTGGAGTTGCAGATATTTCAGCAGTTTTTTAGGCTTTAAACCCTCCAATGATGGCGCAATATTTAGTTTCAAATTTGGAGCAGGAGTGGGGGTGGGCAGGGAAGGGCTCAAAATAGAGTAAAAAAACCAAATCCATTGAGGTTTGATTTGCCTTTATCAGACATTCAGAATATAGCATTTTAAATAATTTTCGCTGAAAGTATGTACCAAGGAAGAGTGAGAGGATGGGTACATGATAGCGGAAAGGACATAAAATATCACTGGATCACGGGTGATTGGCAGTGTTACACACACATGAGTTTGAACACAGATAAGGGTTGCATACAAGTGTTCAAATCAACTAGTTAAAGTTTGCCAGTCTACTCTAAACCATTTTAAAATCAAGTAGCTGAAACCTGTACAAGTATGCAGTTGGCTGTCTGCAGAGCATGCAATACTGAAAGCACACAACCAGGGAGACCCAAAACATGCATCCCAGTGAGATCCCTTCAAACCCTACATTTCTATGATTGTATGCTTTGCAGGCTCCTGTGTCAACTTGGATTCAAGTGACAGCAGCTATGGGCACAGGTCAAGATGATGCTTTCCCTCCATACAACAAACCCTCCCTACTTTACAGCTGTCTGTCAGACAGCAGATGCAGAACAGGTCTGTTGTTTCTCAATTCTGTCAATTTTCCTTTAAGCAGCCTAATGTAGCACCAACTATGGGATCCAGCATAGTTTGAAAAATCTTCCCTCATAAGCTATGACCCTTAGGTTATGGTCCAGGGGGAGGAGTCTGAGAAGGGCAGGTCAGGCCTGGCTGGTTCAGGCTGGGTTAGGGGCCTCAGTCCCAGTTGCACCAGGATCCAGAGTTTGGGTACAGGAGGGGACCTGGGTCTGATGGAAGCGAATCCAGTGAAGCAGGACCCAAATCTTCCAGATCCTGCCCCCCTGGTACCCAAACAGTTTGTATCCTGGCTCCTGAAACAGGGAATCCCACTGAAGCTCCCACTCATCCCCTCCCAAGACATGGTCCAGGCTGTTGAGGTAGGGTCTGTGGGGGATGGTAGGGGGAGTCTGGGGACTCCCCAGTTGCTGTTCATCTGATGTTTCATGTACACTCAGTAAAAATGAACATGGTTCATGGAATTTTTATATCATTTTGAGGGCTTTTCCCTGATTAATATTTTTGGGTTGGTCTCACAGAAGTGCAAAGTTTGTCTAACTCCCCACCTGCTGTGACTTTTCTGTCCCTCAGTTAGATTCTTAGAAGGGAACTACAACATATGGTGCCAAGACTGGAGGCTTACCTAGCAAGTGCATTCTTGATAATGAACAATAATCACCAAGGCATTTCAAAAGCTTGTATTTAGCATACACACAAGTGAAAATCCTTTCCTTATAGTACTACTTTGAAAGCACTTTGCTTGTTTAAACATACCATTGGGAGAAGCAATCTATTTTTGCTAAAGTTTTAAGCTCTTTAAGGAGAGGTTTCTTGGTTTTTTTAGTCTTATCACACTGGTGGGAAATGGGAAATCTGCTCCAGCACTTTGTAACAAAGGTTGTTTTTAGATGCTTTCTACTCCCCCTTCACACTCACTGCCCAAAAGACACATGCACACGTAACAGAACCCCCACCCCCGTCAAAACTGAAACAGGAAACCATTTAAAAGAAAGGAAAAGGGTGTTTTATTCAATATAAAAAAAGAATACCACTAATTTAATGTTTTTTTTTCTTAGCTGACTGCAAATTTAAAAAATGCATATTTTTAAGTCCCATAATGATACTCTTACAATGAGTCCCTCACTCACTACGATGCCCCATTTAAATCAACAGTCCTATTCAGAGACTCCCAAAATAGAGAGGAAATGTAGCTATCATAACCTAGTCCTAAATGATTGATGGTGGGGAGGGGGAGCATTCTGATAGAATTTTCCCCTTGTGTATCTCTTAAATAGTTACAATTGCTTTTCTCCATTATTTGCCTGATTGAAAGAGACCTAGAGGCTGTGTTCGTGGCTGATTGCAGTTCCTGATTGATAGGGAGAAGGACAGATTGCTATTAATATTTTAATTCAACTCTGCTTTTTTTAAAAGAAAATATGCATGAAGAATGCTGATTATTTCTAAATAAATAGTCAGTTCTTTTACTGTAAGTTTGAATGCTTTAAAAAAAAAATAACATTACTATTTTTTCTACACCCCAAAAGCTTTACAGAGTCAAATACAATCAGGTGGACATAAAATAGTTTGGGAAAGATATCATATATTGTATATATTAGGAACTATTTTAAAATTAGAGAGATTAATAGGACCTGGAAAATCAAGATATTTAAAAACAAATAATGTACCCCTCCTTCCCACAAAGACTTGTTCTTGAGCTCAATTACATAAAGCTAAAAAAAGGGTCTCTAGATTTTCCAGGCCTGAACCTCTTTCCTGGAAAAACACCTTTGATAACCTTGGATGACTCCAGTTCACCTACCACCAGGCTATCATATTGACAGGAGTTTACTGGTTTCAGTACAGGCACATTAGAAGCAAAGGCCTTGAAATAGAGTGCTGGACACTCAGTAATAATAAATGAATTTGGACTTTGCAAATATAAACATATGTGAGCCATGTTTTGGGGGCACAGCTTCCAATGCTTCCAGAGCATGTCTCAGTCTAGTAGAAACTGGAATGGGAGATGTAGAAAAGATCCATGAGCTACTTCCCCTTTACCAGGAGATACAAAGCAAGTAGTGGAGAGCGGGAAAGAAGTTTATCCTCAATTCTGCTGGAAGTGCTTTAAGTTCTTCTTTGGGAACCTTCCTTTTGGAGGGGTTCAGGGTACCATATAGAAGAATCTGAAAGTGTGAAGCCTATAAAATATTTGAGTTACACAGTAAGGAGAAAGATCCCTCAAGAAATACTTGCTAATAGTAGTACAAATGTGGTCAGGCATATAACATTGACCAACCTCTGATCATCTCCTTTGGGGTTGTTTCCCAAAAAGACAACAGGGGGTACTGTTTTATTCATCACCCATCATATCCAGGGGGAAAGTTCATGGCCCAGGGTTGGGCTTAGTATACTGTTCTTCTTTTGACACTGCTATTAGTATGATTAGGGCTTTGGTCTAGGGCCTAACAGGAAATCAGCTTTTCAAATACTGCCAGTATATCCCTGAGATGTATTTATTTTGAAGATCAGTTTTATTTTCATAAAGTTATGCTTGTGTGATAATACAGTTCACTAAAGTTGAAAGGTTCAGCTTGAATGGTTAACAGCTGGTAATGTTGTTTGGAAGATATTTACAGATGCAGTGGATTACAAAAAGAATATGCCATGCCAGGCTCCATTTCAGGCCCTGGTTGGCACTTTGAGATACCATATTATCTGTGCCTGGGATTGTAAAGATGTCTTCATCACCTGAGCTATACTAGATGCTGACAATTACTGGACCGATCACTGACTCATCCGCTTGGTTATGTCACTCAAACTGGCTCTCATACCATAGCTGCAGCAGAAGCAATGATGAAGGAAGATCAACATCAAAGGACTCAAGGACCCAATCAAGCAAGACTTCTTCCACCAATGTCTCAGTGAAAAACTGGCAAGTTCGGCAGTGCTTGGGGTGCCTTCAAGTATACCATCATCACCTCCTGCAAACAGACACTTGGATTCTGTACCAGGAAACATTAAGACTTAGTTTCATGAGAATGACTGGAAGATATAAGAGTTGATTCGCCACAAGTGCAAGGCCTTTTGTGCTTGGCAGAATGACATAAACTCCAAGCAAAAGAAATTGAATCTCCAGCAAGCCAAGATAGAAGTCCAAAGGAGGACCTACAATATGAAGAACAGATAGCGGGAAGACAAGGTGGAGGAGATTCAACGTATCACTGACAACCATGATTTGCATGTTTTTTTCAGTGTCACCAAAGCCACCTACTGTCTGAACACTCAGGAAGCACACCCCTTGAGACCTAAGAATGGAGGAGACCTGATTAAGGAAAGGAGAGATATCAACACCTGTTGGAAGGAACATTTTGCAGGCCTTCTTAATAGAGTCTCTGTTATTGATTAGAGTGTTCTTAACTCCATCTTCAAACACCCAATCAGAGATGACCTTAGAATCCCTCCAACCCTTGATGAGGTGAGGAAAGCCATCAAGCAGATGAAGAATGATAAGGCAACTGGAGCTGATGAAATCCCCACTGAAAACTTCAAGCCGTGCAGAGAGGAGCTTACATCATGGCTTCATCCTCTGATCTTAAGGGCTTGGAAATCCCAGATGACCTCAGGGATGCCATGTGACAATTTCTAAGAAAGCAGATTGTAAGCCCAGAGCCTGCAGAAGGTAAGACTGTGGGTGATGGGTTCAAAGCCACAAATTAGGGCACCAGGAGCCTGAGGTCCTGTTACAGTGGACCTTGGGGAGGCCTCAGTCTAGACAAAGACTTACCAACCTGAAACCCATTTTTGCCTCCTAGGAGTACCCTTCCCCCCATGAGATCCTAACATTAAGGCATTGCAGATGAGATAACAGTTTGGGCAAACCCTGACAGGCTGGGGAGGAAGGGTCCAGGTGGTGGCCTGGAGAAGAAATCTTCCTGTTCCAGTATGGAGAGTGTTACATTATCATTTCTTACAAGCTGTAAACATTATAAAGTGATATGGGAGGATTTATGGGTGTGAAAATAGGAAAACCTTTAATTTGGATCCTTTTCAGGGAGAGGAATTAATCCTACCATTAAACTTCAAAATTCACTCAGATATATCAGGGCATGTTAGATCTGGGACAGATGGTAACACTTAAAGTTGGCTTCCTGATTGGAACTTACCATTCCTAGCATCCCTTCTGATTTTAATTGTGGTAACTTTGTGGGAAGGAATTTGTGAACAAAAAGTGTGTAAATCTGGAATGGCACATGCTTCACGATGTTGGTCTTCACCATCTTGTCTTCCAGGTCACTCAGACTGCTGAAGTTGGTGAAGGTTTTTTGACTTTACTGTGCAACTTATAACATCTGTTTTTATTGCTAAACATGAATTCAGGATTAATGAGGATATAGCACACGTTTTCTCTCAGATGCAGGCAGGCAGTTTTCAAGATATGGCACAAGGAGCAGATAAATAACCTGAAAAGATATGGTTCTTTTGAAACTTTGGCACATGGCAACTCTTGGATTATAATAGACATCACTAATACTAGAAACATCAAGGATTTATGAGAGGAGACTTGAGGGCAGGTCTACACTTCAGACTTTCCATGCAGAGCAATGGTGTGCCCTAACATGCACTAGTGCTAATTAGTATATATTCAGTTTACCTGTAACATTATGAAAGTGTGGCTTGGGTGCTCCTGGTTGGAGGGCTGACTCATTCCGAGTAATGCTGCCTGTTTGAGGCACTGCTCCTTGGCATGATAAGTCTGCAGTGCAAATATGCCCTTAGGATATTTAACCAAATTTAAATGAAATTGAGCCTGCACACCATTTGATGCATATCTCTGACAATTAGGTACTGCAAAATACATCATCACTGGTATGTAGCAGGCTGGTGTTATCAACCATTTCTATTTACTACAGAACTTTACCCAGATCTTTGCAGAAAAATCACCCTTGCCCCATCTCTAGTTAGATTCTTCAGGATCTGGTATAAGTTTTTCACCAGATATGCCAATAGGAGAATGAGGGTCTCTACTCTTCTTGAATCTTTGGTTGCAGTGTATATCGATGAAGGCAAGGTTGTCCATAGCATGGGAAGACAGTGGCTAGCAGGGGATTTGGCCAAACAGGACATTAAGGACTCAGAAGGAACTTCTACTCATGCGATTGAAAGCTATCTCACAAAGTACCTGTTTGACGGAGTCTTCAAAAAGAAGTTTCCACCTTTCCAGGGCTTCCTGCCAGTGAACTTGGGTTGCCATCTTTCAGAACTGGGACCATGACAGCTCAGGTAGAAACAGACATTCACTGGATGTCAGTGCTTGGGCATTAGCATTCAGTTGTGTACAGGATATAGGTGAAGCTGCAGTGGGGGATGAGAGGCCAGAGGTGTGAAGGGTTGTCCATCCAATTATAGGAGCAAGGACAGGGAAGGAGAGGGTACATATTTCCTGTCCAATATGCAAGCTCTGTCCTTCTAGACGTATACTCCTCTCACATGTTGATTAGTAATTTAGCCTAATTTCTAAATCCTGTGAAATTTAGGTTAGAAATCTTGCCATACTCAGAACTTTGGGCATGTTTTGCTTCCTGTCAGTTAGGAGCTCAAAACAAGACAGGTTTTCTTCTAACTTTATAACTCTTTAATTTCTGAACTTGGAATAAACCAAGTTTTTTGTTCTAGTCTACCCTTAAGGTAGGAAGTTGTCCTTATTTATTCCATAACTTTTGAAGACATGCATTAAGGCATTTCTTTCATGTAGAACAATTTCTGCTAGCAGATAATGAAACAGTTGAATCCTTGCCTCAAAGGAAAGGCTGGAGATGATGACTAGATCAATATTTGAGAATCTCATGGATTAGGAAGAAACAGTTACTGATGACATGTTAGACACCACTGTCTATGAAAAAGAGAGTTAACCTTTTCCACCTGACCTACTTGTTTTATAAGCAAACTGACACTAAACTGCAGATATGCATTAATTTGATAATACTGAAGACTGGGACTGATTTCATAAGCATAAATATTGTACTGTTTTCTTTTTGCAAAATCCCACAAAATAATCCATTGCTCTTTGACTAAGCATCCATTTGGGAACATTTGCCTGGAGTTTTACTGTTAAACATAATTGGCTGCCTTTTATCTCTTGCATTTAGATAACATGTATCTTTATTGATATTAAATGAACTCTGGGGAATGCCAGGTATCTAAATTATCAGTGTTCAAGAGAAAATAAAATGCAATAATAAACATTTCCCTTCAAATATTGCTGTGCAGCGAGTTCTTGGGTGTGTTTTTTCTAAAGAAATTTTATGCTGAGATATGACTTACATTGCTTTTAATTCTATAGACTGTATATACTATAAGTTCAAGTTAATAACAGAACCCTGGTATAAATTCCACTGAAAACACATTTGCACCTGCCTGTTTTCATAAAGATATTAAATGTGCATTTTCTTGAAGAACACTTCTACATTCACTCTGCAAGATACTGTTGGGGGTGGGGAGTATGCAGACTCACAGTAGTATGAAAAATAATGTGCTTTAACCACAATAATTTGTTTTCCCAATTTGAGAAAACTAAGAACTGGGAAGCTTTGAAGATATAATACATGGCATAATAACTGACATTTGCAGATCTTCCTTTCATCACAAAGGATGCAGAGCTCACCTACATAATATGCTAGTCTGTCTAATGCTATCTAAAATTACACTATTTTTGCAGACTTTTCATTTTGACAATTCATTGTTCAGTTTTCATGGAGTGGTAGATCACAAATCACATAATATTTCTGTTCTCTGATTGGATGATAAATTTCTACAGAGAGCTAAAGATGTTGTAGTGGATATTTAGGTAACACAGTGAATATTTTGTTCTGTGTGCAGATGGGAGGATGAAAACAAATCATTTTTCAAATGTGTGTATGAACAAACTCATTCACATGTATGTCTTTGAATGCTGAATAATATATCTTAAAACCCTTGTTGAATTTATCATCTGCTTGAATTCAAATGTGCAAAAAATGTGTTTTTGTAGTATATAACCAAATCTCCTTACAAGATCTCAGCACCAAGAAATAAGAAACCAAACCCAATTTTGATTTGATCCAATACAACTCACTACAGACAGTCTTGATCAAATATTATTTTTCTTGGTCTTTTCTATTTTAAACAAGTGAGCAAAAACAAGAAACAAAGCAAACCCTGCAAAATATGACTATTCTATCAGTATTTACCCATTTAAAATTTAAGTTGATATTTTATTATCTGTAGTTCATTTAAAGTTCAATAAATCATAAAACACATTTAAAAAGGGAAATGACAATGAAGTGATCTTTGTGTCAATTTTACTCATGAATTCTATAAAAGAAAAAAAAAAAGTTATATGCACTGTACCCAACTGATGCAGCTCTTTCCTAATAGGTGCTAAAGATGATTTGGGGGGCCATTATAGCAGGAATTACACTTGATCTAAGCCAGAAGTCTGAGAAGCGATCTTTTGGCAACAATGCTGCTACCTTGTAGTGTGGAGGCTATGTGTTGCCCAGTGATGGATTAAGGCTTACGGGGTTTTGGGCAAACAGAGAAAATTGGAGATCGCCTCCCCCCATGGGAGCTGGAGATAAAGCAATGCCTGAAGCCACAAATAAAGGGCTGAGGGCTGGCAGAGAATTAGGAATTCAGGATGAGAAGGGATTTATTACTGAGCCAGTGGGCTAATAATTCAGTTATAGCTGGAGGGCTTATGTTTTTTATGTTAATTTTTACTGGTGGATGGATTGGGATTAATGAGGAGAGGTAGAAATCCCAGTAGTGCCAGGGAAGGAGGGGAGAGAGACATACATATTGGTCAAGAAGAGTGGAGATAGGGTTGGGGACCCAGCACCTGAAAAGGGTGTCAATGGGATCAGGAGCTCAGTCATAGAGGGGCAGGGCCCAAGGATAATTAAAGGCACATAGACACCTGATAGAGACTTGAAGTACTAAAAATACAGGTCTTGAGGTCTGAATTATAAGAAAGGAGATTGGCACAGAGTCCCCATGGATGTGATTAAGAGTTAACACCTCCAAGGTATAGGCACAACTATAGGAGAGGTCAGAGGCCATAAATAGCCCATAAGGTGGTGGGTGCCCTGGTGATGGTGCCCTGGTGATGGGCCAAGAGAGCTCATCAAATGAGAGGGAGATAGGGATCAGCAGGATCCAAAAAAGAATCATCTGACAGGAAGCAAAACAGAGGCTCACTTTAGGACCTTTGGGTAGGCTCCTGTCCAAAACTTAATTTAGAACATCAAGATGTGGCAGGCAGGAGTGAAGGGACGGACTAGGGCAGAAGTCACAAGGGCACCAGGGGTTATCGCAGCTACCCCTGTGGCTCAGTCCCACTATAAGTGCATATATACCTGGAGCCCTGGAACAGCTGCTGGGGCCTAGATGATGTGCCCTGAAGATGGAACTGTTGCACCATGCCTGGAAATTAATGGAATTAAGGAGAAGGGACTTGAATTCTGCTTGAGTTTGTTTTCTTAACTTATTTCCATCTGCAGCAATGCTGAAATATTAGGAGGGCTACTGTTCTGCAAGAACAGGTTCAGATGAACTAAAATTATACGTAGAACTGGCTGAATAATGGATTTTTCTCTAAGGATACCAAACTGAAAAAAATGTGTCTAGGGAGAATATTTGTTTTGAGTCATATTGAAACATATTTTTGTGAGGGGGAAGGAGAGATATGATATTCAGGTAAGAGGATTTTTTGTGTGTGGTAATTTAACCCTTTTTCGACCTTTTTTCTTTTAACTTAGGCCAATGGTTAAACAAAAAGATGCTGTTTGAAACAAATATAAACCCTTTACATCGACTTTTCCAAGATTCTTTCTCCTTTTTTCCTGATTAACTCATTCATAGAAGTCAAATGGTTTTGCAGCTGTTTGATCCCTCCCTCCCTGCCTTTGACTTGAGTGGAGATGGGATTTCACCCTCTCCATTAAAGTCACTGAAACTTTAGGTCCTTATGTGGATTTCCAGATTGCTCAGGCCCATTGTGCTTGCCTTCAGTAATAGCTTATATCTTTAAAAGGAAGATCCAGCTTTCAGCAATCTTCAAAAGCCTTCCCTGTTAAACCCTTCTATTCCTTCTGAGCCTTAAGGAGTGGTAGCATGTTCTCAGAAAGGAAAGGAGCCTCACTTATGAATATACTTGTGGCTCTTTTTCAAGCAGTTGTGCTCTCTCCATAGTACTGGAATTCACCATATACATTTATGATTCTTGTAAGTATGATAGCAGCAGACAGTCTGGCAAAGAAGCAACAGATCCCTGACCAGACAGTAGAAGAGAAGATATCACCATGAGTTCTGATTCGTTTTGCCTCTAGACCAATATGGCTACAACCTGGATACCCATCTCAAAGATACATTTTTGCAAATCCGCTTAAGAGACCCTTTCACTTAATAATCTTAACTGTTCTCAGTTGCAGTCCAATTTGCATCTATCACAGTACCCAAGCATATAGAAAGAAAATGTGCTGCTGTTGAGCAGAATGGATCAGCACACACCCATTTAGCTCAGGTGCTTCTGTTATTGTGAAGCCAAGGGGGAAAATGCAACGTTCATTTAATGACTCTTAAACTTACACATCAGGAGGAATGATTTAGTGTTATTGCTATAATATATAATAGGTTATAATATAACCTACTAAAGACTTCTTCCCCTTCATATACCATTTATAGCATAAATAGCATGTCTTACGATGTAAGTGTTGATTCAGGAGAGGGTTCATTTCATGAGCAGCTGGAGGAGAACAAATGTTGGCAGTCTACTCTCTTGCAAATAACTAGCACTCAGGAGTGAGTATTAATTTATTCTAAATAGTTACCATTCCATTTACACAAACCTCATAGGCATTAGCCTGTTAGACTGCTTTATAATTAGCATAAATTAAGTCAAGTTAGCCCAAGAAGCAAAGCTAGGAGAAGGAAGAGGCAAACAAAATGAAGAGGCAAGGAAACATCATAGTTGAAAAGACTTAATGTGGGTGAAAGGTAGCCATCACTTATGGCTAGTTCAGTTGTTCTAGTCTGACTGCAAAGTTTGTTTTATATCTGGGAAAGAAATGGAAATATTTCTTTGGTGGCAAGCAAATTAAGCGTGATATTTATATTAGAGTTCATTTTCATGATGAAATAACATATCAGGCACATATATATTTCTTAGATTTATTTAGCAACTTTCCCAGGTAATTAAGCAGTTTCTGATCCTGGCTAGCGGAGGACATTGGTGGGGGGGAGGTGGAAGAGGAGCAGGGAGCAGGTGCTGAAAGGAGGAACTTGAGTGCTGCTGCTTCTGTCCTTGAACTAACCCCCATAGCCCACACCCTGCACCCCACACAGCTGTTCCCTACAGTCTACAGCTGGATCAGGGCAGGGCAGGGCAGTTCTGTGGCTCCCCTTGTGTCTGTATCAGGCAGGGATAGAGACAGTGGCAGCGACAGTGGCAGGGGATGGGTTTTTCCTTCCAATGCCTGTTCCAGGCTAGTGGTAGGCACTCAAGAACGGGCAACAGGGAGCCAGTGCAGGAAGAGGAAATCTATCTATTGCTGTAGATTGTACCCTCTGATGAGCCTGGAACCCTGCACAGCCACATGACCTGTGGCTGGAGTGAGGCAGAAGCAGCTCTGGAGCTCCATGTTCAGGTCAGCCAGTAGTGGTGGAAGTGGTGATGGGTGAGTTCCTCCCCCTGTTTGGTGTCTCTAGTCCCTGCCTAGCTCTCTGGAGTCTCGCATTAGCTTGGGCTCCAGCCATGCCTTACTCCCTTGGCCTGAGGAACAGTGTTCCATAGCCCCTTTAGGAAATCCTTTAAGAAATCCATGGTAGTGCATGATGAAAGACTGGGAGTGCTGAGCTATGTATGATCAGTTTTCATAGTTTCAAAACTAGCCTGCGTAGAAGCTGAACCAGGATAAACCTGAGGAGTCACAATGTTATGCTTCTAGCAGTTCTGTGTAGTTCAGAATAAACATTAGATATCATGACCTAAGACCCTGAAAAAGACTGTAATACTTATAAGTCTTTCAATGGTAGCACCTTGTAACTGCAATATGACTTGGGTCAGGTTATAGTTTATCTCAAGGAATCATCTGCCCAAGGTGAAAAAAAAGAACTTTTTCTACCTGGACCAACATTTAGCAAAGTTCTGTTTCATTGATACTGCACTAATATGTGTCAAAACAGCCTATACATGATATCGTGCTCTTTGTATGTGTTTCCACGTATAATAATGTGGTTCAGATGACACTGGACTCCAGACTGGTTCTTAAGGATCACCAATCTCATTCTTTGAAAAGTGCCAAGTGCTGATGTAAGTCTGCATGGCACCTGTTTAAAATGGAAAAAGGTGCCATAATGGGAGGGTGCTCTGAGGTTTCTATTTCTCAAATGCTACATTTCTTGGTGATGTGCTTTCTATAAAACAAGAGTTACTGTCTTAGGTACATGCAAAACTAAATACTTACAGGCCCATGTTGTGCTTCTACATTCACTGAGGCCTCTTCCAATGATTCAGTGTCTGCAATAATATCATTCTGTGCCAGCCTTTTTCCCTTTTTGCCATTCCCTCATATTTTCCATGAGACAGTTTCTGGTCTAATTTGTGAACACATCTTTTTGTATTGCTATGTATTTCCTCTGTCCATCTAGTAACATCAGGTACTAGATTTTGAATCTCAGTGATGCTTGGCAGTGCTGAAATGAGGCTTCTGGTAATTGTCTGCATATCTAATGCAGCAAATAGATTTCTGCTTCAGACAGGAGTACAATTATGTGCACTATGGAATTTAGTAGGTATGCAGTGGGCGCGTCTACACAAGATACTACTGTTCAGTTGTTACTGAGCATTTATTTTAATACTTGATTATACAGTTTAATTGTATACTTGTATAACTGTGTACTTGTATAATAAAGTACTAAAGAAATGCACAGTAACTGGAGCTGCTGTGCGGTAGCACTGGCAAATAACTTTTAAGAGACGCTACTGCACAGTAGCCTAATACTGTGCAGTAGCCTATTAGCACTGTCGGTGATGTGATGTGCTACTGCACAGTATTATTCAGCTACTGTATAGTTAATGTCTCATGTAGATGAGTCCACTATGTAACAAAAATTGTATTTTCATGCAGGCAACCAAAAACAGGAATGTATTTTATTGGTAGGTCCCTAGACATAATTTAGATTCACTAAATTAAAAAAAAATTCTAAAATACTGAAAATAAACAAACTCAGGTAATATAGATACCGTCAAGCCAGTATCCAGCATGAGAATTCAATAGACTGACCCTGTCCACCTCATGTAAGGAAAACTTTGACTGTGCACATTATTTATCCTCTATATACTTGGAACTGCTTCTTCTCACACTTGGGATAGAAACATCGGCATAATAATGGGACTTTTCCAAATTCAGTGTTACAACGTATCTTTGCAGAAAGAGAACATTTTGCTATGTTTATATTAATCTCTTCTGAGAGAACACCCAGTCTAATTTGCAATGTTGTGTGGAGCCCCAGGAGTAACAGTTTTCTCATAAGTCATCAGGTCAAGATGCCTGTGGCTTCTTTGTATTTCCTTTGGATTTTTCTTCATGTCCTACTTTAACTTGCATCTGCAGGGGTTGTATAGCTTGAAAAGTGCTTGCTATATCTTGGTTTACTGTTTTTGTTTCTACAGTTGCTGACTAGTAATGGTTATAACCTTCTCTAATGTCAGGTCTGGCTCAAGCAATAAGCACCCTCTAATGTTAGCTGTGATAGTTTTCTTTACGACTGAATCTTGGATCATTTCATTCATGTTACCTAGCTCATGTGTTACAACTAGCTCCTTTAGAGCTGTGCTACACTGTTCTATTGACTTCACCAGTATCTGCCTGTGCTGGTGAAATTTTCACTGTTCAGCTACAACATTTACCTTAGGCATGAAAAAATGCTTTAATACCATAAGAGCAGTAGCCCACTTCTTATCTGCAAGAGGGAAGGTATAGAAAGTATGTGCACCTTCTGCTCCAAAGCAGTTTAGGAGCACTGTATGCCTTCTTACCTCCCACATCTGTCATTAACAGCAAACACATAATTATCAAAGGCTCAGAGCCCAGCAGTCAGAAGCTCAGTGGGGTATGGCAGGAAAGGGGCAGGTGGCTTCAGGGCCATCCTCATCTCCACGTATTTGTATGTTCAACAGCAGCCAGTATTTAAAGCCATATATATTATAGGCCAAACTATGGGAAACTCGCACAGGGACAGAGATGCATACAACAACTCAGCTACGGGAATACATGAGACTTGCTATATTTCAGTGAAGCACAGCCATGTGTTCTTGTCTCGGTCAGGATGCTGCAGGGGGCCTTCTATTGTCTGGTTCAGGACTACAGCCCAGCATCAACACACTACAGCCTGAGCTAAAGGGTAGAGATAACCGTGGGTCATTTAAAAAAATAAAAAAAGGTTCACTCTGTATTGGGCACAAAATGAGGTTGGCACTCTGTGCATGCAAGAAAAATGTGATGATCATACTTTAGAAAAGTAGGTAAATATATTACTGTAATAACTGCAGTAGTTTTCAAGAATGAGGAAAAACATAAGCAGTGTGTGCTATATGATAAGTGCTTTAAATTAGCAAACAGATTTTTTAAAATGCATTTTATTTAATTATTTATGTTCAATTTTGATTTTGTTATTAGGAAAACAAATTGACTCCTTTTCATTTATTGTTTTACGTGAAACAAGGGTGACTCTCCAGTGGATAATCTTTGTCTCAATTCTTTTTCTTACATGAACTAATGCAAGGTACTCTTTAAAATATGCATTGTTTCTCAGGGTCCCTTCCTTCCATATTTGCCCAGTGATCCAGATTCTGCTTGCAGATGATTCAGAAAATGACCTTTCATTGGTTTTGATATTGACCTCCCAAAGAATATGCACCTGGAGGTTCTGCTTACCCTCCTTGTTTAATCTTTTCATCCTGGTCTCTCCACAGTCTCCAAGTCTCTCTCACCTTCATCAGATGCTTTCCACCTGGATGAACCTGTACTCTCAGTTTCCTTCTGACAGAATGTACTACTGTGTTTCTTCTGATATTCTGACAAAAACAAAGGAGGATGAGCAGCTGGAGTCTTTTTCAATCTTTAATGTCAAGCAAGAACAGTAAATAAGCAAAACCCAATTCTGGTGGAAATAACACACAGACAAAGTGCTTAAAGAAGTTCCCCAAACACAAGTTTTAGCAGTTTTGCTGATTTAGTTCACTATATTTGCTAAATAATCAATTACTTTATCTGTAAATTTTAAATTTCCTGTTGTATATAAGGCAGAGTTTATAGCACATTAACTTTTGAGGAAATCCATAGAAATTTTTATTGAAATTGCACATTTTTTTTTACAGTCCTCACCTGTCTCTTTTCCAGAGGCTGTTTTCCTCTCTAATTATATGCTACTGATAATCTTTTACATTGCTGTACCTCCAAAGTGCCTCCATTGACATGTGATATTGGAGGAAGGGAGGGTTTTTGTAGAAATATGTTAGAGAATAATGGAAATTGGGGGTGAAGTCCATTCTTTTGGTCTTCCCTGTGACTTTTACTGAGGAGTTTAGCATGGTTTCCTCATAGCCCATGCCTCCAAGGTGAGAAGAAATGGCAGAACAGCATGTGACTCTGGTCATTTCCAAGAACTGAATTTTCTGTTTCTCTGTGGATGCTCAGTAACCATTCATCTACCCGTGAGATTCCAATGGGCTCATTCCTCCCTGATGTAACCACTGAAATTCCAGGGAAGAATGAGGTAATTAAGGCTGTCCTTATCTTCTTGACTGGGTTTTATTTAGTGGTCTGCATCAGTATAGCAGATCATGAGGCTCGCTTGGGCAAGTCACCTCCACTGATAATAGAATATCTTCAGGTCAGTAGAAATCCTGGATTCTCAGTTTGTTGGGGGAGGAAGGGACACTAAGCTGCTCCTTCTTAGACACATTCCAATCTAGAAGTGTGGTGTTCAGCAGTTATCCAGAGCTAAGGCATCTGGCAATATCTTGCTTCAGCTGGTGTCTGAGTTCTTTCTGACCAGCATTGTTTATAGCATGAGTCTGCACAGCACAGAACCAGTCTGTGGCAGGGCACTGTTTGTGCCTGCCACGTTAAGAGCCTGGAGCTAGCAGCTGCCAGGTGCCTGATGAGGGCAGCCATTTTGAACCTAGGGCTGCCCATATAAACAGGGCAGTTTTGATACTGGAGGCAGGCAACAACATTGCCTGGCTGCAGGGCTGCTGGTATCATCTGGAGGTAAGGGCAGGAGCTATAGGGGATGGTCAGGAGACTCCTGGTCCTGGGCATGACCTAAAACTGCACCCTGCTGGGAGTGGGTGGCCTGGTGGGCCTCCCAGTGGTGTGGGAGCCCCCAGGAAATGCCAGGCCAGTTACCACCCTGGTGAAAGGCAGGTTGGGGTGCCTTAACCCCTAGCCCCCACAACCAGATGGGCTACCCCTTGTTAGGGTCTGGAGGGTGGACCTCCAGAGAAAGACAGTGAGGCCATAGAGTCATGCCTGTCTGGACTTCCCCTGACTGGTCAATGCTGAGGCCAGGACCGGAAGGGTCAAAGGGCCAGGGGCCCACTGCGAGGAACGCCCAAAATCTGTCGGCCTGGGGTTCCGACTGGCCTGGAGGTGGACCAGGGCTAGTAGCCAAAGGTCCCGGGGGGACCGCACCCAGAAGGGGAAGCAGTTCAGGGAGCTATGCTGCCCAGGATGAAGGCGGATTAGGCCACTGGAATGGAGGGATCATAGAGGGGTTCAACACTAGGATTATGGGGCCTAGAGTGGGGCCAGTGATTGTGATAACATCTGGATGCCATCTGCAAGGCTTGGGCTGCGGTGTAGGGGAGGAACAGAGCTGCAGATAGTGCCCCCTGGCATCGGGGTAAGAAATGGGCAGCCTCCCACTTTATTAACAATTAATCAATTACCAACAAGGCATGGTGGGCAAGAAGGCGGGTGGTTAGCCCAGAAACAGGTGGGTGGGCCACAGGGAAATCGGCCCCAAGCAAGCCCCCCCTGTTACACAGTCCCAGCTTGGGACACTTAAAAGTAAAGTGACCCATTTCTTCCTTCACGAGTCAAACATAATAATTACAATTAAGAATAAACATTAACATAATACAGACTATCAGATATATATATCTATAACTTCAAAGGTAACCTGTGTGGTTGTCTTGACTTGCCAGGTTTCCTTAAAATTTCAGCTGTACTACTGCCAGGAAAAAAAAAGTTGATTTCTCTGTTCTGTATCCTGTCAGGGGTATCAGCTGCCTAAGTTGATTTGACTTTTTTGGGGGGTAAAATGGCTAAACCAGTGCCTTTATCTCCCTGCCACTGGCCACCATCTTTGAAAACTTGTGACTATTGGGAGAGATCCCAGGCAATTGGTGAATAGCAAATACAGTGCCCATATTTAAGAAAGGGAAGAAGGAGGATCTAGGGAACAACAGACTGGTCAGCATCGCCTCAGTCCCTAGAAAAATTGGGGAGGAGATAGGTCCTCAAGGAATCCATTTCTAAGCACTTGGAGGAGGAGAAGGTGATTAGGAACAATCAGAATGGATTCACTGACACATGAGGGCAAATCATACCTGATGCATTCTGATTGTCCCTTATGCTGAGAAGACTGGCTCTGTGGATGCAGGGAGAGCAGTAAACATGATATACTTGAACTTTAACAAGACTTTTGATATGGTCTTTCACAGCATTCAAGCAAGCTAAGGAAGCATAGTTTGGATAAATGGACTGGGTCACGGGGATGTAAGCATGGGCAAGCAGGAGACCATGCCCACAGAGAAAGCCAAGGCGGAAAAAAAAAAGAAAAAACTCACCATTTGCAGGATGCCAGAGAGAGACACCTGCACGGTTCATCAGTCGCACCCATCTGCAGCTGAGGCCGGGTGACGTCATCAAGAGACATTACCTGGAAAAGATAAAAGCCAGCCCTGAAAGCACGGGAAGAGGGATGCCAGGAGCAGGAGAAACGGTGGGGAACCGCTGTGTTGGAGGCATCCGGCTGTGGCAAGGAGCCAAAGAGCCAATGCAGAGAAAAGCGGTGGTGGCAGCAAGAGCTGTGGGAGATCCCCATGCTGGGGACAACCAGTGGGGATCAGAGGAACTGGCAGAGAAGCCGGTAGCAGCAGCAACAAGAGCCGCCGGAGGAGCTCCTACTGCTGGTGGCCAGCGCCAAGATGCTGGACCAGAGGTAGATCCAGGAGGAGACAAAGAGAACACTGGCTGGGGTGAAAATGTGGGTCCCAACCCAGGGGACGCACTAGAGTAGGGGCACTTGGTGCGAGGTGGACCGAGGGCCCGCGATTCCACGGTTGCCCCTTCTCTTTTCCTTTCCTTTTCTTTTCTTCCTCTTACCTTTTCTTCTGTGCTTCAGGTCATTCCTGAGATGTGTGGTTCGGTCATTGTGGGTCTTATTATGTTTTTTTTTTCTTTGTCTGTTCTATTTTTGTTCCCTGCCTAGAGCAGGTTAACTCAGCATACCTTACTGGGTTTTGTGGAACAAAAATCTCAACTGAAGACAAAAGACAACGTGTGAATGCAGTGATGACTGATGGCATCTGTTGTAGAATGCTCAGGGCATTAGAGGGGACAACCCCAAAGACAGAGTGCCCTTAGACCCTCTGGGTCTAGTTGGAGCCCAAGGTGTCCATCCACAAAGGAGGAAGCGTAGGAACTGAGGAAGAAACCATCTAAGGGCTCGCCGCAAAAAGATCTTGAGGCTTGTCTCGAAGGTTGGTGTATGGCCGGGGTGTAGGGGAGGTAGAGTCCCATGTACATCTGCCAAGGGACGTGGCAACTCTGGAGGCATCTTCAACGGGGACCCCCTTCACTGAAGATCCATCCAAAGTCATGGCAGGTGAGTTGGGGGCTTCTCCGGAAGTGATCGAGGACCCCTCCGGAGTTCACACAAGTCTACTTGGCACACAAGACCAGGCACCTGCGCCAAGGCAGCACAGGACTGGATCATCGAACAGAGATGGGCACAGACTGTAAGGTAGATAAAAAACTGGCTGGATCATCAAGCTCAGTGGGTAGTAGTCAATGGCTTGATGTCTAGTTGGCAACTGGTGTCAAGTGGAGTGCCCCAGGGGCTCGTTTTGTTCAATATCTTTATCAATGACCTGGAGGTTAGGATGGAATGCATCCTCAGCAAGTCTCTGATGACACCAAGCTGGGGGTAATAGTGGGTATGCTGGGGTAGGGATAGGATTCAGAGTGACCTCAACAAATTGGAGGATTGGGCCAAAAGAAATCAATAAGGTTCAATAAGGAGAAGTGCAAAGTCCTGCACATAAGATAGAACAACCCCATGCACTGGTACAGGCTGAGGACCAACTGGCTAAGCAGCAGCTTTGCAGAATAGGACCTGGGGTTTACAGTGGACAGTAAGCTGAACAATACAGTGGACAATAAGCCAACAGTGTGCCCTTGTTGTGAAGAAGGCTAACAGCATGCTGAGATGCATTATTAGGAGCATTGCCAGCAGATCAAGGGAAGTGATTCTTCCTCTCTATTCAGCACTGGTTCAACCACATGTGGAATACTGTGTCCAGTTTTTGGCCCACCACTACAGAAAGGATGTAGACAAATTGAAGAGAGTGCAGTGGAGGGCAATGAAAGTGGGTAGGGGGTCGGTTACATGACTTATGAGGAGAGGCTGAGGGAACTAGGCTTATTTAGTTTGGAGAAGAAAAGACTGAGGGAGGATTTAATAGCAGGCTGAGAGGGGGATCCAAAGAGAATGGAGCAGGCTGTTCTCACTGGTGGCAGATAAACAGGGAACAATGGTCTCAAGTTGCAGCAAGGGAAGTTTAGGTTAGATATTAGGAAGAACTTTCTCACTTGGAGGGTAGTAAAACACTCAAACAGGTTACCCAGAGAGGTGGTGGAATCTCCATCCTTGGAGGTTTTTAAGATCCAGCCAGACAAAGCCTTGGCTGGGATGATGTAGTTGGGGATGGTTCTGCTTTGAGCAGGGGGTTGGACTAGATGACCTCCTGAGGTCCCTTCCAACCCTAATTTTCTAAGAGTCTATGATTTGGAGAAGGCGTTGCCTGTCTTTTCTCAGTAAGTGTCCATCTGAGATAACAGCCTCTTACAACAGTGGGGCTACTTAATGGGAATTTACCCTTCCCTCTTCTGCAGTAATATCTGGAGAATTCCTTACTGTCCTTATTAGAGGATGAACAGATTCCAAGATTGCAGGGCATAATAAGTTATCAGCCTATCTAGCCTTGTGTGTAAGGATTGACACTGAATCAAAAACATGCATCTAACTACTATAAAAAAAAAATCACTGAAAGAAATGCTGTGATTGTTACCATGAAAAAAAGATCAGGAAATTGAGTGAAAAAGCCAAGCATGTTAACACCAACATCCTTTTGGTGTTTAAACAGGTAAAAATATACCTTGAACATAAATGTTTAATATTTTCTAACTGCTGAAGGAGCCATACATTCATTCCTGATTATAAGCCAGTAGTTACATTCTGTGTCCATGGTTCCACTATGCAGTACTTTAAAAAGAAAATGAACCCCGGGATGTACTTAATTCATTTAAAAAATATTAATGTGTGTAAGAATGGAGACTTATTATTAAAGGACATATGATTTGTCATTTCTATATGCAACAGCTTTGTTGGTATAAAAGTTCTCTACACAGACCCATAATTGCGTGACCTTAAGTATGCCTAACATAATTATATTTTTAAACAACTTAATTAGATTATTTGATGAATTATGATATGGCAAGAACTTGGCACTTCCTTCATGATAAATGGAAGTAAGCTGTGACCTTTACTTCTATCAGTGTGTTCTGCATTATCTGGTAATGCCTGCTTATGTTATAACTATGAGTGACTCTTGTAAAGCCTTTGTAAGAAATTTAAAAATCCTGTAGGCTAAAAGATTGTTTTCTAGAACAGTGATTCTCAGCCAGAGTGTCCTGAGATCCTTTCAGTGGTGTCATAGGATATAAAACAATGTTATCGCTGCTAGGTGAGCAAACATGGTTCACAAGAGAAACCTAGAGGCCATGTCCAGATGTGCAGGAGCATGCACTTGAAGCAGCACAAATAGTAGCAGCACAAATTGTGCCACTACTTTGTGCCTCAGTGCAAGGCCCTGCATGTTTGTTTTGTTATGGGACAAATTGTCCCGCTTTGGGCAAACTGCCCTTGCCTTGGAACAGCATGGGCACAAATGGAGAAGTAGAGAAATTCTAGCAGGCAGCTAGAGCATCTCACTGGAGGACCAAGCCTCCATTAGTTCTCGCACATGCTATTGACGCATACTCTGTGCTGCTTTTTTCCCCGGGGCTTTTTTTTGCTACTGGGAAATTTTGTGAGCAAATTTTGCCACCATGCTGCACTTTTGCAGTGCAGTGCACCTTTGCAATGTTCACTGCATGTGGCTTGTGGCATCATAGAGGTTTGTGGTGCCACAAACCACATATCCCTGCTTACCCAGGTGTGGTCAGAGATTTTAAATAGGAACCTGTAGTGTTAAAAGTATTCTGACCAGTTGTGGTCTTTCTGGGTTCACTGCAGCACAAGAATTGTTCTATTATTTTTCTATAGTCAAGCAAGTGAAAACTAAAAGTTGGCATTTTCCAAAAATGCTTTGAGTCTAACAAAAGCACCTTGAGTTTAAGAAAGTTGAGAGCCAGTACTCTAGAAGTTTGCTCTCTATTGCATTCCTAATAGACCTGCAGTACTATTAAAATTACCTCTATGTAAGCACGTGCAACATCTTTATGAACAAAATGAATAGAATTTAGCATGGTTTAGTTTACTTTAATTTAGTTTAGTTTAGTGCATATCACTGCTCTGTCTCTCAATCTTCTCTGATTTACTTTTGACTTACACAAGCACCTGCAAACCACTGAAAACATGATATAGCAAGAATAAATCAGCTAAAATGTCTATTTTGCCTTGCAGAGAACTCACATGCGTAAAAATAGGCTCATTCCCAAGTGTTGACACAATCAGAAATTGGTTATTTTATGGCCCAATTCTATTAAAATAAATAGAAACTTTCCATCAGCTTCACTAGGCTATGGATCTGGCACTTAGGAATGCAGTCAAATGCAGGAAACAAACATCTGCAAGTGACCACTGATCTAATTACTGGTGCAGATTACACATGCAAACATCTCTTTACCAGTGTATTCTAAAATAGTGTCTTTCCAAATCTGTGCATGAAGCTGTTGCATAGAGATGCAAAAACAGTTAATTGACTTCACACCCTTAATTTTTCTCCCCAAGATCACTGCTGTAAAATGGAACACTGTAACAAATGAGAAAACCTATGAACAGAGAAAAATTGTGTCATTTCTTTTTATCTTTCTGATTCATCTTATATGTTTTTACCTGCTGCTCTGAGTAGTTTGCCCCTTGGACAAAGGGCTCTAGAATGTACCGTACTTTTGAAAACAAATAATAAATATCAATTGATTTTTTTGAGTAGCTCAAAGCAACATATTATTAGCTTACCAAATATAATCGACCTTTATTTAGTGGAGGAAAATCAATACTCTCTTGCCTTCTGCCTACATGCAGGCTGAAAAGCCACCCCTTTTTTCTGCCATGCATATACACATCTGTGTCATTAATGCTGAACGGTTGGATTTACAGCACAACTAACATGAAATGCTGGGAATGTATTTAATATAAGCCTCAGTTAATGCCTGTTGCTAACACCGGAGGAAAAAGCCAAGCATATCTCATGTTTTAATTAACACTTGTGCTGTGACTATGCAGAACTTAAAAAGCAACAACAGGCTCAAAGTTAGACATTCTCAAAAAATTGCATTATTATTTCAGTATTGTTTGATGCACTACAGTTTTAAAAAAGCCATTTCATATTTAGTTTGCCACTGTTTTGAAATTCTAACTAATAGCACAGATATATCTCCATGGTGCTGTGCATAGGTTGGTTTGATTTGTGTAAGACCTTTGGGGCTAGAAATTGCTTCTACACCTGTGTTTGGGATTATCTTCCTCCTGATTATTTTAGTGGAAAACAGGAGAAGCATGTATCTTGAATGTTATGCATTTGTCGCATGGCCACCATTTTAACAAAGCCAACATTTTTTCCCTCACTCAGTAATAGATGTAGCCGTAGGACTTTTTGGGTGCATTCAGACGAGTGCGCACGTGCCTCTTGCCCTATCTCAACCCCCTTTGAGGTGGGGCAAAAGGCACGTGCAGGAATGAAAAATGTTCCCTGCACTGCAAACTTGCAGCACAGGGAGAATATTAGACCCCTGGATATCCAGGGGTCAAACAACCCTGGGGGGAAAAACTGGGTCAGGTTGTGCTGAGGCAACCAGAGGCTCATTCCTCCAGGTACACTCTGACAGAGTGCCAGAGCATCGCTATGATTGGCCCTTTCCCCACTCCTGAAGCACACTGCCTGCCCAGCCTCTCAGGGCTGGAGACAAGCAGGGGAAGGAGCAGGGGGCTGGAGATGAGCAGGAGGCTAGAGACAAGCACCTGGAGATAAGCTGGAGACTTCCCCTGCTCTCTCCAGTCTCCTGCTCATTCTCTGCTACTGCCAGTGAGTGTGTGGGGGGGGGGGCTGGGAGAGCAAGTGGAGAGCTGGGAGAATGATCAGAAGGTGGGGGGAATGAACAGGGGGTAGGGGGAATAAATGGGGAACAGGAATAAATGGGGAGCAGGGGGAATGAACCATGGATGGGGGGAATGAATGGGGAGCTGGGGGAACCAACGGGGGTGGGGGGAACGAGCCTCCTGTTCACTCTCCTATTCTCTTCAGCTTCCTGCTTGTTTTCCTGCTCATCTCTAGCCTCCAGAGGCTGTAGAAGAGCAGGGGAATGAGCAGGGGGGTTGGGGACAAGTGGGTCGGGGGAGCTGTCACCCCTGGGGGAGGCTGGGACCCTGCAGCCAGGGTAGTCCATGTGCTGAGGGGGGCTCTGCCCTGTGGGGAGCAGGGGACCATTGGCGATGTGTAGGGGGTGCACATGGACTCCCTGAGCATGGTGGTGCACCCCCTCAAAAAAGGTGCTGCCGACTGTCAGTGGTGCCTGTAGGTGGTTGCTGCTTGCCACCCCCCACTGCCAGTGGTGTCTGCTGGCAGTCAGTGATTGCCGCTGGCTACTGCTGTTGCTGCTGGTGGTGTCTGTGGGTGCTCTTCACTCACCACCCCTTCCCCCACTGCCAATAGTGCTGGCGGCATCTGCGGGAGGTTCCCGCTTACCACTGCCACCATGCTCCCACTGCTGCCAGTGCTGCTGTGCACTGCCAGCCACTAGAGGCATGCGGCATTTGTGCAGGGGACCCACCCCTCCTAAGCAGCCCCCACACCCACACACCTCTCCCCACCCCCCTTACTACCCCCTCCTGCAAACCCCACATCCCCCATCACCCACCCACCATGTGATAAGGAAACCCCCAAATACATTAAAACATATAGATATTTAGGATTTTTTTTATTTTGATGCTAGAGGTGCTGATGGGCTTCCAAATAACTTTAACATTGTAAACATAACAATAAAACATTGCCCATGTGATCAATCCCCCTTTCTCTCTCTCTTTTGTTCTAATTGTGGAAGAATGTGGATTTTGGGGTATTTTCAAAAGTGAATTTGGAATGCTGCCTCAGCAGTCTAGCTGACACAAGGGGTTAGTGTCCCCAGATACCAACTGCCTGAGCCCCAGAAGCTCCTGAAGTCAAGTAACCCTGAGCTGCTGGCCAGAGCAGCTATTTATACTGGTGGGGACGGCACAGCTGCTGGCCCTGGGCTCTAGCTTCCCTTGGCTGCAGATCCGGGAGGAGCCAGGCAGGGTTATTTTGCCCCAAGTGGCACAATTTGCTCCACAACAAAGTGCATGTCTGAGCATGTGCGCTGAGGCAAAAAACCCTGGGTCACATTTTCACTGCTTCGATTTAAGCTGCTGCAAGTGCACGTGCTTTTTGTTCAAGAGTTTAGCTGCATTATATTAAACTTGGACATTTAAGTAGATAACAAGAATATTGAGAGTTCTTCTGAAAGAGAGAAAAAACTATCCAGGCATGTGAATCTGATTGAGACTGTATAAAAGTTTCTAATTACTGAGCTAAGAAAACCAGTGTACCAGAGTTATCAGGGTTAAGATTCAAGGAGGTTAATGCCTTCTTCATTGCTGCAGAAAGTAATTCCTATTAGGCAAGTGTCAATGATAACTGTACAAAAACAGTAGGCCTGGCTCACTGTTTTATGTATCTGAAAAAGCTTGGCCATGCTTACATGTGTCATAACCCAATGATTTTTAGTGCCTCGGCACATTGGAATTTTCCCGCCACATGGAGTTTTCTTTGCACGGTGGATTTCTCAGCTGCAGAGAGAAATCCCCAGTGCAAAAGAGTTCCCGCCACACATATGCAAATTTGTACCCCATTATTGGCTGATTCTAAATTATTCTTACGTGGCGGCTAGCAATTGGCTCGCTAGCCGTATAAAAGGTTAGAGCAGTTTCCGCCCAAGTTGGAGGACTCCACAACCATCTCGTGGGGAACGCTGAGCGCGCTGTGGAGCCTAGCAAACTCCGCGTGTGTCTCGGAGGAGGACAGAGAGGCCTGATCAGCTCTTAGCCACTCCCCGTCATAGTGTAATTTTGACGTATCCCCCGTGTGAAGTGCTCGTGGAGTCGTATATCGACAACTCATCTTGGTTCGGTGCGGTTTGGAAGAGATCTCATTTGTGTTTGTCTGTGTGCAACTACAACTCAAGCAAGTTTCCTCCCTGCACTGTGACCATTGGCAGTGTAAGTAAAGCTTTCTTTATAAAACCAATACGCTTCCATGCCTAACTCTACTCCGTCGTGAAAAAACCCCACCTGACGGTCCAGGCTACTGGCCATAGCCTCAGACCGACCCTCGGTCCCGACAACATGGTGAAAGCATCCATTATTATACACTGGTCTGATTTATCTCTGACTACCTCAGGGGAAAACAAAAAAAAGATATCTAACAAACCTGTTTGCTGTTCTTGGAATGCATGACTGGACCCATCACCCCAGATACCTGTGGTACTAGTTCATTAAACACGAGTGCATCAGGTAAAATCAGTCACAAACTGGATTATGTTAAGTATGGCATCCTGAAATCATAGGGTGCGTCCACACAAGCGCACACATGCCTCTTGCCTCACCTCAAACCCCTTTGAGGTGGGGCAACAGGCATGTGCGGGGGGAGAAAATTAGATCCCTGGATATCCAGGAGTCTAAAAAAATTGATGTTTAAAAATGCAGAGCAGGCAACCAGAGGCTGGGTCCTCCACAGAGATGTTCTGGCTGCCAGATCATCTCTATGGTTGCCCCTTGCCCTGGTGCTGAAACACGCGGCCGGCCAGGCTGAGTGTTTCAGCACCATAGCTCTGGTGCCAGTGAGTAAGGGGTTGGGGGAAGCTAGAGGAGGGGGGAGGGGATGATGGGGGGAACCCCTGACAGCCCTGCCCACTCCCACAGCCCCCCCGAGGCCCCTGACCCCTGCTGGGGCTGGCCTGTCTCCCCGCCAGGCCCCCCAAGGCCTCTGACCCTTGCAGGGGCTGGCCCCATCCCCCCCACCCATCCATGCCAACCCCCCGACCCTATACTTAACCCCCCCCCCACCAAAAAAAAAACTTTGGCACCTACTGCAGTTGGAGTTGCTGTCTGGCTGACTGGGGCCCCGTCTGCATAGTGCAGGGCAGGATGACAGCCCGAGCAGCCCGAGCCCAGGCCCTCCTGCACCTCTGCTGTCCTGTGCTGCTGTGGGGGGCTCTGCAAGGAGGCCCTGGAACCCTCCCCCCCCCCTGCCTCTAAGATAAGCAGAGGCTTTTTCCCATTTTTTTCTGTTTTTTCTGGGTTTTTTTCAAAGTGATGGTGCCTGGGGTTGTGGGGGTCACATTGGGGGGCTGTGGGGGCAGGCTTAGGGGGTGAGGCTGGGTAGGGCAGCCACTGGGGGGTCTGGGGGTGTGGGGCTGGGGCTGGGTAGGGCATCTATTGGGGGGGCTGCAGGAACTAGTGGGTGATGGGGCTAGGTGGGGCAAAAATTGGGGGGCTGGGTTGGGGCATGTGGGCCTTGCAAGGGGGATGGTATCCCCTGTGGGGGCTACTTGGCCTCTGTTGGGGGACCAAACCCCTTGTTTGGGGGTTGAACCCCCTGTTGGGGTGCCGTACCCCTTGTGAGAGGGCTGAACCCCCTGTTGGGGGCCTGTACCCCTTGTGTGGGGGTTGAATCCCCTGTTGGGGGGTCGTACCCCTTGTGACAGTGCTGAACCAACTGTTGGTGGGGGCGAACCCTTTGTTGGGGGGCTGAATCCCCTGTTGGGGGGGCATACCCCTTGTGTGGAGACCATCACCCTGTGGGTGTGCAGCAAAACATGTATTCATGAAACATGTATTACAGTTCACTTTATTTTTATGATAAGAGACTTGCTTTAACACTGTAAGATATATCAATAAAACATTGTCCAACTGATCACTGTCTCTCTCTTGCTCTCCGTCTTTATAGCGGCCTTTTCTTTTACTTGTAGAGGAACATGGATTTGGGGGTATTTTACAGAGTGACTTTGGGATTTTTCTTATCAGGGTTTTTTCAGTTTTCCTATAGGGAACACCAGAATTCCTGCTAGGGAAGCCAGTGGCAGGACCCTGCCTGCTCAGAGCTGGCACCTTGGACACATCTGACTGTGGCCTCCTGGCCAAATGGGGCCAGGAGGACATGCTTTGACAGTTCAAACAGGCCACCACACCTGGAACATCTTCCGGGCAATAGCTGCCCAGATGGCCGGGCAGGGGGTACACATGGCAGTCATGCCACACAGAAGCCAACCCTGCAACCACAGTCCACTGGCAGCTGGGCCAGAGGGGCAGATGCCTCTACTGGCTCTTCAGTCCCCATCCAAGTCTGGCAGGTGCACAGCAGGTCACAGCCAAGCAGCAGCCCCCCCCCTGCCAGACTGCTGCAATGGGTAGAGGGTGCAGGGAACTCTCAGGGCTGCTTCAGCAGTCCAGCTGGCACAAGGGGTAGTGTTCCTAGGTACCAATTGGCTGGGCCCCAGAAGCTCCTGAGAGCTAGCAGCCCTGAGATACTTGCCAGGGCAGCTTTTTATACTGCTGAGGCCAGGACAGGGCAGCTTTTTATACTGCTGAGGCCAGGACAGGGTAGCTTTTTATACTGCTGGGGACGCACAGGTGCTGTCCCCGGGCTCTAGCTCCCCCTGGCTGAAGATCCAGGAGGTGCCAGGCAGGGTTATTTTGCCCCAAGTGGCACAATTTGCTCCACAACATAGTGCATGTCTGAGCACATGTGCTGAAGCAAAAAGCCCCAGCTCAAATTTGCACCGCTTCTATTTGAGCTGCTGCAAGTGCACGTGCTTGCGTGTGTGGACGCGCCCATAGATGCTACCTTCCTGGTGTTTGGGAAACTGCCCAAGATGCTGCAGCGCTTTCTCAACTCTAACTTTCATGAGTTCAGCAAGACCACATGTGTAAGTCCTGAGTGTCCAGGAACTTAGGCATTCTCAGCTAGATCTATGGATGACAGGAACCAAGGTTCCTCTATTGGTGTTTTGTGTAGACAAATGGCACAAGCTTTTGGGATCTGTGAAATCCAGAACTCTGGAACTGTTGTGCTTAAGCACCAGGGTGCCCTTAGGACTGTGCAGCCTATTGATAGATGTCCAGATTTCAGGAAGCTCTAGTTTTCTGGTGAATGGGAACTTCTGGGATATCTCACAGGTTGCTTAAGACAAAAGATATTGTCCCAGCCTGAGTATAAACAATTGATCCTGTAGGATGTTCTGAGTAGTAAATTAAAAAAGAATGGCTATTTAGAAAGAGGGTGTTCTTACTCCCCATGAGAGATCCAGCAAACTAGATTCTGGTAGACACACTATTGGTTTCTAATGGTAAACTCCTTTTTAATGCATCTAATGAGAACTGTTGAATGTTCCTGTAACATATGGAGACTGGAGGAAAATCAAGCAGAGCTGATACCATTGACTTCATTAGATTTGCTGAGCTTTTCAGGATGGTTGAGGAAACAGAATAACTCTTAACCGATTTGCTGTGGATTCTTTTTTGACCATGGAATGCTTTGATGTTGGAGTTAAGCGTAAATTAGTGATGCAGCAGGGATACAAAAAGATGCATGGACCTGTGGCTCCAAGTTTTCACTGATGACTAGAATATATTTTTCTTTTTGTTAGTATAAAGTATATCAGGTTTTGATAAACAAGCATTGGTTGAAACATGCACAATGAAGGAGGTGTCTTGTGTCTACTGCAATCTAGATCTCATTTACTCTTAACAATCTGCCTACCTAATTATAAAGGTAAAGAGCAATGGGATAAGATTACTGCAAAATATGTTTCTGAATATACACTTTAATACTCAAATGAATTAATCTCAGTGTGCCTCTTTTGCATTTTTTTTTTGTTGATTGAGTTTTCACTGGCTGGGAAATGCATTGCAAGCTACATACATGGGTATTTATGGAAGCTGCTTTATGAATCTGTTCATTTGAGCATTCTTGCCTGAAGTGTTTATGTATTCATTCAAGCAAGCAACAGAAGCAAAGCTATGCGATTAATCTGACCAATCACATTGCACAACAAATATTGAGCATTTTATGGAGAACTGTTCACAACTCAATCTGTGGAGTTAAAAAAAAAATCAAATGAATTCACAGAAATAAATCTGGGGAAACTGTGACATAGTTATGGATACCCTGGGAGGAGGAACAGAGGACAAATTTGTCTGATGAATTTTTGGTATGGATTAGTTACCTACTATTGTAATTTTCACTGGGTGCGTCTATGTGTGCAATTAGTTCAAAGCAATAAACTCTCACGCACATTGTGCTGGAGATTATTGCTCCAGGATGTGCAGTTTGAATGTGCACCAGGACCACAGTACATTGAACCAGGTCAGAGCAGCCCCAGCTGGCAGGAGTCATCCTGGGGCTACTCCAACCTGGCTCAACATACTGTGGAGGGGTTGGCTGGGGCATGAGGGTGCTTCAGTGCAAGGCTAGGCGGCAGGCAGCCCCTGCACTGAAGCACCTTCATGCCCCAGCCAGCAGGGTCAGCAAGTACACATGCATTGCTGCACATGGAAAAACTCTGTAGCAAGATTGTCCTTGTATTTACAAATACTAACCACCTGAGGAATGTGTTAGTTTCCTGTGGCCTAATAGGGCCCCACATATAGGCATGAGATGTTTACTATGGAGCTAATTAGGCAACTGCGGTAAACATCTCATGTAGATGTGCACACTATAACCAAGGTTAGGACTAAGATTGTGCTTATCATGTTCAGGACACTTTATGAACATTTATTAAGGAATTTTTAAAAGAGCCTTTCATGTAGAGTTGTTAGCATTTTTTTTTTAAATACATGGAAAAACATTCTCAAGTATCCAAGGAGCAAGGCATAGATCAAACCTCTTTTCTCAGAATGTAAGTGTGGGGACAACCCTATTAGGTGGTCAGTATAATGTAAGCTTGATTTTAGAAGGTGCTAATTCCCTTGTGAATTGGTTTGTTGGAGCTGAGAACTGCAAACAAAGTAAAAAAGATTACCAAAACTTTTCAGGACAAAGTCATCCAAGTGAAAAGTATCATACCAGTTTGATACTGTCACCCTGTATTAGCATTTCACAGTGTCAGATATTCAAAAGAAAAAACTTTCATTTATATTCTAGAAAATACGATATGTATAGAATTATGAATGACATATAAATTAATATTAATAGAATAATGTAGAGAGTATTTGGTCAGTTGTCTATAAGTGTTTATAAGGTAGTTTTTAAAACATAGATCTGCTGTGACAATGGAAGATGCTTTAGTGTATTTAGAATATCTTCCAAAAATAGAATATTTTCATGGGCACTGAAAAGTTGGAACTTAACAAGCCCCCAGTTATAGCAGTAACTCTTATGTGCAAAAATGAGGTGAAAATAATCTTGTAACCACAACAGTGCTAATTTCTCTTCTCTGATTTTTTTTTCTATACTTTTCTTTAACCATATTCAAGTAAAACAACAGAAACATTGGCAGTGTGAGAGGAGGAAGAGAATGTAACATGGAATAACACAGGTCAATGAGAGTTTGTATGGTCGGTGGATTCACCCTAGACAGCGTAGCATTATACTATACAAAAACAATTATTTGTCTGGTCTCTTGCTTTTTTGTGGAGCTGTTTCAATTATTCTCTCTAAACGGAAAGCTCCCATTCCCTCAGTGGGTTTGTTTTCTTAATGACTTGTCACCATGCCCAGAGACCGGGTAAGCATTTTTTAAAAATGTTTAAATTGAGAATGGTTACAGTCAAATGTACCTAGTGGACATGCATTTGAACAGAGTGTGGTTGCTTGCTTGTTTATAATAAAGATGGTTTACACTGCAGAAGTAAAGAAAGAAGAGAAACACAGAAAGATGCACAAGAAGAGAACAGAATATATGGAGGGTAAATAAAGAAGTCAAATCCACCATAAGAAAAACACCGCATCCTGTCATGGTTAGGTAGGAAGCATTGTATTTAGAACTGCCGACACAAGCATTATGGAGGGAAGAAGAGAATCTTAGTTGAGACTGAATATTCTTCTCAAAGGGCAGAAAAAATAAAAAGCAAGCATTTTAATAAACTAAAGAGGAAAGAGAAGGGATTTATCAGTGTAGAGGTATGCATATATATTGTTTCCCATACAAGTCTTTTAGATTATTTTTAACTTAGTTCTTAACTCAGCCATTGGCTTGCTTGAGATGTGGGTGGTTTTTGCTCAACACCTTTTAGGACCCTAACACACATCTCTGAAAATACTTATTTTCTTTAAGGGCCTAGGGAAATTCCAGCCTGCATATACTTTGTCTCCACATCTTTCTGTCTTGCACATGCCCCAAAAGGACCATCCTTGGCATTTATTAAAAGCTTTCCTGCTTCCTGCCAATACCTTACTGACATAATTCTGACAATTAGTGTCAACGTCTAGTGGTGAATTCAAAATGGGGCCTTAAATATAACCATTGTGCACAGATTTTTGGATTTAAATGTTTTTGTTTTCAAAGTTCCTAGAGCCCTTACATTCCAACTTATATAATAAGCTAACTATGAGCTTAAAAATGGAAACCATAAAGAAATGAGTAGGACACAATCCACCTTATTAATCAACTGGGCAGGAGGTCACATGTATACCTTGCTTTGTTTTATTGTTTTGGTAGTCAGAGAAAGAACAGTTTAAATCTGGTGTTGAAAATTAAGTTAATAGTTGTAGCTTGTTCAGATACAGGAAACATTCATGAGATTGTTCCAAGTCAAAATACTAGCAAGTGTTAATCAAATTCTGGAGCATTTTTCAGAACTATGAGGCTTATATGCACTCTACCATTATTAACTTGCCCTATCAAAACACTTCCAACAGGTTTGATATCCTCTAAGCACATGCAAGAAGCTTCTGTAGTGTCTCTGTGCTGTCAGTGAAATTACCATGTTCAGTACCTGTAGGTGTTTCATATCTGTTTAACTAGAATGGTGGAACTATAATTACAGTGAATTTGCTCAACTGTGATCACAAGAAAACAGCTTTCATTTAAGTGAAAAATGAATATTAATCTTTAATATGTATTTGCAGAGACATGACATGCTTCTATCAAAATAAAACATTGTGAAGGAATCTGATTCAAGCAAGCAGTAGTCAAAAAGAAAATACTGAACAATGTTAGCATCATTTAATGAGCACTAATGATTTACTGTATCTGAAGACACTGATGGGCAAACACTGGCATTTAGAGCAGCACTTCCTATTTCCATGAGATTTAATTTTTATGTATTCTTCCATATAGAGCAATTGAACAAATGAAAGGACTTTTTTGAACACTACAGAGGCACTGGTAGGTACCTTATTGTTAGGGCTGATTTGAAATTTCCATTTTTAGCATGACTAAAAAATTCTTCTATTTTATAGCTTCTTTTATGAATTTGACATCCACATTTTGCACAATTCCACTTCAGAGGACAGCTCAATTTTCCAGTTGACTGTCTGGATGCATCACTTTTTGAAGATAAGCTTTTAAAATTTTACCTTAAATACCATACATTGAGCAACTGCTATCTCAGAATTTTTAATCAAATGATCTTAATAAAGCAATGAAAGATAATTTTAAACATATAATTAAATCTAGTTGAAATGTTTATTTGAAGAAATTATTCATAATTAAGCAAAAATTCAAATGACTGATACTTTGTGTTTTAGGATCATAATCAGGATCATCTCTACATCTCACCTAATTGTTGATTTGTTTCACAATGCTATCAGAGGTAATTCAGTTAATCATTACCAGTTTCTCCAGCTAATTTGCATAACAAGCTTAACAGTTATTTTACTCATAGATTATATGACCACTAAATACACTGAATTAACTTCAAATCTCTCTCCCCCTAGCTGTTTAGTGGTCATATGGGGTTAGCACTCAAAAATGAATCTGTCTGGAAGCCATGAATCTGAACAACTGGGTTTATTGAAGCTACGTGATGTCCTCTGTGGAAAGAAGGAGGTTGCTGATTTATGAATTTTTTACCATATTTGCCTGAATCTTTTCTCACATTTAAAATACAGATCTTATTGGGTGTATCTACCTGAGACGTGTTAACAAGCATTAGCTGAACAAGCAAGAGGGACTGGCTCTCTCAAATGTGAAAATAACTATGCCCTTGTAGGGATAATGGAGACCTGGCGGGACTCTATCTATGATTGGTCTGTTGCTTTGGAGGGTTATACTTTGTATACGATGGACCATCTTGGGAAGAGGGGTGGTGGTGTTCCTCTTTATGTCCAGGATCAGTCCACTTCCCTGCAAATTGAGTTTTCTAACCAGGAAGGGCATCTTGAGACCCTCTGGGTCAAAATTCAGGGAGAACACGGGACGGGTGATATTCTTGTTGGGGTCTATTATAGACCTTCCAATCAAGAGGAAGAATTTGATTGGGAATTCAATAGGGAACCGGTTGAGGCCATGCGCTCCTGATTCATGATCGTCATGGGGGACTTCATCTTCCCTAACATCTCTTGGGATGAGCGCATAGCCAAATCTGACAGGTTGTGCAACTTTTTCACTTGCATTGATGACCTCTACCTAACACAGGAGGTCTATGGGCCAACTAGGGAAGAGGCATTGCTTGATCTGGTCCTGGCCAAAGGGAAGGACCTGGTGAGTGATCTGAGGATCAAGGGGAAGCTTGGTGACAATGACCATTATTTGGTCACATTCTCAGTTGACCGAAGAGCAGACAAATCTCTCAGTAAAACTGAAATCCTTAACTTTGGGAAGGCTAACTTTTGTAAACTCAGAGATTTAGTTAGTCAGGCCCACCCCTCCCACCCAGATAAGGGAGTACATGAGGAATGGTCATCTCTCAAGAACATAATCCTTGAGGCACAGTGGAAAGCCATTCCATCTCACAAGAAATGTAATCAATGGGCAAGGAAGCCCCCCTTGGCTGAACAAGGAACTGTTGGATGTCATTAAACTCAAAAGAGAAGCCTACTCCAGTTGAAAAACAGGAAGCATCACCAAAGAGGACTACTCAGCACTCACCCTCACCTGTAGGGAGCGGTTCAGAAAAGCCAAGGCACAAACCAAACTCAGGCTAGCTACAGGGATCAAGGACTACAAAAGTCCTTCAGATATGTGGGAAGTAAAAAAAAGAACAAAGATAGCATTGGACCCCTGCGAGATCAGTCTGGGCAGCTGACATCTGATGCCCAAGAAAAAGTCAATCTCCTAAATGACTTTCGCATCAGTTTTTCACCCTCCTAGGGGGATCTTACTGTCAGAAAGAACAGAAACCAGCTTGGGACTGCTGGGCCCAAAATTGATGTGGATCAGGTGAAGGAACACCTTGAGAAACTGGACATTCACAAGTCCGTAGGCTCAGATGGAATGCACTTGAGAGTCTTGAAGGAGCTGGCAGACATCATTGCAACCCCCTTGGCAAAGATATTTTAAAATTTGTGGAGCTCAGATGAGGTCCCAGAAGACTGCTAAAGAGCCAACATGGTCCCTATCTTCAAGAAAGGGAGGAGGGATGACCTGGGGAATTATAGACCAATCAGTCTGACATCCATCCTTGGCAAAATCCTGAAGAAAATTGTCAAGGGATCCATCAACACCAAACTAATGGAAGGCAAGCTTCTAAAGCCCAGCCAACATGGCTTTGTGACTAGCAGGTCTTGCCTGACCAACCTTATGACCAGGTGACATGAGCCCTGGACAAGGAAGATGACATAGATGTCATATATATAGATTTCAAGAAAGCCTTTTACCTAGTTCCTCATGATGTCCTTATGGCTAAGCTGAGGAACTGTGGCCTTGATCATCTTACAGTCTGATGGCTAGGTAACTGGCTATGGGGTCAGACCCAAAGAGTACTAGTTGATGGGAGCAAATCAACGTGATAGAGGGTGACCAGTAGAGTCCCTCAGGGTTTGGTACTTGGGCTGACACTCTTTAACACCTTCATTAATGATCTGGAGTCGGAAATCAGATGCTAACTGGCAAAGTTCGCAGATGACACCAAATTCTGGAGGAGGGCAGTCATGCTGCAGGATAGGCTGGAGATACAGGGCAACTTGGTCACGCTCTCAAGGTGGGCTGATCAAAACCAGATGGCCTTCAATGTAGAGAAGTGTAAGGTGCTGTACCTCGGTAGGAAGGACCCTCAACATACTTACAAGCTTGGCAGTGCTATGCTCGCTAGCACCATGACCAAAAGAGATTTGAGGGTCCTGATTGACCACAAGATGAATATGAGTCACCAATGTGATGCTGTGGCTGGCAAAGCAGACAAAACTTTGGTGTGCATCTTCTGATGCATCTCAAGCAAAACCAGGGATGTCATCCTCTCACTTCACTTGGTCTTGGTGAGGCTGCAGCTGCAGTACTGTGTCCAGTTTTGGGCCCCCTCACTTCAGGAGGGATGTGGAAAAGCTTGAGAGAGTGCAGAGAAGAGCCACTCATATGATCCAAGGCCTGGAGGGCAGGCCGTATGAGGAGAGGCTGAGGGATTTAGGACTCTTCAGTCTGGAAAAGAGAAGGCTCAGGGAGGACTTGGTGGCAGCGTACAATTATATAAGAGGGGTACATCGGGACCTTGATGAACAGATGTTCACCAGAGCTTCCCAAAGGATAACAAGGTCCATAAACTCCAGGAAGGTGAATTTACACTAGACATAAGAAAAAAGTTCTTTATGGTGCAAGTGTCCAGGGTCTGGAACAGACTTCCCCAAGAGGTAGTGTAAGCATCTACTCTGGATTCTTTCAGAAAACATCTGGATATTTTTCTTGCTGTCTATGGAGGGGGGTGGGGGCTGGACTCACAAGGTCCCTTCCACCCCCTAATATCTATGAAATCTATGAAAAATGTAGCCAACTTTTTCCCTTACTTTTCACTAAAATTACAATATTTGAAAAATTCCAGCCTGTTGCACTGTTGTTTAAAGTAACTGATATTCTGTATTTTTTTAATTGTATACAAATAAACTAGATTTAAAAATAGGATTAATGAAATACAGTAAAAGCTCTGTTAGCCGGGAATGGGGGATGCCAGATAACAAAATATGCTGGTTAATTGAATGGCCCTAGCTGCCGCTTCTCCTGCCATATCTGGGGTATCCCTGGGGTATCCCTCCGCCCCTCCCTCTTCATTGCCACTCCTTTTGTGTGCCCTGTGGGCCCCGCAGGACAGGGAGGTGGGCCCCGCACACCCCCACACAGCCTGTTATGCCCCCAGGCCATGGAGGCTTGGCAGTGCAGGCTGCTTTGCCTCGGGCTGTGGGGGGTCGGAGAAACCAGAAGTGCAATAGTGTGCACTTCCGGTTTCACTTTTCCTTACAGGCCGGCATATTGGTTAAGAGAGCGTGCCAGCTTGTAAGGTGCTGGTTACCAGAGAGTTTACTGCACTACTAAACTAATTATTAATAAAGATAAGGGAACTGAGATGAACACACAAAAATCAGCTACCTTGGATTAAATACAGTATTTGGGTGTCATAAAAGCTATGGATGCTTATCACCTCTGAAAACTGGGCCTGAATTAACTAGTGGGATTTTGAATGTTTAGCCCTTTTCCAGTAGTTGGCAAACAACACACAAACATTCTTATCACTGGGAGAGATGAGAGAGAGAGAATATTTCAAATTGTCATTAATTTCATGTAACATACTTCAGCATCAGGAGTATCCAAAAAGAATGAGACCGAGAGACTGCCTTTCCTATAGCTTCAGGCCAGGCGTACTGTCCATACTTGGGGTATGTGTGTACTGCAGACTTCAGTGCACCATAAAGTAAGCTTTTCATGAAACTACTAAATATACCTAACTTCAGAAGCACAGAGCGCTGCACATTATTCTGGCAGGAAGGTACTCACACTAGCTCATTGGCTGTTATCTTGTGTTTCTCTGCATTATATTGAAATCTACCAGGTAAACATACATTTTGTTTCAGTTGACACCCCTACCAGTCTATTTCTCAAATAAGAATCACCTATGGCCCTGCTAACAGAGGAGGGGAAATCAATTCTGAATATGTTTAAGTTCAAAATGAACATGGGAGTTCAGCTATAAGAAACCCAGGCTGTGTAGTAAGTAGACTAATGGTTTACTGTTTTCATTCTGATTGAACAGTTGTTTCTGTTATGGTGTCGGTGACTGTATGTCACCGTGTCAGATGTACTGTCACTTAGCATATAGCTTCCTCCACAGAAACTGAATTGTTATAATCTTCTAATCTCTGCCAGTCAAGGTGTGAGATCCCTGAGCTTTGCTTCACAGAGAAATTGTTCATGTGATTATTTTTCTGTCTATTCACCTTTCAGCTGTACATTTGCCTTTCAGGCAAACATCATGGTTTAGAGTCGCTTGTCTCTCCTGATCTTACACAAGAAAATAATGTATTCTGGCCAAGCTTCTTGCAAATATATGGTTGGACTTGTGATACCGTACTTGCTGGTCCTGATACTCTGTTCTGGCTGATGCCTGATGAGGCATGTTAAGCACTCAATAATTGAGAGAAGCCTGAAAATACTGCGCCAAATCCATCCATTTATTTCTAAGACTCAAGTTATGTATATCCAACTTTTACGTATAAATGTTTGTAAGGAGTGGCACATGGCTGTCCTTGGAGGCTAAAACCCTCTAACCACAGAAAAGGTATAGCAGCAAATCATTCTTTCTCATAACAACCACATGTTGCTGTTCGCCTTAATTAACACATCTGTCTTTGTGGGTGAGAAGGCAGTTTGATCGCTTTGGATATTGTTAGACATTACCTTTCCCACATGCTGAATGCTTTTTATTGGTAGTGTTTACACATTAAGGCAGAAAAGGCTGAGCTGAGTGCTGTCTGAGAGTCTCAGAGTTACACTTCTGCAGGGAAGAATTATCTCCAGCTAGATTTAGGGCCTTGTTACACATTGCACATTGAGCTGCTCAAATGTTAATCAGAGTTAGTGCTAGCTCAAGTCTGAAGCAGTCATTTCATAAGGCTAAAAACCTTCTCTGACCGTTCCCCATCTGCACAGCTGTGACTTGCCACTAGAGGGCTTGTGAGCAGGGGCCTGACTGAGCTTTGATTTGCCGCTAGGGAAGTGGTAAGCCAGGACAGGCTTCTATCACTGCTCTAGGTGCAGGGAGGAGAAAAGGGAGGGTGGGACATGGGTTGGGGTGGAGCATGAAGCTTGGAGGCCACTGAGGGATAACATTTCAAAAAGTTTAAAAAATTTAAAAGAAATAAAGTGGAAGCAAATTAAAGAAGGCCTTATGTTTTAATAAATTGGGATTTAGGATTGGGGTGTGAAGGGTGCTGGTCATGCTTCCCAGGGTGGGTGGGAGATGGGACTGGAGAGGGAAGGTACTTTTGGGGGAGTTACTGCCCCTGTCCTCAGAAGGAAGCTCCATCTCATAAGGACCTGATATGGCCTCCTACCTTGTTCCCCCCACCTCCCCCCACACCTCTCCTAGATCTCTATCCATGCCTGTGACCTGGATAGCTGGTACATGCTCTGCAGGCTGTATGCATGGGGTTGCACTCCTGAGGGTGGGAGGATCATGTCCTTGGGGGTGGGAGAGAGAGTTGGCTTGGTGCCAGAACTGCCCCCCTAGGTGGTAGAGTTCAGGGGAAACTTAGGTCCTGACCTAATCTCCACGTGGCTGGGACACAGCAGTCCTGGCTGCCAGGACAGCTCTACCAGCCATGTGGGGATCAGGTCAGGACCCAATCCCAATGTGGCTGGGATGTGGCAGTCCTAACTGCCAGGACAACATTCCTGGCCATGATTGGACCAGGATGGGTCCTGATTCACATGTGACAAGGAGACAGCTGCCCCTGCAGCCAGCACAGCTTCCCCCCCCCACACTGGGGCTTAGGCAGGCAGCAGTGGGCCCCCTGCTGCCTGGGCTGACTGGGAGCAAATTGCTCCTGGTCAGCATCTACACACGGGCTACTGTGGAGTAGTTAATATATTGCTAATCTTGTACATGTTTTTCCTGGTACTAGCAAACAGCACATTGGCCTAATTTAATGTGCATTAAATCCTGTGCATGTGTAGACTGTGATGCTTTACTGTGCAAGATTAGTCTAATGTGCAGTAAAGTGTCTCATGTAGATGCACCAAATGTACAAATTTTAAGACCACCTAACATTCCTTAGAGTTAGCATGTGTGAAATGTAACATGGAACAACACCTTTTGCATATCTGTGGCCTTGGGTTTTCTCATCAGAGTGGTAATTGTGGTGATTTTTGCATTGTGAGAACTTATTTGTTATGCACTGAGCTGAGGCCACCTAGGAAGCTCTGAGAGAGTAACGTGACACCTGCTGTCACTTGAAAAGTAGAATTCTTTGTCAGGATACCACAGGAAGGTGGAACAAAGCTTTCAGTGAGGCTGAGCATCACAAAGAAAGTGCTGCCTTCAAACTTCTCAGTGTAAATCAGCAGGAAGAACTACTAGGAGCTTTCTTTTACTTTTTTGTGATATTTAGGTTTTTTTGCTTTTATCTCCTTTCTTCAGCATTCCTTTGCTTTCGGAGTGAATGGCCAATAGCGAATTTCATCTTTGATGCTAAAGCAAACTAAATATATTTTTAGAATTGTGTTGACGGTGCTATTCCTATCTATGTGCTGGGGAGTGGTGTGGGGGGGGGGGGCGGGGGGGAGCTCTGTCTGTCAGCCCATCTCAGCATGAGAGTCTTGTCAGCATGTTGAGGCTAACAAGAGCTCAGACAAACAGACTAAATCTCCTGGCAAGTCTGGGAAGGCAAAGGCTAAAGTCAAGAGACACTCAAACACTGTAGCACTGCTGCTTTCTTCTCATTTTAAGACTTTTTTTTTTTTTGTCATTTACAAGAGGATAAGGCTCTATCTGAAAAAAAAATAAAAAAATAATAAAGCCCTGGTCTACTGGTGAAGGCCTGGTTCTGGCTTTCTGCCACAAACCTGGCTCAGTGTTCCCTTTATTGGTACAGTATGAAGAGATTAGTTACCTTCCAAGCATCAAGGAAATGGTATAAAATCATTATTGTTGGGGAGCTGGATGTCATAGTTTAGACCTCAGTTGAGTTCTTCACTTTAAGCAGAATTCAACCTCTTCAGTTTGTATGAAATATATAGCATGCCCTCTTCTAACCTACATGGTGACTCTAGAATTTTTTTTGTGAATTTCTAAATAGATCCTTTAATACATAACTGTATGCATTAAAAGTGATTATAAGATGGGCTTTTGAAAAATTGTGTCAGCCTGTTCAGGATCAGGAGCCTAACAGAATAATATGTTGCTTCATATACATTTTATGAATACATATAACTAAACAAAACTTCTATACAGGTAAATTGAATTCTTGTACAGGGGAATATTTTTGAAGAAATGATTTTGTAGACAGCTGTTTTTAAGTTTACGCAAATGTTATCATACTATGAACTACTGACAAGTAAATAGCTTGCACAAGTCTTAAGTGGGTATGACAACAGAAGTAATTCAGCCAGCTACCACCTTTCCTTCACAGCTAATTTGTCAGTAAGCATTCTTCTGGTTATAATTGCACAGTGATGTTAGTGAGTCTGGGCAGATGCAGTTCTTATCGGTAAATTAACCAGCCCAAACTGCTCTTTAAATTTTGTATTTCTGTACAGTATGTGTCAGTGCCTGAAAGACTCCCTGTGGCCCTGTTGTCTTAGCTCCACTGCACAATGAAGCAGCACTGCTGGGCAAACTGAGGCTGGAGAAAATGTGGAAATTTTAAAATACAGAGACCTTTACATTCAGGAACTGGGCTCCAACTCTTCTCCCTTTGTATACTGCAAGTTTCATTGGCACAGACTATGCTAAATAAATAAATAAATAAATTGCAATTTGAGAACTAGATTGACCGATCCTGTAGGCCATTTGAAAAAATACTAACAATATTAAAAGCAAAGCCACGTTTGAAAGTATGTGCCTGTAAATTAAGGGTAAAATACATTACTGGGATAGTATAATTATACCAAAACCTAGCTTTAAAAATCCAGAAAATTCAGAGGAGAGGGTATACTCTAAAACTTCAAAATGTATGAAAGTAAAAATATATATATAGTTAAGAAACCCAGGCAACTTTTATTTTGATTTTTAATAATATTACATAACATTATATATTAGTTCTAGAATAGAATAGAATATTGCTATATTATTATAATATTGCTATATCATTATATTATACCTTTTAATGTGTCTCTAAAATCAGTTTGTTCTAAATTGAGACTACAGATGTTAAAATTACTTAATCATGATAATTTGGCTACATCTCAGCACCACAGCACACAAGAATTAAGGATGGGTTTTGGCGTTACCTGGACATTTCTGTACCTTACCATATCTGGATTGCTTTTAACTGTAACCTTAACCTTGTTATATGTATGTACTGTTCTGGGGCTTTGGCCTCTAGCATTATGTCTACACAGCGCAGTGCAGTGCTGTGAATAGATGTCTGAGCTAACTGGCATGTGCTGTGTAGACATGCAGTAGGTGCTCCACACAATGAATAATAAAAGGTGCTGCAATGATAGAATTTTGGAAGGCTTTTTTTTTGTTCCAGCCTGGACATAGAAATTTATCTTAACTGGCCCTGTTAACTTTTTCTCTTTCATCTGTAAGTATCTTTTCCTTCCTCTGCACTTCTTTGCTTTTCCATTTTCCAAGTGTTTTTTAACTTTGTGACCATGCTCTTCTACCCCTCTCAAATGGTTTCAAGATAGAGTTTGAGGATTTATTACTCTGGTACTTAACTTTAATGAGCATTTATCACTGAGATTTTCAAAATGGGATATGCATAGGGAAGACTCTCAAGGTCAAGATGAGAAGTCTGAACTTGATGCCAAAGGAGGTATTCAAGTACTTTGGTGACAGTCAGTGTTTAAAAACTAGGACAGAGCATGGAGTTCATGACAGCGTTCAAGCAGTGATGTAACATAATGAGACCAAGCAGACAAAAGATACAATTTTAGAAATCAAGCCCTGTAGTGACAAATAGGAATTAGTGACAATTTGGAATGTCACTGTTTTGTCATAGTTCATTTCATAATTAGATTATATGGTCTAGAGGTTTTATCCTGCTCTTATCTTCTAGGATCCTAGAGGTCTTTTTCAAGCCAGTCAATTATAAATTAAATTATATCATGTTTCATTCCATTGCATGCTGTATTGTATGTGGGCTTCCAATGCATTACTCTCTGCTATTCCTTCATGGCTTGCTGAGACATCAATCATTTTTACTGCTATATCCACAAGCTATTTACTTTTCCATCAGGTTGTTATTAAATTTCAGTTTAGTACCTCTGCTATTTCCTGCTCCTATGATTGTTAGAAACAGACTTATGAAATTTCTTCCTGAAATTGGTAAAGACTTTGTACCATCAATGTAATAGCTAAGCCCATCACCAAGTCAGTTGCATGTTAGCAGTTATCGAACAACTGTTTTGTGCATAGTTTTCTACCTTAGATAAATTGGTGGTCAAAGAATAGTTCTTTAGATTTTCAACTAAGATGTTGTCATCCCAGTTGGTTTAACTGGTGTCATCTATAGGCAAGGGCTCGATGATCATGGAGGACTATTTTACCACTAGAAGTGGACCTTTCAGGAAAGGACTGAGGCATGCTGGTAAAGAAAGGTAAGTAATCTTGCAGTGCAATCCCTAATCCAGTTTTGTGGGAACTAGACCATAGTTTCCAAGGGAATTAATCTACCACCTTTCATGAGCATGAAACATCATTAAAACAAATTTAATTATACCACCCTCTAAATACACTTCTGTACATTGGTGTATATATATATACCCAAACTGCTGAATTGTACTGTATTTACTCAAATCCAAGACAACTTTGAATTGAAGATGACCTCCGAAGTAATTACTGTGTACATGGAATATCTATAAAATTGTTCTAATTTTTCATGTATAAAATCTAATTATTGGAGGGTTTTTTTTAAATCATACCCCACACTGTTGCAACAAAGAAATCAGTGACAGGGGGACAGGCTGCATGGATGGGGTCCAGCAGCCTGTCCCCTGTTCTTGTCCCCACTGATGCCTGCACCAATCCCTCAGTGCCTGCCTCCCCCATGGTGCCTGCCCCCGCAGGGGCCTGCACCACCTGATACTTGCCCCCACCCTCCATCACATTTTCCATTGGTGCCTGCTCTCCCCTGCCTCCCCCAGTACCTGTTCCTTCTGCTGCCTGCCCTCCCTTGCTACTTGTTCCCTAGCCACTTACCCTCCCAATGCCTGCACCCCACACTTACTCCTCTCATGCTGCCTGCCCCACACTGATGCTTGGGACATGGAACACAGGCTGGCTCTAGCTCCTGCCCAGCCAGGCAGCAGCAGTTCTGGTGGTGGCAGCAGAGGTGGGTGGGGCAGAGGCATTGGGGAGCAGGCAGTGAGGAAGACAGTGGCACTGTGTGGCAAAGAGATGGTGAGTGGGCAGGATATGGGGGAGGCAGAGGTGGAAGGGCAGAGACAGTAGGGCAGGCAGTGTGGGAGTGGAGGTGACAGGGCTCTGGGAACAGGGGGCAGTTGGTGGCTGCAGCTTCGATCCCAAGACTGGTTCATGGCAGAAGCCATAGCCGCTACCTGCTCCCTGCATTGTAATCAAATCCAGGATGAGGGGCTGCCCCATGTTCCCTTAGATGATCAAGCTGGATTTTTTCTTTACTTGTACAGAAGTCTAAGTTGCCAGGGATCTTTCCGTGGTGGCCACTGACATGAGGTTCATTTGGATTACTCAGAGGAAGACGGCAGGAGAACTGCATCAGAGAGACCAATTGGCGGCTTCAGCAGTGGTGTCTCGAGGCAGGCTTCGGCTTCCTGGACAATGACCCGCACATCACGACGAGGGACATGCTCAGCTGGGATGGGCTTCACCTGTCCCCCAAAGGTAAGTGTGTGTTTTCTACTAGGTTGGCGGATCTCCTCCGGCGGGCTTTAAACTAGGCTCGTCGGGGGGAGGGGAGTACAAGGGCAGGGGAAGCTGTGGACCACCAAACCATGTGGCACCCACAAGGACAGCCCAGCCTGAAGAAAGGGAGCATTGGGAACCTGAAAGCCATGGGGAGACCAGCACTACAGAACAGGTAAGAAACAAGAAGGTAAGAAACAATGGGCCCCTTGGGACTCGGAGCGGGGGGGCAGCAAAGGCACCAGTCGCAGGGCTCAAGTGCCTATATACTAATGCTAGGAGCATGGGGAACAAGCAGGATGTATACTTAGACTTCAGGAAGGCCTTCGTTATGGTATCCCACCCCATACTGGTGAACAAGTTAAGAGGCTGTGACGTGGATGACTGCACAGCCCGGTGGGTGGTGAATTGGCTGGAGGGTCACACCCAAAGAGTCGTGGTAGATGGGTCGGTCTCAACCTGGAAGGGTGTGGGCAGTGGGGTCCCGCAGGGCTCGGTCCTTGGACTGATACTCTTTAATGTCTTCATCAGCGACTTGGACGAGGGAGTAGAATGTACTCTGTCCAAGTTTGCAGATGACACAAAGCTATGGGGAGAAGTGGACACGCCGGAGGGCAGGGAACAGCTGCAGGCAGATCTGGATAGGTTGGACAAGTGGGCAGAAAACAACAGGATGCAGTTCAACAAGGAGAAATGCAAAGTGCTGCACCTAGGGAGGAAAAATGTCCAGCACACCTACAGCCTAGGGAATGACCTGCTGGGTGGCACAGAGGTGGAAAGGGATCTTGGAGTCGTAGTGGACTCCAAGATGAACATGAGCCGGCAGTGTGACGAAGCCATCAGAAAAGCCAATGGCACTTTATCGTGCATCAGCAGATACATGACGAATAGGTCCAAGGAGGTGATACTTCCCCTCTATAGGGCGCTGGTCAGACCGCAGTTGGAGTACTGCGTGCAATTCTGGGCGCCGCACTTCAAGAAGGATGCGGATAACCTGGAGAGGGTCCAGAGAAGGGCAACTCGTATGGTCAAGGGCCTACAGACCAAGCCCTACGAGGAGAGACTAGAGAAACTGGACCTTTTCAGCCTCCGCAAGAGAAGGTTGAGAGGCGACCTTGTGGCTGCCTATAAGTTCATCATGGGGGCACAGAAGGGAATTGGTGAGTATTTATTCACCAAGGCGCCCCCGGGGGTTACAAGAAACAATGGCCACAAGCTAGCAGAGAGCAGATTTAGATTGGACATTAGGAAGAACTTCTTCACAGTTCGAGTGGCCAAGGTCTGGAACGGGCTCCCAAGGGAGGTGGTGCTCTCCCCTACCCTGGGGGTCTTCAAGAGGAGGTTAGATGAGTATCTAGCTGGGGTCATCTAGACCCAGCTCTCTTTCCTGCTTATGCAGGGGGTCGGACTCGATCTATTGAGGTCCCTTCTGACCCTAACATCTATGAATCTATGAATCTACGTTATGCAACTTATCTGCCTAACAACTGTTTAGTTATCTAGTTGGCCAATATTTACATCTAGCCCTTAATCTCTTAGTGCCTCTCTTTGGAATGGAGATAAAAATGGATCTCTGAACCATTTCTTTGCTTTGTCTATTTAATAACCTGTTTAGGTTAATAGATATCTGCTCTTCATTAATAAACATGTGCCAACTCTTGTTTTCTTTCTTTTGTTTCTTTTTATTTTTTCCCCCCTAGCTTCAGAAATCTTGTGTTCCTGCCTTCCTGGTGGCCCAGCTTCTTTAACAAGAGGGTTGGAAGGTACCCCCTATAGTGTGGTGATCACTCTGCAACTATGCAGCCTATTCTATATTCAGATTGTTAGAGGTGGAAGAGATGTGAAAATGAGGCTTTAGGCTAAGAAGAGTCTGGAACCATAGCCTTCTTCTTCCTAGGCAGGTTCTAGGAAGAAGGACCACCATCAGCCCATTAGGCACCCTGGTCAGGGTTGATCCTCTCAAGATACTTTCCCTTTTGACACAACCAATTGTTTCCCCTTCTGGTGGTTTCACCTTAATCTGGCATGAGCTGTTGCTCAGAAGCCCATGTTGCTTTTTATTCCACAATTCTTTTACTGCCATGACTTTCCTTTAAAACTGGTTCTAGAAGTGCATGATATTGAGGTCAGACTGGTGGGTCTGTAGTAACCTAGATCATACTTCTTTTTAAATACAGGTGCTACATGCAGAATGTTTTTTCCCTTTCCATATCTAAATGACAGTTCTTTTGCTATTCACCTAGCCACATTTGGTTTTTATTCTGTGCTTTGGAGATGTAAGCTTGTCTGTGTGTAGACTGAACATGCACGGTATGGTTGTGTACTGGGGGTGCTGACAGATGTACAGCTCCCCACTCTAACTCATGGTGCTTTACAGGAAGTGCCATGAGTTACAGTGATCCCACTGACATAACAGATATTCTCTGCTGAGGTGGGAGGGAGGGGCCAAGCTCCAGTTTGGAGCTGGCTGAGTATCTGTAGCCTCTCTCCCCTAGTTTCCTCCGCCCCCAGCGCATCAGCCCCAGTGCTGACTTCAGGATGGGAGGGGAGAGAACTTGGGCTGGGGTTTTCCCAGCCTGTGCTGGAGTGTGGGGTGGACTGCATGAGCCCAGCTCTGATTTTGGCAGGGACTGACAGAAGTTAATGAGGGCGCTTCATTTTGGAGTGCTTTCATCTGAACCCTCATTAATGGAGGTTCAGATTGTCATGTGATCGGGAACTTTTAAAGCACTCTGCAGCCATGCACTTCTATGAGGAGATGGCCATAGAGAGATTCAGGGGGCTGATCCTGCAACACAGTGTCACTTCTGTCAGTGTCCTGGGTAAACATATCCTGGAAAAATCCTGTGTAAATCCTGGAAAAACTGACAGGATAGGGGTATTATTCTTCCTCCTCCTCTTCTTTCTCCTGAATCTAATCACAAACTGGGCTTTTGACTTGTCTATACTCTTGTGAATTAAAAACAGGTATAACCACAACAAACATGTATACATAACTGCATATGCCCACATCTAGTACATGGCCTACTGTACACATTCAGTCTGTACACTCCTACTTATTCACTCACACTGAAGGGGAAATAAAATTGCAACCGTCACATAAGTGGCATTTTTGGCATGTGTGCGACCAAAAAACTTGCTATTTAGATGTACAAAGGGAACTAGAATTCCATCCAATTAGAATTCCATTTCCAGTTCTTCAGTCATTGGGTGCTTCCCCTAACTTGATAGATTCATTAATAAATATCTGCTCTACATTAATAAACATGTGCTCTTTCAGAAGTTTGTATGGAGATTATCTGGTGCTCCCAGCTTGAGTGAATTCTTTGAAAAATCTAACGCAACTTGATTCTTGACAAATCTCACTTTGAGACAAAGCTTCCTTTGCTGATCAGTCCTTTTTATCATATCATTGTAAACACTCTGCTTATTTGGAAAACCTTCATGAAGTGGTTATTTACCTTGTTAGTTCTGAAGCCTTTTCCTTTTGTTCACTTTTACTAAACAGTTTCCCTAATTTATCAAATTTTGTCCCTGTGAAGTAGGCATAGGCTATGCATAGGTATTACAATTGTGCTGAGAAGTACACCTTTTGCTTGGCAGAAAAAGATAATGTACAGGCAGTAAAGTAGTTTTTGCAGAACAAAACCAGTTGTTTTGTGAAAAAAAATGTTGGGTCTTTCTTAAGAGCAATTCTTTGGTATTGTCCAAAGGGTGTTAGGACTTCTGTAACTGCAGCCCACTCCCATCCATACCCATCTGTTTTATCACTCTGCTGAATGGCAAAGTAGGCAGATGGTGGGGAATTGAAGTTAGGGTGAAGCTGGGCCTGGGTCTCTGGCAATGATACTACTGAGGGTGGCAGGAGTGAGAAGAGCAGTTTGCAACTGCCAGCAAATCATTGACAGTTTGCCCCCTTCCCTGACAGGATAGAGAATAGGCTGTCAGTAACTAGGCTTCTCTGGGGGCAGGGTAAGCCAAGGAACAACACACTATCATCATGTGGCCGGAGAGCTCATGTTTGAGGGAACTTGAGTTCTTGTACATTCCCCTTCTAACCATGTTTTCATGGTGATGCAAGTTCCCTGTGCTGCAATTTAACACCTGTCCATACCCTTCATTACAGACCACCTTTTGTACATATTTAAGAAGCAGGCAGCAACAGGCACCTCAACTCCTGGGTCCTGGCAGGTGAAACACCATGTATCAGGGTCCAGGGATACAGTTTTCCTTAAGCCTCCTGGGGATAACTGTTCTTCTGGTATGGTTTGGGACTTAAAGCCCACTTTATGGAAATGGGAGGCTCCTTCCTACCTTGCTTCTGTGGCCATATGGCTGAAGGCAGGTAAAACTTGGGGGCATCTGAACCCCAAGCTTCTGGGTTTGGGCCTGCATGTAGGATGCCTGCCAAAAGACTTTGGAAATATCTGAAGGTCCTGGTGAGGGTGGAGGATATTTGCTGGTTGTAGGGCCACTTATAATTCTGAACTGACTCATGGATTTGGACTTGATTTAGCTGATTTGGCTTGGAACATGAAAAAATATCTTTAAAAAAAAATTAAAAACAAGCCAAGTTTATTTTCTATTTTGTAATCTAAAATCTGCCCCCTGGAACCTCTTGTTTAGCAATTCTCTGAAAATTCTCAATTGTATATGCAGGCCCCTGTCCTCCATCACATCCTCAGAAACACATCTTCAGTCTAGCATTGTGTCCAGCTACATCTCTAGTGTTTGGATTTTGTCTTCCATGGAATCTGACTCATACACATATAGCTTCCATCAAGATTCCTCCATAGGAACATGTCTACCCCATAGTTTCTGCATCAGTCACCTTCTTTGTCTTTACCATTTTGGGGTCTCTTCCATTGTTGCCATCTTCTTCCATGTCCTAATATGGAAAAACTCTGCCCTCATGTAAACTGCAAGGCCTCCATCACACTTGCTGTACCCTTCTCTCACACACAAATCCCACAAACTGCAAGGTCCAATCAAACAATCCACCAAACAGCACAAGTACAAACGTAATTTTGAAGAGTGTTAAAGCAGCATAAATATGGTAAATTTCATTGTGGAGCTATATCACCATTAAAACAATTTAGTGGTACAAGTATCATGCATACACAATTACCCCACTATATTGCTTTAAATTGGTACTTGGGTGGTATTAAAAATGGAGTGAGAGGTCTCAGTCCTGTGCTTTGATGAACATTCTCATCTCCCATTGATTTCTGTGTCATCTTGTAATATTCAGCCCTGTTTGGAATGTTGCCTATATGTACAATTCAATGTACTGCAAATGAAACAATAACATTATCTACTTCCTTTATATAAATTCCTGTTGATGGCTTATTATAATATCTATTTTTCTGTAAACTAAGTGACCAGGTTTTGCAACATAATGTTCCTTGTAGCTGAATGCTACTTTTTAGACAAGAGGTAGGAAACAATTCCATGAAATTTGTTGAGTATGGTGTCCCTACTTGTTTTCACTTTTTGGAAATGCAATAATTTATTAAACTAGACATTTCCACGAGATGTTAACTTCAGGCTGTTCTGCGGACTCTCCATCTGTGGAGTAAGTGGTCAATAAGCACAGTTCCCAGTGAACACATGAACATATCACAAGGGTAGTATGGCAAATATAACAGACAGACCATAGAATAAATACAAGGAACCTACAATAGTCATGTTATTGAGGCATCCTTTCCAACATGGGATTGAAGCAGCATCATAGCACAGTCTGTAGAATATGACATTGTACTGTCTTTGCTGTACTTGTCCAATGCAGAAAAAAGGTGTATTGCCTTGCACTGTCATTTTGTATCTTCTAAGTACTACGCTCACTTTGAAAAATTCCATGCTTTGTGAGGGGGTCATTCATCTAACTGGGAACCTGGCAACAAGTTTGTCTTCTTGACCCTTCTTTCTTTAGTTAAAAAACATGTTCTTTATTAATCTGTCCATATTTCAAACAATTGTCAGAAGATATTATTGATTTACGTGAGTGCATAGGTACCTATCTTAAAAAATGAGAAAGAGTTGGGAGGAAGTTAAGCTTTAAGCTTCTCTGATGTCTTTTAAAGTACTTCCAAACAATGACTTCTGCCTTTAAGGAACTTCTGTATCAATAGGAGAAATTCAGTTTTATCTTTTACAATGGCCTCACATTGTACAGTTGGACATGGTTTAACAGAAAGCACTTGTAACCATTGTGTTAACATGGATTATAGTGATTTGGGATTAAGCACAGGTCTATACTAAAACTGGCCAGAAGAGGTAGCCAAGCTATCTCTGTCCTTTTTGTTTGCTGGATTGCTTCCCTAATTTAGATGCAAACAGTAAAATCCTAACTCCACTGGTTTACCTTTCCATTCCTGAAGCAGGTAGGTCTGGGTAGACCCTGAAACCAAAATTTCATTTTCGATAGCATGTCATAAGGTAGATTGTTGCCTTTGCAAATTCATGTCTTTGAACCATTTAGTCTCTATAGCCGTGTCCAGACAAGCGAGTACGTGCCTGTTGCAGCATATCAAAGCGGTTTGAGATGCTGGTGGAGGCATGCCACAAAAATAATGCACTCTAAATTTGATGCTGGGAAATCCCAAAATCAAAAGAAAACACCCTAGAAAAAATGGTGCAGGGTGCAGTCCTGGAGTGTTCCTGGAGGTTACCGGAAGCTTGGTCTCTCAAGGAGGCACTCTAGCACCCAACCAGAGTGTTTCTATGCCTGCTGTGTGCCCCTGCTGTGCCAGCATGCTGCCTCAGCATGCTGCCTCAAATGCCTCCTGCTGTAAAACATTAGCAAAGCCAGTCAGTGAAAATGGAAATGAAGGAGTCAGAGGGTGAGGGACAGGCTGGGGTGGGATAGGGGGAGGTGGGGAGGATAGGGGGATGTAACAGTGCAGGTAAAAGTGCAGAGATACCTGGGGAGTCAGATGTTTGGCAGGTTGCAGTGTGTGAGAATTCCACTGTCTATACTGAGTCCATGAGTTTCTGTACCCACCACCTAGGAGGCTGATGAAGTGCAGTTCATAGGCCCAGCTCTGAAAAGTGGTTTGTACATTCAAACAAACACCTAACCTCATCACCAAAACTGAAGCCAACTTCCTACAGCACAAAACACAAAACCTGCCAGTATCCCCACAAACTGCACACCAAAATCTATCAAAGACAACAAAACCCAACTACTTGTGGGGGCACATTCCTCACCAAAAAGACACTCTGCCCCCAGTCTCTCAGGCCTGATCCTGACAGGGAAAAAATTACAAACCACTTTTCACAGCTGGGCCTATGAACTTCACTTCATCAGCCTCCTAGGTGCAGAAACTCATGGATTCAATATAGATTAGACAGTGGAATTCTGACACACTGCAACCTGCCGGACATCTGATTCCCCAGGTACCTCTGCACTTTTACCTGTGCCACTACATCCCACTTTCCCCCACCCCCACCCCAGCCTGTCCCTCACCCCCTGCCACCTCCATTTCCATTTTCACTAACTGGCTTTCTGGCCTGTATTGCATGTCAGGCCAGCCTCTGGCATCTTTACTATTCCTTCCATCCAGGACGAGGAGACACACCAACTGCAGATACTTCCTTAGCCTGACAAAAGGTTTTTCAACCCAAAAGCTGGCATCCTGAGCAGTTAAGCTGAGCATACCCAGAGCCTCACAACTGCACTGCAACCAGCAAGCGTCAGGCCTGTCAAAGACATGACAGAGTTGGGCTTTCCCCAGCAGGGACTCTGTGTGTGTGTGTGTGTGCGTGCGTGCGTGCGTGCATGCGTGCGTGCATTAGCTGGAGGTTATGGCACCTCCTACCCACCTTTCACCGAGGGATTGTTGGTCCTGGCATTTACAGGGCTGTGGCACTGCCAACAGTCCCACCAGGCCTCCCTACTCTGGCAGGGTACAGTTTTAGTGGTCATGGCCAGGACCTGGGGCCTCCTCCTTTCCCATAGACCCATCCCATACCTCCAAGTTTGTCCTGGCAGGGGAACAAGCTCAGCAGGGACATGTTCTTCCCCTGCTGGCTGGTGATGCAGTTAGTGCCCCCTCCAGCTAAGAGTGGGGCATTACCTGTTTTTTTTTTTAATTCAAAAAAGGAAATCAGTGCAGATGGAGTGAGGAGGGTGGCACCCCTCTGCAGGTGGAGCTTGGGGAACCCCAGCAGCAGGAGATTCACCTTCAAGAACACCAGCTGCTCCACCAAAGCAGGATCCAAACAGGTGCAGTGGGGTGTCACAACATCCCCAGAAATGCTGAACACCCTGTCACTTGGAACACTGGTTGGTGGACAGGATAGGTGTTGCTGGGCAACTGTCACTAGATCCTGCCACATCTGGCTGTGGCTTACCCAGTAAGCCATGGGGTTGCAGTCCAGTGGCTCCACGTCCTTGGTGAGATAGGTAGCCACTGAAGCCTCGGCGCTACCTGCCCAAGGTTGGGGTCTGGTGCGTTTGGACCCCAGTATTGAAGCCATGCCCACGGCCCACATTGGCAGTGGCTGGCGTGGAGGAGACTGGCTGGTGCTGGTGCCGGTGCCGGTGGCAGTGCTCGAGCTGGGAGTGCTGGCATGGGAAAGTGAATTCCCCTCTTCCACATTCCCTCACCTCTGCCCTTTGGCCTCCCTGTCTTTGTTGACCAGCATCTGTGTCCACTGATTGAGGGTTTTGGTGCTGCCAGTGCACCTGCTCCCCTTTCCCCTTGGGTCGCACATGCCCACCAGCATGTGGACCGTACTGGACCAGAAGGGATCCAGCCATCTCCTGATGCCCTCCTTCAGCCACCTCACCAGTGCCTGCATGTCTGATGACAGCAGCCTGCCCCAGCCAAGAACATTCATCTCCTAGAAAATCTCCATTTGGTTCTCCAGTTCCCTCACTATGGGGATCACCTGGCTGAGGAGGGCATTGCCAGCATTAAGGGTCTTGGTGGCCTTGAGGAACAGCTTGAGGACCACCAAGATCTGGGAGATAATACCCCACTCAGCTCTATTCAGGAGGCCACTGACCCCAATCTCCCCAAGCAAGGCCATATCATGGATGACCTTCTGTTGCTCCACCAACCTTTCCAACATTAGGTATGTGGAGTTCCACCGAGTCTCCACCTCCTGAATAATTTTGTGCTATGGGATGCTCAACTCTGCCTGTTTCTCCCACAGCATCTTGCTCCCCTTGATACTGCAGTGGAAGTAGCCTGACTGATCGCACCAGTACCCTGTGAGGGAGAGGTAGGTGTGATTGCCACCCTGGCTGCTCCAGATGTCTGAGGTGAAGTGCAAGGCTACCTGTGGCCCTGCCTTGCGCAGCTCCTCACTGAAGTACTCCCTGCATGCCTCATACAGGGAAGGCACCACCATCCTGCTAAAGGATACAGGCACTTGGTAAGATGGGGCCACAAGCTCCATGAGCCTCATGAACCTTGGCTGCTCAACTAGGGAGAGCAAGCATTTCCCCAATGCTCTGGGTGATCTCGCTCACCTTTGCAATTCACCCCCCTTTCTGTCCACCTTTCCCCCACTGTTCCAGGGTGGCCTGCCTCTGCCTTGGGGGAATGGGGGCTTTGGGGGACCTGCTTGAGATGCATCTGTGGCTGCATGACAAGGTGCGGTTGACCTTCCTGACTGCATCCCCACACTGTCGGCCCATGTTCATTTTGGCATCAATAATGACTCCAAGATCGTTTTCTGCCTCTGCACTGATGAGAAGGGAGTTCCCCAGCCTGTAGGTGTGCTGCTGGTTCTTCCTCCCCAGGTGCACTTCCTCCCCCTTGCACTTGTCAGTGTTGAAACCCATCCTGTTCTCATCTGCCCATCCCTGTAACCTGTCTAGGTCCAATTGTAGCCTATTCCTCCCTTCTAGCATGCCCACTTCCCCCCACAACTTAGTGTGATCTGTGAATTTGAACAGGGTGCTTTTTACCCCCTCGTCCAAGTCGCTGATGAAGATATTGAACAGTGCGGGCCCGAGGACCAAGCCCTGCGGAACCCCACTGCCCACATCCCTCCAGGTCGAATAGGACCTGTCCACCACCACTCTCTGGGTGCACCCCTCCAGCCAGTTTGTGACTGAATTTACTGTGTAGGTGTGAATGCCACAGTCCCCTAGTTTTTTAATGAGAATGGGGTGAGAGACGGTGTTGAAGGCCTTCCTAAAGTCCAGAAATACTACGTCCCCTGCTACACCTGCGTCTAAGGATTTTGTGACCTCATCATAGAAGGCCACCAGGTTGGTCTGACAGGACCTACCTCTAATGAACCCATGTTGCTTGCCTCTAAGCATAGGTGGTGCAGGTGCAGAGACATCAGGTACAGGTACTGATCCCACCTCCTTGCTTCCACTGGCAGCAGAATCATCATGGCTGCTTGGGAAGAGTATGTTTGGGGGAGGGGAGGACTTGCAGCTCTAGCCCTTCCCCTGTCCCTACCCTTCCAGAAGACTTGGCACCTGCCTTTCCAGCACACTTCGTATTAATCTTTCCTGTGCTGCAAAAGGTGCGTCTGTCTGACTTCTTCAAGCTTGCATGAATTGTTTGCTTTGCTTTCTGTAGACTGCAGCTTCATTCTTGCTGGCTTGTTACTAATTATATGGTGTGTGTTTGTATTGTTTTTCAGTTGTGTGGTCTCTGCTGTTACTCTGAATGGGTGACTGTCTGACTTTTCCCTCTTCTTCCTCTGGGTTTTGTTTCTTACTATAATGTTCTGTGTTGTGTAGTATACCTAAAATATCTTCTTTCTGAATCTCTATCTGACTTCTTCTGTGTTCTCTTTAGTCAATATGTAAACTACTAAAACTAACTATAATCATATTAATAACTAATGTAATAGCTATACAATTTCTTCTATGAATATCTGAATTTTCTTTTTCTATGTGTGTATAAGTGTGTGCAATGTGTGCCTCTCTGCATAGTGATGGATTACACTGCCAGGGAAAACACTGAGCTTTCTTTTTTTAAAGTTTGCAAAAAAAGAAAAGAAAAATAGAGCAAATATTAATTAAAAGAAGTGAATTGGATAGTATTAAGTAAAGAGATTCTAAGCTAAGCTTAGCTAAGATAAGCTGAATGCTATCCAGTCCTTTCTAAGAACAAAAAGGACCAGACAACTGACTGACTATGAAGCAAGCCAGGCAGCATAGTACCTTTCTGATGCTGTTGCTCACTCTGAACAAGCTCACAAAAGGCACAGCAAGCCTGCAGACAGAGGCTTTTATGCTTTTTCTATGTACCTCCCCCAACACTGTAATTGGAAGGCCAGTCAGAGAGAAATCATGCTCACTGGCCAGCTAGACATGTCAGTCTTTCCCTGCCCCCCCCCTCCACTCCCCTTCCCCTCATACTCCCCCTCCTTCTTCTAAGTTTCTGTTTCCCCATACAGACAGCCCTCCAAATCTCTGAATCACTGAATCTTTTCTGAATCGATTCGGAAAGCCTAAAACTTCTAGCAATTCAATTTGGATTAATAGATTTGGCCTCCAAATCATCCAAATAATTTCTGAATCGGAATTGTGATCCAAAGCTTTGCACAGCCCTATAAACTGACCTGGGGACATGTCTACACATACAGTGACATGGAAGCAGTTTCGCTGCTCCTAAAAGCAATCTGCTCCCACCACGAGGCACACTTCAACCAGTATCTGGGCTGGACCAGTGCCCTGGTGGAGTGCATCTTTGTCAGGCTCAAGGGATGCTGGTGTACCCTCACCACAGCCTCAAGATCTCTGATGCCAACAGCCCTTGGGCCATTGTCTCTATCTGCATTCTGCATAACATCTATGCAGTGTGGGGGCAGCTGTTTTATGAGGCCTGGGGGGATAGGCAGAGGGGGAAGAGGACACCTGGCAGTGGGAGTGATGGAGATGGGCCCCTCCCTCTGAGGCCCTGGGTAAGCTGGAAACATTAATACAGGAATTTTTTTTTATGTAAACTTCTGTGTCTCCTGTCATTTGTATCCTCATGTCAACAAGCAGGACTTTTCCCAAAGCTGAGAACCAGTGTGGGGGTCAGCTGGGGTTCTTATCAAGGCTGATTAAGTTTCCTTTGGTACCCGGGATCCCCATGCCCAGGACAGCTTCCCCCAAAGTAGGGTTGGGGGGGCCATGATCAGTCTACTCCAACTCCCCCTCCCCCCGTGATCACCACAGACTGGCCAGCTAATCACCCAACCCCCACACAGCAGGGGCATGGTGTGAGTTGAGGTGAAGAAAGAAACAGCCCAGGCTCAATAAAAGGAATTTTCTTATCACTTAGTCTATTTACATGTCAATCTTTTAACTGCTGCATTGGCGGATCATCATGGCCTACAGTCATATCCCCCCAGCCTACAACCAGATCCCTTCAGTGCTTGTTTTCGCCCTTGTCCTTTACCCCACAAGCTTGCCCCTCTTTTCTGGTACTCCTGTTCCTTCTAAACCTATTTTTATCCCCAGCAGCATGTCCCTGTACCCCTTTGACCACCCTCTGCTTGCCATTGCTTTCTGACAGTCATACTGCTGTCTCTTTCTGTGAGTGCAGGGGGCTGCAGGTCAGGAGTGAGGGGCACCAGCTGGGATGAAGAGGAAGGGAGCTGCAGGTAGGGATAGGGAGTGAGGTGCACAGGCAGGGTTTGGGGGGTGGGGGAGAGCTGGAAGGGCAGGGAGCTTCAGGTCAGGAGTGAAGGGCACCGGCTGGGCTGGGGGGCTTCAGGTTAGCTAGGAATAAGAGGCACTGGCAGGGCTGGTGGAGCAGGGGCCTTCAGGTTGGGAGTGAAAGACAAAGGCAGGGGTGGTGGGTAGCAGTGGCTTAGCTGTAAGGCATGTTTTCTATGTGATTGTTGTATATTGTGCCTCCTGTAGAACTGGAGAGGACCATTTCCTATCCCCACTCGGACCATTACCTTAAGATTCCTCAGCAGAACCTGTAAAACTAGTTGAGTGACTGTGGCCAAATCCTGGAGTGGTGAAATCTGACAGTGCATTGTTCTATCAGAATTTCACAGTGACCCTATTTGCATGCCAATTCAAGTTTCACCCCAGCTCAGGTTACATCTCTCTCATCAGTCTGTACCTTGAGGCAGACCTCTGAACCTGGCTTTCCAAGAGTTTGAACAGAGTTTACCCAGTTCAATAAACCATTCTGTGATGTGACTGTTCTGGGGCCAGCAATATTATTGTTGTCTTGTTGCTTACCCCATTCGGAATAGAGGAAGTCATGCCCTAGCAAGCAGTCCACAGAGACAGATCTCCATTCCTGCATTACCTTTCGGCATGCCAAAGGACTATTCCATTATTAAATACTCAGAGCTACCTGACTTGTACCACATGCATCTAATGCTACATGTTAGGGTTCTCTCCTAGAATTGGTAAAAACCAGCTTAGCTATGACTTGCACTTGGCAAGCCATGCACTTTATTTGCTCTGTTCATCAGTCACCATAACAGAATTTCCAAATCAATATTTGAATAAAAAAGTTTTGTGACACTTCCCTTAATGTTTTTTGTGTTTTTTTTTGTTCATTTAAAAAAAAAAAGTTTCCATCAAATACACAAGAAACTAGGCAAAAATAATCAAAATATTTTGTTTCTTTAGTCCTATAGTCATTAGAATTAAATGTGCATCTCTCACATTCATAAAACAAAATCAAACCTTCTTGAGCATCTTGACAGCACATTCAATGCTTCACTGAATATTATTTCCACACTTGAGTTAATGTTCACCTGAGTTAATATTTTTATGCCTGACAATGCATTTAGCTAAAGTTAAAAATGTCTAAATGGCTGAGAAATAGGATCTACATTACCAGGAGCAGCTAACAGAGAGAAAAATTGCAGAAAAAAAAAATCTTGATTAGTGAAATACTAAGACACTTAAGGAGACAGAGTTATTAAGACCAGTGGAATAAAGAGTTTAGAAAGAATTAAGTAGGTTATAATGAGTCATGAAGTCAAGTGACTCCCTCTCTGTTGCCTGAATAGAAATGCCGATGCTACTGCCAGGAAGTTGTTTTTAAACTTTTGGTGGACTAAGAGCATACTCCCTATCCCCCCTCTGCCCAATCTGTCCCTAAAGGAAACACAGAACCATTCAGTACTCAACTAATAGGGTTTCTTACTTTAAGGAGGATTCAATATGGTACTAAACGTGTGTTCTTGCATGAGGGTTGAGGATGTATGGCTGCCATGTGAAGTCTAAATGATATGGTAATTCAACCTACAATAAAAGAATGAACCAATATCTCAAAGATACAGAAGATAGATATGTACAAGTGTTTTTAGTGGCATGAAATCCAAGGTGCCTAACAATATAAATAGAATTTGGATTAGTTAAGAGCAACAAAAATCTTACCATTATTTTTCAGATAGATTTCTCCCATGAAGATGTATAACCAGGAAAATTCTCCCCTGCACCAGTCTTTTTTTCATCCTCCATATTTGCTAAGAACAATCGTGTCTTGGCAAGATTAAAGAAAAGGCTATTTAGAAGCCCAGATATCAAAAGCACAATTAGGTAACAAAAACCCTGTCATACCAGCATTGAATGTGAGAGACAGATAAGTTTGGGTATTGTGTGTGCAGCACCAGAAACTCAATTTTTGCTGCCAAATAGTGGCTCTGAGAGGTAGTACAGAGATATTGAAAAAAGGAACCAGAGGCAAGATAAATCTGAAGAGACATCACAGTGGACACAAATCTGTATGCTTCCAGAAAGAGTCTCTTATCTACTGTCATCATAAATAAACATCAGTATTAGAGGAGTAGGAGTTTCATTTAGATATGGATAGTGTAATAGATGACAATAGAGCCTCTGAAAACAGCTTATTGTTCTTTGCATGCATGTGGTTTTCCTACACAGCAAGCACAAGGTAATTTATAGGGAGGCAATAGTACAGACTAAGGGTTTCATTCAGAGCTGACTGTGACTGAAGATCTGATTTGTATGCACTGAAGGTTTGAGAATGCTAAAATAATGTTGCCAAAATCAGGGAAGGCGCTGGAAAAAAAAAATAGATTGGGATAGGAGGGGACTGTGCTGAATTTCCTTTGTGTAAAGAGACCTTCTGAGTTTTGAGGACCTCATGCTGAATCTGACAGAGTGAAGAAGGTAATGTTAGAATGAAGTTGTAGCCAAGATGGTTCAGGAATTGTGCAAGAAGCAAGGATTTTTAGGAGTGATATCTTTTATTGGATCAACTGCATAACTGGAATAAAATTGGACAAGTTTTCCAATGTAAAACATTTTTTCTACAGGGAAGAAGAAACAAACAGGGAAGAAGAAAGGCAGACCCCTGTTACAGTTGCCCCCAGAATAAGGGATTTGCTTGCTTGAAAAATCTAATGGTGCTGGGTAGTTACAAATTCTTCTGCTGCAAGAACAGATTTTGTAGGTAGGTAACAGGATTAGGTTGTCATGGTACTATAAAAAAAAAAAACACTATTAGAAAGTACATGTCATCCCAAGTAGAAGGATGTTTGACAGTCTAATTATGACTTTTTATCTGAAAGAATACTCAGTATTACAAGATAGATCAATAGAGCTATCTGTTGAAGTCTATAGGCTAATATGTAAAAAAAAAAATCACTTTTGTAATAAGAATTATAATGTAAAAGCACTAAGCAGGTTTTGAGAGATGTATTTCTGAAGAAAACCAAAATGACTCTTATTGCTAAAACGACGGACAGTGGTTTAAAGTTCTAAGAAAAAGATGAGCTAAAACATTGCACTAAGACTCTAGTTTGATTCCTGATTTAACCATTACCCAGTTATAAGAATTTCAGTAAATTTCTCTGTGGGCATGTCTACATGTGCCAATTTAAGGTACATTAGCTGTTGTAAGGTGCATTAATGTACTTTAAAAATGGCAATTTTAGGCTAATTGCCTAAAATAGGTATCAAATTTAGGCATGATTAGTTAAGGCACATTAGGCCATGTGTAGACACCTTAAAGCATTTTAACACTGTCTATGTTGACTGAGCAGGCTGGAGCTGAGCCCACAGGGCCCTGCGCTGCCGCTGGGTGCCATGAAGATGAAGTGGCAGGTGCTGTTCTCCAAGCTGCAGACACAAGAGCTGGAGCTGGAGTGGTGGTTCCACCTGCAGCAGTATCTGTTGGTGTGCTGAATGTCTTGGGACTAAGTTGGTAGAGGGGGCAGGGGGCACGAGGGCTCCTGTCAAAGCACAAGGAAAAGTCCCTCCATGACTCCCTGCAAAAGAAGGGAGCAGTGAAGCATGGGCAGGGCCTTTGTTAGCAGCTCCCCTGCGCCTTTCCCACAGGGCAGTTTTACTGGCTGGGCAATGCAATCTTGTGATGTGGGGAGGGAATCCTTGCTGCCCACCGAGGATTCAGGCACCCTTAGAAGCCTATGCTGGGGCTCTCAACCAGGACAACAGGTGGACTGGGGCTGCATCTGCCCGCGGTGCCCAGCACAACCTTCCCTGCTTCACCTATCTCTGTCCTGAGCAAGCGTCTGGCCTCACTGCTGGACACTGCCTATGGGAGAGGTGGTGTGAGCTCCTGGGGGCTCTGTGTGGCTCAGCCCAGGCAGGCTGGGTGCAACATGGGCAGGGCCTCAGCCTTGGATTAGGCAGGCCAAGAAGAGAGCTGAGCCCCAACCTGTGTTGCACCCAGCCTGCCCAAGCTGAACTGTACAGATCCACCAGGAGCTCACAGCACCTCTCCCATGGGCAGTGCTCAGCAGGGAGGCCAGAATTTTGCCTGGGACAGAGGTGGGTGGCATTGGTGGCAGATGCAGTCTCAGTCTGCCTGCTGCCCTGGGCAGTAGCTCCAGCATGGGCTACTAAGGGCACCTGAATGCTGGGCGGGCAGCAAGGCTTCCCACCCGTGCAGAGCTGCATTGTTCACTCAGCAAACCTGCCTTAAGGGAGAGGCACAGGGGAGCCACTAGCAAAGGCCCTGCACATGCTGCAGTGCCCCCATGACTCCCCTGCAGGGGTGTCATGGGGGGACCTTTCTCTTGTGTTTTGACAGGAGCCCTCACACCTCCTGCTCCTTCTGCCATCTTAGTCCCAAGTTGGTCAGCACACCAACAGGTACTGCTGCTGCCTGAACTGCCACTCCTGCTTCAGCATCTGCACCTTGGAGAAGAGCACCCACAACTTCTTCATCTTGGTGGCACCTAGCATCAGCACGGGGCATCATGGGCTCAGCTCTGGCCCACTTTGTCCTGATGCTGTGGAGGCAGAAACATGGGGAGAGGGTTGGGGTTGGGGCTAGAACCAGGGCCAGACTGATCAAGTCCACTGGAACTGGAGGCTACCACCACCTCAGCCGGCACTGGGCTGCAAATCCTGACTACCCTGGTGTGGGCTTGTGGGGAGGAAGGGGAGCATCCAGGGTGCTGACCAGGACAGGCTGCAAAACTGTTTGCCCAGTGAGTTTTTAAGGTGCCTTAATGTGTGCATGTGTAGACGGGCACCTAAATTGCCTTAATGTGCCTAAGGCTAAGGCTCAAGAAGTTAAGGCATGCTTAAATTCATGTGTAGACACACTTGTCTATCTTTCATCTCCTGAACTTAGTACATATTTGTTCTTACCCTGTATATATTCTTCTGTACCATCTCTTATTTTGGTGTTTGTGTACTTCCTAGCTCAATGCGACTGTACTGCTGGAACTGATTATGGACTTTACATGCTACTAGAGTACTACTAATATATTTTTCAGTAACAGAAAAAAACCCAAAACCCACGTTCATTTACCTCATGACTGCTTCCAGAAATCGGAGGCTTAATATTGGCAAGGTGGTTTTAACTATCATCTAGAGATCATCTGATACAAGATACTTACTCTTCTATTTAATTGCCTGTCCAGAATTTGACTGACAGGTTTTTTTTTTGTACTAGGTTATTGAATTTGGGAAAAATGTAACAAATCTTATTATCACAAAATACACAGCAAAAGATATATGTTGGACTTGGTGCCTGCCACTTTAAGGGCTAGGCCAGGGAGAGGGCAGGTGCCTGATGAGGGTGGCCATTTAATACCCAGCACTCTGTGCTGAAGGGGAGCAGTTTGTGACTGGCCAGCAGGGAAGAAAAATCTGTCTGCTGAGCTCTGCTACTCCAGGAAGACCTTGGAGGTAAGGGCAGAAGCTTTTGGGGATGGTTAGGAGGCTTATGGGGATGGTTTGGTCCTGGGCATGACCTAAATCTGCAGCCTGCTAGAGATGGGTAGCCTGGTGGGGCTGTTCATGGTGGGACAGCCCCCACAAAATGCCAGGCCAGTTACCACCCCAGTGAAAGATGGGTCAGGGTGCCTTAATAACCCCAGCTCTCAGAACCGGGTGGGTAACCCGGTAGTAGGGCCTGGGAAGGTGGACCCATGTAAAAGAGTGTGGGCTAGTTGCTTAGAAGCCTGACTTGAGGCACCCTCAACTGGTCAATGCTGGTGCCAGGACCAGAAGGGTCAAAAGGCCTGGGGGATGCCCAAAGGGATGCCCAGAGCTGTAGGCCTGGGATTCCAACTGGCCTTGGAGGTGAGGCCAGGGCCTGTGTGGCCAAAGGTTCTGGGGGGGCCACACCTGAGAAGGGGAAGAGTGCAGGGAGTTAGGAAGCCCAGAATGAAGATGGAGTAGGCCCCCTGATAGGAGGGATTTAGTTGGAGTCCATACTACAGGGTTATGGGGCCCAGCGTGGGGCCAGAGACGTTAGGAACTGAGGTACCATCTGCAAAGCATGGGCTGTGGTGTAGGGAAGGTTTCAGAGCCACAGATAATGTCCCCTGGCATCAGGACAGGAAACAGGCAGCCTCCCACCTGGGTAATACCTTAATCATTTTCCATCAAGGTGTGGCAGGTGAAAGAGGCAGGCTGTTAGCCCAGAAACAGGTGGATGGGCCAACTCATAACCGGCCCTGCAAAGTCCCCCCTGTTACAGACTTAAATTGGGGATCTACCCTAACAAGTAGTTTAGTAAAATGGTATCTTGTGATTTCATATTTAACACACTCAATTTACAAGTCAGAATATTTTCCATCCTGCCTGCTGAGTCCCAAGCTCATGTTAGGCTGGGTCAGTAAAGATATCTTCTTTCTATCTTGTATGTCAACAATTTACAAAGCTTTACCAGGCAAAGTGCTTTCCTAGATACACCTGTTTAATGTAATTGTCTTTACTTTATGACCTTGCTGTACAACTCCTGGGTGAATTTCACATGATGTCTTCTAACTAACAACAAACAGGCTTGCACCACTTTTATGTAATCAATGTTATAACCATACTAACCCTCTTGACAAGTGGTAGCACACATAAAAAAGTTGCTCTACAAGAGTAACAATGAGATAACAAGATAGTAAATTAAACATTGATACAAAATACAACTTACTGAATCACTTTTTGTTATTTATAACCATAATCCTTATGGCATATTTAGTTCAGCATGCTTTTTACACTTGTGAAGAGAGAACCATGCTTTATTTCAAACAGCTTACAAAACCATTAAGACACACTAAAGATAAGACTCATGTCAATGGCTTAAGAAACTGAGGTAATGATTAATAAACCATTGCTGAATAGCGTTAAAGCCTAGAATACAGCATTCATGTCATTGAGTCTGACTTTATACAGAAAACTGATGTAAACAAATCCCCAAGGGGGGCATCTGCTTGGGACCTCCATGGCCTTGTTTGGGCTGTGAGCATCCTCTGAAGCCAGATCAGACATGGCTTCTAATGTATTGGGAAGACCTGGCTTCTGATTCTGAGACCATGGCCTTTTGGCCTCTTATCTTCCTTGGCTATCCAAGGCCTTGCCTTTGGGACCTACCTTCCAGTTCAGTTCTTGAGAGAGGGATTTCATCTGTTCAAAGGGGAATAGAAGACAGACCAAGTGCCAAGTAGGAAAGCTCAAAGTTTCTCTTCAGTAAAGGCATTTATTTGGGGACACTGATACTGGGGTCTCCCAATCCCAGCACTAAGACCCCTCCCTCCCCTCTCCAATCTGGAGATTTAATAGGGATTATGTGTGTCAGGGGTTTGGAATATTGTGTTTTTAAATGATTCAAAGCCTGTTACACTTGAAAATGTTGCAGATGTTACATTTGGTTCCACCCTTAGAAAGGCATCTAATCTTTTCAAGTAAAGACTTCAAGTGAGGAGAGTCTATCATATACCTAGGCACACTATTTCAATGGTTAAATAAGAAGTTGTATCATCAGTTGTATCAATCAGCCTCAGAAGTTGTATCATATTTCTAGTCAGAGTTTATCTAGATTCAATTTTCAACCATAGAATCTCAATATATTTTTATCTGCTAAATAGCTGACTATTCTAGAAATCTTTTTTCTCATATAGGTATGTATAGGTTTTGATCAGAGCATATGTTAATTCTCTTGGATAAATGAGACACTTCATTATGAAGTATTTCACTTTAAGGCAGGTATTCAACACATCAGTCTATCTTTTTTAACCCTTTGTTTTTAATTCAATATGTATTTAGAAAGCCAAAGTTTATTAGGTGGGAAGGGAGTATAGATTATGTAACAGACTGGGCTTTATAAGAGCTTGAAGGAAAGTTAACAGAGGAGACCAAGTGAGACTTGCCGATTTTGAGAGAAGCAGAAATAAAGAAAGTTTTAAAAGGAGATGAAAGTAGAAGAAATTATAAAGGAATGGGAAAGAGCATGGGGATGAGGTGCAAAATATGAAGAAAGAGCTGGGTTACATTATGTCAAGCACAGGCACAATCACAAATTAAAACAAGAAGTTGAGGACAAGAAAATGTATGAGCAGTAGTGTAACAAAGGGAATAGGGGTAAGGAGCAACTGAGGCATCATCCCTAAGTGCTGACTTGGACTAGGAGGAGCTGCCCCATGTACTGCAGATGTTCATGGCATTCAAGCATCTAGTTACACCTCTGTTTAGCAGTCATTGGATGGTTCTAAAGAGCAGGTGAGGGGTTCAACTTGGAGCAAGAAGCAGAAGGTAGGTGAATTTTGGTTAGACTGCAAGGAGAAAGAGGTGAAAAGCTGGAGGTGAGCAGTTACTTAGAAAGCAAGCATATAGTAACCAGACTGAGAGGAGAGGGGTGCAATCATGATTCTAGCCATGGGGATATGGAAAAAAGGGCCTTATATTAAAGAGGAAGAAATAGAGAGACCTCTAAGAGGAAAAAAGTCTTTAAATGATGGCAGATTTAGGGCCTGGGAAACAGGAAGGGAACCTGAAAAAAGAATGAGTGAATACTAATGGAAAGATTTTTTCCTAATTAGACAATATTACATGATTTATGTACATCATGTGGAAAATGGAGTTATTGTAGATATATAATGGGGTATCTGAGAGTAGAATTTAGCCTCTAGTGGTTAAGGTAGATCAGGCTATATCTTTTACTTAGAAAACTTTGCTCATCAGCATACCACAAAATTCACACACAATAGGCAATGCAATAGGCAATCTTTCAATGAGTACTTACCATTGCTGTGCTGCAGTAAGAACTCGGATTATTTAAATTTGTTCTTTCAACAAAAATGTGGTACAGAATGTTAACGGATATAGAAATATTTGCTGCATAAATAACTACAATTTAACTACACTTGTCAAATTAATGAATGAAGTACATTTCTGTTTTACATTATCCTTGTTTTACTACTTGTACATATTTAATTGTCAACTAATTTACATAACTCAGTGTCTTACATTAGGTCTCCTAGTCAAGTTGCACTGAATTGGCACCCTAGTTTTCTTTGGCATTCCCTCGGAGTCAAGACTGTCTTCCATGATTTTCTTATGCATGTGTACAAAGATGGCTGATGAGGCCTATCTGGGATCGACAGATTCTACTGCAGCTTGGACATGTGTTTCTGTGTCGGGTGAGCAGCACTAGATTCTTGATTTGGTCCATGACATGCTGTTTCTGCTGCTCCCATTTTTCGATCTCTTGTTGTCATGAGGTTTCAAAGCACCCCAGTGCCCGAGAATAAAAATATGCCTCCATCAAAAATAGTCGATAGATCTCCAGTATTATTTTAATTAAGACTTCTGTATTGTTGATATGGTCAGTGTGGAATGACCACATTAATAGTTCATCCTATAAATTTGGTTATGAATATCATCCCATGTACTGCAGCTCCCATGTCATCCTATAAACTTGGTTATATGTCTGCTTGGTGGCAGCCCATAAGTATATAAAGGGTGTGCATCAGCAACAGGGAGAACATCTGTTCACCAGGGCACCCCAAGGGAAGACAAGGTCTAATGGTCACAAACCGCTGGAAGGCCGTTTTAAACTTAACGTAAAGAAAACCCCTTTACCATCCTAGTCTCTACAGTCTGGAATAGACTCACCCCAGAAGTGGTGCAAGCACCTACTTCAGATACCTTCAAGAAATGCTTGGATGTTTATCTTGCTGGGGTGATCTGACCCCAGCTGATTTCTGGCTCCTTGGACAGGGGGCTGGACGTGATGATCTTCTGAGGTCCCTTCCAGCTCTAATGTCTATGAATCTATTAATATTTGTTTCTAAATAGAGGCTTGCATAGATATTGCCAAAAGCTCAGAATTCCCCTGAAAAACAAATAGTGAATTTTTCCCTTTACCATATATGGCCCCTAACATTTATTGGTTATAATCGATTTCAAATATGATTTCTCAATTGTCAAGAGCTGTACACAGCGGTTATCAATAACATATGCAAAACATTTTTTAATAATATTATTTATTAATTCATGCTGCTCAGAGCATTTCCTATGCTGTAAGTTGTTTTATTTTTTTTATAGATTCTGGAGAGAAAGTCATGGATAAAAGTAGTTAATTAAATATTCACTTTTTGGTAGCAATCTCTATTCACATAGGGGATTCCCAGTGTACAGTCAAGGTTAGAAATAACTTAATGGGATATGATACATCTCATTAGAAAACTCATCTGCTTTCTTAAATTCATATAAGATAAGTAGCAATTAGTGCAAGTTCAGGATTTAAAGAGGAATATGTTAGAGTTATTTCCAGAAATGTCAGTCTTTCATTTAGAGCCTTGAAGGTGTCAAACAGTATGAGAAAACTGGAAAATTCCTACTGTATATTTCATTGCCATGTTTAAGCCAGCAAATTTGCAACCTTCTTTCTTTTTTGGGATTTGGAAGTGGTGATCACGATTGCCCAGTAAATAAAAGGTTTGAATATGCAGCTTGCACTGGAGGAATAGGCTCTGGGCACCCTGCCTTCATTTGTGGTCACTTCTAAGAATTGTGTTACACATGCATAATTATGCAAAAGTGCTATCATTAGCCATATTTCTGCAAACTCTTACTTAAATTAATATTTTTATAGGTCAAATTCCTCCTGTTGAGAGGGACAACATATTATTCTACATTCATTAAGCCCTCAGAAAAGGCTACATATAGAATGGCAAAGATTGGAAGTAGTTTTATAAATATAACTGGACTGTGACATTCTATGTCTTCATACAGATATGCCTTTCTACCAGAACAAATTTTCTACTGTTGAAAAATAGCCCAGGAGCTGCATTGTTAAATATGTTCTTCCAGACCCATGGCTGGAGAGCTTCACATGTAAGCTCTCTAGTCAGGGGACAGTAGAGCTGGAGCCATCTGTGCAGGCACTTATGGTTTGCAGTGCAGCAAACCTCTTTGTAGTGCTACAAGCTGCACAAGTTGCATGTCTATCCATACACAGCACTGATAATATGCAGAACTGAGGCAACATTTGCTACTGCAATTTCCCAGTTGCAACCCCCAGTCACACACCCCTTAAAAAAAGCAGTGCAAACCATGCCAAAGTGATGCGCACTGGGACAAATGCAGAGACGGTTGAACAGGCAGGCCAGGGCTGCCTGCTCCCCTATCTTCATGTGCAGTGCAACCTCCATGCTGAGGCACTGTGCACCCCATCCAGCCACTACCCAGCTGGCTGGGGTGCAGGGTGCCTTGAGATGGGGAGCAAGCAGGAAGCCCTGGAGTGGTTTCTCCTTGTCTCCACATGCCTCAACACAGGGTCTGTGCTGCAGAGCCCTCACAGTGAGGCACATGGAAATGGGGGAGAAGCCAGTCCAGGGCAGCCTGCTCCCCTTTCTCAAGGCACCCTGCAACCCATCAGCTTGGAAGTGTCTGGCTGAAGCACAAGGTGCCTCAGTGCAGGGGCTTCACAGCGTGAAGGGACAAGGGAGCAGGTAGCCCTGGGCCGCCTGCTCCCCCAAGTCCATATGCCGGTCCCTAGCTGGCCTGGAAACAGGGTGCTTCAGCACAGAGGTTGCCTGGGGGTTAGCCCCATGCTGAGACACACTGTGCCCCAACCTGCCTCCCCTGCAGCACATGGACCATTGGGACAATGTGTCCCACTGCAAAGCAGGCAGGCAGGGGTGTGCACTGAGGTACAAAGTAGTGGCACAAATTTGTGCTGCTGCCATTTCTGCTTCTGCAAAGGCATGCCCCTGCTCGTGTGGATATGGCCTAGATGGCTGCTCTCCGGGCCACCCCTTCTCTTAGGTGATCCCATTAATTGACAGTCTGTCTTTTCCCCTGCCTGAGAAGGGGGCAAGCTGTCAAGGGGCAGCTGGCAGTTTCCAAAAAGGAGCAGCTGCTACAGACAGCCAGGGAGGATTCCTGTGCCCCCACTTCCTGCCAATCAACTGATAAGCAAGAGGGGGTCAGTCTCCCATGGTGAGAACATTCCTGGCTCTCTTCCCATAAGAGATTAGTCCCTGCTCCTTGTGCTTCTCCAGGCTGAATCAGAAAAGAGCAGAATATGGTTGTAAATATTTGATCATAAATTTCATAGATTTCATGGATTTCATAGACATTAGGGCTGAAAGGGACCTCGGAAGATCTTCAAGCCGAGCCCCCTGCCCCAGGGGCAGGAATTCAGCAGAGGTCATAGGATCCCAGCAAGACAAGCATCCAAATTTCTTTTGATGACGTTCAAAGTAAGTGCTTGAACCACCTCCGGTGGCAGTCTATTCCAGACCTTGGGGGCTCAGATGGTAAAGAAGTTCTTCCTTATGTCCAGCCTGAAATGGTCATGGAGGAATTTGTGACAGTTCAACCTTGGCATCCCCTGGGGCACTCTGGTGAGCACCTCTTATAAACTTATAGGCAGCCACCGGATCACGCATAGCTCTCAGCCTTTCATCATAAGGTCTGTTTTCCTGACCTCTGATCATGTGTGTGGCTCTCTTCTGGACTCTTGCAAGCCTCTCTACATCCTTTTTGAATTGTGGAGCCCAAAACTGGACTCAGTACTCCAGCTTCGGCCTCACCAAGGCTGAGTACAATGGGAGAATGACATCCTGGGATTTGCTTGAAAAGCATCTACGGATGCAAGCCAGCATTTTTCTCACATTACTAACTACAGCATCACATTGATGGCTCATGTTCATCTTGTGGTCAGTCATGACCCCCAAGTCCCCTTCGTCCATAGTGCTAGCCAGCGAAGCACTGCTGAACCTATAAGCATGTTGTGGGTTTTTGTTCCAAAGGTGGAGAACCTTGCATTTTTCAGTGTTGAACACCATCAGGTTCTCATCCACCCATTTCCTGAGCCTGTCAAGATCTGCCTGGATCACCCTCCTGTCCTCAGGTGTGGATGTTTTACCCCAGAGTTTGGTGTCGTCGGTGATTTGGCCATTCCACTTCTGACTCCAATGTTCACATCATTAATGAAGATGTTGAATAGTATACGCCCAAGGACAGAGCCTTAAGGGACCCCACTGGTCACAGTACACCACGACTTCCGTCAGCCACCACACTCTGGGTCTGACCACGGAGCCAATTCCCCAGCCAGGGGATTGTGGCGAAGCTGAGGCCGCAATTGTCCAGTTTTGCTAAGAGGTGATCATGGGATACCAGACCGAAGGCTTTTTTAATGTCAAGATATACTACATCAATCTCTTCTCCCTTGTCCAGGTGATAGGTCACATGGTCGTAAAAGGAAATAAGATTGGTCAAGCAAGACATACCTGCAACAAACCCATGCTGGTTATCCCTCAGGATGTTGCCATCGGCCAGTCTGTTAAGAAAGGTCTCTTTGATAATCTTTTCTAAGGCCTTCCCCGGGATAGAGGTCAGGCTGATGGGCCTGTACTTAGCCGGATCCACTTTCCTCCCTTTCTTGAAGATAGGCACCATATTGGCCTTCCAATCTTTGGGCACTTCACCAGAGTGCCAGGAGTTCTCAAAGATCCGTGCCAGGGGCTGAGCTATGATGCCAGCCAGCTCCTTGAGTACCCAGGTGTGTCAACTGTCAGGGCCGGCTGAGTTGAAGGTATGCAGCCTCTCAAGGTGTTCCTTCACAAGGTCAGCATTAATGGAGGGTAAGGAATCTCCCTCATCCAGACCTTCCCATCCTATAATGGGCAGGGGCGTCCCTTGGGATTGGTGAAAAACTGACACAAAGTACCCATTTAGCATGTTGGATTTTTCCTGGCCATCAGTTGTCAGTTGTTCCATCTGGTTCAGCAGGGGTCCAATGTTGCCCTTGCTTTTCCTCCAGCTCCCTACATATCTAAAAAAGGACTTTTTATTGTCCTTGATACTTGTAGCTAGTTGGAGTTCAGTCACAGACTTGGCTTTCCTGGTTCACTCCCTGCAGGTCTGGACCAGTGCAGAATATTCCTCCTTGGAGGTGGATCCAGACCTCCATTCTTTGTAGGTCTTTCTTTTTAGATGCAGGAGGTCTGCTAGTTTCCTGCAGAGCCAAGGGGGCTGCTGTGCCCTTTTGCTGCCTTTCCTCCGAGATGGGATAGACTTTGCTTGTGCATCCAGGATTGTTCCCTTGAGGAGCAACCAGTCTTCCTGAACTCCCCTCCCCTTTGGATTGTGGTCCCTTAGGGCCTCACTGACAAGCCTCCTGAGCTTGTCAAAGTCAGCTTTCCTGAAGCTGAGGACTTTTGTATTGCTGACAGACTTGCCAGCTTTATGGTGGATGGTGAAGGTGATCAGCTCGTAGTCACTGTCACCCTGCTTCCCTTCAATCATTAGGTCGCTGATTAGGTCATCCCTCATTGCCAGTACCAGGTTGAGCAGCGCTTTACCTCTCATTGGCCCATAGACTTCTTGAGTCAGATAGAGCTTATCCATGCAAGTGAGAAAGCTTTGTGACCATTCAGATTTGGCTGAGTGCTCTTCCCACAAGATGTCTGGGTAGTTGAAATCTCCCATGACAACCATGCACTAGGAGCACGCGGACTCAGCCAATTCCCTGGTGAACTCCTGGTCAAGCTCTTGATCCTGGGTAGGAGGTATGTAGTAGACTCCCACCATTGTGTCCCCTGTGCCATGTTGCCCATGGATTTTAACTCAGAGGGTCTGCCGTCATCCACCCTGGGCACCAATATCAGCTTGCAGGGACGTGTAGCTTTCCTTGACATAGAGAGCTACACCCCCACCCCCTTTGTCTACTCAATCTCTCCTGTACAGGGTATAGCTATCTATACCTGTGGCCCCATCATGGGTGGAGTCCCACCAGATCTCCGTTATCCTTATGACATTGTAATTATTTGTGTTAAGCAGGAGGACAAGTTCCTCCTGTTATTCCCCAAGCTCCTGGCATTTGTGTACAGGCAGCCAAGTGTCCCTTTGGGGGCCCTTGATTTGCCTACAGATCATTCCAGGGCTGGGGCAGGGGTGGGCTCCCTTAAGTGCTTAGGCCTGCTGGCTTTGCAGGGGTTGCTCAGCAGGCCAGCAGTGGCAGTCCCCCCCATCCCCTGGTCAGCTTAGTTTAAAGCCCAGTGGAGCAGGTCAGCCAGTCTGGCTGAGAAGAGCCTCCTCCCCAGCAGAGAGAGGTGGAGGTTGTCCCTTTCCAGCAGCTCACTGCCTTCCTCACCAAAGAACAGACTGTGGTCATGGAAGCTGAAGCCTTCATGATGACACCAGCACTACAGTCTTTGGTTTACTACTTTGATCTTCCTTTCCCTCCTCTGCCCGTAGCCTGAGACTGGGAGGATCGAGGAAAACACCACCTGTGCCCCCAACCCCTTAATCCCTGCTTCCAAATCCCTGTAGCACTTCATGATCCAGATGGAATTGCTCTGAGTTGTGTCATTTGTGCTCACATGGATAAGGAGCATAGGGTAGTGGTCAGTGGGCCAGAGGAGCTTAGGGATCCTCTCCACAATGTCTTGGATATGGGCTCCCAGGAAGCAGCAGATGTCCCAGGCTAAGGGGTTGGGGCAGCAGATTGCCCTCTCAGTTCCCCTCAGGATGGAGTCTCCCATGACAAACACTTTGCATTTTGTCTTTTGGACAGAGGGGGCGGTAGCTACAGTTGAGCCTATGTTGCCTACAGGGGCTGGCAGCTTAGCAGGCTCTGCTGGGGCTGCAAGAGGTTCATACCTGTTGCAAAGCTCTAGTGGGGTGGGGACCTTGATGTGGCGGGCCTTGGGGCCCTTGACCACCTTGGTCCAACCCCTTGGCTGGAGAGAATGGGAGGTCCCCAGGTCCTCTCTTGTCCTGGAAGATGACCTTGGCCTACCCTCTACCTCCAGGGGGTGAAGGGCCTGGCAGTAGGAGTCTATCTCCTGCTCAGCATCCCTGATGGCACACAGTCTCTGGACTATGGCCTGGAGCTCCTCTAGCTGGTGCGCCAGAGACACCAAAAGGGAGCAGACCTCACAAGGGGAGGTAGCCATATTCCTGGACCCCAGACCCTGAAAAAGTGTCAGGCAGCCCCTGCAGATGAAAGCCAGAGGCTCCGTCAGTGTGGAGCCTGGAAACATGGGTTCTGTCTGGGTGGAGGCCTCTGAGGTGCCAGAGGGGGAGGCCACAGACTCTGAGGGGACCCTCAGTGTGCAGCGCATGCCCATCTGCATTTTACCGGTGGTATTCTGGCTACTACTGTGACTACCTACCCTGGGGTGCACTTGCAGGGTCATGGGCCCTCCTGCTCACCCTCCTGCACAAACTCCTGCACTAACATGCATGCCGGGCAGACAAGCGCACCTATTTGCATGGCCTATTTGCTAGGTTCCAGTCATTTTTGAGCTGCGCGTACCTGCAGAAGGGCTTGCCGATAGTGCCGCTTCACTCTAGGAGCTGGGGGGTCCCTGCACCATGGAAGAAGGGGACAAGTGAGTACCCCACCCCTTGCCCTGTCTCACGCACCAGGTGGGACCAGTCATGTGGCTCCCTGGGGCTGGGCAAAGTAGGAGCTGGGGTGGGGCATGTCCCTCCTCGACTCCAACTCTGCTGCCCCGCAGCTGTCTGGGGTAAGGGTCCCTCCCTCCCTGCTGTGAGCCCAACCTCCTTCTGGCTGTGCTAGGAGTATGGGTCAGGGTCCCACTAGTGGGTCTTGGGGGTCCCTGGGCTCAACAGGGGCACAGCAGGCTTCTGCCTGTACATCTCATGCTGGAGCCGGGGACAAACTGAACAGGGACAAATTTATCTCCTGCACTGAAGATTCTGAAAAACAGCACTTAGTTAGATGCTTTTTGTGTTTCCACTGTGTTTCCACTAGGATATGGGGTGAGACCATTAAATTTACTCCCAATATGTTATCAAACAATTATCCTATAGTGGTAATTATCAAGACCCTATTGACCTGTTGTGTCAGGGCACCTTTGCCTGCCACTTTAAGAGGCTTAAGCAGGATGTGGAGCAGCCAGCAGGTGCGGTGGAGCCTAACAAGGTAGGCACATGATCACAAAAGGGCTCCTGGATTGGAGGATGGGGCTGGGCAGCTTCAGTATAAACCCAGGCCCTCAGACCTAAGCGGGCAGTTGCTGCAAGAAGCCAGAGAGGTAACATCACTCAGCCAGAGCTGCTGCTCTCAGAAAACCTGGAGGTTAAGTGTAGGAACTTTGGAGATGGAGGAGGTTCCTGGTCCTGGGGAATGATCTAAAATGACACCTTGCTATGGTTGGATGGTGTGGTGGGGCTTCCTGTGGTGGGGTGGTTCCCAGAAAATTCCACATCAGTAGCCTAGTGTAAGGCGAGTATAGGGCACTGTATAGCCTCTGCCCCCATGACCTGGTGGGTTACTCCATAGAGGGGACAGGTGAGGGGTCCAGGCATGTCATCAGAGGCCTGAAGCCCAAGGGGTATAAAGCCTAGTAGCTCCAGTGAGGGGATGGTGTAGTGGCCACAGCGAAGGGGTGTGTGTGAGTAGGCCTCATACAGTAGGGTCTGCATAAGCAAGCCTGAAGGACTGTGCATAGGCCGGCATTAGAGATCGAGTGAGTTGTATTTGAAGGGATCCAAGACCCGTATGAGGAGAAGGTTACCTGCTCAAGAATGTAGCCAGGAAACCCTTGACTAGTCAATGCTGGGGCCAGGACCAGAATAGTCAAAGGGAAAGGACACCCATGATGAGGGACAGCCAGAGTCAGGGGCCTGGAGTTCTGACTGGCCTAGAAGTGAGCCCAGGGCCTGTATGACCAAAGTTCCCAGAGGGGGCCACTTCTGAGAGGTAAAGGGGTCTAGGGAGTTTGCAGCCCCACATGATGGCAGAGATTAGGCTGCCTGACTAGGAGGGATCCAGGTTGGGGTGCAACATGAGGCCCAGTGTGGGGCCGGAGCCACATAGTGATGCCATTTGTGAGGCATGGGACATGGTGTAGGGGCTGTATGGAGCTGTATGGAGCCATGTAGGGGAGCCAAGCTGTAGGGACAAGCTGTAGGGGCTGTATGGAGCCATGTATTATGCCCTTGGCATCAGACATTAAATGGGCAGCCTCCCACCTATAAACAAAAACTCTAAGGTTACATCAAAGGTGTGACAGCAGAGGCAGGTGGGTGAGCCAACATATGGACTGGCTGCATGATGGCTCCCTGTCATACCTGTCCTTTATTTGAAATGGGAAACTAGATGTAAAAGTGAGTTAAGGTTGGAGAAAAGATCCCAGAAATAGTTGTGATTTCCTCTCCTTTCCATGTCATAGAAATTTTTGTTTTGATGTTAATTTTCTGATGAGTGATTCTAGATGTAAAAGTTTCTATATTCCATTATTGATTTCCTGTTTTCCAGCCACCTCTACATGAGATGCTTACTGTTCAGTAGATCATTATTACTGTACAGTAGCATCACGTGACACAACACTACTGAGCAGTAGTAATGAGCTACTGAGCAGTTAGTGTCACCAAAAATCCATTCAGGAATGCTACTGCACAGTAACTCTTGTTATTGTGCAGTCATTTAGTACTTGTATATTCAAGTACTAAATGACTGCACAGTAACAAGTGCTCAGTCAGTGTATCGTGTAGACATGGCCACTAGTTCCCCAATATATCTCTTCTTGGTTTACTGAATATTTTACATATGTGACCCTCTAGTCCATTATGGTCCTATCTATCTAAATGTTCCTACCAACCTGTGTTCTGAGTAAGGCTAGCAAAAGAGACTATGGCATGGAGGAATGGCAGACAATATTTAATAACACGTTTGTGTAGTCTTTTTGACTCTCTGTGGGAGCCTCCTGCTGAGATGGCCTGAACAAGCTTCTGCAGATATGACTGAATCTTTGTTTTTTCCTTTGACTCATTTTGACAGCTAGTGGAAAGGTGTCATCTATACTTGCAGGGGGTGCATAGCATTTAGTGTGTATAGAGCCTAAAGTAGAAACAGCTACTATTTTGATTTATTTCCACTGCAAATTTCATGTAACAGCATGGCAAATGTCACATCAGACACACTCAAGCTCTGTTTCAAATCCCATTTGGCCCTAAATATATTTTTTTATCTCTGTTTCAGTTTTGGACTCATGGTCCTTAGAAACAAGGGCTTAGAGCCTCAGTTGGGGTAAGTTATCACAGCTCCCCCTGAAGAACAGGGGGAAGGAAACAGATAAATATGCCTGGTTAGCAAAACTTTATTTGACCACTTACCAGAGCAAAGCATTAGTAGTTCACATTATAGTACTCTGTAAGGCTGCTCCATCAAGAAGATATTTCATATTTAAGAGATACTTTGTCAGATGTAAGGTGGAAGTTTCATAACATACCAAAAGATAACACTTTTTAGGTATGGGTATTCTCAGCTCTACAAACCCCACCAATACAGGAGAAAATCACATCAGGAAATTTGGTATTATTTACTTCAAGTAGCTTTTATTTTTACTGGTATTATTTACTTCAAGTTACTCTTAGTTTTACTGGTATTTTGGTGGGGTGGGAGAAAGGAAAAATGTCATATGTATAATTTCTAGAAGTTAAACTAATTATTTTGGAAAATCAACATGTCCCATATGTGCCGTGTTATCTAGGTCATTGCTTTATAGTGTCTGAAAGAGAGAAATGGAACAATATGATGTGATGGAAACAAAGGAAATGAAGACAATTTATTTTCTCTGGGTGTTTGAAATTGGGCATCTCTTTAATTGGGCATCTATGGCTAGGTACAGATATTCAAACAGAGGCGGAATATAAGTTGCAAGGTTTTTTGCAAGTGGCATAATTTAGATTAGTAGCAAACAAAAGATACATTTGCCCCTTCATGGGGAGCAGAGGGGCAAATCTTAGACTGGGTTCCGGCATTTTTAAACCAGTCCATGTGTGCCAAACATCTGTTCCGTTGTGGGTATAGACCTATTTCCAATTACTTATCCTCGTAAAAGTTCAATGTCTGTACTTGCTTGTCTAGCTGTTTGTGATTCTGAGATAAAGGACAATACAAGAACTACAAAAGGGTTTTCAATTTTTGTTTTGTTTTGTGAACTCGATTCAATGTTTACATTTGACTTTGGATTCAGACATGAATATGGCATCGTCTTATGTAGAAGTTTGAAGCCATAAGGAATTTATTTTTTTTTACCAAGTGCTAAAGAAAAAATCAATGCCTCTCTTTTTTATAGGATAAGTATTGTTTTATGGCCATTGAATGATAATGTACAGGACTCATTTTGTTTCCTGCTTACAGGATTGTAATAAGAAGTATACACTTGCAGCTTATTTCTAATTTCAGATATACAGGTGCATGTGAGTAGGCAGAACCACCCCCCCCCCCCCATATTCTTTGGCCCACATTTTCATAGTAGCTAGTTTTAAATGACAGACAGCAATGCATGCCTGAATGCCTAACATTAGAACAGAGCCCTGAAAGTTTCCTATCAACAGTATGAATAGAAATAAAAAATACATGTTTTCAGTGATACAAATTTAGGGCTTTCATGTAAGTCTGTTTAAGCAGATTCAAAGATTCATATTTGTAGACAGCATGCAGACAAATTGGCAAAAAATTAAGTACTTAATTCAGCAGAGCTACATACATGAGTAATATGGCTCACTTGCATGATTTTTTTTCCCTGGATAGGTCCTACATTACCATTAACATTTTACTTGTTTGATTTTTGACTTGCTGTTCCTGAAGTAGATATGGCTCATGTTGCAAGGAGAGAAGAAATCCACCCACTTTTCTTTAAAGTAATTACCACAACATCTGTTTAGAAATGGGCAATATTTAATATGTTTGGGAAACAATTAGTAGGTATTTAATTACCACACAAATTCATTTATAAAGCCTGCTATTTACAGTATTGACATGCAGTCTAATTAGTTGGCTTTCAAAAAAATACCTTTTTTTTTAAATCAGATGTTCATAATGAAGTGATACATCTGGAAATCAAGGCTCTCAATTCATTCATAAAAGAGGTATAGCTCAGAACGTCTCTGTAGGTTTTCTCTCAATGGCCTGCCAGTGTTCCCCAGTCCTTACCTTAAAGGGTGAACTGGACCTTGGGTCTAGATTTTTCAAAGTATCTAGGCATTAATTTTCATCAAAAGCAAGAGTTTTGAAAAACTGGACAACTAAAATTAGACAACTAAAATATACTAACACTTATTAGGGTTTTTTTGTTCCTGTTGTTGATTGCTGTCACTGTTGCTGTTATCCAATAGGAATGGTATGAGATATTAAAACCACTAATAGTTTTCAGGAGGCTAACAAACCAGCACAAGGAGCTAATGGCATTTAGTCACATGAATGAGTATGGTTTTGTGACATAGCCATAAAGTAGGTTAGACACAGAAGTCTCCATTTTCCAACACAAGTTGTTGATATTAAATTATTCTAGTTATAATAACATTAATATTAAAAAAAATAAAACCCAAATAAAGTCTGGTTAGCAAATGCTTCCCTTTCATCTGTTCCCATTTTATTTCTGTTTCATCTTGAAGTTTTTCATATGTAACCATTGGAATGGAGGTTGCAGACTAGAGTGGGTGTGTCTACAAGAGACACTAACTGTGCAGTAGCTGAATAATACTGCACAGCAGTGTGTCACAGCACCAACACTGCTAATACTCCACCGCACAGTATGATTAAGCTACTGTTCAGTAGCATTACTTAAAAGGCATTTGCCAGTGCTACTGAGCAGTAGCTCTGGTTATGGCACATTTATTTAGTGCTTGATTATACAAGTACAAAATAAATGCTCAGTTACCCCTCCACAGTAGCATTTTGTGTAGATGTGCTAAGTCAGGAATTCACCAATTAAAAGTGCTTCTTGGCAGGAAAGGTTGTTTGTGAAAACTGATTTTTTCATATATCAGTTTGTTCCAGTTTCAACAAGGGTGGGATCATTAGAGAGAGAAACAGACCAACCTCTCCTTCTCCAGAAGAGCCAATAGCCCAGTGTTAAGAGGACTCTGAGAGAAAATCAAAGTTCATGTCTTTGCTTTCTCCAGGTTGTAGTAGGGACTTGATTTTTGCTATCCTGTATACTGGATTATTCTAGAGCGAAGCTTATTAATTCTTTCCCGTTGTTGTTGTTGTTTGACTGTGAAGAAATAACAAATAAATACATTTCCATTGGATAAAATTGAATGATTCCCTATTCTGGGAGTTATGGCACTCAAGGAGACTAGTGGAGGGGACTGGACAGAGGTACAAGATTCAACCTCTTCCTACATCAATACTTATTTTAAAAATGGCATAGTTCCAAGAGAAGAGGCTAAGACCCATCCTAGAATAGAAAGTCAGGAGACATACTTGGGCTGTAAGGAACTCAGGATCAATTCTCTGATTGATAGCAGGAAGAACTGAGACTTAAATTTTGGTTTCCTGCCCTTAGACTAAGTATCCTAACCTCTTAGCTGTTGATTATTTAGAAACAGAGGGGTAAGGGCTTACTAGACTTGCTCAAGGCCTTCTGAGAAACCTCTTGGTTCCTGATCTGATCCTGATGTGCCTATATGCCCTGTTATCTGCAGGCAGTTGATCTACCTTCTATAAGATCAGCAGTTCAGTCAAATTTTGGCTGCTGAATATTTCACCAGCTTGCAGTTATGCGTGGGTTCTTAACTAATGTCAAGTGCTGTTCTGTTGCCTGTGTTTTCCTACTGGATTTTATCCTTATCCTGATTTTAGCTTGCTGCTGATCATTTCCAGTTCTCAGCTTGGTTTTTGTCATCTGGGGGTGTCATCGGGTTTTTTTCTTGCATGCTGATGTATTGTCAGTGTTGTTTCATAGGGTCACTGCTACAGGTTGCAACACTATGAAAGGGTAGTTTGCCACTTACCAAATCAGCAGTCAGGGTTACCAGTGTTGTCTGGAGTTATTGGGCTTGTCATTGCTGTTGCCCAAATCAGGTGTTATTGATGTGTTGTCAGTGTTGTAAGTAGTATATAGGGTACACATCTTGTCAAACTGTAAAAACTGATAAGCCCCGCCCACTGACAGGTGCCCCGCCCCTTGACCCCGCCCCTAGACATGCCCCCTCCTGGCCGCCATCTTGGATGCCATCTTGGCCGCCATCTTGCAAACAGAAGTCCCGCCCCTAACCCCTGACCTTTGCCACCGGAAACACCACCCCTGACCCCTCCTGGCAGCCATGTTGGTAGCCATATTGGCCGCCATGTTGCATCCCAGAACACCCTGTTCCCATCACATGGACTGTGACCTCACCAGACCCAACCCCCCAGGCAGCCATGTTGGTGGCCATATTGGCCGCCATGTTGCATCCCAGAACACCCTGTTCCCAACACGTGGTCTGTGACCTCACCAGGCCCAAACCCCAGGCAGCCATGGTGGTGGCCATCTTGGCCCCCATGTTATGTCCCAGAACACCCTGTCCCCAACACATGCCCGCTGACATCAGAACAGTCGCTCCTTAACCAGGAAAAGCCTCCACCCCGAGAATGCCGCTGAGCCAATAGGGGGCAAGTATAGGGGGGTGGGGGTGGGACCTAGGCTGGCAGTCCCTGACCTGCCTCTTGTCTAAATCCTGTTGGGAAAACCCTCCAAGCCGGCCGCGTGTTTTCTGAGACCACACTAATACAGGCAGAAGCAAATATGGATTCTTACGCTTTGGAAGCCTCAAACACTGTTCAGACCTCTCTTGGCAGCACTATGGGTGAGATTTCAGTGGTTGAGACAGATTCCCGGACTCCCAAAACAGATCTGGGGACCGTGGCAGACCCCCAACAAACCGCATCAGAGCCACAGGCAGAGAGCCTGGGGGTGGCAGACAACCTAAACCCCAAAGACTCTGCTGAGGTAAGTAGCCTAGAATTATTTTGCAGAGGGGCGGCTTTCTACGGTAACAGGGTGGATCTGTGTTAAATCTTCGGCTCTTTGCAGGGAACAAGCATGGTTTCTTACACTACACCAGTAAGGCCCCTTGTTTCTGCCTTACCACGAAGGCCGTATAGATGTCTGCCAAGAAAACGCTACCGTAGCGACAGTTCTGAAGAGGGGGAGATTAAGGAGAGTAGCCCCCTAATCCTATCGTTTCCTGAGATGTTTGGTGGCCAAGGGCCCAGAGCAGCTGTTGATGATTCTGGAGAAGACGGGTGTCTGATTTTGGATTCTGAGGGAGGAGAAGATGTCTCTGTGGGGGAAGAGCCACTGGTAAGTATTTTGAATTTGAAGAGGAGCTGATGTGTGTGTGTGTGTGTGTGTGGGGAGGGGTATTGTTGGCAGGAAGGGGGGGTGGGGCAGGAATTGACTATTTACTCCTTAAATGGTGGGTAACCAGAGTTTCTTCTTTAAATTTCCTCTGCAGCTTGATGAAGCCTTTCTCATGACACCAGAAGGACAACGCAGCAGCAGCTCTATAACCTTGGTACTTGGAAAGAAAAGCTGCTTTTGTGACAATCAGAGTCCTGGTGCTTCAGAAGAAGAGGGTGCTGTGGCCTTTAGAAGACAACTAGGAATTGAACGAACTGGACCTGTCTCACCAAGGAGTCGTAGAAGGCTCATGAAATCTCTTGTATGTGTTTGTTGTAATGGCATACTGAAATATTGTTTGAGAGAGAGACTTTTTGAAACCTGTAGGGGTTGCCTTCTAAATGCACCAGGTCAAGGAAGCCACGTATGTCTGGACAGGACAGATGAGGACATAAACCAGACAATTCGGCAACTTTGTATTGATCTGTGTATGGAGAGTATTCTAAATGCTGTAATGGCATTAGGGTACTCTATGGATTGTCTATGCCTCACTGAGAAACATTTAGCTCAGGGCGTGGCAATTATAAACCATATTTATCTGTCTGGAGACCCACATGTTGCTTTACATGGTGTTATTCATGAGGAGGACAAACCTCTGGTACCCTACATTGAACGTTTAATTGGAACAAGAAATTATAAATTCCTGCTCCAGAGGATAATGTAGCCTGGCTATAGTATAAAACTTGTAAAAGGTGTAAATTTTCTACAGAGACTGATGAAAATAAAAACTTATTAAAAACACATTCTTACAGATGTCATTCTTTAAGGTAGGGCATAGAGGGTTTTTGGTTATAAGGGTCACAGCTAAGGACTTGTTGGAACAGGCCTAAAGAAAAATCTATGGAGCCATACAAGATAGCTGTAACTTGATGGCTGCAACAAGGTTTTGTCTTCAAACCTAAGAAACTTACAAAAAGCTGTCTGTGTGTGCCCAAAATTCAAGGGTTTTGATTTTATCAGCTGCTGCTTTCACACCTAAGAAACTTACACTGGGGACTGGCAGGGTGTGTCCCACCCAAAATTGAATAGGTGTTGGATCCAACACAATGGGCCCACAGGAACGAATCAAGGGACAGGATGCAAAAATCAGGGCCGTCCTCCACCTCAAGGAGTGTTTACAGGGCGAATTAAAGACGAGTATGCAATAACCTGGGCAGTCCTTGACGATGATCTACCAATCCCTGAGAGAAGCCTCATACATATTAAAACTGCAAAAACCAGAGCCGCCCTCCACCGCAAGGAGTGTCTACAGGGGGCGAATTAAAGGCAGTATGCAATATCCTGGGCAGTCCTTGACATTGATCTGTCAAACCATGTGGGAAGCCTCATACATATTAAAAATGTAAAAATCAGGGCCGTCCTCCAGCACAAGGAGTGTCTACAGGGCGAATTAAAGACCAGTATGCAATAACCTGGACAGTCCTTGACGATGACCTACCAATCCCTGAGAGAAGCCTCATGCATATTAAAAATAGAAGTCATCAGGATATAACCTGAGAGGGGCAGAAAACACCCCTTTTCTCAGGATTCTGAAACTGTTCCCAGACAGGATCTAGGTATGTACTCATATGTTTTTGTTAATGTTTCATTTACTTCTTTCTGTATAGACATCTTCTCTGTTTCATTATAGTATCTTTTACTTATTGTTTCTTTAGGGGTCTTCATTACAGCAGAAACAGACCAACTTTACACCAGAAAAACTTCAGAGGGGGGCAGAACAAGACAGGGGTGTGGTATGTATGTAACCATTTTTAACTCTCTATACCTAGAGATACTTGGGGTGTGTTAATATGAGGCTTATGTCAGAACATCATTTTGTAACTCTTTACCCCAAGCTGAAAACCCTTCTTGAAGAATGGAAAACCAGAGCAAGCATGTCCCCTCATGTCTTTATCCTGTAGTGAAAGGTACATTTTTCTGAAATTAAACTTTTGAAACTCTTTAAGTGTTTTTGTGGTGGTGGTTTAATTTTGCCATGAGGTTTTTTTAAAGCATGGGTGTTTCAGCCTTGTACCTTTTAAAAACTGTATGCATTTTGGTGTGGGGTGGGGGTTAGCTGTGTTTTTTTTTTTTTTTTTTTTTGGTGGACGCTTCATTTTGCCATGAGGTTTTTTAAAGCATGGGTGTTTCAGCCTTGTACCTTTTAAAAACTGTATGCATTTTGGTGTGGAGTGGGGGTTAGCTGTGTTTTTTGTGGTGGAGGTTTAATTTTGCCATGAGGTTTTTTAAAGCATGGGTGTTTCAGTCTTGTACCTTTTAAAAACTGTATGCATTTTGGTGTGGGGTGGGGGCTAGCTGTGTTTGTTGTTTTTTTTTTGGTGGAGGTTTAATTTTGCCATGAGGTTTTTTAAAGCATGGGTGTTTCAGCCTTGTACCTTTTAAAAACTCTATGCATTTTGTGGATAGGGCTGAGAGTCAACGTGTGTGTTTTAGGGTTAGGAGATAGGTTAAGGGTTAGGGACAGAGTGTGTGTTCATCTTGGAAGTGGATTGTTGATGCTGAGATATCTATGTTGTTTTTCCCAAGGGATCTCACGCAAGACTGTTCAAAAGAGAGACAATGTTCCAGAAACACCAGAGGAACAAGTGCCAGTTCGAAGGCCTCTAGCAGCACTCTTTGAAAACCACAGAAACCCGCACCCTGAGCATCAGATACCCCACGGACCAGACCCCATTCAAACCAGAGCAGAAGGACACGGTAAAAAAAAGAAAAGACCACATGGTTCCTCAGAGGAAAATGCACCACCAAGCCCTGAGAGAGCCATGTGTGAAAACACAAACATTCACAGTTCCAAAGCTGCTGTTTTGGGGTCTGTGAATAAGAAACACAAGACTGATTACTCACACACTTTAGAGAAACCTGAGGAGGTTCTCCCCATGTGTTTGAAAGATCATGATTATTTCTCACGTGAAAAGAGGAGACTTTCGGGGACTGTTGATACATATAATGCCTTGAAGGATCATGATTATTTTTCAAGGGAAAAGAGGAGATTTTGGGGGGGATGTTGACACTCATAGAGCCTTGAAAGATCATGATTATTGTGCAACCAAAAGAACGCATGTTGTACAGAGGGGAGGTGGTCTGTATGGTCGTGGCACTACACAAGGTATGCATCATAAGAGGGGAGGCCCTGATAAACCTGAGAAAAAGTGTCTTGTGGGTCAAAAAGTAAGGGCCTGTTTAAAGATGAGGGTGGAAAAGGCTAAGCGCATATTGAGAAAAAATAAGAGCACCCCTACTGAGACCCCCACAATTTCCCCAAACCTCCCCAAGCCTGCGGAACCAGACAGCAGGTCTGATGAATGTGATGTTGAAGACCCTTTAGAGGACCCCTCAAATAACCCCACTCCCCCTGATCCTGTGGAGCTAGACAACCATGTTGATGAAAATGAATTAGATGCCTCAGAGAGTTCCTTGAATGTAGACTCTCCTGAGCCTATAGAGAATGTCATGCCAGATGTAGAAATGGTATGGATGAGAAGGAGGGAGTGGCCTATAGCTAGGTTTGGAGCCCAGAGGTATATAGAGGAGTTTCGTTTTAGGAATCTCGAACTTGTACCTGTACATGTGGCTTTTGAAGCTATAAGAAGGGGGGTAGAACGAATTGTAGAAAATCTCCGCCGTTTATTCACGCCTGCTGACTATGCCCAGCTCCGTATTGAAGCAAATGGCATGCACAACTGTTTATATTTCCCAACTATTAATTTAAATGACATGTCCACGGACCAATTTTTAGAGTGGATCAGCAAGCTCTTACAAAGTCAGAGAGAAATACTCTTTGATACAACATTTCGGTTGATTGTGGTAGTTGTAAGAGGAGTGGGTGGTGGTGCTTGGAGAGTGATAAGTTCTATCCCCTATTCCCAAATTATTGCCAAAAAGAGACGATATTTAATAGATCTTAATACCTTTGATACTAAGCTCTGTTTTGCTGGTAGTCTGCTTGCTCTGACCACTCTTAGAGGAGCCACAGATGCAGAGTTGCTACATGGTGCAAGCCAACTGCATGAGAAGTTGGGGTGGTCAGCACAAAAGCAGGTTATGCTGAAGGACGTAGCATTGTTTGAAGATCTCGTAAAGGTTAACATCCATATAGTGATGCATAAGGAGAAAACGGGGTGGAGTTTCTTTAAAACACACAACACACCCCAGTACACAAATACCTGTTTCCTTATGTTGCACAACAAGCATTATTATGGGGTTCTGGATGTGAAAAAGGTTTTTGGGGCAAGAAATTATTGCGATCTTTGTCAGGCGTTGTACAGCCATAGCCACGCGTGCAGGTTCTGGTGCCGCCTCTGTCTGACCCGAGACTGGGCAGATAATGTGGGTGAGGCATAGAGATGTCCTAACTGTAAACTGGTCTGTCGGTCCTCAGGGTGCTTAGAGAGACACAGAGTTCTGGCTTCTGAGAAAAGGGTTTAGACTGTTTGTCTAAAACGTTGTGCCATGAATGTAAATCTTATGTGGACAAAAACCATGAATGCAAAGGGAGGCAATGCAAGCAGTACTATGGGCAGATCAAGGATGTAGACAAGCACCAGTGCTTTATGCCCCAGATTACTAAATCTGAAATAGGGGAGGGTTACATTTTTTATGATTTTGAATGTATGCAGGAGACAGGTATGCACATACCGAATTAGATTTTTGCAATGGATTTAGCTCTAGAAACCCCCTGGGAGGGTAAGACCTAAGAGACAGAGCAGATGTGGGAATTTAAGGGTGAAGAATGCCTCTCAGACTTTATCAAGGGCATCATCGATAAAAAGTACCAGGGCTACACATGCATAGCTCACAACACCAAGGGCTATGACGGCTACTTCATTGTTAGCCAACTATTAAAAGAAAAAATGGCTGTGAATCTCATCACCCAGGCGGGTAAACTCATGTGCATAGAAGTCACTAGCCTGGATATCCGTTTCATAGATTCTTTAAACTTTCTGCCTATGAAACTTAGCAAACTCCCCTAGGCCATGGGTTTTGAAGAATGCAAAGGTCATTTCCCACATTTTTTTTAACACACAGGAAAATCAAAATTATGTGGGGCCTCTCCCTGAAGCAGAGTACTATGGTGTTGAAAACATGATGCCTAGCGAGAGAGAGCAATTTTTAGACTGGTACCGGGACAACTGTGATAAGATCTTTGATATACAAAAAGAGCTGGCCTATTATTGTCAGGGGGATGTAAACATTTTGAAGGAGGCCTGTCACCTCTATAGGAATGAGATCATGAAAGTGACTTGGCGGGTAGAGATGGTGAAAAAGAAGGGTAAACTGGAATGTGTAAATCTCTCCATAGATCCTTTCCAATTTATCATGCTGGCTTCTGTGTGCATGGCCATGTACAGATTTATGTTTTTGAAAGATCAGACCATTGCACTACTTCTCCCAGACAACTACCACAGACAGACAAAGAGATTTTCGACCCCCGCTATCCAGTGGCTCATGTATCTCTCTGAAAAAGAAAATATTCAAATTCAGCACGCCTTACAGGGTGGGGAATTTCAGGTGGGGGGTTATGTTTTAGATGGCTATGCCATCATTGATGGAAAACCCACAGCCTTTGAATTTAATGGTTGTTTTTTCCATGGCTGTGTCACCTGCTACAATGAAAATGAGTGGAACCCTTTGACAGGGACAACTTACGGGTTTCTGAATTATCAGATGCAGCACAAAGCTGATTACCTTAAGAGAGTGGGGTTTACCGTCAGGACCATTTGGGAGCACGAGTGGAGGATTTTGTTATAATCATATGAGGAGCTCTCTGATTTCTTAAACAGAACCCAGTTGCCGTCTCCTCTGACACCTAGGGATGCTCTTTTTGGGGGGAGGACTAATGCTGTCTGGTTATATTACAAAGCTAACCCAGGTGAGCAAATTCACTATTATGATTTTACCAGTCTCTACCCCTTCATCAACAAAACAAAGGAATACCCTATAGGGCACCCTGAAATCATTCACAACAATTTCGGACCCCTGTCAAGCTATTTTGGGTTGGCCAAGGTGAAATTGTACCCACCGCGTGGGCTCTTTTTCCCTGTGTTACCTGTCAGGGTGAATGGGAAACTCATGTTCCCACTGTGCCGAACTTGTGCAGAAAAAAACCAGCCAAAATGTACTCACACGGATAAGGAAAGGGCCCTCCTGGGCACTTGGTGCACACCTGAATTGAACAAAGGTATCACCAAGGGTTACAAAGTAGCTAAAATCTATGAGGTCTGGCATTTTCCTGAGATGAGTAACAGACTTTTTGAAAAATACATAGCCCTCCACCTCCAACAGAAACAGGAAGCCTCAGGGTATTCCACCTTGTGTACCAACAAGGGAAAGCAAGAACAATACGTGGCCAATTTCTTGCAAAAAGAAGGTGCGTCTTTGCAACCTAAGCATATTAAACCAAACCCCGCAAAACGTCACATTGCAAAATTATTTCTAAATTCTTTGTGGGGTAAATTCAGCCAGAGAACAAATCTCCCAAACACCAGTATTGTGAGAGACCCTGAAGATCTCTTTGGTTATCTCTTTTCCCCTGTCTATGACATCTCCTCCTGTGACTTTATTGATGATGAGACAGCCTGCGTGTCTTGGAAGCACGCCAAAGAGTGTTACACATTGTCAGGCAACACTAATATCCTCATAACGTGCTTCACTACAGCATATGCATGTTTAGAGCTGTATGAGTTGTTAGACAGCCTGCAAGACCGCTGTCTATACCACGATACAGACTCTGTGATTTTTGTGAGCCGTGAGGGAGACCAGAACCCCCCGCTCAGAGATTATTTAGGCGACCTCACAAGCGAGATCCCACCAGATGAGCATATCACAGAGTTTGTGTCAGCAGGTCCCAAAACCTATGGGTATAAGCTGTCGGGAGGAAAGGTCTGCTTAAAAGTCAAGGGGATTACCCTGAATGTGGCCAACTGTGAAAAAATCAATTTTGAGAGCTTGAAAGACCTGGTTCTTGATTACAGGGCAAACCCTGACAGGGACATCCCTAAAACCATTGCAGTAAAACTGAACTCGATTGTCAGGAATAAACAACTCTGGACAATCGAATCCAAGACTATTAAGAAAACACAGAAAGTCGTTTACGATAAAAGGGTCCTCGCAGAAAACTTAAAGTCCTACCCCCACGGTTTTTGAATATGGATATGTGTTGGAAGCATCCCTTTTCTGTGATTTTTGCAGGGCCTAGCAACTGTGGAAAAAGTTACTTTATAAAAAACCTGTTAGATAATGCTGATAGTTTGTTGTCTCCTATGCCTGAGAATATCATGTGGTGTTATAGCTGTTGGCAACCTTTGTATAAAGAATTACTTTGTAAATACCCTTTTATCAAATTTGTGGAGGGGGTGCCGCACAGTCTTAATGACGACTGCTTGTTTCCCCGTAAATAAAGTAAATATGGTTGTGGTGGATGACTTGATGGACTCTGCTTGTGACAGTGGTGAAATAGAGAAAGCCTTTACCAAGTACGTACATCACAGGAACCTTAGCATCATGTATATAGTTCAGAATGTATTCTGCCAAGGGAAAAGGAGCCACACCATCACCCTCAACACAAAGTACATAGTTCTGTTTAAAAACCCCAGGGATAAGCTGCAGGTGGTGTCTCTGGCAAGACAGATGTACCTGGGCAAGACCCAATTCTTTCTGGAAGCTTTTGAGGATGCCACTAAAAAACCTTACGGGTATCTGGTGATAGACTTAAACACTTCTACTCCCGAGGCTTTTAGATTAAGAACAGGGCTTTTTCCTCCTGACCACCCGGTGGTTTACACTTTGAAAAAAGCGGCGGGTGGAAATAAAAAGAGATGATGTTGCTGCAGGGTCTTTTTTAGCTCCTGAACCTGCAGAAGGGAACATGTCTAACTGCATGAAGAGAAATTTGGCTGTCTTAAAACTGCTTTTTCAATCCTCCCCCCAGCAGAGGAAAGCTATACTCTGCTCAGCCTCTGAGGATTTAGTAGCCGCCATTTCAGAAATTGCTCTGAACACCCTAAAAGGAAACATCCCTTTGACACCCCATCAAATCCGTGTACTGAAAAAGAGACGCAGAATCATAAAAAACCTAAGTAACAAAAGACTCTCTCTCAAAAAAAAGAAACAGCTGGTGGAACAGTCTGGGGGATTTATCGGCCCCCTGTTAAGTTTTGCCATCCCTCTGATCACGGGGCTTTTGACTAATTGGTGATGGAGTATGTGGAAAAAATGTACCTGGTGCCCAGCCACCAGCTGGAGCAATTAAGGACTCCTCCACTACCTCAGGAAAATATCAGAACTGAGGCAACCTGTTTATTGGATACTGAAATGAGGGACATTCTTCAAAGGCTGGGTTTAACTGAATATGATAAAGCTAAACTGTATGCCACTGTTCTTCAAAACTACCTGGTGCACGTGAAGCAAGGTGATCTGGATAAAGGGAAGTTAACCCTGTTTATGCCAGAACAGAACCCCTTAGAAATGGCAAAACCCCTGGATACACCAACAAATCCTGACCCCACTGTTCAGGAAGTGTTGGATAACGTGCCCATCCGCTACAGGAAAAATCCTAAACTGCTGCTCAACAAACTGAGTCAGCACAAACATATTTCTTCTTGGGATGATCAAGCGGGGTTTGTGCACAAAGGAACGCTCATCAGGGCTTCTAACATGTTTGACTTAGTCCGGGGGGCCCTCCAGACTCACGCCGGTTCTAGTAAACAGCTGCTTAAAGGCTGGGACATCTTTATGAAAACGCTGGCAGAGCTCAACGTACCATCTTCTCTTGTGGGCAATACTGCAAACCGGGCTCATTTGGAACACCTGAAAACCCCTGCTGCAGGCCAAGAAACACCATCACCAAAGAAGCAAAAGGTTGTCTCTAAAAGCAAGTGGATTAGCATGTAAAGTTTTACACTTGCAATAAACTATTCTACACTGCTTCAAAATGTTGTTTACAATGTGTTTTTTAATGTGATATCAAGTAAAAGAAAAGGACATACACATTTTTTCTTTTTTTTTTTTAAACCCACTAGAGGGTGGGGTTCTTTATTTAAATAACATTTTTGTGGAAGTCACCGCAAGAGACACATGTCTGGGCATGTTGAAACAGGTTTTGGGCAGGTCCAGACATGTGGAAAGACTTGTATTTACTATTTACAAACTGCATCACCATGCAGTCATTTTTTACTAAATCATCAGAATACAATTTTAAAATGTGTTCAAATGACAACCCCTTGTTCCGATGGTGAAGGAAAAACACACAGTGGTATCCACAGGCAAAAGAGGTGGGGTCTTGTAATTGTTTAATCTGGAAAGCTTTGCTGGCAGTATTTTTATTTAAAAAGAACATAATACTCTGAGGAAACAGAGCGCTGTTTGGGGGGTGACCGTACGAATCAAAAAACTCTCCGTGGTTCCTATCCGCCAGGTAAACAGCCAGCCAGTGTTCTCCAGGTTGGTTATGCAGGTGCGTATTGATCACCAGGCTCAGGGGTCTTTGAGACAGCCGAGCTTAGGGAGCCAGTCACAGGGGAACACATCTAAAAAAGTCTTTTTGGTGTAAGGGTCTGCAGATAAAACGCTGGAGAGCTGTTCGCTGTCCATCTTCACATGTAGTCAAACAGCACGTTTCTCCTCTGGTTTATCTCTATGACATTGTCAAAGACCCCATACACGATCATATTGACAGTGATGGGCAAAGCCCCTGCAAAGCGTATTTCTGCTGTCAGGTTCCCGGTTTTAATCAAGGAATAATGGTCAGCACATTCCTGGTCAGGAGACAGGTCAAAGGCAAACAAGGTGTACCCCCGGGCAAACTCCTCACAGTTGATCAATAGGGAACGGTCTTTCATATGTTTACCAGCAGTCTGTACCAGCTGCATATATTCTCTCACAGAGTTACCATTCTCAAAATCAGGCTGTAGCGGTTTTGCTGGGATTTGTTCTCCATCAACATACAGGGCAACAAAATTAATATTGTAATGTTTAAAGTTGAAGGGGTTCTTAGAATAGTTCCCGCTAAAGGGGTCGTTATCCACAAATCCTATAACAACGAGCTTGGGCAACTGTCCCAGAAACAGATTCTCCTGATTACTGACCCGACTCCCAGCAGGGATGCTAAACACTTTCAGACCTGCGCGGTCTATGGGGTATTTAGCATTGGCTGTAAGCAAGGCCTCTGCGTGACCCAACCAGACACCCGGAGCCACCTTCAGTTTCTTCACAAAAAGTGAGGCATACGTGATGGATGAATAATACCCATGGCGCAGGACATACCCCCATTTTTTAGCTTCAGAAAAGATTTCAAAAGGGGTGTCTTCGTTGCTGTTGTTCCAGCTGTGTGGGTATTGTATTTCTGCTAACCCTACCTCCCATTTCCCCAAAAGATCCAGAGGTTTAAGCAGCTGTATGGTAAAGTTCGAGCTGGTGTTCTGTGGGAAAACCTTGGTGCAGGCATTACTGGGTAAAGTGATGTAAAAACCACCGTCGCTCATCTTGCTCTTTCAACAACAGTAATACCTTGTCTTTTATTCTAAATGTTACAGGTTTGGGAGGCTTCTACCCAGCTATTAAATTTAGCTGGCCACCCTAACCATTTCACAAGTAACTGTTTCTTTCTCCCCTTTCCTTTCTCTGCTAGGACTTTTTCAATCCTGTAAACTTTGTTCTGTTTTGGGTTCACTTTCTGTAAATCTTCAGGATAAAAAGAACCCTCGATTGCCTCATCTTTGTAATCTTTTAGGCGGTAGAGGGGGGTCTGTGCTCGCTTAATGACTTCATCCACTATAAAAATTTCATCGATGAATGTTTGTTCATAACCTTTTTCAAATCTCCCCTTGGTTCTAGACACCCTCATGTGGTCTCCTTTTCTGAACAGGGGTGTTGCTGTTTTTGTTTTAAAGTAGTCTCCGTACACTGTTTTCCACACGTGGGAAGAATTTGATGAGTTCACATCAACAGCTCTGACCCGGATAGTTCTGTGAAAGCCGTGGTTATAGCTCTTTAGAAACTCTGGTAACACATCAATATAGCAAAAGGTATTGTGGGCTGTAAAATACCTCCACATCTTTGATCTTAACGTTCTATTAAACCTTTCTACAACTGCTGCTTTCACTTCATTATTTGTAACAAAATGGTGGACATTATACTCTTTTAGCAGTTTGCTTAAAGGCTTATTTAAAAATTCTTTGCCCCGGTCAGTCTGTAGATTTTCAGGTACGCGACCCGTTGAGAAAATGCTTTTAAAGGCCTTGGATATTTCACCCGCTGATTTGTCTTTTAGACTCAAGGCCCAGGCATGCTTGGATAATATGTCTATCACTGTTAAGATGTACTTAAAACCACCATTGTGTTTGTAGAACTGTTGCATATCCACCAGATCTGCCTGCCATTGTGCATCCACATCTGAAACAACAGTCTTGTTTCTTTTAAAATGTCTCCTTGCTGGCTTGTGTAGGGTGTAAGGATCCTGATCTGAAAGCCAGGCAGTTACCTGTCTTCTATTCAGATTCTTATTCTGACTTTTGGCTGCTTCAAAAAGCGAGTTCACCCCACCAAAACTACCCGCCGACCCCGGTGTGTAATAAATTTGCTTTAACAAAGACGCCCCTGGAGACGTGACTGGTAGCCATGGTACCCACCTCACCAACACACTTCTGGAGCATTTAAAGGCCAGACAGCAAATTTAAATAGTGGCAAAACAAGATTTATTAGTGAAAAGCAGCACATACAGGGTTATTCAATCATTTGTTGAACCCCTCTCTTTTAGACATAAACAAAAACTGTTCACACACGAGACCTTTATTCTCATAGGTCCACCAACACTTACGTTTTGAAAGTTCTCCATCAAGACACCACATACCTGCAAAGAGCCGAAAGATTTAACACAGATCCACCCTGTTACCGTAGAAAGCCGCCCCTCTGCAAAATAATTCTAGGCTACTTACCTCAGCAGAGTCTTTGGGGTTTAGGTTGTCTGCCACCCCCAGGCTGTCTGCCTGTGGCTCTGATGCGGTTTGTTGGGGGTCTGCCACGGTCCCAGGATCTGTTTTGGGAGTCCGTAAGAATCCATATTTGCTTCTGCCTGTATTAGTGTGGTCTCAGAAAACACGTGGCCTGCTTGGAGGGTTTTCCCAACAGGATTTAGACAAGAGGCAGGTCAGGGACTGCCAGCCTAGGTCCCACCCCCACCCCCCTATACTTGTCCTCTATTGGCTCAGCGGCATTCTCGGGGTGGAGGCTTTTCCTGGTTAAGGAGCGACTGTTCTGATGTCAGCGGGCATGTGTTGGGGACAGGGTGTTCTGGGACATAACATGGGGGCCAAGATGGCCACCACCATGGCTGCCTGGGGTTTGGGCCTGGTGAGGTCACAGGCCATGTGATGGGAACAGGGTGTTCTGGGATGCAACATGGCGGCCAATATGGCTACCAACATGGCTGCCTGGGGGTTGGGTCTGGTGAGGTCACAGTCCATGTGATGGGAACAGGGTGTTCTGGGATGCAACATGGCGGCCAATATGGCTACCAACATGGCTGCCAGGAGGGGTCGGGGTGGAGTTTCCGGTGGCAAAGGTCAGGGGTTAGGGGCGGGATTTCCGTTTGCAAGATGGCGGCCAAGATGGCAGCCAAGATGGTGGCCAGGAGGGAGCATGTCTAGGGGCGGGGCCAAGGGGGTGGGGCACCTGTCAGTGGGTGGGGCTTATCAGTTTTTACAGTTTGACAAGATGTGCACCCTATATACTACTGTTGTAGTCTAAGAAACTGCAGTGTCTACAAGTCACATCCAGGAGATCCCAACGCTAATCTTGTCTTAAAGAATTACCACAGGCTTGGTTCAGTGGCAAGGATTCATCTACTTTTATTGTCTACAAGCACAGCCTAACACATTGTGGCTCAACAAGTATGTCAGACCAGATCTAAGGTATGTGTACCTGTAACAAGATAGTCAGCATAGCACTATGCGGGCTCCCTCAGGCCACTACAAAGTTCCCCTGATTTCCAGTTCCCCTGGCATACACTGATCAAAACAAATTACGTATTGCATTCCACCTGTATTGGGAACATCTCAAACCATCCTGTATCAGAGGCTTGTTTCACATTCTGACCTAAATGCCTTTAGCCCTATCATCCTGGTACTGGACAATCCTACCTTATACTATCAGCTCTCCCAACCATCTCTTAGCAAGAGTGCATATCTGGCCCACATGCTAAGTTTTGTTTATATCAAAAGCGCATGCATCGGCCCGCTCTTGTGTTACCTGCCAACTCTGTGTTCTTTTGGAACCCTGACACAGTACCCAGCCTGTCTGACTCATGAGGGACTCACGCCCTTCTTCCCCCACCTCTGCCTGAACTGGAACTGATCAGAGGAAGGACTTAAAAAAGCCAATGAAGATGCAGTGGGAGATGGTCCTAACCCCCTCTGGACAAGGGTGATAGGAGTATGGCAATTGCCTTAGTCTTACTTCAAAGATGGGACAGGGAGGTACCTCCATTAGTATTCAGAGTGGAGAACAGATTCTAAGGCAAGGACTGCACTGAAATCTGGGACCAGAGAAGCAGGGGAACACTACATGCTGGGGGAATCTCTGCTCCGAATGCTAATCACACCCAGCTCAGCATTTATCAGACCATCAGAGTGGTCAGATTTATCAGACCACCAGAGTGATGACTATTTTATTGGTACTCAAAACACTAAATCTGCCTCTTTCTGTTGTGAGCTCTCCCAGATTCATAGATTCATAGATGTTAGGGTCAGAAGGGACCTCAATAGATCATCAAGTCTGACCCCCTGCATAGGCAGGAAAGAGTGCTGGGTCTAGATGACCCCAGCTAGATACTCGTCTAGCCTCCTCTTGAAGACCCCCAGGGTAGGGGAGAGCACCACCTCCCTTGGGAGCCCGTTGCAGACCTTGGCCACTCTAACTATGAAGAAGTTCTTCCTAATGTCCAGTCTAAATCTGCTCTCTGCTAGCTTGTGGCCATTATTTCTTGTAACCCCCGGGGGCACCTTGGTGAATAAAACCTCACCAATTCCCTTCTGTGCCCCCGTGATGAACTTATAGGCAGCCACTAGGTCGCCTCTCAACCTTCTCTTGTGGAGGCTGAAAAGGTCCAGGTTCTCTAGTCTCTCCTCGTAGGGCTTGGTCTGCAAGCCCTTAACCATACGAGTGGCCCTTCCCTGGACCCTCTCCAGGTTATCCGCATCTCTCTTGAAGTGCAGTGCCCAGAATTGCACGCAGTACTCCAACTGCGGTCTGACCAGCGCCCGATAGAGGGGAAGTATCACCTCTTAGGATCTATTCGTCATGCATCTGCTGATGCATGATAAAGTGCCATTGGCTTTTCTGATGGCTTCGTCACACTGCTGACTCATGTTCATCTTGGAGTCCACTAGGACTCCAAGATCCCTTTCCAATTCCGTGCCACCCAGCAGGTCATTCCCTAGGCTGTAGGTGTGCTGGACATTTTTCCTCCCTAGGTGCAGCACTTTGCATTTCTCCTTGTTGAACTGCATTCTGTTGTTTTCTGCCCACTTGTCCAACCTATCCAGGTCTGCTTGCAGCTGTTCCCTGCCCTCCAGCACGTCCACTTCAGAGTAGCAGCTGCCCATAGCCGGGAATGATCAGCTCCTATTCTCCAGCATAACAAAACAACTGTGGTACACTCCCTTGAGACATCATTTACCCATAAATAAACCTAGTGTTCTCCCTTGAACCATTGTTATTTCTCTACAAAAAACCATACCCAAGCTCAGCTTGTAACTTGTATAGTTAAGCTGGTTGCCATACTCTCTTTCTGAACCTCATTTACTCTTTCTTTTCCTTGACCCCCCCCCCAACCCCATTTGCTCTGCAGCAATGCTTCTTTTACCTAAGCCAAAGATCCCTGTAAAGTCCAAACTTCTGTGAGATCTGCTCGTCAAGGGAGTTACTATCAGGACAATTGGGACAAGAGATTGGTAAATGCTGAGCCATGGCATATGCGGGTGTCAGCTTGTAAATCCTAGTAACCCTGCCCGCTCAGACATGCTCTGTTAGCCTGTGTGCATGTGTCTAGCTGCATTTTATTGCTGCCCTTCTGAACTAAGTTCTGTGCTGAGTCTGTGGCATATGAGGGTGTTAGCCTGTAAATGCTGGGTAACCCTGCCTGCTCAGACATGATCTGTTAATATGTGTGTATGTGTTCAATTGATTTGGTAGCTGGAGGAACCCAGCCCCAGTGAAACTAAGCCCTGCAAGGTAGTTCCATTGAGGGTGAGGACTTGCAGAAGGGAGAGAGAGAGATCTCCATATAGAAACACAAGTGACACAAGCAGTACATTGATAGAATTGCAGAAACCCCAGAAACTTAAGTCTAATAAATGAGCACACCCCAAAGGGACAGGCAAATCTGGTAACACTGGCCAATGCTTTAGTGACGTCTTTGTGCGAGCAACCTATATTAATCAATGTTCCAGCGAGGCTTACAGTTTCTACTGCTGTTGCCCATGAGTGATGCCTTCCAGGTTTGTGGCTTCTCCTGAATTTCTAAAGCCTTCTTATTCCTTAATCCCTATCACACAATATTTCTTTCTCTCCTTTTCCTTTCCCCCTTCTCTTATCATTCCAAAAGGTCTTGATTTCACCTGCTTTTTGAAATGGGGAAGACATCTCATATTTTGAAAGTTTCTGTAGCATAGGCAAATTATTTCCTACCCACCTGTAAGCAGTGTACTTTGATGACTCAATCCAAACTTTAGAACTAGAGCCATTTCAAGGGACCCTTAAACATAACATGTATATATCTAACTGAAGCTCTTGGGATAAAAGGACCCCCTCCACAAAAAATGTAAACCATATATTATAAAAACTGTATTTTATCATTAAAGATAACACCTTGGGTAACTACAATTAAATACATCATTTTAGTTTTTTTTTTTAATCCAATGAATTCTTTCTCACTTCGGCTCACAGTCAGCCTTGTTCCTAGAGCTATTATGTTTGGATACTTCAGGGAGAAAAGTCTATCTTGAGCCAAATATATATTTTTAATTATCTTTTAAATTATTGAAATCTCTCCATTTCTTTTGTAGCTCAGGAAAGCCCTTTTCCCCCACAATACTTAAACTGATAAAGTCAGTATAAGAACAAGAAGTATAAATTTACCTGCATCATATTTTGCAACCAATTAATAGAAACAATATTTGATATTAAATATTCATTATAAAAAGTGGATGATATGCAAAACAAACTGAAAAAGAGGTTTTTTCCTTTTCTTTTCTTTTTCAAACTGGTATGGAAGGACACATTTGGCTACTCAGTTGTCCATTACTAATTCAAATAAAATTGCACTGAAGGGAATCATTTTAGGAAGTAGGGTTAATTACCAAATGACAAGTTCACAAGCATAAAAACTTCAAGATAAGTTATACACCTCAACATATACATTTATTATATAAAAAGCAAATTGTGCAGTTCCAAAGCAGCTGACCAAAAATGCTGAAAGGTGTCAATGCTTCTCTTAAAGTAACTCACTTTGGTGTGGTGTGTTTAGTGAGATCAATGAACCAACGAACAAGTATTCCTCCTGTCCCATTAGGACCTGGTTACCTATATGTTACAAGGTTCAGGACCTACTATTCCTGCATCATTATAAAAAAAGCACTGTAAGTCATATGTTGTCCATCTTCTTCTTTGCATTTGATGAGCAGTGTTCACTTATTCAAGACTGTGTTGTCTTTTTGTTGCTGTTTGTGTAGCCCCTCGCCTTATTTATTGTGCATTCTTTAAAACTGGCTTTAAAGACCATGTGACTTTTATCATGGACTTTCTCAAGGCACTCATAATAGTATATGAGTTCTTCGCAGGCATTATTTTCAGAGCACCCCTCTGATATTAGGGAACTGAAGCACAGAGATATTAAATTCAACAGTATTAGTTTGGGCCATGTAACCGGAGTAAACAAAGATCTGATTTTTAAGAGTATTTGTATGGCCCCTCATATGTTCAAAGCATAGCTCGCATTGATTTCATTTGCAGCTGTGAGCACTCGGCACTTCTATAAAAACAGATCCAAGTTAATCACCCAGAAAATGAAGAAAGCACAATTAGTGGCTGCCTGTGAAAAATGTGATGCCTGTGACTTGATTAGTATCATGTAGGAACCTGTTGACAGAGGTAGAGAGAGAATAAAACCCTTCAGGGTAGTAAGACAGCATTTACCCATCTGTTTTTTAATCCATGCTTTAACCATGACTGTCCTACAGTCTCCTATTTCACTGCATTGCACACTCCATATTTTTGTTTGAGTGACTGAGAGAACACATAGGTTGCCACCTATGTCAAACAGCAATAGACAGGAATAAAAATTCAGTTTGTTAGTGGATTTCACAGATATGCTGATAGCAGGGAAATAGTGAAACTCGGGGGTTGTATGCCAATCTCTGGAAAGGAGTCTGCTGTAGTGGGTGCAAACTCTTCAGCTCATTTCCCTTACACTTGACACCCTCTGCCCTACCGTCTTCCAATCTGTCCATATGTCTTCTCTCTCCTGACTTCTAACTTCAATTATATTATCATTGGCTAATTAGTCCTAGTTTCCACTCCCATGTCATTTCATCCCAGCCCTAATCTTTGACAAAAATAATCTTCCTCTTTGGATTACCCATCCCAATTTCAGCCTTTCCTGCTACTCATAGTTCCAGTTTCCTTGCTTAAACAATCCCAGTGCTCCTTCACTTATATCTCCTTGACTCAGTCTCTCCCCCACTAGATACCACTCTATGGGCACGTCCACACATGCAAGCATATGCGCTTGCAGCAGCTCAAATAAAAGTGGTGCAAATTTGAGCTGGGGCTTTCTGCTTCAGCGTATGTGCTCAGACATGCACTTTGTTGTGGATTAAATTGTGCCACTTGGGGCAAAATAACACTGCCTGGCTGCTCCCGGATCTTCAGCCAGGGGGAGCTAGAGCCCGGGGACAGCACCTGTGCTGTCCCCAGCAGTATAAAAAGCTGGCCTGTCCTGGCCTCAGCAGTATAAAAAGCCATCCTGGCAAGTAGCTCAGGGCTACTAGCTCTCAGGAGCTTCTGGGGCCCAGCCAATTGGTACCTGGGGACACTACCCCTTGCGCCAGCTGGACTGCTGAAGCAGCCCTGAGAGTTCCCCGTACCCTCTACCCATTGCAGCAGTCTGGCAGGGGGGGGCTGCTGCCTGGCTGTAACCTGCTGTGTACTTGCCAGACTCTGATGGGGACTGCAGAGCCAGTAGAGGCATCTGCCCCTCTGGGCCAGCTGCCAGTGGATTGTGGTTGCAGGGTTGGACTCTTGTGCAGCACTTCTGCCATGTGTGCCCCCTAACTGGCCATCTGGGCAGCTATCTCCCGGAAGATGTTCCGGGTGTGGTGGACTGTTTGAACTGTCAAAGCATGTCCTCCTGGCCCCATTTGGCCAGGAGGTCAGCCACAGCCAGATGGGTCCAAGGTGCCAGCTCTGAGCAAGCAGGGTCCTGCCACTGGCCTCCCTAGCAGGAATTCTGGTGTTCCCTATTGGAAAACTGAAAAATCCCTGATAAAAAATAATCCTAAAGACACTCTGTAAAATACCCCCAAATCCATGTTCCTCCCCAAGTAAAACAAAAGACCACTATAAAGACAGAGAGAGAGTGAGACAGATACAGCGATCAGTTGGACAATGTTTTATTGATATATCTTACAGTGTTAAAGCAAGTCTCTTATCATAATAATAATAAAGTGAACTGTAAATACATGTTTCATGAATACATATTTTGCTGTCCTCCCACAGGGTGATGACCCCTCACAAGGGGTTTGGTCCCCCAACACGGGGTTCAGCCCCTACACAAGGGGTATGGCCCCTCAACTGGGCCAAATGGCCCCTGCAGGGGCTACCCTCCCCTGCAAGGCCCACATGCCCCACCCCAGCCCCCCGATTGCTGCCCCACCTGGCCCCATCCCCCACCAGCTGCTGCAGCCCCCCCAATGAATGCCCCACCCAGCCCTACCCCCTGTTCCCCCAGACCCCCAAATGGCTGCCCCACCCAGCCTCAAGCCCCAACTTGCAGCCCCAGGCCCCCAAGGCTACCCCCACAACCCCAGGCACCATCACTTAAAAAAAAAAAAACCCAGAAAAAATTGAAAAAAAAAAGAAAAAAAAGCCTCTGCTTACCTTAGAAGGGGTGGGTGGAGGGGCTCCAGGGTCTCTTGGCAAAGCCCCCCTGGGCAGCACGGGGCAGTGGTGGGACAGAAGGGCCCAGGCTGGGGCCACTGGGGCTATCAGCCTTCCCCGCACTGTGTGGGCAGGGTCCCAGTCAGCGACATGGCAGTTGGTAAGTGTCGGGGGGGTTGTTTGTTTCTTTAAACTATGGGGTGGGGAGGCAGGGATGGGGGAGCCTTGGGGGGATGGGGCTGGCCAGGGCAGGCATCGGGGGCTCAGGATGGGCTTAGGGGGGAGAGGCCAGCCACGGCATGGGGTGGGGGCTGGTGGGGCCTGGGAGGAGGATGGGCTAGCTAGGGCAGGGGTCAGGGAGTTCAGGGGGGTTGGCGGGAGGAGTGGCCAGCTGCAGTAGGGGTTGGGGGGCTGGCGGGGGGAGGAGACAATCACAGCAGGGTTCGGGGATGTCAAGGGGGCTGATGTGGGGATGGGTCATCTGCTGCAGGGGTCAGGGGCTCAGGGTGGCTGGCAGGGGAAGGGGCTGGCTGAGCAAGGGGTCAGGGGCCTAAGGGGGGGCTGGCAGGGGAAGGGCCAGCCAGGGCAGTGGTTGGGGGAGGCTGGAGGAGTGGGTGGGGCCATTGGGGGTTCCCCTATGGTCCCCTCCTCCCTCCTCCAGCCCCCCCGACCTCTTACTCACCAGCACCGGAGCCCTGGTGCTGAAACATGTGGCCTGGCCAGCCGCATGTTTCAGTACCAGGGCGAGGGGCCAACCATAGAGACGCTCTGGCAGCCAGAGCATCTCCACGGAGGACCCAGCCTCCAGTTGCCTGCCCTGCTTTTTTAAACTTGGGTTTTTTTAGACTTCTGGATATCCAGGGGTCTAATTTTCTCCCCGCACAGTAAGTTTGTAGCATGGGGAACATTTTTTTGTTCCTATACACACCAAACAAAGGGATTTGAGGCAGGACAAGAGGCACAAGCGTGCTCGTCTGGACACACCCTATGTAGTATCACATGTGTGTAGTATAGTAAAACCTAATGTAAATAGAGATTTAAAAAGTTTTATGCTTCTTGGCTCTTAATCTTCAGAGGTATTGCTTAGAAAATATTTAAATGTCAGTGATATCTTTCAGCATTTAATTCACTGTAAGCATTTTATATGCTAGTTTTATGCAACAGTTGGTCATATGGTGGAATCATCAGGATGTGACTTTAATGTTCAGAAGGTTTCTTGTTAAAGCACTAGGTTGTACTATGAGAGCAGCCAATCATGTTCCATCTCTTCACTGTTTCCACATATAAGTGCTATAGAGTGGCTGTGGATGTTACCGCCTAAGTTGACCTGGGCAGCCACATATTTCCTATGATTTCTGCTCCAACCTGGCATAAAGCTGGGGTCTGGAACTGGCTGGAAATAGGGGACAGAATGTGTGGCTACATCTTTGGAAGCACTAAAAGTGACTGGGTGGTAGAACTGGAGCTAAGGATAGATGTTACAGCTGGAATTGGATTTAAAAACAGTGAGGGAAGCATGAGAGGACTGGGAGTCATTGTCTGATGGGGGATGAAACTGGGACTAGCTATTTGAAGTCATTTGTAATATGATTTATTCTAAGGCAGGCATGAACGCCGCATGCCCCCGGAGACTGGGGGGGCACAGCGACCACTTGCAGGTGGCAGTGGCAGCAGCAGCGGTGTTGGTGGCAGGGGGTGGCAATATTATTAAGGGTGTGAAGTGAAATTTTCTGAAGATAGGACATCTTGAATTTAAAACTGCCTTTGCAAACTTAATTTGGCTTCCTTGTGTGTATCCTTTATGATATTGTTTTTAGTTTATGATATCAGACACTTTTTTTTCCTCCTCCATGAAAGCCCTGCCTCATTTGGTGGGTATCTGGGATAAATCAGGGAGGATTTTATGTGTTGGAACACTTTTGCCCTTTTGTTGCATAAGATGGGAGGTTTGAACTGAAAGAGGCAAGGGACTGCAGAAACAAAAGGATTCATGCTGCAGGCAGCTGAATTCTACCCTGGAAAACTAGATTCCATCAGTACCATGTTTCTTGACAAGTCACTTAAAACATTTTATATGTGGCCACCTGTGCTGGCCTTAGATGGCTAAATGCAATGTAGGTGCATAACAGACAGTAGCATGGCTAAGGTGAGCTGACTCAGGCAGCAGCCCCTGTTACCAGGTTGTGTGAGTGGGTGGAATGGAAAAACATCAGATAACACCACGGCCATGAAATAATGTAAGCAACACTATGGCAGTAGAAAGTAGCCACTGTCTACATGCGTTGCTTCCCAGAGGGATCAGAGCTGCTTTGTTATGCCTCTAATAGCAGAAGTAGAATTTTGTCTTAACTTTTGTATTCCTCACTTTCTGGGTGGCTTAATCTTGGAGTCAGAAGAGCTGCAACTAAAGAGAATAGCAGCTGTGTTCTGAATACATGAAATATCGTGTAAAGCTAGACACTAAAAATTTAGTTTGTCCTCATCTCAAATCGAATGTTGCAACTACTGAATTATTGGAAACTATTGAACTTTATCTCTCTGTGCCTCAGGCTCCATGTGAGACATGGAGGTAATACGACACACTGCCCTCAGAGGGGTGTGGAGAAGTTTAATGAATATTTGTGAAGCACTCTGACACTATGGTGATAAACACCATAGGCCGGGGGAGGGTGGGTGCTGGTTAGAATCCAATGAGCAAATTCTGTCTTCAAAGCAGTTATGTACTGAATGAGGCAAAGCTACAACAAAAAATATAGTATGTGGTTAGGTAATTATAGATATTCTCATAATGCATTTGTGCAAAGGTCCAAATTAGTGCTGTACCAGAAACCTTAATTCTGAATACTTGTCCTTGTAACTTTTAATAATATTCTCTTTATTATGTGTGTAGATGATGGCTAGAAAGTGGCATTTAGAGATTTGTTTTTGGGAATTGGCTTGTAGGTAAAATATATATGCATTAGAATAATGACCCAGGGCAACAGCAAGGGTTAATTGATTTCTAAAGGCTTGGTTCTCACACCATTTCACAGCCTTCAAGGCAGACAGGGTGTCTAACACAGGCAAGCAACAAGGCCAACGGATATACACCTAGCCTGGGAAACTGTGGTCATGTACCACACTGTTCCATAACCTGAGATAAGGTGGCACCAGCCCACAAGGTCCAAGAGTGAGTGGCTTGAGAGTTCCAGTTTTGGGGGAACAGACCAAATTAGGATAAGACCCGGAAATCCCAAATAAGGATGTGTGTATCTACTGAAAAACAAAGGCTTGTAAAACAAAGGAACATGCTGTTGGACAGAACATGGATAGTATGACAACCACAGAAAGACCAATTAGTGATAGCCACGGATAGAGAGTCATGAGGAGGGGAAAAGAATACAAAAGAGGGGACTTTCGAGCAGCAAAGGGTTCCCGAGAGGGGAACCTGAGGCACCATGGACAGAGAGCATACCACCAGCCCACCTCATCCACCCCATTGGAGGTGAGGGGGTAGGCCTCAATCTCCAACATCCAGGCTGCTGACATCTGACATTCAAGAGAAATTCAGAGTGAAGCTCACGTCCTGGATGACGGCCCTAGGACTGGTAGATGTATAGAATTGCTTGTATTATTCTTTTCTGTTATCACTGTGTATCAATAAATTTGCCTATTATCGGATGGAAAGGTCATGGAATCATAGAATAGAAGGACCAGAAGGTACCTCTAAGATCTACAAGTCCAGTCCCCTGCCATGGGCAGAAGGTAAATGGGCTCAAATAAGCTCAACAAAGTGCTTGTCCAGCCTCCTCTTGAACACCTCCAGAGATGGCGACTGCATCACCTCTGCTGGGAGTGTGTTCTAGATTCTAGATACCCTTACAGAAAAGAAGGTTTTCCTTATGTCTAGCATATTTTTTTTTCTCAACTAGCTTGTGCCTTGGTCCTTGGCTTCCCAAGGGGTGCCTTTCTGAAGAGTTGCTCCCATAGATCTTGGTACTTGCCCTTGACATACTTGTAGGCAGCTTTCAGTCTTCTCTTACTCAGACTGAACAAACCCAGTTCCCAGAGTCTCTCCTCATAGGGCCTATCCTCCAGGCTCCTAAACATATGAGTTGCCCTTCTCTGTACCCTTTTGAGTTTATCCACATCTTGAAGTGCGGTGCCCAGAATTTGGCACGGAACTTCAGCTGTGGCCTCAACAATGCTCAATAGAGGGGGAGGATCATGTCTCTGGCTCTATTGGCAACACATCGGCTGATGCAGGCCAGAGTTCTATTTGCCCTGCTGGTGACTTCATCACACTGTTGGCTCATATTCATCCTCTAGTCGATTGTCACTTCTATGTCTCTTTCAGATGTAGTGTCAGCCAGTGGTCTGCCACCCATCAGATAGTTATGGTGGAGGTTCTTCCTATCCAGATGAAGGACCTGACACTTGTCCCTGTTGGACTTCATCTGATTGCATTCAGCCCATAGGACCAGTCTGTCAAGGTCATCCTGGATCCTTACCATGTCCTCAGATGTGCCTGCATTTCCCCACAGCTTGGTGTAATCTGAAAACTTCATCACTGAGCTTTCTACTACTTCATCCAAGTCATTGATAAAGATTAAAGAGGATGGGCCCAAGCACTGATCCTTGGGAGACACCACTGGAGATGGCCCTCCAGGATGAGGCCATCCTATTGAGTAGAACTTTCTTGGATCAGTCTCTGAGCCAGTTGCCAACCCATCTCACTGTAGGCTGGTCTAGGCCAGTACCCTCCAACTTAATTGAGACAATGTCAAGGGAAACAGTATCAAAGTCCTTGCTGAAGTCTAGGTAGATGATGTCAACCTCATGTTCTATGTCCAGCTAAGAAGTTACCTGGTCATAAAAGGACACCAGGTCTGTTAGACATGACCTCCCCTCAACAAAGCCATGCTGGTTGCTTCTTAACACCCCACCAGTTATGAGCTTGTGGTTGATGGTCTCCTTGACAATTTTTTCAGGACTGAAGTCAGAGTGACCGGTTTATAGTTTGTAGGGTCATCCCTCTTCCCTTTTTTAAAGATGGGTACCACATTAGCCTTCTTCCAGTCATCTGGGACCACTCCTGAGTTCTACAACTCTTCGAACAACCTTGCCAGAGGCATCCCTATGAGCTTGGCCAGTTTTTTCAGGACTCTCAGATGCAGGTCATATGGACCAACAGACTTGAAAACATCCAAATGTTCTAAGATTACCCTCACCTGTTCAGGACTGATTTCATGTGGACTGCTGTCTTCTCTGGGCCTCTGAACACATGATGAGTTCCCATCTGATTTCAAGAATACTGATGTGAAATATGTATTTAAGAGCTGTGCCTTTTTGAGGGGATCAATTGTGGGCTGCTCCCCCATTGCAGTAGGGGTCCCACAGTGGAGCTTGATTTTTCTTCTTGCTCCCTATGTACCTATAGAAGGCCTTTTTGTTGTCTTCTATTCTGGGTGAAAGCTTGATTTCCATGCATGCCTTGGCTTTCCTAGTTTCATACCTGCAGACCCTGGCCATATGGGTGTACTCTTCTCTGGATGCTGAACCATTTTTTCATTGCATGTACGTGTCTTTTTTCTTTTTCAGAAGTTCCCTAATGTCCCTGTTGAGCCAAGCAGGTCTCTTGGCCCCTTTCCCTCTTTTTGACTGCATGGGGATGTCCTGTTTGAGCAGTGAGAATAGCCTCCTTAAGGAAGCACCACTGTTCTTGAACTCCCAAATCATTCAGTTGCTGGTTGTGAAGGGCTTTTATAACTAGATGCCTGAGTTTACCAAAGTGTGCCCTTCTGAAGTCTAGGAATTCTGTTCTGTTGACAGAATTCTCAGCCTTTCAGTGGATGATTAATCTAACCAGATTGTGATCACTGTTGCCCAGAGTACCTCCAATCTTCAGGTCACCTACCATTTTTCCCCTTTGGTCAGCACCAAGTCCAGAGTGGCTTTACCCCTAGTTGACCCCTCCACACCCTGTGTCAAGAATAGGTTGTCTATAGCTACCAGGAAGTTGGCTGACCTGCTGGAGCTGACTGAATGGTCTTCCCAACAGATGTCAAGGTAGTTGAAGTCACCCATGACGGTCAAGTCTTTAGTGCTGGCTGCCTCGGTCAATTATCTGGAGAATGCCTGGTTGCTTTCCTCTTCCTGGTTGGGAGGTCGATAGTAGACTCCCACCATCAGGTCCCCTTCTCCTGAGCCTCTTTGTATCTTGACCCAGAGGGTCTCAAGGTCACCCCCACCCCCCTGTGCAATCAAACATGACCTGCGAAGTGGGGGGGGCACTCTTTCACATAAAGGACCACCCCTTCTCCCTTCTTCCCAACACGATCCTTCCTATAGCGTCTATAGCCCTCAATATCCACTGACCAGTCATATGTGTCATCCTACCATGTCTTTATCAACCTAATGAGGTCAAGTTCCTTGTTTGCCAGAAAGAGTGATAGTTCATCTTGTTTATTGCCCATGCTTTTGGCATTCCCATAAAGACACCTGAGTTTACCCCTAGTCATTTCAGGTTTTCTGTCACTGTGCAAGTGTGTCAGGGCAGTGGTACTCATCTGTATGTCCCCTATGTGCACACCCTCCTCTGGGTCATCTTGGCAAGAGGATTTAGGCTCAACAGTTAATCTACTCTCATTCCCCCAGACATGCCTCATTTAAATCCCTACTTAGCAAGTCAGTGATTCTCGTAGAGAAGAGCTTCTTCCCTCTGCACCTTAGGTGGATACCATCTCTTGCATGCAGACCAGTGCCACTGAACTGCATACCATGGTCAAGGAATCCAAAACCAGCATCTCCAAAGCCTTTGGTTGACTTCTTCAATTTCTCCCTCCAACGACCACGGCCTCTAACTGGGAGTATTGAAGAGAAGACCACTTGTGCTCCTAGTTCCTTGAGCTTCACCCTCATGGTCTTGTAGTCATAGTTTCATAGTTGGTAGGGTTGGAAGGGACCTAAGCAGATCATCAAGTCTGACCTCCTGCCATGGGCAGGAAAGAATGCTGGGGTCAAATGACCCTGGCTAGGTGATTATCTAGCCTCCTTTTGAAGACCCCCAGGGTAGGAGTGAGCACCATTTCCCTTGGAAGTTCATGTCACTTATGATTCTCCCAGGGTTGTTTCTCTCTGTGTCGTTGGTGCCCATGTGGACAAGGAGCATGGGGTAGTGGTCCATAGGGCCATTACATCTTGGATCCTGCTCCTGGTATGCAGCAGAACTCTTGAGCAAAGGGGTCTGGATGACTGATGGCACCTTTTGGTCCCTACAGCAGGAAGTCTCCCACAACAATCACTCTTCATTGCTTCTTTGGTGAGGGCGGCTGATCCTGTCCTGTCCTTGGTGTTGAGGATGTGGATGCCTCATCTGTCAATAGTGTTAGGGCTGTGTAGTTGTTGTGCAGAGCTGTTGGTGGAGCAGCTGATACTCATCGTGACTTTGGGTCTGATGGGATCAATTTCCACTCTCCATCAGTAGGGGCATCTTGCTGAAGTTCGCTTTTCTGCCTGGTTTCTATGGCATCCTTCTCCAAGTGCAAGGCCTGGCAGTAAGCATCAGTATCCTCCTCATGTTCTCTAATGGTTCACAGTCTGCTCACCTCCTCCTGGAGCTCCCTTGCTCAGCCCTCTAGAATCTCCACCAGTGAGCTCATCCCATGAGTGGGAGTACCTGTACCCCAGATACTGGCCTCCAGCAGATGTGCCAGGCAGACTCCGCAGTTTGGAGTCAAGGGCTCTATCTGTGTGGAGGCCGGGACCATGGGCTCCATCTGGCTGAAGTCCTATGAGGTACCAGGTGGGGGTAGTCCATCCAGATCAGGAAGCCTAGGGGTGTGGTGTGTGCCCATCACCATATTTCAGGGTAGGCCCTGTTCACAAGGCTCCTTAGGTGCTTGAGTAGGAGACCAGGTGGCTGGGATTACCCCCATGTGGCCCTCTCCAGCAGCTGTTGCTGTTGCTGAGGTCTGGCAGATAGGCTCTAGTAGCTGCCTGCGGTGGGGATCCCTTGGCTTCCCAGCATCTTGAGCAGCTGGGAGATTCTCTGGGTCCCTGGGTCCCTCCCTGGGAGCACTGATCCCTTGTCCCCCGTACCTGAGATTCAGTGTAAGAGGTCTGTCCCACAATGTGGGGGGGCTTCAACCACCTGGAGGCACAACAGGCATGGAGTGTGCCATGCGTCTCTGCCGAGGGGCAACTCAGGACTGAGAGCCCACTGGTGGCCTCCCTGTGCACTCTCCCATGCAAACTCCTGTGCTAACTCACGTGCTGGACCCAGAGTGCTCCTGTTTGTATGGCTCCAGTTGCACAGCTCCTTTGAGGGCTGGGCTAAGTAGGGGCCGGGGGTGGGGGGCGTGACCCTCCATGGCTCCACTCAGCTGCCCCCCACCACTATCTAGCTGCCCACTGTGGTTCCCTGCTTACCTCCTGGCTCCATACCAGGAGTTGGGGGTCCTCCTGGTGTTCTGCCAGGGGTTCTGCAATTCTAACATTCTGTATTCTCAAATTCATAAATGCTTCTCTTCAACCAAATATCAACCTACCATTGTTAGCAAAATATTAGGGTTTTTCTTATTTCCTTAAAGACCATTCCTCATATCTTTGACTCCCAAAATCTTATCCACTGAGATATTTTGAATTATACCAGCATTTTTTTCTTGCCTTTTTATTTCTGTGGCTATTAAATTCCTATTGCTTCCCTGGACTAATTAAATGACAACATCTATAGATCATTGATTACATTTATTATCTAAAATATTACCCCCTGCCTTTATTATGTCAATCACATCTCACTTATCTTCTAAGAATCATTGCCAACTTTAGTAAACTATATTACCACTTATATGTTGGGATTATTAAAAGATCCTAATGAAGTTATGCACCCAAATATTCAAGAGGAAATAGGAAACTCACCTTGTGCTTTTGAACATCCCTTCATAATCATTATGTAACCCAGAACCATTACATTCATGTGCATATTCATGTCTGGTATATCCTTCTCCTGACCACCCTTGACCAGTGTCATTTGTTTATTTTAAATTTCAGTAAATGGTTACTTCCAGTCCATAGGTTCTGCAGGGTATTTAATAAACAAACTCTCAATGCTAAAGTAAGGCAAGCTAATAGAACCCTAATTCCTAAGAGTTATTAATAAGATTATTGGTATTAATAAGGCTATCTTATTCTATGTTGGCTCTCACAGTGCACTGCTTGTAGTACTAGAGAAACTGCCTTTAGTACATTAAAGATAGTGATAAAGGTCTGTCTAATTTTTTGGATATTTATTATGATGATAACCATTTGAAAACAAATGTAGAGCAGTATGGTTGCCTATACATAAGCATGGAGGCTGCTCCAATGCACTGTAGTTATTGCACATCAGAGCAGACTCAATTAACCAAGTCTTCTGGAGTGTGGTAATTACAGCACTCCAGCCAACCTCTGCATCTCGTGTTTCAGTGTTCCCATGTTTCAAAACAATAGCTGGGTTTCATTCAACAATTGAATGAGTCTTAGTTCAAGTGCCTCCGCAACCATTTTGAAGCATCACGTGACACTGTGGTGCTTTATTTAGAGTGGCTCTCAGAGCTGCTCTAATTAGTGTGCCCTCCATGCCACCCCTGAAGCACGTGTAAAAGTCCCCTATATATGTAGTAGAGAAGGCAGTTCAAAGAAATTCACAAAAGGTCTATAATTTTGTGTTGGTTTTTATTTCCTGTGGGAATACAATCCAGAGACCAAATTTTGTCTGCAGAGCTTGTGTATGTGCCAGAAGAACAAATTCCTTGTGGCAATGAACAGCAGTAACCAGTTCAGAGCAGAATTTACATCAATGACACAGTCAGTCAGAGGACTGACAATATCATAGGCTCCTTGCAGACGTAGGAAAATGCATAACCCTATACATTCTCCTGAAAAGAAGAATTTCCAGGGACATCATACCTTCATGTTCCAGCTCATTGGTAATCGCAACTGAGAGTTGATACTGGTTGGATTAACAGTGTAGTAATTTTGGCTCAGGAGCTAGAACATGTACAAAAACATTTGAAAAAAAACATGTCTTATGTCAGAGTACTAAACAGATGTAGGAATGTGACTTTCTCCAAACAATGAGGCAGTGGTGACGGTTTAGAAAAGGGAAGTCTCTCATAAATGCTGTAGGCTATGCACTTCTTTTGGTGTTATTACTGTTAATATATGAGGGAGGTACCTTAAGGGCTTGTGGTGGAAGCCTGGACCAACTTTTTTTTCTTCATGCTGCTGTGCACCTCCTACTTGGTCTCCACCACAGAAGTAATGACTCTTTATTCAATGATGCATATAGGTTTTTTTTTTTAATAGGTACTCAAAAATATAATGTAATAAACTTCCAAATTACACCAAGTTAAGAATAAAAAACCAAAAAGTACATTTTGTATTTTCAATCTTAATGTTATTGGATGAGCATAACCCAAGATAGAACAATGATGGTAATAATGTTCTCAGGCTGACTACTGAAATTTATACTTTTCTCAATTCTGAAGAATTCAGTTTATTTTATTTTTCATATTGTAATGCCAAAGATGTTTCTTTCTGAGATAAGTAGACCTTAAAACTCTTATTGACCTTAAGAACTAAAACAATTGTAGTTGGAACCACTATGTTAAAACTTGCTATGTAGAACAGAATGAAGAGTCAGCTTTTGCCATGAAATGACACATATAAAGGACAGTATATACATATGATTAAAGGTCAAGAGAAAAGGTGCCATTAACAAAGATCTGACAGGCCAAAAAATTGATTTCCCTCTGTCCAACAGGCAGACTGATGTAGTTCAGCTGTAAGGGGGCAGCCCTATGAACCAGAGACCTGGTTTTCTCTGATTTAAAAAAAAAAATCCCCAATTTTCAGATTTTAAAAAGCAACCCAAAATCCACATTTTTCTGTGATTTAAATGAGACACTATATAAAAATGTATATATTAGTGGTGTTTTATTTTAATCCTGGAAAATGTGAATTTTGGGTTAATCTTTTAAACCCCCAAATAGGGGATTTTTTAATGACAGATCTCTGACGATGAGAGACGGTGAAAAAAAATTCCACAACTCCATTAATATTTAGTTGCGTTTCTAAATGAATTTAATTCAAATATGTTTGTATAATATTTGAATAAGTGAATTTCCTGTCAGAAATATTTATAGAAATAAGCTATTATAAACACATATCCCAGCATATTCATAAAAGTATATTTAACATCTTGATAAGAGAAAATAGATTCTAAGAGTTGTGCTCACCCAATCAGGGAACAGATGCATTCCATGTAACCAGCTATTTATGGAACACTAAACCTAATGAAGCCATCAGGAGTATGTCATTTTTTCAATGTAATTATCTGACCACTAGTAAGTCACTGATAGGGAAAAAAATTGGGGAAAAAATAATTTCAACAAAATTGAAAACTCCCTTTTTATTGTTGAGAGTCAGTTAATTTTTTTGTGAGCAAACATCCACATTAGTAAATGAAAACAAAACCCCAAGTATTTACCATACAATTACTGTATCTCCTTTGGTTGTATTGTCTTTCTGTATTCCACCTACAGTTGTGTACACCCTATGGCCAGGAGGTAAGAGCCTTTTGAATTGCTCCATTGTCTAGTGGGCCATGTCATTACCCTGTAGCCAGGGATATACCCTGCTCATTAGTTGTTTTTTATCATCTTTAACACTGAGACACCACTGACACTATTTGCATTGTTGCATACTATGCAATTGCTTTGATTGCCTTCAATGCCTTCAGTTAATAGTATTTTTTAAAATGGATGAAGAAATCCTGTGAAGGAAGTATTCCAGCACAGAAGAAGGGAGAGAATTCTTTGTGATAGACCTGAAATCCTGAGTATTTCATGTAGTACTGTATTCATGTAGTATTATTCCAGTTCATGAAGTATTTTTATATGAAGTAGGACATTGCTGGAGTCATCCTTTTCAGGACCCTGGACAGAAGCAATTAACCGCAAAATAGACTGGATCCAGCTTCTCGCAGAGGCTCCTGCATTTAGACATGTCAATGCTTAAGATCCAGGAGCCAGATCCTACTCTATCTACTTGTTACCTAAGTGTGATTTTATTCAACTCTGCTTGCATCCCTGATAAAACAATAATGCATCTATTTTTGTAACACTATTTTCTTAGATTTAATAAGAAAAAAATAATAGATAAAAATCTCAACCCCCCACACAAAAATCACCCCACCAATTTGACCTACATGCACAAAGAATATTTTACAAAAAAGACAGTGCCAAATTTTCCAAGAATTATTTATACAAAAAGATTCACCCTATCAGATATTTTCAGCAAGCGATATATCTACTTCCAATCCACAGGCTTTCAAAATGTCATGAAAATGTTGTTGGATTTTTTATTACTAATACAGTAGAATTATAGTCTATTCACAAAGGTGCCACAAATTGAAAATTTACATTAGTCCAACTAAATATTTTATTTTGAATTATTCGATTACCTGTAGTTACTATAAGTATACTATGGGTCATTATTATGGCTGACTGAACATTCTCAGCTATTCAAACTTTATATAATTTGGGGGCAATGGGTTAAACCAACTTTTCAAGCAATTAAAATATTTCAAACAGTTAATATTGTGATGCAAAATGCTAGAAATTAGTCAAATTAAACACTTATTTACAGTCCAGTTTGATTTCAAATGAATATAGGGTTTTTATTTAGAAGTAAAATAGTGATTTTATCTTAAATATGTATTCAGGAAACACATATGCAGTTCAGTTTTCAGTATTTGTACAATAGCTGTCTGAATCCTGAAAACCCTTCTGCTATTTTTTGTTCCTCATAATTGTTTTCTGAAATGTTTTCAGATCTTGATTGTGTGACAGATCCTTGGATTTCTTTGACTTTTGAAGTAGGTGTCATAATACTTATGCAGCTTTGACTCCAGCTCTGTAGAGGGCTCCACATAGTCAGACCTGTGCACTGACAAAGAGCCATATTGCCTTCACTGAGAATGCTGGGTGCCTCTTCTTGGACTCTATGGTACACTTGGGGCATTAGATTGCAAGATGATGTCTTGTTCCATAATTTCAGAGCACCAGCTCACAAGTTAATTTTGAGGAATTTCTTTAGCTGGCATTTGAGCTGGAACTAAGCTTGTGGCAGGATTTGGATCCACTCATCAGGCTAATTTCTTTAATTGTCTTATAGTTCATATTGTCAAAACATTTTATCCCCTCTACTGACGAAAAGTTAGAACAAAATAAGATTTTTTTTGTGAATTGAGATAATTAGCATGTTTTTGGCTCCCCACTTCAGGAGGGATGTGGAAAAGCTTGAGAGAGTCCAGAGGAGAGCCACTCATATGATCTAAGACCTGGAGAGCAGGCTGTATGAGGGGAGGCTGAGGGATTTGGGACTCTTCAGTTCAGAAAAGAGAAGGCTCAGGGGGACTTGGTAGCAGCCTACAATTATATAACAGGGGTGCATCAGGACCTGGGAGAACAGTTGTTCACCAGAGCTCCTCAAGGAATAATAAGGTCTAATGGCCATAAACTCCAGGAAGGCTGATATAGACTAAACATGAAAAAAAGTTCTTTACAGTGTGTGAGTCCAGGGTCTGGGACAGACTCCCACAGAGGTGGTGCAAGTACCTACTCTGGATTCTTTAAAAAAAATATCTGGATATTTTTCTTGCTGGGATCACTTGATCCCACCTGACTTACTGCCTATGGTGGGGGCGGGACTGGGGGGGGGGGGGGGGGCGGGGAGAGGCTGGACTTGCTGATTTCATGAGGTCCCTTCCAGCCCCTAATGTCTATGAAATCTGCGGAATAGAGAAAGCATGGAGTGTTCACTAACAGTGGTGCAGCTGTTTGGAACAGTTCTGGTTCATGTGCCTGATCTAATAGTTATCTGTGAAAGGAACTCTGTTCTTCTACCCCAGTGGAATCCAGTGCATTGCTGCACAAATACTTGTAGTCCCTTGTATAGGAATGGATAGGTTTTATGTCTGATCATTAATTAGCATAACAAAACAGATCTGAGCTAGCTTCTTCATATCAAATCAAAAAATTATTTTAATATTAGGAGGAATTTCAGCTCTCCTCAGGTATACTGCTAAGAAAGGAAATACATAGGGAAGAGAAGAGCAATTAAATATCTTCAGTGGAATGGCTTCTTGGGGCTACCTGTAGTTTTTAAAGTATACTTATATACATACTTTATTGATCTAAATATAGATGTATCTATCCACGTAAATATCTTTTTTCTTTCTTTTTTTACCCTGCACTCCCTTTGGCATTTCAAATAATATGGCAATGAGTGCCACAATTGATTTTTATGTCTTGTGGATATGCAAATTTACAATGTTGCTGTCTTTCACTTTCACTGAATATCCTTATGTCCTTGCTTTGCTAAAGTAGCAAGCAGAAGTATCTGATTTGCCTTTTTTTTCTCTGAGATTATTCTATAAAGTTGCATTATGTCCCTCTCCAAAGTGTGCAGTTCAAATTTTTCCAATTTCTTAAAAAGAGACAGTTTTCCATGCCCCTTATAATTCATTTTGCCTGTCTAAATCCCCTCTATTTCTGTCATATCTCTTTTGCCTCCAGAAGAAAATATTCCTTTAAAAATTCCAGAAGACACAAAATTCTCACCAGGTTGCATATTAATGAGACACACAATATATTACTCTTGCCAAAGGTGCTCTGTGCTGAATATTAAGAACACTGTAGGACTATTTCTTCAGCCATTTCTCTCTCCTGGTGTTTAATTCTTTCAAAAACTATTCTCCCTCTGAACCTGAAAATTAGAGATAAACACTTTCAGAAAAATTCACAATATCTTCATATTTTAAGTACCTCTGCAATGAATTATTCATAAAGATTACCGAAGGATGTTCTTATGGCTTTTTGATATATCAATCACTATTATAATCTGTCCTATAATTTGAGTAATATGTTGCAGTTGCTAATGAACTGGCATGACTGTTACTGGAACTTTCAGCTACCAAATATGCTTTCCCCATCATATTCTGCCTATCCATAGGGAATTCTACATTGGTCAATACTGTCACTGGTAAACCTCTTCTTTTTGAGATGTAATTCTGGCTTGTCACAGGTACAGAAAATGGGTTAAGTTTTTCATCTAGCATCCATTCAAGTCAGTGGAAAATCCATTAACTTTAATGGACTTTGGATGAAGCCCTATGAGATCTAAGTCAAGTTAGAGTTCCTTGAGTGACATACAAGAAAGGAAAAGGTAGGACAAGCCAGTTGGGAAAATTGGAAAGGAAGAGAAAATTGTGAAGACTAACAGTGTTGAAAACACTGCTAGGGGTTTGATAAGGAGAGGACAATTAATAGTACAGTGCATGAAGGATTTCTGGCTAAAGGGAAGAACATGACCAAAAAAGAGAACAACTATAAAAATTATTGTGAAATTCATAGGGGATAACTATAAAAGTTCTACTCCTTGAGGTAACCAAGGAGTATTGTAGGGTTCTTGGAAACTGAAGGTAAACTGGTAATTAAATAGGTACAGTTAAATTTGAACCTCAGTTGTCTACAAGAGATGCTAGAAGCACAGTAGATTAATTCTACTGCACATTAGTGTGTCATGGCAAAAGCCATGCTAATGCTATAATGCACAGTACAATTAGTCTACTGTGCATTAGCATCACCCAAAAGATGTGTGTCAGGACTACTGCATTAAATTAGTACCTGTTACTACAGGTACTAAACTTAATGCATTGTAATTATAGTGCATTAATGAACATGTAGATGTGCCCAGTGAAAATGTTTATTTCCTGTATTCCATCTTAAAACACGACTCATAATCTAGTAGATGAACACTTTAGTGTTAAAATCTTATCCACTCAGCAGTGTTCAGCAGTAGTAAGGATTATAATGGTAACCCTGCAATTAACCATATAAATCTTCTCATAATTCTTGCATCAGTTTGGATGAACACACCATTAGGCATCAGAGCCGGTGGTAAATCCCTAGTATTTTGAACAAAGCAGTCTCTTTACTGTTTTACATTAGGGATAGTGAAAACAACAAGTCACTAGGAACTGGTTCTACTGAAGTTATGTAATAAGCTGTTGGATAGAAGCAGTTTGTCATACAATGTGTATAAACAGTTGCAATAAAAGGTTGCAAGTCTCTCCCTTTCTCTCCTGTGCTAAGAATGTCATTGCTTAATTAGAGGCTTGCAAAGGAAACACACTGCCTCTATCCAAGCCTAGGAGCACTGCCAGGAAGTATACCCTGCCCAGTCCCTCCCACACAATTCATGCCAAACCCAGAATTTAGTAGCATTCAGAATAGCTTCAGAGTGGTTTTCAGAGTGGTCCTGACCACATATTCGGGACATGCCTAAAACAGTAAGCTCTGGGTCATCCTAAAGTAGCTACACTGTCTCACTTACAGGGTTTTACATGTGCAGAGTGGCTGGCAAGGCATGTTGCTTGGCTTTGGTCCTATGTATTGTATGGAGGTAGAGCAGAGGAATCATAAGGATCCCTTATGCAAAGGAGGTTCATTGTTTTTACAGAGACCAGGTTGTGCTGCTTGTTGCTGTTTAATTTCATAAACTCTTCTGATAATTACTGGGAAATAAGATATGTTAGCTGCACCTTCTGGTCTTATTGCAAAAACTCAATATGAAGCTGAGAAGCAGCTTTTAAATTTACCAAGAGCTTAATTTTCCAAGGTCCCATTCCTACAGATACTCTGCTTTAACCGCATGTTACCTAAATGAAATCAGTGGGGTTCTATGATCAAGCTCCAGCAGCAGACTGCTCATGTACTCAAATTGTAATCAATCTGAGAAATTTAGAAACACCATGTTATTCTTTCCATAATTTAAATGTTGGTGATCCTTTGTGACAACATGAACTGAAATCCCCTTGTGCTAGACACTATACAAAAACTGAGCAAAACAATGATGCATATCTCTATGAAAGGAAGGGGTGGCCATATGGCAGTATCCTGCCATTCCAGGTGGGGGTGGAGCTGCTCCAGGAGGTCCAAGAAGGTGGCCTGGGGCATTCTGAATGCCTCCAGCCACTGCTCATCATTTCAGATGGTCTGGGTGATGTGTGACCACCAGTCCAGGCTAGACCAGCAGGCCCAGAGGTAGTGGGGCTGCAGGCTCAGGAGGACAAGGGCGGGCCAAATAGAGGCATCTAGCAGCCTGTTATTAGTGTCCCTGCCAGGGAGTGACTGGCCAGAGAGCAGGGAGTGGGACTGGCTTTTCAAGATGGCTGCTGGCACCTTTAGAGTCCGATGGTGGTGCCAGGGACCCATTGCAGGGCCACAGGAATCAGGAGCATTTTGCTGCTTCCCTGCATATGTAGACAGCTGCTGGGAAGTGTTTATTCAGAAGTAAACTGATCCCAGATCAAAAGCATGTGTAGACACACCCTTTGTAAACATTAAGTTTTGCAAGGCCCCTTTACCATTATCAAATGCAAATGAGTTGAATTTACGGAGGAGCAAAGCTAATGGCTGAAGACCATTCTATAGTGTTGATAAAACCATGAAGAGAAGTCAGGATTCCTTACTCCTATCCCTATAGTCTGGATATTAAACAATCCTCCTTCTGTATGCACTTATATATTATGGTGGTATGTTTCCTTTCTTCTATTTCTCTGATTATATGGTGAGGTTCTTCGAATGTTTAAGTATTTTATAATACACCAAAATATGTAAAGCTAAATTTAATTCTTAAAGTTTTCTTTTCAGAAAGAATTCAGCTGTAGAATCTGGCAGAGATCTCAACAGAGGTGATTTTTGTTCACAAGAAAATATACAATACAGCAACTGCCAATTTTGAAGTGTAGTTGTAGTGTGTGACTGAAAAAGTATAGTCATCTTAGAAATGCTGTGTTTGTACAAATGCAGGAAGAAACTAGAAAAAAAAAAGTTTTGCAGTTTGTTTTTTCTTATTACCTGTGTTTTGTACCCATTTGTTTTCCATTATGCTATAAAATGATGTTAATGCAGCATAAAACTCTGGTAATACTGTATAAAATGCTGTTATGAAATACAATGCCTAAGAATCTGCAAACAAAGTTATGCACTAAACATATCCTTCATACTTGCTATAAATTCAGTCCATTAAAAAAAATGTATGACATGAATGTCAAGGCATTTCTCATACCATTTGCATGATCTCCTTGTTGGTATAGAAAGCAAACATAAAATGTTAAAAGAAAAATCACTGAGTTATGTCAATAGTGAATTTTTTTTCCTTATTTATTTACCTATTCCCAAAAAGCATTTAAGGCATAGCTTAAATGCTATGTGTAGCCTCCAGGCAGGCTGGCCCAGCAGGCCCAGAGGTGGCAGGTCTGCAGGCTCAGGAGGATAAGGGCAGTCCCAGTGATGGCCACCATGTGGCCGCCCCTTCCCAGGCCCTCACCCTGCTAAAGGTTAAAACAGCTTAAAGCTGTTTCAGCTTTTGGAATTTAGATGGAAAAACAGCATTTCATTGTCATCTAAAGTTATTTAATAGAATAATTACAGGCTTTTTGGGTGCCTAAGTAGCTCTGTAAATTGCTAAAAAATGCAACTCAATTCCACACAGGGTACACATGTGCCCACGAGTGTGCAGTTGTTACTGTGCAGTCCTGGCAATGCATGGGTTATTTCTGACCCTACTGCATAGTAGCAACATGCTTGTTGCTACTGCATAGTAGCGTCGGCATTACAGTTTGTGCCTACCAATGCGACATAACTATAGCAATGAGCTACACAGCAGTAGCTCATCGCTATGATGATGTGGCATCTTGTATAGCGGCACCCACAAACTATGAATTAGTATGATAACAAAGGATGCCCATGTAGGGACTGCATGGTTTTGTTGCAGTTTGGCATGACTGAGGTCCAGCAATTTCCTTTAATTAGTGTTCTGCATTTTCAGTTTTTACTGATTTTCACCAATAAATTCCCTGATTTTTTTAATTGAAGTTATTCAGTTTTCACTGATTTATACCCATTTATACTGATTTACACCTGTTTTTCAGTTCACTGCACAAGTGGTGAATGACTGGGGGGGTGATGGTAAGCTAAAAGTGTTGTTTACCTGAGGCACAAGTTTCCAGTGGATGCGGAGGGGGGGGATGGCAGGGAGGGGTACTGGCAGCCACACAGGTGCCAGAGGAAGGTGGATGGAGCCACTGCCTTGGGGTGTGGGGCTCCCGGCTCTGACCCTGGGTGGGGTGGGAGGTGCCACGGGAATTGTTTCCAGGGCAAGCAGGTCCCAGCTGCACCCTGGTACCTCCAGCTGCAGCCCTGCCCCTGGGAGCACAGGGGAGTGGGGCAGCAGGAGAGCCTGGTCCCGCTTCCTGTGGCAGGTGCTGCACCTGGCCACTCTTCATGGGGCCATGGGGCTGGAGACACTGCCTGGGGGCATGGCTTGGGGGTGGGAGGTGCTGATGCTGGTGCCAGGGTCGGGTCTCCCTAATCCTACATCCAGCCCTGTGCCACTCCCACCAGCCCCTGGGCTACACTGTGCCATGGTGAAGGCAGGTGGTGTTGGCTGCACTTCGGGCTGCTACAGCAGGGGCTGGGGTGAGTGGGGACAAGCTGCACCATGCCCCATGCCCTCCAGTGCTCTACTTGTTCCCACTTACCCCAGCCCCTGCTGCAGTGGCCCTGGGAGCAGCTGAAACCAGCTGCCTGCAACACAGCATGGTGCAGCCAAGGGGTTGGGGTGAGTAGAGAGAAATGGAGCCCAGGCAGCTGGGCACTGGGTACTCCTAGGGCCACTGCAGCAGGGGCTGGAGTGAGCAGGGCAAGCTGTGCCATGCCCCATGCCCCCTGGGGCTCTGCTTGTTCTCACTCACCCCAGCCCCTGCTGCAGCGGCCCTAGGAACGGCCGATGCCAGCTTCAGAGGAAACTGTAAGTAGGTGCAGGATGTGGGGGGCACAGCTCTTGCTGCTATGTGCACCCTGGGAGGGCTGTGGCCTTGGGGGCTGCACCAGACGATCATTCCAAGCACAGATCTGGGGGCATGCACCCCCCGGGAAGAGCCTGGCACAGTTCCCCAGCCTGCAGCCCTCCCGGGGAGCACATAGCAGCAAGAACCACACACCCCCATCCTGCACACCACACCCACTGACAGTTCCCTCCACTTTACTCCCTTCTGCAGCCCTAGGAGCAGCGAACGGCTTGTGTCCCACCCCTTCCCTAGTCCCAGCCTTAGTCCCTCCCTCCCTCACTGCTGCGGAAACGTATTATTGTTTTCTCCGAATTAAACTGATTTTTTTTCTTTTCTTCCTTTCATCCTGATTTCAACCTGGTTTTTATGTTTGGGAGATAAACTCTGAAAAATTTCTGGATTTTTTTATTTTTGAAAATAAAAACTGAAAATGTGGAACACAACCCATAATATATGGGGAGAATAGTTTATACTACACAGCTGAGACATCTGTCTTGAGACAAAGAAGGACTGGGTGTAAACTCATTGAGTCTCCCAAACTAATTTGATCTGGAATTATTTAATTTATGTGCTTTAAAAGAGAGGTCTAATCTAATGCAATTCCCTTTACATTTTTGTACAGTTCATTCAGCTGTAGTATCTAAGCACTACATAGAACCAAAAAAAGGGGATTTGGAAGGGTCAGACAGTGCAGCAGAGCAATCAAACTCTGTTTCCAAAAATTTCCATTTGAATTGTCTTAAATCGTTAATTCACTCTCTAAATTCTTTGTACTGATATTTAAACAATAGAAACAGATTTTTGTAGACATCTGTGAGATTAATAGTGAGCACCAGGGAAGGCAACTCTGATAACTGTGGTTTTAAAAACTTGCAAGTCCAGAAGTCTTGAGCCAGAGAGAAAAGATGGTTGAGATGATGGAGTCACATAATCTGCAAAACCAGTGTTAGGACCACTGCACTCATACAAGAAGTTGAGTAATACTGTTGGATATAAATTCACAAGTAATGGAGCAGAGTCTCTGTCCCTTTTTAGCATATGGAGCAAGTCCAGGTGTGTTTCTAAGAAATAAGCCTTTACTCATGCATGCCTGTTCTGTATCTGTGTACTTCAAGTTAGATGGTACAGATGGTATGGAAATAGGCCTGAGTAGCTCAGGATCACCCCAAAAGCCCTGTGGCATATATTTAGGCCCTCTCCCAAATAGTCTATACCACCTCATTTGTGGGCATGTGCAGAATAGATGGGCTTTGTCAGGGCTTCCTTTGGTGGTCATGTAGACAAAGCCCTATGCATCTCAGGCATGAGGCCCTGAAGTTAAAGGCTACCAGATCCTATAACAATCACTGCCTGTTACCAAATGTTGTATTTCCAACCAGTACTTTCATCTGCAATGTATAAAAAAAGACATGCATGGAGTACACAGCAATTTTATCTTTCATAGAAAAGTGACTAAAAATCAGGCTGTTGAAGCTGGAAAGACAGACAGTAAAGGAGGTTTTAATTAACCTCTCTGACTGGACATGCTGTATCTAGGCAGCTATAACTCACAATGCTTGAAACTAGTTGCATTTTACAGAAGGTCAAAGCAACACTCCCATGTGGTAATGTATTGAAGCAGCATATTGCTTTCCTTTTAATCTTTCCAAACTGATTTATGGTGAAGACACCTTGCCTCCCAGGAGATATCTGATACCACAGATTTTCAACTGTTAGTTTAAGTGCCCTACTGCTACCTCTGCTTGATTGTAATGCTAACAGCACTACCACAGATGTTAGCAATAATTGCTGACTTTACTAGTTTTTCTTTGTTTCTTTCCTATGCGGTTATTTGCTAATATCTGATAAGCTATTTTAAGGTACTACTGTGCTGAGGTACTGGGCTGACTCATTTCCCTGGGTGTGTATGTGGGGAAGTGGGGCTGGGAGTGGGGGAGTTAAGGTATTCATTGCCTCACAAGTGATACTGCAGGCAATACTTTATGGCTTGCATAATCAAGCATGAGGGGTTTTTTGTACCTTACACTATGGGCACCTAGTACTTGAACTGAAATTCAGCTTTCTAGCCTCTGTCTAAAAATGGAGACTGAGTCTTAAATTCCCTTCACTTATGGAATTTTAATGTTATTGGGTTTGAAAATGTCTCTTCAAACACATTTTTCCCAATCCAACTACAAAATATTTGAAGTTAGCATTCAAAATAATGGCTTTGAGTTCAAGAGTCTGCTAAGTATGAGTCTAGCACAATATGTAAGTTTACAAAGTCTTTTACAGTTTACAAATAACTATTTGTTTTACTTCCATCAACATGACAGAGAGAAAATAGATGTTAAGAACTATAACTTTTTGTCTTCTGGTCCACCGTATGCTACAGAAATTGCACAGGGTTTCAGAGTAAGCAGCAGTGACATTTGTCAAATTGTCATTTTTGTGTGAATTCACTGGGTTCCCTACACTATTACAGGGTACATCTGACAGACTCAGAGCTACATATTTTAACTTCAGAACCCAACTCTTACAGAACATTTTAAGGACATCTTCAAATTATAGGACACATGTAGTTGCCAAGTTTTATTTCCTCCTCAACCACCATTTTTTGTTAAATCAAAGAGGAAAAGTGAGAAAAGAGAGAGAAATTCATAAAAATTTTAAAGCAACAATAAATGAGTTGAATTAAAAACTAAATCTTCAAAACTTCCAACATGAAGCAAGTTAAAGATGATGTAAGTTATGTTATTTGGGTTGTTTCTAATGTATTCCAATAGATATTAGGCTTTATCAAGGCTGTGAATCAAAAGTAATTGTCCTTTACTGTTTAATTAACTCACCTTTCTAGTTTATCTCTTGTGATATCTTGGACATTTTGCAATTTCTATATAAAGACTGGTTTTACTACCTTTTTTTTTTTTTAAACTGAGGAATCTGAAAGAAGACTCTGACCCTTAAGAGATGTTGACAACATCAGATCTTCCATGTCAGATGCTGACTGGAAACCATTTCATTCTCTTAATAGTATAATTGCTGGAAGCTATAGCATAATTGCTGGAAGCTATATATGTTCATATAACTGTTACTAAAACAGGAAGACGGGAACAGGATAAGCATAGCCTTAAAAGAGAATGTTTGTTTGCTATTCTCAAAGACAGATATTTTGTCTGAGGTGCGCTAAAGCATGGGGAAAGTGGTTTCTCTTATAACTTCATTAACTCAATTCATTTGGGAGCAAGACAGCGCACAGTGTAAACCATGCTTTCTTCATTATTTTCCTTTTCAAAGGGCTATTGTTTGTCCGTGTGGTGACCCTACTGGTTCCATTATGGCCTCTGCTTAAATGAAAGGAAAGGAGCCTGGAAAAGGGACTTTTTCCTCGTTGTACCAGACATTAGGATTCTCACCTCCATCCCTCACTGTCTTTAAGGGATGCCGTTATCTAATTCCATATCCAATTCTAGCTTATTTGGGAGCTTCCTCTCTCTAGAATGAATGACTGGATGCATGCCACTAGCTACAGACATTTGCTTGGCTGTTTCTCCCCTCCCTAAGTTGACAATTCATACCTTAGCTTCACTCCAAATATAGCTTATTTTCAATCATATAGATTTCATAGATTTCATAGACATTAGGGCTGGAAGGGACCCTGGAAAATCATCAAGTCCAGCCCCCTGCCCAAAGGGCAGGAAGTCAGCTGGGGTCATAGGATCCCAGCAAGATAAGCATCCAGTTTCATCTTGAAGGTGTTCAATGAAGGCGCTTGAACCACCTCCGGTGGCAGGCTGTTCCAGACCTTGGGGGCTCGGACAGTAAAGAAATTCTTCCTTATGTCCAGCCTGAAACGATCTTGAAGTAGTTTGTGACCATTTGACCTCGTCATCCCTTGGGGCACTCTGGTGAACAAACGTTCCCCCAGATCCTGGTGGTCACCCCTGATAAACTTGTAGGTGGCCATCAGATCACCCCTGGGCCTGCGCTTTTTCAGGCTAAAGAGCCCCAGGGCTCTCAACCTGTCATCGTAGGGTCTGCTTCCCTGACCTCTGATCATGTGCGTGGCTCTTCTCTGGACTCTCTCAAGCTTCTCCACATCCTTTTTGAATTGTGGAGCCCAAAACTGGACACAGTACTTCAGCTGCGGCCTCACTAAGGCCGAGTACAGGGGGAGAATGACATCCCGGGATTTGCTTGAGAAGCATCTATGGATGCAAGCCAGTGTTTTGGTCGCTTTACTAGCCGCCGCATCGCATTGCAGGCTCATGTTCATCTTGTGGTCAATGACGACCCCCAAGTCTCTTTCTTCCATAGTGCTAGCCAACATAGCACTGCCGAGCCTATAAGGATGCTGCGGGGTTTTTTTCCCAAGGTGGAGAACCTTGCATTTATCGGCGTTGAACACCATCAGATTTTCGTCCGCCCACTTGCTGAGCCTGTCCAGGTCAGCCTGGATCACCCGCCTGTCTTCTGGTGTGGATGCTTTGCCCCAAAGTTTGGTGTCATCGGCGAACTTGACCAGTCCACTTCTGACTCCAGTGTCCGCATCATTAATGAAGATGTTGAACAGTATGGGTCCAAGGACAGAACCTTGGGGGACCCCACTGGTCACCGGACACCACGATGAGTGACTTCCATCAATTACTACCCTCTGGGTCTGACCCCAGAGCCAATTTTCCAGCCAGTGGATCGTGGAGGACCCAAGGCGACAATTGGCCAGTTTCTCCAAGAGGCGATCATGGGACACCAGATGGAAGGCTTTTTTGAAGTCAAGATATATGACATCAATCTCTTCTCCCTTGTCCAGGTGATAGGTCACCTGGTCGTAGAAGGAAATGAGATTGGTCAAGCAAGACCTACCCGCAACAAACCCGTGCTGGCTATCCCTTAAGATGTTGACGTCAGCCAGTCCATTAAGGATGGCCTCTTTAATAAACTTTTCTAAGATCTTCCCTGGGATAGAAGTCAGGCTGATGGGCCTATAGTTAGCCGGATCCACTTTCCTCCCTTTCTTGAAGATAGGCGCCACATTGGCCTTCTTCCAGTCTTCGGGCACTACACCAGAGTGCCAAGAGTTTTCAAAGATCCGTGCTAGAGGCTGGGCTATGATGCTCGCCAGGTCCTTGAGTACCCTGGGGTGAAGATTGTCAGGGCCGGCTGACTTGAAGGTATCCAGCTTCTCAAGATGTTCCTTCAGAAAATCAGCATTAATGGAGGGCAGGGGATCACCCTCACCCGGACTTTCCAGCCCTGTAGTGGGCATGGGCGTCCCATGGGGCTGATGAAAGACTGATGCAAAGTACCTATTTAATAGGTTGGCTTTTTCCTGGGCGTCAGTTGTCAGTTGCCCCATCTGGTTCAGCAGGGGTCCAACGTTGCCCCTGCTTTTCCTCCGGCTCCCCACATATCTGAAAAAGGACTTTTTATTGTCCTTGATGCTCAAAGCTAGCTGGAGTTCAGTTGCAGTCTTGGCTTTCCTGGTCTGCTCCCTACAGGACCGGACCAGTGCAGAATAATCCTCCTTGGAGCTGACTCCCATCCTCCATCCTTTGTAGGCCTTTCTTTTTAGCCTCAGGAGGTCTGCTAGGTCCCTGGAGAGCCAGGGGGGCTGCTGTGCCCTCTTGCTGCCTTTCCTCTGAGATGGAATAGACTTAGTTTGTGCATTGATGATTGCTCCCTTGAGGAGCAACCACTCTTCTTGAACTCCCCTCTCCCTGTGGTCACATATAGATGCACCCACTGTCCCTGGAATAATGCAGGTACCTACCATGGTATATTCAGTGGGTAATTACTAGTCCTCCCACTCTCCTATCCCAGATAATTCATACTTCCAGTCTTGTCAGCCTGTGGAGTCCTAAAGGTTTCTTCCCATACACTCTACTGCACCATTCCACACCATTTTATTATCAAACCCAAGGAGAAGTCCTGCCTCACTGAATCTAAACTTGTTTTTACCTAGGTGTGCAATAATGATTTCAAGTAGCTGCTTCCTAATTATCACAGAGCATAAGAGAAGTATGGTATGAGGATATCTGTCTCTTTCCATATCATGTCTGAATCTTACCACAGCGAGGCCATCCAGAATCCTTCATTTTAATACAGAAAAAGGCGTTTGATAAGTGTTAGGTTTCCTTGTGAGGGATTAAAGGATTTTAAACTGACTGGTTTTAGAATTCATTATGAAAGGTCTGCTTCAATACAATCATCTCATGCAAATGCTTCTGTAGCTAGCTACTGCTTCTGGTAGCCTAACAATGGTTCCCATGCTTACAAACTAAAGTTATAAGCCAGAAGTTATGCTCTAGATCTTCACATGCCGAGATGAGAAAAAAAACACTTTAAAGATGTCTCTTTAAGTGGGGAAGGTCACTATGTTACTTTAGCACTGGACTCCTAAAATAAGTGACTAGGATTCTTACCTATTATTAGCAGTGTGTTGAATAAAATGCTGTCCAGGAAACAGTAAAGTGAGGAAGGCATAAAGAAGCATTTAAATGTGGGGAGGGATTTTTTTCTTTGTTAGCCACTATCAAAAAGTTTAGATAGAGGATAAAATAGGAGAGAATTATGACTTCCTTGTGCCTTATGCTGTAGGGACCACTACAAAAACTGTGAAATGTGTAGCTGTTTCTCTAGCTCAACCTTCCTGGTTCTCAGCCAGAATGTAAAGAGTTTAGGGTTACGTTGACAAGCACCCATTGTCAGGCTCCAATTTTCAATACTGCTCCCTTCCATTTGGATGTCTTAATCAGGAGCTGAGCTCTTTTGGAAATCAGGCCATATGTTTGCAGCTGTCATGCTGTCTTAGAAAGACCTAAAGACAGTCAGTAATCTGTCATTTCCATGGGTTCCTTGCAGTTTATATACTTTAGCAGTAATGACATTCTTTCTTTGCCTCTGTTCCCTGTATCCTCTCCCCAAAATTGTGGGCTTCTCAAAAATATAATTAAATTAACTTCTTAAAACTTAATTGTTTTAATCCTTCTGTTTTGACCATTTCTCCCCCTCCCCCTTCCTTTAAAGATGCACACATTCTCATTATAGTGAGACTAATTCTCTGTATTTTTATTACCAAAGGATGCTGGATGTGCATGACTGATATAGAGAGCAGATTGCATATTTACAAAGGCATTAAAGCTGAGCAGCCTGTACTGCACTTAATACCGTTCCTTACCAGTGAGTTAATAATGTGTGTTATGAAACACAAGACATTCCTTTGTTCAGTACTGACACTGATAAATATGGTTTTCAGTTGATTCAGTCATTGCCTCATTTGGACTCTAATCCTTAGGGGAGAAACAATTAAAATTATTGCCAGCCTTTTTGTCTGATGTTATTGGTTTGTTGTTTGTTTGCTACCACCATTTGGTTCAAATGGAACTAGTGGGAGATATAGCCTGCATCAGTATGCAAAGCAGTTCCAGAGTTAAAGAGAAATAACACACTGTGGGTGTGTGCTGTTCAGTGTTTACACTTCCATGGCCTTTCAGAAAAGAGTATTTATCTGATGCCATTCATATAAATAACATACTTGCTGAAAGTGAGTTATAGTTTCGTACTTGAAATACAGGACTTCATTCTCATAAAGCTTGTGACCGCGGGGCCTGATCCTGCAAGCTGATTCAAGATTCTTAACTCCTGCTGATGCCAGAAAACATTGAAACCGATTGGCATTTTGGAAAAGGGCACTAGCACCTCTATGGTGTGGTGAGCTTTATATCTTTTTATCACCATGCTTTTTTTTAACCCGGGCATAGACCATTGCACAAGACTCCAGGTCTGTTTGTTTTACTGCTCTGGGTGCATCAACACATACTTTAATGGGCATTATCCTATTCTAATGCACATTAAAGTGTCACTTAAAAAACATGCTATTTAGTTAATGTGCATTAAAATAAGCTAATGCACACTAAACATCACTTAAAAACCATGCATTTGGTGGGTGCTACAACAATTTTAATTTCATATTTAATATTTTAATGACATTCACTAATACATCATAATTATGCCACATTAAGTTTAGTACCTGTCATTAAAGGTACTACCTTAATGTGCTGTAATCAGTGCTACTGTGAATTAGGACCAGCACATGTTTTTTTTTTTTTTTTTTGGTGATGTTAATTCACAGTAGACTAATTCTACTGCACATTAGCACAGGTTTTGTTTGCCATGCCAATGTGCAGTAGAATTAGTCTACTGCACTCAAAGTGTCTTGTGTACTCCAAATGGATTCCTGACCTATTCTTTGGCCTAGGTTTCAGGGCCTGATAGGTGAAGATATAAAGGGTATTGGAAGGAACACTTAGCTGTCCTATGAGATCCTTTGTCATGTTTTTTAATTTCCTAAATGGAAAAAAAAACACCCCATAATAATGAAATGAGTTATTTTGACATAGGGATTTCCAGTAAATATTGAATATTTTTCAGTGCTTGCCTTCTCTGCCCAAAGACAGATAGGACAGATATAATTTAATCTTTTTTTGTGGGTACCTATTCTTTAGAACTTTTAGTTCTGTGAATACCTGTCCTTTAGAACTTTTAATTTAGTGATAAATCTTGGTTCCAATGAAGCCATTAACTCCCAGACTATGATGCTTATAAATAGACTTGAAGTTCATGAAGAAATTATAGGCAAACACCCACCTAAATGCTTTTGCAGGATCATGGGGTAGGAATTTGGCCTGTGATTTTGGTAGACTTTGGATATGCTTCTCAGGGCAAATTTTGTCTTTAAACAGTAAAGAAAAGAAATAATTTGAAAATGGTCTAACTCTTCAACTGAGGTTCAAAGCTGAAATATAGCTTGTTGCATCTTTAAGCCTGAATCTTTGAGCCAGCTGTAGCAGTAATTTGGCTTTGGGTACAGTTTGTAGAGTATTTATGTGATTACATAAAGCCCCTTAAATCAAAATTTGTGAGTAATCAAAAGACTAAAGAAAATATAGTCAAGAAGTATAGCATAACATCCTTCTTCAATTTCCCCTCATTAACTACTTCAGTTTTATGCATTCTGAATAGTTCTTGATCTCAAGTCAAAACTCATCTATGATCACATCCAAAGTGAACTTTTTCACTGCCCATGCAGTACTTTACCAGATAAATTGCTTAGTTTCCATGAGTCAGGATCCACCTCCAAACCCCACAATGTTGCACATAAAACTATTTTGTTTATTTTTGCCATGAATACATTCAAATACATGTATGCAAAGCATATTTTCTTTGTGTTTCACTAATTATTTATGGGCTGCAGAAGCTGCAGTCTTATTTCTGTCATATAGTAAAGCAATTTTTATAAACTTTAACAGATTTGTGTGTTTTTATGGCAATCTGTCAGGTAATTTACAAGGATTTGGAAATTATGGCAATCATTGTCATAACTTCTTATATTAATAGCTTTTATAAAACTACTTCTCTGCATTCTTAACGTATTTGAATGTTGTATTCAACTTTACAACATTTCTATTGTTTCTGTTTTAATTAAAAATAGATACTTCTCAGGATACTTATGATAGTTATGGTGGAGCAGCCTGTGTGCCAATGACCCTCTGAGCTATGTCATCTGGAGTCTTGTACTCTCAGTAGGGTTTCTCCTGGTGAACAGATCTGAGGTGAGGATTCAGACTAATCATGGTCCAAACTCCTGCAGACCCTAACAGGAGTGCTTGCGGACCTGCTGGTTCTCTGTGACGTTGAAGGTGGATGAGGTCTGCTGTAGGATGCAGGTCTCTGGTTGTCTTGGACATCCTTGCCACTGGATTTAGGACTCCCTCCTGTCAAGCTCATGTGGTTGTCACTTGCTCACCAGTTTCCACACTTTAAAAGATATCACACACAGGCCTCTGTCAGGGATGTTAACATCTTCCACAAAGCAAGTCCTGCAGTGACGGAGGAGTGGTGGTGGGGACAGGAACAGTGATTTCTGGGAGTCTCTAGTCACAAATCTGCATGTAGGTGTGGTCATGTGATGGCTGTTTTGCACTTACTGAGGCAGAAGTACAATTCAGGAGCTGCAGCCATGACTGAGCAGTCCTTTTTAGAATAACCCTCTGGTAACCCTGAGTGAGGAAGAGGCTAGAAAAGGTGCCCTAAACATAGGCTGTCTTAAACTCCCACTAGCTGGATTGCCATATCCAGTGGGATCACTCTACTTGCAGCCAAAACCAACAAAATAAAGTACTAAAGTTTGCCACAGGAAACATCTGCACTCTTATGGACTCCCTGAACAGTGAGTGTCCTGAAAGAACTACCATAGTAGCTAGAGAACTTGCAAGACATAACATCAATATCGCTACACCTTTTCTTGGAAAGGAAGGTCACCCAGAGTGAGGCTCATTCATGGGGTTGGCTTTGCCATCAAGAACGAGGTTGTCAGCCAGCTTTCAGAACTCCCTGTGGACATTAATGAATGCCTTATGACTCTCCATCTAAAGCTCAGTAAAAACCAGTATGCTATGGCTATCAGTGCATATGCCCCCACATTTGATGATGAAGAAGTCAACAAGGAACAGTTTTGCTGTACTCTTGACACAGTCCTGACTGCCATGGCCAAGGAAGACAAGCTTATCCTCATGGGTAACTTCAACACAAGAATTGGGGGACACTCTGAACTCTGCAGTGGCACCATTGGGAAAGACGGGGTGGGAAAGTTGACTCCAATGGTATCCTCCTCCTCAGCAAACGTGCATAGCATGACTTGCTCATCATGAATACCATTTTCAGACAGAGTGACAAATATAAGATGACTTGTAAACATCCACACTCTGATCACTGGAACTTTTTTGAGTTTCTTATTGTCAGAGCCCCTGACCTACTGATGTCTGTATCACCTGAGATCTGAGAGGTGCAGATGACTGCTGGATGGGCAAACACATAGTCAAATCAATCATGGACATGCAGCTTGCACCACAACACCATAAAAAACCTGAAAGGAATGTGGAATACATTTAACATCAAGGCATTCCAAGACCAAGCTAGATGCAAGACTCTTCAACAATGTCCTACTGAGAGGTTCTCTGACCTACCTGAATACACCTGAATACAAGGGCATCCAGGCACATTAGGAGGAGCCTAAGAATGTTATGCACAAGGCATGCACTGAATCAATTGGATACTGTACTTACCATCACCAAGATTGGTTTGATGAGAACAATGAAGGAATCCTAGCACTTATCCATCAGAAGACAGCTACATTCTTCAGTTTGCAAAATAAACCCTCCAACCAGCAAATACAAGAGACTTTTACCACCGGCTCAGAGCTGTAGTTCAGAGGAGGATATGAACCATCAAGAACCAGTGGTGGCAAACGAAGGCCATGGAAAAAATCAGAAATCTCATAAAGGTGTGTCCATTCTCTACAGACCTCATCATTTACTCATCTTTACCCACACCAACTAGGGAGAGAGCATCAGACTCCAGAGTGATTTAAGAAACTAAAGTTAATTACATCAGGATATGTGATGACAGATGTGAGCCTTTTGGGGGAGGGTGCTGTAGAAATCAAGGAAATAAACAAACAAACTTAGATAAATGTTCAATTTTCCCCCAAACTGTATGCAGCACTGTACCTCTCCAGTACCTGTAAGGGGGCAGATAATAGCTTGTCTGTCTTGATCAAATGATTACTTTTCAATAAGCTGTGGATAGAAGGCACTTACACGCCAATTTTATCCTGGTATACAACTCCAGTGTTGTTACCATGGTTTAGGAGTTTGCTTCATCTGTCCACTCCATGTCCATACGAATCTAATGCTCATTACACCAGTGTAAATGTCACTGATAAGAGTAATGTAATGTATCTTCAGTTTCCTGTTCTTGGAAGCCTCTTCATGGCTTAAAATATCATGCCTCTACTTTTTCCTTATAACTGCTTCCTAAAAATACATTTTGTTAATGAGTTTTTAACCAGAATTATATATAAAAACAAACAATATTCCTGTGAGGGGCCCAATTCTTAAGACACTCAAGTCAATGGAACTGCTCCAAGAAATTAAATGCATTCATAGTTAAGTTCTTCATATGTACATCTATTGCTTTAGTGATGAGATAATCATGCTAGTGCTGTCCTCTTCTATCCCATTTCCTGATACCCTTGCCTTAAGACTTATCTGTGGTCATTTTATAAAGCACATGTATTGCAAAAAGCCCATACAGTTCCCCGCACAAAACCCTGTACATAAAATACTAGAGTAAATTACCTAAAGGGGAGCCTTTTCGTGAGAGTTCTGGCTGTATACACAGTACTGGGTTTGGCCCTGTTTTCTGAGAGTGCATAAATAAGTTACATTCCCTTATGAGAGGATGTTGGTAAAATTCTGTTCTTAAATTTCTTTTGAAAGCATTTAGAACTTCATCTTCTTCCAGATCTCATTTAAGCTGCAAACCTGGTGACATTAATTTATTATTTCTTTGATAGTATTAGGTGAAAATTCACCATTTTATTTTTAAGCATTACATTTAGGGAAGAGTGACTGAAGTTATTTCTATGCCATAAAAGACTTGTGTCTTCTGCTCTACCAAATGCTTTTATACATTCTTTTTGAATTATAGTTGTATGCTTCAGTGGTCTTCTCACTCTCCCTCCACCTCACTGTAAATGAATTAGAGAATTTCAGGATACTTGGAAACCAGGACTCTGTCAAAAATAATTCCTTCTTCATTAAGATAAAGTTGGAAGTCTGCCACAATGCTGCCAAAGATAGAGATTTCAATTTTCTGGTAGGTTGAAGCATAAAACTGGAGAAAAATGCATTCCTAACTTCAATTTTTCTTTTTTCTTCTGAATTAATTACAATATAATTTATTTTTGTGCTTCAAAAGCTGCTTTATAGAAGTTAGAGTAAGACCTATGATTCTTGTCCAGCTTTGAAGATATGGCACTTGTGTTTCTCTGTGTTGTTCTATTTATGAATTTGGTTTCATAGGTAAACTGAAGGAATGTCAGTTGTTACATTCTTATCTAGGCTCTTCTCTAAAGACCTGCAATGCTTCCAGCACATATTTGCTGAATGTACAACAGACCTAGGTAACTGAAGGATGGTGTCCTTGTCATTGGAATTAGGTGTCCAACCTCAGTACATGTGCTTGGGCTAGAAATAATCTGCATCATTAACCAACCCAAACTGTATTTCAGGTATGTGCATTTGGAATACAATTGCAGTAGGAAAGGAGAAATTACAAGCAAGTACCTCTTTCAAATATATTTAATGTACATTAATTTTCTGAAAGTAATAAAACAGATTAGTTTAAAATACAATAAAATGTAATTGTAAAAAAAGAAACCAAAAATATTTCTACTGTTATAGCTGAGTTTTTTACTTGCTAAATGAACCCATGGAGCTATTCCAGATTAACATGTCTATGGGCAGAATTTGGCTACACAAGGCCTGATTCTGATCTCATTTGCCTTTGTGCAAGTCCATAGGAATTTTATTTGAATCAATAGTTGCTTCCCATTTAAAGTAGGGTAATTAAGATTCTTATGAAAATTATTTTGAAATGAATTACATCTTACTGCTTAGCCTTTGCAGACACAGACTGTGACCCAGCAAATATGCCACTGCTTCTCTACCCAGCCACATTGTTTAATCGACTCCCAGTAGGTCTACCCATACTGTGTAAAGATAAGTATGTGCATATATGTTTGTAGGAACAGAAGGTTGAATGAAGGGTGAGGTATGCACCTAATTTTTAGCCTTAATAAAAAAGTTTTTTTGTGCAATAATCATGATCTTTATAATAGTTTAGCAGACAGACCAGAACCAAATAGTGGTCCTGGGATGCAGGTTTGGATATCACTGGTCTCCTTCCTCTTAAACTGGCCCCAGGTTGCTCAGATTACATTTCTCTGGTGTTCATGAATAAGAGGTAAATACATAATTACCCTTTACATAGCTTCATTTTTCAGTACCATAAATAAACATGGATTATACAGTTGCTATATACTATTTGATTATTTTTTAACACCCATGGGGGTCCAACATGAAACCGAGTGCATGCAAGTGAGATTTTTTTCAGAGCTCTCTCCTGCTTCCCTCTGCAGGCCACTGACCACAGTCCAGACCTCCCTGCATGTGCAGCCCGCCCCCTCAACCTCACCCCACCGAGGCCTCCTCATCCCTCCCAGCTACAGAAAAGTAAACAAACACTTTATATGTAAATATATAAAATATGTAGCTTCTAACTCAATGTATTTTTACACCAAATTTGGTACAGATAAGTTATCTGCCTGATTCATCTGACTGAACAGTCTGTAAAGATGTTACTTCATATGCATCCAGTATCAGGATCAGGGCCCAATTTGTGTAGTAAGGATGGTTATAAAAAGATGTGAACAATGGTAGATGAATGCATGTCAACATTCATAGTTACGTATGCAATCTGCTTTAACTGACGGTAAACCTAACTGCCCAGTTGGAAATTGAAATGTGAAATGCACATGGCAGAAAAATGAAAATGTAATGTCTTTAAAATGACCGAATAATGATGAATACAAGTTTCTTCAGAGAATCAGTGGATTCACAAACCAGAGCCCCGATCCTGCAAACACTTGTGCACATAATTTTAAGCACAGAGGTACTGTCAATGAATTCAGAGGGGTGGTTCACAAACACAAATGGTACCTGCACAACTTGAGCTCACCTTGTTGGTCAAAGAGTGTCTAAAAATAAGACTATGTCCTACTTTTTTGATAGTGGGATAAATATTCTGGCATAGAAACGTAACTAACTCAAAGGTTTTTATACTACAGCCATGAGTGTTGTATCCATAACTGGAGTTCTACTTAACTCTAATACACTAGCATTCACTTATATATATGTCTTTAAAATATATATATATATTTATGTTTTCATCCTAAACATAACATTATTTTATTTTGAAATGGCTGAAAAGTTGCCTGAAACATTTTTGAGTTTTAGGATAATGACATGTTAGAGTATGTTTATGTTTTTTTTAAAGGACATTTTTAAAATGCTAGTTATCAAAATTCAGTCATCTTCTGGTTTATAATTCATGGCCAGACTTGGCAGAAAGACTAAAATTGATGAATATGAGATTAACTATAAAATAAGCACTCATAGATTTTATTTGTAATTGTCAGTTCCTATATGAAAATACCCACTATGGAAACTTTATTATTATTAGGTAGTAGTATAGTATAGAGAACACAAGTAAGATTAGGGACCCATAGAGCTTTTTAAAAAAATATAAATATACAGATAGAGATCTAGATCTATCTACAGTAAAAGTTCTGTTATCTGGCATCTTACAAGCCGGCATGCTCCGCTAACCGGCATGCCGGCTTGTAAGATAAAATGAAACCGGAAGGGCCCACCGTGGCACTTCTGGTTTCTCTGAGCCCCCATTGCTTGGGGCAAAGCAGTCTGTACTGCCAAGCCCCCGCGGCCTGGGGGCATAACAGGCTGCATGGGGCTGTGTGGAACCTGCCTCCCTGTACTACGGGGCTTGCAGGGCCCTGCAGGAGCATTGGTGATGCTGTGGGAGGAGAGGAGGGACGCCCCAGACATGGTGTGAGAAGCGGGGGCCAGGGCCGCACAATTAACTGGCATATTTTGTTATCCGGCTTCCCCGGTTCCTGAGGGACGACGAGTAACAGAGCTTTTACTCTATCTATCTATCTATCTATCTATCTATCTATCTATCTATCTATCTATCTATCTATCTATCTATCTATCTATCTATCTAATCTCCATAGATGTAGTCAGTATTTCTTGTATTCTATGTGTGTGTGTGTATAATATAATTAAATAGATCAGAAAATGGGGGAAAGGCCAGTAGAATGAAATGATTTACATAAGATCAAAAGGAAGTCATTGGCCAAGCCAGGATTAGTTAGAACTCAAGTTTTTTTACTTCCAGTCCAGTCCTCTACCACCTACATCACTTTTATGTGTATAAAATGTGTCCTATCTGCTATTTCTTTCCAGGGATTTTTTTTACCTTTGTGGGTGAGTGGCAGGCGACTTTGGGGTGTAACAGTGCTCTTGCTGGGACCAAAGCCAGAAGTTCCTGGTGAGGGGATCTTGCCCCACTTCGCAGGGTCAATCCAATCACCAGGGATCCTGGTTTTCTTTGTTTAAAAATCACAAATTCACTGATTTAAAAACCCCCAAATCCATGTTTTTCTATTATAAAAATGAAACACTGATATATATATATATATATATATAGGTATCAGTTGAACACATTGTTTTATTGATATATTTACAATTTTAAAGCCATTTGGAAGCCTACCAGTGCCTCAATAATTATAATAAAATTAATTCTAAATACCTATATATTTAGGCATTTGATTTTAGTTTTTTTATCATAGAAAATCAGAGCTCCCCTGCCCCCTTCACCAGGAGGAAGGTCCAGCTGCAGCTGTCCCCGACCCTGCTTTGTGGCACAGAGCAGCCTTAATATGCTGTTGCCCCTAACTTTGACCCCCAGGTCCCCAGCTCTGCTGGTGCCCATCTCTCCTGACCCACAGCCTTGCCAGTGTGGCTCACTCACACAAGCCACAGCCCCCTGGCCCTGTTGGTGCCTCTCACTCCTGACCACAGCCCCCTGATTCTGCCAGTTCCCCTCATTTGCAACCTGTAGCCCCCTGGCCTTCACCCAGCCTTTCCAGAGGGGACCCCCAGATACCAGGACTACAGTGCCAGGGCCTGCAGCCCCCAGTGCCTCCCCAGTAGCACCTGAGCCCCGGCTGTCATCTGAGGGAGGTGGCAGCTGCTGTGCCCGGAGCAGAACACGGCTCCTGATTCCTCCTCCCCCATACAGGAAGCATGGCAGGAACAGTGGCAATGCAGATTTGTGTCCTCTGCTGCTGCTGAGTGGGTAGGACGTATCTCTCCATGGCAGCACAGGCAGCATGGGGCTCCTGGCAATGGCACCAAGTCTGCCTGCCCCACTCTGCTGCAGAGGCCCTGGGTAGAAAGCAGCAGGACAGGGAACCCCAAGGCTGCACACAAATCTAGGAAGCATGTGCCCCTCCATCCCTCCCACTCTGGGAGTGCATATAGTGGCAGGCAGCCAGCCCCATACTGCTCCCTGGATGAGCTGCTTGTAGCTCTCTCCCACTCCCCAACTGCACTCTGTGGCTGCACGTTCCCACCCCAGGCGCCACACATGGGCACGGCTCAGCAGCGTCCCTAGCCCCAGCCTCAGCCCTGCCCTGCTCCCTCCCTGTCTCACCTTGGGGACTTCAATCTGCCTTTCCCCCCCACATACAGTTACAGGGATCTGTGAGAACTGCTCTCCAAGCTGCTTGGCTGCCATGTGCCTTTGTGCAGGCACACATGCACATGGCACCCCCTGCCTGATCACTCTTCTCTCACTCCACACAGCCCCAAGCAGCCCCTTGCAAGGGCTCTGCTGGCCTGCAAGTGGAAACCTGCTGTTTCCCATGCTTTTTTCCCCCCTTCCCCTTCTAGGTCTGCTGCTCCATTTTTCTCCTTTAAAGGAGAAAATTTGCATTTTCCATGGCAAATGGAAAACCTCAATCCCAGCTGATCACCGTATTTGGGGTCAGGAAGAAATTTTACCCATGATCACATTCATATGGATTGTGAGGGGTTTTGCTTTTGTCTTTAATTTGGAGCATGGCCTTCTACCCAGGATCTCTTGAGCACATATTGACAATTCATAGAAGCAGGTCATTGGCTGCCATGGTTCCCCTGCTTTACGTATGGCAGGTTAGGGTGTTAGGTCTGTATTGTGTTAGGGTTGTGGGTAGTCTTATGTAGAGTTTAGATTATGGTTTCTACGGGATGGTTTGGAGAGGGATGATCCTGACTCAGGCAGGGGGTTGGGCTAGATAACCTCTAGAGCAGTGTTTCTCAACCTATGAGTCCTGACCCAAAAGTGAGTTTCAAGAATATATAAGAATGTCACAAACAAACGTTAAAAATGGATCAACACACCTTAAAAATTGATTCTCCGTTAAAAGAGAAAAACATGGGAAACCATGGCTTTTCCTTTGCAGGCTGGCATAGATCCTGCAAGGGGCTGCTTGAGGCCCCCCCACACTCATCCCCTGCCCCACTCTGGGGTGGGGGGGGCTAGGGTAGGGGGGTGGGAGATAGTGAATCAGGATTGAGGGGCACTGGGGTGGGACTGGTCATCAGTGCTTACAAATGGGTGCTTGTACAAAAAAGTTTAAGAACCACTGCTCTAGAGGTCCCTTCCAGCCTTGCTTATCTATGATTCTGTGATTTAGCCTCTGTGGCCATAGTGATTCTAAGGATTTATAATGTAGACAAGACATAAAGTGATAACTGATAATATAAAAGTTCAGAGAAATCCCTTCTCATTTCACAATCACAATTTGGTCTTCACTAAACCTTAAAGAAAAAGCTAGGCTGGAAAAATATTTCTTCCATATACTGGGGTGTTAGGGGAGAGGGGAGTGGAGTGGAAGGTCTGTATACCAGAGTTTGCTGTCTTCTACCTAATGTAATTTTTAATCATTCTTCCTTAGGGACCAGATACGGCAAAGTGGGGAATGCCTCCTATGATGTGGTGAGTGTCCTCAGTTCTCATTTACATTGCTTGAAGTTGAGGGTGCTGAATATTCTGTGGCTCTAGGCCTTTTTTCGGAGCCTGATGTAGTGAATTAAAACATCTGAAAGGATAACTTAGGTTTATATGACTCATATATAATTAAATTAAACATACCTAGAGTAATTATAGGTCATACTCTTCAATCATTTAAGTAGTTATCTTTTCACTGGCACAGAAATTTCAAATGCATTAGCTTGGCCAGAATTGTCCCTGAATACAGACTACAGATAGATGACTTCAATGTTAATGATTTCAGAGATCTGATATTCATGGTCAGACCTAATGCTCATTCAGCATTGTTCTGTGCCTATTTTTCAGGTCATAGCTATCACACAAATAGCCCAAAATACCTATTAATGCATCTAAACTTTGAATTAGTGTATGTAGATAGTATATATTATCATCAATAAAGTTATGAAGAATTTTGGGACCAGATTTATGAGAATCTGCCCCCACCTGGCTTCACAGCTGTCACAGAGGTTTTAAAGAATCAAGTTAGCTAGAAGAGTCAAGTTCTGCCACCCCACTTTGCACTGTATAGTCTGCCCAACACTGAATCATTGAAAGACAGTGTTGTTACATAAATGCATTTTACTTTTCCTTTGGGTTTTTTTTCCTGCCTCTCTCACATTTATGCATTCACTCATACATGTGTGCATGCACACACTCGCATACAACTATATTCCCTAGATTAATTGGGATTATATGATATTGATCCAGCACCCATATAAATCAATGGAAAGACTCCTGTCAAATTTCATGGGGCTGGATCTGAACATATACTTGTGTGGGTGTGTACATTTGTTGGTGGGGTGAAAGAAAGGGGAGAGAAAAGGACCAACTATAAAATCTTTGAACATTTTGAATGAGGAACAATTACATTAGTCCAGACAGGGAATTTATTTGGCTTTCCTGTTCAAATAAATCACTGTTTTATAATACTTAATGTAATGGGTGAGATCACACCAGCAATGCTGCATTCACTCCCGGGAGTCTCTATAACAGAATCTTTTTAGATTAGAGGTATTGATTAATGGGGAAAGATTAAAATGAAACAAAAGTACATAACAATCTATAAGTATCTGAAGGACATTGTCACTGTGGACTGAGAAGAATTATCGTGAGTAATACAAGGGGATATTACTAAGTGTAAAGGCATTCAATTAAAAAGAAAAAAATTGAAATACTTTGGAGGGCAAGTGGGGAGAAACATCAGAGAAACCTACTGGACTATAGGAAACTCTCCTGTGTAAACTAGAAGTCTGTTTACTTGAGACACTTAAACATTGACCGGGCAAAACACTATAAAATGTATCCATTCTTACAGTGGTGGAACATTGGAGTAAGCAGTTTTGAAAGTCTCTGTTGCTTTTTCCCCTAAAAAAAAAAAACTGTTAGCAGAACACCCTGTTTGGTTTTCATTCTTACAAGTGGACAACAGAGTCTCAGCAAAAGAGAATGGGTCATTATGCAAATGAGAGCTGTTTTAAGTCACCCAGATTCATTATCATCCTTTAATGTCTGCTTCTTTTTAGCATTTTTTTTTAATATGAAAGAGAAAAGGTCTGAACAATATATAAATCACACAGAAAAAAGTGAAATATTGTGCTGGCCTTTCCATGATTATGAAGGAATAGAAATTTCTAATTTTTGGAATTGATCATGCTCTGGCATGTGCCTAAAGAGAGCCCTTTTCCTGAAGCTTTATTTAGTCCTCTATCTTGAGGGCTGAATAGACTGTACTCCACAAGTAAGCCTATTGTAATAAATAAAACCATTGTCATGAGTAAGATATTATTCAGTGGGAGTAAAGAAGGAATGTATTGGAAAGTATTAGTGTTGTTAGTAATTAGATATGTATTTGTTCATCATCATATCTAGGTGCTTTTTACAGGCATCAATCAATGGAAAATGACCCCAGCCCAAGGAAAAGGTGGCCGTTTAAGGAGCCTAGTTCTGGAAACTTTCACTTATGTATGGAATGGTTGTAAGATTAGGTTTTATAGCTCTTTCCTTTTAATCCTATTAACAGTGAAACAGGAGGTACCTGGGTGGGACAGCAGCAAACACAGAGTGTTTTCCCACCTTTGTGGAAAGAGAGGTGGTGGCATAGTGGGTTGCAAGTTAAATAGAGATTGTCATACTGTCTTTAATGGTGACGCTGTAGCACTGTAGCAGAAAAACAGAAAATCCAGTCTTCTTTTTTACAGAATTTCCTTAGCTTTACTGCTGATTGCAACAATCACACAAAATTTTGTTAATGTCCAAATCCATCACTTTACTGATGATGAATGGTCTTATTGACTGCAGTGAGACTGCTTGAAGTAGCAAAGTGAGCAGGATTTTGTCAGATGGTGTATGAAACATCCCAGATATTTTAAAATAGTAGTCCTATAGCATTCATCTAGTGTGTGAGGTGGGAAACTCCAGTTTAATGATAAAGTTATGGAATTAGGGGAGTTACACCAAGGAAAAACTTAGCCAACAATACTTTAAAATTAGACTTCCTGATTGGGAACATACTGCATTATGAGCTTAATCTCACATAGAAAGTTATTACCATAGAACATTTTGACTAGAATTACATTATCCTTATTTGTTTCATTCATAAGTTTATTTCATTCCATAATATATGGTGAATTGATCATAAATTAATAATCATTTCTTCAGCTATAACTACTTACCGCCATCTCTAGTGATTCAACAGGGAGACAGAATTCCATCATTTCTATATTCCTACTGTTGAATGATCTCTCTGTCTCTCATTTTAATTATCTTGGGATGTAAGAGGTATCACAACCAATAAATGGTCACCAGTCCATGATAGCTAAATTAGTAAAATCTAGAAAATTATATTTGGGTAAAACCATGTATATTTAAAGGCATGAGATTAAAAGCCATATTACAATGGAGTTCTTAGACACATTCATTTAGCTTTGCAGTTGATTCATGCTAAAATTTCAGAAGCACAGTTTTACCATATTTTATGCTTTTCTGTTGGTAGCTAAGAATCTAGTTCCTGTACTTTATCTCTTACAATGGGGAAAAAAAAAATCCGTCTACTATATTCATTGGAAAATAAAACAATATATGTGATCTACTAGAAGCTTTGTGGCAGACAGGAGCAAACTGATTTTCCTTTCCCAGTGAGTTGGTTATATACAGGGGCAAAGAGGAGGAAACCATTGCCCTTTGCCTGGGCTTCATTTGGGCTCTACCCTATAGGCCAGATTATGATTCCCTTACTGATGTTTAATAGACTTTACTTCACAAGTAAGCCTATTATAATAAATACAACCATTGTCAGAGTAAGATATTCAGTGGAAATAAATAATATCAGAGTCCAGACCTAAAGCACTAAACTCAAGGTCTAGACTAAGCTCCATCACTTTATCAACCTTCCCACATGTGGGAGAAGGGCAGATTTGAAAAGGATCTGTATAGTGTAAATTGCCTGACCCTGACCCACACCACTGCATGTAGATGTACAAGGACCCACAAGAAGCCAGTGTTCCGGCTTTGTCAAACCAGATTTGTTCTAATGCAAAAGGATGCACCACCATAGTGGAGAAAATCATGGCAGAGGGGATGGCATCTGATTTGTCCCATGGAAGGATTGATGAGCATGGCCATTTTCATTTGCTTGCCTCAGTGTATTTCAGTGTGACATAAAATGTTAGATGGGCTATGTTGAAGCACTTGTATCAGCTGATGTGGCAAACACAAAGCCATATCATATCCCCATGTTCTGGGGGAAATAGTAAATGATGGTTCCTGTTGTAAATGGCTTCCAGGTTTGTCTCATTTCACGATACACTGATTGTCATGTGACATTTTCTCTTCCCTTTCTTGGGTATCAAATATGCAGTTAAAACAATGATACTTAAGTGTAAATATGAAGGATTTGGTGAAAATGACAACTTCATTCTCATCAAAGTAATCTGGAAGCCATGATGCATTTCTGAGAAATCCTAAGGACCTATTTATAACTGAAAGAGTTATTTCCATGCTGCTTCTGGAATTTACTCTTCTCTGTTCGTTGCTGAGCTATTTCACCAGAGATGACTTACCTTATGGGTTGATGACCATACTTCTGAAGAGGAAATGTTTGTATTTTTGAGACTGGACCAAATGTTAGGGTTGCCAACCCTGAGAGAGTGTGGCCCAGAATAATTTACAGGATTTTCACATCTCCCTCTCTACAAACTGCCCAAACTCAATTGAACTTGGTGGTGCTGTTGTATATAAACCATTTGAGGATCTACTCCAGCACATTTCCCAGTTATGCAGTACAAACATATCCAATCATTTTGCTCTCAAATTGGGTTGTTTACAAGTGATATTTCCTCCCTGCTTGCTTACAAGAAAATATATTTCTTGATGTTAGAAAACAGACACATTCTACTATTCCTTTACCCTCCCATAGAAATCACAGGCTGTTTTGGAATTTTTGTTTTTTTAACCAGGGGTTAATAGAAAATATTTTGTGGGATTCCCTTGCTAAACTATTGGGAGTGTGTCACCATTTGGAGACAATAATGCAGCAGAGAACAGTATGTGGGTTCACGTATAAATATTCGTTGAAAACCATCACTGTAATATTGACTGGAAAAATGTATCCCTATTGTTAATTTTTGTTGTTTAATACATTTTCATCTCTTTAAATACATATCTTATTTTTATATTTAAATCAAATGTACCAGTGATATACATTTTCTCATTAAGATACAACATTTAAGAATTACTGTGAATGTATGTACAATAAGACTCCATATGGAAGTATAAATAATTCACACGTTGTATGTTTTGTTCCATCTCTTAGGGAATATAAACTTGGCAGCAATCAAGGTGAATGTCATGATTAATTATAGTTAAAATGCTGAAGCAGAGATACTTTTCCTGACAAAGCAATGCACACAGCCAAACTTTAAAATAAGTTTACAGAGGGGCTGGATGGAAATTGTAATCTACTAGTAATGTAGTTGCTGAACACTCCATCAGAAATGAAAGCAAAATCACTGTAAACACTGGAGATAATTTTATACAGCATAACATTGTTAAAGGATTAAAAAAGACATCTGTGCAAATATAATCCAACTCAGAAAATCATGGATGCAATCACTTCTAGACTGTATGCTGAAAATATTTGTGCATTATTATGTCTTTCTCTCTTTGCTCTGTCTACATAACTTTGCTGCAAGTTGCTAAGTGTTTAATAGGAACTTGAAGCATATTTAAAGTACTTTCAAACTGTTTGCAGTGCATACTGCTGCAGTATTTAACTTTGCTCTCTAGGTTGTTAACTGTTAATACGGTGCTCAGAAAATTGCCGATGGGTTTTTTTTTTTTTATATCTGCACATCTTTGCTGACTTTGCATATCAGCTGCCAGACATTTCCCTGTCAGTGTAATAGTGTTTGCAATATAATTGCAAGCAAATTGCTCCAGTTATTCTATTTCTGACCATTTTTACTGTCTGAGAGTGGGTTATGTAACCATATTGCAGTTGCTTGGAATGTTTTATTCAACTCAAATAACAGTCCATGTTCTTTTCCTGGTATGTTCCTTAAAACTAAAAGTATCTTTGTCACCAAGCAGATGTTGCAATATTATTATGGGAACTGCTCTTTGAAAGTGCACAAAGGCAATATGTGCATCTGTTCCCATCTCCAATCTGGACGCTCAGACTAAATAGGTATGAAGCCTTTAGCAACCCTAGCAGCTGGATTAGAACGTTGATATTTTTTCTACCCCCCATTAACTAGCAAAATGCTTTCTTTGATTTTTTTTTTTTCCAAACATGAGTCTGAAGACTAGGACTTAAGTCTGGTTTTGATATCTGTGCTGGTATGAGAAAGAGAAGCAGACCAACACTAGCAGTACAGTGGAACACATGCTGAGATATACACTACAGATAGAGAGATAACTCTGCGAGCAGGGGATCCTTCCTTATGAAACCTCAAAAAAGAGGAAATCTGAACAACTGGGGGCTTGTATTTCTTTCCTTTAATCTTTTCTTTTATAAGCTAAGACTATTAAAGGAGCTAGCACTCTCCTAGGAGCATTGATTTTATTTAACCTATTGTCACTGTAAAACATCAATAGAGCTTTAAGAAAAAAAGGAATCACTAGGTTTAGTCCAATCCAGCAATGTCCATTTGGTGGCTTTATGGGCCCTTGGGACCTTAAGGGTTATAAACCATGGTCTTCAAAGACAACTGTGTTAAGAAGAAAATGTTTGTTGTGCTAAGTTCAAAATGTGCTCCTTGTAGTTCTAAATCAGTTCCATCAGTACAACCAGCAAATAGGGGAGAAAGCTTCCCACAGCTGCTCTCAGCACCTCTCTGACTGCTCCATGGACCATGCTGAGGCATGTCTGGGTCACTTTGGGTAGCTGCTGTCTCAGCAGCTCCCTGGCTGATTGCCTGATGTATCAGAGGTACATGGTGAGAGAGCAGCTTTCTTTCTTCCCTCTCAGTTTATAGGTGCCCTGTAGAAAGCATGACAAGAGCCTAAATGATTCTGATTGAGCCTAATAAGCACCTAGCAAAGAATGGACTGCCTCATGCACAACCATCCAGGAAAATACAGGAGAGGGGAAAGCTGATAGTCAGCAATCAGTCAAAACTCTCTCATTCCCTGCCCCAACACACATGAGAGCAGCACAGGGGTCATGCTGTCTTGTGCCAACTGGTAGGAATCCTCTGGGAACCGTGTGTTATGTAGAGTTAACTGGACTGCTACCTGTTTGGGCAGGTATTTTTCCCAAGTCCCCCAAAGGCCCTCTGGATTGAAGTCCAGGAGGAGAGAGAGAGACAAAGAGAGAGAGAGAGAGTCCAAATTGTAGGATGAGGTGTGCAGGTAATATCTACCTATCCAGGCTGGAAAGGGGTCCTTGTCCAATAGGTGCTGTCCAGAGGGAGGTCAACGGCAGGGCCTCTGGGTGGATAGGTAGTGTGGCATGGTGCTGGTCCAGATGGAGAGGGCGTCCCACTGGGTCTGTCTTCACTGCCTCTTTTTACAGGGGCAAACCTTGTGTGACCCTAGTGACAGGAGGCATGCCCAGGCAAGGGTCAGCCCCTGGTGTACTGAGCATGTGTGGTTTATGCAGGGATATGCAGTTTCGGGTGTCTTTAATGGTGGGGTAAAATGGTCGAGTTGCTGGTTCTGCAGGGTCTTTTGTCTTTCAAATGCTGGGTTCTTGTCTCTGTTCCTGGGTGAGGTCCATGGTTCCTGGATGAATCAATGTGAGGTGGAGGCCCAGTCATTACAGGCCATTCAGTAGAGGCCTGCTACCATTGTATTGCAATCATTCCCAATCATTCTCATTCATTGGGGAACCAATTTACATGGGAGGGGTACGTGACTCATACAGTTGCAACATGGGATGCCCGGGTAGAGGACAGAAGATGGAGGCTTGACATATAAAATGGAAACTTGACATGACTTTGGTTCACTTACAAACACAGGCCTAAGCCATACAATATCAATACAAAACAATAAAAATCAATATGAAAATGATAATAATACAATATACAACAGTAAGAATCAATACAACCCTAATAATAATACATTATAAAACAGTGGATTTCCAAAACCAAAAACTTGCTACCAAAATAAAAATGCTAAAGCTTATCCTACATCTTAGCTTACTTATACTTATCTAGGGAATAGAGAGGGGGAGAAAAGTCAGAAATGATTGGGGAAGGGGAGTGAATGCATTTTAAAATAAATACAAGAAAAAGAAAAACTGGGGGTTTTGCTACAGCAGTGTCATTCATTTGTAGGTATAGAGTATCTCTAAATCTGGAATAGGTGTGTGTAGAACTGGAAGAGTGTGATGGAAAAGGAAGCAGTGTCCTCATTGGGGATAATGTTCTTTATGACTTGTAATATGTTCTCATGGGGGATGTTGGCATACAGAGATGTGACAACCATAGTAACATTGTATTTCCTGGAAGCTTGTCAGTAGAGCCTGCTTTTTTAAAGAAATCTGTGGTGTGTTTCAAATAGCTGGCAACTACAGTGACATAGGATAGAGTCAATGTAGCCAGAAATTCCCCCCATAAGTCCAGAGACAATCGGGCATCCTGAGTTGCATCTTAGTAATAAGTTAATGTTGCCTAGCTTGATCTCCAAGAGCAATAATACTCTCCTGTGTTCTAGAGGTAGACTGTTTAAGAATTTATCTTCTCCTGGTATTGTGTCTCTGTCAGGAGTGCTGTCAAATTTTCTTTATACTTTTTATATATATGCTGTTTAGTCCATGATGCAAATTGCACCCTGCTTTACTGGTCTGTTGTACGATGATGTCTGGGTGGTTTTGAAGACTGAGTACAGTTCTCCATTCCACAGGAATGATATTGTGCTGCATGTGTTGTTTTCTGGCAATCTTAGAGTGAACACAAAGGCAGAAACAGGTTTAGGTCCAGAGTGGGACTGTGGCCCTTGAGTATCCTTCTTGTGCTGTGTCTTTTGTATTTAAATAACTCTCTCCATTTGATGTGCTGCTTTGTGCATGTCCTTTAACACCATCTGCTTAAGTGAGCTTAGACTTATGAACTCTTATGCTGTATATTTCTGATTTAGTTAGTATCTAAGGTGCAGATCTCTGTCTGACTTCCAACTAATGCAGCCAACTACCTCTCTCTGTGTTAGGGAATTGTCAGCAGTGGGCTTAAGCATGGTGTGGGGGGACTTTCTGTGTGCTGTCTGAACAGCAGAGGGGGAGCAGACAGGATCAATTATTTGGCACAAAATTTATTACACTCCCCTACCCTTAAACTTAAAAGACTAATGCTTACCCTATAGATACCTTCCCTCCACCATGTAGATAAGTTCACTTAAGGCATAGACATTTGCTGCCCCCTTCTCTTATAGCATATATGACATGCTTATAGAAGGTGTGTCAGGAGAAGGAGAGGAGGGAGCTTAACTGAATCCTTTATCTTACACCCTTGTGTGTAAATTAGAGCTTCTCTTATACAGTTGTGTTGGAGCCAGAATGCTGCTGATCAAGGAGCCGATATCAGTGGCTCCTTTCTCTGCTGTATCTGGGTAAATATCAGTGGAGAACCAAGCTCAGTATTGTCTTGAGGCTGAGAAGCTGGACAGTAGTGGACTTCAGGCATAACACTGCCATGGAATTTTACCCAGAGAAGCTTAGCCTGAATGATGCTTCTCCTAATTCTATTCTATCTCACTTGTGCTATGAAGAACCTATCTGGTGTCAGTAAGGTGGCAGCAGTTTGGCAATACAGATCTCTCTATCTTGTCTGAAACAAGATTTCTGATACCTGTCAGTCCAAAGTGTTCCTTTTATCACTTTCCTGCTTTCATGTGTATCTTACTTTAGAATTTTACAGTTTTATTGCCTTCTAAATTACAGGTGTCCCATGTAATCACAATCACTTTTCACTGGAATTTACCCAGAGTTAGTTTCTATTTCATTCAGGAAACTTCAAGACTTGGTATTATGTGGTGCCTGTACACACATGCTCCAACACATCAAGTGTACTGGAGTGTTCCAATTACAGTGCTCCAGTGTGCTGCAGCATCACGTTTTCAGCATCCTGCATTTCAAAATGGCAATTGGGATGCTTCAACTAAAATGTTAAAGAAGCCTTACTGAGAGGGTAGGGACAAACCATCCTGATGTACAGGAAGACTAGCAAGTATGGCAGAAGGCCAGGTTGGCTTATCAGGGAAATCTTCAGTAAACTAAATCACAAAAAGAAAGCTTATGAAAAGTGGAAACTTGGACAAACAACTAGGAAGAAGTATAAGAGTACTTGCTTAGGCATGCAGGGATGAAGACAGGAAGGCCAAAGTGCAATTGGAGTTGCAACTAACAGGGGACATGAAGGGTAACAAGTATGTCAGTAAGAAGAGAAAGATCAGGGAAAGGGTGGGTCCCTTACTAAATGGGGGAGGCAACCTAGTGACAGAGGATGCAGAACAGGCTGGAGTACTCAATGCCTTTTTCACCTTCGTCTTCCCAAGCAAGGTCAGGTCCCAGACAACTGCACCTGGCAGCACAGTTTGAGGAGAAGGTGAACAGATAACAGTGGTGAATGAACAGGTTATTTCACTTGGAGGAGAAGAATGTGATATGCATCCCTGCAAGGTGACATTGGCACCCAGGGCGGACAACTGGAGACACTCTGGGTTAAAATCCATGAGGAACAGGGGACACAATGGTGGGAGTCTATTACAGACCTCCTACCCAGGATTAAGAGCTGGGAATTGGCTGAAGCTATGTGCTTCTGGTGCATGGTGGTCGTGGGAGACTTCAACTACCCTGACATGTCATGGGAAGAGCACTTGGCTAAATCAGAGTGGTCGCAAAGCTTTCTCTTGCATGTGGATGAGCTCTACCTGATGCAAGAAGGTGACAGGCCGATGAGAGGTAAAGCACTGCTTGACCTGGTACTGGCTACAGGGGACATCCTAATCAGCAGTCTAACAATTGAAAGGAAGCTGGGTGAAAGTGATCATGAGCTTTTCACCTTCACCATCTACTGTAAAGCTGGAAAGTCAGTCAGCAATACAGAAGCCCTCAACTTCAGGAAAGCTGACTTTGACAATCTCAGGAGGCTTGTAGGTGAGGCTGTAAGGGTCCACAACCCCAAGGGGAGGGGAGTTCAGGAAGTGTGGTTGCTCCTCAAGGGAGCAATCGTGGATGCACAAGCTAAGTCTATTCTGTCTTGGAGGAAAGGCAGCAAAAGGGCACAGCAGCCGCCATGGCTTTTAAGGGAACTAGCAGCCCTCCTGCTTCTAAAAAGAAAGATCTACAAAGGATGGAGGACGAGATCCACCTCCAAGGAGGAATATTCTGCACTGGTCCAGACCTGCAAGGAGCAAACCAGGAAAGCCAAGGCTGTGACTGAACTCCAACTAGCTGCAAGTATCAAGGACAATAAAAAATCTTTTTTTACATATGTGGGGAACCGGAGGAAATGCAAGGGCAACATCGGACCCCTGCTAAACCAGATGGGACAACTGACAACTGATGACCAGGAAAAAGCCAACTTGCTAAATGGGTACTTTGCATCATTTTTTCACCAGTCCCAACAGGTGCCCCTGCTCATTACAGGACAGGAATGCCTGGGTGAGGATGATTCCTTATCCTCCATCAATGCTGACCTCGTGAAGGAACACCTTGAGAGGCTGGACACCTTCAAGTCAGCTGGCCCTGATGGTTTACACCCAAGGGTACTCAAGCAGCTGTCAAGCATCATAGCTCAGCCCCTGGCATGGATCTTTTGAGAACTCCTGGCGCTCTGGTGTAGTGTCCGAAGACTGGAAGAAGGCCAATGCGGTGCCTATCTTCAAGGAGGGGAGGAAAGTGGATTCGGCTAACTACAAGCCCATCAGCCTGACCTGTATTCTGGGGAAGGTCTTAGAAAAGATTATCAAAGAGGCCGTTCTTAACAGACTGGCCAATGGCAGCATCCTGAGGGATAGCCAGCATGGGTTTGTTGTGGGTAGGTCTTACTTGATCAATTTTATCTCCTTTTATGACCAGGTGACCTAGCACCCGGACAAGGGAAAAGTGATCGATGTCGTATATCTTGACTTTAAAAAAGCCTTCGATCTGGTATCTCATAATCACCTCTTGGCAAAATTGGCCAACTGCAGCCTTGGTTTCACCATGATCTGCTTGCTGGGGAATTGGCTCCGTGGTCAGACACAGAGGGTGATTGTTGATGGAAATCAATTGTCATGGTGCCCTGTGGCTAGTGGGGTCCCTCAAGGCTCTGTCCTTGGGCCAACATTATTCAACATCTTCATTAATGATGTGGACATTGGTATCAGAAGCGGACTAGCCAAGTTCACCAACGACACCAAACTTTGGGGTAAAGTGTCCACACCGGAGGATAGGAGGGTGATCAAGGCTGACCTTGACAGGCTCAGGTATTGGGTGGATGACAACCTGATAGTGTTTCACACTGAAAAATGCAAGGTTATCCACCTTGGGAAGAAAAACCCACAGCATGCTTATAGGTTCGGCAGTGCTACACTGGCTAGCACTATGGACTTGGGGGTCATGATTGACCACAAGATGAACATGAGCCTTCAGTGTGATGCTGCAGCTACTAAAGTGAGCAAAACACTGGCTTGCATCCATAGATGTTTCTCAAGCAAGTCCCAGGACGTCATTCTCCCATTGTATGCAGGCTTGGTGAGGCCGCAGCTGGAGTACTCTGTCTAGTTTTGGGCTCTGCAATTTAAAAAGGATGTGGAGAAGTTTGAGAGAGTGCAGAGGAGAGCCACACATGATCAGAGGTCAGGAAAAAGACCCTTATGACGAGAGGATGACAGCTATGGGACTCTTCAGCCTGGAAAAGCGGAGGCTCAGGGGTGATCTGGTGGCCACCTATAAGTTTATCCGGGGTGCTCACCAGGACCTGGGGGGATTTCTTTTCACCTGAGCACCCTAGGGGATGACAAGGTCAAATGGTCACAAACTCCTTCAGGACCGTTTCAGGGTGGACATAAGGAAGAACTTCTTTACAGTCCGAGCCCCCAAGGTCTGGAATAGACTGCCACCGGAGGTGGCTCAAGCACCTACTTTGAACACCTTCAAGAGAAATGTGGATGTTTATTTTGCTGTTTCCTATGACCCCTGCTGACTTCCTGCCCCTGGGGCAGGGGGCTGGACTCGATGGTCTTCCAAGGTGCCTTCCATCCCTAATGTCTATGAAATCTATGAAATCGATTTAGAAAAGCTGGACATACACAAGTCCATGGGGCTGGAAGGGATGCACCCAAGGGTGCTGAGTACCCAGATGAATGGAAAAGGGCAAACTTAGTGCCCATATTTAAGAAAGGAAAAAAGTAGGATCCAGGGAACTACAGACCAGGCAGCCTCACCTCAGTGCCTGGAAAAATCATGGAGCAGATCCTCAAGGAATCCTTTTCTAATCACTCAGAGGAGAAGAAGGTGATTAAGAACAGTCAGCATGGATTCACCAAGGGCAAATCATGCCTGACCAATAGGGGTGTGTGACGCCTTGGGTGCTGATTTGATTCAGAGGAAATTTGGCCCAATTCGGTGGCTGAATCTCTGAATATGAATTGAATTGGGAGATCAATAAAAAAGGTCTGAATTGATTTGAAGACTCCGAATCATTTTGGAAAAGATTTGGGGAAAGATTCAGAGATTTGGTGATTCAGGCAGAGTTCGCTCGCCATTGCAGGGAGCTGGACCCAGACTCTGGGCTGGTAAGTGTGTGTGTGGGGGAGGGGAGCTGGGACAGTGTGGGACAGTGGGGGGAAGCGGGGATCAGCCTCCCCCCCCCCCCCAGTCTGGCAGGAGGTGGTGTGTGCGGGGCTTTTTTTTCTCTCTTCTTTTTTTTAATATCTGGGATGCTGGGGCCGGGCAGGGCAGCCATTAATGGGGCTGGGAGAGTGGGTGGGGGGTGGGGCCTGTTTGATTTGGAGATTCGGCCGATTTAGCAGCGGCTGAATCTTGAAATCAGATTCAGCTGAATCAACTTTGGACAATGATTTGAATCACCAAATCAAATCACTGTTCCCGGAATCATCCGAATCCGAATCCCATACTAGCCGCTTTGCACAGGTCTACTGACCAACTTGATTGCCTTCTATGATGAGATGACTGAGTCTGTGGATGCAGGGAGACTAGTGGATGTGGTGTACCTTGATTTTAGCAAGGCTTTTGATATAGTCTCCCACAATATTCTCGTTGGCAAACTAAGGAAGTATGGGCTAGATGAGTGGACTGTAAGGTGGATAGAAAACTGGCTGGAGCATTGGGCTCAGTAGTAATCAATGGCTTGATATCTAGTTGGCAGCTGGTATCAAGTGCAGTGCCTCAGGGGTCAGTCCTGGGGCCAGTTTTGTTCCATATATTCATTCAGAACCTGGAAGATGGCATAGAGTGCACCCTCAGAAGATTAAACCAAGCTGGGGGGAGTAGTAGATACACTGGAGGTCAGGGCTAGGATTCAGAATGATCTAGACAAATTGGAGGACTGGGCCAAAAGGTTTTTTAAACCTGGATAGAAAAAGCCTTGGCTGGGATGATCTAATTGGGGATGGTCCTGCTTTGAGCAGAGTGTTCATAGATTCATAGATGCTAGGGTCGGAAGGGACCTCAATAGATCATCAAGTCTGATCCCCTGCCTAGGCAGGAAAGAGTGTTGGGGGTGAGATGACCCCAGCCAGATGCCTATCCAGCCTTCTCTTAAAGACCCCCAAGCTAGGGGAAAGCACCACCTCCCTTGGAAGCCCATTCCAAATTTTGGCCACCCTTACCATGAAGAAGTTTTTCCTGATATCTAGCCTAAATCTGCTTTCTGGCAGTTTGTGACCATTGTTCCTTGTTACCCCAAGAGGTGCCCTGGTGAACAGAGCATTTCCTATCCCTTGCTGTGTCCCTCTAATGAATTTGTAGGTGGCCACAAGATCACCTCTCAACCTTCTCTTGTGGAAGCTGAAGAGATCCAGGTCCCTCAGTCTCTCCTCAAAGGGCTTGTCCTGTAAGCCCCTAATCATACAAGTGGCCCTCCTCTGGACCCTCTCGAGTCTATCAACATTCTTCTTGAAGTACGGTGCCCAAAATTGGATGCAGTACTCCAACTGCAGTCTGACCAATGCCACATAGAGGGGAAGTATCAACTCCTTGGTTTTATTTGTCATGCATCTGCTGATGCGTGATAAAATGCAGTTGGCTTTGCTGATGATTTCATCACACTGATGACTCATGTTCATCTTGGAGTCCGCTATGACTCCAAGATACATTTCTGCTTCTGTACTGCTGAGAGGGTCATTCCCCAGCTAGTAGGTATGCTGCATATTTATGTGCCCTAGGTGCAGCACTCTGCACTTGTCCTTGTTGTACTGCATCCTATTGGGTACTGCCCACTTTTCTAACCTGTCCAGGTCTGCCTGCAATCATTCCCTACCCTCTGGAGTGTGCACTTCACCCCACAATTTAGTATTGTCTGCAAACCTGGACAGAGTATACTTCACACCCACATCCAAGTCACTGATGAAGATATTGAAGAGTATAGGCCCAAGGACCGAACCTTGTGGGAACCCACTACCCACATCCTTCCAGGTTGATACCGACCCATCTATTACCACTCTCTGGGTGCAACCACTACGCCAATTTGCCACCCACCGGGCCGTGTAAACTTCTATGTCATAGCCTTTTAATTTATTTATGAGAATGGGATGAGATACCTTGCAAGAAGGCCTTGCTAAAAATCGAAGAAAAAGACATCCACCTCTACTCCTGCATCTAAGCATTTTGTGACCGTATCATAAAACAAAACCAGATTGGTCAGGAATAATCTACCTGCTATCCATGCTGGTTTCCTTGCTGCATTATTTTTTCCGCTGGACTCCCAAATATATGATCCTTCATAGTCTTTTCAAAGACCTTTCCAAGGATGGAGGTGAGACTGACTGGCCTATAATTATGCAGATCCTCCTTCCTCCACTTCTTGAAAATAGGGACCACATTGGCCCTTTTCCAGTTCTCTGGAACCTGACCTGAGTGCCACGAGTGCTCAAACAACCATACCTGTTGTTCTGCTATGACACCGGACAGTTCCTTAAGTACCCTTGTATGCAGCTCATCCAGGCCTGCTGACTTGACACATCCAGTCCATGAGGCCCTTCACCTTCCTTTTATTACGTACCTAAAAAAATACTTTTTGTTGTCTGTAATTTGTATTGCCAGCCTCAGCTCTGTAGTTGTTTTGGCTTTTCTAACTGCCTTCCTACAAGTGTCGGCCAAGTAGATATACTCCTCCTTGGTAGCTTCTCCCTGCTTCCACTGCCTATATGCCTCCTTTTTTGGCCTTAGTACACCTCTGTATTTCCCTTTTTGCCAAGGAAGTTTTTTGGCTCCTTTCCCCTGATACTGGGATAGTCCCCCTCTGTGCCCGAAGGACCGCTTCCTTTAGAAATGACCACCCTTCCTGGACTCCCATCTTGCCAATACTCTTATCCTGCAGTGTGTCATCAACTAGACTTCTAAGCACACTAAGGTTGGCCTTCCTAAAGTCAAGCACTTATACCCTACTAGTTACCTTACCCACCCTATGCCATATTGTGAATTTGATTCATTGATGGTCACTGTCTCCAATGTGACCACGAATCTGCAGCTCCCCTACCAGGTACTTCCCTGTAGCCAACACCAAATCCAGTAAGGCATTCCCCCTAGTGGGACCATATACCTCCTGCATTAGGGAAAGGTCCTGCACATAGGTTAAGAACCTACGTGAATGGTTGGATTTGGCTAACTACTCCTCCCAGCAGATGTCAGGATAGTTTAGGTTCCCCATGACAACCACGCCCATAGACCGTATGGCCTCTGAGAGCTGCCTCAAGAATTCCAAGTCTAGCTTTTTCTCTTGGTGTGGTGGTCTGTAGCACACCCCCATCACCAAGTCCCTTTCCCCTCGACCTCCATGTATCCTAGTCCACAATGCCTCAACTTTCTCCTCCTCTGATTTCATTTTGTTTAGGGTAGATGTATAATGCTCCTTTACATAGAGAGCAGCCCCGCCCCCTTTCCTCCCTACTCTGTCCCTTCTGTACAACTTGTAGCCCTCAGTGTGTACTGCCCAGTCATGGGTAGGGTCCCACCAGGTTTCCATTAGCCCCACTAAATCAAAGTTATTATCTGCAAGCAGAAGTGCAAGTTCTTCCTGCTTGTTTCCCATGCTCCTCGCATTAGTATAGAGGTACTTGAGCCCTCTGAATGTTGCCTTTGGTGCCCCGTCCCCCATTCTGATGACCAAAGGGCCCCTTGGTACTTACCTGGGGTGTACTGCTGCATGTCTTGCAGTTTGTAGGTTCTAGACTCTCTCTATCTCCTGCCTCCCCACCCCCCATCATACTTAGTTTCAAGCCCAATGTAGGATGTCAGCCAACCTGTACGAAAAAGACTCTTACCTTTTGTGGAGAGATGAAGCCCATCATGTCTGAGGAGATCCCTTGCATGGAAATGCGTATTGTGGTCTAGAACTTCTCTGACACAGGTTACGTGATGCCTACTGTGACCGCTGACCAGGAGGATCAAAGAGAAGACCACCTGCACCCCATCTTCCTAAGCCTGGTCCCCAGAGCCCTTTAGTCACTCATAATACAGTCTGGACTACTCCTTGTCACAACATTTGTTCCCACATGGATGAGGACCATGGGATAGTTGTCAGAGGGCTGGATGAGGTCAGGAATTCTCACTGTGATGTCCCTGATCCTGGCTTTGGGCGGGCAGAAGACCATGCATGCCATGGGATCTGGATGACAGATGGGTCTCTCTGTTCCTCTCAGCCAGGAGTTGCCCGCAATGATGACACGGTGTCTCTTCTTCTGCTTACCTGGCCAGCCCTCAGCTCACTCAGTGATGGCAGCAGGCCCCTCCAGTGCACTTTCCTCCACCGCACACTCCTCCAGTGCAGTCAGGGCCTCATATTTGTTCCCCGACTGCACTGGGGGAGCTGTCTCTGTGGCAATAGGTCTGGTCCCTGAGGTGACTGTCCTCAGGGTTTGACTAGATGACTTCTAGGGGTCCCTTCCAACCTTCATTTTCTATGATTCTATGAATATATGTGACACTGACATTTTAATTAAAACAGTTGTATGAGAGTTGAAATAATTAAAATGCCTCTCCACCCCAAACCATATGTATAGACATTCATGATGATTCTTAGATTCATATATATGGGAATTAGACATTTTATCAGGTTGCATTTTTTTTTTAATTGCACAAGTAACCTTCATTTTCCATCCACTAAAATGATTGCATACTTGGTCTTATTTTATGGATTCTAAATAAAGCTCTTTAAGCATTTCTAATCACTGTATCCAAACTTTTTTTAATCTGCAATTTGTAATGTCAAGCTGGGTAATGGCGTGTTGAATGTGCACATTCACATACTAAGAGGTACTGGAGTGAGAACCCTGAAAACTGATTGCAAAATAGGCAGTATCTGGGCAGTTGGCTGCCTCAACAATATTTCACAACCCTTAACTAAATGGGAAACTTGTAGAAATCACTTTCTGCTGCTACCATAGAAGAGCATGCATGATTTAGTTTTAGGATGCTGACCCATGTCTGCTAGCAAGTGGTCTGAGATTACAAACACATTTCACAGATTACTTCACTGTTCATTGCATGATATATTCTTGTCCTACAGAGGCTCAGTCTCTAACCCAGGGGCAGGCAAAATATGGCCCACAGGCTGGATCCAGCTTGCCAGGCCATTCTATCCAGCCTGTGGGGCCCATAAAATTTTTAGAACATTAATATTTATCTGTTCCTGGCTGCCTGTCAAAGATGGCAGGAGTCCAGGGCAGTAAGACCCAGGTGGAGCAGGCAGCAGGACCCAGCAGCCCAGCCCCACCCCACCCCACCCCTGCCATTTCCCTTCCTTCCTGCCCCCACACTTCTCCAGCACCATGTGGCTCCTGACTGCATCGCCAGACCAGAGAGCATGGGGCCACACCAGTACCCTGGGGCCAGAAGTCAGAAGGGTGTGTATGTGTGTGTACAGGGAGGATAGAGTGTGTGTGTGTGTGTGTGTGTGTGTGTGTGTGTGTGTGTGTGTGTTTGTAGAATGAGCCCCACATGCACACCCCACCATAAACATGCACCCACATTCCCGTTGCACTGCTATACTTGCAGACTCCCACACCCCAGCCACCCTCCCCCCACACAGCCCCTCAGAAACTCCATACTCAGCTACACCTGACCTATTTGCATGCACCCACAGGCTCCCTCACCCTACATCCACACTCCAAACACCTATCCACCCCCCCACAACTCCCCACACACCCACAGCCTCCCGCATACCCACACACCCAGATCCCCACAAACCTGTACCCAGCTCCCATGCCCTCCACCACCCCCCCACAATATACAAGAGTAAGACTTAATTTTAAGCTATTGTGCTATCACCTCTATGTACACTACACAAATGCAATTAAATCAAGACAAGACTTTTTTATATCAAATTAATGAATGTTGTAGATGTTTACTTTTTAGGATATAATTTGGTATTTTTCTGGTTCTGAGATGCTGAAAGGAGTACTTCTGGGGGCAAGGGGAGGGACAAAGTTCAGGGGTTAGGGGGTGGGACTTCCTATCACACCCCCTAACCCCCCTGGAGACCAGGGGGCAGAGCACTTGTCAAGGGGCGGGGCGGGGCGGGACTACCCATGCAGCCCTCCAGAGCTTGCCAAAACTCAGTAAGTGGCCTTCCACCCAAAATAATTGCCTGCCCCTGTTCTGACCTATTCAGATGTCAGCAGCCTACTTGTTTAATTACAGGCCTCAGTTCTATTCTATTTTACAGAGCCTTATACAGGCTTAATGACCATGGTATTTGAACACCTTCTGGTAGTACTTCAAAGGACATGACTATCAGTTGTCTCATGGTTTGTTCTCTCTTCCCACCCACTCACAAGGAAAATTTGTGTTTACAATGGAATGTTTTATGTTGGTAGTTGTTTTGTTGTTGGTGTCCTTCCATACAGGTTCCTCTGTGTTCAGTAGACCAAGGTTGATGAAGGGCACTACCTTTTATTTAGAGCAGAAGTGAGTCTTGTGATGGTTCTTGTTACCTGTGGAAGTTCATTAAACAATCTTGGTCGGCTCCAAAAAAGTTATGTTTTCTGCATAAGCAAGCTCTGCTCATTGTCCCTGTGGAGTGAGATTGTCAACCAGAAGTGTAGGTGATCTCTTAGATAGTCTGAGCTGAGACCACTCCTTTTCAAAACCTTTGATTGGACTAATTTTCTATGGGAAGTCAATGTAGGGGTGAGAGTGCAGGGCTGATTTACTTGGAATATCCAATGTTCCTTAAATGACACATTGTAGTAATCTGTATTATTTGGCATTTCCTAAGGATTAATGGTTTCATACATTGTTGTATATTACATTGTACTATTGTAGTGCACATGGAAGGTGACAAAGGCATGTATAACTGAAGCCATTATTCATGGATGTTGCTATCTGAATGCGTTGCATCAGCAAGGAATCAAAGAAACTCATGTAGCACCTAGTCACTGACAAACCACCTCTTCTAACAGTTCCTTCACTTCTGTTCACATCTTTGTTGAGCAAGTGACCTTCAGAAGTATTCTTATTTGTAAAATCAAGAAATGATCTTGAGCACATACATTCTGTCTCAAGATTTCTTTCTCAGACTGAAGTATTACAACTAGCGAGAAAGAAAAGGGAATGAAAAAGGAAGCCTCTGACACAGCTATTGATTACTGAAATTGAGAAAGGATTCACAGTATTTTATTTTAGCTTACTTTAGATTTGGCTGTGGCAACCTTCCCTACAAAGTTTGATTTGAGAAGAAAATGTTATTCAATATTTTTTTCTTTCCATAGTTTCAGTTCAGCTTTTATCTTTTCTAACAAAACTCTTGAAATACTTCAGTATCATTATTAAAAAAAATGTTATTCATTAGATCAGAGGTTCTCAAACTGTGGTCCATTCAGGTGATCCACAGAAAGGTTGCAAAACAATCAAGAATATCAGTACTTGTAAGGTAAGACTACTGATATTAAAATATGAGTTGTGTGCTTTGATTTGTAGAACAAAAACAAGTGTATTAAGTGGTCTGCCAAGACCCTCAGCAATTTTCAAGTGGTCCACAAAAAAAAGTTTGACAACCACTGCTTTAGATAATTTTGAAGGCCTATCTTCAGGCCTATGAATAAACAAGAACATCTTTCCCCCTATATACTTGAATCACAAATGATACAGTCACATAGTATAAAAACATACCTAGAAATTTGACTTGTGTGATAGTTCCTATTAACACTTTAAAGTGAAAATTTGAATTAGGCATTTTCATAGATGCACTTAAAATTCCCATGTGATACTGTGCATATCTCACTTAAGGATGGTTCTTTTTAAGTATAGGGCTCATTTGGATTCATGGGTTGGATCCAGGTTGCAGGTTTTCCCACGGGATACAAAACCTGCCTCTGGTGCTGGGTGGGCAGCAGTGGCATTAACCCCTATGTGCTGACTGCCACCACCATTTTTCCTGCTGTCAAAAGCCTTCTGCAATGGGAATCTTAGCCTGGAAACACTGAGGTGGGGGAAGCTGTATCAGGATTGACAGAAACACAACATAATTTAACTATAAGCAGGCTGCATGTGGTCCATCAGCCACAGACAACACCATTCTTAAGTTAAGGAGTGTTTATAAGTTAAGGTGAGCTTAGGAAGCCAGTTAAGATGGCCTATAGGATAGCATAGTTGCAGGGGAAAGAACTTGAAAGCTTCTAGGTGAAGTTCTGGACCACTTCCTTTGTTACATTCCACTGCGATCCCTAAAGTCAGTTGAGAGCAAATCCCTATAAGTTCCGTCTGTGCCTCAAGTCCCTTTGTCAAAAATGCATGCATAGTTACTCCTCAGCTTTGAACTCCCTCCCCCTTGAGGCCTGTGGGCAGCATCTACATCAAATAAATAAATAAATAATGAATAAGACTCTTGTAGTATTTAAATATCATCTGTCCAGAATAATTGAAGACAGGGATCAGCAAGCACTTCTTGAACAACTTGATCATATCAGACTACTGAAGTAGAAGTATTCTAGTTTTCCTTTTCTATTGTGAATTATTTTACTTGTTATTACCAGAAACTTTATAATGGAAAGGAAGTGTGACATAGTCAAGTTGGTGTTACAAGAGAAACATGATATATTGGGCTTTCCTAAATTTAGGATATTTGCTGAGAGTCAACTCTACATTAACAGTAGTTTACCATTTACTGGCACTAACTGGCCACTCTGTTATTTCTATTTTATGCTCAAATTCATGAATTACACCCAGCATGATTTAAACTGACCTCCTTGTTTATCATGTGTAATGCTTATGAGGAAATGGGCATTTAATTTCGGCTATATGATTTGTAATCTTAAAGGGGGTATGTTATAATAATGTCAAAAACCCTAGCAAGATTTTTATGGATTATTTTCATTGTTTATTAAACACAGAATGGTATACATATACTCTTCAAGTTGCAGACCCAATGGAACAGCCCTTGAAGTAAGTAGGAGTTGAATGCATGAAGAAGAGCATGAAATTTACTTTGGTATCTATTTCCCCTTTCAGTTAAAAAGAAGTTGGTGGACTTGCACTTTATTTCCACTGGTGCTACTGCGAGCACATCAATATTACCTAAATGACATTTGGGAAATATTTGAAAGCTTTGGGATGTTACCATCAGTGATATCTTAATATGAATTGGAATGACAGAAGAATGAATACTAGTGTTGTCACTGAAGCAAGCTCTGCCACCACTGAAGCCATGTTTGTATGGCACCAGTAATGTTGGACAGGACATGTCATAAGAACACCTGACAACTGGCTCCGAAATAGGTTCTGTACTCCTAACTCACCAATTGTCACTACTCTCGAGATAAGCAAAAGAAGAGATTCAAGGACACCTTGAAGGCCAATCTGAAGAAATGTGATATTAACAATAATACCTGGGAGACTTGAACACTGAATCTCCCTCAATGGTGCCACGATGTATAACAAAGTGTCAATTACTTTGAGCATGCTCGCTGTGTAGGTGTATAGACAAGAGAGACAAGGTTCCTTGGGTGAATTTGATATCTTTTATTAGACCAACCCAAATAGTTGGAGAATAGTTATTAAGCAAGCTTTCGGGTTCAAAAACCCTTCGTCAGGCTAAGGAAGCTTCAGCAGTTGCTGTGTGCTCTTCGTGGATGGAATGAAAAGTAAACAAGCCAGGGGCTGGGCTGGGGAGTCAGTTGCCAGGCAGATTGTAATGTATCAAAAATCCAATGTCTATTTTTAGTCCCTGATCTCTAGTATCCAGCAGGTTGATGAAATGGAGCTCATAGGCTTGTCTCTGGGAAGTGTTGTGTAAGTTTCCCTTGAGGATCAGGACTGAGAGATTGGAGAGAGAGTGGCCCTCCTGTGAGAAATGTGCCCCCACCAGTAATTGAGTGTTTCTGTCTTTGATGGATTTCCGGTGTGCATTCATTCTGGTGCGCAGTTGTTGTCTGGTTTCTCCTACATATCTTCCATCAGGGCATTTGGTGCATTGGATGAGGTATAGCACATTCCTGGAGGTGCAGCTGTAAGATCCTGGGATGCTGATGGCTCTGTTGTGGGGTGTAGTAATTGTGGGGGTGGTGGAGATGTGTGGGCAGGTTTTGCATTTCTTGTCATGGCACGGTCTGGATCCTTTTGGTGTGTTCTGGGGTTGAGGAAGTTTGCTTCTGGGGATGAGGTTGGCGAGGTTCGGTGCTTGTCTGAAGGCTAGGATGGGTGGCTCTGGGAAGATCTTTTTAAGAATAGGGTCTCTTTCTAATATAGGTTGCAATTTTTTGAGGATTTTCCGTACAGGTTCAAGGGATGGGTGATGCGCCATAACCAGCGGTGTGCGATTTGTGGGGGGGTTTCTTCTGTACTGCAGCAGTTCTTCACGTGGTATCCAGGTGGCTCTTTCAAACATGTGATCTACCTCTCTGGAGGAGTGTCCTTGCTGTGTGAAAGCCTTTTTAAGATTGGTGAGGTGGCAATTGCACATTTGAAAGAGCTCCACTCCCCCTTGCCCTGTGCACTGTCACCAAGAGCAGTGAGCAGGTCCAGATGGCAGCAGGAGGTACTACAGCCACTGGGCACTCTGAGGCTGCACCACTGGCCCTGGAGGGTGACATACCATGCCCAGTTTCATTGCACCTCAGTGTCCCTGTTCACCATAACTCTGAAGGGGTCACTGTATCTTGGGATGCTGGAGGGCTTCAGCTTCGGTGAAATAACTCTGTAGGGAGTATCCACAATTTAATGGAACAGGAGCAAAATTAGGCAAATTGGAGATAATCCTGCCTTGGAGTGGCATAATTTTAACTCAAATAATCAGTGCTTTAAACCACTTAAAAGTGTTAATGTGCAGCAAATCCAGGGGTTAAGAGCTTCAGAAGCTGCCTAAACGTACCATGTAACAAGGCCCAGAGAAAAGAAACATCCCTCTAAAGCCACAGAAAAATACCAGTTTAATTGCTGAAGTAACTTTTGCAGCCCCTTCAGCCACTTGATACAAAGGAGAAAGACCTTGTTCCTTTCCCCCATCCCCCAGGTCTGCTCCTGTGACAGATTTGCCCTACATACCTCTTTTAGAAAGCCTTTACCTTTTATAATTGGACAGAGAAAGTCTTCAAGTCTCTAGAGAGGTTTTATTCCATAGAGCTTGCCCCTCCCCCTGATGAAGTCAACAGAAAGTCTCCCGTTGACTACAGTGGCAGACAGTGCAGGCCCATACTGTGTAAAATATATTGAGTTATAAAATGAATGTACTCAGCCCTTCTGCACAACAGCTATACATGCTGTTTGCATCTCAGCTGAGGATCACAATAAAGATATAAAAAAGTAATTTGTTATGCTTTATATGAAAACATTGTTGCTTTATGTACAGATTTTCTGTTTAAATCTCTGTTTTAAGTTACTAATACCAGCAGCTTTCTTCTATCTAAATCATGGAGCTATCTGATCATTTTCAATTGTCTACAGGATTTTCATTTATTCATCTCTGTGTTTCATCATAAAAAGAAAAACTACTTGCATCCTGGAAACTATTCTGCAGCATACAGGTTACAGGATATCTCAACTGTGCAGCATGGAATGTTTTGAGCAAATTGATCAAAAAGGTGTGTACATCATAGGCTTTTAGGCACAGTTAATTCACTTCCCAGGATCCTATTTAACTATCTGTATGCAAACGCTCATCCTTGGATCAAATCCAGCCTGATTTTTTCAGTTAGTAGAAATCATACATGCCAGTTACAAAAAAAGAAGAAGATAACTTTAAGTGGAATTACAACAATAATAATTAGTTAATGCTTTTACTGTTAAATCTTATCTTCTTTCTTTGGGCTTATGTTTGTTGTTAAAAGGGTAAAATTAGAAGACAGTGTTGCTGACTATAGCTAACATTACAGAATTTGAAAAAATGTATGGTCAGTAATTTACTAAATACATCTAAATCATCAACTGATTGATCATAAAGATTAATTATATTATTCCATTATGAAGCCAGGAGTCTTTTTTTCAAGTCTGCATAGACACCATAGCCTGGGAACACTATGCCAGTGGTTCTTAACCTTTTCAGACTTGATTCATCCCTTGGTAGACTCAAGATATCCCTTGCAAAATGCCAGCTTTTAGGTTCACTCATTTTTTTACTACAGAAAATAACAGAGCAATTTTTCTGTTGCAGAGAACTCAAAAAGACTACAACAGGTCAAAATGTTTTAATTCTATGGATTCCTATTTGAAACCTCTGGATGTTTCTTATGAATCACGTGTAGGTATCTTCACATCTAAGAGTGCTAATATTACACAGCACTCTTGTATCACCTTTAAAGATCTTCTCGCATTCCTGTGTGCCAAAGCTTCCTGGCTGAGAATCTCTGGTTACGCTCTCATGAGAAATTTTATCAAAGCTGGTAAAATCGTTGTTATAAGCAAAGAGAACTCCAGTCAGTATGTGAAAAGAATGGCTACCAGTCCATCTATCTTTAGATATTTCTAATTAACTTGCCTTTAAAGTGTTTTGGCTCTCCTATAGGGGTTGAGGAGCAAATCCTCAAACCATACACATACACAAGGCAGCTGCTTTTTTCTCTAAGAACTTTTATCTGCTGAAAATCACAGTAGTCATTAAAAAAAGCTTTAGAAAGGAAATATTGAGCAGCCTATTTCAAATTTAATAGAGATTCAGTCCAACTCCTAGGAATCAAAGGTGTCTATGTTTAAAACAAAGCAAAGTAAAAATATTGCTGTAGGTGAGACTGAGTGGAGGTTCTCTACAGAGAAGCCAGCAACTGATTGTATGCTGATCTATCTCATCTTATGTGGCTCTATGAGAGTCTCATATGGCACCTCACAGCCGTTAATGATTTACCCCGATATCCCTTGAGGAAGTACTGTTACCCTTTTGATGATCTGGTGCCATTTTCACAATTTGTGTGCCTCTATGTGTGTTTATATTTTAAAATATTCATATGTTATCAAATATATTTTACACAAAGTAAACACAGAGGCTTAGACCTTGTCTCTACAATAAGCTTACTGGGATAAACCAGTGGTAGCGCTTCAGACACATTACATTTGTCTGCCCTGGCTGCACCCTAGACCAGAAACTGTAAAGTCCAGACCAGAAACGACATCATGCTCTAGCTGGGTTATTTAGCCTGCCCCAAGCCTACCCCACAGCTACATTCCCAGGTTTGGACACATTCTCTGCAGAGTAGCGCAATTTGCCCAGAAGTATTTGTTATTAGGCACAGTAAGTTTACTGTGTAGACACAGATTTTGAAGTAAAAGTAATGTGCCCAGTGTTGCTCAATAAGTCTGTAGCACAGTCAGGATTTGGATAAATCTCTCAAATTGTAGTTGAGTTCTTAACCATAAGACCTGTTTTACTCTTTCCTCTTGCTGGGAAACAGAGCCAACCCTAGGGGTGTGCGGGGCTGGTGCAATGGGGGAAGGAAGACATAAGCAGGTGGAGCATGGAGTTGGGGCGGGGGGGCGGGGGGAGTGGTAAGTGGCTGGAGTGTGAAGTTGCCAGCACACGGTGGCCACACACAGTGGTGGTGCCCTTGAGGCCTGCACGGCACTGTCCACGGAGCCCCCCAAAGTGCCGGGCCCGGGGCACTCACCCTGATTTACCTCCTCCCCAACCCCCAAGGGACAGCTCTGCTGGGAAAAGACAACATGATGATGAGTATCCAACAGGATTGGGGTGTTTGCACTTGGAATAACCATTGCATATTTATTTTTGGAATAACAGGACATTTTGTGTTTTTGAGGGGTTTATTCTGTATATATGCCATGCTGTTTTTCTTCAAGACCTTTGAAAAATATTCTGAATGCCTCATGAAAGACCAAAAAAAAGATACATTATCTCCCCTAGAAATATTTGCGGTTAGATTTGACATCTTGTATGCCAAGGTATGTTTTGGTTTAGGAAATGAATCTTTTAATGATGCTAAGGTATGGACAAGATAACTTAGAGGCCTCTAAATCAGACAATCTCCCAAAAAGCAAGGATATCAAACAGTAGGAAATTTTACTAGTACAAAAAGACATTTTGTTTCAGGGAGCCAGATCTTGACATGTGCATAGTATCTGTAATCTGAACTGTTTGGAAAGATTCATTGATGTTCAACACTTGTGTGAATCTTGACATGGACTATAGTGTTTTCTTTTAATCACACCTACCTTTCTTGTCTTTTAAAATCAATACATGATTTTCAATCAATACCTTCAATCTTTCTCTACGGAAGAGACCAAAACAAACAAACAAACAAAAAACCCTGCAACTTGTTTTTATATATTTTACTTCAAGCTCTCTATCTGATAAATATGATAATGTAAGAGTGATGCAGCTGTGATGGTTCAGAAAATATGTAAGAGGCAAGAATTTGTTAGGGTGATATCTTTCATTTCTTAGGGTGAAATAGCAATTGGTCCAATAAAAGATACCACCCTAAGAAATCCTAGCCTCTGTGAAAAATATGTCATACATTATCCTATGTGTGAAGTCCATTCCCCTCGTCTCCTGAAAGACTTATTTCTATCATGCCTTTCACAATAGATCAGACCCCAAGCAATAACTAGGTTGGGTTTGAGTTGGGGATAAATGATGCTGTTCATTCACATAGGGGAAAATAAAGGTTTTCAAATAGCTTGGAATTTTTACCTTGTATGTCTAACTAACCTAAGTAATAATGTGACCTTGTTGTCATTATCTTTTATCCCCTTTTCCTTGTAACTGCTCATCCTAGTCAGTTGTATTTTCTTTCAAATCTTTATGGGATTCTTGGGTCAGGGACCATATCTTTCTCTGTTGTACATCATTTAGTATAGTGTTTGCAGCTTTCAAGATGTGCCCATTCAGCACAATATAGCCATATTCAACACAAAAATATGTAAATTGTTTTGACTGACACCTGTGCAAATATTTTTTCCCAAAATTTCACGTGGCTGTAGTGCTGAGTGCTTCCAAATATCATTAGCTCCTCCAACATTTTTTCCTCTCATTTCAGAAATGAGCTTAGGTCTACCTCAGCATTGGCTTTGGAATTCAGTTTCCAGAACAGTTTTAAGAACATCTAGATAATAAACTACACTCTGACTTCATTAATATTAATGGAGCTGAGACCATAAGAATCTTGCTCCTTGTCTGGAATAACTTTTAATATAATCCATTATGAGCTCAAATTTGACTTGGGGAACATAAGAATATTATTTCTTTTTGTTAGCCAGCAAAATAAACAAAGTTCTTAAGACAGAGTTCTGGCTCACTGGGCAAAAATCAATCTAAAAAAAAAAAAGGATTCTATAGTGAAGATTAAGTTCCATTTTTGGTCTTCAAGAGCAACTCTAATTAAAGCGCCCAGAGCGTCTTGTGTATCAGCATCCCCATGCTTCAACATGGCGGTGGGGGCACTTTATCTAAAGCTCATCAAACAAGCTTTAGATACAGCATCCCCACTGTGATTTTGAAGTGCGGGGATGCTGATATACGAAGTGCAAGAGGCTGCTGGAGAATTGTAATTGCCATGCTCCAACAGACTAGATTAATCCAGTCTGCTATGACTCACTGGAATTACAGTGTATTGGAACAGCCTCCCTGCTCATGTATAGGCACCCTGTTTTACTAAGGTAAATGCCTAACTTTTAGTACAACAATAGTTGCATTAATTTCAATGGAACACAACATACATGTTTAAAACTAAGGAAGTGTTTACATGCCCTATTAAATTGGGTGCAGGTACAGTGTATAAAGACAAAGTAATTATAAATATATTCAATTTTACTTAAGGGCTTTATTTCTGCTTTACATGGTTATACCATCAATACTGAATGCTTTTTCCCTCAAGTGTTTGTCATTTACAGTCCTAAAATATAGTACATTAATGGAAAGTTTTTCTGCATTAGGATTAATGAGTGCCAAAAGACTTGCCTGTTATGGACAAACTGAATCCAATAGTTTCCTGTTTACATTCTTTTAATATCATTATTGTTCCTGTGCCACATAGACTCAAAGTACTAAACACAGTAAAATCATGATGGAGGAAAGAACTTCTACTCTTTTATCTTATATCAATTTAAATTCTCTTAAAATAATATTCATTCAGGCTTATTAGGTTAGTACCTATTTCTTTCCTCTTTTGCCTTTCTTTATACAATTTAAATGTAATTATACCAAAGATTTTTTTTTTTTTAACATAGGAAATAAGAGAACATTGAAGAATGAAATGTGCCTGGCTTCACTAGTAAACTACTGTTTACTCCTGGGCAAGATTTGCAAAATAAATCATATAGGATCCCAAATGTTATTCTTTATAGCTTTTTGAGAGCTATTATTTCAGTGTGGCTATTAGTGAGAAATTAAAGCAATACAATCACTTTAGATTGAAATTTTCATATGGCATTCATAGATTCACAGCAGTTTAGGGTTGGAAGGGACCTCATGAAATTATCGGGTCCAGCCCCCCTGCTCTGAAAAAGAAAGACTGCTGGGGTTATTTGACCCCAGCAAATGTGAGTCTAGTCTCCTTTTGAAGATATCCAGGGTAGGTGCCTGCAGCACCCCTGCTGCGAATCGATTCCAGAGTCTGGTCACATGAACCGTGAAGAAGTTTTTTCTTATACCCAGTCTGAAATCTTGTAGGAATTTATGACCATTGCTCCTGATTTTCCCCTGGGCACTTTGGTGAATAGTTATTTGCCTAGCCTCTGATGCTCTGATTTGCCTAGCCCCTAATTTGCCTAGCCCTGATATATTTGTAAGCTGCCACCAAATCCCCCTGAAGTCTTCTCTTTTCTAGGTTGAACATATCTGTCAGATTTTCCTCATATGGGCTTGCTCTTCAGGCCTCTAATCATACAAGTGGCTCTTCTCTGGACTCTCTCAAGCTTCTCCACATCCTTCTTGAAGTGTGGCACCCAGAACTGGACACAGTATTTCAGCTGCAGCCTCACCAATGCCGAGTAGAGCGGGAGAGTAAATTCCTTAGTTTTGCTTGAGATGCATTGGTGGATGTATGCCATAGTACTCTTTGCTCTCGTAACTGTAGCATCAAACTGGTGGCTTATATTCATTTTATGGTCAATTATGACCCCCAGATCCCTTTTGGATGTGGTGTTAGTTAGCATAGCACGAGTGAGCCTGTAAGTTTGTTGCAGATTTTTCCTCCCCAGACAGAACACTTTATACTTCTCAGTGTTGAACAGCATCTGGTTCTGGTCCACCCATCTAACTAATCTGTCTAGGTATACCTGGATTGTGAGCCTACTCCGATGCATGGCCGCACTGCCCCGTAGCTCAGTGTTATCAGCGAACTTTGCCAATATGCTTTTCACCACCACATCCAGATCATTGATGAAGATCTTGAAAAGCCCTGGTCCAAGTACCAAACCCTGGGGGATCCCACTGGCTGCTTTCCACCAGGTCAACACAGGTCAACCAGGTCTATTAGTACTCTCTGAGTCCAACCCCACCTCCAGTTTCCCACCCATATGACATTGTTGAGCCCATAGTCCCCTAGTTTTACCTTGAGAGCTTCATGGGACACCAAGTCAAAGGCCTTCCTAAAGTCCAAGTAAATGACATAGACTTCATTTTCCTTATCCAGGTGGTGTGAACCTGGTCATAGAAGGAGACGAGGTTAGTCAGACATGACCTACCCACAACAAAACTATGCTGGCTGTCACTCAGATTTTTTCCTTCTACTAGCTTATTGCATATGGACTTCTTGAGACATTTTTTGAGGATCTTTTCTGGGATTTAGGTCAGGCTGATCAGCTTATAGTTCCCTGGGTCCTCTCTCCTCCCCTTCTTGAAGATGGGCACAACATTGGCCCTTTTCCAGTCTTCTGGGACCTCTCCTGAGCACCACAAATTCTCAAAGAGGTTCGCCAGTGGTTCTGTGATTACTTTGGCTAGTTTGTTCAGCACTCTTGGATGGAGTTCATCCAGTCCTGCTGACTTATAGATATCCAGCCTCTCTAGCTGTTCTTTCACCAGCTCTCCATTGAAGGTTGGTAGGTGATCATCTCTACTGTGACTATTGTGTGTCATATTTGCACTGGGCAGGCTATCACTCTTAGATTGGTACATCCCCCCTACAGAAGTTACTACAAAACACTTTACAGTTATTGATCTGACTAACCACTGAATGAGTAGTATCTTGCCTGTTTTTTTCTGCATGTACTGCAGATACTGAAATGGACCACAATGAAACCAGGTCGGACCTGATGATCTGTTTAGGTCCCTTCCAACCCTAAGTACTATGATACTATGATACTATGAAATAGAAGTCTAGGTTTCACTATGGATTTTAATACTGTATTTTTCTAGATGTAAAAAGAATTGATATGATGCCATGTTTCTATCCTTTTCTTTCCAGTGTTAGCATTCTGCACTATGATTCTACACAGATGATGTCAGCCTTATATTTCTTGTAAACTCATTCTGCAGCTTATACACAATAAAGGAGATATTTTCTCCTACTGGCCTGTCATGATGAATGTATGTAATCCTTTCACTTTCTGGCAATCTTCCAGTCCCAACTATAGAGTTTGGAAATATTTTATTTGACTTTCATTGGGAAATCAATGGAGACATTGCTCTTCTGACATCTTAGACCATACAAACTAGTTTAAACATTCCAGCAGTTTTGCCAGAATACTGACATTTTAGATCTGCTGTTTTGAACTTAAAACAAATAGGGAATGATTGTCCATTCTGTTGCACTGTTTTTTCTCTGGCATAAGTCTATCATCACAGGAAATACATCAGCATAAAACTAATGTAATGAAAAGGAAATTCAGTTCCTGTAATCATTGGAATGCATTTCTTTATTTGTGTTTAACCATTCCATTTTTATTTTTATTTTTATTTTACACAGTGGGTCATTGATCTTTTTTTTGGTGGGGAGGGATTCTTATAACCCACTTGTAGCTGCTTCAATCAGCACATAACTCCATGCAAAATGTTTTAATACAAACAATAATTACATTATTTCACTCACGTAATTTCCTAATATGTTGTATTAGGGTTTATTTGCTGACTCAGTGTCCTTGATTACTTCATGCCATGGCCAGATAATCACACACATCAAACTTCTCTTACAAAAAAATTTAAAAAGACCATCCTTAAATTTTGTCTGGTAAGTCATATTGACCATTTTTTCCATTCCAGCCCTTGCAAAAGATTCTCCTGGATTGATGTACTTCAGTGGAGGAAAAGGTATGGCCTTATTTTCCCCTCAAAATATTGAATATATACTTTTTATGCTGTCAAAGATAGGTTGCCAGCTGAAAAGTAAAAATGTGACACCCAGACTGAAATATAGAAACTGAATTGGCTTTCAAAGTGACTCTCAATGGTTAGTATGTATGGTAAGCTAGAAACTAACTGAAATGCAGAATCCATTTATTAAACTGGGGGAGGGAGTACAAAATGGGGAGCTAACCCCAAATGGATTGGTTGCTTAATAGGGCTGTGAGAAACTTTGGTTCCTCATTTGATTCAGTGGAGATTCAGCCTGATTCAGTGGTTGAATCACCGAATCCAAATTGAATCAGGACACCCTTTAATCTCTGAATCGAATTGGAACCCTTCAAATTGATTCAGAGAGATTTGGAAAGATTCAGTGATTTGGACATAGAGACAGCTTTAAATGGCTTTTCTACATACCTCTAGATATCAGGTGACTTGTGAATGCTGAGATGCTGGGACGGATGGAGCATCCCACAGGAGCATGGGGGGGGGCTCCCCAACATGCTCAGCAGCAGACCTGGAAGTGGACCAGAGGTACTTCCAGTCCATTTCTGGGTCCACTGGGGAGCACGCGGGGCCTCCCCTGCACCCCCCAGATCAGCAACTGGTGCCTCCTGGTTCTGAGGGGGTACCTGGGATCCCCCTGTGGCTGATCGCTGAGCCAGAGTGGTGTGTCGCGTGGGGGGTGTCCCACGTGCTCAGCAGTGTTAGCTCCACATCTACACCACCTCTGCGCCACACCAAAGAACATGCTTTATCCATTCATTCCACCTGAGTGCATGGCAAATTCTAGAAATGTGACAGCATGACACATTAGATTAGCTTGGATACTATACCAAGAAGCATCCATGAAATAGTTTGAGAGGAGCAGGAGAGTACATGTTCCAAGATACTTTAAGATAGCAGCACTGACTCATTTCTGGCATTTGGTATATGCAATTGAGCATGAGGGACATGCTTTTTAGCACCCATACTAGGCATAAGAAGGAGGCAATATAGACAAGATCTGAGTCTTTCCATTGACTGATATAGATTAAATAGCTATTTCCTCTCTCTGCTTCTCAAACTCTTATGTTTTGCTGCTCAGATTCAACAGTGTGCTCTTTCTGTCACCTCATGACTGCAAGTACTTCCAGTCCACTTCTGGGTTCACTGCTGAGCACACGGGGGGCCCCTCTGCACTCTGGCGGGATATTCCATCTGCCCCAGTATTGCAGCATTCACAAGCCATGCCTGGTACCTCAAGGTATGTAGAAAAAACATTTAAAGCTGTGTCTATGGCTGAATCACTGATTCTTTGAATAAGCATCAAATCTTCAGATTTGGATTCAGCCGAATCAAATTGGAGACAGTGATCTGAATCAATGAATCGAATCGCCGTCCCTGGTTTGGGCCAAATCAGAATCAAATATGGCCCATTTTATACACCGCTAATGCTTAATGCTTGCAATAATCCCCATAAGTCAGAAAAGCAGCTTGGTGAAAGGGGGGTGGGGGGGCGGACAGAAAGAGATTAGCTAGGGTTCATCCCTGGTATAACCTCATTGAATTGTAATCCCATACAATAAATACGTGTGGCATTCACTATGACTGTGTTTGGAGAGTTGATTACCCACCTACATCTACTAAATTATCTCTATGGAGACAGCTCCATGTTAGCTCTATAGGCACATCCATACCACCTCTGTGCCACACCCAGAAACATGCCTTACCCATTCACTCCAGCTAAGTGCATGGCAAATTCTAGAAATGAGGCAGCATGACACATTAGATTAGCCTGGAGATTATTACAAGAAGTGTATATGAGATTGTCTGAAAACAGCAGGAGAACATGTGTTCAGGGATACTCTAAGATGGCAGCACTGCCTCATTTCTGGTATTTGGTACATGCAATTGAGCATAAGGGATGATTCTTAGCATCCATACTGGGCATAAGAAGGAAGAAGTATGGACAGGACCTGAGTCTTTCCATTGACTGGTATAGATTAAATAGCTGTTTCCTCTCTCTGCTTCTCAAACTCATATTTAGCTACTCAGATTCAACAGTGTGCTCTCTGTCACCTCACCACTGCAAGTAAGGATGGAACCATTATACAAAAAATAAGTCAAAATCACAGAAGAACTATTGTCTTGAAGAGCCAGAGCCAGGATACTATTATGCCTGGTCTAAGTATGAGGAGAGGTTAAGGGAAATTATCTTATTTTCACTAGAAAAGAGAGGACTGATATAACCTAATAAAAAGAAGGAAAATGATAACCAAAATCAAACTTCTGTATTACATGCATCAGAGTGGTAAAAGCTCAGGGTCCTGTAAATATCCCTTCATTATTCTTGAAGGAAAGACAATGGAGCCAGCTCCAGGAATTGAGATTAGTTGCATGATATGGACATGCAGGATGATGAAAAGAAGGAAAAATGGAGAATTTCACCACAACTAGTATCAGCTCTTATTTATTTGTCTGTTATTTCTACTGTGGAAATGACAGGCCTCATCCATGCAGCACAATACAGCACTATGAAGAGCTACTAGATATAACCCTGCAGGCAATAGCTGTAGCAGTGGGAAGAGTAGCACCACATTAACATTCGTCTGGTGCTGAGCTAATCTACCCACCTTCTCAGCAGAGCTAATCAGACTGGGAGCAGTGTGATGCTGTATTGCTTTGATAAAAAAAAACCCAAGTCTGTAGAGAGCCAGCTCCGGTATCTCTGTGCAATGATGCCTTGTACCACATAGGCTCCAGTAAAAATTCTACTGCATTCTACAATGGGGTATCATTGTGTTGAACATGGCAAGGTGGCTCAGCTGGAAGAAATCTGTCAAGTCAAAGTTTGATTCAACAATTTTGATATGAAGCTATGTGATTTTTCATTTTGAAGCTACATTTTATACTGAAATTTACCCAAATATAAATAAAGTATTTTCCTCACAAAATGGATAACACCCAGTGTTTTGGAATAAACACACATTTTGTTCAATTTCTTCTTCCCAGTTTTTTTCTGCTAAGTGGGGTTCATTTCTGACTATTCATTTTCCCACAAGCTTTTGTTTTTTGCCATCTTTGCTGAAACACTGCATGTTTTCAGGTCCTTTATTAATATATATACTCCACATCTTATTATGCTCTACTTTCTCTTGCTCCTGACTCTCATGACCTGAGCGTTATTTCCTCCATATTCTTCAAGTCTTCCAGCTACATGCCCAAAGCATATAATTCTGCTTTTGCTCAGCTTTTCCTCTATTGTTGTCACCTTTTTCTTTGTTTTTTACATTATCTTTCCTGTTGACTCAACAAACCCACTTCAGCATCCTCATCTCCATCATGCTCATGTTAGGCAGCAGCTTTTTCTTCATTATTAATACTGATCCATACAACAACACCAGCTGCACCACTGTTTTGTAGATTCTTCCCTTCAGACAAGCCACCCATCTTATCACCAACCACTCTACTCACATCATAGTTTCATAGTTTGTAGGGCTGGAAGGGACCTAAGCAGATCATCTAGTCCAACCCCCTGTCATGGGCAGGAAAGGATGCTGGAGTCAAAGGACCCCAGTTAGGTGGCTGTCTAGCCTCCTTTTGAAGACCCCCAGGGTAGGGGCAAGCACCACTTCTCTTGGAAGTTGGTTCCAGATCCTAGACGCCCTGACAGTGAAGTAGCGTCTCCTGATATCTAGCCTTCCCTCCTTCCCTCCATTTCATCTGGTCCCTACTTGATTCTTCTCCTTACTTCCACATCTCTCTTTAAATTGAACAAAGATTGTACTTGCTGGTCATCCAGTGCCAATATGTGTTTACCTTACTATTGTCTGAAATTATGCATGATGCATATTCCATATTTTCCCCTGTACCTTATCATGCCTTCCGAGAGTGTTCTTGCAAGTTATACTCTGCCTATTCTCTGATTTCTGCAACCAAAACCATATCATCTGAAAACATCACACACCGAGGGACATTTTTCTACATGTCTTTAGAAGAGAACTAGCAGGATCAGGAAAAGGTGTAATGCTGATCCCCAACATTTACCAGAAAATCCTCTGTCTCTCTACATGTGCTTCTAACTCATATTGTTAGCCCTCTGCATGCATCCTGTACAAGTGTTACATCAGCTTCTGGTATTAGTTGCTCCTGTATGAACCACCACATCACTTCTCTTGGCACATGGTCACACTTTTTCCATCCCAACAAACTCCAAGTGAATTTCTCTCCTGTTTTCTCTGTATTTTCTGTTAGATGTTTCACTGCATCGGTTACATCAATCATTGATTGACCTGGCATGAATGCAAAGTGATTGCCTCCAATTTTGATGTCTCTTCTCAATCTTTGTTCAATGATTCTTTCTGAAGCTATGAAACATGTTCTTCTGCCTGAAATAATTCTTTTGTCCAGATTTTCTTGTTGATAGAAAAAATTCACAGCAGTCTATTTAAAATTTTGAGCAAAGATGTGCAGATTTAAAAGGACAGTATCAGCTTGAATATTGTTCATTAATTACTTTTAAAATGTCCAGTTTACTTTCTGTTATCTTCTGAATAGCATAAAATATTTATATACTGTTTTAATATTTAATGTTTTAAAAATATACTTTTTTAATTCATGAAAAAGAATGAGAATCTTTTTGCTGCACTCGTAATATTTATGTATTTGTTTTTTGGTTCTTTTTTTGGCAAGGGAGAGGCATTTTTCCTGCAAAGGCTTACATGTGTGTTTAATTTTTGTATGAGCACTTATTCTGTAGAAGTAAAAAGGTCAGCTCACATGTATGAAGTTAAGACATGTTAATATTTGCAGGATCAAGCCTTTTGTGGTTTATGCTGCAGATGGGTGAAACTGAGCAACTGAGATTTTGCAAAATTGCTGCCAAAGTAAATAAGAAAAGTGGGTGGGGAGGGGGAAGGGGAGGAGGAGGAGAAGCATGGAAATTACGAATCTTAGATGTCACCTTAACTCTGTAATGTCCAAAAGTTTCAGCCAGAAAAGTAATTTTCAATTTGAAGGTGTCCTTTTAAATAACTCCAAGGAAATACATTTTAACTTAGCATTTGAAAGTAAGCATTTGAAAGTAAGGTCTACCTTTACTATTTTCCAAATCTTGATTTGGGATTCACATTATATAAGAAACAGACCAGTAGGCATTATTGGTATATCACTGTCTTAGCAAATTTTCTATCCATCAGGCCATATCTTACTGCTGTTGTCCTTAAAACAAGTAAGACAGTTAAAGGGAGTATGAGCTGGAGAAAAAGGGAGAACTGTATGTCCCCATATATCCTGCAATTAAAAGTACCTTTGTTGAAGTGTAATTTTATCCTTTTAGCAAAATGTGCAGTTAATTCTTTTTTAATTAAAATTATTAAAATGAAAAATTATATCTTCCTAATATTTCAGCCCTATGTTTTAACAGAGACCTCAAAGTTAGAAATTATTCGGTGACCACAAATGGAAGCTTATAAAAGACATAGGCATGATAAGAAGCACACACCAGTTTTTGGTTTCTAGTTACTGTATGCAAAATAGCTTTTATAAGAAAGATTCATTGTGACAAAAACAAAAGGGATATCTATTTTGAAGCTGTCATAATTTATAATGGATTCCAACTCATAAAAATATTTCACCCTATAAATATAATATATATAAATGGCTTAGTCCATCTGTTTGTGTGTGTGTCTGTGTGTCTGTAAGAATCTTTAAAGGCAGCAGCAGCAGGTGGGGGGCATAGCTCCAGCCAGTGATTTAAGTGGGGAGGTGTCGAGTGGTGGCAGCGTGGGGGTGTGGGTGGCAGCGGCGGCTGCCATGTGCAAACTTCCTCCCCCCACCATGTCCGGCTGGCTGTGTGGGTCCTGTGCAGCCCTCAAAGGAGCACCACTGGCCTTGTCCTTCCTGGCTCTGCTCCTGGGAGGTGGCGGTGGTGCAGGGTGGTGATACTTCATCCCTGCCTGCTCGTGCATACTCCCTGGGACAGTCTCAAGTAACCCCGGGCGTATGTGTCCCTGGTTGACAACCCCATATCTAATCCAACCTCCTGGATGGTTAACCAACATGTGAGCAACCCAAAGGAAGATTGGGTAATCAAGCCCAGTGGGATATTGGGTCATCCATTATTCTTGATGGGCAATTTGCTAGTAATACATAAGCAACCAGATCAAGAGAACCTGACAATATTCCTGAATTGCCACAGAAGTAAAACAGTTTGGAAATAGGTGCTATGGTTTGATGTTGAGAAACAACCCCCCCCCCCCCCCTTCCCATTCTGCTTTAAAGTTTCCCATAATAAAGAAAGGAAAGAGGAGGTAGCCACTTTAGGATAGCCAGTGCTTATGACACTCACTTGGAGTTATATAGAAGATGAACTGAAGCCAGTTGTGATGTGTCCTCCACATTACAGTAGTTGAGATTCAGAATAGGACCCCTGTGGATTTCGGGCACTAGGATTAGCTAGTCTTCTTTTGTCTGAGCTAGACTTTGGACAGTATCAGATCTTAATTTTCTGATGTTATAACAAAACCACCGAGTTCCCCTCTCCTACTTATATTCCTTGTCAGTCATTTTAGCAAGTTTCTGAGTTCCTACCTCACTTATCCCATTGGAGTTTTGGTGACTGGAACACAGCTTGACTGTCCCTTCATTAACACTGTGACAGTCCACTTAGCATTCACTCTGTGTGTGGACAGAATTGTCCAGTGTAACAGTTCACTACTTTTCCTCCCTCTACCATGGGAGAGGTTGCTTACAACTTATGAATCAAAATGAAAGGATGCTCAGCTGGAGGTTTGGAGTGGCTGAGAAACAGTCCTTTTGAAACATGCCCATTTTGTCTGCTAAAAAGTTAACTTCATCTCAGTACCTTCAGCATTGCCTAAACTCTCTTTCTTTACAACAGGAATCCAGTACCTAGCAGCTGTTTTGCATGCTGAGAGAGATGATTTTTTTTTTTTTTTGTTATTGTGGCATATTAAAAATATGACCTCTGTATGAAGGACTGTAATAAAAAACACTGATTTGTGCTATATAAATTATTTTAATTCACTTCAAAAATGTAAATACTGTATCTCCAGCCATTGGACGTGCAGTGATTAACCCTCATAAGCTAAAGTAGGTAGGATTTCTTATTTTACAGATGTGGAAGCAGAGACATTATTTGCCCAAGGTCACACATCCAATTGGGGAGATTCAGGAAAAGAGTGCAGGTGTCCCAGCTCCTTGTCTCATGCTCCTGCCACCACATGGTGACATTGTTATGCTGATGTGATAAACAACACTGGAAAACATGGTTGTTTGTGGTTTTAGAAATGATTAGTTTCCAACAGAAGAGGCCAAAGGAATTGGGGTAAGATAAAAGGCTTTCATCCTCCTAAAGGCTTCTGCTTGCTTAATTTGGACTCCCTACCTGTGCATTTCATAGGAAGATCCCAGATTAAGTTACTGAGTCTTGGCCACAAGTGCTGAGGGCACTTTGTTCTAGCAAGCTATTTAGGTTGACTGAGAAAAAGGGGAGGAAAATACACATGGAGACAAAACATAAAACCTAGTTGTCCCAGCATTCCTCCCTCCAATACTTGGGGGGTTTAGGCACTGAGTAGACCATACATGGGATATTATTTTGTTCTCTTATTTGCAGTAAATAAAGTGAACTCTATCTTGAACTGGAAGTCAGATTGCTAAATCATACAGGAAAATGTCCTATAAGACCTCTCTGGATATAATATCTCTGAATGCCTGACAAAAAAAAAAAAAAAATTAGCTGCATAGGTCTTGTTGGAACCCACTTTAGCTTGACAAGATACACCTTCAGATACATCTGAGAAACATGATGGTAACTGACAACTACAGCTGTGTACTGGCCTAGAAAACAACAGGTAGTTCAGATAATTAGGATCACTAACTCTGGCAGATGTTCCCTGTTGGCTCAAAAGTCATAATGATAATTTGTATCTTCTCAGGAATCAGACTTTCTGGTTCACAGTACCTTTAGATACATGGTATTGGTGAATCCTTCTGTATTACTCCCTTATTATCCTTAAGTACCTCAAAGGTTAATAATTATATAATGCTAATAGCTGTAATATGTTGTATGATAAAGAAATCAGTTTCCACCAGTGAGTACCATTTTTTTTATTAAATAATGAAAATGGTAAAACACCTTTCACTCACAAGTAAAATAGTGAGTTGTGTTTAGCTTCAGGGAAGAGTGGCTTGTTATTTTAAGGAGAAATTTTATCCTGCTCACAGCAGAGTGATGGGGGCTATCCACCTGCAAAAACTTGTAGTTTAATGATGAAAAATATATCACCTTGTTATTTGGGGAGCCTGAGCTCTGCAGCTCATTTAAATAGGAAGCAGCAGATGTGGAAAGCAAATATACCTACTTCAGCTAATGGTTGGAATGCTAACCCACACAATTTAGGCTCAGGAAGAGGTGGAGGCCTGGCAGATGTAACATGGTTACCACCTGCAGGTTGCTCTTGGCTAAGCAAGCCTCCAGATGTACACTGAGAACAGACAGCCACAGTGTTTGGAGGAAGGGCATCAGCTGATGGAGGCATGGCAGCTCCAAAAATGCCCCATGTATCTTTCACGATAGGACTCGTTTTTGTTTTTTTTTCTTGCTTCCAAAGAAATTCTCTCACCCATCTCCAGTTGAATGATTAGACTCAAAGTCAGAAACACTGAAATACATACTTCTGAATAGACAGCCAGAGGAAGAGAACAGGTACTCATCCTGTTCTGCTGGGCCTCCCTTAAAACTGGAAGTCAAGGGAGGACCAGGGCTGTAACAACCTAAAGCCAGCTTCATACTGGCCATTTCACAGTCAAATGAAAGAGCTCTGAAGAAAACAAGTATTACTGTGGAAGAGCATCATTTTGAAGCACTTCCTGTTAAGTCTGTCTGCTCTATGAAATGAAACAAGGGGTGCATCTGTATGAGATACCAACTGCTCAGTAGCCTAATAACACTGTGCAGTAGCATGCTGGGCAAACACTCATGCTAGTAAGCTACTGCACAGTAGTATTAGGCTACTGCACAGTTAGCATAAAAAAAAAAAACAGTGTCCAGTTCTGGGCACCCCAATTCAAGAGGGATGTGGACAACATTGAGAGGGTCCAGAGGAGGGCCACCCGCATGATCCGGGGACAGCAGGGCAGACCCTACAATGAGAGGCTACGGGACCTGAACCTGTTCAGCCTTCACAAGAGAAGGCTGAGGGGGGACCTGGTGACTGTCTATAAACTCACTAGGGGGGACCAGAAGGGTTTGGGGAAGACCTTGTTTCCCCCAGCGCCCCCTGGGATAACAAGGGATAATGGTCACAAGTTGTTGGAAAGTAGGTTTAGTTTAGACATCCATAGGAGCTACTTCACAGTTAGGGCGGCTAGGATCTGGAACCAACTTCCAAGGGAAGTGGTGCTGGTCCTACCCTGGGGGTCTTTAAGAAGCGGCTCAATGCCTACCTGGCTGGGGTCACTTGAGCCCAGTTTCCCTACTGCCCAGGCAGGGGGTTGGACTTGAAGATCTACAAGGTCCCTTCCGACCCTACTTCTATGATTCTATGAAAACCTCATTCACTGGTGCTACTGCACAGTAGTGGGAATTACTGTTCATTGATTTAGTACTTGGTTATCCAAGTACTAAACTTAATGTACAGTAACTACAGTGCATTAATGAAATTGTAGACACACCTAGGTATCTCAGTCCTCCAGCACCCCACAGTGCTATGGTCTCTCCCCCTCTTCTCCTTGGAAGGAGTAGGGGAAGTAGGGGAGACAATAAATGAAGCTCTTCTGTGTACTTTCATAGGTTTCATAGACATTAGGGCTGGAAGGGACCCTGGAAAATCATCAAGTCCAGCCCCCTGCCCAAAGGGCAGGAAGTCAGCTGGGGTCATAGGATCCCAGCAAGATAAGCATCCAGTTTCATCTTGAAGGTGTTCAATGAAGGCGCTTGAACAACCTCCGGTGGCAGGCTGTTCCAGACCTTGGGGGCTCGGACAGTAAAAAAATTCTTCCTTATGTCCAGCCTGAAACGATCTTGAAGTAGTTTGTGACCATTTGACCTCGTCATCCCTTGGGGCGCTCTGGTGAACAAACGTTCCCCCAGATACTGGTGGTCACCCCGATAAACTTGTAGGTGGCCATCAGATCACCCCTGAGCCTGCGCTTTTTCAGGCTAAAGAGCCCCAGGGCTCTCAGCCTGTCATTGTAGGGTACTTAATTGTCACTGGGCCTGTAAAACAGAAATCCCTGTGTTTTTCTTTGCCTCCAGCCTTCCAGAGCACCCCTTTGCTGGAATCACGAGATTGGCTACAGAGAGGCATGCAGGTATTGGGAGCTGGGAGTAGGAGCTCTCTGAACTTTTCAACATCGAGTGTCTTGGTTCCGGCCGGGGACTGGGAGAGGGGGATTCACTTCTGGGGGGCATCCACACATGCAGCCATGTGCATTTGCAGCAGCTCATATAGGAGTGGCACAAATTTGAGCTGCAGATTTTTTCCTCAGCACACGTGCCTGGACATGCACTTTGGTGTGAGGCAAGTTGTGCCACTTGGGGCAAAATTACCCTGCCCAGCTCTTCCTGGATCTGCAGCCAGGGGGAGCTAGAGCCTGGGGCCAGCACCTGTGCTTGCCCCAGCAGTTTAAAAACTTGCCCTGGCAAACAGCTCAGGACTGCTCACTCTCAGGAACTTCTGGGTTGACCAAGTCCCATGCAGTGGCAGTCCCTGCCCCCCATGTCCTCCAGCCCACTGGAGTTTGTCGTGGGACCAGCGCCTTGTCTGGCCTTGCAGTGCTTCCCGCTCCACCACCTAAGCCAACTGGAAGACATCAGACCAGTCTGCTTTTCCACCATTCATTGCCACCACCTCTACATGCTCATGCGCTGCACTCTTCATCATGACACCTTTGTGTCCCACCCAGGCACCAAGTGGTGGGACCTGCTTGGCAAGGGCGTGGCTGGACTCCACCCTCATCCTACAAGCCACTGGGGACCTCAGCTGGTGGCTCCTCCATGGAGCCATTGCCACAGGTGTGTATGTGGTGAGCTTCACAGACACCCTGGTCTCCTGTCTCTTCTGTGGGCAGAGGGAGACTCTGCTGTAGCCCTTCCACCTCCAGAACTTCCTCCTGAGGTTCTGGTTGAATTTCACCCCCCATCTTTTTGTTTTTGGTCACCCATCCACAGAACCACCAAGTCCTGGCACCTCCTGGTCAACCTCCTTCTGACCCTGGACAAGTGAGTCCTGTACTTGACCAGGAAGGAGGCTCTGGCCAGGAAGGTGCCCAGAGACTGTGGGGCCACTTTCTTCTTACTTGTCCGTGCATGTTTCTGGGCAGAGCACCAGTAGGCGACCTCCACCGGCATATTGGATGCCTTTGAGGACCAGTAGGTGTGGCCTGGGGGGCTCTTCTTGGTGTCCCCCTCAGGCACACTTATTTTTGTGTTTTTACCCTTTGACCCACAAGCCACTCTTATCCTGCTTTTTCATTAGTTGTTCCAAGTATTTTGTTGTGTCATCCATGCATTAGCCCCCATATAAAGGGGCTACTAGTTAGCCAAGTTGGTCTTGCCCATGGTAATCAGATGGATAAATAGACAGGAGCTTCTGGAGTGACCAGGTCCTGTGCAGTGGTGGTCCCTCCCCGCCATCCTTTAGCCCGGCCTTGCAGCGCTCCCTGCTGTATCTGCTAAGCCTGCTAGATGACACCAGACCAGTCCACAGGAACTCCCCCTCACAATTCCCCCCACCCCACAGTCCCTACTTACCAGTGACAGCTCCTGGGTCAGCCTTGCACAACTCCTGCTTGCCTGGCATGTGAACGCAGCATGCTAGGGCAGCAGGGGGCACCTGGATGCTAAAGCGTCTCTGCAGGCCAGAGTCCCGGCTTGCCTTGCCCTGCTCTGCTCTTCTTCCTGGTGTTTTTATTTGGTACCTGGAAATCCAGTACCAAATTCTGATCCCGTGCTGCCAATATGCAGTGCAGGGAACATTTTTTTCATTCTCAGCATGCATCCTGCCACAAGAGTCATGTGGACATACCCCTGGAGACCTGAAGTGGAATGCACAGGAGGATACTCATTGGCAGTCTGCCCTACTCTTTCCCCAACCCTGGGTGAATTAGTAATGAACAATCCCTTGTTGCACCCTCTGCTTGGAGAACACACTGCAGCCATGACAATTTTGAAGCACTCTAGCAGGGGCAGGGAGTGTGCAGTAGAAAGAATGGCAGCTGTGCATCAGCAGGCAACTCAATCACTCCATTATTTAAGCTCTTCAAAGTGCAGCTGCATTTGAAGAGCTTCAGATGTTACATCTATCCAGGCCTGTCTGTTCCCTTCACTTCCCTAGCCCCAAATAGTCCTTTTTTTACTGCTTCCATTATTTAACTCTCTTCTTTCCCCCTGTGAAAGAACTACTTTGTCTTTTTAAAACTTGCTGTCCTTTAATCCATTTGCATTATAAACATCCTACAGGTAAAATGACCAGATATTAATTTATTTACATTCAACGGAAACACCATGCACAGAAAATCTAGTTTAGCTCCAGAAAAATAATGGTTGATGCTTGCTATATGGCCAAGCAGCAGATTTAATCTCAAGTGGGTTACAGAGCCAGCCAGTAGACTGGGAGCAGGGATTCTTTCATGATGACGGAATAGGGATATGGTCACTGAAAAGGTTTGCAAATACTGTGATCTCTTCACGTAGCTCTTGTAAGTGAAAGCTCAAACTGTTCAGCTGTACATGAAGCTGTTAGCCATTCATGGGATTGGTTCCATAAAGGCCTATTGCAGGAATTTTGCTTTCAGGATCAGCTTATCCTCCACTGATGACATGAGTAATGGCACCACATACTGGTACTGAAGTTTGATGGTTACCATATTCCAAATGGAGTAAAGATAGCTCCGATTAATATGACTCTGGGCTGGCCAGATATTTTAGAAATCTAGCCTACCTCCAAATCATGTGCCTTTATTGTCCTTAATAAAAATAGCTTCCACAAAATGGAAGAGATTTATTTTGTAAAGAGATCAATGTTAAATAATAGGATGTACTGCCAAACAGCGTGGATCCTTGACAGAACTAGGAATCTACCCAACTGAAGGAGATGGCCTGCCAATTTCATGGGCAGATCATAGGGCCAGCCACCATTTCTGAGGGCTTATCATGGCTGCACCCTCCACACAACTCTGATTGACTGAGGGGCTCAGTGCCCCCACCCCCCACTGCTGATTGGTAGATAGGGCTGTCCATCTTACTGGTCTTTTCCTTGTTGCTGATTGGCTGAGAGAGCTGTCCATCATGTAGCCCTGCCCCTTACTGCTTATTGGTGGAGTCAGGCAGGGCTGCTTTCCAGGCAGCCCTCTCAGCCACTCAGCAGTGAGGAATGGGGTGGCAGCTATTTTACCTTCCCATCTTTGTCTCCACTTCTCCCAAGCGGGACATACAGCTGGCTCCCACTGGAGGTTCAGCATTTTATTTTTAGTAATTTTTTTTTTCTTTTGTGAATTTCACATAGATCAACCTATGTCATGATTTCTGTGAAATCCATGCATTTGTTATTTGGATAGGTCTCTAGGTCCTGCCTCTTCCTTCTGACCTATTTCTGCTTGGTTCTGATACAGTCCCCTTCACTGTAATAAATGTGGATCAAATACCTTGGTTCTAGATCTTCTAATCTATAACCCTCCTGTTTTTATCTAAACAAGAGCATTTTGTGTGGCAGCTTTCCCAACTGAGAGCCAGGCTTTGGTCCTATTACTCATAGTGAGTAGGTTGTTATTTCAATTGACTGTTCAATTGACTTAATGTAAAAGTATCTATTTTCCACTGGGTTGTTTAACTGTGCTAGGTTGCTTCTAAGGTATAATTAGGTGTTGATAGTTATTTTATGTGGCCTCCAGCCTGCTTTCAGAAAGTAAGTGACAATGTATAACACAAGATTATACACTGCAAGCTTTTCAACTGGTCTCTCCTATTCATCTGCTTGCCCTGGCTTTAGAAGTCCATAGCATCTTCATTGTCTCCCTCGCTTGTCAGGTCACAACATGGGGTAAATATGAAAAGCTACCTAAGGTTCATTTTCAACAGTGACTTAAAGATTGAGACTCCTAAATGCTTAACTTACTTTGGAAAATTGGACTTCAACAGTTTTTAATATTATGTGCCAGTTGAACTTTCTGAATGTGAGATTTCACTTTGAAGCAAGTGTAATTATACAATTATACATGAGTGTAAAAGTAACTGTGTTTATAATGGTTCCAGAATCAGGATAGAGTTTGCAACAATGCTATAGTGCCAGAATATTTTGTTCACTAGAGGTAAGAGCTTTCTTTGATTTTTCTTTGTTCTCTTACCAAAAAACAAAAACAAAAAAAAAAAAAACAAAAAACAAAAACAAAAAAAAAGAAAAAGGAATTTTCCAGTAAGTTCTGCTGCAAATAGCTGGGATGTCACCCATGTAATATAGTAAAAATTCTACTACTGAATGTAGCTGAGCAAAGAACATGAACTCATTTATTCATTTTTATCCCTAACAATAAAATCGATAGACCTGTTAACTGAAATCCTAAAACAAGCTGAATTACAATTCATAGTCCTCACAAATATTTGCTAGTGTTAGTAGGCATTTTTTTTAATGAAACTCTGTATTATGTTTTCCAAAAAGGAAATGTTCTGTTTTAACCATGTTCTGTTTTAATTTAATTTAAAAAAAAACAAAGGTATTCAGTTTTCCTTTTGGGGAGGAACTGTCCAATTTTTCAAGCCCCTCTTTCCTATTTAAGTGGTCAAAATAAGAGGAAAGAAAGAAAGGGGAGGAGAGTAAAAGAATAATGAAAGAAGATTAAAATTCTACATATCTTTTAAATAATTTTTATATAAAATTTTGGACAAACAAAAATCATTCCTTTTCAATACTTAGGGCACGTCTACATGAGAAGCATTAATGCACATTAGCCTAAGTTAATGCACATTATGGGTGTACATCTACATGTGCATGCCACTAATACACATTAACTTAGGCTATTGAGCCTAAATTTGTTACCTGCAAATGCGGGTATCAAATTAGTTAATGCGCATTAACACATGTGGAGACATGCCCCAGCACTAAGTTTAGTGCCAGGTCTGCTCTGCCACTAGGGGACCAGCCTGAGGCCAGTTCTAGGGAACATCCAGGGGCTGGGGTGCTGGGCATCTGTCCCAGGGCCCTGCCCCCTAGGCCCCACCATGTTTCACCCATTCATATGTCCTGACAGTGGTGCTGGGGATGGGTAGGGGGTGTGTGAGTGGTGGGGCAGGTCAGCTGTTGTGGAGACTGCAGGAGGAGTGGGTTGGGCAGGGCCTTCCACAGCAAGTGCCCTGGTCCCAGCTGTTGGGTGCATGGCTGTCCAGGGGCCTGGGTGCAGGGGGCGGGGGTACAGGGGTGCCAGGACCAGTAGGGCCAGTACCATGGCCAGCAGTAGTGCAGGGGGTTGGTCATCACTGGTAGGGGCCAGGCTGGAGTAGCGGGCTGCTGGGCATTGTTGGCAGGGGCAGAGGCTGGAGCAGCCCTGGGGGAGGGAGGTGGGGTGGGCAATGCCCCTGCACTGGGCAGGCAGCTCCTGGGCAGGGAATGGGCTAGCCAGGGATCAGAATTTCCCAGGTGGCTGCCAGGCACTGGTGGCTGACTCTGGCTTCACCGTGGCAGCCAAGTGCTGGCAGCCATGTGGCCACAGCGGCACATGGCAGGGATGCAGGGACTTGGGACTAATTATAGTGCCAAGTCTGCATGTGTAGGCACCTGCCAAAAATCCCTTAATTCATGGAAAATCTTACCTGTTTTTTGAAACTGTCTCCTCACTTTAGGGAGTAGAACGTCATGTAAAATAAAAGATAAATTAACATGCTCTAGCTTATGTGCATTTATTTTTCAATGACACAATGGTACTCACAACTTATTTGTATGTTGGTATGTCTCTGAGTTAAAACTGACAATTTTTTTAACTGGAGTACATAAAACTGTAAACATATTGTTAGGTGCCTAGGCTGAAACTCTAGAGCATTATAGCAAAACAGCAGATGTTAAATTATCATACATCCAGAGAGATTATGAATTACAAATCCCTGGAAAGTGTATACAGTAAAAACTCCTGGGTTTGTGTTAAATTGAGCTGGTTTAAAACTTTTATAATCTTCTATAGTAGACGTGTTGATACATCCTTAATGGTCTCAAAATTGTAGATCATTATTACATCAAGACTGATATCACTAATCTCTATCGCCATGTTCAAAAGATTATTTTAAAGGGAAAAAAAAACCCCAAGCCCCATTGTTGTATTAAAATAACAATAATATTCTAATCACCCCAAATGAGAGAAAGCAAATGTGAAATCACAGTGAATTTTCATCCGTCAGTCACTCTTTTGTGTTTAGGTATTAAACCACAGAGCATAAGTTAGGTAAGTGCTTGGTAGGGTCAAGTGTATGGACATTATTCTTAGCGAATGTAAGGTTTGTTTAGCTGTGTTGAAGTAAATGGGCATATGCTGAGTTGAGCAGCGTTCTTGGCTGAAAAATGAGTTTTGATTTGATAGTTCTGCAAGTTCACATCAACTGAGCATCTGCCTTTCTGTATATACAGAAAAACACACCAAAATAAATTTTATTTTGTATAAACCAGGGGCTCCCAACTTTTTTAGGCTAAAGATCCTCAAAAGATGGACCAGAAGTGACTCTGGATCAGCAAGCTGAGGACCAGCAGTGACCAGCATAATGTGGACAGGTAGACAACCCTTTTTTATACCCAGTATAAAAAAGGGTTGGCTGTTTGTCTACAGTATGCTGGTCACTTCCAGTCCATGGTTTGCCAGTCTGTGGTTTGCCGGTCTGTGGTCAGTTCCGGTCAGGCAGCCAGCCCTCCTGCGGACTGGCAGCCAACCCTTCATGGCCCAGCACTGGGTCACAGCTCCAGGGGTTGGGAACCCCTCATATAACCAACCACTTATGTTAAGAATACCATATTTTTTCACACAGCCACATCCCCAAATAAGAAACACACTTTGTTGTAGGCAGAATGATAGAAAAAAGGTGGAATGAGAGAAAAAAAGATTTTTCCAGAGTCATGGCTGAATGCTGACTGCATGGGACAGAGACAGAACCTACTTTTCAGGGTCCTCCCCTGACTGCTTAGCCAAAAGCTATTGTCAATTTGGTAATGGCCCTGAGAGGGTTAAAACTATAGCTCTGATGTGAAATAGTGAACTTCACCCCATGCCGGCCAAAAAAGAAACATAGCCCTTAGTGGCTATTCCTGCATCTTCATGCTTTCATCCCAGTGCAGAGGTCATCTTAGCCATTTAAAGCATCCCAATTTTGGAGGGCTAATTTTGGGAATGTTTCAGTAAAACTACTGATACAGCATCTACTCACATACAATCATGTTTCAAGTAATCAATTTTTGTCCTTGTTCACAGAACAGGGCAAGAAGAAGCAGGCTAAAACTGTGACTAGGGAGACTTAAGCTACATATTCAGAAGAACTGTCTAGCTCTGAGTGGGGTTAAGCATTGAAAGGGTCAAGTCCCCAGCCCCCCAAACACACACACACAGAGCAGGGATTGTGACCAGGCATTGCAGTGGAAAGGCTCTGGAATCTCCATCACTGGAAGTTTTAAAATCAGGTTAGATAAATATTTGTCAGGGACAGTTTAGACAGGGATGATCCTAGACTTTCCAGCCCTGTTTTCACTGAAGATAGATTCTGGTTTTCTTTCTTGGTATTTTAAGGTATTATTCCCCCCTCCTTTACTTAGCCTTCCAAGAGTCAATAAACTCCATCTTAGGATAGCACTTATGTTTACAGGTACTAACCTACAGCAGAGTTAACTAGTTTATGCCATCCTAATAACACTGCACATGTAGATGCTAAAGCATTTACTGTGGAGTTAATTAGGCAACTTCATAGTAAATGTCTTGTGTAGACACATCCACAGTGGGTGCATCTACACAGGCATTTAAGTGTAATTAAATTTAATGTGCATTAAATTAATGCACATGAAGTGTTTGGCTTTTTTTGGCAGGGCTTTACATGTGCAAGGACTTGGCACTAAATCTAGTACACCTGGCACTGAAGTTAATCCCAAATTCCTGTAGACCTGCCATGTGATCTTGTGGCCGCCAGGGGGAGCTCCAGACTCCTGCCACATGGCTGCCAGCACTTGGTGGCCATGTTGAGGCCAGACTCGGCTGCCAGCAGTTGGCAGCTATCCTGGGTAGTCTGATCCCTGGTCAGCCCCTTACCTGTCCAGGAGCCGTGTGCCCAGTGCAGGGACAGCATGCACCAGCTCTCTCCTTCCCCACTCTCCCTCTCCATGCCAGGACTGTCCCTGCCCCTGCCAGCAATGCTCAGTTCCCTGCTGCTCCAGCCTAGCCCAGTCCATGCCAGCAATGAGCAGCACCCCACACTCCTGCTGGCATGTGCTAGTTCCTGGACTGAATGAGATTATACTTGCTATGGCCCTACCTACATTTAAGCAAACATGATTCAGTAGTTCCTCTTGAAAAGCACTCATACTCCAAATTTTTGACATATATTTGTATTCTCTCCTAACCTACATTTTATTCCTTTCCTCTCATCCAAATTTGGTGAACACATATCCATGCTGCATTCTGTTAACCAGCCAGATCTTTCTCTGGAGAACTTGGTGCTGAACTGCTTGAAAGGGAAGTTGTGTTCAAAATTCAGTCTACACTGGATTAAATTGTGAAGACATCTCTCTCAGGTGCAGACACTGCAGCAGCACTGGTTGTGTCAACAGAACACAGTTTGAAGTAGCTCAATTACTGAAGGCCAGGATAGGATTTTTAAATAGGCAATGGCAAATGGAAGAGCTAGTGATGGTACAAAAGATGGTGGGAATGAAAGCCTTTGATATAAAATATAAAATATTTAGTACAAACAGGCAGGAAACTATTCTGAAAAACAAGTAAATTCTAGTATTTTATTTTAATGATCTAATTAAAAGCTAAATTTTTTTTTCAGTGCTTTACTGTTGGGAGAGAAGCACTGCCATATGTGTCTGTCTACAGTCATCTTTCAGTAACTACTTTCCTATTTCTTTTAAATTTTCATTTGGACTTTTTTTTCTAGGGCATGTGTTTATCAACAATCCTCCATTAGCCAAAAAAGACGATGTATTGACTGATACATCTGTGTGCGTGTGTGTGTGTGAATGTATACATTAAAAAAAAAGTTCTAGTTTCTTCTTCTCTATAAACTTCTATATGCTGTCAAGTTTGACTGACTAGGCTGACTTCAGTATAGAAACTGTTAATCTGTTAGTAATTATAGAACCTCTAAAATCAACAGAGTTCCCCTAGCTTGTCTGTTTTGTTATTTTTTTTTAAACCAACCAACCTTGAGGCACTTATTTTGTTTCAACAGGCTCTTTTCTCTCATTTTGAACACTCCTGTCATTGTAGAGATATTTTATTCATGTCTGCGTTATTTTCCTTCCAGAAAATGTCAAAAACATCATACAGGCTTCAAGCCTACTGTGTTCACATTGCTACAAATTGGATCTAAGAAGCTTCCTCCAGTTATAATTATTATAAGCTGCATGTTTTTTCCTCCTTTCAATTTGTCCACAGGGATAGTGGAAAAGAAACAATAATACAGGTTGTCATAAAAAGTTTAACAGAAGGTATAGATTAATCTTTTCTATGGTAAGAATGGGAAGCATAAGTATAGTGGATAAGTCACTTGACCTGGTTTCAGTTCCCAGTAAAACTGCAAGCCTCCTATGTACCCTCAGGCAAGTGTTTTAATTGACTTTGTGAGATCATAGTTCCTATTCCTAAAGTAGGAATAATATTTTTGAGAAGTGTTGTGAGAATAAAATCCATTAATGACTGAGAGGCACTCTATCATGACAGTGAGGAGGACAACACACTGATCAAGGCAGGGTGTACAATACAGAGGGAGGAAAGATCTCTACTCAGCATCTGCTTCAAGTGGTTATTAATTGTAGGCAAATTAAGTGCTGTTTATATTGTTTGTAGTCTTATTTCATAGATTTCATAGACATTAGGGCTGGAAGGGACCTTGGAAGATCATCGAGTCCAGCCCCCCGCCCAAAGGGCAGGAAGTCAGCTGGGGTCATAGGATCCCAGCAAGATAAGCATCCAGTTTCATCTTGAAGGTGTTCAATGAAGGCACTTGAACCACCTCCGGTGGCAGGCTGTTCCAGACCTTGGGGGCTCAGACAGTAAAGAAATTCTTCCTTATGTCCAGCCTGAAACGATTTTGTAGTAGTTTGTGACCATTCGACCTCGTCATCCCTTGGGGCGATCTGGTGAACAAACGTTCCCCCGGATACTGGTGGTCACCCCTGATAAACTTGTAGGTGGCCATCAGATCACCCCTGAGCCTGCGCTTTTCCAGGCTAAAGAGCCCCAGGGCTCTCAGCCTGTCATTGTAGGGTCTGCTTCCCTGACCTCTGATCATGCGCGTGGCTCTTCTCTGGACTCTCTCAAGCTTCTCCACATCCTTTTTGAATTGTGGAGCCCAAAAATGGACGCAGTACTCCAGCTGCAGCCTCACTAAGGCCGAATACAGGGGGAGAATGACGTCCCGGGATTTGCTTGAGAAGCATCTATGGATGCAAGCCAGGGTTTTGGTCGCTTTACTAGCCACAGCACCGCATTGCAGGCTCATGTTCATCTTGTGGTCAATGATGACTCCCAAGTCTCTTTCTTCCATAGTGCTAGCCAACATAGCACTGCCGAGCCTATAAGGATGCTGCGGGTTTTTTTTCCCAAGGTGGAGAACCTTGCATTTATCGGCATTGAACACCATCAGATTCTCGTCCACCCACTTGCTGAGCCTGTCCAGGTCAGCCTGGATCATCCGCCTGTCTTCTGGCGTGGATGCTTTGCCCCAAAGTTTGGTGTCATCTGCGAACTTGGCCAGTCCGCTTCTGACTCCAGTGTCCACATCATTAATGAAGATGTTGAACACTATGGGTCCAAGGACAGAGCCCTGGGGGACCCCACTGGTCACAGGATACCACGATGAGTGACTTCCATCAATTACTACCCTCTGGGTCTGAGCCCGGAGCCAATTTTCCAGCCAGTGGATCATGGAGGACCCAAGGCAAAAATTGGCCAGTTTCTCCAAGAGACGATCATGGGACACCAGATCGAAGGCTTTTTTGAAGTCAAGATATATGACATCAATCTCATCTCCCTTGTCCAGGTGATAGGTCACCTGGTCGTAGAAGGAAATGAGATTGGTCAAGCAAGACCTACCCGCAACAAACCCGTGCTGGCTATCCCTTAAGATGTTGGCGTCAGCCAGTCCATTAAGGATGGCCTCCTTAATAAACTTTCCTAAGATCTTCCCCGGGATAGAAGTCAGGCTGATGGGCCTATAGTTAGCTGGATCCACTTTCCTCCCTTTCTTGAATATAGGTGCCACATTGGCCTTCTTCCAGTCTTCGGGCACTACACCAGAGCACCAAGAGTTTTCAAAGATCCGTGCTAGAGGCTGGGCTATGATGCTCGCCAGGTCCTTGAGTACCCTGGGGTGAAGATTGTCAGGGCCGGCTGACTTGAAGGTATCCAGCTTCTCAAGATGTTCCTTCACAAAGTCAGCATTAATGGAGGGCAGGGGATCACCCTCACCCGGACTTCCCGGCCCTGTAGCGGGCATGGGCATCTCATGGGGCTGATGAAAGACCGACGCAAAGTACCTATTTAATAGGTTGGCTTTTTCCTGGGCGTCAGTTGTCAGTTGCCCCATCTGGTTCAGCAGGGGTCCAACGTTGCCCCTGCTTTTCCTCCGGCTCCCCACATATCTGAAAAAGGACTTTTTATTGTCCTTGATGCTCAAAGCTAGTTGGAGTTCAGTTGCAGCCTTGGCTTTCCTGGTCAGCTCCCTACAGGACCGGACCAGTGCAGAATAATCCTCCTTGGAGGTGACTCCCATCCTCCATCCTTTGTAGGCCTTTCTTTTAAGCCTCAGGAGGTCTGCTAGGTCCCTGGAGAGCCAGGGGGGCTGCTGTGCCCTCTTGCTGCCTTTCCTCCGAGATGGAATAGACTTAGCTTGTGCATTGAGGATCGCTCCCTTGAGGAGCAACCACTCTTCTTGAACTCCCCTCTCCCTGCGGTCACAGTCCCTTAGGGCCTCACTGACAAGCCTCCTGAGCTTGTCAAAGTCGGCTTTCCCGAAGTCAAGGACTTGCGTGTTGTTGACCGACTTGCCAGCTTTTCGGCGGATGGTGAAGGTGATCAGCTCGTGGTCGCTGTCACTCAGCTTCCCATCGATCACTAGGTTGCCGACTAGGTCATCCCCAGCAGCTAGCACCAGGTCGAGCAGCGCTTTGCCTCTCATTGGCCCATAGACTTCTTGAGTCAGGTAGAGGTCATCCACGCACGAGAGGAAGCTCTGCGACCACTCAGATTTTGCTGAGCGATCCTCCCACAAGATGTCCGGGTAATTGAAGTCACCCATGACAACCATGGTCCTGGAGCAAGCTGCCTCAGCCAGTTCCTGGGCAAACTCCTGGTCAAGCTCAGGACTTTGGGTGGGAGGTCTGTAATAGACTCCCACCATTGTGTCCCCTGTGCTGTGTTCCCCACAGATTTTAACCCAGAGGGTCTCCAGCCGTCCACCCTGGTCGCCAATATCGGCTTGCAGGGACGTGTAGCTTTCCTTGGCATAGAGAGCTACACCCCCGCCCCTTTTCTCTACATGATCCCTCCTGTACAGGGCATAGCCATCTATACCCATGGTCCAGTCATGGGTGGAGTCCCACCAGGTCTCTGTGATCCCTATGACATTGTAATTGTTTGCACTGAGCAGGAGGATGAGCTCTTCCTGCTTATTCCCCAAGCTCCTGGCATTAGCGTAGAGGCAGGCAAGTGCCCCCTGGGGGGGCTCCTTCCTGCCCACAGATTTTACCAGGGCTGGGGCTGGGGTGGGCTCCCTTGAGTGCCGTGATCCGCTGGCTTTGCAAGGATTGCTCAGCGGGCCAGCAGTGGTGGTAGTCCCCCCGTCCCCCAACGGGCTTAGTTTAAAGCCTGGTGGAGCCGGTCAGCCAATCTGGCTGAGAAGAGCCTCCTCCCTAGGGGAGAGAGGTGGAGACCATCTCTTCCCAGCAGCTCGCTACCTCTCTTGCCAAAGAGCGGGCTGTGGTCATGAAAGCCAAAGCCTTCCTGACGACACCAGCGCCGCAGTCTTTGGTTGACCACATAGATCCTCCTGTCCCTTCTCAGCCCATAGCCTGAGACTGGGAGGATCTGGGAGGAGTATATGATACATTGTTCTTGCTTCCTTACACCAAGATGACATTAATCTTCTCCTTGCTCACTTCATCTGATTGTGCTTCTTCTATCTCTCAGCTTCCTCCAAATGTGTGTAACATTCAGAGTATGAAAAGTTTAAGAATGCCATCACTACATCCTGAACATCTGTTCTTTTGTTTTAGCAGTACTTTCCGATGCTGATACTAGTTAATTTGGACTGCTGGCAGGGATCTCTAAAGTATTCAACTCCACTTTTTCTTAATTAAGGTGTTTTGCTTCCTCCCCACCATAGGAAAAAATGAATGGAAAAGCAATAGAAAATTCAATTCTATATATAACCTATAACTACACGCATGATACTAAGATCAGATCTGGGGCACATCATGATCAATCTTAGAAATGATTTCTGTGGGAGGAAGATGTAATTGATTTGCAGTCTGTTCCTTTGTTGAAAAGAAATTTTCTGCACTCAGATTTTGGAGGTAGGTTTGATTGTCTGAAATCAACCAAACGGATTACCTGGTCAGCTTCTTTCTGTCCATTTATACTTGGTGTGTAAAGGACATCTACCTCCCATGTATAAAATGACAGCAAAGGAGCACAATAAGTAGCCTGTATGGGGCTAAGAGGAAGTATTTGAGCCAAGTTCAGCCTTTGGAATAATCCTGATCATTGTGTGTAAAAGCATTTCTGTGCTAGAGTACTGCTATAGTTCTAAGACATACTGTTAAATGGAGGACAACTATAGACTATTAATTTGTTGTAGAAAGTTGAAGAGTTTCTGGCTTTACTTCTAAAAAACATAGGGGATATTATCCTGGCCAAGAGTTTGACTTGTTATCATTGTAGACTAATAGATAGTTGTAATATTCATAACTGTGGGGGCTGTTGATATTATGGTCATTGTATCTGCCAGAAGGGCTTTTAGTCCACTACTAGTTTTCAGTTCACTGACCTAAAAAAGTCTTAGGGCTATTCCGTATGAAGGAATAACAAATGCAAATTCTTGCTGTGGAGGTAACAAATGGTGACTTGTTCTGCTCCAAGTTCAAGAATGAAAAAAAAAAAGGTTCTGGTAAGGATGAGGCAAGTTAAAATTATGTCTGGTCCTATTAGGGAGGCCTAATTAATATTTGTCTCACACTTTTGTGTATAAAGCCTCTTTTTCAGTTTATTTTAATTCACAAAATTTTATCCATTTGTCCTAAAATGTTTTCAGGCTGGATATCTGCCTCAGGCTGAATATATTTGGAAACTTCTAGAGAAAATAGTTTTGCTGTTTATCAAACCAAGTTTAGGGAGAAACATGCTATTTTGCATACCTTCATACTTTGGCAAGGGGATTGACATTTGTCACAGTGGGGTGACCTTTGTTTCAGGGATATATCCACAGATTTTTTAGTTTGTGCATGATCAGCAGAGATGTTTTTAGACTCTTCCTTGGGTAGGGAAATTCTCCAAGAATGATTTCATCTGATCTGGGCAGGCTTCAGCCCAGGGCTGAAAAGAACTGAACAAGACTTCCTTACACAGGCTGTTGTGGTCTACATTCTTGGCAAGAGAACTAGGAGCAGCAAGATTTGCCTCAGTTCTCTTTTTCCTGGCATCCTCAGAGGAAGAAATGAAAGCTGCTTTACTGACCTCCAGAGTTAGAAAGATATAAAAATAATTAGGGATACAAGAAACAATGGCACAGATGTCATGCAATAAAATAGCCATACAGCAGTTGTATAGATACACAGTTGATAAGTGACACATACAACATGAGGAATGGATATATGCAGTAGGAAAAGGGACTCTTATGGTGCTTCTTATTTATTCACAAAACTTCAATTACAAGAAACTGCAGCAATAGCATTTTGTCTCATTGTAGAGCTAGATATTGTCTCAGATAAATAAGTCTATAATTTTTTTGTTTTTAATAATGACTTATTTCTTCATTATTTATTTAAGAGAGCAAGTGTTACTTCTGTTTGGGGACGTCACAATGGATGTGTGCATAGAGAAAACCAGAAGGATTATAAAACTGTAGTTGGCTTGTGGTCTTATTCAGAGTAATGTTGCAGGATTAATATCCTTGCAATTAAAATTAATTGATATAAATTCTAATTGAATGAAGGGATCAATTTTTAAATAGGTCAACTGAGGCATGCCTCAAGAGAAGGTATTTGAGGCACTCAAAGAATTCATTTGGGGCACCCAAAGAATTCTTTAAGTTGAATTTGTGTGGTCCAGAGTCATGAAAATGTAGTTCTATGTTGCTCTGCATTGTACAGGAAACACTGGACAAAGACAGTACACCTTATAGACTAAATTAGAGATGCATACATTTTCATGAGCCACAGTTCACTTCATCAGATACTATAATGCACCTCTACCTTGCCTTCTATTAGAACAATACCGAGGGACTTTTGAAGGGAGAAATAACAATAGTGAGTTAATGTGCACATTTGTAGGAGCTTACTAGCTGCCATGTGCATTTTGGTTTAGATATTACAGCAATAATATGACTAGACTGCAACAGGTGAGGTTAAGGGGGAAAGTGCTAGGGAATGCAGTGGGAAATACAAACTGTTAGTTTTATTACTTATCTTCCTTTTAGAAAGCCTGCTTTTTTGAAGGTAGGACATGTTGCTAATGTCAAGCATATTTCATTGAGTTAAAATGGGATTACACAATGACTTGGGCAGGGGGGAAGTAGTGTTTTCTTAATCAGTAAATCCGTATTTGGACTCTAGCAACGAGTGGGATTTTTAAAAATTATTTCAACTGCTATATACATTTTACCTGCATTATAAACCTAGCAGTCAAAGAAACAATTAAAATTTAAGGGATACTTGTAATTTTTGAGGGGGAACTAAAGATTAATTTATTCTACCAAAATAGTAGAAGCAAGACTATAAAGATCTGAAGTAAATCTTTTGGAAAATGTTGATCCTTAAGAAGACTACTGTGCCTTAATTAAAGAAATAACAAAAACCATGTAATAAATAGTAAGAATAGTAAGAACTATGTAAGGAATAACTATGTAATAACAAAAACTATGAAATAACAAAAACCTTGTATTAAACATGGAAAGGTTGGAATACCTGGGAATATCTGTTTTGGGGAAGAGAAGACTGTGAGGGGAATTTGATAATTGATCTCAAATGCATAGTGAGTTGTTATAAGCAACAATCAGTTATTCTCTGTGTTCACAGGGGACAGGGCAAGAAGTGTAAAGGTTGAAAACTAACCTGATTTAGATATTAGGAAGACTTTTCTAACTCTAAAGGTTAAACATGGGAACAAATTACTAAGAATCAGACTACTTACAGGATGCATCTACATGTGCATTTAAGCGCGACTAAATTTAATGTGCATTTAGCTATTTTTGGCAGATGTCTACATGTTCAGGGACTTGGGACTAAATTTAGTCTCAAGTCCCTTCAGCCATGCCATGTGCCCCTGTGGCTGCCATGGGGAGCTCCAACCTCCGGCCACATGGCTGCCAGTACTTGGCAGCCATATTGAAGCCAGAGCCAGCTGCCAGCACCCAGTAGCCATCTGGCAAACTCTGATCCCTGGCTAGCCCCTTCCTCCCCAGGAGCCACACACCCAGCACAGGGGCAGTCTGCAGTAGCTCCTTCTTTGCCCACTCTGCTTCCCCATGCAAGGGCTGCCCCTGCCCCTGCCAGTGATGCTTAGCACCTCACGGCTTCAGCCTGGCTCCTGCCAGCGATGACCAGCAGCCCACGTTCCTGTTGGCCATAGGGCTGGCCATGCTGGCCCCAGCAGATCCCCCTCCTCCCCACCCTGGTTGCGAACAGCTGCATATCTGCCAGCTGGGGCCAGGGCACTGGCTCTGGGAGGCCCTGCCTAACCCCTTCCTCCTGCACTCCCCACTCCAGCCTGCCTTTACCATTGCCCACAAACCCCTTACTCCCTGCCCACCCCCAGCACCCTCTCAGGACAGGCACATGGGTGAAATAAAAAAGCCAACCTTATTACCCTTCCAACACCCACTCCATCCCTCCCCCCCCTCCTCAACAAATAGAACCCTCTCCCCCTTCAATCATCAGTGCTCCTCCACCACCCTCCCCACCCACCAACAATGAAAAACCTGCTTACAAGTGGGAAACTATTTACAAAGGGAAAACTATATACAAGGGGGGAACTATATACAATATTTTGGGTCTTGAAGCCCATAGTGGGGGGCTGTAGGGTAGGTCTAGGGGGCAGGGCCCAGGCAGATGCCCAGCACCCCGACCCCTGGATGTTCCCTGAGGCAGGGGGCAGACCAGCCCCCTAGGGGCAGGGCTGACCCAGCACTGAAGTTAGTGTTGGGTCGTATCTACACATGCGTTAATGCACATTAACTAATCGTGTCTAAATTTGATACCGGCATCTGCCGGTATCAAATTTTGGGACAATTAGCCTAAATTAATGCTCATTAAGGGTGTGCACATGTAGGCTAATTAACGTAGGCTAATGCACATTAATGCGTTTCATGTAGACATGCCCACAGATTGATTACTTGTGGAATCTCTGACACTGGAGGTTTTTAAATGCAGGTTAGACATATGCTTGACTTGGATAGTTTAGATTGTAGTGTTCATGCCTTAAACTGAAGGAAAGGCTAGATAATCCTCTGAGGTCTTTTCTAACCCTATTTTTTAATCATTTTTTGCCTGAATTTCAAATATTTCTCTTATGGATGAAAAAGCGGAAATTTGGACAAAGGGCAAAGTAAGTGAGAGAGAAGATAAAACCAATTATTCTTGGATTTTTTTTGCTGCATTCTGTGATAGCTTATATTTGAAATGTAAGTGCCAAGAAAATGAAAACCAATGGTGGTACATTTTATAAACACATTTTTTTTTCAAAACAAAGATGAAGTGAGACTCTTCAGGCAGGGGGCTGGACTCGATGATTTTCTGAATTCCCTTCCAGCCCTAATGTCTATGAAATCTATGAAATCTTTAATTCAAAATCAATTCTTTGGGTAACACAAACCTACCAGTCAATCATTTCTTGTGAACCCTCATTTTTCACCCTAATCCAAAATGAACATAATGTTATGAATTGATTATTGTGCTGATACATTGGCAGAAAACAATAAAAAAGAATTCCTAAAGGAGAAAATGCATGCTGGGAGTTTTCAAGCTGCTCCTGGAGATTTATGTGACAGTGATGAATGGATTGATTAGATATCCCTCAGTTCTTTATAATCTCTGCTCCATTAGTTTCATTTGTCCTAGCTTCTATTTTGAATGTTTATTTTATAGGATAAAATGCTTGGTGGACAAGCAAGTGGGTAGTAAAAGGTTAATATACCAAAAAATTACTCCAAATGGAAAGCTTGTTCCTTAGAAATGGGGAGGAAAGAAATGTATTCAAATTTTTAGGACCAAGAGAGGCATTCCATACCTATAGGCATGTGAACCTAAAAGGGCATGGATCAACATTTTAAGACAGTCCCCCTAGGCAGGATAAGAACTGTCAGTCTACAGCACTTTCATACTATCAGTATTTGAGAGAATAAATCTGAAAGAATTACAAAAGTTCTTGGGCTCTGATAATGCCCTTGTATAATTTTTAGAAAGGACAAATACAGCCGGGTCTCGATTTTACAAAGTATTTTTTTGCACAGTTTCAGTCGTGCACGGTGAATTAATTGTGACCCTTTATTTTTGTACATGGTATGTATTCACTTATACACAGTACAGCATAGTAGTTGGTCACTTCCCACCCCTTCCTCCACTGGGGCTGCTCTAAGTGTAGCTGGTATGTGTGTTGTGTTGTGGTGGAAGGGGAGGGGGAGGGAAGGGGCATTGGGGGTCAGATTAATGCCCCCTGCTGTGAGGGAGGGCATGGGGCAGGGGCTGGGACAGGCACTGCCCAGCCTGGGTGGGGTGGGGCGGGTGCAGGTCAGAGCCACAGCTCATCCAGAGACTGCAGGGGGAGGGAAGTTTCTGCTGCTGCACACACCTCAGGAGTGCATGGAGGGGCATGTGCCCCCCTGGTCTGTGCAGGGCAGGGTGGGGCAGGCTGCAGCTGTGGTCTGGAGCTGGGGCTGTGCAGTGTCATTCTTGGCAGGGGCTAGGCTCAGGGCAGGTGGCGGTGGTGCTGGAAGGAGGCTACAGGGGGGGCTATGGTGAAATTTGGGGTGGTTGCAGCCCCCCCATACCCTCCCCAGCACTGCTGCCACCTGCCCTGAACCCAGCCACCGCTGACAAAAGCCCCACGCCGCCTCAGCTCCAGCCCACAGCTGCAGCCTGTTCCACCCCATGCAGATGTGGAGAGCACATGCCCCAACACTGTGCCCTTCCAGGGTGTGTGCAGTGGTGGGAGCCACCCCCAGATGAGGGGCTCCCACTGCTGCATGCACCCTGGGAGGGCACAGGGGGCCATGCACCCCCCAGATCTGCATGGGGTGGGTGGGCTGCAGTTGCAGGGTGGAGCTGGGGCTGTGTGGGGCTTTTCTCAGTGGGGGCTGGGCTCAGGGAGGGTGCCAGCAGCACTGGGAGGGGGATACAAGGGTTGCAGTCACTCCAAATCTTGCTGTAGCCCCCCCCACCATAACTCCCATCCAGTGCCAGCACCAACTGCCCTGAGCCCAGCCCTGCCAAGAAATGCCCCACACAGCCCCAGCTCCAGCCTGCAGCTGCAGCCTGCCCATCCTGTCCTGGGGGGGCACATGCCCCTGTGGGTCCTCCTGGGGTGTGTGCAACAGCAGGAACTGCCACCCCTGTATCCCTTGGATGACCCACGGTTCTGTCCCACTCCTGCCCTGCCCCAGCTGGGCAATGTCTGCCCCTGCCCCACTCCTTCCTCACCATGGGGGGTGTTGATCTGCCCCTCCATGCCCTTTCCCTTCCCCCTCCCTTTCTACTATATGAGACTTACCAGCTGCACACAGCTCTCCAAGCTGCTGGGCTCTGCTCCTGGTTGCCTGCGTGCTGGGCTATGGCTGCATACATGCACAAAATTTTATTGGCAAAATTATTGGCCGCATCTGGACCCTAACCCTTTATTTCCCACAGACCCTTGGTATCTTTTTACATGATTTCTATTTGCATGGTGTTTGTTCAAGAATGTAACCACTGTGTAAATCGAGGCCTGACTCTGTGCTTCAAAATATTAGATATATGCCAAAGAATGGAGAGGAGGGGGTGAGTACAGTGCTTGGGGATTCTTGCAAGTACTGAACAACCTTGATTTTTCCAAAGAAGCATTCCACCATTTCACACTTTCCTCCATGTGTGGGAGACCTGCAAATGCTCTGTGGGTTTTTGGCTCATGCTGGGAGGAGCTGAAGGCAGGACAGATTGGGAACAGGATGAAGCAAGTCTACAGTATCTCCCTCCTAGTCCTACAGACTTTAGATAAAACAGCCTTATCTACATGAGATTCTGATTGTGCAGTTGTTACTATGGAGTCATTTAGTACTTGTGTACTAAATGACTGGGCAGTAATTGAAGCTATTGTGCAGTAATGTTGCCAAATGGCTTTTAGGTGATGCTGACTGTGCAGTAGCTTGTTACTATGGTGCAATAGCATCATATCACACTTTGTGCCACACAACACTAGATATGCAAAAGGACTTGAGGTCCTTGCTACATAGTAGAAACTGCATCCTAACATAGGAACCTATTGATGTATGGGGTAAGTTAGGCACCTATGAAGAGAATCCGCAAAAGTCAGTATACTCAGCAGGGAGACGCTTCAACTAGGCAGTAAGTAATACTAACCAAAAACACGTGGCTTAAGATATACCTTTCCAAACAAGTTAGGGACCTAATTTCAGGCTTCAAAAGTACCTCCCTGCATTCAGGATTTTCAACCATATACTCAAGTTTAATACCCTCCTCTGACTTAGTGGACTTGAATCACCATTTCCATCTTTCCCAAGAGAGAGATTCCATATTGAACCTGCAGTTATTCCATGTGCATTATTTAACTAAGTATTCACTGAGCAAGAGGGAAGAACATGCATATCCATGAAAAGGACTCCAAAATCCAATGTTACATGGCATTTTTCTGACATCTTGTGTGGAAATGTATACTTCTATGTGTTTGATACATTTGTGCCAAAATATATTTCTAGTTTTTGGAAATTATCACTGCATCTGATGAAGTAGACTGTTCCTTATGAAAGATCAAGGCTTTTTGAACCTGTTTCTAATGTACTACCCTGCCCTATAATCTGTCTGAATTCAGCCTAACATTGTTTACCATATCCACTACAAAGTTTGAAATCCCACATAATGTTATTTTCATTCCTTTTCTTACCCAGCTGTAGCTATTCCAGGCTTGTATAAGAGGGGTTTCAGTACAAAAGAGTCACTTTAAAATAAATATTTTGTTCTTGCAAACTTCAAAACAGAAACACTTTTTACAGATTCAGTGTGTTTTTGTTAAGTGGGGAAAATGTAAAAGAAACAAAATTCTTAGATTTTTTTGGAGATAATGGTTTTATATCAAGAAATAACATAATGAAAGGCTATAGGCCAAATTCAATTAAAATTTCACTCTAATAAGAAATGTAGATCAGTTTTATTCAATGGTAAAAGTTAGCTGAACAGCAAGTTCCTTTAATTAGACTGTGATCTTACTTTTTTAAAAATAATGGCCATGTTTAGGGTGATAAATGATGCATTTTATTATATATTTTTAAATAAGTAAGTGATAAAAGTGAAAGAAGGAACATAAGGAAGAAGCAGAAAATGAACTTATTCAGGTTATTAGATTATTCATACAGGTGTAGGTATTTGTTTTAGCCATCTCAGCAAGCTTACAGAAAGGGAAGTGAATGTTTTGTAAATTTCAGTGCCATATTTTTTTTTCCTATTCATAATAAAACCCCCCACAATTTTCTAAGAGGTCTTTTCCAATGGGGAGAAAATGCCATTTAAAGTTATTTTGATAGCTTTTGTTACAGTACCAGTAACCATTGCAGTCTGCTAACTGAGGGGTTTTAGTAGTAAATGTCGGGACTCAGGGCAGCTGGCCAGCAGCTCTCTCTGACTCCCACCCGGGCAGATAAGGGTCTGGGGCCTTAGAAGGCCATCAGGCGGGTATTTGTGACGCTTGGAGTGGAATTAATTAGGCGGACGCTTATCAGTTGTAAAGCAAGATTATGTATTCACGCCGTCAAGGTGGTGAATAGCGGAGGTCAGAGATATTTGGTTAGTTATAGCTTAAGGTTCGAAGGTCGGTCTGTATAAAAGTTCTTTGGTCGGGCAGATAAACGGAGAAAAAATCGGGCCGGCAGGTCGTTGATTTACGTCTGATAAGGTCGAGACGGGGGAGACTGACAAGCGATCAATTTGTCAGTTATTCTCACGCATATGTTTAGATGTTTTTTAGGTGTGTGTGTGGAGGTCTCCCGTTCTTCACGGAAGTGAAGACAGGTTTTATTTGTATAATAGCCAATTGCTTTTCGCCACGTCATAAATTTAATTAGAATCGCCAATTATCTAGCGGTCTTCGCTAGGGTGTTATCTCACAGGGTTATTCCCTGTTTTCTCTGACCAGTTATAATGATTTATATACAGCACAGAAGGCTAAGTTTTATTTTTAGTTAGTGTCGCAGTTATAAATTTCTTTTTGACATGCGCAGCAAAAAAGCGGTTATTATCATTATTGTTAACCCTTAGTTAACCTAGTGCAGAAAAAAACTATTTTGAATGGTTTTACTTGTTTGTGACATGGGCACTACTTAATTTGGTTGTGACAGTAAAGAGTCAGTTCCAATTATTCAGAGGTGTGTTTCAGTAAAGATAAAACACCATTTTCACCACACTTTTCTGAAGTATATAAATATGTTGAGCTAATTAAATGACTGTAGTTTCAGCATGATAGAGCTCCACTGTGTATTGTACATACACATAATAGATATACAGTTTCTGACCAAGGAAGCTGATTGTATAAAACTAAAGCCTTAATTTTTGTAACTGGATCTTTGCTTAGTGATGAGGAAAATAAATGTGGAACCCTATAATTAATAGCCCAATGCCCCTTGCAGACATGACAGTTAAGATGTGATTAACCAGTTAATTGCACTTTAAAGTATAACCTGGCAACATGTTCTAGTACTTTAAGGACTATCAGGAAGCAAAAAGACTGGGAAAAAAAGAAAGGATTTACTAACATATGAGAACAGAAGCCAAGTAGACAGCACAGTGTCTCTGCCTAATATGGCAAGGGAATGGAGTGTGAACAGTGAGGAACAATTGAGAAGTGCAAATGCAAAGTTCCTAGGCTATAAATTATAGGAAATGGAAATAACGGTGTCAGATATGAAATGGGATGGTACAAGGAAGGCACAAAATATCAGTCCAACAGGCAAAAGCAGGTCTTTCACATATCGGTTGAAGTTTGGGGCTTAAATTGGCCCAGTGGGTCTCCAGAGCCAACTGACAATGAGCTGATTGTTGGACACATTTGCCAATGCAGAGGGTGCCAGGATTATGATCCAGACTTTCCCCTGTACTTCCATCTGGTGCATGGCAGGTTACCCTGGTGGGGTACTGGAGGTTGGGGCCAGCAACCATGTTGACCCCAGCAGCCTTGCCTGGGGTCCTGGGGGCCTGAGGGAGCTGCAACTGCAGCGCTCCTGTAGCCGAGAGCCTGGACAGCTGGCCAGGCTCCAGTTTTGGGGGGTGCACACTGCCACCATGTGCACCACCCTGCTTTTTTTTTGTCATGGTTTTTTTTGACCCTGGTCTCTCCTAGGGTCAACCCCCCTCCCCTTCCTCCCCCCCACCCGCTGGTGCCTCCCCATAACACTGCAAGGTAGCAGCCTGGTGAATGCCTGCATGTGCAGTAGGTGGTGCTACAGATGGGTCTGTGGTGCCATATGCCACACATTAGCGCTCATCTGGATGTGTCCAGTGAATTTAATTTCTGGGTTTTCTGACAAGCTATGCAATAATTATACTCTCCCTACAATAATTACACAATATAAGTAATTATGGTAATAATTATCATAATTACTTATTTTTGGATCCCTCATTATGAAATGCATTTTGTTAGCTTCATAGGAAATTACAAATTTGACACTCTATTCTAAGGAAATCTGTAAGCAAGTCTGCAATTATGATATCTTTTCAAATTATTATCATACCTTAACCTGTGATGTAATATTTAACTAGCAGCATCAACTTTACAAAAGCACAATCAGATATTAATTGGGATGTGGAAATGTCTAAACTGTCCTTTTTGGTGCAATTTAAACAAATCTTTCTCTCTATGCTGGTTTCACTTTTTCTCATCCTAGGAGGCTGTTCAGACTCTTGATTTATAGAGTATTGATTACAGTGATATTCAGTGGGTTTTAGCAATCTCCCTATGGTCCTTACCAGACCTTGGTTACCTGCTCTTCTAGACTACTTTTGGCATGACAGTATACTTGAGGTATTGTAGTCAAATTCAATTCAAGTAAAAAAAAACAACAACCTGATCTTTGTAAGTACAATCTCCTGTTAAGAGATAAGGAATCATCTTCCTGTCCTTCATTCATTCATGTCTCTGGGCAGAGTTTCACTGGGTAGTGTCCACTGGCTCCTTGGATTCATTTGATGACCAGTGGGTGCTGGTCAGTTTGGTCTGCTCCATGTCCCCACTTAGAGCATCTGTTTTTAACCTCTAACCCTCACCCCTGTTCCTGCTATTGCTTCAGTTGTCCCAAGTACTCTAGTGGTGCACACTTACTGGTCCCATCTAAGAACAGAGGGGGCCCATGCCCATCATTCTTTGTGTTTCAAATAGGCCTGATTCAGACAGGGGGCACCAGCACTTCCCCTGCAGGCTCTGCTGGCTGGATGCTGGACCTGGAAGAAGTAGGAGGTCTGCTGCAGCCCTGACTGAGTCTTGCTCTCCCCTTTGGCTAGCTCCCATGCTTGTGGGTCTGAAGCCTGCTTCTCCTTCTTCTCCCATTGCTGCTCCTGCTGCTGTGCAGTCTGAGGGAAACCCACACCACCAGTGGGGCCCTCTCTACCATTCCACCATGACTAGCTGACTCAGCAGTAAGTCCGCATCTTTCCCTCTTGTGGTGAGTCCTGGGCTCCACTGCTCCTTGCCCTTGTGTTTGTAATAAGACTGAGTGAGGCAGCTGTGTGCCTCCCCCTCCCTTCCATGTGTCTTTGACTTTGTCTCTTTGTGTTCCTCCCTGCCCTCCTGCCTGCTCTCTCACTAACCCAAGGTTCCCTGTCCCCCACACCACCAACTCCATACCACCCCACCCAATCTTCATCCTCCCCCTTGGTCGGGCAAAATCCCTCTGAGGGGGCCGCCACATTGTCAGATCCCAGCAGGACTGCTGCTAATGTGACAGAGGGGAGCCAGCAGGGCCAGGAGGCTCCCCCTGGACATTATCCCTCTATTCTGCACAGAAAAATGCAGAATACATCACTGATTCTAGAATGAGACTTCCCTCCAAATGCAAGTTACTTGGATCTGAGGCTTTGATTCAAGACAGTATCTCATTAAGCAACTTTAGTATGAGGGAAGTTCAGCAAAGGAGAGAAAACCATCTAATAGCAGACAAAACCAAACAAGAAGTCAAGCTGTCTTTTAGGGTTCTGACAGTATTCTCACACAAGTTATGCAAAAGACTCCTTTTAAGTGTGATGCAAAGTGATTGGGTCTTCACTGAGCTACACTGAGCTTTGACCACGGGGTTGGACTAGACGACCTCCTGAGGTCCCTTCCAACCCCAGTTTTCTATGATTCTATGATACAGAATATGGAGACATAGCAGGAAGTGCTTCAGGAAAAGGGAGGGATGTCTCTAGCTGGAAAGGTTGTCCTTGTGAGACTAAGCTTGCAGGGCCATTGTCCATGCTGTTTTGATATGGCACTAATTGAAAATTTTAGTTTTGGGATTGTCAAAATGTCATCTTTAACCAACGCTAAATTCACTGAAAAGTTATAAGTAAAAAATCTCAGTAAAAATGAGCATATTTTTTACTCTAGAAATTTAAAAGATTCATTCAGCACAACCCTTTTTCATGTTTTTTTCTCTTGAAGGCAGATCAAAGGTTAGTTAAATTAATATTACAGTAACTCAGACAAGACGCCAACATTTATATTCACAATTATTCACAAACTGCTTGACCTTGAGCCATCGTCTACAGACCAGAGGGAATTTCAGAAAGACATTGCATCAAGGAGTTCACATTAATAAAGACCATTCACTTCACAATCCAACACGAGGGGCCCTAGCTGTCAACAGAACTGTATGACAGTGTTCACATCAAGCAAGTAATCCAGTTAATGAGGCATATCTTAGGAACTCACCAGGAATGTAAGTGCGTGAGTGATGTGAGTACTTTGTGGTGGATTAATAGAATATTAATCAACGTAAAGTGCTTTTTACATTCCATTGCCTGAAATATTAGGTGGCATGGGACTGATAAAAATTCAAGTATCTTTGAGAAGATGGGGCCTGCGTTTTTAGGGTGGGGGGATTGATTTTAATATTAAAAACATTTAAAATAACTTGCAGTGAAGTTATATTTAAATATAATATATCATTGTAACACATGAGAAATCCTTCAATACTTTAAATAGGTAATATACAGAGTTATTACATGTAACAATTGTGTTTCTCAGCTAGTAGCCTTCTATCCTCTCACCAGAGAGTTTTTGCCTCTTTCATGAAGTCCCACATATGACCTAATGGATTATCTTTTGATGAATACAGTGTAGAGGAGCTTCTAGTGCTAAGATTGTGTTTGATCACTGTGGATCTTGACCAGGTATATATGGAATGTACTCCCAAACTAAAGCTTCCTATGCTATGCAGTTCATTCATTTGGGGAGGGCAAGGATATCTCCATTCTAGAGCCTGCATGCCACAGTACCACTTTAAAGAGAGTGTGTGTATGTGTGTGTGGTGGTTGGGGGGTGGTATTATTAAGGTAGAATTGTGGGGCTTTTCTCTCATCCATCAATCACACAAGTATATGCTTATGAGCTCAGTGCAAGGGGGCAGAGGGGAAAGCAAAGTAGATTATCATGAGATGGTGTAAGGAACATACAGCCTATACAGCTATGAATGAAGTGAGGGTCAGTCCCTTCACAAATATGTGGGGAATATATTCATTTCTTTCTATCACTTAATTTTTTGCCTTTCTGTTTCATATAGCACAGGAGTAGCAGAAGGACAGTATTGAGAGCTCATAAAAATCCCAGCCTGTTAACAACTCCCTGCTCTGATCTAAGGAGACAAGGTAAAGGGAGCATCTTCATTTCTGTATTAACTGCCTGGGATCAATACAGTTGATCCTCAGGATCAAGGAACTGCCTGCCTTCAGAGGGAATCTCCACCTGTCTCTGGATGATACCTGTGAGTAAGCTACCTGAGATCTAACTAGATATATAGTTCACAGTAACTCAGATGCATGAACAAAGTCTACCCCAGCCACTCAGTTTGCTCTATGGGATTTCTCTGATATTGCTCTAATCTGTACTCTATTCCAACGCTACCCCTTGTAACAAATAAAGTTCTTTGTACCTATCATGGGAGCCTTATTAGGAGTGGGTCTAGATTATGCCTTGGGGACCCCTTGGTTCATCTGACTGAGGGAGATCACTATTTGTGCTTCCAACTGAGGGAAGCATTCCAAGTTCTTGAAGTGAATAAAGTACCCTTGAGGGCTACTAGGCCTGTGTTTCCCAGGGAGTGCAGAGCCAGAATCAAGCCCATCCCTGGGTGGTGGCAGTGTTACCCCCAGGCTAGCGGGTGTGATCCAGGAAGGGGGTCGGCCAGATGTGAGGCACCCCCAAGGAGGCACTCAGAGCTCTGAGTTGGGCTCAGTGAGGTGGGTGGCTCAATGCAGGAGTGCCCCCTACTGGCCTGCCACAGGAGGTACTATGCTTATTTTACAAGTGGGAACTGCGGCACAGAGAAATTTAAATAACTTTCCTAAATGTATAGAAGAACTGAACCTGAGTCTCAGGTCCCCATTTGCATCTGAAACACTGAACCTTCTTCACTTACGGAAGTTTATGTTAGCACTAGGAAATTTCCCATCAAGAATGAAGGGAAAGGGGGAGTCAGGTGAGGATGGAGACATGCATCTGGCCCTGCACCCCCTCTGCTGTTCTGGGTCCAACTCCTCTCTACACCTCCCCCCCCACCCCCGCTCTGGTTCTGTCCCTGCTTTACCTTGCCTCCCTGCTGCTCAGGGTCCGGCCCCACTTTACCGCCCCCCACCACTTTGGGTTCTTCCCTGCTCTACACCCCCACCCAGCCACTCTGCATCTGTCTGGCCCACGTCTGCCTCCCTCCCTTCCTCCCTCCCTGCCTGCTGCCTCCCCCTCCTTGCTGGCTCTTCTGGTGGGTACTGGGGCCAGGTGGCAGGGGGGCACCACCACCATGACCCCCCTGTTCACCCCTGTAGTAGGGAGGCTGGGGCATTTTTGCCACCACCAAAAACTTCCACTACAGCAGCTCATAATTTGGCCCATGAAGACTGGGCCACACAGCCAATCGCCACCCACCCTCTTGGTAGTGCAGGCACAGTTGCCCAAACGTGTTATGGACAGACAGACACAAAGACAGACTAAGCCTTTTATTATAGCAGAATCTTGGTGGAAAATATTGGTCATAATCTCTTTTTAAAATTTATCATGAAGGATATTAATGAACTTTAACTGGTTTTGTCAGCAATTTTAATGGAAAGAAGAAGAAAGTAAAAAAAAAATGAGTTAATAAGACAGGAGTTAGGTTTCAAAGTTCCATTTGGTAAAATTTTCAGCACTTGTTGAAGTGTATCTTTATTCATAAGGACTTTTCATACAATCGCATTCATACAACCATGGTTATTTATTCATACAATCATGGTTGTAATGTCAAGACCAGGAGACATAAAGGTAAGTAGAGGCTTAACATCTGGATTGTACTAGGGCCAAAAGGAATGACAATATTCAGGTCAGCCTACACAGGTACTGGCTTCTGCATTTTGAATTGCCTTCAGCCATGATATAGCACAAGAAGAAAATATTTTTAACAACAAATAATAACATTATTAGTTGCAAATTTGTTTTGCTGAATGTTTATTTCTACCTGGCACTTTTTTGTAGATAGACAAGTAGGTTGTAGATAGACATCTAGGCACTGTTGGTGCCTGACGATTTAAGGCCTGAGCCAAGCAGTCAGCAGGTGCTTGATTGTGGCAGCCATTTTAGATCCCTGGCTGCCTATATAAACACAGCAGTTCACTGTTGGCAGGGAAGGCAGTAACATCACCTGGCTTCTAGGCTGAATGCAACATCCTGTAGGTATGGGCAGAAGCTGTAGGGGATGGTTTGTAGGCTCCTGGTCCTGGGCATGACCTAAAACTGCACCCTGCTGGGAGTGGGTGGCCTGGTGGGGCTCTCAGTGGTGCAGGAGTCCCCAGGAAAAACCAGGCCTGTTACCACCTCAGTGAAAGGTGGGTAGGGGTGCCTTCACCCCAGCCCTCACCTTTGTATGTGCTATTTGAACCATCTGATCCAGGGAAGGCCAGGTAAGCTTCAGGAAGTGCCTGAGCCTGCTGGGGTGAGTGATCCCACGGGGCCAGGCATGCTTCATGAAGCACCTGAGCTGGGAATGGGTTCAGGCAAGAGGCATAGACCCAACTGAGGGACTCGACTGATCAATGCTGGGGCCAAGACCGGAAGGATCAAAAGGGCCAGGAGCCCACTGTGAGGGATGCTCATATACAGCAAAGAAGCTTGGTGTCCCAACTGACCTGAGATGGGGCCAGGACTATAGGGAAGCGGAAGGGGCCACAGCTAATGGGCGAAGGGGATGGTTGAGTCGACTGCCTGAGATAACATCTGCAAGGCTTGGGTCATGATGTAGGGGTAGAATGGAGCCACGGATAGCCCCCCTCAATATCGGGGTGTGTAATGGGCAGCCTCCCACCTAATGAACAACTCAATCATGAACCATCAAGGCATGGCAGGTGAGACAGGTGGGTGGCATACCCAAAGGCAGCTGGGGAAACTGGCCCTGTGGCTAGTCAGGGACCCCCACTTTGCCACAAGTATAAAGAGATTTTGGCAATAGGTTAGAGATGTTTCTATTGCTAGATATTGATAGAAATGTATATGCTGTCCAGAGCATTCATAGTTGAAGATGGACTTCACAATACACAATCATATGGAATTCTCAGAACTGCTTAGAGCTATAATCAATCTTTCTTGCTTACATTCTCTCTCATATAATGGTTGTCATTCATTATCACACATTGTAGAAAGAGTTGGTCAAAATAACAATTTCCATATGACATTACTTACTACATATTTATAATATTTCTCCACTGTATTTTCTTTCACTATTCTAATTCTTCCAAAACTGTTAATGCAAGGTAAGGTGACATGGTGTTAATAGCGGTGGTGAACTTTGTTACAACTTTCATTGGTGTAGATGAAAGGATAAGATAAAGCAAAGGATTAGCACAACATAGGTTGTGAAAGTGGACACTGTGGGCCAGATTCATGTAAATTAATTTAGCAACCTAAGTGTACTCCTAATCTATCCTATTCAAGTCCCTAAAAAAACCATGAAAGGTGGTGCATGCCTCTCCTTGATGGTTTCTTATTATTTAAAATTTATAAAATGATGTTACATCATAATCAAATGTTACAAAAGTATATTCATTAATGGATTTTCATGACTTGAACAGGATGGAATAGAATCTTGCTTAGGAATCTGGCTCCACTTCGATGTCCAGTAGGTGAATGAACATAGTAGAGGGGCAGGTATCTACGTGGTTAAAAGAAGGACTATGACAATTCTAATGGATTGGTAAAGGAAAGGGAAACAAAATCTGAACTATGCTGGTCTGCTGTGGATATATTTAAATATAGTGCTTAATCATTCCAATGATGTACTAGATAATAAACAGGAACAGGAGAAGGCAGGACCTCTTGAGTCACTGAGTCCAGTCCCTTGCAGCTGATTCAACCATGCAACAAATCTGTCTAAAGTGTCCACAAGACCATCCACTTCAGGCCAATCCAAAGATTAGTGACAAAGTGCCCTATGTTTTGGTACAGGCATACATAGAATAGGAAAGGCAAAGAATACTTGCAGTGCCTGACATGCTTTTAGATAACCTGTCCTCACATGGTCTCCCAATGAAGTCAAGAATATTGAAGGTATACAAGGAACTGCCAAACTGAGAGATCAGATGATGTTAAAAAAGCAAAAAGCAAAACAAAACAAAAAACCCTGCCCCTCCAAACCCTGTGAAGTACATGAACCTGACAGCTCATGTCAGGCTGTTATGATAATCTGTCCAAGACCCCTTGCTGATGATGCCTTTTCCATGTAGTCACATGCCCTTCTGCTCATTCTAACCCTTTTCTAAGCCTACACAAATACTTATCCCTTCATCATACTTTTGTTTGTACAACAATTGGTCAGCTTTGTTACCACTTACATGCCTCAACAGCCTTTGTATTCAGTTGCCCCAAATGTTTTCCAAGATTATCTTGAAAGCCTGCAGGGACATTCTGAAAGCTTTGCAGCTACATGCTGGGAAAGAAAAAAATAGATTTCTGCTAGCAATGGAGGAAAAACTAAGTATTTTGAATGAGCACTCTCAGAACTAAGAGTCAGAAACTTACTACATAGTTAAGGAGGCATGAAGAGAAAATTTGGGAAGGAGACTTTATGACTTATAGCTGGAGGTTCCCAAAGATCAATTTAGAAGGGAGGATGGATGTAAAATTCATTAATATTTGTTTTCATGAAAACTATTAGCACAGGTTTCAAGGAGGACTAATCAGAGTTTATTAGCCTGGGAAGAGTTCATGGGAGTAAATATGTGAATCTTCCAGATCTCTTCTAACGACACCTGTGACTACAGAGAAAACAAGTTAACTATAAAGATTACCTTGACTAGTGTCTTAGGTCTTGCATCGCAGTCACATATACTGCAGAGGAATAAGAGTCAGAGCTGATGTTGTCAGAAAACTCCCTGGGGAATGATGCTGATGTGTCAAGAAGGAGATATCATATATATTAGAGTCGAGGTTGCGGCCATTGCAGCAACTACAGGCTCAGTAATGATCACAGTCTGTGTCAGCCTCTGCTAGCAAAGAGTTGTGATGGTGGGAGGCAGGTGCCTTTACCTTCAGCTTCTTCAAAAGAGTAAGAAACACTGGAGAGAAGACCCTGAGGTTAGGATGCAACTACAGATACACTCTTTCACTGCCTTGTCACTAAGCCCTCCAAAAAATCTTATGGGCCTTCACCCAGTGGAGTCTAAAGCTACAAATTGAAATCTTGAAGGAAGGAAAGACTTGCATTTCCTTTTAAGCTCTGTTTTGCCAATATTTCTATCATATATAGTTATATGATATTGAATAGGACTACTTGCAAGAGATAAGACTGAATGCACTACAGGAATTAGGTGTATGGTAATTGTTTCTTTAGACCAGGCAGAATGGGAAGAGTCCTCTAGAAAGAAACTTAGAATCATAGAATCATAGAAGTAGGGTCAGAAGGGACCTTGCAGATCTTCAGGTCTGACCTCCTGCCTGGGCAGGAAGAAAACTGGGCTCAAATGACCCCAGCCAGGTAGGCATCAAGCTGCTTCTTAAAGACCCCCAGGGTAGGAGCCAGCACCACTTCCCTTGGAAGTTGGTTCCAGATCCTAGCCACCCTAACTGTGAAGCAGTTCATACAGATGTCTAATCTAAACCTACTGTCCAACAACTTGTGGCCTTTATTCCTTGTTATCCTGGGGGGCGCTAGGGGAAACAAGGTCTCCCCCAAACCCTTCTGGTCCCCCCCACTGAGTTTATAGACAGTCACCAGGTCCCCCCTCAGCCTTCTCTTGTGAAGGCTGACCAGGTTAAGGTCCTGTAACCTCTCCCGTAACTTAACAATGAAGCATGGAATGGAGTACTTGAGATGATAATATTGCTTTTATATAATCATCTTTTTTTTCAGCATTACAGGACAGGACCTCTTTTTGAGATCCTTTACCAGTTCTGCAGGTTACAGAATAATTTTGGATTTCTTGTCTGCTTCAGTGAATATAGCACCATATATAATTTTACCTTAGTTTTTTCAGTGAAGGAGACCAGGTTGTTCAGAGACAATTTTTGATCCTGGTAGAAGAGGTAATCTTTTACCCATTTCTATTTCTGATTCATCCCTTGAGAAGTTTTTCATATTTTTTCCAGAGTAGGCAGAAAGCCAAGATACCCGGGCTTTTTTTTACATGAAAACCTTTGTAGAAAACTGTAATAATCAGTTGCCAAATTTCAGATCAGAACCAGGACCCAGAATTCCTCAAGTGTTACTTTTGCATGCTATATATCATCAGAAGTTCTTGGTAGATTTCTAACGTGGCAATGCCTTTATTATCTATAAATAAATATTCTCATTTATTATCCTACTCTATATGTAAATCAACAGTGCACACTTGGGCTTTTCTGATCAGAATAAAATTAAATCAGCTTTCATCACTGGGAAACCTTTCATTAATTAGTTTAAGTCCTACATATACTTAAACAAGCAATACAGTGTAATAATAGTGAATAGTGTTCTATATTGGTATTACAACTTTCGTTCCAAACATTTTTACCAGATGTGATGTCAATAGCTGAAATACAACCATGTCTGGGTGGAGGGTGAAAGCATCCAGAAAATTGATAGACGATACAGTATATAATAATGTGTATAAGTGTGGGAGGGGAAAGTACTGATGTACTCCTGCTGTTAGAGAAAAGAGAAAAAAATAGAGTCTCTGCCTTACATGTGGCTGTTTGTAGTACGCCAACAAATTTATCGCAACCACCTTCTGATCAGTGCATTTGGGGAGAGAAATGGAAAGGAGATATAATTTTAATCAATAATTTTAATTTTATAATCAATTCAAGAGTTACTGTACATGTATACTTACCCCAGCTATCTGCTCGGGTGGCTAAAGCTGATTTAATGTAAACCAGCCAAAAGGCTGCTCTGAGCTACTCCTAGAGCTCATTCTGGCTTCTGGTCATCCTGGATCAAGATAACAGGAAGATTACTTTGACCCAGATTTCTCCCTTGCCACGTTCAACAGTGCTGTATTTACACTGCAGCACAGCCTTGAACTTCATCTTCAATATCTCTGAAGAGCAGACCAGTTATTAGCTTTATAGTCTCACATGAAAAACCTAAACAGAGTAAACTATATTGTATTACTATTAAAACCTGCAGATAAACGGATTCACTTTTTCAAAAAGCATATACTGTATTTCCAGAAATCTAAGCTGACTCTGAATTTAATATGACCCCTCCCAATAATTAGAATCCAGATATGGAACATGTATAAATTTGTTATCATATTCCAATTACAGAATCTAATTATCAGTGGGTTGTCTTAAATTCATCCTCCCTCACTGCTACAGAAGGGAAAACAGTAGCTGAGAGGAGGGGTCAGGTGGCTGGGTGGGGGTGGGGAGATGGACTCTTCCTCCTGCAGGTTTCCTGCCCCCAATGCCACCAGCACTCTTCCCTACCCCAAGATCCCCAGAGCCTCTGCCATTGTAGATTTGTGTAAATATAGTAAGTACTATCATTTTCATTCTTTGGAGCATGCAGGAACTATTGTAATACTCCAGATTTTCCTTAACTCTCTACAAGATGCAGAACCTTAGAAGCTGAAAATTAGTCGTTTGTTCCGGCAGCAGGAAAAAAAATCAGTGGAAAAAAAATTGAAATGGGGGACTTGGAATAAGGTGATCATTGGTTATTAGGGTTCTTCACTTGTAGTGGAATCAGCATGATTAAGAAACAGACTATACAACAAGCATATATAACTGACACTGGTAGTGTGACCCTGGTAGCAAGTTAACTCAATAATTTTTGTTTCACTCCCTAACGTAAAGCCATAACATTCAAGGTGTAAAAAGTTCTCTCAGCTTTTCTTACAGAGAGCCTTACTAATGTTTCAGGGTATCTAGAGAACATTAAAAGAGACTCTTCTGCAGTGTAATAGAGAAATATGCCATGTTATGGATAGGGGTGTTTGTATTATGTACTTAACAATTATTGCCCTCCTTCAAGAGAACGGCTTTCAGTAAAGCACTTAATAATTTTTCCAGGTATCTGCTGTGTTTGTGCTCTGTACAGCTATAGTATTAAGCAGCATAATTCAGCATAAAAATAAAAGACTTGTACTGCCAGTAATCATTCTATGTTATGACCTGTTGGTCAAAAGGAAAAATACAAATATATTACAATATTATGTATTAAAATGTAGCCCATGAATATATGTTCCATTTTTGGCAGATTCTTGACATTCTGTGAGCATTTAGAAGTACTTTGTTGACCTGAAATGTGATCCCACCTTTCACATTCTTTTCTCCAACAATATTCTCAACAAGCTTAAAACACTGTGCATGAGTTTCTTAATTGGGTTTCAGTGCTGCAGTCTGCATGCAGGCAAAACTGGGCTTCACTGGGAGTAACATGTGAAGCATGGGCAAGGCTGCCACTTTGAAGGTCCATAACTTGTACCTGCTATGCCACCCCATAGTAATTTCTTACAGTCCCTTCTTTTTTATATGATGTACAGGTATCTAAGGCCCCTGCCACATGCTACACTTGATCAGTTCATCATGTCTTAATCTGTGACCTGGGCATGTGTTCAATCAATGAATGGTGTGATAAAAGGAGGAATAAGCCACAAAGTAATTAAAAAAAAATATGTGTAATAAGCATTGGTGATGTGTATAGGGTGCACACGGTGCACATGCACCCCATGAGATTGGCCGTTGCCAGGGGTGTCTGTGGGTGGTTGTTACTTGCTCCTCCCCCCCAGTTGCTAATGCTGCCAGCAAAATCTGTGGCTGGTCGCTGATTGCCACTCAATGATCACCACTCCTCCCCATCCCCATCCCCGCTGCGGCCACTTGTGGGCAGTCCCTGCTCAGCCTGCTCTGGCTGACGACATCACCGTGGGTGCCTGCGGGTGGTCCTCACTTACCACCGCCATGTCCCTACCACCACCTGTGAGCAGTCACCATGCCCCCCCTCCAGCCTTGGGAGGCATGAGGCATTCACAGTAATAAATTTGTGGCTTGTTCCTATCACACCATGAATTAAACGTGTGCGCAGAAGCCCCAGTGGCTCGGAGCCCCTTCAGCTGTCAGCCCTGTCAACTGATGTTTTCTGTTATGCTGTTAAGAAGCTCTTAACATTTTCCATGAGATTTTCATCATTCGATAGGGAAACAACCCATGGTTGAGTAGTTCTTGACTGTCAATTTGGCAGAAAGATATTTATCAGACCTATTGTCATATAATATTCTTTAGAATACCTACTAGATTCTACTCAAAGCCAGCTGTTTTCCTTGTTTCGGCTTTAACACCAGAAATTTCCTATCTCTATCTTTTCCTCCTCCGTACCATGACTGCCTTTTGTATACAGTGCCCCTAAGAGGAGAGCTGCAAGTATGGTCTGTCTAGCCATGATCCATAGAAGACATGACAAGAAATATGGTGTTGAAACATGTTTACAAACACCTTAGAGGTTAAAAGCAACTGGTCTACAGCAGACATCTCAGGTAATACATATTTGTCTTCTATTCCCAATATTTTCCTCTATGACCTTTCTACAGCAAGAACTATTATTTTTGTCTGGTTTTAGTAACGATTTCATCAAAAAAATTATTACCTTCTTATGGCTGAGCTCCAGTGGACAAGGTATAGGGAAATCACTAAGTTAATGTACATTACTGACTTTGATTATTAAGTCCTGGGAATATTCAGAACTAATTTTTCTTGTTAGGCTATTTTTGTGTAAATGTTGGCTACAAATGTCCAACTCGGGATCCTTAAAATTCTAGTTTATTAGGCAGATTGGAACACTGTAATCATAAACCTTGGGGCTGGTCCCCACACACACACATGCACACACACACACACACACACACAGTAGCAGGCTACAGAGTCAGGTATACCTATCCTACAAGCGCTGGAGTCTGTCGTTGAGGCTTCTTTCAGCGTGGTGTTATCTTCCAGAAGGGGGTCGCTGGCTGGTCCTTCTGGCTGGACAGGTCTGGTCGAGTTGGAGATCAAGAGGGCGCCACTGAGGGTCACTTTTCACTGCCTTTTATCTGTCCTTGGCAGACTTTGGTGACTCCCCAGTTTTCTGGTTTGCCCAATCCAGGGGTCATTGACCCTCGTGGGACTTCCCCCCCCTCGGTGGCTACTGGACAGCATCTGTCAGCCCCAGGGGTCTTCCGCATGTACGTGCAGGTTTGGGAGTCCATTGATGAATTTAGAATAGGGCTCTGGGAGTGGTCGATCTGGAGATATTCAGCCCAAAAGTTGGTCTCTGGTGTTGATTAAGTCAGGCCAGGGCTTCTAGTCCTTGATCAGTGAGGTTTAGAGATTTCCCGGTTGTTACACTGTCTTCTATTGAGTTCAGCTTCCAGGTGATAATTGCTGCCTGCTTCCATGTTACACATTCAATCACTGATTCACTCACTCTTTCGGAGGCCAGCCTGATACAGGGAAGGGCAGTTTGATTCCTGCCTTTGTTAACAATGTTACAATGTATAACTTACTAAAACACATTTAGTTGAAAGTTGAAAGGTGAGGAGTATAAAATATAAGCTACAAATGCCATGGCACACAAATAGATAAAAATACCAAACTACAAGGGGAGATACAAAATGCACACATACAAATTTTAAAATACAATTCCTTATCTTAAAGTGAAAGAGAGAGGAAGGAAGAAAAAGTAGAAAAAGAGAAACATATCCAAAGAGGGGAGAGCAAATGCAGGCAAGAGGAAAAGGGGGTTTTCTGCTACATTAGAGGAAAAGGGGACTTTCTGCTACATTATTCCCCCCCTTGACATCGGCCTTACACAAGGGTGATGTCACTATACTGTTTGAACACCATTGTTCAGCTATATAGACAGGAGGTGTGTCATCTTCAGCTTGTTTGAAGTTAAAACAAAACTTAGGCAGTTAAAAGATATTGACAGAGAAAAGCCTTGGGGGGTGGGAGAGAGAAAATAACATAATGAGGTTGATTTGAACAGTTACAATGGTATAGTTGTCTCTTTGCTTATTAAAATATGACTTTGAATGCAGTTTTGTTTTGTTTTTACACACATCTTATTATACTGATATTCTAAATAGCATTTAAATCCTTAAGAGAAGTACAGAGAAAAAACAAAACCAAAAAAAAGAAAACAAAGTACACATGACCCTTAATAAATATCCTTTTGCTAACCAAGTGGAATATAAAACCTTTTGAGAATTGCTGCCCTTGTTTCAAATATCAGAACAACTTTCCAGTCCAACTGGACGGAAGTGTTCTGGTCTGGGATCCACAGACAGGTCCAATTTTTAGACAAGGTATTACCAATTACCCTTATTATATCTTTATGATATCATATCTATTTAAACTGACAACTTAAAACAAACCAGACAAACAAACACAAAACATATAACAAGACAACACTAACAAACAAGACAATTTTTGCCATGGCTGTGATGAGGAAGATGCAGCTGATAGTAGTGAGGCCTCATGGTTTGTCGGTCACCTTTGACTATACTGTGGTTTCTGCAAAAGAAAACAAACACACACAAACCTGCCAAGGAAAACTCCTTGCAGCGGCTGATTATTCATGTTTACAAAGTGCAATGCTGACATGTGCAGTGGCAGTGCACACAGCATTTTCCATTTTTTTGGGTACTTTTCTTTTATAGTGAAAAAGTGGAGCAGTTACCTACAGGAGGGTGGCCGTCACAAGTCAAAGACTTCTCTGGCCTTTTCCTGCCTCAACATCTAGGTGGGCACTGATCAGCCCATCCGATGCGTATTTTCCAATGGCTCAGAGCCGTTCCTTCCTGCTAGCCAAGAAGGGTGGCCGGCAGGGTTAAGAGATTGTTCCTCCAGGGTTAGGTGGTTGGTGGCTCATTTTTTTTTTTTTCTTTTCTCCAAGCTGGGTCACTGGGATGCTCTCCTCATGACACAAAGAATCCTATTAACAAGGCTAGATTCAGAGTTAGATCTATTCTGCCCCCTTAAACAGTTTCTTGGGACACATGTACCCATTTTCCTGATTTAGGTCCCATTTCCTCCCATATACATTTAGTGCAGCTCCGGTGTTCAGGAGTGCACTGGAATACCCTTGAGTTCCCACCATAACAGGTATTTGGGGTCTCCCTCCTGGATCCCAAATGAGGGTCCCCCATTTCTCCCATGAGCCAGGGCTTTGCTCAGGGGTCCCATTACGGGGGCTCCATCAGTGCTCCTCAGAAACTGGGGCTGAGGCTGCTACCCTGTTAGAAAGGGGAGGTGCTGCTCCCTCCCCAGTCAGCTCTGCCATTCTGATAAGCAGCTTGGCTAGAGGCTTTCCATGCCATCTCCCTTTTGGTTCCCCATGCTGCATTAAAAACTTCCAAACTGCTAACCGAATCCCATTTTCCCCCTCTCTTTCCTTTGATACCCTGGGGTAACCCAGTGTGGGCTGGGGCAATAATTTGGACCCCCAACCCCACTATCAGTTTTGGGGTATGCACTTTCATTAGAATAGGTAACCATATAATTTGGTGTGTCATTAAGCCTTTCTTTGAACTGGGTGGCTGCAATCGTCCCCCCCTTGACGTCCAATTAACCTCTCTGCATCCTGAGTCCGGGCTAGGACTTCTCCCAGCACATATCTCCCAGTCTCTCGGAGCGGCCCCATCAGTCCAATTATGGACTAATGCATGCCCTCCTGTACCTCCTTCCAAAACCCAGGAGGGTAATCTATACTTCTTATGTCTGAAGTCCTTTTGTTCTCCTTGTCTAGGGGCAGAACCGTCCCTGACAGCAATCCCAGCATAACACACCGGATCACATAGTCCCTAACAGGTTCCCCAGGTGTCTGGTGGCTAGCCCCAAACTGTCCCTTAAATGTCTTTCTTCCCAAACTGATCCCCAAACCCACTATGCTTCGGAGAATATTGTCTCCCCCAAAGCTGTCCTCCTGATCCATAGCTGCCTGAATCTCTGGGGTGGCGCAAGCCCTTAGTAGGCGGTGCCATTCCCGGACACTCAGGGTTTCACACTCCACTACATTCAGGGATTTCTGCGACCACTGTCCCAAATTCCTAATGTTAGCAGATCCCAGGGTCTTGCCCAGGGCTGCTAGATCAGCTCTGCTGAGGGGGACTGTTACCTGTGTGGTTTCTGTGGGTTTTCCCTGAGCATCCCGAGTGACTGAGGTCCGCGTGATTGCGCTCACCTCAGGCACCAGGTTCTTTTCCTGATCAGACTTATGGTCTTCAGGAGAGGGCTCCCCTGCATCCTCTGGATCTCCCCATATCTCCCCACCCCAAATCTCTCCTGGATTGAAGGGGATGTCTGGATCCCTGGCTTGGTCTCCCCAGATGACAGCTGCTACTTGCAGGCTGCGCTCCTGGAGTTCCTTTTTTAAACGGTTAATGGTATTTAGACAGGGGCCATGGTTGACCTTGGCTCCCTTCTCAGCTTGGTCTTTAGCCATTATTTTTACCAATTTTTGCAAGGCTTCTCGGCTAGCCTTTTCTTGGTCCAATAATTCCAATTTTTGGGCATTGTCTTGATTTATTTTTCTCAATTGCTCATTTTCATTTTCCAAATTCCGAGACAACCCCTTTAGAGTCTGATTACTGGTTTCCAATTGAATACATCTATCTTTTAGAATTTGGATTAGCTCCTCCTTTTCCTCAATTTCAGAGGCTCGCTGAGCTTTTTCCTCAACTGCTGTTTTTACAGCATGCCACAGCAGCCAGACCAAGGCACTGTGTTGCCTTTGAACCGAGGGTTTTTCACAAAGGCAAAATCTTTCAAATTGAGATTCAATGTCCCCTATGGAAAAGCCTGGGGTGCACACATCCTCCCTCCATGGGCTGGGTCCACCCTTCAGAATCTCCCTATGGAGAGGGGGAATTTCCTCCTTCCGTACCCACTTACCTTCTTGGCCTCCTGCTCCAACCTTAGGGGCTTTTTTCCTAAACAAAGACATTTTCCTCAACATGCCTCAAGCCTCTCAGTTTCCTTGAGTCCTCACACTCCCAACCAACTCTGCCCCTGCAGTTCTATAACCAAATCCCTTCCTTGAGATATGCTCACCCCCTTGGGTGACAACTAAATCCAGACCCCTCCTTGAGTCTGCCCACCCCCTTGGGTGAGTCTAAATCCTAATCCACCCCCTTGGGTGACAACTAAATCCAGACCCTCCTTGAGTCTGCCCACCCCCTTGGGTGAGTCTTAATCCTAATCTACCCCCTTGGGTGACAACTAAATCCAGACCCTCCTTGAGTCTGCCCACCCCCTTGGGTGAGTCTAAATCCTAATCCACCCCCTTGGGTGACTATTGCCCACCCACCTCCGTGGACGTGGGTTATATCTGGAGACACAGTCTCCCCAATTACCAATCCGCTAATAATCCTAGAATAATGCCCGCATTCTCCACCAAATAATGTTGGCTACAAATGTCCAACTCGGGATCCTTAAAATTCTAGTTTATTAGGCAGATTGGAACACTGTAATCATAAACCTTGGGGCTGGTCCCCACACACACACATGCACACACACACACACACACACACACACACACACACAGTAGCAGGCTACAGAGTCAGGTATACCTATCCTACAAGCGCTGGAGTCTGTCATTGAGGCTTCTTTCAGCGTGGTGTTATCTTCCAGAAGGGGGTCGCTGGCTGGTCCTTCTGGCTGGACAGGTCTGGTCGAGTTGGAGATCAAGAGGGCACCACTGAGGGTCACTTTTCACTGCCTTTTATCTGTCCTTGGCAGACTTTGGTGACTCCCCAGTTTTCTGGTTTGCCCAATCCAGGGGTCATTGACCCTCGTGGGACCTCCCCCCCTCGGTGGCTACTGGACAGCATCTGTCAGCCCCAGGGGTCTTCCGCATGTACGTGCAGGTTTGGGAGTCCATTGATGAATTTAGAATAGGGCTCTGGGAGTGGTCGATCTGGAGATATTCAGCCCAAAAGTTGGTCTCTGGTGTTGATTAAGTCAGGCCAGGGCTTCTAGTCCTTGATCAGTGAGGTTTAGAGATTTCCCGGTTGTTACACTGTCTTCTATTGAGTTCAGCTTCCAGGTGATAATTGCTGTCTGCTTCCATGTTACACATTCAATCACTGATTCACTCACTCTTTCGGAGGCCAGCCTGATACAGGGAAGAGCAGTTTGATTCCTGCCTTTGTTAACAATGTTACAATGTATAACTTACTAAAACACATTTAGTTGAAAGTTGAAAGGTGAGGAGTATGAAATATAAGCTACAAATGCCATGGCACACAAATAGATAAAAATACCAAACTACAAGGGGAGATACAAAATGCACACATACAAATTTTAAAATACAATTCCTTATCTTAAAGTGAAAGAGAGAGGAAGGAAGAAAAGGTAGAAAAAGAGAAACATATCCAAAGAGGGGAGAGCAAATGCAGGCAAGAGGAAAAGGGGGCTTTCTGCTACATTAGAGGAAAAGGGGGCTTTCTGCTACATAAAAGCTCTTATCAGATCTTTAAAACTCTTTAAATACTGAGTCATTGCCTTTTATGGCATCCCAGATGTATTATTCTGAGGACATGTTGGTACATTTAATTGCAGGCAGCAGGTGATGTTTGAGGGGAAAAAAAGTGTCTGTGCATTTGTGAGAGCAAAATAAAACAGACTTGGAGATAAAGATCCCATGTTTATACATTGTCAGATTATGGCTATGAAAAGTTCAGAGAAGCCACAGTGACTTAAGAATTTAGTTGATCTGGGCAAATAATTCATGACAAGTAATTTATTTGGGGGGAAAAAAATGGTCCTCTTTCTGTTTGTAAACAGATTACAATTGTCTTGAATGTATTCATGAATCAAAATTATTCATCAAGGCCCCAGTTCAGCAAAGCAATTAGGGTCTGGTCCAAAGCCCACTCTAATCAATTGAAAGACTCCCGTTACCTTTAATAGGTTTGGAGCATGCCTTAAGCACCAGCATAATGTTTTGTATCTGTACAGTCCCATTTAAGTCAATGGTGTATTTGAGAGAAGGTGTTCACAGGCTAGTTCCAAGTAAATAGTTCTGTGAATGGTTCTTGATCTATCATTGAATTGTGAGTAATTAGTGCGTCGCTGATGTTCAGTATTCACAGAATGAGCTGGACAAAGAAGTCATATGGTATGTGTTTGTTCCCTGATTGAACCATAAAATTCCAAATGTTCATATTTACAAATTCAGAATACATTTTTGATTGTTTTCCATTGTGCTCCTAAAGTGGGCTGCTTCTGTGAATAATCTTCCTGGTAAACACAATCCCTAGATAGATCAACAAAAGCAAAAACAACATAAACCCAATCTTGACCAAAGAGGTTTAAAATTTAAGTCAGAATGTGCTAGCTGCATTTACATTCTCCTAACTGAGCAACCTGAAAAAATGAAAAAACATTCACTCTTCCCCACATTTTTTTGTTTTTCTCCCCACAGTTTTTGCTTCTAAATACAGTTTTATGGAATACATTTTGTTAATGATTTAAAGATTGCAAATGATGGCAGGAGTTGACAACAGCATAGTTTTAAAATTAGAGATCAGATTTCATTGCAAAGCCCACCATTCAGGAAAGCACTTGAACACATGTTAATGTTAAGTGTATGCTTAAGTTCCTCTTTGGGAATAGTGTTGCAGTTTTGCTGTGGTTTCCATTTAGCTGTCTCAAGATTCCTAAAATCAGGAGGAACAGCCATATTTCTAAAGTAGTTTGGACATCTAGTGATGTTGATAGATGCCCAGAAGGATTTTTTAAAGCACCCAAGAAGGTAGGTGCCAGACTAAGTTGATTGCTATAGGTCTTAGACACTTCACTTGGTTAGGAACATTTCTGATTCCCAGTAGAGGCCAGTCTTCATCAGTAGGCACCTCAGTGCAGAAATCTGATCCTTATAACCCTACAGGAAGCTGTTTTGCAGGCTGTAGAACAGCTCTGAGGATGAAGCCTAAATAAGATGATCTTCCATGACATTTGGTGGGGTGGAACATTTATGTAGTTGGGGAAATAAGGCCTCAGCTCAATTCCTCCTACTGAAATGAATAAAAATACCCCATACAATGTAGTGGAAGTTTTCTTAGGCCCATAAAAAGCAGGCAAGATGAGGAACCCTGTCTTGCACCCATGAATCAAATAAATTATCTTTTTTTGTGGCTGGGGTTAATAAAACACCTAGGCATAAGCTTAACTTCAAGTCAATGAATAGTCCCATTGCAATGAAAATGTATACTCTTATGCCTAATTTTATACACATGCCTGAGGGTTTTACTGGTATGTCTCTTATTGCTACAATTGAATACTGTTTCTCTGAAAGAAGGGATATATGACTGATCCTATCTCAAGGATGGACTGAGTTCCTTAGTTTCTCTAAATCCAAATGAGATATGTTTATTTCAGTATTCTCCTTATACAACTGTTGAGGGGCAATGTCATGTTTTTGTACTGTTGACCAATGTTTGGAAGAAATACCATAATGTGATTTTCATTTAAAATATCATCAGGGCTTGTCACGTGCCATATAGAAGATGCACACAATTTAAATTGGGCAGTAGTTAGAGGTGATGTCAATATATGATCCATACATTAAGTTTTTACAAACTGGGCACTATATTGGCAGAATCAATGCCAAAAACCCTCACTATCTTGCCACTCTTTGTCTGCAAGCTGTCCTACTTATACATAAGTGCATAAATAAACCAAAATGGAAACAATAGCATTTATAACATTCTAGCCAGCAGTTTATGAGTGAGGTAGCGTGATTTTTGCAGGCCCATATTATATTTTCAAGTGTTGGTCCTCCCACTACTAGCCTTGAGGCAGATCCTTCACAAATTTGCGTAATGTTTACAAAGTAAACCTGTACCCATAAGCAGAACTAAATTACTGTAAAATCAGGTAAGATGTGCTAAGTGCACATCAAGCTGTATAAAACCTAGGCATATGTGTATACTTTTCTAAAACATAGATTTTTCTTAAATACTGTAATTATTCCTTCATGGAAAAAATAGTTGCTTCTGACAGATAATGTATATTTTTATTCTAAACTAAATGGCTGCTGAAAAAAAAACTGGTAAATGTAGCGCCCATCTAGTAGTAGTCTGGATCTAATATAACTTTGTGTGCTAACAGTTTTTGAATTCCTACTGTCTCCTTGACTAATACACACACATATATGTATGTGTATTTGTATGTGTATTATTTTAACATTCATCTTTTGTATTTCATTTCTTTCCTGCATAAGATCCCTCTCTCAAATGTCTCAGGCACTAATGACAAATATGTTGCTGTACTTCTTATGTTTGTATTTCATGAACTAAATTCATATAACATAGGATTTAGCCTTTGTGAATTATATGGGGAAAATGAATTAGACAAGGGTGAAAATTTAGAGGAAAAAAGAGACACTGCTAAAAGAAGTAGAAGAACATGTAAGGTAAAAAACATCTCTGAAACCACTGAGGTTTCAATACAGTAAGAGTGGGTTCAAAATTGGCAAATACAGTGTAAGTGAATTCAAAATTTGCCCCTCAAGCTGTCATAAGAACAGACTGCAATTTGTTCAAAGGGGTCATTTAGAGCTGTATCTTTTATTAATGACACTCTACAATCTTCATTAAAGGTAAAGTTATCATCGATACAGTTTTCCAGAAAAAAATCCTTTTGAGACCTCAAAATGGAATTTAAGTGGGAGTTAGGTAATGTATGGAGGCTGTAATGTATGGGCCCTTATCATAGGGGTAAGGTCAAAGGGTTCCAAAGTGACCAAGCCATTTGGTGGGGGTCTGTTATAAATGGCCATGTCAGAAAGAAGAGGTGGATGAGACACTCTTCAAGGATGTGACAAAATTATCCAAAAATTATAATTCTGCTATTTTGTTTAGGTGCTCACCTATAGACACCTTACAGTGCCTAATGTTTAGAATGTTCCAAAGGGAGCAACCACACCATGAATTCTGAGTCACTGTAACATTTAGGCGCTCAAAATTACTACTCACTTTGGAAAAAGTTTGCTTGAATCTACCATTCTGTCCTGCAAAATTCCACCCAGACAGATGGTGGAAGTATTCCTACTGGAGAGTGAGGCAGAAGGCATGACAGGGTGGCACCTTACAGCCTGGTTCAGAAATTCATAAGCTTTCAAAGGCAACAGACTACTTCATCTGATGTATTAAATGTTTTACTAACATCCGAGTTTATTGGTAAAGCCAGTAGTGAAATATAACTCCTAGTTCTGTGCCTAAACTATAACACTATTTTTTTCCCTAGAGGGCCTAAATATTTTTCCATCTACATCATTACACCAAGATGTTGATTTGGGCCTCTCTGAAGTTCAAGAGGTAAAGCCCACTGACGCTATTGTTCCTACTTAGTTGTTGTTTATTGTTTATTAGTTCTGCAGGGTTGAACAGCGCTATAATAAAATATTGTTTTATAACATTAGTCATACAAAGTATGACAAAATGCTTTACATCAAAGGCAGAATGAAACAATAATGGGTGGGGTATAGTAAAGAATTATGGAATGGGGCACAAGTGAAGGTTATATAGGCAGAGTAGGAAAACAATACACAGGATGATGGATTATACTGAAGGAAAAGAGAGTCAAGATTTAAAAGCAATAAAGATGCAAGTAAACAGCCTTGTAGACTAGCTACACTGAGAAGGAAATAGAAGGACACAGCAGTCAACAGCACACAACAACCAAAATCCATTTTCAAATGTAACGACTCAATTATTTTCCTTCTGTGATGCATTCCTACCCCTCTGTTTGTGTTTCTCTGTTTAGACCAGTGGTTCTCAACATTTTAAGACTTGGGACACCCTCACCATAACTTCTCCAAATGTAGTGGCACCTTAGTGCAAGTGGCCAGAGGGCCTTCCTTTTTCCTGTGCAAGGGAGATGTGCCCCTCTCCCCCTCCCACCTTTGCCTAGATGGATGAAGCCTGGGGGACTCTGGTTGAGAATCACCAGGAGCTCCAGTTTTTGTAAAGTTCAGCTCACATACTCCAAAGGGAACCATTTTTCAGAAGGATCAGGGCCCCTGGCTGCAATTAGGGATGGTCCTGCCTAGCCTCACTTTTTAAAATCATTGGTGACAAGGTGGAGGATTCCTTGTCTCCCTGCTCTACAGGGTCTCTCCCTCTCAATATGTCTCTCTATCTCTCCCCCCTTCCTCCCTCATCCCCTACTTCCAGCTGATCCCAGATCCAGTTTTCAGCTGTATTTCTGAAATTAGATAACATGCAGCAGCAGGCAGGGGGAGTGCATGGGGTAGAAGGCCTTCAGGAGCTGCTTTGTTCCCTTCAGGAGTTGCTTTAGTCTCTTTAATAAATGAAAGGGGAGGCTGGCTTCCAGCAGAGTCCTGCTGCTGGGACCCTCCTCTACCATCCTGCTGAGGGCTGCTCAACCTTGTGCTTTGTAATAGGCAAAGCAGCAGCATTTAGGGTTAAACTACCCCCAGGTGCAGCTCCTGCACACTGTGACACTGAGAAGCAACCTCCCCAGATGACCAGTGGATGCTGGCTTATCGTGTAAGGACATGCCCCTTTCCCTCCAGCTGCCTGCTGTCCTGTGTGCGTGCCTACACTGGAGATCGAGCTGCTCCGTATAAATGATAAACCCCACTCCTCCTGTCAAAGCAGCCATATTTGGGTGTAGCAGGTCTGGGAACTCCAAGTAGTCGTATTGCCCAGTCAATCCAATGCTAGTTGCTGTATGGCACTGGGAATGAGTGAGCTGGCATAGGGGTAAACACTCTGGAGAGCTTCTACCTCCCCTCCTCCTCACCTTAGCCCTACTCCTGGAAACTGAGATGCATGGGACAATTGCATCTACTCTGCACACCTCCCAGGAGACGCTGTGCAGGGTCAGAATTGAAGAGACTGCAGCAGGACTAGGAACTCCTGCCTGCTTCAGATGTGTCAGAGAACCTTAATGCAGTCAGGAAAGAACCTTGTCTCCTCATGACATAATGCTTTCCAGCTGTGCAACAGCACTCTCAAAAAGGGCTCTTGCACCCTGGTATGCTGTGGCGTTTGAGAAACGATAGTTTAGACTGTGTCTTTCTGAAGGTTGAATCCTTCCTTTTCCATGTTGTCTCTAAAGGATCAAGCAAGCTTCTGGTATAAGTAACAGACAAGAAGAAAAAAGAAGACAAGTGAACTGTTAAGGGTCAATGGTAGTCTAAAACAAATACGTTTGTTCAGTTATCAAATCTCAGGGGTTTCACTGAGCTTTATAGGGAAAGAGCACAGAGACCAACAACATTTTTAAAAGATCAGAGGGCAAATTTCAAATGCATTGTCAGAAGTCAGTACTTGGCAGAGCTCAGGGGGTCTATGAACCTGCTGCCTGGTGGAAGGATAGAGTTAGGTTGTATTCATTGTGGGTGTGCTGAAGCTTAGACATTTGGCTGGAGGTCATACAAGGTGGTTGTATCTGGAAGTAGTCAAGGCATAAATAAGGGCTATTGCAATGGACAGATCAAGATAAAAAATAATCTTCACAAAATTCCAGAGAAGGTGACAGGCAAACTTTAGACGTGAGAAGGTGAAAAGTCAAGGATAATGCCTTGCTTTATGGCCTGAGAATAAAAAAGATCTAAGATAAGACAGGAGGGATGATTTGGCTCTAAAGATGGATACTTATTTTGAACTGAATGCACATCACTTTCTGTGCCAGAAAATGTTCTCTCTGTATTTGGGTTTACTTCATAGTGTTAACTGGCCAGGACATTTGATTTACAGTTGCATTTGTATTTTTTTTCATATTTATTTTTATACCTTAATCATTGTACTTTTTATATTGTTGGATTATGGGGTTAATGTCAATTTTTAGGATTGATTTTCCTTCATGTTATGTAGTAAAATAATAGAATATGTACAGGTAAACATGTATTTTATCCAGAAGGAGGTTATAGGTGAAAAACAAAACAATAAACTTATGCATACATACAAAAATATCTGTACACATTTTGACACACTGATGCAATCTCAAGCACATCAGCTAGGTTGTTTCCATTGTACCTTTTTTAATCAAATCAAGACTAGCCAGTATTTCTTAAGATATGAAAATGTCATTGGTTTTTTAAGTAGAAAAAGTGCTATGTAAGAAACAGATCTCAACTAAAACTAAAAATCTAAATTCAGCATCTTAGTTAGGACTTTGACATAAATCCAAAGCAAATGTAGGCAAGAAACATTTTTCCCATCACATGGAGAAAAATAAAGATTTCTTTTTTTTCTTTCTCACTGTAAGTGAAGATAAGTTGACATCACAAAAATGTGAACAAACAAATAAAACATAATTCAGTTTGGATCAATTAAAGTATTTCACTTTGGTCATTTTAAAATAATGTATTTGAATTTGGAAATTTTCCTCTTAAATTTGTAATTAATTTAAATTTTGAAAATAGTTTGAAGAGGAAAACAAGAAATTTAAAAATGACAAAGAAACATTTTTGACAATTCTGTTCCTTTTTTCAAAAGTTTAGACTGAAAAACTCTGACCCCACCAAAAAGTTTGCCTTTCAAAAATGTGTTTTACAGCAAAAAACCTTTCATCATAAAATTCATAAACACCTCAAATATAACTCCCTCCCCTTCTCTGTTCCCCTCCTACCACCCCCCATATCTGGTCCTACTTAAAATGAGTTGAATCAAAATCATGATAGGATCCAATGCTGCCCATCCTCAGAACTTGGGGGGAAGTATTCAGAACCTTGAAGCTTGGTCAAATTGTTTGTAAGAAGTAGAAGTTACAAGGATTATAGATATACTTTTTTGTTAATATTGTTTTTCAGCACTAGAGGGAAGATGCCAGATTTAGTGGACTACTAATCTGGTCAAAACTCATGATTCATAAATAATGTTGTATGCTGTAGTTTCTCAAAATAAACCAGAAAGATTATACTTGTCTTAGGAAATCATTCTGGACATGTACAAGTACCTTTGTTTATTTATCTAAAATGCTTTTCTCAACTTCCTTTTTCATCAGCTTCTGACAAACACTAGTTGATAAGAAAAGATCATTGTGGGACTACATGAACAAAAGAAATTTCATTTAATATCAGCACTTTTTATTTTGTTCAACCTGAATTGTTTTAAAAAGCCCCATCATTTGTATTCAGAAAATAAAAGTTAGGAGTTAAATTGAAACTTTACCTCTCTTCCTAGACAAGAAATGATGCATGTAGCTGCATCCCTTCAGTAGCTGAGCTGAGAAATCAATCCTAATTCTCTCCCTCATTCCTTTTTGCTCCTCAAGGGAGTAATCAGCAATACTGCTTTGAGAGCAAGGTGCAATACTCCATGTTGAACATTTCTGTGTTGCAATCCAAATAAATGGTTTCAACTCCTTAACTACAAGCTAGGTACTTCAGGTGTGATTATAGCATTTTGGAGCAGACTCGATTAATTGAGTCTGCTGAAGTGTGCTAATTAGGTGTGCTATAACTAAAGTCTGTTAAATGAGTGTTATTTACAGTGCCCCTGCCACCATTTTGAAGCATGGGACACTGAATATATGAGAGTCACTCTAATTAAAGTGTCCTCCCTGACCATCCCCAGAGCATGTGTAAAGACTCCCATGGGTTTCAGTGCAGGCCACAGAAGCCTGACCAGAACTCTGGGTAAATACTTGGCAGCTGAATCCTTGCTGCCATAGTTGCAAAAGTATCTAGGGTGTGTACCAAAGTGCTCTGTGCACGTTTTACAGTGCTGTAATTTAGAGCACTTCTTATATCACTATAAAGTTACAGAGCTATTAAACATGACAGAAATGTAATGCTTGGTGGGGGTCATGGGGGGCCTCTGAACCTCCCTGCACTTTCAGGTTAGGAGGCAGGGGGCACTCCACAGCCTCTTGGGGCTTTTTCACTGGTCAGAAATTTGACCAGTATACAGAAGTTATTTAAAGTGCTGTAGGTTGCTGAAGTGCTATAAAATACAATGCTTCAAATTTAATATCTCATTTAACAAGGATTATTTAAAGAACTGTACCCATTTTTAAAGTACGGTAAGGCCTGCACTTCGGTTAAGTCATGGCAATAAAGCACTTTCAATGGTAAAAAAAACCCAAGTTTTGTTCATGTCTCTGGTGTTTGTACCTGAGCAAAGTAGTTTCAATTTAGTTTGAGTAAAATCTACATATCTGTAGACATACTCCTTGTCTTAGTTCTGCTGGCTATTCTGAGAATAGAGCTAAAAGATTCCAAAGAGTTCTTCACTGAGAAATAACTGGATAAGTCACAGAGGGTGTGTCTACATGAGGCATTTACTGTGGAGCTGCCTAATTAATTCCACAGTAAAATGTCACCATTTACATGTAGATGCTGATGGGACTAGCTGGGGCATGAAGGTACTTCAGTTCAGGAGCTGCCTGCCAGCTAGCCCCACACTGTAGCACACTTGTGCCCAAGCCAGCCCCTCTGCAATACTTTGATCTGGGTCAGAGCAGCCCCAGGCTGGCAGGCTGACCTTTGGGGTCCCTGGCTCAATGTGCTGTGTCCCTGCACACTGCAAACGGCACACCTGGGAGCAATAAACTCTAGTGTATACTGCACTGGAGTTTATTCAGTCACCTTAATAGCAGATGTAGACATGCCCAGAGAATATTGGAGATCATGGTCCTTTGCTCAGTTGTGAGGCATCTTAAGAGCAAGTGATAATATTGCTTCTTAAGTAACCATAGTACATATTTTTCCTTGAATAAATTACATGTGTAGTTTACCAATTTTTAAGTGACAAGCTCAGATGCTACAAGATAAGTTGCTTTACAAGCTGATCTGAGTTTAAATTAATTTCTGAAATTGTTTCCAAACACAAGAGTGAGGAAGCAAGAGCTGCTGCAGAGGGAATGATGTTTATTTCAACATTCTCTGCAAAGAAAGTATAATCTCTTCATGACTCAGAACTTTCTAGTGAACCTTATCCCTGTGTGACTGGCATCACAAATGACAGAAATAGAATTTGTTTTAAAGAAAGAATTAAGAGAAAAACAACATAGGGCTACAACTACAACTGGCATTGAATAGGCATGTTTTCCTGTGATCATATAATGTTGGATAGTCATGTCCTTATTCTTTACATTATTTTTATCATTGTTCAAAAAATAACCAGAAATGTGTGTGAAGTATTAGAAGAGCCCTCATAGAATTGAAAGTATATTTAGAGAACATGTCCAGTCATAAATCTTTAATATGTTTGTATTCACACACACATACATATGTATATAGATATGTGTGTATGTAGAATATTCATATTTTATATTTGTGTATTATGTATTCTACATTTGTGTATTCATATCATATATGTATATGTGTATACACACACACATACTCATATGTATATTATATTCCATCTAAAAACTACTTATTTCATTGTACATCTTTTGCTGCTAGACACACCACATATGTTCTTGTAAGATAAGGGAAAGCAAGAATTAATTAACATCTAAATGATGCCTATTTAAATGCTAATTATGCTTAATTAATGTATGAATATTTTATCATACATCACTCAGTAGTTTCAACAATCTGTCTTTTTATATTTTATTGATTTTATATACAAGATATGCCTCAAATGAGATTTTAGAAGGATAATTTTACATTTAGAACATTTTTTGTGCATTGCTAGCAGAAATATCTAGTCTGTAGCAACATTATTTAATTTTCTGTCTTTTTTAATATGTTGCACTTCTGATACATTTTTTATTTGTAAATGCAAGAAATAAACATTTTTTAAAAATGTATCACACAAATGGAGTTAAAATTTATCATAACCTAGGGCCAGATCCAAAATGATTGAGGTCGTCAGAAAGAGGTGGTTAATTCAGGCCATTAACAAGCAAGCATAAAAGTAGAATTTAAGGGGTGTGTGAAGCTGCTCATGATTGCTGTGATGCTGGGGTGCATGGAGCATCTCACTGGAGTGGGTGGGGGGCCTTCCATGTGCTCAGCAGCGAACCCAGAAGTGCCTGGGTCTGCCGGGAAGTGTGCTGCCACCTTCTCCCCCCTCCATGCCTCCCTGGCTCAGCAATTGGCCACAGGGGGACCCAAGGTGTCCCCCCCCCGCCGATCCAGGAGGCACCAGTCATTGAGTCACCGGCAGACCTGGAAGTGGACTGGAAGTGCTTCTGGTCTGCTTCCAGGTCTGCTGACAAGTGCACTGGGGAGCCCCCCACCTTTCTGTGGGACACTTCATGTGCCCCAGCATCACAGTGCTTATCAGCCCCTGCTACCTAGAGGTATGTAGAAAAAATATTTAAAACTGTCTCTATGTCCGAATCTCCGAATCTTTCCAAATCTCTCTGAATTGATTTGGAGGGTTCCAATTCGATTCAGAGAGATTAAAGGGTCCTCTGATTCAATTAAGATTTGGAGATTCAGCCACTGAAATGGGTCAAATCTCCACCAAATCAAATCAAAGACCAAAGCTTCCCACAGCCCTACAGAATATTATTATTACTTGGTAATATTTAAATGTTATATACATAAAACATGTAAATTTACAACATACATATAGATACAACCACATGCATGTACACACACATTTAATAATATACCAATTGTCATGTATCTACTTTTAAATGAAACAGTATATGTAAGAATTTTCTGATATTGTATTTATTTCATAAGCTAGTGGTCTTTGCTAGAAAAGAGGAAGCACGGGGAATAAAGAAAAATACTTTAAATGCCAGTGTGCCCGCCTCTGCTCGACTAGGCGCTCTTGAGCTGCCTTGGCTGTTCTAGCTTGCCCCGAGCGAACGAGAGGACCCCGGAAGGTGCCTCGGGTGGTGTCGGGAGGCCCCCTAACCTCGCCTGCCACGACTTCGGATGGAACCTCAGTGGTGGGGGTCTCCGTTGATGCAGCCTCCATGGTCATCACGCCTTCGGCGGGCACTCACGGGGCTCCAACCTCCCCTACACTCCGGCCAATCATCACCTGCTGCTGTGGGTCTTCCTGTGGCCTTCCTTTGGCAACCCCGCCACTTTTCATTCCTGTGTCTCCTGGTGGTCCCCACTCCGGGGACCCCAGGTTCCCAGGCTGAAATCTGCCTTGAGGGTCTCACCCCCCTGACTCCCTACTGCCCCAAGCCTATACTGACCTGAGGCCACTGCGACACAAAACAAGGGAGCCTAAAGGAAAACGAACAACAAAACAAAAAGTCAAGCCCTTCTATCATGCCTAGCCTGGGATCTGACCCGGGTGCCTAAGCCCTGCTGGGTGGGTTGCCCTGGCTCAAAGTCTGTTGGGTGGCTTAAGGCCACTGACTCCCCCGGGTGTCTACTCTCCGGGACCGTGGCTCCCGCTCTCTGTGAGTCTCGTATCCGGCGTTCACTCCTTCGCCGGTCCTGCTGCCGGTTCCTCCGCCGGCCCATCTGTCGGCTCTCTCGCTGGGTCCGCTGCCGGTTTCCACACCGGCTACACTGCCCGCTCCCTTACCGGATCCGTAGCCGGTTCCTTCTTTCGTCTTGCTGCCGACATCGTCTCCACCTTCTCTGTTGGCTCCAATAAGAATGCAGCTCTCGCTGCTGTAGCTGCAGCTTTCTTTGCTGGCTCCTTTAACGGCGTGGCTCTCGCTGCTGTAGCTGCCGTTGCCGTTCTCGCCGCCGCTGCCACTGCCATTGCCATCGCCATGACTTCCCCCGTCGGGCTGGGTACATGGGCCCCACAGCTGCGGGTCCCGCTCTCGGGGTTCCCTGCGGGCTTTCCCCACTTCCGGCCCTGCTCCGCTCCCAGGGCTGCCTTTTATTGCTGCTGGGTGGCGTCTCTTGCTGATGTCACCTGGCCCCAGCTGGATATAAGCGCGGTTTACAAATCGCGCTGGCAGTTTTCCCGCGCACGTGTCCCTGCTCCCTCTGGCTTCTGCGTTGGGTAAGTAAGTGTTTACTTCCCCCCTGGTTTTGCCCCTGGGTTTCCTTCTAACCCCAGCATCCCTGGGACACAACCCCCCCCTCAGGATACCTTGGGGAGCTTCTTCAGTCCCATTTCGAGTCGTACCTGTCAGGCTGGCCCGTCCATCTGTCTGGTCACCTTGGGCCCCTGTCTGGTCTTCCCTGTCACACCTGGATACGAAGTCCGCAACTGCGTTATCTTTCCCAGGTCGGTGTACTATGTAAAACTTATAAGGTTGGAGTGCCAAGGCCCACCAGGTAATTCTGGCGTTATCTGTCTTGGCCGTGATTAGCCAACTTAGCGGGGCATGATCCGTTATCAGTTTGAATTCTCTGCCCATCAGGTAGTACCTAAAGTGGTCCACTGCCCACCGTATGGCTAAGCATTCCCGTTCTATAGTTGAGTACCTTCTTTCCGCCGGTAGCAGTTTGCGACTGGCGTACGCTATGGGCCTCTCGCTGCCCCTGTCCTCCTGGGTTAGGACGGCCCCCACTGCAGTCTCCGAGGCATCCGTTTGTAAAATGAAGGGCTTCCTGAAGTCAGGAGTGTGTATTACCACCTCCTCATAGAGTGCTTGTTTCAGCTTTTTAAAACTCTGCGTCATCTCCTCCGTCCACCTGACTGCCCCTGTTTTTTGCCCTTTGAGTGCCTCCAACAAAGTTGTGGACAATATTGAGAAGTGAGGTACAAACCGCCTATAATAATTGGTGAGCCCTAAGAATGATCGAACCTGGCGGCAGTTTTGAGGGGCTGTGAAATTGCGGATAATTTCTACCTTGTTGGACAAGGGTTTGATCATGCCCCTGCCAACCAGAAACCCCAAATATTTTGTTTCCTTCTGAGCTAGGGCACATTTTTGAGGGTTGGCCGTTAGCCCTGCCCGTCTCAATTCCATCAGGATGGCTCGGAGGGCTCTCTTGTGCTGGGCCCACGTCTGGGTATATATGACGATATCGTCTATGTAGGCCGCGGCATATTCGGCATGTGGGGCCCGTATCCGATCCATTAGGCACTGAAACGTTGCGGCGGCACCGTGTAACCCAAAGGGCATCCTGACAAACTCGTATAGCCCCCATGGGGTACCAAACACCGTCTTTGGACAGTCTTCCTTGGCCACCGGGATCTGCCAATACCCCTTTGCGAGGTCGAGGGTTGATATATACTGGACATCCCCTATTCTTTCAACCAGCTCTGCCACATGGGGCTTTGGGAATGTGTCGAACAACGCCAGGGCATTTAAATATCTGTAGATGACGCAAAGCCTCAAAGATCCATCGGGCTTATGCACCGGCACCAGAGGGCTCCTCCAGGGGCTTCTCGATGGCCGAATGACTCCTAACTTCACCATAGAGTCTACCTCTCTACAAATGGCTTCCAAGAGGTGGTGTGGGATGGGTCGACACCTCTCCCTTACTATTGCTATGGGGGGGGGTCTTTATAGCATGAAATGAGTCCTGGACCCATCCGGGTTCCTCACGGAATACCTCCCGGAATTCCTCTATCAAACTTTGGGCCTCTTGCCTCTGCTCGGGGACCAACTCCTCCCCGATCCGGACCAAGGATCCTTCCTTGGTGGGTACGGCTTTTCCCCCCTTCCCCTGGGGTCCGAGGTCCTCGTTATCTGTTTCAGAAAAGGCTACCCACCCTTCGGGCTCCTTCCATTCTCGTAGGAGATTCACATGGTAAATTTGTTTCTCCCAAAGGTGACCGGGCCTATGTACTTCGTAGTCTACCGGTCCAACTCGTCGGAGGATCTCAAACGGCCCCTGCCATTGGGTCAGGAGCTTGCTGGTGGATGTTGGGAGCAATACCAAAACCCTCTGGCCGGGTTCAAATTTCCATTCTTGGACGTGGCTGTCATATTTCTCCTTCTGACGGGCCTGGGCTTCCCTCATGTTCTCACGAGTGAGGTCCTGGGCCACCTTGATCCTCTGTTGAAACTCTCTCTGGTATGTCTTCGGCACTTGAGAGGAGCCTCGCTCCTGCTCCCAACCTTCTCTCAAGACCTGCAACAGACCCCGCGGCCGGTGCCCTAACACCAGTTCAAATGGAGAGAATTTCGTCGTGTCTTGAGGGGTGTCTCTTAGAGTAAACAATACTAAAGGGAGGAGGAGATCCCACTTCCAGGGGTCCCCTTGAATGTAGCGTCGCAGTACCTGCTTTATCATCCCATTGAGGCGCTCCACCAGACCATTGGTCTGGGGATGGTAAACCAGGGTGCGGAGTTGTTTTATCTGTAACGTCCTGCACACCGCCCTCAAGACCCCGGACATGAAATTCCTCCCTTGGTCCATTAATATCTCTTGCGGGATCCCCATCCTGGTGATCCATTTTATCAACTCTTCAGCAATACGCGGGGCGGTCACTGCTCGCAAGGGGATGGCCTCCAGGTACCGGGTGGCGTAATCCACTATAACCAATATATATTGGTGGCCCAAGCTACTATGGGGAAGAGGTCCGATGACATCTAGGGCTATCCACGAGAATGGGGTGTCTATGATGGGCATAGGCTGGAGGGGTGCCCGTGCCGGACGCTCGGCTCTCGTCTTCTGGCACTCGGGACAGGCTGCACACTGATGGGCCACTTCCTCCCCCATCCTGGGCCAAAAGAACCACCGGCTGATCCTCGCGAGGGTCTTGTCCCATCCTAGATGCACCCCTGTAGGGCTCGCACGTGCCAACCGCCAAATAGTCTGGCGGAATCGGATGGGTACCACTAACTGTGAGCCCAAAGTCTCCCCCCGCTGCTCCCCCTGTATGCGGTAGAGGAGGCGGTTCCTTACCTCGAAGTAGGGAGGCCCTTCAGGCGGTGGTGCTGGGATGTCTTGGGGACCTCGGGCATGCTCTTGCAGCTCTCGGATCTCTTGATCCTCCACCTGTGCCTCCCGGAACTGCAGACAGCTGGTGAAGTTGTTGAGATCTAGCTCATTCGCCTCGTCCGCCGATTCCTCATTCTCTTGTGTCTTGCCCAGCCAACCTTTGCAGTCCTGGATCCTCCTACGGGCTACTTCTGTGTCTCTTACCCTATCCAGGACATCGTACACTGGTGCCCAATCTTGTCCTAATAACATCTCTCAAGCTAATCGTGGTACGACCCCGACCAGGAGTTCTCCTTGATGTTCCATCACCCTTAGGCGTACCCACTGGCGCTCAACTAGCCGGGTCTCCCCATGGAGGCAGGCTACTCCTACGGGGCAAGCCCCGAGTCGGCCCTGTGCCCCTACCATATCTGACCTCACCAGCGACTGGGCGCACCCTGAATCCAGGGTCGCTTGCACGGGGCGACCCTCCACCCAGGCCTTCACTGCTGGGCGGCTCCAGGCCGCATTCTCCTCCCCAACTGCATAGCTGCAGTCCAACGGTTCACCAGATTCTGGACCTCTTCGTCTTTCAGTCGGGGCTCTTGACCTATCAGTGGGGATCCAGTGCTCCACTACTTGGTTTGGGCATTCCCTGGAAAAATGGCCTTTCCGCCCACACCGAAAGCACCCAGTCTCCCTGGTAGCTCCCCAACCTGGTGGGTGCCAGCGTTCCGGCTCTTTGGGATTTACCGGGGAGTATCCTGGGCTCTTTCTCTCTCAAGGGTAGCTGGCCTCCGAGGCCATGAACGCCTCCGCCAGCTTTAGGGCTTCCTCGCAGGTCAGTGGGGCATGTTGCCGGACCCAGCGTTGTGTCCGTTCTTCCAGATCGTTTTGGAATTGTTCAAGAACAATTTGGTCTGCCAGGGCTTCTCGATCCTGTCTGGCTGGGTTTACCCACTTGTTTAGCAGATCCCTCAATAACTGTAGCAGCACTCTGGGTCGTCTCTCGTCAGGCCCCTTCTTGGCCCTGAGCAGGCAACAGTAGTGCTCCGGGTTGATCTCCAGCCTATAAAGGATGGCTTGCTTTACTAACTCATAGTCCCAGGCATCCTCCCTCGAGAGGGCCTGATAGGCGGCTTGGGCCTTGCCAACGACTAGGGCTCCCAACTGGCTAGCCCAATAGCCCTGGTCTAGCCCCGTCATGAGGGCGTGCCACTCAAATGCTTTGATGTAGGCCTCCGGGTCATCATCCTTGGTCATTTTAGGCATCTTGCAGGATGCTAGGCTGTGTCGGAACCAGTCTTGTTGCCTGTCCATCATTTGCTGCTGGGAGTCCAGGATCTGGGTTAGAACCTACAGGTTCTCTCCCAGGACATCGGTGGGGCCCATAGCCGCGGGCTGCATGTTGGCATAAGGTGCCAAGTCGGGGTTCTCCATATTCCCAGCCAATGCACCACGTTGTGCCCGCCTCTGCTCGACTAGGCACTCTCAAGCTGCCTTCGCCTGGGTGGCTGTTCTAGCTTGCCCCGAGCGAACGAGAGGACCCCAAAAGGTGCCTCGGGTGGTGTTGAGAGGCCCCCTAACCTCGCCTGCCATGACTTCGGATGGAACCTCAGTGGTGGGGGTCTCCGTTGATGCAGCCTCCAGGGTCGTCATGCCTTCAGCAGGCAGTCACGGGACTCCAACCTCCCCTACACCCCGGCCAATTGCCACCTGCTGCTGCGGGTCTTCCTGTGGCCTTCCTTTGGTGACCCCGCCACTTTTCATTCCTGTGTCTCCTGGTGGTCCCCACTCTGGGGACCCCAGGTTCCCAGGCTGAAATCTGCCTTGAGGGTCTCACCCCCCTGACTCCCTACTGCCCCTAGCCTATACTGACCTGAGGCCACCGTGACACAAAACGAGGGAGCCTAAAGGAAAACCAACAACAAAACAAAAAGTCAAGCCCTTCTATCACGTCTAGCCTGGGATCTGACCCGGGTGCCTAAGCCCTGCTGGGCGGGTTGCCCTGGCTCAAATTCTGTCGGGTGGCTTAAGGCCACTGACTCCCCCGGGTGTCTACTCTCTGGGACCGTGGCTCCCACTCTCTGTGAGTCTCGTATCCGGTGTTCACTCCTTCGCCGGTCCTGCTGCCAGTTCCTCCGCCGGCCCGTCTGTCGACTGTCTCGCCGGGTCCACTGCCGGTTTCCTCACCAGCTACACTGCCCACTCCCTTACCGGATCTGTAGCTGGTTCCTTCTTTCATCTTGCTGCCGACGTCATCTCCACCTTCTCCGTCAGCTCCAATAAGAATGCGGCTCTCGCTGCTGTAGCTGCAGCTTTCTTTGCTGGCTCCTTTAACGGCGCGGCTCTCGCTGCTGTAGCTGCCGTTGCTGTTCTCGCCGCCGCTGCCACTGCCATTGCTGTCACCACGACTTCCCCCGTCGGGCTGGGTACACGGGCCCTGCAGGCACGGGTCCCGCTCTCGGGGTTCCCTGCAGGCTTTCCCCCCTTCCAGCCCTGCTCCACTCCTGGAGCCACCTTTTATTGCTGCCGGGTGGCGTCTCTTGCTGATGTCACCCGGCCCCAGCTGGATATAAGCGCGGTTTACAAATCGCGCTGGCAGTTTTCCTGCGCGCGTATCCCTGCTCCCTCCGGCTTCTGCGTGGGGTAAGTAAGTATTTACTTCCCCCCTGGTTTTGCCCCGGGGTTTCCTTCTAACCCCGGCGTCCCTGGGACAGCCAGCCTTATTTTGTTTCTTGGTAATACTGGTTAAATCCTACAGAAGGAAGAACTGAATCAATGTAAGTGACCAAAATTTGGATAATTCCTTTTAAAGTTTTTTTTAATGCAGATGCACACAATCACATTAATGATAGGCCTGAATTCTTCCTTGCTTAATTACTCATTGCAAAATTCCTTTTTACATCCTTAAATATCAACACTTGAAAATATGCCCATGGCTAAAAGTAAAATTCTGGCTCCTAACTGTAGTATGTAGTTCACTAAAAACAGCCATGGTACCAGAGGACTGGAGGGTTGCCAATGTGACTCCCATATAATGAGGGGCTCCCATATAAGGAGACACTACAGAGGCTAGGCCTATTCTCTTTAAAAAAAATGCTTGAGGGTGGACATAATGAGGGTTTGCAAAATACTAAATGGTGAAGAGAATTGTTAGGGATTTATTATTTACTGTTCTCTGAATACAAGAATTAAGGGTCATAAAATGAAACTAGTTGGTAGTAAGTTTAAAACTAAGCAAAGGGAATGGGGGGGTGGGGGTTGTGGGTTTTTTTCATACAGCATGTAATTAAAGTGTGGAACTCACAGCCACAAAATGTTATGGAAGTTGACAGTTTAATTGGATTGAGAAAAAGATTGGACTTGCTTGGAGGAAAGGTGCATTCGTAGCTATTGAGTATGGGGGTTAGATCTTTCTAGACCTTAATGCTAAAAGCTGCAAGTGAAAGAGGAACGGTGGAAAAAACCCTGGTCAGACCCTACACTTTCTCTTTCATCATCTGCTCTATTCCGCTGTGAGACACAAGATACTGAACATGATGGACTTATGGACTGACACAGTAAATGGCAGTTCTTATGTATTTATGCACTATTGAAGTTAAAGAGCTCATATTTTTCTTCTTTTTTCCCCCCATTGTCCATTTGAAACATGATGCAGAAACACCCTTCGGCATGTTTTTAACTCTAAATCCTTAAGCCCCTGAACCTGAAGGCTTCAGTGAGAACTTAAACTCTACCTCAGCTTTATATTCTGTATTAATTTTATATGAACAGAATCAATGACATTACAAATAATTTTTTAACATAAATATTCTTACTAGTAGAAAAAGGAGATGTTGGAATATTACTGCAGGATAAAGAATGCAAGAAAATATAAATATGAATTCTGGTAAGTATATATGACTTAGTTTAATATAAAATATGTTCTTGATTAATTTAAATCAGTTAATTTATCTTACCATTGGCAGTTTAAGGCCAAGGCCTCCCATCCCTATTTAAGCTAAATAATTCTTTACTATGCAAATAGCTTCACTCATTTTAGTGGAGCTAATCCTATGAGTAATTGCACAGACGAATATTTACACAGAAAATATTTTCTGTAAAGAAATGCAGTTTCATTGAAAACTTTAGGTGTTGTGGGAATAAATTCCTAGCAACCAAATTAGATGGGAAAAGGTCAGAAAAATTGTTATAGCTTTCTTGTTCTGTCTTGACAATGTTCAAATATTTCATTTTTGATAAATAAAAATATTATTTTTGCTTTAAACCTTTGGATTCCAGTCAGAGACTTTTTATATTAAATCCTAGTTTTGGTATGAATTAATATTTAATATTTTGAAAAAAGTAAGATTCCAAACATTTTGATATCATATTCAATTAAAATGATTATTTTTATATATACTCCTGAATTAGAGAGAGAGACTGTGTATTTATGTATTTGTGTGTAACTAATGAACCTGTCACTACCCTGGTGCAGAAGTATGACTTTAGCTCAGTCATTGGAAGCTTGTGTTCTTAGAAAAAGAAGTTTTGAGTTTGAGCCCCACTGCTGATGACCCACCAACGGGCATCTTCTTATAGGCTCAGTGGTAACTGTTTCGAATGCCATTTTGATGGAACAGAAAACAAACAATATTGCTTATGTGTTCTTTAGTATTGACCAATTGCTTTCAACCTCTAGCCTCCAGCAAGAATAATGCATCTGTGCCTTTTAAAATGACAACTGGTATTCTGCAGGGAACTTCTCTTGGGCAGTTGTTAGTTTTAATCTATTTGCACTATCTTGATGACATAATTTTCACATTCAAACTGAGAAACCACCATTACACTGATGATTTATTGTACGAGAAACTGCATGGTATCTTCCATTATTAGTTTTCAAAGTCATGTTTAGTAGGTCTGGAAAGAAATGCACAAAGGCAGAGAATTTAGGCTTAGGGAAAGCCTACCTTTTTAAAAACCTTTTAAATCTAGGTTTGCCTAGATTAAACACAGAAGTCAGTCCTCCAGAAGAGAGAGACTGGTTTTGGCCAGAGCATCTCTGTGGTGCTCCCGCTGCCCCCGGTGCTGTCCAAGTTAAGTTAGGGAATGGAGTGGGGAGGTTTATGGGTGTGGGTGGGTGTGAGTGTGTATGAGTGGCAGGGAGATGTTGGGGAGGTATTGGGAGTGGATGGGGTTCTTGGGGGCTATGGGGCATGTGGAGGGGCTCGAGTGGGGGCTGCTACATGCCTGCCTTCCTCAAACAACCCCCAGGGTGCCTGTGGCAGCAAGCAGCATGGCTGTGGCTCTGCTGAAGGCATAGCAGGTAGTGTCACAGTGCTGTATGACCTAGGCTCCTCCACGCTGAATGGACCCAGCCTGGCCCGCTAGTGCACATCCTTGGATGGGCTGGGTCAATTCAGCCTGTAGGAGTCCGGGTCACACAGTGCCACATCACTGCCAGCCTATGCCTGCAGCAGAGCCACAGCAACACTGCCTGCTACTGCTGGGGCTGGGGGGGGGGCAGGCATGTGGCAGGGCTGCGGGGTGGTGAGAGGGTGCAGGAGGACAAGTGGCCAGAGCTGGTGGCGTGCAGTGGGACCCAGCCTGGCCTCGTGCCATGTGACTCACTAGTCCAGCTTTGCACTGGGGTGAGTCGTGCAGCTCCTGTGCAAAGGCACACTAGTTGCACAGCCTGGGGTGGATTGGGCTGGTGGGGCTCATTTTCCATGAGGCTTAGGTGCGCCCACATCCCTCCACACCCACCCACACACCCACCTGCCTTCCCCCACACCTCTTTCCAACCCCTTCTTGCAAACCCCACAGCTCCCCATCACACACCCATCATGTGTGAAGAAAACCAAAAGCACACATTCACATACATAGATATTTAGAATTAATGTTATTATGATTATAGAGACACTGGTAGGCTTCCAAATTGCTTTAACATTGTAAATATATCAATAAAGCATTGTCCAATTGATCAATTTCTCTCTCTCTTTCTCTCTTTCTTTCTCTCTCTCTCTTGGTGTGTGTGTAGAGTGGTCCTTTGTTCTAATTGTGAAAGAACATGGATTTGGGGGTATTTAAAAAAAATGGGTTTTGGCTGCTGCTGCAGCAGTCCAGCTGGCACAAAGGGTAGTGTCTCCAGATACCAGTTGGTTGGGCTCCAGAAGCGCCCGTCTATTTGTAACATTCAAATACTGTGGGCCCTAAGACCCACCCAGCTAACGAGTAGTCCCTGTTGTATTGGGGCTAATGGGTGAATGCTAAAACAAAATACTTGGGACGACTAATGAAAAAAACAGGATAAGAGTGTCATGTGGGTAAAAGAGTAAAAATAAGTGTGCCTGAGGGGGGTAACCTCCAGTCCTCAAAGGCATCCAAGGAGCCAATGCATGCCACCCACTGGTGCTCTGCCTGGAAATGTGCAGGGACAAGTGAGAGGAAAGTGGCCCAACAGTCTCTGGGTACCTTCCTAGCCAGGGCCTCCTTCCTGGTCAAGTACAGGACCCACTTGGCCAGGGCCAGGAGGAGGTTGACCAGGAGGTTTTGGGACTTGGTGGGGCCATGGATGGGGTGGCCAAAACAAACAGGTGGGGGGTGGTGAAATTCTACCAAAACTGCAAGAGGTTCTGGAGGTGGAGGTAGAGGGGCTGAAGCCCAGCACACTCAAGGGTCATGTTTGCCAGCGTCTCCCTCTGCCCACAGAAGGGACAGGAGAGTGGGGTGTCCATGAAGCTTGCCACATACATGCCCGTGGCAATGGCTCCATGGAGGAGCCACCAGCTGAGGTCCCTATTGAATTGTGGGATGACGGTGGAGTATAGGCTCAGCCACTGGGGTGCCTGAGCGCCCCCCCCCCCCCACCCCAGAAGCTCATGAGAGAGAGTATCTCTGAGATGCTTGCTTGGACAGCTTTTTATATTGCTGGGGCCAGCACAGGTGCTGGCCCTGGGCTGTAGCTCCCTCTGGCTGGTGATCTAGGAAGAGCCAGCCAGGGCTATTTTGCTCCAAGTGGCACAACTTTCAGAACAACAAAGTGCATGTCTGGGCACATGTCCTGAGGCAAAAAGCCCCAGCTCAAATTTGCACAACTTCTATTTTAGCTGCTTCAAGCACATGTGCTTGCATGTGTGGATACACCTGGGGGGCTAGAGTCTGGGGCCAGCACCTGTGCTGATGGACATGATCCATCCTGACCAGATGTACATGGTACCCGGATGTTCCATCTTCATCAACCTGTATCTGGAGCTGGTGCACTGGGAGGGCCTGTCTTTCACCCTCCAGTCCCTGGACTAGGAGAAGGCATTTGACAGAGTAGATCATGGGTACCTAACATGCATGCTGCGGGCCTTTGGCTTCAAGCCCCACTTCGTGCAGGCTCTCCAGGTGCTGTACGCCTCTGCAGAGTGTTTGGTCAAGCTCAACTGGACCCTGATGGAGCCCATCCTGTTCAGGAGAGGAGTGCATCAAGGCTGCCCACTGTCAGGCCAGCTGTATGCCTAGGCCTTGGAGACCTTCCTCATCCTCCTACAGAGGTGGGTGGGGAGGTTGATGCGCCAGGAGATGGCAATGTGGCTGATCCAATCAGCATATGCCAACAACATACTCCTCATCATCCAGGGCTCAGGCGACCTGGCACAAGTGAAGGCCTGCCAGGTGTTGTGCTTGGTGGCCTCCTCTGCCCAGGTTCTAGTTGAATTTCACCCCCCACCTTTTTGTTTTTGGTTACTTCATTCATGGCCCCACCAAGTCCCGAAGCCTCCTGGTCAACCTCCTCCTGGCCCTGGTCAAATGAGCCTTGTACTTGACCAGGAAGGAGGCTCTGGCTGGGAAGGTGCCTAGAGTCTGTGGGGTCACTTTCCTCTCACTTGTCCATGCACTTCTATGGGCAGAGCACCAGTGGGTGGTGTCCACCAGCTCCTTGGATGCCTTTGAGGGATGGCGGGTGTGGTGTCTGCTTGGTGTCCCACTCCAAAGCACTTACTTTCACTTTTTGACCCTTTAAGTCCAACATCACTCCTATCCTGTTTTTTTCATTAGTTGTCCCATGAAATCAGTTGCTTTATATGGGAGTTGTTAGCTCCCATATAGTGGGGGCTGCTAGTTTACCAGGTGGGCCTTAGAGCCCATGACTATTTTGAATGGACAAATAGACAGAAGCTTCTGAGGCCTGGTGAATTGGTATCTGGTGACACTACCCCTTGTGCCAACTGGACTGCTGAAGCAGCCCTGAGAGTTCCCTGCACCCTCTACCCACTGCAGCAGTCTGGCAGTGGGGACTTCTGCCTGGCTGTGATTTACTGTGCACCTGCCAGATCTGGATGGGGACTGCACAGCCAGTAGAGGCATCTGCCCCTCTGGGCGACCTGCCAGTGCACTGTGGCTGCAGAGTTAGCCTTTGTGTGGCAGTACTGCCATGTGTGCCCCTGCCCAGCCATTTAGGCACCTATTGCCTGGAAGATGTTTCCAGTGTGGTGGCCTGCTTTGAACTGTCAAAGCATGTCCTCCTGGCCTCATTTGGAAGTACACCATGTGGTTCCATGCACTTTAGGGCAGATGAGGCTGCTCAGACTGAGTGGTGCTCAGCCCTGTGTGACAGTTGCAGTGGCCCCAGCTGCTCGACGGCATGTGGAGCTATGCAGTGCCCTGCCAACCTGGGTGGCACCCGCACAATGGGACAGTGGTGGTGTGGTTGCCAGGTGGCTGGGGCTTGTCCCTGCTGCCTCCATCTGCCCTGAGCAGTGTGTGTGGGCTCTTCCAGGTGTTCCCAGTGGCCCCAACAGCAGCTGCTACTGCCAGTGTATGTGGGGCTTTTTTTTTTTATGCTGGGGTTCTGGGACTGGGTTGGGAAGTGTTAGGGGTGCTTGGGGGGCAGGTGGGGGATGGGGACAGGTGGGCAGACAATTGGTGGGGCTCCGGGGATAGGCATGGGCTGGGGCCAGGGCAGTGATCCAGAGGGCTCAGGGAGCAGGTGGGGATGGGGCTGTGGGAGTCCCCCCATAGTCCTCTCACCCCTTCTCCAGCCCCCTCCCCCTCTACTTACTGGCACAGATCTCAGGTCCAGCTCCTTGAGGCTGGCATGCTGCCTTCCCTCCTGTGGAGGACCTGGGCCTCCAGCTGCTTCAGAGTATGGTCCTGGACTGTGCCCTGCCCCACTTTTTTTCCCTGGGGTATTTTTTGACCTCTGGATATCCAGGAGTCTAATTTTGCCCCCGCACTGCAATGGGGGATTTTTTTTTTGTTCCTGCATGTGCCTCTTGCAGCGTCTCAAAGGGTTTTGAGATGCTGCAAGAGACACATGAACATTCATCTGGATGCATCTACAAATTTTTTTCAGGGGTTTCCCTCACAAACATTTTTCTTTCTTGGTTTCTACTTTTCTGCTCTGTTGCTTTCAGGAAAATAAAAAGCTACATATTTTAAAATACAAGTTTTAAGCCAAGAATTCCAAAAGTGACAGTGTTGTGTTATGCAAATAGCATAAATACCAGCTTTATGTTAGGTAAATAACATCGAAATAGATGTTTACCTATTGCTTTTAATCTTATGAATTTTCTTGCATTTTGCATTGCCTTAAGAAACTCCATTTTGTATTGTTCTGTAGTTTGACATAAGTGCTCGACCTTTTACTCTTTTGTATGCTGTATGGGTGAGTGTGTTTGTGGAAAAGGAAAACATCAGCTGGTGACTGGCTGAAGAATGCAGACAGATAAAAGACCAAACAAGAAGAATCATCCCCAGAACAGCAAGAGAACAACAGAAATCACCCTGTAAGAAAGAACACAGTGATAACCCAGCAAAAGCACAGAGGACTGGGTGAATTGACAAGGCTATAAAAGATGGGGAAAAACAAATTGATTTTGGGTCTTGTTCTGCATGTCATCATGGAGCATCAGTTCATCTGACAAGATGGACTGGCAGGAGCCCGGCTCCCAACTTGTGATCAACTTGGCTGGCCACTAAGTTGATCTGAGCACTGATAAGACTGGTAACATATACCAACGCAGAACAGAAATTGGGGTATGAATGTGGTGTGTGTGTGTGTATTAAGCACTTAACCAATAAACGTGTCACTTTGCCTTATCTTCCTCGTAAGGTCTCACTCATGATTTCAGCAAGTGGTAATTTGTGTAACAGTTGTGCTTAACAGGGGGAGGGAAGGAAAAGGAGAGGAGGGAGTATCCTTATGACAAAATTATTCCTGTGATTAGGTTCTTTGCTGAATCAGATACTTCACTACTATGTTAAAAAACAGTCAAAAGTCTTAACTGTTTGTCATAGGAAGGTTTTTAAAATGAAAAGGATCCCAGAGAATAGGAGTAATTTTCCTGTACTTACCCCAGGAGGAAAGAAGACTGCTGTGGACATTTTCAGAAGCATAGTGAGTTTCTGGAGTGAGTACTCACTTTGGATTGGTGGAAGGCAAGCCATACTTGGTACTTCCAGCCCCAGAAAGGTTCAGCTAGTGACTGACTCCAGCATCAGGAAGCCTGAGACACCAGAAGACTCTCCTCTTGTTGCCCGTCTGAAGTGTTTTTGGTAGCATAGATTTGCTGGGAATAAGGTACAGGTGGTCAGAGGACCACCAATTGAGGAAGCGCCACCACAGGTAACTCAACCAATAGGGGTGTAGCAGATGAGAATCTGCGACTAATAAGTAGGTGCTGGGAAGGGAAGCAGGAAGACCCAGTGGACTTAGCCCTCCCTGAGGGTAGGACTGCTCTCCAGAGTCTTAAGGGACTATATTTGTTTTTTTTCCCCCTTTTTCCATTTTGTTGTTGTTGTTGCTTGCCTCAGTTGAGGGTTTTTTGTTGGTCTGGACTTGAATTCATTTCTGTACCACTAGGTGGGCCCCAAAAGAGGTTTTAGACTTATGGTGGCAGTGGCCTTGCTTAGAACTGGCTCAGGGCAGGACTAGAGTGCTACCAGGTTCATTTCCTTAAACCCTGAAGTCAGGAGATAGAACAGCTTCTGCCTGGGATAAGGGGTTAGCCCTGTGTGATTCACTCTGGAATTGATAACCAAAGGTGTGGTGAGGATGGGGTGTAGGGGAGGAGGAGCCCCATAAAGCAGTCTTGCTGGGTAGTCTGAGGCACTTCTTCCTGGGTAACCAAATCCCAAAACAAAAGAAGAAATACCAAAGTCATGGTGGATGAGAAGGCAACATCAGGGGGTGGCTGAAGGAGGTAACCAGAGCACCTCCTTACTCCAATTATGCATGGGGAGGATGTCAATTTATGAAGGACCTAGGCCTATCATCAACTCTGTTATTAAGCAGAAATACTTTCTGTGTATGGAGGTTTCCCATCTGCCTCTTAACTGCAGCAAAGTTGTAGTTTTAAGAGTGTACTATTTTTTAGTTGTCCAGGAATAACTGTCATAATGATTACAAAGAAAATTAAATTAAAATGTCAGATATTTCACAGCTATGCAGTTCATAAACAGATTATTGTATGTATTTGTAGTTCTGAAACATTAAGGGTATGAACAAGCATTCACAGGATCTGACTTAAGTTTAGGAGGATTATCTTAAGTCTCTTAAACTTAAAGTGGCAGTCACTTGTGCAGGCATTCACTGCTTGCTGGGAGCAGTGCAGGCCCTTGCCAAAGCTGTGGCAAGTGTCTAGGTTTTCCCAGCCTCAAGACCAGACTGTGAATGCATACAGGTGTTAATTAAGCTGAGTTTACCCATTTTAGATTGAGTTTGCACAAGCCAACCTAAAGTTAGTTCACCTCCAAGGTGAACTTATTTTAGATTGCACGCAACATATTTAGGGTGACCTAAGCCCTGAGAACACCTGCACACACATCCATTTAGTTGACCTAATCTTGTTTAGGTTGATCTAAATGTAAAGTTTGTACATAACCCTAATTCCCATTGTTCTCTGTCACCTGGGTTTACTGATTAAACTATATCTCCATGATATACCACAGGTACTCCCTCAAGACAGAAGATGTGGTGCTTTATGTCTATCCTTTCTTATGGATGCATCCAGGTGATATAAAGGGGAATGGGAACACAGGACAACCAGTCTCCTTAAGATAACACAGCAGCATTTCTGAATTGAAACATTTCAGTTCTTGCCGTAAATATTTTAACTTTCAAGCATTCATTATTTCAACAACAAAAACAACAAAGGAAAATTTCTAAAGGAACTAGACTTTTATTTTTAATGCATTCCTTTGGTTGAAATACTCTGTAAAATGATAATAATAATAATTTCAATTAGTTCAAACAGAATATTAATTAAAGCATAAATTTCCAGGAGCAATATCTCCCCTTTGTCATTCAATTAGAAATCTTTACCACTTTCATAGCACTTTCTATTTTGAAAGTACTTTAGAAACAGCAAATAAGTAATTAAATTACCATGGTGTTCTTTTATGAATTGTGTTAAATCAGAGAAAATAAAAAGTAATTCATGCAATTCCATGCAGTGATAAAAAATATATAAATAAAGCTTTGTATAGCATTTTCAAAAACAACTTATGTGTATTTGTTTCAATCCTGAACATTGATAAATTCACCAGTGGGCCATTATATTCTCTACCTACACAAAGATGTTATATATACTCTTTTGATAGGAATATTCTATTAAGCTCTCATAACCTGAAGCATATGCTACTACAGAGTAATATAAAATTTGGAGATTTAAGCATATTATGTTTACAAATTAAATGACAAAATAGGAAAACAAACAGCTTTAAGGGAATTAAAAATCACAGCTGAGAAATAAAATGTAACAAAAACTCTTTTGGACATTGTTGGACATACTGTCTGAAGAAAAATAAATAAAATTGAACTATCATGGTGCTTGTGGTATCAGAACAATGACAGAATTCATTATACACATTTATTTTCAGTAAATTTGGTACAAGGGGAATAAGTAATTTATTGCATCAGTAGTTTGGGGAGGTACTAGTATGTTGAATTAATGGGCCTAACTACAGCTATACATTTTTAAAGAAAATGCTATCTCCTTTTCTTTTTTGCAATCATTTTTCTTGCCTATATACTGCTTCTGAAAGATAATAATGTCATAAAACCTAGGTTATAACAGAAAGGGAAGACTGTATGTCATCAGCCATGTTTTATGGTGTATGTTAACTTAGTCATTGATTGAGCTGACTCGCCTGTGTTCTCTAAAGAAAATTCCCCCCACACCCTCTAAGCCCCCCTCAACATAATTGTAATAATTATAATACATGTGATATTGTTGACATAAAACATGTTCAGGTCTCTGCATGAATATGTTGCTGCCTGCATCTAATAATATCACGGAGAAAAATATGTGTCAGAAATGTATAGAATAAGGTATTCCACATGGTAATGGTTATCTACTGGGGTAAGTGACTAGTCACTGTTTTTTGTCATCTAGAAGGGTCTAAGTTTAGAACAATGTTGAACAGGATTTAATACCATTGACACATGCACTTTAATACCCAAAACACATATTGAAGATGGAGAAGATCATAAGGCCTACCAACCTTCTGTTCTGATCTTTTCTCTTACAGTAAACCTATGCAGATTGAAACTGCCAGCCTGACACTAAATGCTTAATGTTCTTATAATTAGAATATAAGAGGAGGCTACATAATTGAAGATAGCATGCTACAGATAACCTAAAATCAGTTGAAGACATTCTATTGAGGAGGCAAATATAATGAACGAACTAATCATAATCACGATCTTGGCAAGTTGTTCACCAAGAATCTCAAGTGCATTTGATTTAATTACAAATATATTCTAATGATGAATTTGCATTGTAATGTAGAAAGCAAGATTTTTGCATTGGGCTAACAAGTGTGCTTTTGAACTTCATGCAGGTGGTGATGTTAGTTGGCACTTGTATTTCTACTAGACTTCATTGTTGTTAATTACAAGCATGAGCTTTCCATGTGTAGCTTCTCCAAAATGTCTGCCCTGCTATTGTCAGATAGAAGTATTCCCATTAGTTCTGGTCTGGTCCTAAGGGCTCAGCTACCTACAGTATTTGATGCCACTCTTGAGATCTTCTCAGGCAAAATAGCCAACTCAGGGCCTTCTATTTCCTCTTCTGGCTTCTGGAGAAAGAGTAGCCCACTTCTCTGTAGTGCACATACTTCCAGGATGACACCCTTCACTCATATATTATCACAAATCCACCTCTTCTGAAATCATTGCTGCTTGTGTTCATTGTTGACTATCATATGAATGCACAGCATCTTTAACCATGATGTGGTGGCACCTTCTATCCCCCCATATCATATTAAGATTTTTTGGTTTTGCACCTCCCACCCACTCATTGGAGTTGGGAGACCAGGCAGGGTGACCTTTAAAGTACCAGAATTGAGACCACCCCTGTTCCCTAGAAGATGTCTTCAACCTATTCCTCATTTATTTTGGCCCCTCGTCCTCTAATCAGTGTTTTGTCATTGTCATCCGTGGCTTGCAGATAAATATACATCCATGTTGTATTACACTTCTCCTGTTGTCCTACATTATTTTTAAAGCCAATGGGGTTTTTAACTACTTCATTTTTTGACCCAGAGTATTTTTATAGTTCTTTTTACTCTTGGTACCATATATTGTTCAGAATTCACTCAGAGCTAAGGCGTCTAGCAGCTGTCTTCATTTGTTGTCTGTGTTCTAAAACTGAGCAATTACTGCATGACCTGATCCTCTGCACATGAGAGCAACCAGGTTTACCTGACCCATCCCAGATCCTCTTAAAAGGCAGTTTATCATACAGTCTGGTGCACTGTCTACCATTTATGTAACAGATGGGCCAAAACATTTTGCAAATGAAACTATGGACTTTAAAAACCTATATTCTACATGGGCTGAAGATTTGAGTATGGTGAAAATGTTTGGCCTGTCTTAAAAGCCTCTTCTTTTTATGACAAAAATAGCTCAGTAGGGGATTCTTTCTTCTTTGTTTGACAGTAACCCAGTCTTGCACTTGATATTTCCTGTTCTCTCTCTAATTTCTGCTATTCCACTTACCTACAGAAACCTACACTTTTTCAGTGTGCCTCTGTGAGCAGCAAGAAGTACTTGAAGAGAGAGGTACATTTCCAATTTTGTTTTTGGAGGCTATTATCAAATCTTCTCTTCTATTTTTTGTTCTCCAGACTCAATAATACTGTTATTTCCAACCTTTACTGCACAGTTGACTAATTAGATGTTCAGTACATGACTCTGAATCTATAGGCTGGAGTAAAGTAATTTACTCTGTAGCATGACAGTACTTGTATTTACAAGTACTATCCTGCTCCAGAGTGAAAAATGCAGAAGCACATGTGTAGACACTCGGGCATGGGGGCGCTTCAGTGCAGGGACTGGCTGCAGGCTTGCCCTGCAATGAAGTTCCCTCATGCCCCAGCCAGCACCTCTACAGCATGTTGATCCAGAAAGAGTAGCCCTGAGCTTCAAAGTTGACTTCTGGGGCCCCCTGCCAGCTGGGGCTGCTCCGCTCTGGTTCTATATTCTGTGCCTGGGTAAACTGAAGAGCTTATTGCTCCAGAGTTAATTGTCCTTGGGTGCATGTTGCTTAACCCTACTGAAAATCCAGCCCTTAATTCTTCATTATTTTTTACTCTCTATGGCTGTATTTAGATGAAATAAGAGGCATGTGTGCATGACACTTTAAAGTGGGCTAAATGCTTTTCTACCACTTTAACAGTGTTGGCGTTTGCACGCCTCGGCAGTGTATTGTGCATTAATTCCAGCCACTGTAGGAAATTCAGAGGTGTAATGCACCTTAAATGACTTGGGGTGTAGCAAACTAAAACTCCTTCAAGGAGTTTTAATTTGCTGCCCTACAGCTGTGGAGTGAAGCACTGGGTTCTGCAGCTCCATGGCTCTGCAGGAAGACCTGCAGGCAGCCTGGCAGCACCCAGGAAAGCAGGCTCCACCCAAGAAAAGCGGAGAGCCAAGCCTGATCTTTTTTTTCCCTCCCAGGAGCCTGCCTGCCTGCCTGAGCTGCATGGGGGCCTGGTGCTTCCCTCCGCAGCTGTGGTGCCCCCTGAGACCACCCGAGCCGGGTGCCTGCAGGTAGGTGCCAATGGGAGGGGGGTGGGGGGACTGCCGCTGCTATGCAGTGAAGCACCATCCCCTCCATGCACCCTGGGGACCACCCCGCCTGCTGGCAGCTTGTCCTCCCTGCTGGAGAGGCAGGTAAGTCAGAGGGGTGTATGCACGACACGGGGCTTTAATCAGCCCTAAATTGAAGTGGTGTTTTTTAAAACCCACCACTCAATTTAGGTCTCCCATTTCATCTATACATGCCCTATGATGATGTATTTCTCTTTATGGAAAGTCATGCGATTTTATAAGTTTTTGATACTTGATGTTTTCTTTCATGCCTGTGGTCCATAGGAGAAGTGAATATGAGAATTTTTTTTTTTTTCATGAAGAGAGCTGTACTGTTCAAGGTTGCAGAGAAAAGATTAAAAATATAACCTGAATCACATTAGCTCCTAACTTACTGAGAACACCACGTTATACAGACCATATGCATATATAATATACACTGTGTATAACTAGGGCCAGAATATTCAAAATGGCCCAACCCTTGAAGTTGTGGCTTGCTTTTCAAATGATATCATTATGTTGGGCATTGAAGTTTTTATTTTTTCTATTTTTTTTTCCCAGTTAACCCTCAAAATTATTTTTGAAATCTAAATGGTTGCTGAGTTCTGTGAAAAACTGGCCTTTTTGGGGTACAAACAGTTGAAATTCTGAATTGAGATCAATTAAGTAAAATAACATACAACATATACCATTCACATTCCCCTCTCTCTCTCTTTCTCAATTATCTCTTGAATGACAATTCCGCAATTTGGGACTGTTATCTATCAGCTTCCTTTTGAGTCCAATGACCATTACATGATAAGCCACTGTATGGACACTTTTGGAACACTATGCCCCAACCACATCAATTGTACTTCATAGACATGTACTTCCTTACAGTTATAGCTTCATTGCTAGTATTTTTGAAGTTTCCTCCTTTTTCCCATTTTTAAAAGTATATAATATCCTGCTTTCTGTATACTACAAAATAGTCAACTGTGATAGTTAACATCTTACGCTTTATTTTTCAAAAATCTTTGAAAATCAAAATGTGCATAATGTTTACATGATCTACCCAGGTCTTTTCAGCCTCTAGAATTGCATTTGTAATCTTATTTAAATGAAATTTCTCTTGCTTTGAATTGGTTTGGTTTAATGATTTCACTGTTCTGTTCTGGTGCAGTAATTCTAGTAGTCTGAAACACAAAAAGCAAAGGCATTGTAAAAATGAAAAACTTAGGCAGTCTTTTCCAAACTTCAGAAACCAGAATACTTTCTTATTTTATACAGACTGGTGGGACTATCTCTAATCTAAATGTTTCAAATGTAAAGTGATAGCAATTACTGTAGAGAGACAAAGAGTCGATGACTATGTAGGAAAGGGTGACACAAACGGGACGTCATTCTCCCCCTGTACTCGGCCTTAGTGAGGCCGCAGCTGGAGTACTGCGTCCAGTTTTGGGCTCCACAATTCAAAAAGGATGTGGAGAAGCTTGAGAGAGTCCAGAGAAGAGCCACGCGCATGATCAGGGGTCAGGGAAGCAGACCCTACGATGACAGGCTGAGAGCCCTGGGGCTCTTTAGCCTGGAAAAGCACAGGCTCAGGGGTGATCTGATGGCCACCTACAAGTTTATCAGGGGTGATCACCAGTATCTGGGGGAACGTTTGTTCACCAGAGCGCCCCAAGGAATGACGAGGACGAATGGTCAGAAACTACTACAAGATCGTTTCAGGCTGGACATAAGGAAGAATTTCTTTACTGTCCGAGCCCCCAAGGTCTGGAACAGCCTGCCGCCGGAGGTTGTTCAAGCGCCTTCATTGAACACCTTCAAGATGAAACTGGATGCTTATCTTGCTGGGATCCTATGACCCCAGCTGACGTCCTGCCCTTTGGGCAGGGGGCTGGACTCGATGATCTTCCGAGGTCCCTTCCAGCCCTAATGTCTATGAAATCTATGAAATATAAAATTACCAACAGCAAGGGATACAATATTCATGCAGAAGATAAGTAACTTTGACACTGAAATGGGTGATGTGTCTCAATGAGGTGCTGTTGAGAGAAACTGTGCTAGGAATGGTACGATGTTGACTTGTTTAAATGTTGACCAATTCCAGTATGTTACTGCTTATGAACTGTAGAAAGGCTAAATGTCTGGGAGGAAAATGGGGAGGTATAAAAGTCTAAAAAAACCCACTTGATATCCTCCACAGATAGTAATAACTTAATCCTTAGATAGGACTGACTGCCCTTAAGCGTCTATTATTCAAATCCAGTGTGGCCCTGTCTTCCCTTAGTGGTGGATGGGTAACATATACATTTGTAGATATAGGCATTAGATTAGCTAGTCTGATGCCCTGTATAACAGTCAGTTCTAGAATGGTATTAGGTCTTGGAGGAAATGTATCCTATGCATTCCATAGCATGATTCAGAACTTAAAATTTAGAACTTAGAGTCCTTCTCTTGTGTTAGAACAATCTAGCCCAGCTCAGTCAGTTGTTCTGAGCAAATCATTCAGCCTCAGTAGCAACATAGAAAAATAGGAAAGTAGGGTTAGAAGGAATCTTACAATGTAATTTAGTCTAACCCACTACTCAAGGCAGGATCATCGCTGGCTAAACTATAACAGCCAAATGTTAGGCCTGTGCGAATAGGGAACTATTTGATTCAGATCTGGATTCAGTTGATTTGGATGCCTGTGATTCAATTCGGAGCTCTGAATTGGTTTTCTGCTTCGATTCGCCCGAATCGGCTCCGAAGCTTTGGAGCCGATTCAGAGATTCAGCCATAGAGTGTAAAGGGGAATCAATGAAATAGCTATAACTTTGTCATTTTTTGGATGATTCAGATGAAACTTGCAGGGATGGTAGCCTCTGCTAAGAGCATGAAGCCTTCCAAGTTTCAAGATGATAGATACAGGGGTTTCTGGAAAACTGCACCTCAAGTTCCTGAAAGCAAAACTTACGTCACATGTCACCTCAAACTGTTGACAAGCAAAACTCGTGACATAGGTGACACTGTGTGTGTGTTAGCGCACAGGGGGTGAAAACTGCAGGCCTTCTAGGCACTGCTGCAGCCACAAGGCCTGTCAGATGTCAAGGAGATAGATGCAGGGGGATTCTGGGTTCTGGGGCCCTGCACCTCTGGCTGCTAACAGGCAAAACTTGTGACATGGGTGCTTGTGCGACTGTGTCTTGCTTAGGGTGCAGGGGGGTCCTGCATGGAAAGAATAGTAAAGAAGCCAGAGGTTGGCCTGGCATGCAATGCAGGCAAGAAAGCCAGTCAGTAAAAATGGAAATGGAGGCATCAGGGGGTGAGGGACAGGCTGGGGTGGGAGGGAAGTGGGATGTAGCAGTGCAGGTAAAAGTACAGAGGCACCTGGGGAGTCAGATTTCTGACAGGTTGCAATGTGCCAGAATTCCACTATCTAATCTATATTGAGTCCATGAGTTTCTGTACCTACTACCTAGGAGGATGATGAAGTGCAGTTCATAGGTCCAGCTGTGAAAAGTGGTTCTTCTCCTGCTGGCTGGTGATGCAGTTAGTGCCCTCTCCAGCTGAGGGTGGGGCATTACCTGGCTTTAAAAAAAAATCAAAACAAGAAATCAGTGCAGATAGAGTTAGGAGGGTGGCACTCAGTCCATTTGCAGGTGGAGCTTGGGGAACCCCAGCAGCAGGAGGTTCTCCTTCAAGAACACCAGCTGCTCCACCAAAGCAGGATCCAAGCAGGTATGGTGGGGTGTCACAACATCCCCATCAATACTGAACACCCTCTCTCTTCGAACACTGGTTGGTGGACAGGACAGGTGTAGCCGGGCAACCATGTTCAGGTCCTGCCACATCTGGCTGTGGCTTGCCCAGTAGTTCAAGGGGTCGCAGTCCAGTGGCTCCACATCCTCAGTGAGATAGGTAGCCACCAAAGCCTTGGCGCTACCTGCCTGAGGCTGGGATCTGGTGAGTTTGGACCCCAGCATTGAATCCATGCTTATGGCCCACATTGGCAGTGGCTGGCATGGAGGAGACTGGCTGGTGCTGGTGCCGGTGCTGGGAGTGCTGGCATGGGAAAGTAGATTCCCCTCTTCCACATCCCCTAGTCTCTGCACTTTGGCCTCCCTGATTTTGTTGACCAGCACCTGCATCCAGTGATTGAGGGTTTTGGTGCTGCCAGTGCACATGCTCCCCTTCACCCTCGGGTCACACATGCCCACCAGCATGTGGACTGTACTGGGACAGAAGGGATCCAGCCATCTCCTGATGCCCTCCTTTAAGCACCTCACCAGTGCCTGCACGTCTGATGACAGCAGCCTGCCCCAGCCAGAAGCATTGATCTCCTGGAAGCTCTCCATTTGGTTCTCCAGTCCCCTCAATGTGGGGATCACCTGGCTGAGGAGGGCAGGCATCACCAGCACTAAGGGTCTCAGTGGCCTCAAGGAAGGGCTTGAGGACCACCAAGATCTGGGAGATGGTACCCCACTCAGCTCTGTTCAGGGGACCACTGATCCCAATCTCCCCAAGCAAGGCCATCTCACAGATGGTCTTCTGTTGCTCCACCAGCCTTTCAAACATCAGGTATGTGGAGTTCCACCAAATCTCCACATCCTGTATGATTTTGTGCTGTGGGATGCTCAGCTCTGCCTGTTTCTTGCCCCCCTTGATGCTGTGGTGGAAGTAGCCTGCCACCTTCCTGCATTTTGAAATCACCTGGCTTGTAGTGGTAATGGTGGCGGTGCCATCACCAGCAGCCCTGTCCCCCTCCAAGGCATCCCTGACTATGAGGCATAGCCTGTGTGCCACACAGTGGATGCCAACAAAGTTAATAGATTTCATAGATTTCATAGACATTAGGGCTGGAAGGGACCTCAGAAGATCATTGAGTCCAGCCCCCTGCCTGAAGGGCAGGAAGTCAGCTGTGTTCATAGGATCCCAGCAAGATAAGCATCCAGTTTGCTCTTGAAGGTGTTCAATGTAGGCGATTGAACCACCCCCGGTGGCAGGCTGTTCCAGACCTTGGGGGCTCAGACAGTAAAGAAATTCTTCCTTATGTCCAGCCTCAAACGGTCTTGTAGTAGTTCATGACTGTTCGACCTAGTCGAAACCAAAATTTGGCATCATGGAAAGCCTTCACCATATTGGCTCCATTTTTGTTGACCATGAACCCCTGGGTGAGCGTGGCCTGCCCAACAAGCCACCCCTGCACCATGTGGTTTATGGCCCCCATGATCTCCCTTGCTGTGTGGGACTCATCTAGCACCTCAGCTTGGAGGAGAGCCCGCCAACAGTCTGACTGATTGCACCAGTGCCCTGTGAGAGAGAGGTATGTGTGATCGCCACCCCAGCTGCTCCAGATGTTGGAGATGAAGTGCAAGGATACCTGTGGCCCCACCTTACACAGGTCCTCCCTCAAGTACTCCCTGCATGCCTCATACAGGGAGGGCACCACTGTCCTGCTAAAGGTGGTGCATGCGGGCATTTTGTAAGATGGGGCCAGAAATGCTATGAGCTGCCTGAACCCTGGCTGCTCAACTAGGGAGAAGGGCTGGCTATCCAGAGCAAGCATCTACCCAATGGTCTGGGTGATCTCACTCACCTTTGCAACTTGCTCTGCTCTGTCTACAGCTTTCCCCCACTGGTCCAGGGTGCCCTGCCTCTGCTTTGGGGGCAAGGGGGCTTTGGAGTGAGTGGGGGACTTCCCTTTCAGCATGCTCACACTGGTGCCAGGCTGAGCAGGAAGAAGGGCAAGGGGGTGCTGCCTCCTGAGATGCAGCAGCATTGTCATGGTGAAAAAGTGTTTCATGTCCTTGCCCTGGCTGATGTGCCATCAGCAGTGCTGACAGATAGCAAACCTGGGATCATCTGCCAGCTCAAAATGCCCCCTCACTATGCTACTTGCCTGCTTCTGGGTTGATGGTGAGGTTGCTGCCTTATCCACTTCTTAGCAGGCTGAGGCGCAACAGCAGGAGGAGCTGCTTCAGCAGAGCCACTTGCCTCCAAAATCTCAACCTCCTCTGAGGTGTTGCTTTCTGGAAGAGACCTGGATCTAGGGGAACTTTGAGGTGTGTGGAGCAGAAACTCTGATTCCCCCTTGGTCCTCAGCCAAAAGCAGCTAGTGATTCTGTGATGGGCTAGCTGGCAGTGACCTAGCCCAGGGGTTTTGAAAGGGCAAAAGATGATTGGAGGACTTGGGATTCCCTTTCCTCACCAATCAGGCCCCTGATTGGCCCCTTGGATCACCTGGAGGGGGATAAAAGGGGCAGCATGGCTGACTCAGGGGGAGACCAGCGAGGGACCATGAGGAAGGAGCTTCAAAGAGCTGAGCCAGCGGGGCAGAAGCAGTTGCCCCAGAAGAGCCTGAAGGAGCAGGACCTGCAGGCGGCAGTTGGACCCTCAGCAGCATGGCGTGTGGCTGGCAGGAGAGGCTTCCTGCTGGGATCCAGGATCCCCTACAACGTGGAGCCTTGTAGTTTCTCTAGTTAGTCTGTTTCAATGCTTGACTGAGGTACTAAGAAAATGCACAGTAGCCTTTCTTAATGCATATTAACCAAATAGCATGAGACACTTTTACATGGGCTCTAGGTGTGGGAGGGATAGTGCTTTAATTAGAGCAGCTCCAAGAGTAGCTCTAATTAAGATGCCACTGTCATGCATCAGTGTTCCCACACTTAAAAATGGCAGTGGGGGTGCTTGAACTAAAGCTTGTTTGATGAGTGCACATTCCGATGTGCTGGAATTCCCAGCACTGGGAACAGAGCCTGGCTGTGGGAGCTGCTTCCGCCAGCTAGGCTGAGATCCCCAGCACTGGACACTGAGTCCAGTGGTGGGAGGTGCTTCCCCCTATTGGGCTCAGTTCCCAGCAGCCCTGGGGAACTGAGCCTGGTGTGGGGAAGCACTTCCTGCCACCAGGCTCAGCTCCCAGCAGCTCCCAGCTCCGTGGAACTGAACCCAGTGGTGGGAGGCAGAGTCCAGTGCTGGCTCTGCCTTCCTTCTGGCACTGGGCTGAGCTCCATGGGGCTGGTGGAGCTGATCGGAGCACAGCCTAGTGGTGGGAGGTGGGTAGAGCTGGTGCTGTGCTCTGATTGGCTCCACCAGCCTCACAGAGTGCAGACTGGAAGCAGGAGGCAAGGAGAACCAGAGCTGCACTCCCTGCTGGGCTGAGCCACATGGGGCTGCGAAGCTGCTTTGAGCTCAGCCCTGACTCTCCCCTGCCTCCCACCACCTAGCTGGCTGCTTTGAAACTCAAAACATTTCAAAACTTTCAAAGCATTTTGACTGGCCTCATTTTGTTTTGAGGCTGTTTCAAAGCCCTTAGTTTCATTTCAGTTTTGTTGTTTTGAGCTTGAAACGAGTCGAAACAGCATTGAAATGAAACAGCCCACAAAGCTTCACATAGCCTAGTAAAAAGGAGTTTACTCAATGCTAACCTTGAGACAGGAAATTCATGCTAGCTGTTAAATGCCAGCACGCTGCATCCAGTAACAATTTCTGCAGACATTCTCTGTGTCTGCATGGTGAACACTCATCTGTACAGTAAAATGGCACACTCGGTGTCCAGTCAGTTTGTTGGAAAAGTGAGGTAGCATTTTGCCAGGGCATACAGATGTGGAAACCAGTCACAGAGTCCCAAAACACAGGCACAGGCATCTGGCACTCTTTGACAGAATTAACATAAGGAGCATGTTCGTTGTCATGCTCTTCCTGCCATCCAGGGCTTGATTTCGTTATCTGAGGGTCACAACTCAGAACAGACACCTGGTTGGCATCCAAATTATGAACAGCACTAAGGAAGAAGGCAACTAGTTGTCTAAGCCATGGTGGCAATGACAGGTTATACCTGCAGTACTAGTTTAACTTAACAGCTATTGCCTAGAATAAATCACTTTGTTGGGTTTCATGAGGGCAGCTTGACAGTTCTTGCAATGCACTGTCTTCAACCCAATTTATCAAATCCATCAGCTTGCTATGTGCGTGGTGGAGCATAGCCTAAGTCAGACTATCAAGTCAGCTTTCAAACTGTGTTGAAAGCTTCATGAACTGGGTGGCATTTTCAGCTACAAACATTACTTGATCTTGAATTTTGCTCTGTTTTAAGAGATCATGAAGCAAAGGCATGCACTGTGTGCTGGGTGTGATTTCCAGCTTCTCGCTCACAAAATGCTGGTAGACTGCATATTCTTGGCAAGGTAATGGATCATGTTGAACCATGAATTCTGCCTTGTGAGCACAGGCTCTGGTGACAGCAACACAGTTGCATGTAAGTCTCCATTTTTACTGCTGAGAGACTCCCTGTACCTGAGCTTACTGCCTGCAGAATGCTTGAAGGCTTTCTTGAAGGAGGACACCAAGCTATCCACTTTGGGGAATATCAGATGTCAGTTACTAAAGACAGAATGTGCACATTGCAGGTGACATAAATTGTGTTGGGCGGCATGTCTTTTGTTGGACAGAAATGCTGAGATCTTATTAAATTCTAAGCTGTAGTTGACAACTGCCTTCACTGTGGCCTGAGACACTGTAGAAAAATTGACAGATGTGAGGTCGACTGGCTGTTTGGAAAAAAAAGGCAGGACCCAGTCTGTCCAGATCCTCAATACAAATAAAATGTGCAGCACACAGTTATCTTGAGGATCAGTGGCTTCATCAGCCAGAATGGAGAAGGATTCATACACTGCCAGTGCAGACTTTGCAGACTATATATGTGAAGCAATCATTGCAGGGAGATAGTCTTGGTAAAGCTTGTTTGCATGTGGAAAACTGCCAGCATTTGGCACATTTTGATTCAGGTACTCCCTTAAGTTAGAGTGATCAAGTTTCTCCAGCAGGATGCTCACTCCACAAAAGCCTTCATGAGGGAAAATGCCTGCTTTCAACTTGCCAAGCTACTTTCCATACTTCTTTTAAAAAGTGAGAGCACAGTTGCTTGTTTCTTGCTCTGACCTTCAGCCTCTGCAACAGCCATTCACTTCATGCATACCGTAGACTCTAAGGCCACATCCAGATGAATGAGCATGTGCCTATTGCAGTGTCTCAAAGCAGTTTGAGATGCCACAAGAGGCATGCTAGGAACAAAAAAAAAAAAATGGTCCCCGTGGGACTCTAAATTTGATACTGGGAAATCCTGGTATCAGAAAAAAACCCAAAAAACCCCACACCGGAAAAAAAACCAAACAGCATAGGGTGTGCTCTTGGACCACGCCTGGAGGCAACTGGGGGCTGAGTCCTCCAAGGAAATGCTCTGGCACTTGGACAGAACATCTATATGGCTGCCCCATACCCCTGCTGCTCCAGCACACTGCCTCAGCATGCTGGGGAAAATAGAAGAGGGGCAAAGCTACACCAGTGGCTTGGACCCAGGCTCTGTCCCTGGTAAACAGGAATGTGGGAACAGGGAGAACTGTGAGGCTGGGGTGACTGCTCGGGAGGGATGGGTCCTGAACCACTCCCCACATTACACACAGACCCTCCACAGCAGCATAGTTTCATAGTACCTAGGGTCACGAGGGACCTGAACAGACCATCTAGCCTGACCCCCTGCCATAGGCAGGAATGAAAGACCCCAGACAGGTGATCGTCCAACCTCTTCTTGAATATGCCCAAGGTAGGGGCGAGGACCACTTCCCTGGGAAGTTGGTTCCAGATTTTGGCCACCCTAACTGTAAAATATTGCCTTCTGATCTCTAACCTAAACCTATTCTCCATCAGCTTATGACCATTGTTCCTTGTCACCCCAGGTGGTGCTGGGGAGAAAAGAGCTCTTCCTATTTGCTGTTGATCCCCCTTGATGAGCTTGTAGGCAGCCACCAGGTCCCCCCTCAGCCTCTTCTTGCTGAGGCTGAACAGGTTCAGGTCCTTCAGTCTCTCCTCATAGGGCCTGTCCTGCTGCCCTCTCACCAAGCGGGTGGCCCTCCTTTGAACTCTCTCCAGGTTGGTCACATCCCTTTTGAAGTGCGGTGCCCAGTACTGGATGCAGTACTCCAACTGCGGCCTGACCAAAGTCGCATAGAGGGGGAGTATCACCTCTCTGGACCAGCTTGAGATGCACCTTTGGATGCATGACAAGGTATGGCTGGCCTTGCTGGCTGCGGTCTGGCATTGGCGGCTCATGTTCATCTTGGAGTCAATAATGACTCCGAGATCCCTTTCCGTCTCTGTGCTTTCAAGAAGGGAACTCCCCAGCCTGTATGTATGCTGTGGATTCCTTCTCCTGAGGTGCAGCACCCTGCATTTTGTCTACATTGAACCCCATCCTATTCTCGTCTTCCCACTTTTGTAGTCTGTCTAAATCTAGTTGCAGCCTCTCTCTCCCTTCGAGTGTGTCCACCTCGCTCCACATCTTAGTGTAATCAGCAAACTTGGACAGTGTGCTTTCCATCCCCTTGTCCAAGTCGCTGATGAAGATGTTAAACAGTGCAGGCCCAAGGACTGAGCCCTGGGGTACCCCACTGCTCACATCTCACCAGGTTGAGTACAACCCATCCACCACTACTCTCTGTGTGTGCCCCATCAGCCAATTTTTTACCCATCCAACTGTGCAGGCATCAATGCCGCAGTCACGTAATTTATTGATGAGGATGGGGTGAGAGACAGTGTCAAAGGCCTTCTTAAAGTCTAGAAAGACTGTCCACAGCAACACCATCATCCAAGGATTTAGTTACTTGGTTGTAAAAGGCAATCGGGTTGGTCTGGCAGGACCTGCCTTTGGTGAAGCCATGCTGATTGCTCCTGAGCATGATCTCCCCTGCAGGCCCCCACAGATGTGCTCCTTGATGATCCTCTCCAAGAACTTCCCGAGCACCAAGGTGAGGCTTACAGGCCTATAATTACTTGGGTCCTCCTTCCTCTCCTTCTTAAAAATAAGGACCACATTAGCCAGTTTCCAATCCCCCGGCACCTGGCCAGATGACCACGAATGCTCATACAGCCGGGCCAAGGCTCCACGATGACCCCTGCCAGCTCCCTCAACACCCTTGGGTGGAGGGCATCTGGACCTGCAGATTTAAAAATGTCTAGCCCTTCCAGAAGATCCCAAATTACATTTGCACTGACTAAAGTCTTGATAGATCTATCCCCAAGATTGTTCCGACCTCTGGTAGGTGGGATATCCCGGTCCCTGTTCAGGAAAACAGAGGCAAAGAACTGTTAAAAATATCAGCTTTCTTGTCTGGCGTGGCCACCAGATTACCGTTTGTGTCTTGCAGGGGCCCTAGATTGCCTGGTGCCCTCTTCTTGCTTCCAATGTACTTGAAAAAGGACTTTTTGTTGTCCTTAATTCTGGACGCTAGCTTGAATTCCATCTCTGCCTTGGCCTTCCTAATAGCCCTCCTACACTCCCGGGCCGAGGAGAAGTACTCCTCCTTGGTGATAGTTCCTCCCTTCCACTGGTTGTACGTCTCCCTTTTAGTCCTCAGGCATTGCTGAATGCCCTTGCTGAGCCAAGCGGGTCTTTGAGCACTCTTACCCCCCCGCCCCTTGAGCACTCTTGCATCTCTCAGGGACTGTTATTCTTTGGGCCTGGAGGTTTGCCCCCGTAAGGTACAACCATCTCTCATGGACTCCCATCTCCTCTACCTTCTGGGCCCTTAGTGCCTCCCCCACTAGTCTCCTAAGCTCATTGAAGTTGGCCCTTCTGAAGTCAAGGGCTTTAGCCTTGGTGTGAGCCCTAGACACCCTGCATTGGATAGTGAAATCAAGCAGGTGATGATCGCTATTGCCCAGGTGGTCAAGGACCTGCAGTCCCCTCACCAGGTCATCCCCCTTGGCCAGGACCAGGTCCAGCAAGGCGTTACCCCTAGTGGGGCTGTGCACTTCCTGGATAAGGTGAAGGTTCTGTAATACAGCCAGGAACCTACGCGAGCGGTCAGACCTGGCTGTCTGCTCCTCCCAGCAAATGTCTGGGTAGTTTAGGTCACCCATGACAATAACATCCCTTGACCTAACTGCCTCCATAAGCTGACTGGAGAAGTCCTGGTCTAGCTCTTCCCCCTGGTTGGGTGGTCTGTAGTAGACACCCACCATAAGGTCCCTTTCACCATGCCCCCCTTATAGTTTGACCCATAGTGTCTCTGCCCGGCCCTCCTCTAACCCGAAGCTAATCCTTGATGAAGTGAGGTGCTCTTTGACATAGAGCACAACCCCACTACCTTTCCTCTCTGTCCTGTCTCTTCTATATAGGGTGTGCCCCCGAATGCCCACTGCCCAGTTGTAAGTAGGGTTCCACCAGGTTTCTGTGAGCCCTACTAAGTCTGGGTTCTTATTTGCAATCAGGAGGCATAGTTCCTCCTGCTTACCCGCCATACTACGAGCATTAGTGTAGAGGCACCTGAGGCCTCTTGAGGGTGCTCGTGCCTTCCTCCCACTCCCAGGACAGTTGTGGCCCCCTACTCCTCGGATGTTGATACTCACCTGTGCTTCCCTTCCTCTTGTCACTCTGCATGCTGGTGAAGCATCCTCTCCACTCAAAGTGGCCTTTTCCCCCAGCGAAGCTAGTTTAAAGCCCACCGTATGAGATCAGCCAACATAGAGGAAAAGATACGTCTGCCATTAGGGGAGAGGTGAAGCCCATCCCACCCCAGCATGCCTTCCTTACAAAAACATGGGTCATTGTCAAAAAACCCAAAGCCTGCCTCATGGCACCAGCTCTGAATCCACCAGTTAACCACGTCAATGCAGGCCTCATGACGCCTACCCCATCCACTTACTGGAAGAATGGAGGAAAATACCACCTGCACTCCTGTCCTCTTCAGCTGGTGTCCCAAGGCCTTATAGTCCTCCATGATGTTATCCAGTTTGCCCTTGGATGCATCATTTGTACCCACATGGACCACAACCAGTGGGTAGTAGTCAGAGGGCTTGATGATTTTAGGGATGGTCTCTGTGACATTGTGAATCCTTGCTCCAGGCATGCAGCAGACCTGCCGTGTTCAGGGCTCCAGGCGACAGATTGGACCATCGATTCCCCTCAGGATGGAGCAGCAGTAGCGGCCATTGGGATGCTCATGGCCCGCTGTTGGCAGAGACCACTGGTGGTGCTGTTCTACCTTAGACCCAGCACCTACACCTGGTGCTGGCCTGGATTCTGGTGTGTGCCCTTGAGCAGGACCGGGCCACTCTTGCTGTCACTCACAGCTCCTGGCAATGCATGCAGAAGCTGTGAGCCCTCAGGCCAGGCTGTGTCCTTCCTGCATGGAGCCAGCCTGGCTTGATGGTGTGTGGGGCACATGGGGCCAGGACTCAGCCCAGCCTGAGCATGAATAGCTTCTGTGTGCAGTGGTGAGAGCCAGGGGTGACAGCAAGAGAGGTCTGGTCCTGTTCGAAGGCACCCACCAGTGGCTGGGCCAGCACCAGGTGTAGCTGCTGGATCTGAGGCAGCACCTCACCAGCGGGGGTCTCTGCAAACAGTGGGCCATGAGCACCCAGACGGTCACTGCTGCTGCTGCATGGGGGCTGTGCACCATGTGCAGGGTGAGCAGGGAAGGGGAAGCCACACCTCCCAAGCAGTCCCCCCTACCCCAACAATCCTCCCCACCCCCAGTCATTCCCACCCCCACAGTCCCTGTACACCCATACAGTCCTTCCACACAATGCACCCACAAACCCCCCCCCCACAAGCTCCCAACCAACATACCCACCCACAAACTCCACAGCCCTGCCTACAATCCACTCACAAACTGCACACCCCATAAAACCTGCACTCAAGTCCCACCCCCCCCAGAAACCTCACCCTCACAAATCTTGTATGCCCCTTTCTCCCCAAACACGACATCCCCCACAAATCTCACACCCTGCATCCTCAGCCGCCAGACAGGATGGGACCTGCTTATGGGAGCTGTAGCTACAGGGGAAACTGCCACACTGCAGCCTGCCCTGTGCCCACACCAGTGCTGGGACATGTATCCCTGCTTGTTAGAGCTTCTGATCCCAGAAACCGCTTGAGGGGTGTGATGGGCTGGGGAGAGTGGTGGCGGTGGCAGCAGAGATATGTAAGAGAGACAGAGAGGGATCAGGGATGTGGGGGGGAGGTGCTGCGAGTAGGAGAGGTCACCAGAGCCAGGCTAGAGCACCCCTGCCTCCTAGAGCAGCCTGGTCAGGGTGAGGCCAACCTGGAAGGGAAGGGATTTGCCCAACCCAGTCCCTAAGCCCCAGTTGAGGGCTTCCCAGGAATGCCATGCATATCACTGGGGCTTGGGCACAAGCATAGGGAAAAGAACAGTAAGGGTTGGCACTGTTCAGAGCCACAAGACAGCTGGTGAGACAGCTGCAACTGGACTCATGCCCTGGTGCTGGAATGGAGCTGCATCTGGGAGGGAGCCAGTGGTGGCAGGCAGGGGTTGTGGGTCAGGAGTGAGGGGCACTGGCTGGGTTGTGGGTTGGGAGTGAGGGGCAAGGGTAGGGCCAGGGCACCAGCACATCAGTGCTGCCCAACACCCCACATCTTAGTCAGCAAAGGGGGTAGGAACAGCCCTGATTTTTCTATGACAAAAATACCAAAAGCAAACAGCAAAGTGTATAGCTATTTAGAATGTATTATGATGATAGAGGCACTGATAGGTTTCCAAACTGATTTAAAATTGTAAATATATCAATAAAACATTGCCCATGTGATCTCTCTCTCTATAGTGGCATTTCAGAAGACCATGGATTTTGCATATTATAATGAGCCTATTTGGGTTTTTTAATCAGATAATTTGCAATTTTTAAACAGATCTTAAGCAGGATCTGTGCTGGTGAGGCAAGTGGTGGAGTCTGGGCAGAGGTGCCTGCCTAAGACCAGCACTGGGGATCCAGCTGGAAGGCAGATGAGGTGGATAACCTCCTGGTCATTTGGAGCCAGGAGAACATGCTTTGACAGTTCAAAATGAACCACTGCAATGAGCACATTTTCTGGGCAATACCTGCCAAGATGGCAGACATGACAGCATTGCCACTTGAAGGCCAACTGTGCAGCCACAGCCCACTGGCAGCTGGCCCAGAGGTGCAGGAGGCTCTGCTGCAGTGTGCACAACATAGCTCAGGCAGCCCTGCAGTCCCTGCATGTGTCTGGGAGGCATGCAGACATGGGGATGAAAGTCCAAGGGGGCAGATGCTGTTGCAGGTGGCAGCAGGTCACAGCCAGGCAGCAGGCCCCACTGCCAGACTGCTGCAGTGAGTAGAAGGTGCAGGGGCCATTCTAGGTTAGGGATGCTGCAGCAGTCCAGCTGACACAGGGAGCTAGTGTCTACAGATACCAAGTGGCCAGGCTTTAAAAGCTCCTGTCTAGGCCAGGCCCACTTAGTTAACTAATAGCCTCCACTGTGTGGGGCCAAAGGTTGAAAGATATGTTTGTTTGTTTTTTTAGGATGGGACAACTAAGAAGGAAAGGGGTAGGAGTGACATGGGGGTCAAAGGTTCAAAATGTGAAAAGAAGTTCTGCAGAGGGGGGCACTGAGCAAAGACCCCTGGGCCACACCCACTGGTCTTCAAAGGCATCCAAGGAGCTGGTGGGTGCCGCCCATTGGTGCTCTGCCAAGAACTGTGCATGGACAAATGAGAGAAAAGTGGCCCTGGAGTCTCCAGGCACCTTCCTGGCCACAGCTTCCTTCCTGGTAAAGTACAGGGCCCACATGGCCAGGGCCAGGAGGAGGTTGACCAGGGGGTTTTGGGACTTGATGGGGATGTGGATGGGGTGGCCAAAAACAAAAATGTGGGGGGTGAAATTCAACCATAACCTCAAGAGGAGGCTCTGGAGGTGGAGGGGGTTCAGCCTGGTGCACTTAAGGGTCATGTGCACCAGGGTCTCCCTCTGCCCACAGAAGGGGCAGGAGACCAGGGTGTCTATGAAGTTTGCCACATACACACCCATGGTGATGGTTTCAGGGAGGAGCCACCAGATTAAGTCCCCAGTGGCTCATGGGATGAAAGTAGAGTAAAGATTAGGCCACTGGGTTGCCCCAGCCACGCCCTTACCAAACCAGACCCACCACTTGGTGTCTAGGTGGGACACGATGGTGGCATGATGGATCATGCAGCACACAGACATGTAGAGATGGCAATGATGGACATGGAAAAGTGGACCAGTCTGGTGTCCTCCAGTAAGATCAGGTGGTGAAGCAGTGAGCAGCAAGGCCAGGTGAGCCATCAGCCCCACAACAAACTCCAGTGGGCTGGAGGACACAGGTGGGTGGGGACTGTCACTGTGCAGGACCTGGTCAACAAAGGCAAGGGCATCAGAAGATAGGGCAGATTTCACTTCCTCGACCAGATGGTAGGTTGCATGTGTCATGGGTAGACCCATGCACCAGGCCAGCACTGTGGGATCCACCCAGTCTTGCCTGTCACAGTCCTGTTGGTCTCTGATACAGGTGAGACCAGCCAGGATAAACCTCTGTCACAATTGGGCCAGAGACCAGCCTCCACGCCCAGAGGAGGTCCTGGTAGAATTCTGGAATCCTTCACAGGTCCTGTAGCGAGAAACCCTGCAGGCTGAGGAGCTGTCAGTCATATCAGAACCCCCATAAGTGGTGGAGGAACGTGCGCCCCAGGTGGCCCCCTGCTGCATGGCCTGAAGGTAGAATGTCAGGACCTGGCTGTGCAAGGAAACCAGGCCTTGGTCACCCTCCCACAAGGGGAGGCTCAGGACTTCTGCAGGGACCCAGTTCCATCCTGATCAGAATAACTCTAGTGCCCATCTCTGGAGCCCTGCCAGGATGTCAGGGGGCGCAGGCAGGGTGTGTAAGTGGTGCCAGAGCATGAACAGGACCAGCTGCTTCAGCACCAGCACTCTCCCACACAGGGGGAGAAACCTCAGGAGCCCTGCCCATGCCTGGAGCCACTCCACCACCCTTGCCTCCAGCTGGTGCCAGTTCTCTGGTGGGGAGGGGTCTATGGGGCACAGGTAGAATGTCCAAGTACAGCTGTGAACCCATGCTCCAGCAGATCCTGAGAAGCACAGGAGTGAGCCCACCTTCCACCCATCACCCACCACCAGGCAAAAGCTTATGACCCAGTTGACCCAGGCAGATGCTGCTGCAGAGTACAATGCCTGGCAGGCCTTCACTTGCACCAGGTAACGTGAGTCCTGGACCATAAGGAGCATGTCATCGGTGTACACTGACAGGACCAGCCACACCACTGGTTCCCAGAGCATCAACCCCACCACCTGCCTCCGCAGGACAATGAGGAAGGTCTTTAGGGCCAAGGCATACAGCTGGCCTGACATCAGGCAGCCTCAACACACCCCTCTCATGGATGGGATGGGCTCCATTAGGGTCCAGTTGAGCTTGACCAAACATTTTGCAGAGGCGTACATCACTTGGAGAGCCCACACAAAGTGGGGCCCAAAATCAAAGGCCCACAGCATGCCTGTGAGGTACCTGTGATCCACTCTGCTTTCTCCTGGTCCATGGATAGGAGGGCAAAAGACAGGCACTCCCAGTGTGCAAGCTTCAGAAGGTCCTGAACCAGGTACAGCTTGTCAAAGATGGAAAGTCCGGGGTCCATGTACATCTGGTCAAGATGGATCACATCCATCAGCATGGACTGCAGGCACAGTGAGATGGCCTTGGCTGTCACCTTGTAGTCGGTCCAGAGGAGGGACACAGGAGACCAGTTCCTCAGGTCATGGGGATCCCCCATCTTTGCCAGGAGGGTCAGCACAGCCCTCCAGCATGAAAAGGGAAATTCCCCACTTCCCTCAGATTCAGCCCAGATCACAGCAAAGTCCAGGCTAAGGATGTCCCAGAAGACCCAGTAGAACTCCATGGTCAGCCCATCGATGCCCAGCTCCTTGTTGCCAGGTATCAGGTGAAGGGTGGCTGAAAACTCAGCCAGAGTGAGAGGAGCCTCCAGCCAGTCTCAGTCACCTGTGCTGACCTGTAGGCAGGCTTCAGCATTGGTTGGATGTAGGGAGAAGAGCTCTTCATAGAAGGCCCATGCACACTGCTTCATCCCACCTGGATCAGTGAGGGGGGTGCTGTCACCCACTGGAAGGCAGGTGATGTACTTCTTGGCCCCCCATCTCATCTCCAGGGCATAGAAGAAGCGAGAACCATGATCCATCTCCTGAAGGAGCTGGATTTGTGATCGGACAAATGCACAAAGCTTTTCCCACCTCTCCTGACACTCTCCATAGAGGGATTGGTTTGTTGGGTTGGTGGCCAGGTGCCTTTCCAGCTCCAGCACTTCCTGCTTGAGCTGCTCCCAGGCCACCTCCCTCTGCCGGGTGTGCCTCTGAGTGTAGTTGTGGCAAAAAAGCTGGATGTGCTTCCCTACATCCCATCATCTTTAAACTGAGGTGAAAACTGCCCATTACTCCCACCAGGCTGGCCAGAACTCCCAGAAGACCTCCCTGAATCCCACATCCTCCAGCAGACTGGCATAAAATGCCAGTAGACCGACCCCAGATGCCCAGGTCCTAGCGTGGCCTGGGCCCAGACAAGGTGGTAATCACTGAAAGGGGTCAGCTGAATGCCACAGAAGTGGGCCCAGATAACATGCAGCAAAGAGATATAAATCTGGTCCAACCAGGAGTTGCATGCCTGTTCCTCCCACACCCTCACATAGGTAAAGGCAGGGAGGCCAGTATGGTGACAGGCACACTAGACATTCACTAGGGAGTAGTCCATCAGGATCTCCCCATTGATGCATATGGTAGCCTGGTTCCACTCTCTCCCTGACTGGTCTTATGCATCTAGGGTGATGTTAAAGTCCCTGCCAAGGACCAGGCACTTGAGAAGGTTGAGGGTGCCAATGTAAGTGACTGCCTGGTGGAAAAAAATCTGCCAACTCCGAGTCCTTTTGAGGGGCATACACATTCAGAAGGTTCAGGACCAGCCCCTGAATTTCGACCTGGAGGTGCAGCAGGCAATGTCTTGGATCCAGCTGTAGGCCTGGGGAGAACAGGGTGGCCCTCCTGGAAGAGGTGGCAGAGAGGTGACTAAAAACGGTCCCGTTTCCCCACTCCAGCCACCAATTAGGCTTGTTGGCTGGAGTTGTCAGGGTCTCCTGCAAGAATAGCATGGGGGTACCCCCCATCCTGAAGGAAGGTGAGCACCCAACATCTCCAGAGACCTTCCTGCAGCCATGGACATTGAGGGTCGCAATCCTAAATGACCTTCTGAGGGTGGGGAGGAGTAGATGGTTCAGCAGGGGCCTTGCACATCTCAATGCCTGGTGTGGGGTTGCTGGTTCACACAGCACCCTTCCATAAGTACAGAGGGCATCTGTGAAACTGTGGGCCTGCCTATAGATCTGGGCATTGCAGCTTTTGGTACCCTTGCCTTCCCCCACCAGTGCCCTTGCAGTGGTGAGGACACTGTCAAAATTTCCCCAACAGTCGAAGGCGAGCTGTACCTTGATGGCAGTCAAGAAATGCAATTAGCTCATCCCTGGGAGCCACTGGGACCGAGAGGTCTGCAGGCTCCATGGAGCCTGCCAGTTCTTGGGGGTTCTCCTCCTGGTCCCAGGGTTCAGCAGGCTCCTTAGGTACTGTCTGAACTCCCTGGTGCAATAAGACCCCGGACTCTGGCTGTACTTGGGAGAGCTCTGTAGCCCCTTGGGATGGGTGTGGGAGTGGGGTTCCCTCACAAGATGGAAGGGCAGAGCTGGGACCCTGAGAGGTCTGCATGGGGTCCCTGACAAGATCGTACTGTTGATTTGGGGATCCCACCTGACCCCCTCTGCTATGAAACCACTGGGCAGCTAGTAGTGGGGAAGGAGGAGAAGGAGACCGATCAGGCAATGCAGTGGCATTGGTGCCTGTCTCAAGGAGGGAGAGGAGACTTTCCCCTCAGGACTCACCAGGGTGTGCCCCAGGGCCCCTGTCTCCTCCAACTGGAGAGGGAGGCCTCCACTGTCGGACTGTCCATTGGGTCAGCTGAGGCATCAGCCTCAGCACCTGTGGATTTGGGGCATAGGCCCTGGCCAGTGGAGTGAGGGGTTTCTTCCATGGGGTCCTCCTTGGGGCTGTCTGGCAGCCCTGAAGCCTCCTCCATGGAGATTACCTGTTTGATCTTTCCTGGGGGTGAGGTGTTGGGTGCGGCTGGGAAGGCTTCCAGAAGCTGAGTTACTCCTTCTCCCCATGTGATGGTTTTGGGAGGGTGGATGGGGGTCCTCCACATCAGTGGGCTCCAGCTGTGCCCGGGCCTTACTCTTGGCTTTGCACCCAGAGGGGACGTGCACCCACTCAGCCATAGGGTGGTCCCTTTCCCCTGCCCCCCGAGCTGCTGCTTAATCTCTGGAGCTTCTAGGGGAAGTAGGCCATGCACCTTCCTACCGTAGGCTGTTGCTGCCACTGCTGCTGTTGCTAGCCTACTCTTAGGAGCTTCTGGAGAAAGTTGTCCATGCCCCTTCCTGCTTCAGGCTGCTACAGCTATTGCTGTTGCTAGGCCTCTCAGAAGCTTTTAGAAGGAAGCTGCCTATGTCCCTTCCTGCATCAAGCTGGTGCTGCTGCTGTTGCCACCCCACCATGGGGGGCAGGGGTCCTCTGCTGCGTGCCACTGCCCCCCCCCCTTGGGGAGGGGCCCACTGCACTGCACCGCACCCTAGCAATGCACCCCAGCTTATGCACCTCTGTTCTGGCCTGCTGCCAAGCTGCAGTCGGGGGACAGGCTGGGGAGAGAGCCTGTGCTGCCTGTGGGCCCCTCCCCAACCACCACTGCCAGAGTCTAAAGGTGCCCTATCTGCCTCAGCTGCCTTGGCAGGCCAACCCCCGCCTTTACCTCCACTTTCACCTGAAACACACATTGAATGGCTGAACTGGATGACTTCTCCCATGGCTGCTGCTTCTGCTGCTGTCTGTTCTGCTACTGCCCCTTCTCAGGAGAGTGGGAGATTCCCTGCTGCACCACCTTGCACCACTTTACAGCACACCTGCACTGGATTACTCCCTAACTGACTGATGATTCCTGCCCTCCCCAACAGCTGCCTCACTGCATCTTATCCCGTTTTGTTTTCCTGCCTATTGCTCTGCCACTGAGTGCCTGGCTGGAGGCCTGAGGGGCTCCTGAACTGATCTGCAACAAACGAATCCCCTCCACTGCTCCAGCCATCTTTTACATCTGCCTCAGTACCCTGCCCTGTATGTTTTTGCCCTTGTGTGCTAAGTTCTGTGGTCCACTCCACCTGCCCTGGTGTTTGTTGTGTAGCTAAGTAAGCCAGCTCTAGCATCCCGAGCCTTTGTGTGTGTGTCCCCTTCCCACATCTTCCCAAGGCATAGACTGTCTGATTTCCTGTGGGGCTGTAACTCAGCTACCTTCCAAACCCTGGTGGAGGCCCTCTTGCTGGGGTACCGAAACCCCCGTTCTTCACCATGTGAACTAATTCCATCACCAGGTTATGATCCAGCTGGCAGTGGAGTACATCTCAAGGCCAAGGGGTACCTTCATTTTTTTTTAGAAGTTAAATAAGGCCCTTTTTGCAATGCTCTATAAACTGCATTTATCTGTATTAAATACAATGATATTGTTTATTTAATAAGCAATATTAAATAACTGACTATGGAATAATCAGTGTATCATAATCAGTGATATGAAGAGCAGAGAGAACATCTAGAATGTCAGTGAGTCGAGATGCCACCTTGCCTCTAACCCTTTTCACTTTCTGAATGAAAGGCAAGAAAGATAGCTCTGTTCCTGCACTTCTTGGTTTCACTTCACAGGCTGCTCAACTTAGCTCCCAAGTATTCAGAGCAGTATTGAATTGGCAGATAACTGAGAAACTGGGGGAACCAGAGACTTATCAAGGATCTTGAACAATCTCTCCTGATATCTTTGCCTCTTAAATGCTTCATCAGTGCATTCAAACTGCCAAAGCAGTATCGAGGTACAATTGCTAGGTTTGGTTTTGTTCTTCATTATGTCCAGCATAAATCTTCCCTCTATTAGTTTGTGACCATTGGTTCTTGTCCTCCCAAGGGGTGCCTTCCTGAAGAGTTACTCCCCCAGATCTTGGTGTCTCCCCCTGACATACTTGTAGGCAGCTATCAAGTCACCTCTCAGCCTCCTCTTACCCGGACTAAACAAGCCTAGCTTCTGGAGTCTCTCCTCATAGGGCCTATCCTCCAGGCCTCTAAACATGTGCATGGCCCTTCTCTGCACCTTCTTGAGTTATCTGCATCCTTCTTGAAGTGTGGTGCCCAAAAAAACTGTGCACAGTACTCTAGTTGCAGCCTCACCAACACTTAGTAGAGAGGGAGAAACACCTGCCTGGATCTGCTGGCAACACATCAGCTGATGCATGCTAGAGTTCTATTTGACCTGCTAGCAACTTCCTTGCACTCTTGGCTCATATTCATCTTCTGGTTGACTGTGACCCCCAGGCCCCATTCAGATGCTGTGCCAGCCAGTGGGCCTATCCTATAGTTGTGGTGAAGGTTCTTCCTACCCAGATGAAGGACCCGGCACTTTTCCCTATTGAATCTCATCTTATTCTGATCAGACCATCGGAAGGGTTAAGACTAAAAGTAGGGTTAGGGAGGACAAATATTCTTTCCCCTCATCTCCCCCACATTTTCTAGATAGTTCCTTTTCCCCCATATGTTTTTCTGTCTTCTTTCCTCTTTCCCTTTCTGTTCTTTCCTTTTTGTCTGCAGAACATTGCCAAATTTCTGTATGTTTCTTTCTTTCATCGTTTGTCTATTCTTTCCAGTCTTGTTCTTCCAATTGTTTGTCTTTATTCAAACTCTCATAATTCCTCTCTTTTGTCTGCAGTGTGAAAGGATAGGGTGACCACGATTTAAAAGATAGGGGGTCAGTAGCCTAGATAAGGGTGAGTTGGGAGTATGACCTGGGAACCAGCCCTGATCACTGACTTAGGCTTATTTAAAAGGTAACACTAACCCAACTATAAATTAATTTCACAAAGTCTGTTTAATATTTTTAATATAATAATGTGTTTTTCTGTCAGACAAAATTTTCCCATCAGTCTTTGCCTTTTTTATAAAGGGAGGTATTTCAAATATTTGTGAATGTGTAGAATTTCTGTCTACACCCCTAGAATTTCTGTGGAATTTGGAAAACAAATTAGTCTCATTTATTTCCATTATCTATTCAGCTTTGGTATTGATGGAAAATAATAAACTGCCTGACATTTGTTTAAGGTTGGATGCTATACTTAGAAGGTTCCTGGAATATTTTGTGTAAGCTGATTTGTTTTTCTAGATCTTAGCAAAATTGTGAACAAGTGGCGTTTTATTGTAAACATTTTGTAGAGTTGAGTGCCCATACCAATTCTTGCCTCTTCCATAACATTAATAAGAATTTTGATTAATAAATAAAATGGAAGTTAATTCCTATCATTAGGATCCCACTAATGTTGCTTTGACACCTGAAAACTTGTTCATGTCTATCCCAATCATGGAGTTGGGTCCCAAAAAATAACAACCAAAAGAATTCTTGTCTCTCATATATTTCCTGGACTACCATAGCAATAATATCACCTCAACACTAATTGTATCAAAATCACTTAAACATTGTAATCACTGTACTGATTCCATTTGAAGGAACTGTATTCAACTGAGGAAAGAGCCTCATTCTTGCTCAAATGAAATGTGTGGTTCAGATTTGATTGCAGAGTAACACATGTGAAACTCTAGAAACTACGGAAATGAATATGCCTTTCTTGTTAACCCACACAAAATAAGACTTTTCAGTGTTAAAGACTTGCTGTTGCTGATGTTTACTTTGCTGCTTTCAAATCAAGCTTTCAGATGTGCTGAATGCCAGCTCCTAGGGATACTATCTCCTGTCAGTGAACAACAAGAGATACTACCTTTACAACAGACAACTATTGCATTTGGAGATCACTGAAATGAGAATGAGGTCATTGGAGAGACCTGGTACTTGTAAAAGAGAGAAACTGCTGAATTAGTCCCCAATTCTTAACCATTTAAGCATGTACATATAGCTTTACCAGTACCGGATTTAGGCATTAGCTAAGTAAGTTTCAGCATAGGGCCTCACATTATGAGGGGCCTCTAAATCAAGCCCTGGGCTGCGTAGAGTAGGCTGCTGGACCAGAAGTAACTATGAATTGACAAACTGCAACCCTGCGGAGCTGGGCAGAGAGGTCACAACTCCTTCTGCAGGGCCGGTGGCAGCTTTGGTTGAGGTTTGGGCCCGCCCCCCTTCCTGGGGGGCTGGAAGTATCTTTACTTGTGTTCTGGCCTGTGGTCTATAGTTTGCTGGGCTGCAGCCACTTCACATCCACAGTTTGCTGGACCACAGCATAGAAAGGTTGGGAACCCTTAGTTTAGGGCCCCAGCATGTCATAATCTGACCCTGAGCTCTACCCATGTGAATTAGCCTCATATAATGTCTAAAATATTTTGCATGCTTTGGCAAGTATCCATTTATATTTCTATCATGAAAGGAAATTGCCAGCTCTTCTTCATCTCCTCTAGAATCTGTCCCTGCAAGCTTATTCTGTTTTGAAGGTTACCTACAGAACTTGCGAAAAATTCTGAACCTTCAACAATAAACAGCATAAATACCAACAAAAGTGATTTATGCCATCTTAAACTCCCTTGGCATTGACCAACAAGCTGTATAAAAGCACACAAAAGTGATTTATGTCTCTTAAATTCCCCTTGGTAAGAGAATAAGAAGGAAAAATTGAAAATGCAGACACTTCCCCTAGAGTATGAATGTTCACTGGAGCAGGAAGGAGAATGGTCTGTTTTGAAAATGTTTCCTTTTTAAATTAGTAAAAGAAAATCTCGTGTGCATGCGGGATCTCACTCACTCACTCACACACACACACATTTAAATTCTGGTTTTCCATATTAACTGAAAAATAGAACAAAAAATAGTTTATATGTGAGTATAATCATCCATTATATGTGAATAGGTATCAAGAAGGCAGATCAATGGAATAAGAATGCAGGATCATAAATCCCCTCTACACATGCAGGTAAAAATGCGATGGGAAGTAATGCATGATCCACGCAATCATGCCTCCTGCCATGCCACATGTGCATGGCAGGAGGCATGACTGTGTGATCATGCAATAGATCCCATCCCCCTTATTGCTAGTGCAGGGAGAGCCCAATCCCAGGCTCCCCCTGCACTAGCAAGAAGCAAGCTCCAGGTGAGGGGCACCCAGCTTCTGGGGTGCCCCATATATTACTGGGGCTGAGGGACCACAGCACCTGCAATCTCTCAGGCTTGGGGGTGCATAAAACCCCCACGGTCAGGGGATTGAGGTAACCATGATCCCCAGGGTTCTGGGGCTTCACTGCCTCTCCCCCCCCCCCCGCCCCCAACCCTGGGGATTGCAGCTGCCTTAAATCCCCACTGCTGGAGGGTTTCATACCATGCATGGTGAACTCCTGCAGCTGGGAGTCCTGTCAGTTGAATCTGCTACATGTGCAAATTAAAACTCAATAGCAACCAGCTATAGAGTTAGTACATATTTTTGAGGTCTAACTATAGCTGGATGCAGATTTTTTATGGCATGATAGCTACTTTGCACAAGTAGCTGATCTTAAAGTAACTGTGCAGTTAACCAGTTAATTGCACAATATCTGTGTTGGCTACAAATGTTCAACTTGGGATCCTTAAAATTCTGGTATATTAGATGGATTGAAACACTGTAATGAAGTCAAATCATAAACCTTGAGGCTGGTCCCCCCACAGAAACACACACATGCACACACACAGTAGTGAGCTACAAGAGTCGGGTATACCTTTCCCACAGGCACTGGAGTCTGCTGTTGATGGCCAGTCGAGGCTTCTTACAGTGTGGTCTTATCCTCCAGAAGGGGGTTGCCAGCTGGTCCTTCTGGCTGGACAGGTCAGGTGCTTGTCAAGTTGGAGATCAAGAGGGCGCCCCTGAGGGTCACTTTTCACTGCTTTTTATCTGTCCTTGGCAGACTTTGGTGACTCCTCAGTTTTCAGGTTTGCCCAATCCAGGGGTCATTGGCCCTCATGGGACTTTCCCCTCGGTAGCTACTGGATGGCATCTGTCAGCCCCAGGGGTCGTCCACATGTACGTGCAGGTTTGGGAGTCCGTTGATGAATTTTGAATAGGGCTCTGGGAACAGTTGATCTGGAGATATTCAGCCCAAAAGTTGGTCCCTGGCATTGATTAACTCAGACTGGGGCTTCTAGCCCTTGAACAGTGTAGTTTAGAGAATTCCCGGTTGCTACATTGTCTCCTATTGATTTCTTCTGTTGGTTGATCTGTGGTTTCCCTAGGTGTTAATTGCTGCCTGCTACTCTGTTATGTATTCAATCACTGATTCACTCACTCTTTCAGGGGCCCGCCTGATACAGGGAAGTGGCGGTTTGATTCCTGCCTTTGTTAATATTGTTACAGTGTATAACTTACTTCTAAAACTAAAAGGGTGTAGGTTCTAAAACTAAAACATTTAATTAAAAGGTGAAGAGTATAAAATATAAGCTACAAACGTAATGACATGGCACACAAATAGATAAAAATACCAAAATACACGGGGAGATACAAAATACACACGTACAAGCTTTAAAACACAATTCCTTATAACGAAAGAAAGAGGAAGGAAGAAAAGGTAGAAGAGGAGAAACATATCCAAAGAGGGGAAAGCAAATGCAGGCAAGAGGAAAAGGGGGCTTTCTGCTACATTATTCCCCCTCTTGACATCAGCCTTACATAAGGGTGATGTCACTATACTGTTTGAACACCATTGTTCAGCTATATAGACAGGAGGTGTGTCATCTTCAGCTGGTTTGAAATTAAAACAAAACTTAGGCAGTTAAAAGATATTGAAAGAGAAAAGCCTTGGGGGGTGGAAGAGAGAGAAAATAACAAAATGAGTTGATTTGAACAGTTACAATAGTATAGTTGTCCCTTTGCTTATTAAAATGTGACTTTGAATGCAGTTTTTTTACACACACCTTGTTATACTGACATTCTAAATAGCATTTAAATCCTTAAGAGAAGTACAGAGAAAAAACAAAACCCAAAAAACAAAGTACACATGACCTTTAATAAATATCCTTTTGCTAACCAAGTGGAATCTAAAACTTTTTGAGAATTGCTGCCCTTGTTTCAAATATCAGAACAACTTTCCAGTCCAACTGGACAGAAGTGTTCGGGTCTGGGATCCACAGACAGGTTCAATTTTTAGAGGGGGTATCACCTATTATTTTTATTATATCTTTATGATATTCATATGTATTTAAACTGTCACAACTTGAAACAAACTAAACAAACAAACACAAAACATATAACAAGACAATACAAACAGACAATTTTTGCCATGGCTGTGATGAGGAAGATGCTGCTGATGGCAATGAGGCCTCATGGTTTGTCGGTCACCTTTGACTACACTGTGGTTTCTGCAAAAGAAAACAAACAAACACAAACCTACCAAGGAAAACTCCTTGTTGTGGCTGATTACTCATATTTAAAAGGTACAATGCTGACATGTGCAGTGGCAGTGCACACATCATTTTCCTTTCTTGGGGTGCTTTTCTTTTATACTTAAAAAATGGAGCAGTTACCTACAGGATGGTGGCCATCCTAAGTTGAGGATTTTTCTGGCCTTTTTCTGCCTCAACATAGGGGTGGGCACTGATCAGTCTGTCTGATGTGTATTTTCCAATGGCTCTGAGCCGTTCCTTCCTTCTAGCCAAGAAGCATGGCCGGCAGGGTTAAGAGATTGGTTACCCTGTTCCTTGAGGGTCAGGTGGTTGGTGGCTCACTTCTTGTTTTTCTGGTTTTTTTGTTTTTTGTTTTTCTAGCTGGGTCACTGGGATGCTCTCCTCATGACACAAGGAATCCTATTAACAAGGCTAGATTCAGGGTTAGATCTATCCTGCCCCCTTAAACAGTTTCAGTTGGGACACATGTACCCATTTTCCTGATTCCCCTTTATCAATTTGGACCATGGTTGGGCTCAAACGACTGATAATAGTGAAGGGTCTGATCCATTTGGACTCAAGGACATGTGCCTTTGGGGTGAGTCTAAGGTACATGACCGACTGTCCAATTTCCCAAAGCCTGGGAAGGGAAGCTGTTTGAGCTGCTTGTCCATCCGCAGCCAAGCTTGCTGAATAGCTTCATTAATCTGCAACTCCTGATGCCTCAAACAATATGGGAGCTCTTTCACCCATTCAGTAATTTCTGTGGGCTGTGGATTGTCCAGATTGTCTGGGTATGGGATAAGCCCAGTGGGTATTAGAGCCGTCTGCTTGCCAAATAGGATCTGGTAGGGCTGGAGGCTGGTTCCCAAGTGGTTCCCACTCCAGAAAGCAGCTAAGATCAAAGGAAGCTTAAGATCCCAGTCTGTACCTGTTTGATTTACCACCTTCCTTAGCGACTCCTTAACTGTCCTATTCATTTGCTCTACCTGCCCAGATGCCTGAGGGTGGTGAGGAATGTGCCACTGCTGCCTGATACCTAAGGCTTGCAGCAGTAGTTTAACAGCAGCCCAAGTGAAATGGGGACCTCAGTCTGAGTCTATGATTTTAGGAGCTCCAAACTGACATATTACCTCTGCCCAGAGTTTCTTTGCTGTGGCTTCAGCAGTGTGGGTGTGCATAAGAAATGCCTCCACCCACCCGCTGAAGGAGTCTATAACCACTAGTAAGTACTGGTTTTCTCGTGCTGCGCAGGGGAGCTTGTCAATGTAATCCATTTGGATCCATTGCCATGGACCCACTAGCTTTTGATGGAAGAGGAGTCTGGAGTCTTTTGGTTTTGCTCCCTCCCCTGCACAGTGCAAGCAATTCTGCACCTACTCCTTCACATCTTTGGACATCCCTGACCAGTAGGCAATTTCCTGAACCCTAGCTGTTGTGGCTTCAGATGCCTTGTGCCTGAGGCTGTGACAAGCAGTTATGATTTCCTCTCTATACTCTGGAGGTGGTACCCATCTAACTTCTCCAGTTTCCTGATGATCAGCATACTCCTCCTGAATCTTCCAATTTTGGTGGCTTGAGGACTGGGGTTGCACCATGGCAATGTCTCCCCGTGCTCCTTCCTTTGATGTAGCATCTGCTAATTGGTTCATTTTGGCTTCTAAAGTATCAGCCTTTTGATGACCTTTAACATGTCGAATGTATAGTGAGGATAGATGCCTTTGAATCCATTCCCAAATTGCCTGCCAATCACCCTTTTGTGCAATTTCTTTGCCATCAGCAGCATGCCAATTAGCTTTGTTCCTATTATATATCCAGTATAGCAGAGCCTTAGCACAGAAGTCAGAGTCAGTGTAGATCCACAATTTCCCTTCAGGTGGGTTATACTGTTCAAGGAGTTCCCTCAGGGCTCGTACTTCAGCAGCTTGGGCTGAGTACTCCACTGGCAAGGGACCCCCTATCTGATAATTTTTTAAATTCAACGCTCCATATCCAGTAAACCACTTTCCATTTTCAAAGCTAGAGCTCCCATCTGTAAAATACACATGGGTAGGCTGATCCTTCACTGCTGGGTTTTCTCCAGCGGTGGAGCCTCAGTGACCTCCGTGTTCCCTTGGCAAGGCTCTATACCAGGGCACTGGTGAGTAGTGCTTTCTATTAACAAAGAATATGGGAGCATATCCACCTTAGACTGGGTTTCATGTCCAACTCCCCATCCGGTCAGGAACAATGCCCACTGGGTGATCCGGGTGTTGGACACTTTAGACCCTGTCAGGTTTCCTGACAAAATGTACTTTAAGGGTGAGTGATGTGTCTGGATGATTACTGGGGCCATCTCTGTGAGTCCTTCAAATTTTTGAAGAGCCCATACTGCAGCCAGGCACTCTCGTTCACACTGGTTAAAATTAAACTCTGGAACTGTCAACTTGGGGGATTCGTAAGCTATGGGTACCAGTTTTCTGTCTGAATTTTTTTGTAGCAGTACGACTGATAGAGCTATTTCATTTGTTGCCAATTTAACATAGAAAGGCTTCAATGGGTTAGGGTATGCCAGAGCGGGAGCTGCAATTAACGCCTCCTTAAGTAAACAAAAAGCCTTTTGCTCGCTGTCTCCCCACTCCCACTGCACCTTTTTCTTTGGCAGCCTCCACAGAGGCTGTGTGATCTCTGCAAATTGATATATGTGGGAGCAGAGGAAGTTAAAGTCTTCAAGCAGCACTCGCAGGTAGTGGGGATCCTTGGGAACTGACATGTTTAATAGGGCAGTGACCTTCTGAGAATCAATCTTTTTCCCTTCCACCCCCAGTCTTACACCCAAGTAGGTTACTTCTTGCATGACTAACTGAGCTTTTGGTCTGCTGACCCTGAACTCAGTTATCTGGATCAGAGCCAGCACCCTCCCCATGCATTCCTTCACCTCCCGCTCCTGATCACCCCATACCAATATGTCATCTATGTAAGAGACCACCCTTTCCTGATCAGGTCCAGCTAAACTCTGGATACAACATAGTGGTGGGCTATGGCTGGGGCATTGTGAAACCCGTGTGGGACCCGGGTAAAGGTGTACTGTTTCTCTTTAAAGGTGAAAGTGAATCAGTTCTATGACTCAGGGTGCAGGGGGATTGCAAAGAAGCAGTTGGCTAGGTCTATTACAGAAAACCATCGGGGACTCTCTTGTACCCTGCTAAGCATGGCAGGCATGTTAGCCACTATAGGAGCCATGGGGCGAGTCCCCTTGTTAATGGCTCAATAGTCAACAGTTAGCTTTCACAATACCCGGTCCGCCTTTAGGACGGGCCATATGGGGGAATTAAATTCTGAATTGGTTTCAATCAGCACTCCCTGCTGCAGTAGGTCTGCAATAATTAACTGTATGGCTTCCTCTGCTTGCTTAGGGAAGCTATACTGTTTTTGAGGAGGCACTGGATCACCTATGATCTTAACACAGGCGTTGATCCGGCCACAGTCACTTTTACTCCTAGCCCATACATTAGGGAACTGCTGCACCCGCTCATCCCCCGAGTCAGTCAATGGCTCCAACCGCCTTACACCGTTCCCACCTCCAATATGGGTTTGTCTCACAAGGCTCCCAGGGGTCAACTGTCTGTGCTTGCCATACAACTCCATTGACTAGATCCAGGATCCAGCCTTCCCAGTTGAACAAGGGGGCTCCCAGAATCAACTGTTCAGTGGAGCCCTCTTGTTGAACTCCATCTGCATTAATTTCTTGGGGCCCCTCTGGGAATTGGATGCAGGTGGTTACCCATGTGCACACCACCCTGGTGGATTCCTGCCCGGTAAAGGACCAGAGTGTAATTTGATCAGTTTCAAATTGCTTCAGGTCCCATTTCCTCCTGAATACATTTAGCGCAGCTCCTGTGTCCAGGAGTGCACTGGTATGCCCTTGAGTTCCCACTGTAACAGGTATTCGGGGTCTCCCTCCTGGATCCCAATTGAGGGTCCCCAATTTCTCCCATGAGCCAGGGCTTTGCTCAGGGGTCCCATTATGGGGGCTCCATCAGTGATCTTCAGAGACCGGGGCTGAGGCTGCTACCCTGTTAGAATGGGGAGGTGCTGCTCCCTCCCCAGTCAGCTCTGCCATTCTGATAAGCAGTTTGGCTAGAGGCTTTCTATGCCATTTCCCTTTTGGTTCCCCATGCTGCATTAAAAACTTCCATACTGCTGACCGAATCCCGTTTTCCCTCTCTCTTTCTTTTCACACCCTTGGGTTAACCCAGTGTGGGCTGGGGCGATAATTTGGACCCCCAACTCCCCTATCAGTTTTGGGGTATGCATTTTCATTAGAATAGATAACTATATAATTCGGTATGTCATTAAGCTTTTCTCTGAACTGGGTGGCTTCAATCGCCTCTACTTGATGTCCAATTAACCTCTCTGCATCCTGAGCCCGGGCTAGGACTTCTCCCAGCACATATCTCCCGGTCTCTTGGAGTGGCCCCATCAGTCCAATTATGGAGTGATGCATGCCCTCCTGTACCTCCTTCCAAAACCCAGGAGGGTAATCTATACTTGTTATGTCTGATGTCCATTTGTTCTCCTTGTCTAGGGGCAGAACCGTCCCTGACAGCAATCCCAACATAACACACTGGATTGCATAGTCCCTAACAGGTTCCCCAGGTGTCTGGTTGCTAGCCCCAAACTGTCCCTTAAATGTCTTTCTCCCCAAACTGGTCCCCAACCCACTATGCTCCGGGGAATATTGTCTCCCCCAAAGCTGTCCTCCTGATCCATAGCTGCCTGAATCTCTGGGGTGGTGCAAACCCTTAGTAGGCAGTGCCATTCCTGGACACTCAGGGTTTCACACTCCACTATGTTGAGGGATTTCTGCAACTACTGTCCCAAATTCCTAATGTTAGCAGATCCCAGGGTCTTGCCCAGGGCTGCTAGATCAGCTCCACTGAGGAGGACCATTACCTGTGTGGTTTCCATGGGTTTTCCCTTAGCATTCCGAGTGACTGAGGTCCGCGTGATTGCGCTCACCTCAGGCACCAGGGTCCTCCCCTGATCTGACTTAGGGTCTTCAGGAGAGGGATCCCCTGCATCCTCTGGATCTCCCCACATCTCCTCACCCCAAATCTCTCCTGGATTGAAAGAGATGTCTGAATCCCCAGCTTGGTTTCCCCGCAAGACAGCTGCTACTTGCAGGCTGTCCTCCTGGAGTTCCTTTTTCAAACGGTTAATGGTATTTAGACAGGGGACATGGTTGACCTTGGCTCCCTTCTCGGCTTGGTCTTTAGCCATTGTCTTTATGAATTTTTGAAAGGCTTCTTGGCTAGCCTTTTCTTGGTCCAATAATTCCAATTGTCGGGCATTGCCTTGATTTATTTTTTTTCAATTGCTCATTTTCATTTTCCAAGTTCTGAGACAACCCTTTAGAGTTTGATTACTGGTTTCCAACTGGACACATCTAGCTTTTAGAATTTGGATTTGCTCCTCCTTTTCTTCAATTTCAGAGGCTCGCTGAGCTTTTTCCTCAACTGCTGTTTTTACAGCATGCCATAGTAGCCAGACCAAGGCACTGTGTTGCCTTTGAACTGAGGGTTTTTCACAAAGGCGAAATATTTCAAATTGGGCTTCAGTGTCCCCTATGGAAAAGCCTGAGGTGCACACATCCTCCCTCCATGGGCTGGGCCCACCCTTCAGAATCTCCCTATGGAGAGGGAAAATTTCCTCCCTCCATACCCACTTATCTTCTTGGCCTCCTGTTCCAACCTTGGGGGGTTTTTTTCTAAAAAAATACATTTTCCTCAACATGCCTCAAGCCTGTCAGTTTCCTTGAGCCCTCGTGCTCCCAACCGACCCTGCAGTTCTACAACTAAATCCCTTCCTTGGGATATGCCAACCCCCTTAGGTGAAAACTAAATCCAGACCCTCCTTGGGTCTGCCCACCCCCTTGGGTGAGTCTAAATCCTAGTCCATGTCCTTGGGTGACTATTGCCCACCCACCTCCATGTACATGGGTTCTATCTGGAGACACGGTCTCCCCAATTACCAATTCACTAATATTCCTAGAATAGTGCCCGCATTCTCCACCAAATAATGTTGGCTACAAATGGCCAACTCGGGATCCTTAAAATTCTGGTTTATTAGGCGGATTGAAACACTGTAATGAATTCAAATCATAAACCTTGGGGATGGTCCCCCCCCCCACACACACACACATGCACACACACAGTAGTGAGCTACAAGAGTCGGGTATACCTTTCCCACAGGCACTGGAGTCTGCTGTCGATGGCCAGTCGAGGCTTCTTACAGCGTGGTCTTATCCTCCAGAAGGGGGTCGCCAGCTGGTCCTTCTGGCTGGACAGGTTGGGTACTTGTCAAGTTGGAGATCAAGAGGGCGCCGCTGAGAGTCACTTTTCACTGCTTTTTATCTGTCCTTGGCAGACTTTGGTGACTCCCCAGTTTTCAGGTTTGCCCAATCCAGGGGTCATTGACCCTCGTAGCACTTTCCCCTTGGTGTCTACTGGATGGCATTTGTCAGCCCCAGGGGTCTTCCGCATGTACGTGCAGGTTTGGGAGTCCATTGATGAATTTTGAATAGGGCTGTGGGAGCAGTTGATCTGGAGATATTCAGCCCAAAAGTTGGTCCCCAGCATTGATTAACTCAGACCAGGGCTTCTAGCCCTTAAACAGTGTAGTTTAGAGAATTCCCAGTTGCTACATTGTCTCCTATTGATTTCTTCCGTTGGTTGATCTGTGGTTTCCCTAGGTGTTAATTGCTGCCTGGTACTGTGTTACGCATTCAATCACTGATTCACTTGCTTTTTCAGGGGCCGCCTGATACAGGGAAGCGGCAGTTTGATTCCTGCCCTTGTTAACATTGTTACAGTGTATAACTTATTTCTAAAATTAAAAGGGTGTAGGTTCTAAAACTAAAACACATTTAGTTAAAAGGTGAAGAGTATAAAATATAAGCTACAAGAGTAATGCCATGGCACACAAATAGATAAAAATACCAAAATACACGGGGAGATACAAAATACACACGTACAAGCTTTAAAACACAATTCCTTATCTTATAGTGAAAGAAAGAGGAAGGAAGAAAAGGTAGAAGAGGAGAAACATATCCAAAGAGAGGAAAGCAAATGCAGGCAAGAGGAAAAGGGGGCTTTCTGCTACATTATTCTCCCTCTTGACATCGGCCTTACATAAGGGTGATGTCACTATACTGTTTGAACACCATTGTTCAGCAATATAGACAGGAAGTGCATCAACTTCAGCTGGTTTGATCTTGGATCCTCAAACTACTGTTCCACCATTTCTCTATTGGAGGTAAGTATTAATTCCTATCCACTTCTCTAAACATCACATGATCGGCTCAGGGACCAACACCTCTCCCCCACCCTAATTCCCATCTTTTCATTGAATGGCTTTAATTTTTCCTTCTTCTTCTTGAGTACCAGACGAGTAAAAAAAAAAGAAAAAAAATGACTTTCCTTTTAAATCTCTAAAGGATGTCAGGCTTATTGCTCCTCTTTGGGGTTTCTTCTTTTGTAAGTTGCCCTATTCTGACTCATTTCTTAAAAAGAAATATAAGAAAAGTTTTACTTTGTGTTGTCAGGCTCTATTGACTCTTCTGGCTTTTCAAGTTGCTCTGACTCCCAGATCAAACTCCCAATGAAGAGTCCTATGTCTTTATCTCCCATTGCACTGCTGTTCTCCGGGTTCCCCAGCCGGCTGCTCTTCCACTCTTCTCTGTCCCCGCTTTCTCAACACCTCTTCCACTCATTCCAGCATGCCCTGCTACCTTTCCTTTCTTCATCTGAGGCTCTCCTGATCTTTCTCATTCCCCAAAGTTGCTCTAGCTTCATGGAACAGCTGCTCTGGAAGTGCAGCTCCCTTTTCTCCTTATTTGGTTCTTGCTGGTGTTCGGTTCGTACCATCACCTGGTCTCTCTCTTTATTACAGGGCCAAAGGATTAAATAAATACAGAATGACACCTTATAGTGTGAATATCATGCTATTCAATGCTACAGAAGTATCAGCATATGGAGGGCTATAGATTGTATAGAAAGGACAGGTCGGGGAAGAAAGGGGGGGGTTGCACTTTATGTCAGTGAGCAATATACATCAACCCTCATCAAGACAGAATCCGAGGTTGAGGAAGTAGAAGGATTGTGGGTTAGGCTACATGGGGGGCAAGGAGAAAGGGATTTGGTGGTAGGGGTCTGTTACAGACCCCCACACCAAGGGGAAGAAATAGATGCGGGGCTCCTGAGGCAACTCTCGGAGACCATAAAAGCTAAAGAGGCAGTAGTCATGGGGGACCTAAACTACCCGGACATCTGCTGGGAGACGCAGACAGCAAGGTCCCATCGCTCACGTAGGTTTCTAACCTGTATACAGGACCTCCACCTGACACAGGAGGTGCATGGTCCCACTAGGGGGAATGCCATACTGGATCTGGTATTGGCAACAGGAGATGACATGATAGGGGACCTCCAGATTGGTAGCCATTTGGGAGACAGTGATCACCTTATAATAGAATTCAACATAAGACGGTGAGTGGGTAAGGTAACTAGTAGGGTGAAAGTGCTAGACTTTAGGAAAGCTGATCGCAATACACTCAGGTGATTAGTCAAGGACGCACTGCAGAGTAGGAGTTTTGAAGGGATGGGAGCCCAAGAAGGGTGGCTGTGCCTAAAGGAAACGATCCTTCGGGCACAAAGCAAGACGATCCCCGAGCGAGGCAAAAGAGGGAAAGGGGCCAGGAGGCTTCCCTGGCTGACCAGAGAAATCCAGGGCAGCCTAAGGGCCAAAAGGGGAGCACATAAAAAGTGGAAACAGGGTGAGATCACTAAAGATGAATATACCTCCTCTGCTCGTGCTTGTAGGGAGGCAGTTAGGCGGGCCAAAGCTACCATGGAGCTGAGGATGGCAACCCAAGTAAAAGACAACAAGAAATTGATTTTTAGATATATTGGGAGTAAAAGGAAGGCCCAGGGAGGAATAGGACCACTGCTAAATGGGCAGAAACAATTGGTGACAGATAGGGGGGACAAGGCTGAACTCCTCAACGAGTTCTTTGCCTCAGTGTTCCTAAGTGAGGGGCACAACAAGTCTCTCACTGGGGTTGTAGAGAGGCAGCAGCAAGGTGCCAGACTTCCATACGTAGATCCTGAGGTGGTGCAGAGTCATTTGGAAGAACTGGATGCCTTTAAATCGGCAGGCCCGGATGGGCTCTATCCGAGGGTGCTGAAGGCACTGGCCAACATCATTGCAGAGCCACTGGCAGGAATATTCGAACGCTCGTGGCGCACGGGCCAAGTCCCGGAGGACTAGAAAAGGGCTAACGTGGTCCCCATTTTCAAAAAGGGGAGGAAGGAGGACCCAGGCAACTATAGGCCAGTCAGTCTCACCTCCATCCTTGGTAAAGTCTTTGAAAAAATTATCAAGGCTAACATTTGTGAGAGCCCGGCAGGGCAAATTATGCTGAGGGGAAACCAGCACGGGTTTGTGGCGGGCAGATCGTGCCTGACCAACCTAGTCTCTTTCTATGACCAGGTTACAAAACGCCTGGACACAGGAGGAGGGGTGGATGTCGTATACTTAGACTTCAGGAAGGCCTTAGATACGGTATCCCACCCCATACTGGTGAACAAGTTAAGAGGCTGTGATGTGGATGACTGCACAGTCCGGTGGGTGGCGAATTGGCTAGAGGGTCACACCCAGAGAGTCGTGGTGGATGGGTCGGTTTCGACCTGGAAGGATGTGGGCAGTGGGGTCCCGCAGGGCTCGGTCCTTGGACCGATACTCTTTAATGTCTTCATCAGCGACTTGGATGAGGGAGTCAAATGTACTCTGTCCAAGTTTGCAGATGACACAAAGCTATGGGGAGAAGTGGACACGCCGGAGGGCAGGGAACAGCTGCAGGCAGACCTGGATAGGTTGGACAAATGGGCAGAAAACAACAGGATGCAGTTCAACAAGGAGAAATGCAAAGTGCTGCACCTAGGGAGGAAAAATCTCCAGCACACCTACAGCCTAGGGAATGACCTGCTGGGTGGCACAGAGGTGGAAAGGGATCTTGGAGTCCTAGTGGACTCCAAGATGAACATGAGCCGGCAGTGTGACAAAGCCATCAGAAAAGCCAATGGCACTTTATCGTGCATCAGCAGATGCATGACGAATAGGTCCAGGGAGGTGATACTTCCCCTCTATCGGGTGCTGGTCAGACCGCTGTTGGAGTACTGCGTGCAATTCTGGGCGCCACACTTCAAGAAGGATGCGGATAACCTGGAGAGGGTCCAGAGAAGGGCAACTTGTATGGTCAAGGGCCTGCAGACCAAGCCCTACGAGGAGAGACTAGAGAAACTGGACCTTTTCAGCCTCCGCAAGAGAAGGTTGAGAGGCGACCTTGTGGCTGCCTATAAGTTCATCACGGGGGCACAGAAGGGAAGTGGTGAGTATTTATTCACCAAGGCGCCCCCGGGGGTTACAAGAAATAATGGCCACAAGCTAGCAGAGAGCAGATTTAGACTGGACATTAGGAAGAACTTCTTCACAGTTCGAGTGGCCAAGGTCTGGAACGGGCTCCCAAGGGAGGTGGTGCTCTCCCCTACCCTGGGGGTCTTCAAGAGGAGGTTAGATGAGTATCTAGTTGGGGTCATCTAGACCCAGCACTCTTTCCTGCTTATGCAGGGGGTCGGACTCGATGATCTATTGAGGTCCCTTCCAACCCTAACATATATGAATCTATGAATCCCAGGAAATCTCTGGTACATATCTCCATAAACAGGGAAAGCTGGCTCTGGTACTTTCTGGTATGTGTGTGTGTGTGTGTGGGGGGGGGGGGGGGGGCGTCATTCCTGGGGCTGGGGCCAGCACACCTGTTTGCTAGCTGATTGTCAGCCCCAGCCCCAGGACTGCACTAAGGTTTCAACATGCACCTGAGAAAACCCAAACAGGGCTTCAGGGCCCTGATCCTGCATGCCCTGGGAGTGGTAATTTCTGGTCCATGAAGGATCACGCTTCCAAAACCCCGGGAGCTCCTTCCTAGGGTAGTTGGAATGTAGAGGCAGCTCCTGGCTGTTTGTGCTCTCCCACCCTAAAGCAAATAGATGACAGCCAAAAAAATAGCAGTACAAAATCATACTGCCAGTGTTGCAGTCACAAATTTTGGGCACTGATGGCAAGACAAGGGAGATGGATGTCCATTTAGTTGGCTTTTGTGCTGCCATAAAAAGAGAAATACATAATACTGTTTAAGTTGATTGCCTAAAAAATGTTATGGTGGCACAAAGGAGACATCTGTTTACATCCTTGGAGTATTTTATAAAGCAAGCATGTACAACATTACCCTGGATCTAAACAGAATTATCATGTATCTCTTTGCCTATTAGACTGCATGTCCTCTGAATGGTTTTCATTTTTTTTTTCAAGATTTTTCTACAAATTAGGCAACATCAATAAGAGGTGGATAAAATGCATGATGTAGCTTGAAAAATCCTGTGTAATAATCAGCCTCTCATTTCCTCAAATAGAGTATGATTATATGTCTATCACTGACATAGATCTTGTGAGGGGACATCTTGAGAGGCTGGACACCCACAAATCAGCTGGTTCAGACAGATTGCACCCAGGAGTGCGAAAGAAGTTGGCAGACATCATAACACAGCCACTGGCAAGGATATTCAAGAACTTGTGGCACTTGGGTGAAGCAAGCACCTACTCTGGGCTCTTTTAAGAAACACTGGGATGCTTTTCTTGCTGGGTTCCTTTGACCCCAGCTGACTTCCTGCCTCTTGGGCAGGGGGCTGGACATGATGATTTTGCAAGGTCCCTTCTGGCCCTAATGTCTATGATATCTATGAAATCTACCTGGGCAATCAACTCCACAGAAGCTCCACACCAAGGTAATCTTGGTACCCAGGTCATTGAAAAACTGGTTCATCCCTGGTACAAGACAGGAAGGAATATTGTGGGTGACAATTTCTTCACAAGTACTGACCTGGAAGAAAGACTGCTACAGCAGGACTTGACATATGTGGGTATGATTCAGAATTTTTAAGATAATAATAGTAGCAGCAACAACAATACATTGATTAAAAGCCTGAAAACTCGTGTAGTTTTTTTCAGAAAATGGAATAGATTTCTTGAGTAATTTAGTCACTTCTGTTTTTCTTAGCCTATAAGAAAATGCATTCAGATTAATTGCCCTCTTGCTTTAGTTATTTAGTCCTTTCAGTTGTATTTTAGCAGCCTTATCTATTATTTGTGTTATTGTAATTAGTATTATTATTTTTTGTTAATACACCTATCACTGTTCTCATGATTGCAACTCCTGCTGTCAGAATGATCAGTTTTTAACCATTTTTCATAAGAAAATCATCTTACATAAGAAATTATTGATAGAAACCATGTTTTTATTTTTGCAGCGTATGTTGGGTTGGGATATACATAAAGGTCTTATGGCATCTTTTTTATTACTTTATTGTCAGAGAATGTAGAACACTATTATTATAATCTGTTGTGGGTTGACATGTAGTTCTCAGCTCAAGGGAATTTATTTATTTTTACAACACAAAACATATAAAGATACAAAACTTAAGGGAAAGTCAGCCACAATCCTAGCTTACTAGGTATATGGAAAAGTACTAGGAGAACTTAAAGTATGTGTATATCTTTTAGTTTGTTCCTGAAGCTCAGATGTGAACTTTACAGTCCTGTTAATGGCAGACAAAGGAAGATGTCAAGCGCTTTGATTTGGAATATCAGTCTCTGGCATGGCCATGACATAGAAGCTGGTGACATAGAAGATCTGGATTTAATTCCTTTCTCTTCTACAAACCTCCAGTGTAATCTTGGTCAAGTCAGTTACTGTTAAATCCACAAAAGCATTTATGTGCTAGGCCCTATGGTACCTATATTGTCACTTAGGCTTTTTATGCAATGTAAAGGGAGAATGTTAAAAAACAAACAAAAAAAAACCTAAGTGGGGAAATGTCTAAGGTAACCAATGGGATATGTTAAGAATGAGGGTCTGTCTAAAATCTCCACCCTCTTCAGGGCATCAGTGCCTCCCTCCAGTGGGTCCAACCACAGATGTGGACCTTGTCCCACACATTTAGGACCCTTTTTTCAAAAGCTGAGCAGAGGACAGCCCTTTCATGTAAATGTCAGAAGCAACAGTATGTGGCAGTGATTTTTTCTTACTATGACCACAATAATAAGAGCATTCACCCAGGATGTAGGACACCTGATTTTGAGTCCCTTCTGTGCCTGAGGAGATTCAAACCCACATATACTAAAGCTAATCCTAACCACCTGACTATGAGCTCCTTTGAGTGGGGAGCACTTCCCTCTCTCATGTTGATTCTGTTTCCCTACATGTGGAATATATAAATATTATTTGGGTCCTGCTCCCAAATGAGTCCTATAAATGGTGGGCTACAGCTATGGTCACTTTCACTTGCCCAATTAATATTTACATATTCCATGTGAAGTAGAGCAGTTATAACAGGAGGAAGAGAGTCCCACTTTCAAGGACAGCTTCAATCCTGAAAGCTATGGTACTCGCCTGAGAGGCAGACAATATAAATTTAATTCTGTGTAGGCAGAGAAGGTGTTTGAACCATGTCCTGGTTTGAAACTGCACACCCTCGCCCCCCCCCCCCCGGTGAGGGCTGTAACTACTGGCCATTTGGAAAGAAAATTCCTCCAGCTGTATTTTGTATGGTGACAGATCAAGTAAATACGCCTTGAGAAGGCCTAGCAGATCGAGCCCCTCATACTACATCAGTGCAGAAATATGAAGTTTCCAGGCAGCACTAGAAGCAGAACTCACGATAACTGGGAAATATTGATGTCTGAATACCTACACAGTCCAGGAACTTTTAGCACTAAGATTTTGGTTTATTCTCATGCCCATATATAACATTTAATAAAACTTAAAAAGAAGACAGTACATCATTACAAATTCCTTTGCTCTTCAGATATTATTAGCATCTGGCATGATAAACTCTTTTGATTCTGGTGTATTTATAATAAATTTCATCTGTAGGTACCTGTTGCTAATTTAACATTTATTAATACCTGCTTATTTATTTGTCATGCTATAGTGTCTCAGAAATAGAGACCATCGAAAAGGGATTTGAGAGCTAAGGTGACAGCACCAAATGAGGGAAAAGATGAGCAGTAGTTGGTTAAAGAGAAATTATAATAATTGCATGGAACAGAATCTAATTAAAAGTGCTGCTAGAGATACTGTTCACTGATTCATGGAATGATAATGTAATAACAATCTACTTGTGATATGTATCCATGTTGTTACTGTCCAAAAACTGAATGAAGTTGAAGGAATCTTTTTAAGCCAATACAATATTAGCTGAGTCCACTATATAATTCATTGATTCATAATAAATGGTCCTCTTGTTTACAATAATATTTTTATTTTAATTTATCTTAACAATCTAAGAAAGTGTTTAATTGCTCTAATGATATTAGCCTTCTCAGCTTTTATTACAACACAGGACATAATTACCCTCCTTTAAGGTAATTTATAGACCTCATTAGCACTCTTGCCTCTCCAGTGTGATTAAACATCTCCTAAGAATTGAAATCTCTCTGAACAGTAAGAGAATTATTGTGATTTATTGTTCACCCTTGCTAAAATGAACACAAAGCTGATTTATTATGGCTGATCCCCACTGAAGTGAATAGAACTGAAGTGGGGGAAGGGACGGCAAGAGTTCTTGGTAAAGCAGTTTATTCCTCTGAGTCATAGTGTTACAGTTTAATATGGGTCCTGTCACTCGGTTTCAGGAGAGCATGAAGAAATCTCTGGTGAGTAAAACCTATAGCAGTGAGTGGCTTGAAAATTTCACCTTTGCCAAATAGAAAGCAATTATATTCTGCTGTTGGAAATGAAAAATCCTAATAACAAACCTAAAAGTTTCAACAAGAGAGCGGGGTTAATATGGCTTTCAAACCATAAAGTGATTTCAGTTATGAGATAAATTGTGATGATTAGAGAGTTAGAATGAATGCATTTTTTTTTTGTATTTTTTGGTCAGATGGGGGGGGGGGGGAGGGGGAATCCTGATAAAAATGATATTAAAATACCACAAAGTTTGACTTCATAGATCCAGAGAACAGAACTTCCCCCAAGCATCTTTATCTCACCCTGTCAATGCCTAAGTGATGTACAACAGACAGTGTAACAAGTCTTTCCAGACCTCCGTAATAATAAAGCATAACCCAGCAAAGACCTATGGACCTGTATAATTTTGCACTATTTAACCTGGCCACTCAAATTATGAACATTGGGCATATGAGAAATTTGTTGCAGGATCTAAGCTTTCTGCTGAAAAAAACAAAGGTGTCTTTCCTGAAGTCCTTTTTAACTGTTGGCCAACTTTGTGTAACCTGTTGCAAGGGTGTTGGTAGCTTGTGCTGGCTTGTCTTCTGCTTGGGTGACCAATGCTGAGACACCCTCCCACAATGGGCAGGGGACATAAAGTGTGACCAAATCACCCATACTTTGGCACAGAGCTCTGCTGTGGGGATTTAAGCAATACCTAGCATTGACACACTGAATCAGGAAATTATTTCACTTAAATCACTGAGATCATTTGGTCCTTTCTGTCATTGCCACGCTGTTGCTGATGTCATATAACTTTCTGTGTTGGGTGCCTTCTGGGAGGTCTTGAGTTGAGTGTCATCCAGGATACTTGGCATGTCACAGAATTAAGAACCTATAATGAACTTCTACCTTAATTATTCTTAAGTGTTTTCAGTGCTTCCTTCATTCAGATAAATGTTGCCTATTCAGCTATAATATAGTCTGCAGTATTACATTAGTCTCCTCTATAACAATGTAAACGTTTAATGTAGGTATTCTCAGAAGTCATTTATGAAACTGAAATAATCATTTAAATATTAGCTTTGGGCATAAAATGTTGTAGTTTTCTTCACTCTTCTGATATGAATATGGATATTTTTTCGTGTCTTGAAGCCATATACATTGCAAATGAATTATCCAATGAAAAACAGAATACAAAAGAGGATAAAAATTGAGGTTTTATGATTACCCATGAAACACTAATTTGTTGTTGTTGATTAAACTGTCAGCCAATTTGTACTAAGCTGCCATTTTTTAAATTAAATTGATCATTTTAATGCAATAAAAATATTAATGAGGTAGAACATTCTGTATAAGTGGACTGCATATATGTACATAAATTTTAAAAGTTTTTAACAAAGAGAAAGAGTAATGATTTCATTAAAACTGCATCAACTTAGCGATGCTAATTTTGTAGTATTTTCATGAGTTTACAATAGAGATTTTTAATGGTATAACAAGGAATAATCTTTCTCAATTTTTATTTAATATAAAAATGTATTAATGGCAATTCAGTTAACAACGTAAAAACTCAGGAATCTAAAATTTAAAACTTCAAGAACTACATTACCTGGTAAACTTTAAAAAATCCTATGAGGTATATTATGAGATATCTACTTGTGTGATCTTTACATCATCACAAATTACCTAAACATTAAGCTACACATTTAACTAGAAGACAATTGGAAATAGAAAGTGCTAGAGAAGTGCAATATGGATATATATTTCAGGCTATGGAGCCTTAATTTCTGCATTTCTTTTCTAATTAAATACTTTTGAAAGGAAGAAAAGAAGGTAAATTAAGTGCACAGACAGAAGAAGCTCAGCCCCCCACACTTTGCAGGAAGTGCTCTGAGTTACAACTGGAGCATCCACACATGCAAGCACATGCGCTTGCAGTAGCTCAAATAGAAGCGGTGCAAATTTGAGCCGGGGCTTTTTGCTTCAGTGCACGTGCTCGGACATGCACTTTGTTGTGGAGCAAATTGTGCCACCAGGGCAAAATAACCATTCCTGCCTCCTCCCAGATCTTCAGCCAGGGGGAGCTAGAGCCTGGAGCCAGCACCTGTGCTGTCCCCAACAGTATAAAAAGCTGCCCTGTCCTGGCCCCAGCAGTATAAAAAGCCACCCTGGCAAGTAGCTCAGGGCTACTCACTCTCAGGAGCTTCTGGGGCCCAGGCAATTGGTACCTGGGGACACTACCCCTTGTGCCAGCTGGACTGCTGAAGCAGCCATGAGAGTTCCCTGCACCCTCTACCCACTGCAGCAGTCTGTCAGTGGGGGCTGCTGCCTGGTTGTGACCTGCTGTGCACCTGCCAGACTTGGATGGGGACTGCACAGCCAGTAGAGGCATCTTCCCCTCTAGGCCAGCTGCCAGTGGACTGCAGCTGCAGGGTTGGCCTTTGTGTGGCACTACTGCCATTTGTGCCCCCTGCCCAGCCATCTGGGCAGCTATCACCCAGAAGATGTTCCAGGTGTGGTGGCCTGCTTTGAGCTGTCAAAGCATGTCCTTTTGGCCCCATTTGGCCAGGAGGTCAGCCACAGCTAGATGGGTCCAAGGTGCCAGCTCTGAGCAGACAGGGGCCTGCCACTTGCCCCCCTAGCAGGAATTCTGGTGTTCCCAGTTGGAAAACTGAAAAAACCCTGATAAAAATAATCCCAAAATCACTCTCTAAAATACCCCCAAATCCATGTTCCTCCACAATAAAACAAAAGACCACTATAAAGAGAGAGAAAGAGAAAGGCAGTGACAGCAATCAGTTGGACAATGTTTTATTTATATATCTACAGTGTTAAAGCAAGTCTCTTATCATAATAATAAAGTGAACTCTAAATACAGGTTTCATGAATTCATGAATACATATTTTGCTGTCCTCCCACAGGGTGATGGCCCCCACACAAGGGCTATGGCCCCCCCAACAGGGGGTTCATCCCCTACACAAAGGGCTCATCCCCCCCAAAAGGGGTTCAGCCCCCCAACAGGGGGATCGGCACTCTCACAAGGGGTACGGCCCCCCCCAACAGGGGGTTCATCCCCCACACAAGGGGTACAGCCCCCCCAATGGGGGCCAAAAGGCCCCCGCAGGGCCTACCACCCCCCCACAAAGCCCACATGCCCAACTACAGGCCTCTGATTGCTGCCCAACCTGGCCCCATCCCCCACCAGCTGCTGCAGCCACCCCAATGGCTGCTTCACCCAGCCCCACCCTCCCACTCCCTCCAGACCCACCCAATGGCTTCCCCACCCAGCCTCACCCCCAAACTTGCACCCCCAGGCCCCCAAGGCTACCCCCACAACACCAGGTACCATCACTTAACCCCCCCCCAAAAAAAAATGAACAGGAAAAAAAAAAGAGGAAAAAAAATCCTCCGCTTACCTTAGAAGCACAGGTTGGGGGGCTCCAGAGCCTTCTGGCAGAGCTCCCTGGGCAACAAAGGACAGCAGAGGGGCAGGAGGGCTCAGGCTGGGGCCACTGGGGCTGTCAGCCTGCCCTGCACTATGCAGGTGGGGCCCCAAGCAGCCGGATGGCAGCTTCAACTGTGGGTAAGTGGTAGGTTTTTTCTTTTTTTTAAGTATGGGGGGTAGAGATGGGGGGGGGGCTTGCAGGGATGGGGCCAGACAGTGCAGCAGTCACGGGGCTGGCAGCAGCTGGCGGGGGGAGGGGACATCCCCAGCAGGGCTCAGGGGGGAGGGGCTGGCAGGGGTTCAGGGCCGGTCCTGGCAGGGCTCGGGGGCTTGGGGGGAGCTCATGGGGGGAGTTGGGGCTGGGGGAGTGGGCAGGGCCATCGGGGTCCTCCCCACAGTTCTTTCCCCCCTCCTGCAGTCCCCCCAATCCCTTACTCACTGACACTGGAGCCATGGTGCTGAAACACGTGGCCTGGCTGGTCTCGTGTTTCAGCACCAGGGAGAGGGGCAACCATAGAGATGCTCTGGCAGCCAGAGCATCTCTAGGGAGGACCCAGCCTCTGGTTGCGTAAGGGCATGGTCAGGGACTGTGCCCTGCCCCACTTTTTTATACTTCAATTTTTTTTAGACCCCTGGATATCCAGGGGTTTAATTTTCTCCCCAAACATTTTTTTTTTGTTTCAGCACGTGCCTGTTGCTCTGCCTCAGAGGTTTTTGAGGTGGGGCGAGAGGCACGTGCGCGCTAGTGTGGACCTGCCCAACAATTCCATGGAGAAACAGAAGTTCATTGTAGGTTCCAGGGGCAAGGGGAATATAGCTACTGTATGGGAGCATATAGCTATTTTCTCCTAGCAATGGCCCTTCCTCCCAGCTCTGTTTTCAGAATGGAAGGGGAGAAAAAGAGGAGAGGGAGCTCATTTTAGGGGTTCCCCATCCAGTGCTGGAGAGTGAGGTGGGTGAATTGGAGCCCCCTGCACGTGCCCTACCTCTAGTGGAGGCCAAAAAACCTCAGACTGAACTCCCTTTGCTCCCTTTCTCCCTGCCCATTCTGAAAAGAGCTTAAGGCTGGAAGGCAACATTGACAGACGTTATAGAAGACACTGTGTTTTGAAACATCTTAATCTGACCCCTCATGCAGTGAAGGTTCAGATTTTCACCTGATTAACCATGTTTTGAAGCAGTCTGCAGCTGCACACTGGTGCTTGGTCATGGATATAGACTGCTTTTTGTGGTCAGATAGGGTAAAAATTGTCACATCTGTCTTTGCATTATACTATTAAAATAAGTAGTTTGTTTTCTTTTTTTCAAGAAAAAAGAGGGAAATAATTGCCTGTGTTATTGCCTGTGTCACTATTATTTTTGGAGGTTGGGAAATCACTGCAGCATTTGGGGTAAGGGAGAGTAGAATTCTATACTTCCCAGCTGCTCATGGCTAGTGCTCATACCCAAAAAGGAAACACAGCAGTATATTGGTTTATTCCATGATATAAAATCTCTGTCTGTATTATTATTATTACTATTATTATTATTATGTTATTTGATAAGCTTATCTTTCTAGTGTTTTGCACTAAGATTTCTTACTGTTCATATCCAGACTAGTTCATTGAATGCTTACAGAGTTGTATGAGTTCTACTACATGTTGTTGACCTCATACTCAGAGGCAGGGCATACCACTTATATTCAGCTTCACAAAAATATGAAAAACTCTGAATCAGTATCAGTGATTATGAATGATGTCAGACCCATTTCCCAGGGAATAGGTGAGATGGTACTGCAAAGTAAAGGGCTAGGGGTGGGGTCCGGTGGGATTGGAAAGGAAAAGGAGCTATATAACAGGTTCTAAGGATTTGTGTGAGGGTAAGGAGATACAAATCTCTCTAAAGCTGGGGATTCTGAGAATGGATCTTATAGTAGGAAGGGTAACTGAATGATAACTCTGAGTGAAAAATAGGCAGGAGGGTACTGCAGGGGTTTGGGATGGGTTGCTTTTATGTTGGAATGAAATAACCACATGTGCAAATACAGACTGGGAAATGACTGGCTAGGCTGCAGTACTGCAGAGAAGGACCTGGGGGTTACAGTGAACCATAAGTTGAATATAAGCCAATAGTATGTTCTTGTTGGAAAAAAAAGCCAACAGCATGATGGGGGCATCTACACATGAAATTAACATGACACAAACTCCAGAGCCATTTGAGCCAGAGTACACTCCTCCTGGGTTCAGCATCTACATGTGCACCCAGGGACAGCAGGAATTTGAGCCAGGGTGGAACATCCCTGTGCTGGCAGGGGGGCCAGGGGGTCAGCTGCAGGTGGCAACATCAGGTGGCAGAGGGGCTGACAGGAGCTGGGGGTCCTTAAAACTTAAAAACTTTCTTACAATGGGCTATAGAGAAAGTCCATTTACAAAAGAAGCTTGGATTATAATAATAAATTTAACCCATGACTTTAAAAAACTCATTCTCTCTTTTTAAACAAACAAACAAACAAATAAAATCATTCTTTTCTATGTGGGACCAAGACCAAAATTTTCACCTACCTGCAAATTAGTTGCCAAAACTTATATGGACTCCTGTTTGGTGGGTTTTCAAGGGTGTTGAATAGATCCATTTTGCATTGAAATCATCACAGTCTCAATGATTTTCAGGCCTTGGGAACAATATTTTGAGTCTGGTTTTGCAGACCTAGAAGGCTCTACTAGTCTGGAGAAGCAGCCATACTTTGTATGATTATCTTTGCTATGACTGTTAACATTTGAGGTTCACCCATCACTAGTTTTAAATATATAATGCCCATTATTAGTGATTCACTACAAAGATAAATCACTTAGGGGAAGTAGATTAGGAAATGTAGGTAGTTAATGATTTCTTCAATTTTCATATAAAGTCTACATTATCTAAGATCTGATTAATTTCTCTAGGTCTTTTAATCACCTGGCATAACATTATGTAAATTAAGTTCAAATGAATGAAAAAAATAGATTTAATTGAATAGTATCAGGACTCCTCTGTTGATCCTGATTTTGATAATAGGATCAGTATCACTAATTCATCTTAATAAATTCAATACTGTCATTGGATGTAACATATAAATATTACAAAGGTCATCGTAAGCCCCAAGAGGAAAAGAATGCTTGAAAAATAAAGAAAAAAACTTTGCTTTTAATGCTCACCTTTAACAGGCAGAAAATCATGAAACATTAAGAAACCAACTTCTAAGTGCAATATATTTGTGGAAACATTTCCTATATCTCTTTGCTATTGATTTTAACAGATAAATGCTAAACTAGTTTAATACAGTTTCTTTTTTTTTCCACTTAAAATATATTGTGAGACCTCTTCCTGCCCTTAATTGCTCAAACACATTCATAATGTGCAAAAATTGTGTGCACATAAATACATTTGAGCAAATGCAAGTGTTTGTACAATCAGGATCAGTGCCATGATACTGAATGAAAAAAAGGGAAGTTCAGCAGCAGATTTAGGACAATGATCTTTGGCTATTGGTGTTTGTTGGTAATTTTCTGTAAGAACAGGTATTCAATAAAAAAGCATCAAAATAGCAGTATTTATTATGAAACACTTTTGCCTTCCTTACATTTCTTTTTTCTTTCTTTTTTTTTTTTTTTGACAAAAACCAGGAGATGTGAAAAAAAAAGTTTTGATTTGGATATGGGAGATGCAGTTTACTTTCCTTGTATTCTACTGTTTTCCACGGGGAATAACATACAGTGTCAGCCTCTTATACATAACAGCTTTCTTCTGTTAATGTTATGGTCCCATTGTCCCCTTCATGCATAATTCAAACTGTAATTGATAGGAGTTAGGCATGTACATCTAGAGCAGACCCTGATGTATTTAACATTTGAAGTGTCACATTTTTGTATATACTTGTGCCGGCTTTGTATCACACAAAACACGTATAAAGTAAGAAATAACCCACCAGGAGATTGGGTAATCCAGGGTCGTGCCTACATTGCTTCTGTGCTTCACTTAACAGTGATGCAGTGAACAACATGTAATGTGTGCTATACCCAGAAATGGATGTAATCATGCTAGAAGGATGAAGCTTCTATAAGATGGATGCATAATTGTTGGATTATTATCAATTCCTCAATGTCATACTGGGAGATATAGCAATTGGGGTTCCCCAGGGTATGTTCTGGCTCCTGTACTGTTCAATATCTTCATTAACACTTGGAGGATGAAATTGAATATACACTCAGTCAATTTTCAGGTAACACCAAACTGGGTGTTGTAGCAGACATGTCGGAGGAAGGATTAGAATGAAAAATGACCTTGATAAATTGGAAAAATGGTCTGAAATAAATTATTGAAATTCAATGGGCACATCCAGATGAGCACGCACATGCCTCTCACAGTGTCCCAAAACAGTTTGAGATGCTGAAAGAGGCATGCTGGGAACCAAAAAAACATTCCCTATGCTGCATATTTGTAGCACAAGCTCAAAATTTGACAGCTAGAGATCCAGGAATAAAAAAATACCTCAAAAGAAAAAAGCGGGGCAGGACCTGAGGCAACCGGAGGCTCAGGTCCTACACAGAGATGCTCTGATAGCCAGCCAGAGCATTTCTCTGGCTGGCCCTTGCCTCAGTACTGCAGTGGGTAGAGAGTACAGGGAATCCTCTCAGGGAAGCTTCAACAGTCCAGCTGGCACAAGGGGTAGTGTCCCCAGGAACCAATTGGAACAACCCAGAAGCTCCTGCCTATTTGTAACACCCATACTGTGGGCACTAACGCCCACCTGGCTACCTGGTAAACCCATGTGGGGCTAATGAGTGAGTGGTACAATTAAATTCTTGGGACAACTAATTAAAAAAACAGGATAGGAGTGTCATGTGAGTCAAAGGGTCAAATAGTAAAAAGTGCACCTGAGGGGAACACCAAGCAGAGGCCCCCAGGCTGCACCCACCAGTCCTCAAAGGCATTGAAGGAGCTGGTGGGTGCTGCCCACTGGTGCTCTGCCCAGAAACATGCATGGACAAGTAAGAGGAAAGCAGCCCTGCAGTCTCTGGACACATTTCTGGCCAGAGCTTCCTACTTGGTCCAGTACAGGGCCCACTTGTCCGCAGTGACTTGTGGGATGAGGGTGGAGTACAGACTCAGCCACTAGGGTGCCCCAGCCACACCCTTGGTGAGCAGGGCCTGCCACTTGGTGTCTGGGCGAGATGAAAGGGTGGAATGATGGATCATGTGACACATGAGTGTATAGAGGTGGTGGTGATGGATGGTGGAAAAGTGGACCAGTCTGGTGTCTCCAGCCTGCTTTGGTGGTGAAGTGGGGAGTGCCGTAAGGCCAGGTGAGGTGCCAGCCCCACAACAAACTCCGATGGCCTGGAGGACATGGGTAGGCAGGGACCACCACCATACAGGACCTGGTAAAGAAAGGCAAAGATGATGGGAGGTAGGGCAGATTCCACCTCCTGGACCAGGTGGCAGGTTGTATGTGTCATGGGCCCAGAGCAGCAGGGTTCACCCAATCCTGCTTATCACAGTCCAAGAGGTCTCTGACATGGGTGACCCCAGCCAGGATCAACCTCCGTTGCAACTGGTGTTCCTCTGCTGTTGGCACCTCCAGCTGAGGGTTCCAGAGGAGGGGCTCAACGAGCAGGTCGGTGCGCTGGGTGAGTGTTGCAGGGGACCTGGAGGTGGAGACTAGTCTCCAGATTCAGAGGAGGTCCTGGTAGAACTCTGGCAGGTCCTGCAGGGAGAAGCCCCACAGGCTGAGGAGCTGCCAGTTGTATTGGAGCCCCCAGAAGTGGTGGAGTAAGGTGCACCACAGGTGGCCCTGTGCTGCATGGCTACCAACACCGTGTAGCAGTTTTTGCAGGGTCTGAAGGTGAAATGTCAGGACCTGGCTGTACAGGTAAACCATGCCCTGGCTGCCCTCTCACATAGGTGAAGGCAGGGGGGCCGGTAGGGTGACAGGCAAGCCAGACAACCACCAGGGAGTAGTCCATCAGGATGTCCCCAAGGACACCTGTAGCAGCCTATTTCCACTCGCTGCTCAACCAGTCTTGGGTGTCTAGGGTGACTTTAAAGTTCCTGCCAAGAACCAGGAATTCACAAGTGTTGAGGGTGCTGATGTACATGGCTGCATGGCAGAAAAAATCTGCTAACAGTGGGTCCTTCTCAGGGGTATACATGTTCAGATGATTCAGGACCAGCCCATGCACTTGGACCTGGAAGTGCAGCAGGAAACCTGGCACCACCTCAACATCCTGGAGAACCTCCGACTGCAGACCTGGAGATAATAGGGTTGCCAATCTGCAAGAAATGGCCAAGAGGTAACTAAAAAAGACCCTGCCTCCCCACTCCAGCCACCAATTAGTCTTGTCAGCCAGAGTTGTCAGGGTCTCCTTCAAGAATACCATGGGGTACCCCCTTCCTGGAGGAAGGAGAGCACTCATCATCTCCAGAGACCCTTCCTGCAGCCGTGGACGTTGAGGGTCACAATGTTAAATAACCTCATGGCTGGGGGCATGGAGTGCATGGTTCAGCAGGGGCCGCGCACATCTCAACACCTGGTGTGGGGTTCGCTGGCTCACGCAGCACCCTCCCATAAGTATGGAGGGCATCTATGAAACTGTGGGCCCACCTATAGATCCGGTCATTGCAGCTTTTCGGCCCCTTGCCTTCCCCTGCCCTGCATGTGTCAGGCACAGCTGGGGAGGACTCCGGAGGCTGGGCCACTCCTTCCCCCATATGGTGGTCTTGGGAGGGAGGGAGAGAGGATTCCTCCACATCAGAGGGCTCCAGCTGCGCCCAGGCCTTCCTTTTGCCTTTGCACCCGGAGGACACCTGCACCTACTCAGCCATGGGGTGGTCCTCAGGTGGACAGGCTCCAGTAGGAGAAGGTGAGGGTTGGAGGGGTGGGTCAGCTACACTGGGGGCATGACTAGGGGCAGGGAGGCCCCACTCCCTCTCTCCCCTTGGCTGCTGCTGCCCTCCCTGGGACTTGGTTTGGGAGCAGAGTTCCCTGAGCTCATGGTGGGCTGGATGATGTGGCTGGGGTGCCAGGGGGGCCTGAGGGGGGAGGGGTACTGGTGGCATGTGCACTCCTCTTGCCAATGAGACCTTTGGATGCCCTCTCCTCCTGGCCCATGAGGCACTTGTGATGCAAGTGTCCCAGGGCATGGCACCAGAAGCATTGCAGATCCCCCAGTGTATAGAAAACCCTTACCAGGGCTCCCTAGAAAGGAATCACAAGGCACCCTTCAGCCTCCAGTCACATTCCTGCCACCAGCTGGATCATAACCTGGCAATGGAAAGAGCACATGTGGTGGAGGCCAGGGTCTCGGCACTCCAGTGGGTGAGCCACCACCAAGGAGATAACTCTCCGCAGAGTTTGAAGCTTGGAGAGCAGGCCCCAATTAGGGATATAGGGAAGAATGGAACTGAGGACCACTCTGGTCCCAAGCTCTTTTAGGGGCTCAAGGGACATGTACTTGCCCTCCATTGTGAGCCCCCTCTCCACTGCCCTTTGTGCAGCAGCCTCTAAGGCAAGGAAAAAGACCCCTTGCCATGAAAGTGGGAGGCCACTATGATCTTGGGGGCCCCCACTACCTGAGCCAGGCCTGTACCCAGGTCCCAAAGTGCAGGTTTTCCCACTTAGGTAGTTGGCACTTCACCCCATGCCTGTGGGTGGGTGGGTGCCAGAATGGGGGTCCCACTGCCCGAGCTGGAAGGGCCAACTGTGGAGGGTCCAGGCCCTGCAGCTTCAGGTTGTCCCACAGCCACCTGTCCATAGCTGTGGTTCCCCTGCTCAGGGGCTGCATTTCTGGGGATAGGGCTAGGGCCAGGGACAGGTTGAGTGGGTGTGCTTGCTGGTGTAATGCACCTGGTCCCCTCAGGTGCCAGTGGTCTGGGCATGGGGGTGGGGCCCTTTCCCTTCCCACCCCCAGCTGTGGAGGAGGCTGAAGAGAAGCCCTTCCCACTGCACTTGCCCTGGGTCCCAGATGGTGGGGGAGGGAGCTTGGAAACCCCTTGGGGGGAGTTGGCCAAGGAAGACCCCTGGCTCTGTTGGTTCCCTGCTGGAGTGTCTCCTGCCCCTGCAGTGGAGGTTTCAGGCTTCTCTATCCCTGGAGGAGATTGTTTGGACTCTGCCTCTGGGGTGTGGGGCTGCAGGGGCATGCATCCCCTTTGGAGTTGGCTGGGATCTGCCTCCATATTGGGGGCTGCAGAAAGCTCTGTGAGGACAACCACAACAGCCTGGGACAGGAAAGGGCATGACCAACTTCTTCCCAGAGGCTTCTCCCCCCAGATGCTCCTGTTTATTTGTATGTTCCAGAGATTGTGGGCCTTAAGGCCCACGTAGTTACTGACTAGCCCCCACTACTGTGTGGGGCCAAAGTTTGAAACATACTATTTATTTATTTATTTAGTTTGTGGGACAACTAAGGAAGAAAAGGGTAGGAGTGACATGGGGGTTATAGGTTCAAAATGTGAGAAGAAGTTTGCCAGAAGGGGACAAAGAGCAGAGCCCCCCCTGGCCACACCCACCAGTCCTCAAAGGCATCCAAGGAGCCGGTGGATGCTGTCCACTGGTGCTCTGCCCAGGAATGTGCATGGACAAGGGACAGGAAAGTGGCCCTGCTGTCTCTGGGCAACTTCTTAGCCAAAGCCTCCTTCCTGGTCAAGTACAGGGCCCACTTTGCCAGGGCCAGGAGTAGGTTGACCAGGAGGTCCTGGGACTTGGTGAGGCCATGGATGGGGTGACCAAAGACAAAAAGACGGGGAGTGAAATTCAACCAGAACCTCAGGAGGGGGTTGTGAAGGTGGAGCTGGAGGGGCTGCAGCCTGGTGCACTTGGGTCTCCCTCTGCCCACAGAAGGGGCAGGAGACTGGGGTGTCCATAAAGCTCATCACATACATGCCTGTGGTGATGGCTCTATGGAGAAGCCACCAGCTGAGGTCCCCATTGGCTCATGGGATGAGGGTGGAGTACAGACTCAGCCACTGGGGTGCCCCAGACATGTCATCCCTGAGTGGGTCCCGCCACTTGGTGTCTGGGCAGGATGTGAAGTTGGCATGTTGGAGAGTGTGGAGCACACATGTGTAGAGGTGGCTGTGATGGACAGTGGAAAAGCAGACTGGTCTGGTGTCCTCCAGCCAGCTCAGAGGGTGGAGCAGGGAGTGCCATGAAACTGGGTGAGGCACCAGCCCCACAACAAACTCCAGTGGGCTGGAGGACACAGGAGGGCCACCACCACGCAGGACCTGGTCAAGAAAGGCAATGGCATTGGGAAGTAGGACAGATTTCACCTCGTGGACCAGACAGCAGGTTGCACGTGTCATGGGTAGACCCATGCGCTGGGTCAGTACAGTGGGGTCCACCCACTCCCACCTATCGTAGTCCAGGAGGTCTCCAATACAAGTGACACCAGCCAGGATCAACCTCTGTCTCAACCTGGGCACCTCCCCTAGAAGCTCCTGAGTGCAAGTAGCTCTGAACTACTTGCCAGGGCAACTTTTTTTTTACTGCTGGAGCCAGCACAGGTGCTGGCCCCAGCATCTAGCTCTCCCTGGATGCAGGTCTAGGAGGAGTTGGGCAGAGTTATTTTGCCCCAAGTGGTACAACTTGCCCTATACCAAAGTGCTTGTCTGGGCATGTGCACTGAGGTAAAAAAACACCAGCTCAAATTTGTGCCACTCCTATTTCAGCTGCTTCAAGTGCATGTGCCTGCATGTATGGATGCACCCAATAAGGGCAAGTGCAATTACTGAACAGAACAGTTAAATGCACATGTGCAAATTGGAGAATTAGTGGCTGGGCTGCAGTAGTGCCCACAAGGTCCTGGGGATCTGCTTGTTCATTAGGCGAATATGAGTAAGCTGTGCACTATTGCTGAGGACCACCCCCCAAAAAACCCAAAAAACAAAAACAAAACTAATGGGTTATAAAGCATATGGACAAAGGTACAGTTGAACTAATTTCAAAGGGGGCTGCTGCTTAGGAGTATGGAGCAAATCTTACATTGTAAGAGTTGCATATAAACAAGCAGGAAGCAATACAAATGTAGCAAAACTGTTCCCCCTGTCCTTCTGAAACAGCTCCAAATGTGGTTTTGTCCATGCCATGATATATATATATATTATCAGAAGTGTTGCATGCAAGTCATGGGAAGTGATTCTTCCATTCTGTTCAGTACAGGGAAGGCATCCTTAAGAGTACTGTTTCCTTTTTTTCAGTACTATAATCCAAAGAAGATGTGGACAAATTGGTCCAGATGAGAGCAACAAGATTTATTAGATGTCTGGAAAACATGACATACAGGGACAGGCTGGAAGTTGGCAAATTATTTAGAATGGAGAAGAGAAGACAAAGGGGATTTGATAACAGTCTTCAAATATAAAATGCCTTACTACAAAGAGGATTGTGATAGCAATAATTTATTCTCTATCAATGAGGTCAGAGGGGGGCAAGCAAGAAGTAGTGGACTGAAATTGCAACAAGAATCATTTAAGTTAGATATTAGGAAGAACTTTCTAACTCTGAAGGTATTTAAGCACTAGCACAGATTACCTAGAGACCTTGTAGAATCTCCATCACTGGAAGTTTTTAAAGAGCAGGTTAGACAAACCTTTGCCCAGAATGGTATGGACAAAGGTGATTCTACCTTGACCAAGGGGTTGGGACTAGATGATTTCCTGAGGTCCCTAGTAGCCTTGTTTTTCTTATGACTATGGAATGCAGCTGCCTTTGTGTGGTATGGGTACATGCTGGAAAGCTTCTTAATCAGGTACAATGATTAGCACATCATCAACCCTATATTAAGAAACCTATATTACATCTATTTCTGGAGTAGTGAGGGCAGAGTGGGGTATATTGTACTTCCCTATGGTCCTCTGTAGTCCATAATTCATATAAACATAATCTTCATCTCTTTTCACACCGAGTGAGAGCAGAATCCAGGCAGCCTGCCTACTGTCACCCTCAGTCAGGAAACAGAGAGAAAAAGGATTATGAAATCATGACCCTATCATTATAAGCCAGTAGCGTACTGATGGGGAGTGGGGGGCAGTAGGGGGCCATGGTCCCCGGGCACAGGGCTGGGGGGAAGGGGGCACTGGCTGGCCATGAGACCAGAAGCAGCGGCAGTGGCACAGAAATGTGTTTCAGGTTTCTGGTTTCACCCACCCCCATCAGGTCTGCGATCAGATGTTGGGGGATCTTCCCCACCCCCGCTCAGCGATGGGGTGGGGTGCAAATATAAGCATTGGCCCCTGAGCGCTGGAACCCTCAGTATGGCACTGTTATAAGCCTTACTTTTTTCCCTTACCCTCCAGTGACAGAATAACACAAAGAAAGGATAGAGAACAAAGATAGAAATAGAATAGGACCAACACCATTAAGGTTTTGTCCACATGGAAAAGCTGTCCTTGTTATTCTAATATACTAGTATAATTATGGTATAACCTCACCTTGTCGACACTCTCACTCCAATAGAAAAGTTTTACTTGATTGTACTTTAAGACTCTTTCCTCTCCCAGGTGACATGATCCTTCATCATGGGGATGTGCTGGTGAAGATTCCTCACAGGCATAACAGGGCAGCTGGGCACCCAGGGCAGTAGTGGTGAAACATGGGGGCAACGGTGACTTACAGTTGCTGGTGATGCCAGCATGGCAGTGTTCCTGTGGTGGCAGCAGCCGCCTTCCCACCCTCCCTACCTCCCACCCCACAAATCAGTACCTGGCACTGCTATTGAGATTCCTTACCAACAGCAAAAATCATCCTCATAGACATATAATTTTGCTGTTTTCCTATCTTGTCTTGTGTATCTTCTGCTGCTTACTATCTTCCTTCTTCTTCTCTGTGTTTCTCTCTGTCTTTCTGTCCCTCTCTCTCATCTTTTCTATTGTTTTTGGGGCCAACTTCATTTCACTGCACCAGCAGAATGGAATAAAGTGCCTCATTTATTTCTCACCAGCCTGAAGATGACTGGTGAAGAACAGACCTGACCAGACCAGCCAGATGGTATTTCAGACTGGGGAAACAAGCCAGGGTCCAGAACAACAGCTATCATGGTCAATCATCTAGCCCAGAGCTTCTGTCTGTATTTCATTAGAGCTTCTGCCTAATTAACTGTGTTGTATACTGACATATCATCTTAAGCCCTCCACCTTTTGTGAGTGTCTGCTTTTCAAATCACATATCACCTTAAGCTCTTCACCGTTAGTGTTGTATTGGTGTAGTCATGTGGGCACAGAATATATGAAAGAAACAAGGTTTGTTTGGTGATATCTTTTAACTGAACCAACCATATAGTTGGGAGAAATGTTAGATGTGAGTTAAGCACATAGGGATTCCTTTCTTAATTTTGACATAGAGAAGGACACAGTTCTCCAAGTCAGCTTGAAATATCAGGACCAGACTTTGTCTTTTCTTCCCTAATAACAATTACTTGACAGAAAACTCTTCACCAGGGTATTCTCAGGGAATCTGTTCCACCATTTTGATCCCCAATACATCTTCTTTTTAAAGGTCCACCATGGGGAATGGCTGATAGAACAGACCATCCTTCATTACATCATTCAGCAATTAGGTCTAATTTCCAGCCTACCAATATTGGTCCATTAATTTTTTATTTAATCCATCCTTTATTTCTTAGTTCTGACCCTTACACAGTCCTTCTGTTGAATTACTGAATCAGCATGGGGAAAACTGGTCTGATTGTGATCTGTGAGGACACAGCAATCCTCCTTAACAACAGCTCAATCTTTGCTACTGGTTGCAACTCAATTGCAGCATTAATTTCCGTAATAAATTGAATGACATGTTTTACTAAAGAAAAAATTCCTAAAACTTAGCACTCATTAAAGACACTATATTACTCACCCAGGGGCATGGGTTAACATTGTTTTGAAAAGAATTTCAATGTTTGTGGTGAAAAGTGAATTTTACCCGTATAGCTCAAAAAAAAAAAGGTGTGTATCTATAGGTGAGGTCCTGTGTACTTGGGGTGCAGTGATCCCAAAGTCTCTGAGCAATGGCTTCTAATTCAAACTGCAACTGAACTGTTTTGATATGTACACACACACACACACATACCCCACAATAGTTTGATTCCAGGTCTGTATATGTATACACATATGTATGTATTAAAAACATAATATAGATAGCCCTTGTAGCTCTATCAAATGAAGCAAAAAGATAGTGGATTCCTAGCAGCACAAATCTAAGCTTTACTTAATCTTTCCTTATAGTAACATTAAATAAAATAATAATGATTTTCCATGTGCCATGGGAAGGAGGAGGAGAAGCAGGGTGCAAGCACTTTCTTTCAGTCACAGCGAACTTTATTCTGAGGAACAAGGAAAAAGCATAAAAGTAAGGTTTCTGTGACAACACTCTGTGTGGATTTCTCCTCAATATCTGAATATAAAACAGCTCTTTTGTTCAGAGCAAAAGGGGAGAATTCTCTCCATTCAAAGGTCCAGTACATGCTGAAATGAAAGCTGAAACAGACACAAGATACAAGCACCACAAAAAAAGGATGTATAATAAGTGACAGGGTTCTTTAAGAACTGTGTAAAATGATTAGTTTTACTTTGTAGATTTTTGAAACAATGGAGCATTCAGAAATTATTTTGTTCAGCTTTCAGTGCCTTGGTGTATCCCCTTCCCTCCCCCCCAGCATGAAGTATATTTTGTAGCTGCTGTTGTGTTTCTGCCAGAGGCGGTGCAGATGACATGAGAAGCAGTTTACATGAGAGGAACAGCTTCAGAAAACTGTCACCGCTTTATTTTGTTCTTGGTTATTGTCTCCTCAGCTTTTATACAAGCTCCTGGCGCACAGCCTAAATTTGTAACATGAGGGGCGAGTTTTTCGGTTTGTTTATTTTTTTTCATGTGACAGCTAAAATAAGGTGGATTTGAAAGCTCCCAATCTGGTTAAAACCACTGCTTGCATGGGTTCATCCAAAATAAGATACAAATGGTGTAAGGAAAGGATAAATAGGGAAGTATTTTTATGACTGCAGAACACTAGCAGAAATCAGTTTACCAGTATATTTGGAGTCTGCAAACTATGCTCTGGATTCCTTTCTGATGGAAATAATAAAATAAAAATGGGCCCTGTAATGGTATTTCAGCACTTCTGCTGACAGCCAGCAGAGACTCATAAAAATATTTAAATGAATAGTATTGGGTGCATATACAGTAATTATTCTAAAACTCTCCAGAATTGTTTTAAAATTTTTAAATGTTTAATTGCTTTTATTCACATATAGCATTCTAAGTAGTACTGCAAGTGAGAGTAATGGGAATGGGTGACAACTTTTAAGCACTAAAATTAATTTACCTACTGTTTTGTTGAAATACTGTCAAATTCTAACCACTGACTATAGTGGAGGTAGTGTGGAGGCACACTGTAGAGGTATTATATGAGTCCTTGGTGATTCAGGGGACCAGATTCTATTCCACCACCTAGGCATCTAAATGGACAGAGGTGCCTAAGTGTGATTCTATGCTACCCTGTTCATGTCCTAAAAAATCATTTAAGCATCTATTTTTGTAATGCACTGTCATCTTCTCCTAAGACTGAGTACAAAAAAAAAAATCATCAAGGAGGATCCATCAGTCTTTCCATTAACTGTTTCTCAGGGACTCAAACAAGGTGAAATAAAAACACACTTCATAACCTGAGTCCACTTACACACTTAGGGTTTGTACACACATTACAATTAAAACAACGTAACCAAATTGGGTTGTGTTATGTACTCCCATTACCCTTACTTGCAGTATTACTTAGAATGCTTTATGTGAATAAAAACAATTGGAAGTGTTCAAGAAAAAGTTGGATAAACATCGGTCAGGGATGATTTAGGCTGCGCTTTGCTTGTTGTCGCATGGGGTCAGGAAGGGATTTATTTCCTTTCCTATTACTACATGTGAAAGGAGATTTTGACTTGGCTATGCCAATGATCCTGCCGGTATAAATTTCATAGGTACCCAGCTAGAGGGTTTTGCCCCTTCACTCAGGTCAGACCAGTTGAAATATCTGGAGTCAAAAAGGAGTTTTATCCCATTGTCAGATTGGTACAGTCTATGGAGGTGTTTTACCTTCCTTTGCAGAGGGGGATGTGGCCCTCTTCTTTGGATCTCTTGAGCATATTTTTACAACCCTTGTGGCAGCAGGACACTGACTGCCATTGCATTTCTGTTTTTCCTGTGACAGGTTAAGGTATAAGCCTTGTAGCTGTATGAGAGGGTTGATTGTGTCATTTTAGTAATGGGTTAGATAAGAACTTGTATGGGAAGATTTGGATAGGGGAGATCCTGCTTAACTATGGTAGAGTTAATTTCCTGCACCCTACTACCAGCACACATGTAGACATTGACACTTTACTGTGGAGCTAATTAGTCAGCTCCTCAGTAAAGGTCATGTGTAGATGCAACCACAGTGAGATAATGTGGATAAGGCTTGGAGCAGTTTTTGTATCATAGAAATATGTTTCTAGTGCCATCTTATCTTCCAGGTTACTGAGATGAAATACTAATATCACTATCTTGCCAAGAATAAGTCTTTAACAGAATATTAAAAATATTTCACCTATCTTTTTGACTTTTAATTGAAAAAGATTTGTTTGGCTGATGCCAGATCAGCTGTATAGGCAACTTTAATTTTATCTTAGTAGGCATATTGCTTATATACAAATTAAAAAGGGTTGGTGCTAGTACAAAACCTTCTGGAATTCCATTATTCAGAGTTTGCTTACTTGACAGCCAAGATGAACTTGCAACTCACAATCAATGTGTGTAAGAGGTGCTAGCAAACGGTGGTTTTCTCACATGACAATGCCAATTAACCTCCCAGTCTGAATAGCAGATCTATTTCAGTGAATAATATCATGCTGGGCAAGAACTTGGGAGGTGCCTGGAAATGGCTTCCTAGTATTTTGGGCAGCAAGGACCCAAGGAACTTGGCCTCAGTTTACAAAATGTCGGGTTTCTGTGCAAAGTATCGTGAACAGTGTTCCAAAGTCTGTTACTTCAGCTGCTGCAGGGAAACCATCAGCATCCTTACCTTTGAGATTGTGCAAATCTGGCAGTATCTCCATCTCTTTTTCAAAGTTTTGTCTTTTTTTCTTTATTATAGGGACTTTATTTTTCTCCATAATGACAGATTTTGAAAAAGATTGCTGTCATGAATGAATCATTAGTTTAATGTGATCTCCAGTCCTTTCCCTTCTTAATTCTTTTTCCTTAGGTGTATTTATAAATGCCATTTCTGCTCCACAGAACACTTTGTGGCTAACAAGAATTCATTCTGATTTGTTATGATAGACAGGAGATAAGGGAATACTGTATCCAGAGTATCTGTGGTTCTCTGATGATTCACTGTAGCATCATTTCAAACTTTATTAACTGTTGAGTGATTAGAAACATGGAGAAGAAACCACAATAACAGTCATCTTAGAAAAATGCAGGATAATGGAAACAAAAGGAAACAGTTTGAAAAAGGGATAATCAATATAGCTTTGATCCCAAGGCCCTTAAAATCAATGAGAGTCTTACTGCTGGCTTCAAGTGGGCTTTATGTCAGGCTAAAGTATGAAACCCAGAGCCTAATTTTATATGGTGTCAAGCCCTGTCTGCAAAGTATTCTGCACTTTGACCTTAGATGTCAGGGATTAATGGGAGTTGTCCCCTCTTGTCACACCCCAGGATCTTGCTCAAGGCAAGCAGTGACTAAGACAGCAATGTAGAAATAACGTTTTAATTTTATTTCAGTGAATCATCAAAGAACATAAACGAGGAAAGTATAGTCCTTTCTTTACATGACTCTAGTTTGACAATGCCTTGAATAACCAACTGCATCATTATCAGAATGACACATAAAAGCATTTGCCAAAATGAAACTCAGAACTGCTTCCCATTCCTCCCCAAGCATCAATCCCAGTTGTCCCAGCAAGGTCAACCTCTAATGATCATCACAAACTGTATATTACTGTAACATAATTTCAAGATGAAGAATAATCTGATACTAGAGTAGCACATGAGTTCTGACCCAAAGCTTACAGAAGTCAGTGGCAATCTAATTTAAATATTCATATTATGTAATACATGAAGCAGTAGTATAAATGCCTGTCTCAATCACTGATGTTTTCGTGTTCTGCTCTGTGACCTGACTGAAAAGGTTTTTTCATGGAAGGCTATGAATATGAGGGTTTTCTTTTCTGCTCTCTGGTCCATAGTTTATCTGAATATTGAATATCCAGTGAAGCAGTAAGGATCAAAGTTCTGAATAAAGGCACATTCCAGTGATCTGAGAGAGGCCTGAGGCTTTTTAGCATGCAAGTAAAGCCATACTAATTTCCTATGTACATTTGCAAATTCCACACATAATGTTCTTAACAGCCTCTCTGTTGCCATGAGTGATCACTGTAAAAGGATTATTTGAGTAAGTCTCTCTATCAACTTCCCTGTTGTTTCAAGAAGTTCAAACAGTGGATAATTGTTATGTGCTCCATCCAAATATGACCAAGAATCTGAATATTATAAAAACATTTTCCTTGATGGTTCAGCAACTTTGCAGCTGGCATCCACATTTTCCTAAAGATCTAAAGGCAGTAGAAGTCTGCCTCTTTTAGTATAATACTTATAAAGCTTTCAGGAATAATACAGTACAAATAAGTTGTGAACATATTTAGAGAAGAGTGGAAGGGGAAATTTATAGTAGAACAGTAAGGATCATTTATGCAGCCTAACATATTTAATTAGAAGATAAGTATCATAATTAGTGATGTAAAGTGTGAAAAGCTGAATAAATAGTTATAAGTATATATAATTTTTATGCATCTTATAACCTAGTTTATCTTACCTTTTTAATGTACTATTTCCTCCTTTAACAATTTCTTATTTGAATATAAAACAATGAACTTAAATTCTTGAAATACAGCAAAATACAGTTGAATTACTTGAGAGCAAGTTTTTTAATAGAAATGCATGGATTTAAAATGTATATATAGTATATTTGAAAGCTCACTTGCTAAGAGGTAATAAAATGTGATAGACAGGAGTTTCACAAGGAGATAAATTAATTTGTAGGTCAGAATTAAATGGCTCAGTCATTTTACCTGGCAGTGTTTTGGTCTTTGAGTGTAAGATTTTGTGTTTCCTTTGCAAGAGCTGATCATGATTTTCATGACACACAAGAATCATACGTGGTCCTGTAAATTTGATTAACTATTTCCCACTATAGTAAAGTTTGAAGGAAAACATAAACTAGTGGATTTGTCACAAAATGTGGGGAGTACAAATATTGTAGAATCCATGCAGTTTCCAGTCCTGCCCACTGAAATACATGCATAAAGTTTTGATTACATTACTCACATTATGTTATTTCATATTTCCAGAATGTGAGTCATGGTGTAATGGAAAAAACAAAAACATAAAAAAGCCCTTGAATTAATTTAATCCGGCAAGAAATCCTGTTGATTTCAGCTGGATTACTTGTCTAAGACAAATGCAGTTTTAGGTACAGCATCACTTACCGCTTCTTGCTCCACCAAAATGGAATAAGACTTATAATGATATGTAGCAACTGATTAATGATATTCAATGACTTTGATAAGCAAAGTATTTAAGCATGTACCTAACATAACTTTGGGAATATTCCTTAAAATTAGAAATTGAAGAATACTAACTGAACAGAACAGTTTCTAACATTTATTTTCAGATCCATTCCACATTAAACTGCCTGTTTAACGGGCTGTATTACTGTTTAAAGGGCTGACTTTGGGGGAAAAGTGTATGTGATAGGTGAGTAAATAGGAAATATGGTATTTCAAATGTTTTCCCCTGAATTTTTTGTTCTGTTAGTTTGACTTTAAGAAAGAAAGAAGTTTATTACTTATTCTGTTTTTCTGCTTCTCTCTCTCACTCTTTTGACCTAAGGCATTCAGAGATTTTAGCAATGGTTTTCAGTGATGAGATTTTTGGGATTTGCTGCTCTTGTGGTGTACTGCTTTTAAACATTCAAATTGAGTTTCTGAGCTACTGATCTGTAATGGTTATTTTAAAAGAGAGCGTAGCAACTTCAAAATCTGTTTTCTATTTTTCCCGGATTCATCCTTAAGTAAATAGTGCAGACGCTTATGTTTCCCATGTTTAAAAAAGGAAGCATTCTTGCTTAGCCTAGTTTACATTTGGCTGATAGTCCTAAAAAAAGTAATATCAGTCAAAGTTATTGCCTTCCTCAATGGATTCCTTCTGCTTGCTTGTGCAGTGGTGAGAGCCACTTCACAGGTTCTGCTGCCTCCCTGACACAGCACTAACCTCAGCCAAGCATCAAAGATCAAAGCAAAAGCTTATGTATTTCTAAACTGGTAGATTCTCTCCCTCTCCTAGAGTTGGTCTGGTACTTCACTGTACAAGGATGAATTTCAGCCTGAGAGATTTCTGCCACACTGTTGTGTACAACTTAAAGGACAGCCTTTTAAGAATCTGGTGATGAGAGTGAAACTAAAAGATGGCAACAATAACAATAGCCATAACCTCCTAGGTCATTTAAGAAAGTATTTAATCTTAAAATACACTTGGACCCAACAGAAGTGTTAACAGAAATTTATAAATAGTTTGTATAACCAAAGTGATGAATGGCCAGTGGCTTGAAATTGCAGCAAAGCAGTTAGACTGGACATCAGGAAAAACTTCCTCACTGTTAGAAAAATAAGGCAGTCGAATAGATTGACTAGGGAACTTGCAGAATTTCCATCACTGGAGGTGAGAACGAAGTTAGACAGGCATTGGTTAGGGGTGATCTAGGAGTAGCTATGCCCATGTTATACTTCGGGTATTGCCCATATCTCTGTCTTTTGCTGCCTGCCCCATGGAAAGGATTTTTTTTCCTCTCTTGTTTTCATGCCAGGGAGGTTGGGGAGAAGAGGGCGGGTGGTTCACTTTCCTCAGAGATATTGGGTATTGGCTATAGCTACAGCTACAGATTTTGACTTGGGTGTGCCATTCATTATGCTAGAATTACAATCCAGAGGTTCCTGACTAGAGGATCTTGCCCCTCCACTCAGGCCAGACTGATTGACATACCTGGGATTTAAAAATAATTTTACCCCATGTTCAGATTGGTACAGTCTATGAGGGTATTTTGCCTTCCTCTGCAGAAAGCTTTGTGGTCCTCTTCCTTGGATCTCTTGAGTGTATTTTAACACCCCTCTCAGCAGCAGGAGTTGTTAAAACTAACCACCATTGTCCCCCTGTTTCACCTGTGGTATGTTAGGGTGTTATGCCTTCTGGTTGTGTGTCTGGATTGACTGTAGTTTTAATAACAGTTTTAACAAGGATTTGCTTGTGATGGTTTGAACAGGAATGATCCTGCCTCAGGCAGGAGGTTGAATTACATGACCTCCAGGGGTCCCTTCTAGTCCTATTTTTTCATGTTTCCTTGATTCTATGATTCTCCTATCTTACTCCTCTTACTCTGCAGAGTCCTTCTAAAATAAATGGGATTGCTTGTAGAATAGCTCACTACTCCACATAAATAACAGCGGTAAAACCTAGACCAATTTTTTTTTCCTTATCTATGTATAGTTGCAAAGCAAGCTAAGCCATTGAGTCAGGGATATTCAGCCTGTCGGCCAGATCAGCCCTTGGCGCTTTGTCATCTGGCCTACAGAGCTCCCCAGAGGTGCATGGGAAATCCTGCAGGCCATGAACCTGTGCCCTAGACCCTGTGTACTAGATCCAGCATGCAGGGAGGGGTAAGGCCTGCTCCTAGCACGTGGTAAAGGTGGCGCAGGGACCTGGAGCCTGATCCTGTCATGCAGGATCAGATGGAGGTGGCACGGGTACCAGGGCTCCAATCCTGGCATGCAGAATGGGGTGGATGTGGCGTGGAGCCCCAGGGCCCTAATCCCAGCACACAGAAGCAGTGTGAGACCCCAATCCTGGAACACTGGGGTTAGCAGAAGTGGCATAGGGCCCCAGAGCCCCAGTTGTGGCTTGCAGGGGCTAAGGAGGTAGGGAGGGGAAAGAGTGGCCTGGATCCAGGCGTTGCCCAGTCCTGGGGCGTGGAGTCTGATACAGCATTTGGACTAGCCCTACACCACTCATTTGACTCATGGGGCCAAAGGTTTGACCACCACTGCATTAGATCATAAGGAATTAAATTGGGAAGATACCATAAATTCTAATGTGACAGATTTATGGTTTTGTAGAATATTTCTGTTTTAAATGTGTGTATGTCTTAACAGTGTTGGGCTTCAGTTTCCCTGAATAGGTTGAATACACAAAAAGGAGGAATCAACTCTAGATTAGAAACCTGCCCATGTTTATTAGTTGGAAACAGGCCATGAAGAGAACAAGAGGCTGATTAGCATATGAAGGTTCAGCATAGCACTAAGTGAGCTCCTGCCTCAGTACCTGAAGAGACTCCCTGTTGTATTTGGTACCAAGGAGGGACTTGAAAGTAGAGATCCTCAGGGAAAACAGGTTCACTTAGAGCCAAAGGAGAAGGAGAGAGATATAGTAAGGGGGGGGGGAGCCTAAGAGGTAAAAAGAGAACCTGGCCTGTTGCCTGACAGAGGGCACATCTACACATGCGATTAATGTGCACAAATACATTCCAGAGCTTATTGCTCTGGAGTTTTTTGCTCCCAGGCATGCTGTTTGAACATGCGCCTGAGAGTAAAAGCCTCTGAAACATATTTCTCCAGAGCTTATTTGTGTGCAGCACATGGAACCTGGATGGAGCAGCCCTGGGCTGGCAGGATGAGACTCGAGGTGCCCTGCTAGCCCAGGCTTCTTGGACTGGGCTCTCTGTACTGTGGAGCAGCTGGATGGGGCATGTGGGTGCTTCAGTACGGGGGCTGCCCGCTGGCTAGCTCCACACTGAAGTAGTCTGTGCCCCAGCGAGCCAGGGCAGCATCTACACATGCACTGCTGCACACACAAAAAAATCCACAGCAGGCTAGTACTTGTAAATACTTCTGCTGTGGAGTTTATTAGTTTCATGCGCCATAACAGAGGCACATATTTAGATGCTGAGATGTTTATTGAGTAGTTAATTAATCAGCTGTAGAATGAATGTCTCATGTAGACATGCTCAAAGACTGTTTTGGTTTGGAGTAGAAGCATTCTGTTGTGGACCAAAAAAAAAAAGTGTGTGTGTGTGTGTGTGTGTGTGTGTGCATGTAAATGCATGTGTATGTGCTTAAAACAGCCATCTGCTCTGCTGCACATGTGTGGGTGTACCCCATCCCAACAAAGAAGTAAAGTCCTTCTCCAGGGGTAAGCCAAAGGGTAGCTTTTTAAGAGGAGCACATGGATAATCAGAGGGTAAGGGACCAAAAGTTCAGGTCTTGGAGTCCACAGAGCTCTCGCTCTCTCTAGGATGCTTGGTCTGGCTTAGGGCACACTTCAAGAGACTATGTAAGTGTGGGGGTAACAGGCAAGAACTCCTCTGGGGAATCCGTGAAGTACCAGTGATACTCCTGCCCAATAATATTATATGATAGCAGTTTCTTTTTTATTTCTTGCACCTATGCAGTGCTCGTCTTTAAAAGTCTTTCAAGAACTGAGAAGACATCAGCTCTTTGAGAAAGTCTGACATTGATTAATCAATACCATAGTGTTTTTGGGAGCATGAATGTGAGAGATGGGGTTGAAAACCACTTAGACATATGAGGGACTAGAACTCTCCCTCCTATATGCTAGGTAAATCTTCTAACAACTGCGCTATTCAGTCAAAGGGGAGAGCAGGTAACTTTTTGCTGCTTCTCCTGACTTGTGAGAGGTTCTAAACATATCTACATGATCAAGCCACATATGTAAGGTAGGTGGGGAACACGTACTTAGAAGATATTGACAGAACTTATCTTGGACATGAGATTGGTGCTTGGAGTACCATAGTATAGTCAGGAGTTAGTTGCATGCATGCCCAGCAGAACCCCCTTGCCCAAAACTTAGGAACTGAGGGAATTTAAATACTTACAGTAGACTATGGTTTTAGATGTGCAAATTCTTGTCTTCTTACATCTGTCCAGTGAAATTGGTACTGAAATAATATCTAGATCATGTGAACTGTACTCAGACTAAGGTACTGATGTAATACATATTCAGCTGGTTCAAAATGTTACATAATTTCTTCCATTTGTAATTCTGAGCTCATAATATTTTTCAGAGCCTTGAAGGGTTAAATGCATTATTTAAAAATGCTTGTTGGAGGATTTTTAATATTGTAAACTTCATGGAAACCAATTGGCTGATTAGAATTACAAACCTGGATTTCTTTTAGGGGATCCTATAGGGGTTTCCTTGCCAAAACTTGAATGTGTGGTAAACATCTCACTGCAGATAGAAGTAACAGCTTGGTGCATTCCTTTTGTTCCGCTAGTTGAAAAAATGCTTCTCAAAATAGATGAGTTAAAAAAAGTGGCAGAGAATTCTAGAAAATGTGTACTGTTTGTTGTTAACCAGTAATGTAGAAAAAAGGCCACTGGAGAAGTTGTATGTTACTATATCATTTACTCGCTTCATAATATTCCTTTCCCTATTGAAACAGACAATGGATTCCACTTTTAAATATAATAAACAAAATGAATCATGTTTATTACATTTTAAAACACAAACATGTCATATCTTCTAATCAGTATGCAGAGAGCAACACCCAAACCAACAGTAACAAGAACAAACTTCAGCAAAAACAAAATATCAGATCAATTAACAGACTGCAATATTGCTTTGAGTTGTTACACTACCATTATAATTTTGTGTCTCCACAAGTCTGTGTGGACCAACTGCAAAGAATGTGTCTTCTGGGTTTGTCTGTAATGCGTAACACTGTTCTAGTAAGCATTACAAAATGAAATACAATTTTCAGACCTCATATAACAATATTGTACTTTTTCTGCATTACTTTGTTAATCACTACTGATTAGCAGGGAACCTGGGTTTTTTTGTTTGAAAATTGCATTTTCTCTGATAAAAAAAATTCTTTGATTAAGCCCTCCCCAAAAATCCATGTTTTACTGTGATTAAAATGAAACACCACTATATACATAGCTATCAGTTGAACACAACCTTTTATTGGTATATTTACCATTTTAAAGCAGTTTGAAAGCCAACCAGGGCTTCAATAATTATAATAAAATACATGCTACATACCTATACATTTTGGCACTTGATTTTGGGTTTTTTATCATGGAAAACCTGAGCTCCCCCTGGCCCCTTTGCTCATAGGGACTCAGGTCCAGCTGCAGCTGTCCCACCATCCCCCTGCTTTGTGGCACTGAGCAACCCTGATATTTAAGGGACCTCCCTCTGCCCCCCACTCCCAACCCACAGCCCCCAGGTCCTTCCAGAACCTCTTACTCCCAACCTGCTGCCCCCAATCCCTAGCCCCGCAGTTCATGAGGAAAGGACTGAGTGTGTGGGGAAGGCAGGGGAGAGGCAAAGTGATATGGCAAGGGGGAAACATGTCCCTTGAGATTTCGGCACCCACTTTGGAGCATGGGGTGGCAGCCGGGCTGGAGCCACATTTGCAGCCCAGTGGTCAGGAACTGGCACTGGAGGGAGTGCTGTGCTGCCATTGTGAAGCATGGAGTTATCCCTCTGCTGCTGCCGGGTGGGCAGGGGGCAACTCCCTTTGGAGGCCATGTTGGCATGGCACTCCCTCCCATACCAGGTCCCAAACACTGGGCCGTGGAGCTGGTCTGGCCCTGCTGCAGCCCCATGTCCCAAAATGGGTGTAGAAATGTCATGGGGCACATGCCCCCCTTACCCCCCTGCCTGTGCCCCCTCTGCATGACACATGTATGTGGAGTCTTCTGCCTATTTGCTACCCTCAGCCCCAAGGAGCCCCTTGAAGGCTGTAACTGTGCCAGCCTGCAAGGGGAAACCCATGGTTTCCCATATTTTTCTCCTTTAAAGGGGAAAACCCATTACTTTCTTCTTTAAAAGAGAAAATCCACATTTTCCCACAGCAAACAGAAAACCTGAATCACTGCTGATTAGATTTTGGTGTATTTTGTATGATTCTCTGAGTGATATCTATATTTATTGCTTGTGACATCATTGCTTCTTTTATGTTAATGAAACATATTGTCATTAGCACTAGTTTGCCAACCAGCCTAACTGTTGCAAATTCTAGATCTGGGACAATAGTGAAAGAATAGCAGTAGCTGACTGGAAAGCAAACATATCCAACTTCATCAAGGAAAGAGACCCCAGAAGTGGTATGAGCCAACTGAATGAAGTTTGAGTAAAAAACTGCAGGCTTGAGTATCAGTTGCTATGTGGGTATGTCTACACCTGTCCCTGACTGTACATTTGGTACTGCACAGTCATTTAGTACTTGCTTTAGCAAATACTAAATGACTGTGCAGTACTCACTGGTACAGCACAGTCCCAGGAACGCAGGGTTTTTTTTTCCCCCAACGGTATGTCGCCATAGCGATGAGCTACAGTGACATCGCTCATCACTATGGCAACATAGCATCAGCATCATGCTTTGTGCCTGCCGAACCTACATCAACATAGCAATGAGCTATGTCATCATAGTTCATTACTATGGTGATGTAGTATCTTGTGTAGATGCACCCTTTAAGTGTTTATTATGAGCCCATTTTTTTTATTTTGGTGGAGCTACTCTTCACAGAAGAGTATGCAGAACTAGGGAGGTCAAATGTGAATTTACAATGTCTTTTAGCACCCCACTATTCACACTAGTGGCTGGTCCCCAGCATAAAGCAAAGAAAGCTTAGGACTGTCTTATTTTATACCCAATTGCCTACAACCTCCAAGATCTTTAAGGGGCCACTGTAGCAGGGATCACCAATGCATAAAATGTCTACACCCAGAACTTAAGTATGGTTGTTGCAGTGGGTGAAACCTCCATACAGAATAGTTGAAGTCTCTCCAAAGTATTTTGTGCCACTTTAATGATTCAGAAAATACATTCTTCGTTCTTGGTCCATGCTGAATGTCCTCTGTGGTGAGGTTTGTAAGTACTAAAATTATCTGATCTAATCGATCCTTAAAAAAGGTCCCCCCCCTATATTTTTTTTAATTCAAAAGCATGAAGCTAGAAATCCACCAGTACCTTTATAACTATAACTAGTGTTATAACTAGTGTTATAGAGTATATACATTAATAGACAGAACAAAAGGCCTTTTTTATTCAAATAAGTTAATTATAATGTCAGTCACACTTGATCCACTGAAAACTTTCTTACAGTTTGAATATGTACAGTGTACAGAGTTCACAACAAACAGCATTTTGAATGGTGCTAGCAATGTGATTTCTGATGGTAACAGTGGTTGGACCAAATTGTAGAAGCCAGGAGTCAAATGTAGACTATGGTCTTTCTGTTACATGAAAAAATGTTACCATGACCATCACTGAACCAGATGTTGTTAGCAGATACATTGTTTTATGTACCTGCCTGTTCAGCAGGACCACATACATCTACAAACAATTAAATACCCAACTATTGACCTGTGTTGCCTGGCATGAATCTTTTAAGTGTTAAAAAATCTTTAAAGCAAGTTTTTTTCTTATGTGACTGGACATTTTTTCCTCAAAAGTGGTATTTCAGAAAATGATTTTTCTTCCTCTTTTCTGAATTCAATGTGGTATGATATGCCATGTCAAAATCTATGAGTCACATTGAATTATCTTATATGATAAAGGGTATTGTGTCTGTAAGTTGAAGAGGTGAATTCAAATGAAAGCTGACAGCCAAGGTATATAAAAATGCCATTTCTAACATGAAAGTGAAATTAAGAACGGCAATACGATGCTCAGTGCTAAAACAAACTGCATACGCTAAAAGGTATTTTAAAGTAAAGGCTCTTGTACTGAAATCTTCATGGGAGACTAATAAGATTGATTATCCACAGGGAGTAACAAATGAGGGCACAACGTGTACTGCTAATTTGGAAGGTTGTTGATTAATCACTTAACATTTGTACTTAGGCAAAAACGATATCTAGGACTGACTAAAGTCTTTTGCTAGGCAAGAGTGGAGATAAAAATCTAAGTAGTTTAAAATGTACAAGAGGCAAGACATTTTTGATAGCTTTTATTGGGTCAACTGTATAGTTGGGGGAGCTGTTGGACAAGCTTTTTGGCATCAGGTACCTTTTCTCAGGTCTCAGATACCTTAATCCAAAGCATACAGCAAGGATGTTCTAAGTTTAGACCTGAGGAACGGCACTTGATTCCCAGAAGCTTCTAAAAAAATCAGTGTATGTAGGTTCACATGGATAAGCACATTCTATTATCCTAATTTTATAGCTAGTAAAGGGGAACAGAGTGAACTTAATCCTAGACATACAGCAAGTCAATACAGGGTCTTCATAAAGTCCTTGTGCACTTTTAAACTTCAATAACTTAGGTTGTAGGTATGATAGAAATAATCTGTAAACACCATTTTAAAGCAAATTTATTAAGGTTTTAGGACAACTAGAGTACACAATGCTAGACTTCACCATAACCACCATCTATCATGATACAATGCTCAATCTGATCTTCCAACTTCTTGAGAACGTTTCCCAGGTGCTCTTGAGTTATTGCACTAATTGCATTGGTGATCCTAGCCCTAAGTTCCAACAAAGAACATGGCTTTGACAAGTAAACTACACTTTAGGAGTCCAATGGTGACAGGTCAGGTGAACAAGGTGGCCAAGCAATTGGTCCACCTCTGCCTATCCACTTCTCTGGGAAAACATCATTTAGGAACTGTTGTACATTCAGAGCACAGTGGCACAGAGCTCCATCTTATTTAAAAATAAATTCATTATTATTTATGAAGTCTAGCATTGTATACTCCAGTTGTCCTAAAAATTTAATACATTGGCATTTAAATGCTGTTTAAAGATTGTTTCTATCATACCTACAACCTAAGTTATTAAAGTTTAAAAGTGCACAAGGACTTTATGAAGACCCTGTATAAGTGATGGGAATTGAACTAGAGTCCTGAGAGGAGTCCTGACAACCATAAAAAAAAAAAAAAATTACAAAAACTCCTCACCCCACATACACTTCTTAGATCATCACAGCTATAACAATACTCCAACCCTATTTAGAATGGAGTTTGATATGATGGGTTTGCCCAAGATATAAAGGGACTGGTCATAGTGACCTCGGGTCTTTTGCATTCCTAAACTCTAAGTAAACATTGCCAAACACTACCTCTTGTCTTTTATATTTCTTCCTAACAATCATAGTTTCCCTTTTAGGGGCCTGGTGTGTGGGGGAAGGGAACAATAGAGATCCCTCATAATTTAGATTCATAACTTAGACTGGGCTCCAGGATATCATCATCAGGACTGCACCCTTCACCAAGTTGCTAAAAAAAAAATAGTTTGGCAATGCAAGTAGAACCCAATAGTGGTTGTCAGGGCTCCTGAGTTCAATTGCCATCTCATATTGATTTGCTGTATGTCTTGGATTAAGTTCACTCCATTACCTTTTACTAGTTATAAAATTAGGATAATAGAAAGATGAGGTTTCTATAGAAAGATGAATACCAAATGAAGTTTACCCCCCAAACAGCATAGGGGAAAAAAGCCCATCATCTTATATTTGCCCACTGGAAAGGATATTTAAGAACTTGTGGTGCCCAGATGAAGTATCCAAAGATTGGAAGAAGGTCAATGTGGTGCCCATCTTCAAGAAAGGGAGTAAAGTAGATCCAGGGAACTACAGGCCAAATCAGCTTGACCTCAATTCTTGGAAAGATTTTGGAAAAAATTATCAGAGACTGTCCTTGACAAAATGACTGATGGCAACATCCTGAGGGACAGCTAGCAAGGGTTTGTTGTGAGTAGGTCTTGCCTGACCAGCCTTATTTCCTTCTATGATCAGTTAACATATTACCTATACAAGGAAAAAGCGATTGATGTCATATATCTAGACTTTAAAAAAGCCTTTGACCTGGTGTCCCATGATTTCCTCATGGAAAAATTGGCCAACTGCAGCCTTAGCTACACCACAGTCTGACAGCTGGGGAATTGGCTCTGAGCTCAGAACTGAATCATCATGGTGCTGTGTGACCAGTGGTATCCCCCAAGGCTCCATCCTCAGACCTATTCTTTTTAACATCTTTATTAATGATGTGAACATACGTGACAGAAGCGGACTGGCCAAGTTTGCCAAAGATACCAAACTTTGGGGTAGAGCATCCACACCCGAGCATGGTCTAGTGATCCAGGCTGACCTTGATAGGCTCAGAAAGTGGGAGGATAAAAACCTGATGGCATCCAATACAGATAAATGCAAGGTATTCCACCTTGGGGAAAAAAAAAAAAAACAACCCGCATCACGCTTATAGGCTCAGCAGTGCTATGCTCGCTAGCACCACGGCCAAAAGGAATTTGCGGGTCATGACTGACCACAAGATGAACATGAGCCACCAATCTGATGTCACAGCTGGTGAAGCAAACAAAACTCTGGCTTGCATCCATAGATGCTTCTCAAGTAAATCGCAGGATGTCATCCTCCCACTGTACTCAGCCTTGGTGAGGCCGCAGCTGGAGTACTGCATCCAGTTCTGGGCTCCACAATTGAAGAAGGATGTGGAGAAGCTTGAAAGGGTCCAGTGAAGCGCCACACACATGATCAGAGGGAAAGAGGATAGGTTTTATGAAGAGGGGCTACAAGCTATGGGACTCTTCATCCTGGAGAAGTGCAGGCTGAGGGGGGACCTGGTGGCTGCCTATTATATAAGTGGTGTATATCAGGATCTGGGAGAATGTCTGTTCACCAGAGCACCCCAAGGGAAAACAAGGACCAATGGTCACAAACTCTTCCAACACCATTTTAGGCTGGACATAAGGAAAAACTTCTTTACTGTCTGAGCCCCCAAGGCCTGGAATAGACTCCCTCCAGAGGTGGTGCAAGCACCTACTTTGGACTCTTTTAAGAAATATTTGGGTGGTTATCTTGCTGGGATACTTTGACCCTAGCTGACTTTCTGCCCCTGGGGCAGGGGGCTGGACTTGATGATCTTCCAGGGTCCCTTCCAGCCATAATGTCTATCTATGAAATTTGCATACAAGGAAACCTCATTATAGATGTTGCCTATAATTAAACTGCTGCTAAAAGCAGCACGTGCTCAGTAGTGAAAAACAACTATGAAGTTGATTAAATATGACCAACACTGAGCATGACTATAAAACACATGGCCCAACATATTGGACAGACATACTGATGGGAACCTTTTTATTATTTTTTAAATTATTATTATGTAAGTACCAAAAAGCTTAAAAACTGGCTTCCATCAGCTTACATTGTGTTACAAAAATCTACATCAGTTATAGGCCAACAAAACAATGAAGTATCAAAACCTGCAATATGTTTCCACTAGCTTACATTACCTCACAAAAACTATACCAACTAAGAAAACAAAACAGTAATGTGTCAAGAGTTAAAACATGCTTTCATCAGCTTCCAAAATGTCAACAAAGACCAACAAAAAACGTAGATCATTTGTTTACACATTATCCAGTGATTCCCTCCTTCCCCAAATACCCATTAATCCAGGGGTCTGGATCCTTTTGTTTCTTTGTACTGAATTATTGCCTGTCACCTTCCAAGCTTGTCTATCAACACCCAGCATGCCTTATCCAATTTATATTCTGTCTTATCCCCTATCATGCCTTTTTCTAGACAACCCCTGGCCTGTGGCTATAGCTGCACTGCCTGTCAAATTTCATCATATTTTCATCCTCCTAGTTCTACTAAGTATCTATTCTTCTCTTTTCCATACATCCATTGCCTGCTCCTTACCAAGTTCTCTTGTGTCCTGCCAGCAATACTTCATTTTGCTCAAGCCCAAACTTAAGGTATTTTCTATAGAGTGTTCCAGTTACTGCAAGACTAATAAGTTTTTTTGCCTTCCGCAATTCTGTACAAAAAATCACTACATATCCCCATGTTCTTCCTTTATCCTTCCTTTGGGCCTTGTCCCATTTCACATATAACTGCTTCTAGCATGAATCAGCTGTTCTACATGGTCCCCAACTGTAATGGTGTACCTGTTCCAGTACAGTCCAATGTGCCAGCAACCAACTGAAATCCTGGTGCTGCTTCTGTAAGCTTTTTTTAAACACCTACTTCCAAACTGTCTGTGCTTTTTCTCCTATGGACCTCCCCACTACAAGCACAGTCTCCTTTACCCTGACCCAGGCCTTGATTTTTTTTATATGATCCACCAGTTCTGTTGTGGCTACCATCTGCATCCCATACTGATTCTCAGATTTTATAATACTTTCGTATATTGGCAGCATTATCCAGGCCCAGCACCGTGATGCTGACTTTTACATACATTATGTTTATGTAATAATGTCTCTGCAGAATACCGGACAAACCCAGCTTATTTGGGGCCACCTTTTATCCATTCTGTGCAGCACAGACTGACATACTATGCATAAGCAAAGAGAAACACATCTGGAAAGCCCCATCCTCCCTTCAATTTTTCCTTGTATAACATCATTCTCCTAAGCCTTTCCCTTTTTGGTTTTCCAAAAGAACACCATCTGTTCCCATTGACTCCTACATGCGGTGCCTCATGATGGAAGGAATACCTCCTGTATGCATATATACAGTATAATTGTGAGTACCACTGCCTTAATTACATTTACCCATCCTGCCATTGACAGTTTTTGGTCATACCAGCTCCCCAGTTTGTTTCACCTTCTGTTTTCTCAGGCTACTTCACTTTTCAGTCATGTGTACACTTTCACTCCTATTAGTTTGATCTGGTTTGTTGTCTGTTCATCTCCTTTTCTTCCCTCCTGCATCTATGCCTCCTTTCAAACACATGAAAATCTGGTTTCTGCTTCGGGCATCCTCCAGACCACTCCATATCATCAGCCTCCTCCTCTTCCTCTCTTCTTCTTCCATTCCCCCTTTTCCTTAAAATTTCTCATGGCCATCTTCCTTTCCCTGTTCCTCCTATTGGACCCTCCCAATTACCCTCTGACCTGTTCTCTCCCTCCATCTTTTCAACCCCAATAATTCCCACCTCTTCTTCCCCTCCCCCTCCCCCTTCTCCTGTCCTCCTTTCTTCCCCATTCTCCTTTTCCTTTCCCTTTCTCATCTCCTCGCTCCCTCCTGACTCCTCCTCTGTGGGCTCCATCTCTCCTTCCCTGTAACAGGGGGCCTTCTCAGGCTGATTTGCCTTTGGCCCTCCCATCAGTTTCTGGGACGACTGCCCGCCTTCTCTCTTGCCATGCCTTGTTGTTATCTAATTAATTATCTTAATTAGGTGGGAGGCTGCCCATTTTCTTGCCCCAATGCCAGGGGGTGCTATCTGTGGCTCTGTTCCTCACCTACATGACAGCCCATGCCTCACAGATGGCACCCACTGATGTTAATCTCACTGGCTCCAGAATCCTCCAATCAGGACCCCTCTAAGATCCCTCCATTCAGGCAGCCTACCCCATCCTCATTCAGGCTGCCTAGCTCCTTGAAACTATTTCCCCTCTCATCTGCTTCCTCTTTCTTCATCTGTGTCCTCCGTGCTCCCTCTCTCTCTCCTCCACCCTTTCTTGCCATACTTTCTCCACCTTATCTTCTTCTGATTGTATTTGCAAATGAGGTGGGGTAGGTTTGGAACACATGGCCTGATTCTCCACACAAATTACACTTCCATTCCTTCTTATACCTTCACAACCCATGATCCTTCTTTCTGCATGCTGTGAAAATCTTGTATGGGAAGGCCCTTGCCAAATGCCTCTCCTCTTTGCACCTCACACATTGTAAATTACCAGTCCTTTGTTGGGGCCTAAGGAAATTCACTTGGGACAGGTGTTGACCCCACCTGCCCTTACTGAGTTCACTCAGAGTAATATTCTGCATCTTCAGGCCTTAATCCAAACCCCATCTGGGTCCCAGACTGTGTCCACATTTTCCACGTTCAGTGTCTTGACCTTGATAGCCAAAATCTTATTTCCTCTTCTTCCATAAAATCTATTTACATCTTAATTGTGATTACTCTTTTTCAGATTCCCTGGACATCCTCAAAATCAAAATGTGTCAGAATGGCATCTTCCCAACGTGCCTTTTAGGTCTCCTAGAACTTTCAGTTTAGACATGCTGTCTCATCTCTAAACATTCCCTCCCAGTCCAGGTTGCTCAGCATCTGGATTAGACAATTCATATCAAGTGCCCAAACCTTCAGCATTCATAGATTTCATAGATTTCATAGACATTAGGGCTGGAAGGGACCTCAGAAGATCACATCAAGTCCAGTCCCCTGCCCCAGGGGCAGGAAGTCAGCTGGGGTCAAATGATCCCAGCAAGATAAACATCCAAATGGCTCTTAAAGGAGTCAAGAGTAGGTACTTGCACCATCTCTGGAGGCAGTCTGTTCCAGGCCTTGGGGGCTCGGACAGTAAATAAGTTCTTCGTTATGTCCAGCTTGAAATGGTCTTGAAGGAGTTTGTGGCCATTTGACCTTGTCATTCCTTGGGGGGCTCTGGTGAACAGGTGTTCCCCCAGATTTAGCAGACTGGCTGACCTGCTTGACCAGGCTTTAAACTAGGCCCACTGGGGGTTGGGGAGAGTATCACCACTGCTGGCCTGCTGGGCAACACTTGTAAATCCAGTAGGCCAAGGCACTTAAGGGAACCCACGCCTACCCTAGCCCCAGAACAATCTGTGGGGAAGGCAAGGGCCCCGAATGGGACACTTGCCTGTCTGTACACCAGTACCAGGAGCTTGGGGAATAAACAGGAGGAACTGGTCTTCCTGCTAAACAAGAATAACTACAACCTCATAGGGATAATTTGGTGAACCTTTCTGTACCTCTGCTTCTCACTGTCCACATGAGAAATGCCCAATAGGCTACCTGCTTGTTCAGGTCCCTGTGTTCCTTCTGCAGGTCCTTGTGAAAGATTCAATCCCATATGGCCTTGCTGCTTTCACTGGAGTACATTCATGGTTGACATTCTGTCTTTTACTGTTACCAACTCCTGGATCTTATGATGGCTTTTCAGGGTTGCTGGGCCTTCCTTTTGATGTTCATTTCTGCTCTGGAACTGTTCCAGGACCTTGTAGAATCACAACATTTCCCATGTCCATGTTGGGTGGCATGTACATCCCCCAGCATTGTAGCAGGTCCTCTGCAAAATATTTCATGAAGAAGGCTATTTTGGAGTCTGCCTCAGCTGGCAGGATTCAGATCTGGCTTGTGTATTTGGCCCAGAGGAAGAGCCAGACATCCAGCATTCCTTGACCTCCTGTCTTGTTTGTCTTATACAGCTCAGTCCTTAAAACCTTCTCTTATCTGGTGCCCCAGAAGAAAATGCATATGGACCTCTGGATTTGCTCTGAGTGGGGGAGACACCAGTGAACTATACAAAAGCACCAGTAGCAACACTGCTCTCATGGTTGCTAAGGCACCTTTCCATTGATAGGCAGTGCAAGTTCCACAGTGCTAATTTCTATCTGACTGAAGTCTTGTTTTTTTCCCACATTTTCTGTCCTTTCAGCTGTGGATCAAAACCCACAATGAGAGTCTTTACCTCCTCTCAGGGGATGGAGACCCCCAGGGTAGATATATGGAGACCCCCAGTCACAGATTGGTCCAGCTCTGGCATGAGATGCATGGGTGAAGGCCTGTCATGCCCCTGTGTGCTCAGGACTCCCCACAGGACACCCAGTGAACCCCCACCCTGCCCCCCCAGCATTGCTGAGACATAGGTGGGGCCCACAGTGGGTGTGGGAGAGTAAGACAAGGCAGGCAGCTGAAAGGAGATGAGGAAAGCCACACCCCCACCTGGCTCCTACTTTGACCAGCCCCCCAGGGAGCCATATGACTGGAGCCTCACAAACAGAGTGTGCAAACAGGCATGCTCTACCCTGGCATGCAAGTTAGGGCAGGAGTTTGAATGGGAGGGTGCATGAGAGGGCTACCAGCGGGAACTCTCAGCCCTAAGTTGACCTCCAGTGCTGGACATCAGGTAAAGAGACAAGAAAAAGTTCTTGGGAATCCCTTGACTGCTCAGAAAGCTAGGAAGCCAGGGGGTCCCCCAACAGGCAGCTGCTTGAGCCTGATAAGTAGCTGTTGGTGAGGACCACTTGGGGACATTAACACCCACCTGGTCAACCAACCATACAATCACCTACACAGCCACCTGACCAGGGTCACCTGCAATATGATGGTAAGTACATGCCATACCCCTAGGCTTCTTGGTCTGGATGGAGCACCCCCTCCTGGTACCACAGAGGCCTTCACCGAGACTTTACCTATGGTCCCAGCCTCCACACAGATGGAGCCCCTGACCCCAGGCTGCAGGGGCTGCCTGGCATGCCTGCAGGTTGATGGAACCAAGGACCTGAGGGATCCCACTTGTGGGATATGCCCACTGCTGGTGACTCTGGAGGGCAGGGTGAGGGAATTACAGGAGGAGGTGGACAGGCCGCAGTTCATTTGAGACCATGAGGTGGAGGTTAACACCTACTTCCAGGCCCTGCATCTGGAGAAGGATGACACGGAGACCAGACAGAAAAAAAGACTTAACCATGATGCCCCAACCAGTGGGGAGTGGAAAATGGTCACATCAGGACTGAAACCACAGCTGGCATTGGCTGCCACATCAGTAGCCCTCCACAACAGCTATGCAGCCCTCTCATCATCTGCTGATGTTGCATCCATGCCAATCCAGACAAACTCAGCAGTGAGGCAATGCAGAGTGATAGCTGTGGGAGACTCCCTGTTGTGGGGCACAGAAGGAGCCATTTGTCACCCAGATCTCCTTGCATGAGAGGTCTGTTGCCTTCCAGGAGGTAGGATCAGAGATGTTACAGAAAGAATCCATAAGCTGGTCTGCCCCACTGACCATTACCCCATGCTCCTTGTCCATGTGGGCACCAACAACACAGCAAGAAGCAGCCCTGGGAGGATCATGTTAGACTACAAGAACATGGGGTCAAAACTCAAGGGCCTAGGATTGCAAGTAGTCTTCTCCTCAATCCTCCAAGTCAGAGGCTGTGGCTTCTGGCAGGAAAAATGTATTGGGGGGGGTGAACTGAAGGCTAAGGAGATGGTGTTTCTGGGTGGGCTTTGGGTACCTTGATCATGGTGCACAGTTCTATAACAGGGATGGTATACTTGCATGGGATAGTATTCATCTCATGAGAAGAGGGAAAAAGCTCTTCACTATGAGAGTAGCTGACTTGTTGAGCCGAGCTTTAAACTAGTTAAGTCTGGGGCTGGGGAGAAGGGTCCACTGTGGTACACAAAACCATTTATCAAAACAACAAATGGGGCGGGGGGTTGGAAATTGTTCAGGAAATGGACAACCAGATTGGTATTGACATCTTGAGACACCAGAAATGCATCAGAAAACCTGGGGTGATTAGAGGAGAGCTAAAGTGTCTTTATGGGAATGCCAGAAACATGGGAAACAAGCAGGAGGAACTGGCACTCCTCCTGCATGAAGAGGATTTTGATCTGGTTGGGTTAACAGAGACATGGTTGGATGACACACATAGGCAGTGAATATTAACGACTATATGCTTTATAGGAGGGGTTGGCTTGGGAAGAAGGGAGGAGGTGTGGCCCTCTATGTGAAAGAGCAATACCCCTCTCTGCAGGTCATGTTTGACAACAGGGAAGAGTCCCTTGAGACCCTCTGGGTCAGGATGCAAGGGAAATCAGCAGAGGGAGACTTGATGGTGAGAGTTTACTACAGGCCTCCCTCCCAAGAAGAGGAGTGTGATCAGACATTCTCCGAGACTGACTGAGGCAGCTAACACTAGAGACATGATTTTCATGGGTGACTTTAACTACCCTGACATCTGTTTGGGGGACCACTCAGCTGCCTCCACCAGATCAGCCAACTTTTGGCAACAATAGATGTCCTGTTTTTGATGCAGGATGTGGAAGGATCTACCAGGGGTGAGGCCACTCTGGATCTAGTGCTGGCCAAAGGTAATGCCATCATAAGTGACCTAAGGATTGGTGGTACTCTGGGGGACAATGATCATGACCTGATCAGGTTCACCATCCACCATAAGACTGAGAAACCAGATAGCACAACAAAAGTCCTGGACTTCAAGAAGGCAGATTTTGCCAAACTTAGGAAGCTAGTTGGAGGGGCCCTCTGCAATCAGCAACCAGATGACTTGGGAGTTCAGGAACAGTGGTGCTTCCTTAAGGAGACAATTCTCACAGCTCAAACTCAGGCCATCCCCATGCAGGAAAAAATGGGAAAGGAGACCAACTTGGCTCAACAGGAATATTAGAGAGCTTCTAAAAAAGGAAAAAAGATGCATACAAACAGTGGAAGAAGACCTTAGTAACCAGAGAGGAAAACACCTGCATTGCCAGGGCCTGCCAAAATGAGATAAGGAAAGCCAAGGAAGGCATGAAGATCAAGCTGGCAACAGGAATAAAAACAATAAAAAGTCCTTCTACAGATACATAGGGAGTAAGAAAAAATCAGGCTCCACTATGGGACCCTTACTAAATGTTCAAGGGCAGGCCACCGTCGATGCCCATGAAAAAGTTGAACTCCTATATGAATACTTCATGTCAGTATTCCTGAATCAAATGTGGGCTGCTTGCCTGATCAGAGGCCCAGGGAGCATAATCAAGACAACAAACAATATAAAATCAGTTCTGAATGGGCAAGGGATCTCCTGCAGCATCTGGATGTCTTCAAGTCTGCAAGGCCTGATGACCTGCACCCAAGAGTCCTGAAAAAACTGGTTGAGCTAATAACAGCACTACTGGTCAAGTTGTTTGAAGAGTTGTGGAACTTGGGAGTGGTCCTGGATGACTGGAAGAGGGCTAATGTGGTGCCCATTTTCAAGAAAGGGAAGAGAAATGACCCTGCAAACTACAGGTACATCAGTCTGACCTCAGTCCTGGGTGAAATTTTTGAAAAACTTATTAAGGAGGCCATCATTTGCAACTGGAAACAAACAGGGTGTTAAGAAACAATCAGCATGGCTTTGTTGAGGGTAGATCGTGCTTGACAAACCTTGTGTCCTTCCATGACCAGGTAACTAGCCGGACAATGGACATGTGGTGGACATGATCTACTTAGACTTCAGTAAAGCCTTCAATTTGGTTTCCCGTGGGATTCTCTCAAACAAGCTTGAGGGTGCAGGACTTCACCAGTCCTCAGTGAGGTGGGTGGACAGTTGGCTTAAAGGTCACTCCCAGTGGGTGGTAATTGATGAGTTGGCCTCATCCTGGAAGGCAATCTCCAGTGCTGTCCCCTAGGGATCTGTGCTTGTACCTGTGCTTTTTAACATATTCATCAGTGATCTGAATGAGGGGGTGGAAAACTCCATTATTAAGTTCCTGGATGATACCAAGCTGTGGGGAAATGTGGGCACACTGGAGTACAGGGCCAGGATCCAGGAAAATTTTGACAGGCTGAACTCTTAGGTGAAGCAGAATCAGATGAGATTTAACACAGATAAGCGCAAAGTCCTTCACCTGGGTAGGAAGAACGCTCACCACAACTACATGATGGGTGGTGGCCCACTGGCTGGCACGGAATATGAGTGAGACCTGTGGGTTACCGTCAACCAGAAGATGAATATGAGCCAGTAGTGCAATAAGGTGACTAGGAAAGCATATAAAGCTCTGGTATCTATTAGCCGATGTGTGTCCAGTAGACCCAGGAAGGTGCTCCTCCCTCTCTGTTTGGCACTGGTGAGTCCTCAGCTGTAGTACTGTGTCCAGTTCTGGGCACCACACTTCAAGAGGATCATGGATAATCTCAAGAGGGTACAAAAAAAGACCACCCTCATCGTCAAAGGCATGGAGAATAAGCCCTATGAAGAGAAACTCAGGGAATTGGACCTGTTCAGCCTGAGTAAGAGAAGGTTGAGAGGTGATCTGGTGACTGCCTACAAGTACATCAGGGAAGAACACAAACAGCTGGGGGAGCAACTCTTCAGGAGGGCACCTCAAGGGAGGACAAGGACAAATGAACATAAGCTTATAGAGGTCAAATTCAGGCTAGACATGAGGAAGAACTTTTTCTCCATAAGGGTTGCTGGAATCTGGAACACACTCCCACCAGAGGTGGTTCAGTCACCATCATTGGAGGTGTTCAAGAAGAGGCTGGACAGGAACCTTGCTGAGCTTGTCTAAGCCCAATAACATTCTGCCCACATCAGGGGACTGGACTTGATGATCCTACAGGTCCCTTACGGTTCTACAATTCTATGATAGGTCTCCAAGTTTGCCCAGTGCCAGGTAGGTGCTCTTGAACAAGTTGAGCTTGCCCCTGTTGCTGCTTCACATGCCTGGGCATGTTGCAGTACTCTTTCCATTGACCACTTATTGGACGTCATCCTCTCCTTGATGCTGGCCATCCAACTGTATGGATCCAATACCCAGTTATGAGGGTCCCATACACTACATAGTGCTGCTTGAAGTCCTACTTGATTTTTTTCATCTTCCAAGAGGGTCATGTTTAGCTTGCAAACCATTCTGCCCATCTCAGGATGCACCCCTATCTCTTCTTGTACTGTTAGAAGGCAGTGGTCTCAGAAGCAGGGGTGTATGAAATGGGCTTTCACTGCTTTCCACCCCTCAGGGAGGAATACAAAGAATATCCACAATTTTGTTTTCCCTGCAGGATGTGCCTGGATAAATTTTCCTTAAGGGCCCTGGGCACCTTTGCCCACATCCACCAGGCTGTAGTCACTGATAAGCTGCTTCAGTAGCCTGGAGGATCTGTTGAGTCTCGTCTTTTGGGTTCTGCTTACTCTGTCTCCCTCACTGATGATGCAGTTGAAATCCCCTGTGATCACTTCTGGCAGGGTACTCAGAATTGTAAGTCATATTTTCCAGGATGGTTTACCTTATGTCCTTGTTCACTGGTACATATACCAGCTCATAGAAAGCTCTCTCTTCTGTTTTGAAGGTGGCTTGTAAGAATCTGCCTTCAATAATTTCTCTGTGGGTGCTTGCCATGGTATCGGCTTTTTCTAGCTAAATATGTTCATTTTTTCCCCTACTGCTGTAAAGTAACACAACAAATGATATAACATATATGTTATGTAATGGGTTTAAGTCTCATGATGAGTAAATATGCTATTAGTTGTAAAAGACACTAAGGGACATCTCATAACAATTGTACCCTCTTGACCTCCCAGTACTAAGTTACAGCAGGGGGGGCAGTTTAGGATAGGATTGTGATTTTTTATTTTTTTTTTTGGGGGGGGGGGTTGAGTTAGGTTGCTTTTATTGTGGGGGATTGTCAGTGTCTTGGCTTGAGAGACATGTTGTTTTTGTGGTGTTTAGAGTTCAATGAGCAGTCTCCCTTTCAGCCACCTCTTCACTGTTGCTGCTCTCTCCTGGTCCTCTCCCTGACAAAATGTATATGGTACTACCTTTTCCCCCTCCCAGCACAGAGGCTACTCTCGGGCTTTCCAGGGGAGCCCCTAATTTGAAGCCCAGAAGATATTTTTCCCCACTAGGTGAAGCCACTTTGGGCCAGGCACCCATGTGTGGGGGGGCACTCTTTTTGGCAAGCACTCTCCCTGTAGTGCTGGGTGGTGTGAGCACTGCACCCCCTGATTCCAGCACCCAAATGTTAAAGCATCTTTGTATGCTTTAAAAAAAAACAAAAAACTTCAAGCATGCTTGCAATTCTGCCTCAAGCAACACATTTGTAAACCATGGAAAAACAGCTTATGTATTCTTGATCAGTTCAGCCCTGAAGTCTGACACTGAAAGAAATGGTTGCCTGCTGTGTGAAGCCTCTTTGGAGGCTTTCAGCCATCACCCTGGCCACAGAAAAACCTGGGGTGTATACTCGACTGTCCTTGGGGCAGCAAGATGGGGTCCTATGTTTATCAAACACCTCGCATAAGCACACTTTTTGGGAGGTCTTTTGAAGCATTTTCAGCTCAGTCAGAGGCATTGTCTTATCAATTAACCTATTTGCATGTCAATCCTCTTTCCTGCATCACCAATCATCATCCACAATCATGTACCCACCCCCTCCCTGGTTTTCTGTAAAGACGCTTTTCTTCTCAAGTCACCTGCCTTACTCAATACTCCAAACCACCCCAGATCCATCCCCTATGCCCCACACTCATAGCATCCTTTTGCTTCTGAATGGAGGACATCCTCTTCCCATCCCATACCTAGACCTCCCCCAGATACATCACCTGGTCATGGAAGGAAATGAGATTGGTCAGGCAAGACCTACCCACAACAAACTCATGCTGGCTATCCCTCAGAATGTTGCCTTCTGTTAGTCTGTCCAGAATGGTTTATTTGATTTTTTTTTTTCCAAAATCTTCCCAGGGTTTGTGATCAAACTGATTGGCCTGTAGATTCCCAGGTCTTCTTTCCTCCCTCCATTGAAGATGGTCCATTCCCTTCTTTTCTCCCTTTCTGGCATCTGCTTTCACTTCCCTTAAGTGTTTATTCCAAGACTGACTAAAAACCTCCCCCCTTGTCTTTCATGCTGCTACTATGAAAGAGGTGATGTTCTTCACATCAGCCTCTAGCCTGTAGTTCAGTGACCTCCAATGGGCTTTCAAGCACACAAAAGCACACGCTGTGCTCATGCAGCACTTGCTTATGTGCTGGTTGAACAATATTTTTTCTGGGTCAGTCACTTTCCTCCTGTAGCATTTAGTAGGTCAGGGCAGGAGTGGGTAAACCATGTCAGCAATTACTGGGAAGGGGGCACTGAAACACCATGGGTGACAACCCCCTCCAGTCCTGGGCCATATTGACCCTTCTCCATCATCCTAGGAAGCAGTGAGTTTCAAAACAGTTGGGGCTTACAGGAGGAGCAGAGAGGAGCAAACTGGGCACATGTGGGTTGCCACACACGTGTGCCCCCTAAAACTTACCGGCAGTGGCAGAGGCAGCAGAGGCAGTGGTGGGGGCAGCAGCAGCTGATCTCCTGAAGGTAAGTGGGATAGAGGAACTAATGCAGCTTAGAAGGATCCAGAGGGGGAGCTCCCTGGATCCTTTTTGACTGAGCTGGCAGGGAGCCCCACTCCCGAGCTGAGCACATGAAGAGAGCATGCAAACAAGGGGTGGGCTAGGGGGGACTGTCCCCCTCAGGTGAAGGGGTACCCCCGGAGGCTATCCCCTGGTGCAGCAGCACCAGCCACACCATGAACTCCAGGATCCCCTAGCGGGAGGAAATGTAGGAGGCAGGGAAACCAGCAGGCACTTCTGGGGAAGCCTGGAATGCCTGATTGGCTGCAGGGCAGTCACAGGAAATTCAAACTGCAGCAGTTAAAAGCTGTGGTTTGTCACATCCCCCTGGCAGGAGGGGCTTACAGGAGGAGCAGAGTGGAGCAAACCAGGCACACGTGGGTTGCCACACACGTGTGCCCCCTAAAACTTACCAGCAGCAGAGGCAGCAGTGGGGGCAGCAGCAGCTGATCCCCCAAAGGTAAGTGGGGTAGAGGAACCAGCACAGCTGAGGAGGATCTAGAGGGGGAGCTCCCTGGATCCTTTTTGACTAGCTGGCAGGGAGCCACTCTCCTGAGCCATGCGCATGAACAGAACACTCAAACAGGCACACTTTGTAAGTGTGTGCTGGCGTTTGTACCAGCGGGCAAGCAGGAGGGCAAGCATGAGGGCCAGGAGGAAGTCTTCAGCAAGGGAAGAAAGGAGGCACCACAAACTGCAGTAATGGCAAGGATGCAGACTGCTGCTAGGGACCCTGCTCTGAGGGTGCTGCCTACCTGGGGCTCCTCTGAGGTTGCCATTCAGATGGAGCCCATGGGGGGGATGGTGACACCTTGCCTCCCTGCTTGTGGAAAATGCCTTATGGGGTGGGGGGGGGGCAGGGAGCAGGGGTCTCCCCACCTGTCTCACATGTGCCCATCTTCGGGCCTTGGACGGGCAGGTGAAGGAGCTCCAGTCAGAATTTATCAGGCTTAGGGGGATCAGGGAGGCAGAAGATGAAATTGTTGGATATTTCCATTCTCTGCAGGGCCAGGAACCAGATGGAGAAGCACCCCGGGTGGTGCCCTCCACAGTGGAATGGCAGAAGGTTCCCTAGAGTCAGGGCTGCTCACAGTGGTGTAGTATCAGCTCCCCCAGTCCACCTGGGGAACAGGTATGAGGACCTGGCAACATTTGAAGAGGAAGAAGGGGAGGAGGAAACCCCGGGAGAGGAGGCCACTCCACGCACAGGACAAACTGGAGAAGGCCAGAAAATCCAGAGGAAGAAGAGACACCAGGTACTTGTCAGGCAACTCCATCCTGAGAGGAACAGCGTGGCTCATCTGTCGAACTGATCCCATGACAAGTGAGGTCTCCTGTCTGCCCAGAGTTCGGATTTGGGATATGAGATAGATGATCCCAAACCTTATCTGGCCCACCCATTAGTACCTCATGGTCCTAATCCATGTGGACACTAATGACGCAGCTGGAAACAGTCCAGATCACCTCATGAAGGACTATAAGGCTCTAGGGGCCAAGCTGAAGGAGACAGGGGTACAGGTGGTCTTCTCATGTCTCCTCCCAGGGAGCAGACGTGGACAACACCATGAGACCTGCATCAGGGAGGTCAACTTACGGCTTCGGAACTGGTGCTATGAGATGGGCTTCAGCTTTTTGGACCACTACCCATACTTCCAAACAAGAGACATGCTCGGGTAGGATGGGCTACATCTCTCCCCCAAAAGTAAGCGTGTGTTCTCTTTCAGGTTAGCTGATCTCCTCTGGTGGGCTTTAAACTAGGTTCATTGGGGAAGGGGAGGACAAGGATGGAGGGAGCTACAGAACACTAAACCACGAGATACCCACTAGATCAGCCCAGGTAAGTATCAAAGAACCTATTAGACAGGAATATAGGGGTGATCTGCGGTAGCCACTAGGGGAATTAAATGTATATATACATATGCCAGAAGCATGGGAAACAAGCAAGAGGATCTAGAACTCTTGCTTGTGAGCAATAACTTTGACCTAGTGGGCCTAACAGAAACCTGGTGGGACTCTTCTCATGACTGGGTAGTAGGAATAGAGGGCTATAGTTTGTACAGGAGAGATAGAGAAGGGAAAAAAGGAGGGGGTGTTGCTCTCTGTGTCAAAGAACAGTACACATCTTCCCTAATCAAACTGGGATTAGAGGATGGACAAGCAGAGACTCTGTGGGTTAGGATCCAAGAGGGTCAGAGGGAAAGGGACCTGGTGGTGGGGGTCTACTACAGGCCTCTGCACCACAAGGGCAAGCTAGATGGGGAATTTTCCAAGCAGCTCTCAGAGGCTGTGTGGTCTAGAGACATGGTAGTCATGGGGGACCTTACCAACACAGACATATGCTGGGCGGAACAGTCAACTAGATCTAACCACTCACACACATTCTTAATGTGCATTCAGGACCTCCACCTAACACAGGAGGTAAGAAGTCCCACCAGGGGTAACCCTTTGCTCGACTTGGTGTTGGCCACAGGAGATGACTTGGTAGGAGACCTGCACATTCAAGGCAACTTAGGGGACAGTGATCACCAAATGATAAAATTAACTATCCAGAGAAGAGCAGGCACTATACCTAGCAGGACACAGGGACTAAACTTTAAAAAGGCTGACTATAAAAGGCCCAGGGGATTGGTTAGCAGGGTACTAGGAACCATAAGCCTAGATGCTTTGGGGGTCCAGGAGGGGTGGTCATTCCTAAAGGATAACATTCTTTGGGCTCAGAGTGAGACAGTCCCATGGCAGAGAAAAGGGGGCAAAGGGGCCAGGAAGCCCCTTTGGCTAACCAAGGTCATCCAGGATACCTTAAGAACAAAAAAAGTAGCATACTGGAAGTGGAAGCAGGGGGTAGCTAGCAAGGAGGAGTACACTTCCTTGGCCCACACCTACAGGGAGTCAGTCAGGAAGGCCAAGGCAGCTCTAGAACTCAGGCTAGTGGCAGGAATTAAGGACAATAAGAAGACCTTCTTTAGGTATGTTGGGAGCAAAAATTGGGTGCAGGGTAGCATAGGACCCCTACAGGATGAGCAGGAGGGCTTAGTGACGGATAGCAGGGACAAGGCAGAGCTCTTCAATGAGTTTTTTGCCTCTGTCTTCTTAAATAGGAATCTAGATAAAACCTCAATATGCATCATGGACATCAACAAGGGGAACACCAGCCGACCAACAGTCAGTGGCGATACTGTAAAAGGACACTTGGAAGGACTGGATGTGTTCAAATCAGTGGGACCAGAGGGACTCCACCCATTTGTAATGAAGGAATTAGTGAGTGTCATAGCCGAACCACTAGCAAGGATATATGAGCACTCGTGGTGCTTGGGTCGGGTCCCAGAGGATTGGAAGAGGGCCAATGTAATCCGAATCTTTAAGAATGGGAGGAAGGAGGATCCAGGGAACTATAGACTGGTCAGCCTTACCTCTATCCCAGGGAAGATCCTAGAAAAAATTATCAAGGAACACATTTGTGGGAGCCCGCTGGCTAATGTGATGCAGAGGGGCAACCAACATGGGTTTATAGTGGGCAGGTCCTGCCTGACTAACCTAGTTTCTTTTTATGACAAGGCCACCAAATGTTTAGATGCAGGAGTCGAGGTGGATGTTATCTATCTGGACTTCAAGAAGGCTTTTGACACGGTATCCCATACCATCCTTAATAATAAACTGAGGAGATTTGCCATGGATGGTTATATGGTAGAATGGGTAGCAAACTGGCTGAGGAGTCACACTCAGAGGGTGGTGGTGGAAGGGTCAGTGCCAACCTGGAAAGATGTGTACAGTGGAGTCCCTCGGGGCTCAGTTCTGGGGCTGGTGCTGTTCAACACCTTCATCACTGTTCTGGACGAGGGGGTGGGAAGCACCCTGTCCAAATTCATGGATGAGCACCTTGTATAGTTCAATCCAGAACGTTTTCTTGAAGATAGAAATCTGAAGGTGTCTTTTCAGGAGTTTTACCAGACACCAGCACAGTTTAATCAATTTCATAATTTCCTCTTTAATAACCGTACTTCAGCAATGTGAATCGTCTATGGCCATCAAGATTAATCTGTGCTTTCTGCTTAGTCCATTAGGATTCAAGGAAGCCATAGTCTTTAGCAAGCAGGCCACATACCCAATTCTGCCTCTGAGTGCTGGTGCCCAAAGCCTTCAACAGTCCTATATTAACATGAAACCACTCACATCATTTACATGTCAATAGCTACACAAACCAGGCCGTCTTGCAATTTCTCCCTGCCTTTTTCCTGTTTTGGGTGAAAAGAGCTGTCAGAATCACCATTCCTACAAAATCCCCAATCCTTTCCTAGCTTTCAGGATTTCACATTTGATGTGTTCAACCCTCGCCTCCCCCACCAAGAAAACCAGGTAGGCTATGCTCGTCTATCTTTTTCGAAAATTGTCTATCTGCTATAACACTCTCAGTCAAACCCAGCCTCTTCCCCCCTACCTCAGACACTACTTGGGGTTTGGCCCCACAATTAACAACTACCTCACCGCACTGGGGTCACTGAACTGGCCACTAAGGCATGTCCCCCATTTCCAGTACCGTAGCCTAGCCCCTGACATTGGGACCACTAGTGGACCACAGCACAGTCTCCTCATCTCTCCATTCATAAATGGTTTGACCCAGCACTGACCCCACTCACACACCCAGACACATACCAGACACAGACCAAGCTGCATTGCCCCCCAACCCCTGGGGTGCTGGAGCAATTTTTCACAGTGAAGCTGCCTTCCCACTACTTTTTTCCCTACCACCTCCCCTCCTTCCTGCACCCTACACACCTGATATTGGACTGAAGGCAATGCTGGATGCTCTGAAATGATCTGTGAATTCAGGTTTCCCTGGTGCCCTGTGCCACCTGGAAGTCAGGCCTAGACACATACCAGATACAGACCAAGCTACAGTACCCTCCTTGGAGGGCCACCACTTTTTCCCTACCACCTCCCCCCTGTATGCCTGACATTGGACTGTATGCAGCACTGGACACTCTGAAACAGTCTTTGAATTCAAGCTTCCCTGGTGTCACTTGCAAGCTGAAGGTCAGGGCTGGGCAACCCCATCTTTCAGCCCTCTCCAGTGCAACATCACACTTACTTCCCACCAATCCCCAGCATCCCACTATAACACACTTCATTTTTCTCTGTACAGGTTCCCTACTGCAAGTATGAAAGGTCAATCTGTCCAGCAGCCAATAATTTTTAACTGTGTTGAAATATGGTCTCCTCAGGACAGCTTTTCAGTTCCCCAAGTCATGGATGACTGTTTTAGGCAACAGGAGGGGTGCATCCTGGCATGGTTTTCCAGGAGAACATTGCCAGCAAACCATTGAAAAACTGTGACTCACTGTCTGCCTGTACCCTGGCAGCCATGCTCCTCCTGGGCACAGGTGGGGGTTCCATTCCAGAATTTACCCTCAAGCACATGGAATATTCAACTTCTTGTATGCTTTGCACCCAGAAACAACATTATCCATCCCTTTCACATTGCATCCCCTCCCACATTGTAAAAACCCTGATCACCCTCTGGAAACTGCTCATACAGGACTTGTATTGCTTGCTTATCTAATGTAAATGTTTTGCCATCAAGGTCAATTCTAACATGGTGGTATTTTCTCACCTGAAGTGATTAGCCACAATTTTTACCAATCCCCACAACAATAGTTTTGTGAGTATGTTTCTGAATGCCAGGAGCTAGACTCTCAAGGCGAAAAACTGCCACAAATGTCTGGAGATTGCACAAATCACACTGGTTTATGCATCTCTTAATAAAATGTTCACAGGTTGTAGGTCTTTGGACATACAACAGAACAGGTTCTAGCAGGCTATACTGCAAACATGACTATCTCGTCTGCTCTGCTAGCACACTTTTTATTGGCAGTGGAGGGAACCATGAAAATGCAAAATTTGCAAGGCATACTGGATGCTTTGCAAGGCTGGGAACAAACTGGTCGATAAAGAAGTTGAGGCACTGATTGGTATTTCGGGTAAAAGAAAGGTGCTCACGCAACATAAAATCCAAAGAAATAAGCCAGTGTATGTAGCTATTATGGAATTATTAACAGAACATGCTACAGTTGGGACGGGGAATGTGTCACATTAAGATCAAGTCCTTAAAGTGTGATTTCCATCATGTTAAGGACAATAACACTCATGTGGGTGCCTCATGGAGAATGATTCCAGTCTATGACAAACTGTCTACCATCCTTAAAAGAGATGCTTCAGAGGCTTGCCTCCCCAATTTGGAGCAACAGGTTTGGTGGCTGAGGACCCTAAAAAACATATCCACACCTCCCCAGAACCACAGTACATTGGCAGGCACTTGAATAACTGCATGAAATCAGCCTCCTCAGTCACAGACTCAGTCATAGATGAACATGCTCATTTGGGACTGCTCAAGGGACATCTTTGCCATGCAGCCAGAAATGAGCTTGCCTTCTACTCTGGTTGACCCACACATTTTGGTACCAGACACACAGAATGATCAGCAGCAGGGAACCAGAAATGGAATCTAAGCTACTTCTTGCTGGGTGGATGATGGTATGTGTTTTTCCCAGTGGAGGGGTACCAGGTACAGCCTGGTGGGAATGCATTGAGACTGGTCAGTATATTTTGGGGTTAGCCTTCATAACACGGTTGGGTGGTATTGGGTTTCATTGTTAATTCTTGCAGAGGGTGTGCTGTTAAAATACTTTAAAATAGAGTCTTCTTAAAATGTTTAAAAGTAGATGAACACCTCATGAGAGCTTTTTTTTTCCTTCTTTGCCACAGCTACCCCTACTACTGCAGCTGTGATTCCTAGATCATCAAGAACAGTTGATAATGCTTTACATCAATGGAATTATAGAACAACTCAATGAACAACTAAAGAAAATGTTCTTCAGATCCTGGCAGAAGCATCCTAAAACATATCTATGGTCAGTGAATGACTGGCAGGCAACATTAATGCTATCTTTAATAGGCTAATGAGGAGGGAGGAAGCCAATTTTGAACTTATGGAGAGCAGGACTAATTGAATCTTAGAAGCTGTTCAGCATTTCAGTAAGAATACTGATCCTAGAGGGCATCTGGAGGAAAGGTTTAGGCAGCAGCTTTTAACACTTTTATGATGGCAACACTACTGAGAGCAGCACTGACAATAGGCCACCCTGACTCACTGTTCATTCTCCTCCAAAAGAGAGCTGTGCCTCCACAAGAGGAGAATACTTCTACAGTTCTGGGATGAAGGGGAGGTGGAAACTGAGCAGCCCCAGGAGGGGCAGGGAGGGAGGTGGGTCCAAGAGTTGGGCATCTTGTGGGGCTCCAGATTTTTGTGCCTGAAGCATGGGTGTACCCAAAGCTGAGTGACATCCTAATAGAATTTCCATTGAACAGGCAGTCATCAGTCATCAAGCTGTAACTGAATGCAAGTACCTTTTTTTTCAATTTTAATTAGATAGGCTTTTATTCATAGACTTCATAGACACTAGGGCTGGAAGGGACCTTGGAAGATCATCGAGTCCAGCCCCCTGCCCAAGGGGCTGGAAGTCAGCTAGGGTCAAACGATCCCAGCAAGATAAACATCCAAATGTCTCTTAAAGGAGGCCAGAGTAGGTGCATGCACCACCTCTGGTGGCAGTCTGTTCCAGGCCTTGGGGGCTCGGACAGTAAAGAAGCTCTTCCTTATGCCCAGCATGAAACAGTCTTGGAGGAGTTTGTGACCGTTTGACCTTGTCAACCCTTGAGGCGATCTAGTGCACAGCCATTCCCCCAAATCCTGATGTACACCCCTTATATACTTATAGGCAGCCAAGAGGTCCCCCCTAAGCCTGTGCTTTTCCAGGCTGAAGAGTCCCATAGCTCTCAGGCTGTCATCATAAGGCCTGTTCTCCTGCCCTCTGATTATGCACATGGCTCTCCTCTGGACTCAATTTATGTCAAAAGAGGAGTGATGGGAGTCTGTATTACTCCCTGTGATGCTGTGCTTCTTAGGCAATGCTCCCTCCTCTGCTGTCACCTCAGTTTATGAAATCATATTACACTTCTATCTTGCATTTCTCTTTAACATTAATAGTGAGTGTGGGGGTGTGTGAACTCGGTTAGGTTCACTCCCTGTCTGTTTTTTGGTTTAATTGTTTTAGTAGTGTTTGGAAAATTTTCACTGAAATAAAGTTCCCAAAAGGACTTTTGAAAGTTTTTTGTACTGGCTTTTTTCCATACAAGGTTTAAATTCCCTTTTCAATCCACCTATGTTCCACTTTCCAAAGAATAGTAACATTGCATCACCTAGTAGCAATCCAATCCCCATCCTCTAGCAGCAGAAATTCCTGTGTTCTCCCACCCTGGCCACCCTGACAATTCCCCAAGTCTTGGATTTCACAGGTGGGCAGCCTGAGGGCTGCACCATGACAAGACTGGGGAGCCCCCTTAGAAACACCCTCTGACACCCGGGGCAGGACACACCCCTTTGGGCTTTCCAATGGGTGGTGGGGGGTGCTCCTCCCACCATGTGTCAGCCTTACTGGGGTTTTGGTTTTGGCGTGACCCACCACAATGCTCATCTGGGCAGGGCACCCCCATTGCCTAGACAGCTCTCCCTGACACTGATTACAGTAGTGGACCATGGCAATGTCTCCTTATCTTTTTGGGCACAGATGGCTCAACCCAGGACCCGCCTTCCCCCGACTGTTTGGTGCCCCTGCAAAAGATACTTTCTGTTCCCACAAGCGGTACTTGCCAGGCAGTCTGCACTTTGTTTCTGTGCGAAGCCCCTATCCCTGGACTTTGTCCATGCCAGCACCCTAATTTTCTGTACCCTGGGTGGGTGACAGTCTGCAGCACCCAGCAATGCACAACCTGCAACAGTCTGCAATTTTAGAGTTCCTTGGGATCCCCTGCAAGCTGCTTGTGGGTGAGCACTGGGAAGGTGTGAACACCTTCAAGAGAAATTTGGATGTTTATCTTCCTGGGATCCTATGACCCCTGCTGACTTCCTGCCCCTGGGGCAGGGGGCTGGACTCGATGGTCTTCTGAGGTCCCTTCCAGCCCTAATGTCTATGAAATCTATGAAAGTTTTGGTCTGCCAACTTTACAAATCTTTTTAATTTTGCTTCCTGCTTGGGTTGGAACACCATTCATTTTGCATGAAAACATTTGCTCCATGGATCTTCTCAGCCAGTATTAATTGATGTAGCTTTATTAAGTTACTGGAGCTAGAGAAATTTACTTCAGCTGTGGATCTGACCTGGGCTTTTTCAACCAAAACAAATATATATATATATATATATTTCAGGCTATAAGTGATATGTTTAGAAAAAATAAGGGTTGAGTTGTTTGCAGAGTATAGGTTCCTGGAAAAGAGAACTAATCTTAAATAGTGAAGTGGAGACCCAAAGACCTAAATGTGAGTCTCCATGCCCCTGCACCTAGGGCAAGGTAGTACAAGGTAGGTGCAAAATGAAACCATTTTATGTTAACTTGATGTGTAATTGACTAGATAAGGTGAAGGGTAATGGTAAGCTGGGCCCCAGGAGCAGTTAAGAAAGGGAATCTAGCTCCTTGAATATGGCAAAGACTCACTAAGAAAGACAGAAGAGAAAAATGACCAGTCTACTAAGAGCAACCAGTGATAGGATGCTGAGTAGGGTAGGTATAGAACATGTGAACATTGTGTGAAAGTATGAAGAACCACAGAAAAGCAATAAATTTTATTTAGTTTTGATGGGCTTACTTGCCTTCTCTATCCCAGCATTTGCTCAAGACAAAATAGCAAGCAATTGTTATAGGAGACAATACTGATGAAGAATAGAAAACATCCACTCTCGAGCCTCACAGCCAAATTCATAGCTGGTTCAAGTGGGTGATGTGCTGTTGAATTCAATTGTAGTAACACTAAATTTGGGGTGAGCATTTTAAAGAGCCAAATTCTTCTTATTCACCCAATAAATCAAACTAAACCAAATAAAACAATAATAAGAAAAAGATCAATTAAACAAGCCTTAATAACAATAGGATTTATACTTTTAATACATTCTAGGTGTCTAGACCTAACAACATTGTAAATGCTAAGTAAAGTTAATAGATTATACAGTTGATTAAAAATAATAATATAAAATACTTTTATTGACTATATAAAAATATTTTAAAATGGATCATGCATGTAATTAATGACTGTTAGATAAATTCCACAAGTGAGCTCTTCTGCACTGCTCCTCATTCTGACCCCTTTACAATAGCTGAAAGTTCCTGAGAAGCCTTGCTTCCTTTGTTCAGGAACTATGAAAAACAGCAATAAGTTTGTCCTGCAAGAACCTACTATTGGATTCCTGAAGCCTGAGGCAGGAAAGGCAAGTCATGCTGGAGGGGGAAATCAGCATTTGAAGCCCAGAGTAGTCCAGGACCTCTGAAATGTACAGAACAGAATCACACTCAACACAGACTCATTTAGTTTAAGAGCTATCACTTAACACTACTTGATATCTTGTGCAATCAATACTGTAAACTGCAGTTGTTTTATGTTAGAGTTTATTTTGTGTTTGAAGCTATTAAGTGTTAAGTGCCAACCCTTTTCTATGAAATAAAAGAAGTTTTGTTGAGCACAGTTAATCAAATAAATAAATAAATAAAAATCTCATTATCCTAGTATGCTAAGTGCCATACTGAGGAACTATCATCTATTAATCAACACAGGCTGTTTCATATTGCTTAAAAATGTAGAATTATAACAACATACCACATCAAAATCTTTCCCAAATCAAAACTGATTCCATTACAGGAGAGCCATAATTAATTAGATAGCCCACTCAAAATATTCCTTCAATATAGCTTGAAGAATTAGGTTCTGTGGCCAAATAAAATCTAGATCAATTTATTTCACCATTTAAACTCTAGTTGTTTCATTATGACATTTTGTTCCTCCTCAGTATGAAACAATTGATTTAATACACTGTACAAAATGACCATGTTTTTTAAAGAATTAATCAAACTATTGTCAGCTGATGTTTGAACTGATGCCATGCCATTAATATCCGGGGTGTTCAGCCAATCAGTTGAGAATTAGTCTGCAAGACAAATGTCTTTAATTTAACATTTCCAGGAACTTTATGCATGGCTATATGCATGGCTTTATGCATGCTTAATCCCTCTGAGGTCTATTTTTTCACAAAGTCAAAACCACAGTAAAATGAGCTAAGTAATGTTACTATTTTTCAAAATGTAATTTGAATTTTCAATTTTCAATTGGACTTATTAGGGTTAAGAATAAATATTTTTTATTTGAGGGCAACTGCAGTTTCCTTCAAGTACCTGACCCTGTACTTATTCCCTAAACGAACCAAGGAAGCAAAGTGAATCTCCAAAATGCATTCCATTTTTGTGAAAAATTGTTTGGATGTTTCTCTGGGCTACTTATTGCTGTATGGAAACTGCTTAACAAGGTGATATGTTTCAGATGGATTACATTTAATTTAGCTGTATCCAGTGGGTGCATCAACACATGAAATTAATTTGACATGCTGGAGTGTATTGCTTCTGGGCATAGTGTTTACACAGGCGCTTGGGACTTCAACACATTGAACCAGGTTGGTACAGCCCCAGCTGGCAGGGGACCAGATGGTCAGCCTGACAGTCTGGACTTTTTCTGCCCCAGAAAAATGGGCTGTGGAAGGGCTCGCTGGGGGTATGAGGGTGCTCCAATGTAGGGCTAGCCAGTAGGTAGCCCCACACTGAAGCACCCTTCTACTCCAGCCAGCTGTAGGCACCATCTACGCATGCATTGTGGTGGAGTAAATAACACCACCACAGGATAGTATTTGTGTTGGGAAGTAATATCCTATGGCAGATTTAATGAGTTTATTCTGGCCTATTAGCACAGCTGGTGCAGATGGTGATGCTTTATTGCAGAACTAATTAGGTAACTGCACAGTAAGTAAGCATCTTGTGTAGATACACCCAGTGTCTCATAGACACCCACTGTCTATAAAATTTTAGACCAGTAGGCCATAGTATCTGGTAATGAATCTCCAATCTTCAGTTTCATTCTTCAGAAGAATGTTAAGAAACCCTATATTAGACAAATATGAATAAGGTGTTTAGTTTATGATGATTTTATACTTGGAAGCATGACAATTTCCATCTTTTACATAATATGATCTATATGGAATCAGGGAAACATATTATCTCACCTGGGAGTTGGGAAGTACCATATTTACTCAATTACAAGATAGGATTTCTTTCCCCCAAATCAATATGGGGGGTGGGCCAGGGGCAAGCCTCTTGTCTTACATTTGCACACAAGGAAACCACTTTAAAAACATTGTCTATCATTGAACTTCTACTAAAAGCAGCATGTACTCAGTAACATAAACTAAAGTTAATTAAGGACAGCTAACACTGGACATGTCTATAAAGTACATGGCCCATATAGGACAAATGTGCTGATGGGAACCTATCATAAGGTTAGGTTAGTGTAACTATCTGAATAAAATACATAGAAGTGGCCATTGAGAGCTGTCCCCTTCAATACCATCTCTTTTTAAAGTCATGGCGAGCCACTGCACTGGATACATTTTGACTTCCTCTTCACTCCCACAGCTGATCTGTGCCTTACTTTCCCATTTCCAATGATTCCTGTTTCTTCACCAGTCTTAAGTGTCTGGTAAACATCATCAAACAGGGCCCCAAACAATTCACTCAGAATCACTCTGTTGTTGCCTCTCCCAGCCTGTTACCTACGATTCATGTGGTCCCATCCTCCATGAGGCGATCTTCTTCTTGTGTTTGTACAGCACATTTGACCATTTTGTTATGCATGCTTGTGCTTATTTATTGTAAGATCCTTCATTGTACATGTGCCTTTAAGCAGTGGGCACTGCAACAAATGTTACATAGTTTGAAGCTCTGCCTTAGACTAATATCATGCCTAGTTTGTACTATATACAGATAGGTGCTGAAATGTGTGTTTATGGAGTACCTGTGCTAAAACTTGCAGTAGTTTCAGAAAAGGTAAAATGCGTCAATTCTGGCTGAACTAAGTCTATAGGTACTATATACAAATTACTTTAGGTATGTTTATTTGTAGGTCATTTTTTTTTTTCTTTCAGATTTGCTCCTCACTTTCATTTGCTCAGGAAGAGTAGGGTCTGACAGTAAGGAAGGGGCTGCAAGGGATAAACATTGGGGGGCAGAGGGCAACAGGGCTATCTGACCCCCAGATATTTTTTTCCCCAGCTGTAGCAGTTGGAGGGGAACAAATGCAAGAGAAACCTCCAATAATTAGATTACATACCTGGAAAATTATATAAAACATGTATATGTTTTCCATACATGGAATATAATTATTGGGGGTTGTATTATAATCAATTTCAAGTAAATTTCAACTTCTCAATTTCAAGTAAATATGATGTTTCTTTGGACCCAGAAATAAATTTGAAGAGGTGGCCCATGGAATAAATTTCCAGCAGATATAACTTCTCATAGCTTCACTGACTTGAGTTAAACTATAGCAATGCCAACAAGTTTAAGATTTTCACCTTTGTTTTAATCATGAGGAACTTTGAGTGAACATTTTTATCAAATGTTAGGCTATGTTTTTGCATGTTTAAATTTAGTCTGTTGTGCTGCCTTGTCTATTTCCTGATTGCCTGCAAAATACTAAGTAATCAAAATGACATTGCAGTCTATTATATTTTTGTCCTTTTGATTTCCTTGATTACAAATTTCTTTTGGAAATTTAGAAGTCATAACAAAATTTGTACTATAATTTGATTTGGATGGCACACTTCAGTAGATAATTACTGTCACTAGCAGAAAAATCTGACTCCTTATTTTAATATTCAAGTGGGTTCATCTTAAACATATATATTAGTGGTGTTTCATTTTAAATCACAGAAAAATGTGGATTTGGGGTTATATTTTTATTTATTTACTTATGTATTTATATTTATTATTATATAATTATATGTATATATTTATATATAATATACATTTATGTATATTATATGTTGTATATTTATTAATGATGTTTCATTTTAATCACAGAAACATGGATTTGGGGTTGTTTTTTGTTATCTGAAATTGGGGGAGTTTGTAATCAGAGAAAACCAGGATTCCTGCTAATCACCTTCTCCTCCAAGTGCTTAGATATGGATTCCTTGAGAACTTTTTCCATGATCCTTCTAGGGACGGAGGTGAGGCTGACTGAATCCTCCTTTATCCCTTTGTTAAAGACAGGGTACTACATTTGCTGCTTTCCATCATCCAGGAGTTCTTCTAATTACATGAGGTAAAGAAGGCATTGAATACTTCAGCCTTTTCTGCAGCCTCTGTCACTAGGTTGCTTCCTCCCATTCAGTAAGGGACCTGCACTTTCTCTGATCTTCCTATTGTTGCTCACATACTTTTAGAAACCCTTCTTGTCACTATTTATGTCCCTTGCTAGCTTCAACTCCCATTGCATTTTGCTCTGCCTGATTCCATCCCTGAAAGCCCAAACAGTGCTCTTACACTCCTCCCTAGTTGTTTGTCAAAGTTTTTACTTCTTGTATGTTTCAGTTCAGTGAGTTAAGACACAGGAGAGTTCCCTGCTAAGCCAAACTGGTCTTCTACCATCCTCGCTAGTCTTCCTGTGCCCTCAGTAAGTTTTCTTTAAAATACAAGCAGCTCTTTTGGACTCCCTCCCCCTTCAGATTGGCCTCCCATGGGATCATGCCTGTCTATTTCCTGGAATAATTCAAAGCCCAGGGTCCTTACTGCTGCTCTCTCCTTCCTTTCTTTCCTCAGGAGCCTAAAATCAATCATTTCATGGTTACTGCTGCCTAAGTTGCCATCTAATTCTACATTCCCCACCATTTCTTCCCCATTTGTGAGTATCAGGTGCAGAAGAACATGGCCCCTAGTTGGGCTCTCTAACACTTGCACCAGGCAGTTGTCCTCATCACTCTCCAAAATCTTCCTGGTTTACCTGTACACTGATATAATGTCTTCCCAGAAGATGTTAGGTTGATTGAAGTCCCCCAGGAGAACCAAGGCCTGTGATTGGGAAACTTCCAATAGCTGTTTGAAGAAAGCCACATCTGCCTCATCCTCATGGTCTGGTGGTCTATGGCACACACCCACCCATCATCCTTGTTTCTTTCCCCCCTGATCCTTAGCCAGAGACTTTCAACAGGCCTATCTCCAGTTTTATACTGGAGCTCTGAAAAATCATACAGCTCTTTTACATAAAGAGCTCCTCTTCTCCTCTACTGGCTGTCCTTCTTGAACAATTTCTACCCATCCATGACAGCATTCGAGTCATGCGAGCTATCTCACCAAGTCTCTGGTATTCCAATCACATCATAGTTCCACGACTGTGCAAGGACTTCCAGTTCTTCCTATATGTTTCCCAACCTCTTATTGGCAGTGTCCTCAATCCTCCCAACCTTAAGGATTCCTGGTCTAGCCTGTTTCACAAACAGAAATGTTCATCTTTTGCTAGGGCTCCATACCTGTTCTCCAGGCAAAGCATTGCAGGTCAAGATGAAGACTTCTGCTTGCTGTCTAAAGTTGCAAGCTTCCAGATTCCAACTTCCTGTATCAAAACTATGAAGTCCTCATGGTGGAGGATGCTTTGGAGCCTCACCATCTCCTCAGGTAGCTCTGTTGCCTGCTTCCTTAGGGACATCACCAGATAGAACCAGTGACATCACAGGCACTCCCCGACCTTGCTGTCACTGAAAAGAACCTGCAAGCCACAGTCTTGTGGACCCACCTGGGCCTGGCTGAAAGCCTCAGTGGTAAGCAGGATGAGCCTGCCTCAGGCGGGGGATTGGCCTATACAACATTTCAAAGTCCCTTCCAGGCCTGGTTCTCTATGATTCAATTTTTTAAATTATTTTTTTGTTCTAAAACTCAGTTAATTGATTTTTTCTCACTTTTGAGCCAAATGTGTAAAATTAATCTGTATTTAATTCAAATGGGATCATATTGGAATAGGACTAGACAGTGGGGAAAAAAAATCCTGTGCCTATGCAATCCAATGAAGTTAGTAGAACTTCAAGAGGTATGGCAGAACTGGATCTCATTACAAGTGTATTTTGTCTGTAGTGGATAAATAGAATGCTTGGTGGAACCTAAATCCAAAGAGATAAAAAGAACGTCTTCTAAATGGTATTGACCTTTCATCTTTATAAATGAGTAGAATATATGGTCTAGTCCTTCATAGACTAAAGGCAAGAAACTTGCAGCTAGATCTCCTGTTGGTATACAAACCATAATTTCATTGATTTAATTTAAATTGGTAAGTCTACACACATTTATATCACGAGAATCCTTCCCATTATTCTTAAAGCTACATTTAAAGGTAGATAAAAATATGTACAGTAGATTAAGCTGCTTCTATCATAAAATGGGAATCTTAGAACTTGATTGTGCTGCCATTAATCAATGGGATTTTTACAATTATTTTAATAAATGTTTATTAATGCATCATTTGATATAACTTTCTGTTTCTCCAGTTTACTGAAAGTTGCATGAGCTTTACTTAGCTGGCAGTGATCAATTTAAATCTTTTTGGAACTTAAAGTCTAAGTAGGAAAATATTGAGTTGCCATTCCATTATCAACCCATCAGAGAAGATAACTTGTTTTTACTTACTCTTTGATCTTTAGTACTTTAGACTTAAAAAAAAAAGTGAACTTTCTAAAATAATTTGTCTTGCAGATGCAAAATGGGGAAGAATTTTAAAAATTATTTTTAGCTTTCAGTCAGAGGAGCAATTAAAGCTTAAAGAGGTTTTTGCAGAGTAGGAAGCTAGTTTTAAAGACATTAATCATTCACTGATTTAGAAATGGTAACTCCTAGATGAAGACATGATCATACTACCACATATAAGGACAGGGGTCACCTTGTTTTAAAACTTGTATCTCCTTTAAGGTTGTTGTGTGCTTTAAAACCAAGACCCATTGACTCAATTCTATGATGATATAAATTGGTATAGGATCATGGAAGTCAATGAAGCTGCATTTCACTCCAAATGAGGAACCGATCTTCTGTTTATAAGTGTATTATACACTGTGTGAATGTTGAGTTTTGTACTGGAAAAGAAGAGAGGAAATAAAAACAGTTGAAACAAATTCTGTCAAAATCATGTCATGATGGATATTTGGATTTTTTTAGTAAACAGTAATTGTCTGCTTTCCACAGACATTTTTGACTTTTTGTCAAACCTGAAAACCTTAAAAACTGAAAAGCAGTTTTCACCTGAAAACCAAAATTTTCTAATAAAAATATTTTGATTTGGATATGCTATTGTGGTATCTCATGGGAGTTGCAGTTCAAGTGCTTCCTCTTCCCAGGTACAGTTTAAGTCCCATAACACACTATGGCTAGGTATTCCCATAATCCACTATCTCCCCTCACCAAGCTTAATCCATTATAAAGGATATATTCAATTTAGGAGAGTGGGTTTTAGTGGGGCATCTCCCTGTCAGACTGTGCTGTGTACCTGGAATGGTAATCTTCACCAGCTGGCGGGGATAGCCGGTCAAATCTGGGTGTGTCTTAGGCAACCAGGACATATGTCCACCCTGCATATTTGAAATTTTTCACTAGCATGATAGCCTAGGTATTAATATGCTAAAGGCAAAGGTAGAACTGTGCTCAAGCGAGAGATTGATGTGAGGATTACACAGAGCTGGAGCATAAAACAGTTAATACATGTAGGAATATATTAAAGTGTGATGTTCCAAAACATGTAGCTATGATAGATGTTTCAGAAACACTACAGTACAGTGAGCAAACAGGGAAGGGAGCCAATTGTTACTCTTTGTTTGAAGTAAATGAGAGGGGAGCAGTGAAGCAAAGCAAATCCTCCATATCTCTCCTCTATCCACCAGGCTTCTAACATACCCAGAGGCTCTAATTTCAGCACACGAGGAAAGACTTGGAATTTATGAAAGATCCAATTTATGACAAGGAAGTTGCACAAAACAGTGAGTCATACTGAGATAGCCATTTTGTCTGAGTCAAGAAACATTGCATATAGTTTTGGCCTTCTTCTCAAAAACAGGTCATGTGGCAATGAGGTTCTTCTAGCATTATCCAGACTAAATTGTGGAAGGGTAACCTGATAATGCATTTCCTGTTTGATTATATGCAGCTATGCAAAATTATAAATGGCAAGGCAAATGGAAGTCAGTATCCTCTCACGCTGTCTGATCACTAAGAACAATGAAACTGTAATACTTTAATGCTGTTTTATACCTGCTAGTCTATGGAACTAAGGATAGTAAACTAAGCATGATTTGAACACGGATGTTCTTATATGGTTAACAAGAGTATCTGGAACCTTTTGTAAATATCTATTTTAATAAAAGGGTCTGTGTGTGTCAGCACCATAGCTCCAGGACCACGATACCTAGAGACCTGAAACTTTGAATGCATACTAAGGGGACCCTGGGGGCATGTACCTGGGTGCTATGTTTTTGATTTGGCTCAAAAAAAAAATTGCCAATTTTTTGATCATATATTGCATAACCCCCTGTGACAGGTCAGCCCCAGGAAGCAGAATAAATTTGCATGTGCAAAACATTCTTGAGCAAAACTCAAAGCTCCTGGCCAAGGTCAACTGGTATAGCTGGAGAAGGCTCTGCATTTAGGAGTATTCCCCTAAGGGCTGTGGTTGGGACTGGTTAACAGGACCTGGGAGCACCCGCAGGCAGATTGGAAGGTCCAGGGAGAAAACCGTATTTGGCCTTCTCAGGGGCTGATTAGGGGGTTGTGAGAGACATTCCCTGTAAGACTATCTACGGGAAGCAAACTTGCCAAAAATCACCTTGCAAAAGCTGCAGCCAGAGCAGCTGAGACTCCAGAGCAGCAACTTGCAAGATGAGAAACATCTTGCAAGATGATGTTTCAAGATGTTTCAAGATGAGAAACATCTTGCAAACATCATCTTGCAAGATGAGAAACAAATAGAGCAGCAATGGCTGCATCTATAGCAACTGAGACTCCTGCACAGCAGGTGACAAGATGAGAAACAAACAAAGTAGAAAGGGCTGCATCCAGAGCAAGTGAAACTCCTGCACAGCAAGTTGCAAACAAAGCAGCAATGGCTGCAGCCAGGAACTGGCCCTGGAGGGAAAAAGAAAACTGCATTCTTCTACAATCCAGTCTTGGATTACGGCTCTGATCCATTAGTTGCAATTGGCTTAATGATGACTTCTTGCAGCCACTGCCTTGCAATGAGATGGAAGGGAGAAGCTCCAGGGATAAGCTGCAACAGTGGCAAGGTTCAACTCCCCCAGATGAATGATCTTCCTGAGCCTTCATACATTGTTGATGGGCAACACTCCAGATGTACATCATTCCCAAAGCAACGTTAGAAGATACAACTCATGCTTCCAAATGACATCTTTTGGCACCACAAAAGACATCAGAGAATCTAGCTACATGCCCACATTTAAAGTGCAGGGCCAGGTTTATCATCAGATTGGCAGTCTGATGCCACACCCAAATGAAGAGCCCAAATTCCTGCAGATCTGCTTCATGGGTAACACTACAAAGCAGGCTGAACAGCGTTACAACAATGTCATTCAAACCAACCTGCAGGTGGTGTTGCAGTTGCAAGACATGCTCCACAAGGAAAACAACTATATAGATAGTTTCAAGTGTGCCATAAAGAAGATGACTCCAGAGTATAATGTTGTCATTCATGCAGACAAAACTCCAGCTGGTGAGCATGAGTGGCACTTCAATGCACCCATAACATCAGAAGTGGCTGTCATTCTGGCTGGTGAACAACATTGAAATCAAGACATTATGTTGCAACTCAGGAACAACTCCCTCCAGAGAATTGCTGAGACACACCAATCATATGATGCACTTCAGTATCCACTAATTTTCTGGCAGGGTGATGATGGCTACCATTTTCAACTGCGACAAACAAAACCAGGAATGGGGCTGCCAACTCAAAAGAAGATTTCTGCCATGGACTTTTATGCCTACAGGGTGATGCTGCGAGCTAGAAGTTTCAATCACATCTTGCGATGCAAAGATCTCTTCCATCAATTTACCGTGGACATGCATGCCAAAACTGAAGCAGAAAGGTTGAGATTCTTTCGAATGAACCAAAAGAAACTCAGAGTTGAAAACTATGTTCCCCTGAGGGATGCCATGAACAATGATGGAGATGCTGCCGATGTTGGCCAATTGGTCATCTTGCTTTCCAGTTTCACAGGTGGGCCTCACAACATGCATGAGTGCACTCAGGATGCCATGACATATGAAACTTACAAACAGGCCTGTCAGCTCAGAGGACTCCTAGAGGATGATATACACTGGAAGAGCACACTGGAAGAGGCAGCTGCAACTCAGTCACCAGGGATCCTGCAAAACCTGTTTGCTATCATGCTGAAGGTATGTGCCATGTAAAATCCTCAACAGCTATGGGACAACCACAAGAAGAATCTGGCACAGAATATTTTGCATCAGGCACAAGTACAAATTCCAAACCTTGAACTGGACTACAGTGACACCATCTTCAATCAAGCTTTCATTATCATTGAGGACAAGATCAAGGCTTTGGGTGGCTCTAACCTCAAAACGTGTGGCCTTCCTTACGCACAATGAGACAATGATAATGAGCTGATAAATGAAATTTTGCGAGAGACGAACTACAACATTGACCAGCTTACTAAAAACATATAAGATAATGAGGCAAGTCTGGTCCCAGTCCAAAGAGAAGCCTTCAACATGATTACTCAAAAAGTTTTCAATGGGAGTGGTGGCCTCTTTTTTCTGGATGCTCCAGGTGGAACTGGGAAAACTTGTCTCCTCAATCTTCTTTTGGCCAAAATCCAGCAGACAAACAGGACTGCCCTTGCAGTGGCATCATCAGGCATTGCTGCTACACTGTTGACAGGAGGAAGAACAGCTTACTCAGCCTTCAAGTTGCCCTTAAATCTGGCAAGTGCAGAGGCACCAACCTGCAACATTTCCAAGGGTACTGGCAAAGCAAATGTCCTGCAGGAGTGCCAGATCATTGTCTGGAATGAGTGCACAATGTCTCGCAAAACTCCCTTTGAGGCTTTTGATTGCACCCTCCAAGATCTTCAATATAATGACAAAACAATGGGAGGAGTGACTCTCGTGTTGGCTGTGGATTTTCAACAGATACTGCCAGTCATTCCACATGGAACCAAAGCTGATGAACTGCAGGCCTGCCTCAAATCTTCATACATTTGAAAAAACATTCAGTGACTCAGCCTCATAACCAACATGTAAGTACATCTAACAGGTGATGCATCTGCTAGAGAGTTTGCTGCAAGACTGCTCAAACTGGGAAATGGAGCCATGGTATCTGAGATTCAAGATGGAACTATCTCAATGAACAACATTGGGAAAACATTTGCAACACTTCAAGAACTGAAAGAGACAGTTTTTTCCAAATGTTGCAGATCACTTTTATGACAAGTGGGTTTGCCAAAGAGCCATCCTGGCACCAGAAAATGATGTGGTCAACACCATAAACAAAGACCTTCTTTCTCAATTGCCTGCCACTGTGCAAAAATACAAGTCAGTGGAAACTGCCCCAGACACCAATGAGGCAGTCAACTACCCAACATAATTTCTCAAATCTCTTTGAAGAAGATTGTATGAAGGTGTGCCTTCATACAATCTAGACCTCAGGATTGGTGCACCCATCATTCTTCTCAGGAACCTGGACCTACCAGCACTCTGCAATGGAACATGATTGGTTGTCAAGAAGCTCATGCCACATGTCATTGAAGCCACCACCATGACTGGCCATGCAGCAGGACAGGATGTCTTCAATTCCATGCATTCCAATTGTTCCCTTTGACCTGCCATTTCAATTTAAACATCTCCCGTTCCCAATCCACCTCAGTTTTGCCACGAGCATCAACAAGGTGCAGGGACAATTACTCAAAGTTGTTGACCTCAACCTGTAAAGCCCATGCTTTTCTCATGGCCAACTCTATGTTGTTCCAGAGTTGGCAATGACAAAAACCTTTTTGTCTTGTCACCAGATGGCAAAACATGCAACATTGTCTATCCTGAAGCTCTACATGGATAAAAAAATGTGAAACACCGTCACAAACTGGGATAGAAAAATGTGATGTGAAATCCTCAGTCTTAAGCTAAAGTCTTACAAAGTAAATAAATAATTCTACCTCACAATTCAGTTGTTTAATAAATTTAAATGTTTGACTATTATAGGTTTTTGGTATGAGCAAAAGCTCACAGTGTCAAGCTGTATCACACAAGTAAAACAGGGAACAAAACTAAACACATACACACAGCTTATTAATAGAGGGAAATAAGATAGAATGAAAATATTTTATTTATAAAACATTAAAATTTGATTACTGCAACCCGTGAGAAGGTGGGTACTTTGGCTAGTTAGCAATATAAGCAAGGTTTGGAAGGATATAAACTTCTGTTCCACAGGGCTTATACTTGGAAGGACAAATAAACCTTTATACCACACCAACCTCTAATTCTAATGGGTGAAAAGGAAACTTTCTGAGCTTCTCAAAAATTACATAGTGCTGGATTTTTTTTTTCATAAATCAACTTCTGAAATGTCTTCTATTGACTATTATCAGTGACAGGAAACAGAATTAGAGACCCTGCTGGTGTGATTCAGCCTCATTATTCTTATGCTCACTATTCTGGAATAGTTCCTTTTGACAGCTAGATAAAGGGTTCACAGGAATCTATAAAAATGGAAGTTGGATACAAAATTAGAAATTACCATCTGATATAATAATCTCTACTGTTAAATGGCATGCGTGATGAGGTGATTCAGTCATACAAATTAATTATCCTTGGATATGCCAATATTTCTTGGTGTTTTGAGACATCTCTAAATCCTGACCTTATGTCATGTATCGCTAAGAACAATATTATGACATGGAATTTGAAGGCAACGTGTTAAAACATGAACATTAAAAGCCTATCTACCAAAATGTAGAACAAAATTAAGAAAAAGTTGTCAGTAAAGGCAGCAGTGGAGTGGATATAAATAGCAAAAACTCTGGCAGGGATTGTATGCATAGTGGTTGATTTCTATATATTGTTTGCACAAGTCCTTCTGCAGGTCTCCAGAATGGAAAAAATGTAGCAAGGAACTGAGAGTGAAAAGGACAGTGATAATAAGGATATCAGTTGTAAATGTGGACTTTCTGATAATGTATGTCAGAGTTGTGGCAGTAATTGAGAAGGTCATACTGTAATCCTTACCAGATGTGCACAGCAAACAGTAATACATTTTTCCACATCAAAGCAGTAGAAAAAGTCTGTTTAGTAAGGCCATATTGATGATTTCTTAGTTTTATTTATCCATTTTATTCCTTGCTGAGAGTATGAGCAAACAAGCAAGCAAATTATAGAGTTAAAAAGGGGCAGGGACTTACTGAAAAGCAGCTGTCATACAGAAACTAGTCATCTCCACATGCTTACCCCATAAATTAACTCTTTTTTTAACACAGGGCAACAATGGGCACATGGATAATACATTCTCCCCTCTTTTAATTCAAAGTGTAATTTGTCTGCTTGTCAGTATTCTGAGTTGTCCTTCCCGTAGTGTGTGAGCATTGTTTGGATTATTTATTTGAATCTGTGATGTATATGTTTACTGAAAGATGAAAACAAAACAGGATGGGAAACATTCAGTACATCCATCCAAATCAAATATTTTAAATCAGTTCTTTTACTAATTTATTTCATTTGCACCACTGGAAGCAGTTGAGTAGACTATATTTTTTCCCAACTGATGGTGGGAAATCTGTTGTCAAATGACCAACAATTGATTTAACTTAGTTTAATTTTACAGGAGAGACAAGAATAGGACTCAGGACATAAGAAAGGCTAATTTTGAGAAATTAAAACATTGTGTTAAGTAGGTTGACTGGATTTGAGAGCTAAGAGACTTGGATGTAGAATAGGCATGGAATTATTTTAAGGCAAAAGTGCAAATATTCTTTGGGGTTTTCATTGCAAGCAAGAGGAACACTTTGACAGGAAAAGGCTACAGACCTGCATGGATGAACAAACAACTCAAAAAGGCCACTAAGAGCAGGCAGACATTCTACCCAGAATGGGAACTGGGACTGATCAGTAAGGATGAATAGCATTGTCCTGTCAAAGAAAACAGGAATAAAGCATGAATGGCCACAGTCTTACCTGTTAAAAACGTTGTGAAGATAATTAAAACAAATAGCAAACGCAACTTTTGTCATATACATAAAAAGAGAACAAGGTGGAACAATAAATAAATGGCAGCACTAGGTAATGAAAATAAAGTGCAGACCAAGAGCAGTAGTTCAAGAACTGAACAAATATTTTTGCAGCTTTCAGCAGGAGGGGAGCTGGGCCAGGACTGCGCAGCTAGGAACTATGTCTACACTGCTGCTGCTGTTTCTCCATGGTCCAGCTCTAGCTTCCAGACATGGCTTCAGATATGCACAGATGGAAGTTGTGTTTGCACTGCTGCCACTTCTCCCTGTATCCTCTCCTCCAGCTGCAGCGTGGGTACAGTTGGAAGCTGGCCAGCCCTTTCTCAGTTCGCCACTAGCTGGAAGTATGCCTATGCTACAGCCAGGGAGTGGGGTTTGGGGGAGAAATGATGGCAATGCAGGTGCAGCTTCCAGCTGCCCAGATCCAATGCTATTCTTCTCTGGCCAACCCCAGCATGGGCTGGGGCAGAAGCAAAGCCTTCCATTTGTATGGGACAGATCCAGCGGCTCTTCAGGCCAGGCATATAATTATCAACCCCTGGCATAAATGAAATTAAAAAAAAGTCAAGCTGGAGTTCTTATAAAGGACATAATTTCTTATGAGGTGTACAGAAACGTTTACTCTTCATTGTTTGTAAATACCATGAAAATAAACTGAAGCACTGTATTTTTATGACACTAGAAAGTTCATTGATTTGGACAAAGATTAAAAAAAAAGTGTGTTGGACAAAGGTCCGTGTCCAAATTTAGTTAATTCAAACTAGTTCAAATATTATGGAAAAGACTAGTTTCATGTCAAGACACTTCCATGCATTATTTAAACTTTGAAATAAATACCACAAGGACTTGGTATACATAAGACCACTGTCCCCCATTCAGAGCCAGGAGCTATTGCCCTCTTTGGGCACATCCAGATGAGGCTGCATGTGCTTCTTGCCGCATCTCAAAGCAGTTTTAGACACAGCAAGAGGCACACTGGGAACAAAACAATGTTCCGTGTCCTACATATTTGCAGCACAGGCTCAAAATTTGATACCTGAATACTCCAGGTATCAAAATAAAAACAAGAAACGTGGGAAAAAAAAGTAGGGCAGGTAAGCTGGGAGCTGGTCCTCCAGAGATACACTCTGGATTTTGGCCAGAGTGTCTTTATGGTGCTCCTGCTCCTCCAGAATGCAGGGCATAAATCCTTAGCATGCTGGGGCAAGCAGAAGCATAGCAAGGATTGGGACCTAGGTACTGTCATGGATAAGTAGGGACATGGGTGTGGGTGGGTGTGAGATGGTGGGTGGATGTCAGGGGTTGTAAGCAATGGCGGGGGCATGTGCGGTCTGTGGGTGGGTTTGTGAAAGGGCTCAAGTGGGGGTTGCCATATGCCTGCCCCCCCCTACCCTCCTGTGGCACCAGTGGCAACAGCCAGCATGGTTGTAGCCAAGCTGCAAGTACAGCTGGCAGCAATGCGGCACTTTGTGACCCAGACTCTGTACATGATGAATGGATCTGGCCTACCAAGACCAACCTGCTAGTGCACAGCTTTGGACAGGACTGGGAAAGCCATGTGCTAGTGGGCTGGGACAGGTCAGTTCAGCATATACAGAGCCTGGGCCACACAGTGCCACATCAGGGGTTTGGCGGGGGGGGGGGGGTAGGCATGTGGCAGCCCCTGCTTGAGCAACTCCATAAAGCATGTGGCACAAAGACAAACCAGGCCCTGGCCTCCCTCCTGCAAGGGGAGGCTCAGGACCTGCTCAGTGACCCAGTGCTGTCCTGGCCAGAAAAACTCCAGTGCCCATCTCTGGAGCCCCTCCAGGACCTCAGGGGGCACAGGCAGGGTGTGTAAGTGGTGCCAAAGCATGGACAGGACCATCTCTCCATAATGGCCATCAGTTGTTTGAGAGTAGGTTCAGGCTGGACATTAGAAGGCAGTACTTCACAGTCAGGGTGGCTAGGATCTGGAACCAACTTTCAAGGGAATTGACACTGGCTCCTACCTTGGCGGTCTTTAAGAGAAGGCTTAGTAATTACCTAGCTGGGGTCATATAAGCCCAGTATTCTCTCCTGCCCAGGGCAGGGGGTCAGACTTGATGATCTACTTAGGTCCCTTCCAACCCTACATCTATGAATCTGGTTCAGCACCAGCACTCTCCCACGCAGGGAGAGACACCTCAGGAGTCCTGCCCATGCCCGCAGCCACTCCACCACCCTTGCCTCTAGCTGGTGCCAGTTCTCTGGTGGGGAGGGATTTGTGAATGACAGGTAGACCACCATCAGGCCAAAGCTCTTGACCCAGTTGACCCAGGCAGAGGAGGCCACTGGGTACAAAGCCTGGCAGGCCTCCACCTGTGGCAGGTCACCTGAGTCCTGGACCATGAGGAGTACATCATTGGCATACGCTGACAGAACCAGCCATACAACCAGGTCCTGAAGCATCAACTCCACCACCCACCCCTGCAACAGAATGAGGAAGGGCTTCAGGGCCCAGGCATGCAGCTGGCCTGACAGAGGGAAGCCTTGATGCACCCCTCTCCTGAATGGGATGGGCTGTCAGGGTCCAGTTGAGCTTGACCAAACACTCTACAGAGACATACAGCACCTGGAAAGCCCACAAAATGGGGCTTGAAGCCAAAAGCCTGCAGCGTGCCTATGAGGTACCCATGATCCACTCTGTCAGATGCCTTCTCCTAGCCCAGGGATAGGAAGGTGAAAGACAGGCCCTCCTGGCATGCAACTCCAGGAAGTCCTGAACTAGGTACAGGTTGTTGAAAATGGATCATCTGGGCACTGTGTACATCTGGTGGGTGGGATCACGTCTGTCAGCATGGACCGCAGGCGCAGAGATATGGCCTTCACTGCTACCTTGTAGTCCATGCAGAGAAGGGTCATGGGATATCAGTTCCTCAGGTTGTGGAACCCTCTCCCAGGCCAACCAGAACTCCCAGAAGGTCTCCCTGATGCCCACAACCTCCAGGATATTAGCATTAAAATGCATGGCCTGGACCCAGACAAGGTGGTGATCACTGAAAGGCATCAGCTGGATGCCAGAGGAGTGTGCCCGGGCAAAGTGCAGCAGAGAGATATAAACCCGGTCCAATTGGGAATGGCATGCCTGCTCCTCTCCCACCCTCACATAGGTAAAGGCAGGGGGGCTGACAGGGTGACAGGCATACCAGACATCCATCAGGGAGTAGTCCATCAGGATGTCCCAGAGGACACCCATGATGACTGGTGCTCCCTGCCTGACAGGTCTTGTGCATCTTGGGTGATGTTAAAGTCCCCACCAAGACCAGGCACTTGAGGGTTGAGGGTGCTGAATTAAGTGGCTGTCTATTGCAAAAAATCTGTCAACTCTGGATCTTTTGCAGGGGTGTACACATTAAAAATGTTCAGGACCAGCCCCTGCAATTGGACAAGGAGGTGCAGCAGATGACCCAGCACCACCTCAACATCCTGGAGAAACTCCTGCTATAGGGCTGGGGAGAACATGGTGGCCACCCCACAAGAGGAGGCCAAGAGGTGACCATAAAGAACTTGCCTTCTCACTCCTACTACCAATTAGGCTCATTGACCACAGTTGTTAGGGTCTCCTGTAAGAATACCATGGGGCACCCCCCCCCACGGAGGAAGGGGAGCCCCCAGCATCTCCAGAGACCATTCCTGAAGCCACGGACATTGATGGTCATGATTTTAAGTGACCTCATGGCTGGGGGGTGGAATAGATGGTTCAGCAGGGGCCTTGTGCATCTAAATGCCTGGTGTGGGGCTCACCGGCTCATGCAGCGCCCTTCCATAAGTATAGAGGGCATCTATGAGACTGCGGGCCAACCTATAGATCTGAGTGTTGCAACTTTTGGGCCCCTTGCCTTCCTCCACTAGCACACTTGCACTGCCGAGGATGCTGTCAAAATCTCCCCAGCAGCCCAAAGCAAGCTGTACCTTGCTGGCAGACTGTGGAATGTACTCATGGTCAAGAAATGCCCTTGCGGATTTCCAGGACCGAGAGGTCCACAGGCTTCACAGAGCCTGCTGGTTCTTGGACCTCCTTCTCCTGGTCCTGGGGTTCAGTGGGCTGCCGAGGTACCATCTGAACCCCTGGTGTGATAAGACCCAGGATTCTGGCTGGGATTGGGAGAGCTCTGCAGTCCCATGGGATGGGGGTGGGGGTACAGGTAGGGGTGAGGTTCCCTCACAAGACAGGGCAGAGTTGGAGCCCCAGGTGGTCTAGATGGGGTCCCTAACAAGACTGGACTGTTGGTCCAAAGACCCCACCCTGACCCCCTCTGATTTGGGACTATTGGGCAGGCTAGTAGTGGGGTTTGACTGGAAGGGAGGAGGAGGACACCCGTCAGGCACTGCAGTGGCATCACTGCTTGTCTTGGGGTCCTGGGAGAGGGGACTTCCCCTCTCAGAACTCACTGGGGTGAGCCCCAGGGCCTTTGTTTCCCCCAGTTTGTTGGGGGGGGGGACGGCTCCACTGATGGAATTTCCATTAGGTTGGCCTCAGCCTCAGCGCTCATCATCTCAGGGGATAGGCCCTGGCCAGTAGAGTGAGGGGCCTCCTCCATGGGCTCCTGCTTGGGGCTGTCTAGCAGCCCCAAAGCCTCCTCCATGGGGATCACCCATTTGATCTTTCCCAGGGGTAGGGTGTAGGGTGCAGCCAGGGAGATCCCCAAAAGCCTGGGCTGCTTCTTCTCCCCATGTCATGGGGAGATAACTCTATCCAGATTTTGGAGCTGGGGGAACAGGGCCCAATTACGGATATACGGAGGGACAAAACTAAGGATCACTTTGGTCCCCAGCTGTTGTGGGGGCCTGAGTGGAACGTACTTGCCCTCCACCTCAGGCCTCCACTCCACCGCCTTTTGTGCAGTGGCCTCTGAGGCAAGAAATAAGACCCCCTTGCCATGAACGTGGGAGGCCACCATGATCTTGGGGGCTCCCACTACAAGAGTGAAAACCCGCTGTGCCCCTGCACCCTGAAGCCCCCCAAAGACCCCCAACTGCCATGGAGCACCCCTGCCGACCCCAAGGAGCACCCAGGGGTAAGCGGGGCCCCTGGCGGGAGGGACTAGCCACAGGGAGGCAGCTAAGCTCACCCAGGCCCGGCCCCTACTTTGTCCAGCCCCCTAGGGAGCCATGTGATCAGACCTGTGTGAACAGGCTGCGCAAACAGGTGTGCCTGTCTGCCTGGCACATGAGTTAGTGTGGAGTTTGCACAGGAGGGTGAGTGGAAGGGCCCGAGGCCCTGCCTGTGAACCCCCTTGGGTAGACATTCCCAGCTGTAGCTGGCCTACCAGTGGCATGCTGCAGATGGGCAAGCGCTGCAATCCGAGGGTCCCATTGGGGGCTGCAGCCTCCCCCTCTAGCACCTCAGAGACCTCCACCCAGACCGAGCCCATGGTTCTGAGCTCCACACAGACAGAGCCCCTGGCTCTTGGCTGTGGGGGCTGCCTGTCACCTTTTCAGGCTCTGGGCCCTGGGAGCATGGCCACCTCCCCTTGTGAAGTCTGCTACCTTTTGGGGTCTCTGGCATGCCAGCTGGAGCAGCTCTAGGCCACAATCCAGAGACTGTGAACCATCAGGGACTGTGAGCGGGAGATAGAGTCCTACAGCCAGGCCCTTCTCCCCTGGAAGGCAGAAGGTAGACCAGAGTCTCCCTCCAGGACAAGGGAGGACTCAGGGACCTCCCCTTCTGTCTAGCCAAGGGGTTGGACCAAGGTGGTAAAGGGTCCCAAGCCTCACCACACAAAGGTCCCTGCCCTGCTGGAGCTCTGCAACAGGTAAGAACCACTTGCAGCCCCAGCAGAGCCTGCTAAGCTGCCAGCTCCTGCAGACAACACAGACTTAACTGTAGCTACCACCCCCGTGCTCCCTAAGTAAAAACACAAAGTGTTTGTCATGGGAGACTCCATCCTGAGGCGGTCTGCCACCCTGACCCCTTAGCCCAGGAAGTCTGTTGTTTCCCAGGAGCCCAGATCCGAGACATTTCAGATAAGATCCCTAAATTCCTCCAGCCTACTGACCACTACCCTATGCTCCTTATCCATGTGGGCACCAATGACACAGCTTGGAGTGCTCCCAGCCAGGTCATGAAGTGCTACAGGGATTTGGGAGTGGGGATAAAGGATAAAGGTACCGGGGACACAGGTGTCCTGGTCTCGGGCTATGGGCTGAGGAAGGAAAGGAGGATCCGGGTAGTAAACCAAAGACTGCGGTGCTGGGGTCATCAGGAAGGCTTTGGCTTCCATGACCACAGTCCGCTTTTTGGTGAGAGAGGCAGCGAGCCGCTGGGAAGGGACGGCCTCCACCCATCTCCGCTGGGGAGGAGGCTCTTCTCAGCCAGACTGGCTGACCTGCTCCACTGGGCTTTAAACTAAGACTGCTGGAGGATGGGGGGGACTACTGCCACTGCTGGCCCCCAGAGCAACCCTTGCAAAGCCAGCAGGTCAAGGCACTTAATGGAGCCCACCCCTGCCCCAGCCCTGGAACAATCTGCAAGCAGGGCTGGGGCCCCCAAGGGGACACTTACCTGCCTGTACACGAATGCCAGGAGCTTGGGGAATAAACAGGAGGAACTTGTCCTCCTGCTTAACACAAATAATTATGATGTCATAGGGATAATGGAGACCTGGTGGGACTCCACCCATGACTGGACCATGGGTATAGATGGCTATAAGCTGTATAGGTGAGATCGAGTGGACAAAAGGGGCAGGGGTGTAGCTCTCTATGTCAAGGAGAGCTATGCATCCCTGTAAGCTGATATTGGCAACCAGGGTGGATGACTGGAGGCCCTCTCGGTTAAAACCCATGGGGAACACAATCATGGGAGTCTATTACAGACCTCCCACCCAAAGTCAGGAGCTTGACCAGGAGTTCACCAGGGAATTGTCTGAGGCCATATGCTCCCAATCCATGGTTGTCATAGGAGACTTCCATTACCCAGACATCTCATGGGAACAGCACTTGGATAATTCTGAGCCGTTGCAAAGCTTCCTCTTGTGTGTGGATGATCTCTATCTGACACAAGAAGTCTATGGGCCAATGAGAAGTAAAGTGCTGTTCAACCTGGTACTGGCAACCAGGGATGACCTAATCAGTGACCTAACAGTTGATGGGAAGCTGGGTGACAGCGACCATGATCTGATCACCTTCACCATCTGCCGTAAAGCTGGCAAGACAGTCAGCAACAGTCCTCGACTTCAGGAAAGCTGACTTTGACAAGCTCAGGAGACTTGTCAGTGAGGCCCTAAGGGACCACGACCCAAAGGGGAGTGGAGTTCAGGAAGAGTGGTTGTTCCTCAAGGGAGTGATCCTTGATGCACAAGCTAATGCTATTTCATCTCAGAGGAAAGGCAGCAAAAGGGCACAGCAGCCTCCTTGGCTCTCCAGGGAACTAGCGGACCTCCTGCGACTAAAAAGAAAGACCTACAAAGGGTGAAGGACGGGATTCACATCCAAGGAGGAATATTCCACCATGGTCCGGACCTGCAAGAAGCGAACAAGGAAAGCTAAGGCTGTGACTGAACTCCAACTAGCTACCTGTATAAAGGATAATAAACAGTCCTTTGTTAGATACGTGGGGAGTCAGAGGAAAAGAAAGGGCAACATTGGACCCCTACTAAACCAGAAGGGACAACTGACAATCGATGCCCAGGAAAAAGCCAACCTATTAAATGGGTACTTTGTGTTGGTCTTTCATCAATCCCACCGGATGCCCATGCCCATTATGAGACAGGGAGGCCCAGGTGAGGGAGATTCCTTGCCCTCCTTCAATGGTGACCTTGTGAATGAACACCTTGAGAGGCCGGACACCTTCAAGTCAGCCGGCCCTGACGGTTTACACCCCAGGGTACTCAAGGAGCTGGCTGGCATCATAGCTCAGCCCTTGGCACAGAACTTCAAGAACTCCTGGTGCTTTGGTGAAGTGCCCGAAGATTGGAAGAAGGCCAATGTGGTGCCCATCTTCAAGAAAGGGAGGAAAGTGGATCTGGCAAACTACAGGCCCATCAGCCTGACCTCTATCCCAGGGAAGGTCTTAGAAAAAATCATCAAAGGGGCCATTCTCAACAGACTGGCCGATGGCAACATCCTGAGGGATAGCCAGCATGGGTTTGTTGCAGGTAGGTCTTGCTTGACCAATCTAATTTCCTTTTACAACCATGTGACCTAATCACCTGGACAAGGAAGAGGAGATTGATGTTGTATATCTTGACTTGAAATAGCCTTTGATTTGGTATCCCATGATCACCTCTTGGCAAAACTTGCCAATTGCGGCCTCGGATCCACCACGATCCACTGGCTGGGGAATTGGCTCTGTGGTCAGACCCAGAGGTTGCTGGTTGATGGAAGTCAATCGTTATGGTGCCCTGTAACCAGTGGGGTCCTTCAAGGCTCTGTCCTTGGGCCTATATTGTTCAACATCTTCATTAATGATGTGGACGTTGGAGTCAGAAGCAAACTGGCCAAGTTCGCCAATGATACCAAACTTTGGGGCAAAACATCCACACCTGAAGACAGGAGGGTGATCCAGGATGACCTTGACAAGCTCAGCAAATGGGTGGATGAGAACCTGATGGTGTTTAACATTGAAAAAGGCAAGGTTCTCCACCTTGGGAGGAAAAACCTGCAGCATCCTTATAAGCTCAGCAGTGCTACAATGGCTAGCACTATGGATGAAAGGGACTTGAGGGGCTAGGATTGACCACAAGATGAACATGAGCCTTCAATGTCATGCTGCGGCCAGTAAAGCGAGCAAAATGCTGGCTTGCATCCATAGATACTTCTCAAGCAAATCCCAGGATGTCATTCTCCCACTGTACTCAGCCTTGGTGAGGCTGCAGCTGGAGTACTGCATCCAATTTTGGGCCCCACAATTAAAAAATGTTGTGGAGAAGCTTGAGAAAGTGCAGAGAAGAGCCATGCACATGATCAGAGGTCAGGAAAACAGACCTTACAACGACAGACTGAGAGCTATGGGACTGTTCAGCCTGGAAAAGTGCAGGCTCAGGGGCGATTTGATGGCTATCTATAAGTTTATCAGGGATGTTCACCAGGATCTGGAGGAATGATTGTTCACCAAAGCCCCACAAGGGATGACAAGATCAAATGTTTATAAACTCCTGCAAGACTGTTTCAGGCTGGACATAAGGAAGAATTTCTTTACTGTCCAAGCTCCCAATGTAGCCTGCATTTGGAGGTGGTTCAGGCACCTACTCTGAATGCCTTCAAGAGAAAATTGGATGTTTATCTTGCTGGGATCATGTCACTCCAGCTGACTTCCTGCCCCTGGGGCAGGGGGCTGAAATCGCTGATCTTCTGAGGTCTGCTCTAGCCCTAAAGATTACGAAATCTATAAAGAGCAGGTCTCAAAGTGCAGGTTCTCTTGCTTGTATAGTTGGCACTTAACCCTGTGTCTGCGGATGAGTGCCAGAAAGGGGGCCCCACTGCCCAAGCTGGAAGGGCCAGTGGTGGAGGGTCCAGGCCCTGTGGCTTTGGGTCACCCCACACCTTCCTATGCATAGCTGTGATTCTCCCACTGTGGGGCCACATTGGTGGGCCTGGGGCTAGGGCCAGGTACCGTCTGGGTGGGTGTGCTGCCTGGTGTAATGAACCTGGTCCCTTCAGGTGCTGATGGTCTAGGCTTGGGGTTGGGGCCCTTGCCACTTCCACCCCCAGTTGTGGAGGAGGCTGAAGAAAAGCCCTTCCCACTGCCCTTACCCTTGGTCCCTGATGGTGTGGGAGGGGGCTTGGGAACTCCTCCAGGGGGGGAATGGCTAGGGGAGATGTACTGGCCCTGTTGGTTCCCTGCTAGAGTCCGGCTTGTCCCTGCAGCAGAGGTTGCAGGCTTTTCTATCCCTGGAGGAGGTTGATTGGACTTTGCCTTTGGGGTGGGGGCTGCAGGGACATGCATCCCCTTGGAGGCTTGGCTGGAATCTGTCCCCATAGTGGGGGCTGCAGGAAGCTCTGTGGGGGCACCTTCCCCCCCCCCCCCCGAATGTTCCTGCCCTGCCATTGCTTCACATGAGGGAGGGGAAACAATAAAGAAAACCAAAATAAACAGTAGTGCTGGTGAATTTAATAGGGGCAGGCTGGGGTTGTGAGGGAAATGGGGGTGGGGAAAAGGGGGCTGAAGCTCACTGAGCTACATTCCCACCAGAAAAACAAAACAAAACCCAGGAAAGCTATTCTTGGGGAATGTGGGGTAGGGGGATGACACAAACAAGGGCTGGGGAGACTCAAGGTAGCTTACTCAGACACACAGCAAACACCAGGACAGGGGGAGTGGACCACAGGACTTACCACACAAGGGCAAAAACACACAGGGAAGCCTGCTGAGGCATATGTAAAAGATGGCTAAGTGGTGGAGGGGCTTTTTTTGTTGAAGATCAGTCTAGGAGCCCCTCAGACCTTCATCCTGGCAGTCAGCAGCAGACCAATAGATAGGAAAACAAAGCAGGATCAGATGCAATGAGGCAGCAGGAACAATCATTCCATTAGGGGCTGATGGGAGCAGGGTATGTGGGAGAAGAGCCTGGCTGGCTGATGGCTCAGCTCACACAAGTCACAAAGAAGAGTATACCTCCACTGCTCGGGCCTGTAGGGGGGCTGTTAGGAAAGCTAAGGCAGACATAGAGCTAGGACTAGCATCCAAGATCAACGATAATAAAAAGTCCTTTTTCAAATATATAGGGAGGATGAAGAAGGCGCCGGGAAATGTGGGGCTCCTGCAAGATACGCTGGGCAATCTGGTGGTTGTGCCAGAGGAGAAGGCAGACCTCTTTAACAAATTCTTCACCTCCATTTTCTTCGGAAGGGACTGGGACTCCCCCACCGTGATTCAAGACGGACTTGAGGGGAATGCCTGAAGACCTAAGGTTAAGGAGGACCAGGTTAGAGTGCTTCTGGAGGGGCTGGAAGTGTTCAACTCAGCAGGTCCATATGCTCTCCACCCCAGGGTGTTGAGGGAGCTAGCAGGGGTTATTGCAGGGCCCCTGGCATGGCTTTACGAGCGCTCGTGGTGCTCGGGTCAGGTACCAGATGATTGGAAGATAGCCAATGTGGTCCCCATCTTTAAGAAAGGGAGGAGGGAGTACCCAGGCAACTATAGGCCCGTCAGTCTTACCTCAATCCTGGGGAAACTCTTTGAGAAGATCATCAAGGAGCACATCTGTGATGGGCCGGCATCAGGGGTGATGCTGAGGGGCAACCAGCACGGTTTCATTAGGGGCAGGTCATGTCAGACCAACCTGATTGCCTTTTACGATCAGGTCACAAAAGCATTGGATGCAGGTGTCGCTGTGGATGTAGTCGTTCTGGACTTCACCAAGGCCTTTGACACTGTCTCTCATCCTATCCTCGCAATAAACTAGGCGACTGTGGCATCGATGCCTACATGGTCAGATGGATTGCTAATTGGCTGAAGGGTTGTACTCAGAGGGTGGTGGTGGACGGGTCATATTCGACCTGGGGGGAAGTGGGGAGCGGAGTCCCCCAGGGCTCGGTCCTTGGGCCCGCACTGTTCAATTTCTTTATCAGCGATTTGGACGACAGAGTGAAAAGCAACCTGTTCAAATTTGCTGATGATACCAAAATTTGGGGTGAGGTGGGCACGCTAGCAGGGAGGGAAAGACTGCAGAAAGACCTGGATAGGTTGCAAGGGTGGGCTGACAAAAACAGGATGCGTTTCAATACGGACAAGTGCAAGGTGCTGCACTTGGGGAGTAGTAACCGGCAACACACTTATAAGATGGGAAACTCCCTTCTTGAGAGCACAGAGGCAGAAAGGGATCTCGGAGTCATCATTGACTCCAGGATGAACATGGGCCGACAATGTGAGGTCACGGTCAACAGGGTTAACCTTATCGTGCATCCACAGGTGCATCTCAAGTAGGGCCAAGGAGGTGATTCTCCCCCTCTATGCAACACTGGTCAGGCCACAGCTGGAATACTGTGTCCAGTTCTGGGCTCCCTGCTTCAAGAGGGATGTGGACAACATTGAGAGGGTCCAGAGGAGGGCCACCCACATCATCTGGGGACAGCAGGGCAGACCCTACAATGAGAGACTATGGGACCTGAACCTGTTCAACCTTCACAAGAGAAGGCTGAGGGGGGACCTGGTGACTGTCTATAAACTCACTAGGGGGAACCAGAAGGGTTTGAGGGAGACCTTGTTTCCCCTAGCGCCCCCCGGGATAACAAGAAATAACGGCCACAAGTTGTTGGAGAGTAGGTTCAGATTAGACATCCATAGGAACTAGTTCACAGTTAGGGTTTCTAGGATCTGGAACCGACTTCCAAGGGAAGTGGTGCTGGCTTCTACTCTGGGGATCTTTAAGAAGCGGCTCAATGCCTACATGGCTGGGGTCACTTGAGACCAGTTACTCTCCTGCCCAGGCAGGGGGTCAGACTTGAAGATCTACAAGGTCCCTTCCAACCCTACTTCTATGATTCTATGATTCTATGAAGTCAAGACCTCTGAAAGCCTCTTGCAAAAGCTGCTGCCCAATACTGCAGGTGTGGTGTTGAGTGGTGCAAGGTGGTGCACAAGGGAATCTCCCTCTCACCTTAGAGGGGGCAGCAGCAGAACAGATGGCAGCAGTAGCAGCAACAGCAGCAGTGGTGGTAGCAACCATCCAGTTCATCCATTCAGGGTGTGCTTCAGGTGAAAGTGGAGGTGAAGGTAGGGGGTGGCCTGGCAAAGCAGCTGGGGAGGCAAGGCACCTTTAGGCTCTGGCAGTGATGGGGGAGGGACCAACAGGCAGTGCAGGCTCCCTCCCTAGGCTGTGCCCTGACCATGACTTGGCAGCAGGCCAAAATAGGGGTGCAGAAGCTGGGGTGCAGTGCTGGGATTTGGTGGGCCCCTTCTTGAGGCGGTGCAGCGGTGTGCAGCAGGGGGCCCCCCTCAGGGAAGGGCAGAAGCAGCAGTACAAGGCAGGAAGGCATGTGGCCAACTTACTCCCAAAAGCTCTGAGAACAGGCCAGCAGCTAGTAGTGGCCAGAGGCAAGAAAGGGCATGTAGTGTCGTGCAGTGTAGTTGGCACTTCATCCAGATGCAGGAAAGGGCCTGGCCATCTTCTCCCCACAAGCTCCTGAGACCAAGCTTGCAGCAACCAGCAGCAGCAGCAGCAGCAGCAGCCTGGGACAGGAGGGGGCATGGCCAACTTCCTCCCAGAGGCTCTCCTGCAGAATCTTCTGAGAGTAAGTAGCTCTGAGCTACTTGCCAGGGCAGCTTTTTATACTGCGTGAGCCAGCACAGGTCCTGGACCCAGCCTCTAGCTCCCCCTAGCTACAGATCCAGGAGGATCTGGGCAGGGTTATTTTGCCCCAAGTGGTACAACTTGCCCCACAGCAAAGTGCTTGTCCAAGTACATGCGCTGAGGCAAAAATTCCCAGCTCAAATTTGTGCCACTGCTATTTGAGCTACTGCAAGTGAACATGCCTGCATGCGTAGACATGCCCTTTGATTATATAGCAGTAGTAAAGGAAACCTCTAGCTCACCATCATTGTGGCCTACCTCCTTCCACAGGCACTATCATCATGTATTAGGAATAATTAATCAATGGCTCCAGTTAGTAAGTGAGCTGCAACTCCACTGAGCAGTTTCTGATTCCTGTCCTGTATTCTTGGGTTTAACTAACTAAGCACAACAGACTACTTAAAGAAGTTGTAGTGCTCTGCTATCTTACATGCTATTTCTAGTAGAAGAATCTATACATAGGAATATATTTAATTGGAGTGATATAAAAAGATTGACAGATAAAGGATGAGATTTGTTGTGTCAATGGGGAGACACCTAATGTCTGTAGAAATTTTTGAAAATCTCTCCCAAGAAGTACCAGTAATTTATTGCACAGGCAGAATGGGGTTGAGGTAATTAAATATGATTTAACTATTCTTCTCTTAGATAGGGTCCAGATCACCAAAAATGGTTATAGATATTGATTTGTATTAAAGTGACTCATGCAATGCATGCCTTCTGCATATTCACTGATCATAAATTTGGATGTGATTTCAAAGTGAGCTCACTCTACCAACCCCTCTGTTGCCGTTAGATACATGAACAACCCTTCTGTTCTTTTTTGCATGAGTGTACATTCACTCATCCAGCTTCATCTGAAGGAGTGCAGCATCTTCTATCAAGAGATCAAATGAAATGTTTGCTGTTGTTTGAATTTATACATCTCTATTATCATCAATAATCTTTTTGAATATTCCATATGCTATCAACCTTCTGCTGCAATAAGTAATCTCAAGAAATCTTTAGTTGCTAAACCAGAATGTAAAAGTTATTTAAACTCATGAACATTTTTTTCTTTACATAACATCTTTGCATAACATTTTTATATAACACTGTATAACCATTATGTATAATAGCTACATAATGGTTGATCAGAAGCAATCATTTTACAATCTTCCTTTTCCAGCATGCTTCAGCTCTACAAATTAACCACAGTTATGTTAGGATAATAGTGAATTTATTCTACTTACAAAAGCAAGAAAATTCAAAGTGAAAGCTGCTAGCTTGCCTTGCTGCTCTTACTTCATTTTACTTAGGGATGTTTTAATAAAGTCAGTACCAAGATTTATTTTATTTTTTTTTTGTGGTGGGGAGAGGGAAAGGTGGAAAGGAACCCAAAGAGTCCCAAAGGAACTCAAAGAGGGAACCCAAACACTCTATTCTGTACTCTGCCACTAACCTACTGGGTGACTTTAGGCAAATCATTTCACTTGGGTGCTTGGGGGTGGAGGGTGTGTGTGTTTTAATTAAAGCAGTTCCCAGACAGTTGTTCTAATTAAAATGCCTCACCACCACATGTATTAAGCCCCTTTGGTTTTAAAAATGGCCACAGGATACTTTATCTAAATCTCATTTGATGCAGTTTAAAGCATCCCATTTTTAAATGTGCAGGAGGTTCTACATATGATGGTGTTGCCACGCTGGACTGTTCTAATTAAAACATGATACAGCACGTGTGTAGGCAGCCAAAGGCATTGTGCTATTTTCCCTTCTGTTTCTTCATATATTTAGCTTCTGTTTTCCTTGATGTCCCTCTCTCTCCTGCCTTATCTCTTTCTCTCTATAATGCTTAGAACAGTGACCTCAGTTGGGGTGTTGTGGAAAGCTAGCCCTAATGAGGCAGTCACATGACAGCAGGAAAGCCCTGGGATAAGAAGAGAGGGCTGATAAGCCTATATTTTAGATCCAGGTTCTCAGAACCCAGGCAGCAGTCTGCTGCTGACAGAGAGAATAACAACACCTAGCTGAGGTGCTGCTTGGAACATCTTGGTGGTAAGATGCCTGCCAGGGCAGGAAAGTTCCCCAGAAATGACAGGCCACTTGCCTCCCCAGTGAAAGGTGAATAGAGGCACTTTATAACCCCAACACTCACTATACAGTGGGTGATTATGAGTGAGAACAGACAGTGGGGGGGGGGGGCAGGAAGGCATGCCTAGGGATAGGCACCTGAGCCCTGTAGGGGTGTAAGACCCCAGGGACAGGGCAGAGAAAGAGAGTGGCCCCAGTGAGTGTTACAGAAGTTGTGTGTGGCCCACCCACAGTAGGGTGCATGATGGCACCTGAAGGACTGGGCATTGGTGGGTACAGAGTAGGGTTGCATAGAGTGACCTGAATGGCTGTACTGGTGGTGTACTCAGTAGAGCTTCAGGGGCAGCCCAAAGGGCAGCACATGGGCAAATGCCCACATAAGTGAAAACAGGAGCAAGTTGGGGCTAGAGGCTGAGCTCTACCCAGAGCAGGGCAGGGCATAAGGTCAGTGCCTCATAGAGTAGGGAAGTTCGAGTGACCCAAAGGTGCTGCCCTTGCACTGACCAGTGTGAGACTAGGTAAATCTGATGGGACAGGGTGTCGCTCAAGAGGAGCAGGGTGATTTGAGAATGGCCTAGTGAGGAGCGGCACGTAAGAGGTCCTGTGAGAGGGGGAGGAGTGTGTGAGCAGAATGGGAGAGGCCCAGCCAGGGGCAGAGCTAGCTTGGCCATGGATCAGAGTTATGATCTAATTATGATGCCATCTGTGAGGCATGGGACACAGTATAGGGATGGTACAGAGCCATGTACAACACCCCCTGGCATCGGGGCATTAAAATGGGGAGCCTCCCACATTTTACACCAGATATCAAACAGCAAGTCATATCAAACAGCAGGCAAGATTGGATGGACTGCCCCATATAGATAGGTGTGTGGGCTAATGTTGAGACCTGGCCCAGAGTTGGTCCCCTGTCACAGGTGTCTAGGAGCTACTACAATAATAATTAACAATTGCAACACAACCAATAGTCATATACAGAGTTATGCATATTAAATTGAGGAATTAAATATCACTGACACATCTACACCTTTCAGTGTATACCACCAGTAAACTGGCCTTATATGTTCACTTTTACTCTACATGTGTTACATGCTCACATAGCCACCTTTTCACACATATCTTTGATGCATACAGCACTGTTGTTAGACATGCTCACAACAGTGGCCATATGAGGTATTTTTCAGCGCATGGCAAGAACAGGGTGGAGAAGAGAGGTTGAGATGTGGTTTTATGCCAGTGGTGCTTAGCCCTCTCTGAAAGACAATGGATATTCCATGTGAGTCAAATTATCAGCTGATTGCTAGAAACACAGAGGAGAAATCTACACACAGAAGTTATATTATACTACACAGACAAACACTATACAAACAAACAAACACACACAATTATGTATGTGTATGTATATGTGTGTATGTATTCATATATATATATATATATACACACACACACAAACACACAGATGCAATTACATATATATATATATATATATATATATATATATATATACAACACACACGCACATATATATATACAAACAGACCTGATTTTATACATATTACACACAAATATATATATAAATATTATATATATATAATATAATTGTGTGTGTTTGTTTGTATAGTGTTTGTCTGTATAGTATAGTATATTCCATATGCTATATGAAATTTGATATATATATTATTTCCCAGGATTTTTTGCCTCAGTTACATCAAGCTATTATTTTTTTAGAAAGCAATTAGTTCTGTATTTTAATAACATCACCTCTCTCAGAAGTTGAGAAATCAAGTTACAGCTTGCTTGGGGCCTTGTCCATTGAGATAACATTGCTCTATCAAAAGCAAGAGAAAGACAAAGGAAGTGAGAATAAAGTCTATCAAGAAAGTCCTGAATAGATAAAAGAAATAAAATCCCCAAGGTTTTCTTTTTATATTTTTTTTTGTTTTGAAAAGAAAAAAAAGGACTAATTAGGAAACAATAATATTTCTGAATTGCACAAAGGACCATTGAGACTCTAGAAATATAAATAAAAAACTAGTAATAACGCAAATGTACAACTACAGCATATTAACTTCAGTAAGAACTGAACATGGTCAGTAGCTCTGAAAAAAACACTAAGCATTTCTAAAATGAGGTTTCATGGACCTGGTTTCACAGAATTCCCTCTTCAGCACAAAACTCATTTAGAAGCCTAAATACATGTTTTTTTTCTCTTCAAACCTAACCCTAAAAAACTTCAAACTTCCTCTTTGTCTATGTTTTTGTCCATAAAGTCTCATAGTGCTTACCTTTTTGCCTCTAGGCACATGCAGAATTACCCAGGTGCTGAGTGATTAGTGCTTGTGTCATGACTAACCTGCAAAAGCATTTGAAAACCCCCCAAATTTCCAGTGACAAAAGAATTGACTAGGACTTAATAATAGTGCTAGAATTATACTTACATATGCATGTATGTAGGTATGTATAGAGAGAGACAGAGAGAGAGAGAATAGTTTCTCTGTGTATATTCTCTCCTGGATTATTATAACTTCTTCTTTTCTTTTCTTTTCTTTTCTTGTTTTGTTTTTTTGTTTTTTTTTTTTTTTTTTTTGAGTACACAGTCATCCTGCATTGGAATTTCTACTTCCTGCTTTCCAAAATTTCCTTTCCTGAAAAGCCAGCATCCCAATATTTCTCAGATTTACTTCAGAGGTAAGTCATATGATACAATGTCTAAGGACTTAGCTTGCACGCTGATAAATAAGCATGGCAGAATGTGGCTAACAAGGGAAATAAAAAGACTTGTCTTCCCCATTTTTTTCTAATGTATTATCTGCTTGCTGTCATTTTATTAGCATCCTAGCTGAATGGAGACAGAGAAGGATATTGACATTTCTTGTTTGCTTTCCAGTTATTTTGACCTGATTTTGCTATTAGGTTGATAGGTGCAGTTTGCTATAGTCCTACTTCATTTATAGATTGTTCTTTCAAATCATAACATCAAAAGGGCTTTGATCTTGATAAGGCAGTGTTTGATAAGGGTATGTACAGAGGTTACATTTTTTTGTGTGGTAAGGCCCCCGAAAGTGCTCTACAGCTGTAACATAACAAATGTTCATGACTGCAGAGCACTTTGAAAATGACCAATCACAGGAAAATTTAACCTTTGTCTTATAAGTAATCAGATGAAGGCACTCTAGGGCAGAGCACCTTAGCAGTAAAGGTTACTTTTGGGTGATTCTGCCCGCATCCCATGTACCTTTGCACAGTGCGGTGCTCTAGACTCGGGCAGGCAGAGCTTGTCTCCTTTGCCTGCCCAAGTACTGGACTGGCCCTGCCACTGGACTGTGAATGACAGCCTCTCATCTCATCCCAGTCCAACCTCTTTCCTCAGCTCAGTTCAAAGGAATATATGTAAATAAGCCCTACTCTTTTTATCATTGTGATACCTCCCAGTCTAAGGCCATGAACAGGCAATTTTTCTAATGGTGGAAATTTTCCACAGCCAAAAATGTTACTGGGTGCAGTACAGGAAGCAGTACAGGTGTTCAGCTTGCAACCATCCCCTCTCCCCTGTGCCTCACACGACTAGGTGATCCCAGTATGAGGAAAGTGTGGGAAGCAGCAGGGCAAACATGCCTGCTACCAGGAGTGGACGCCCCTGTGCTAGGCTTCTAGTCACTGCTCCTTGCTTCTTGCTCACTCTTCAGATCAAGGAAATGTGGCAAAGGAAGAGTGGTCCTGTTCTGTGAATGGAAGCATGAGGTTAGCAAGACTCCTTTCTTGGGCCAGCTGTTGTATTGGCAAGTGCAGAGAAGATGAGGTTCTATTCCTCTTTACATGTCCATAAATAATTTTGGTCTCAGACCAAGCAATCTATCCTTTAGTGAAGCACACGGACTGTTTTTACAGCCTGACACAGTATCTTTCACCAGTCAGAGGTGAATGAACCCAAACTCAGAATTTATGTCTTTTCAACAAAATTGGGTAAATTCACTGTTTCTAGATTGGTGCCCAAGGAAATAATGGTTGTTATAAATGACTTAACACCATCACTCAGGAGGCCACAACATTACTCCCCTTGATAGCAAAATCATTATCTTCACTTTCCCGTGTCAAATCACCATACTTCCTTGGAGCTCCACCTACGGTATGGGCACTACCAGCTCTTTATTTAACTCTTACAAAAAAAGAAGGGAAGGGGGGCATTAAAAAAAGGACTGCTATTCTAGGAAAGATCTTTGTAACCATCAAATCTTTAGTCATGAAGAAATAAAAAATGAAAAGTTTTGACAAAATTAAAACTCTTGAGATATATGTGGTCTGCCCATCTGCACAGAGCAAATCCTGCCATTAAAGAACATTTTTCCATTTCATGTCCACAGTGGGGTCAATCGAGTGTTATCATGCTTGCCCCATCTGCAAGCTTTCATATATGAAAAAGAATATTATTCTGTGGGGTAGAATAGAGTATGAGAGAATCCAACCTAATGGTTTCTCAACGGTAGTCTTTCAATGAAAAATCAAAAACCGTTCCTCATCAGGCAACTGTCTAGAAAGCAAGACCATGGGCTGCCTTCAGGCAAGTTCTCCATGCATTTAACACATGCTACAAAATGGAGATCATAAAATAGATACAGACCCATACCAACCACAATACACCACGTCCCTGCCCAGGGGTCTGATATACATCTTTGTCATAGTAATAGCATCTTATTATTAACAAAGATATAATGTAGTTTATATTTTTGTAATTGTGTATATATGGTTTACTGGTTTCTTTCTGTATTTTTCTTTCTATACAAGTGGTCCCGTGTAATTATGATATATCATCATTCCATAATTACATCAATTTTTCCCTTTAAGGTCAGCAAAGCCTCAGTATTTTAATTTCTCATGTCTTTCCAGTTGAAAGTCAGTTTTAAAATGACTCTTTACTAGGAAAAAATAAGTTTGTTCTGTGAAAAGCACAAATATTTTTCCCCTGTATAAATTAGCAGATATATTTATCGGCTTATAAATAAGAAGCTAGTTTATTTTTTTTAAATGCCAGTTACCTTGAAAGACAGAAAAAAATTAGTTCCTTCATTATTGGGGCTTTGAACTACATTGGCAAGATCACCTTTAATGCAGGCTTTCAGTGCTTCTTTTCTAATAATTTCTCAAAAAATGTTTCTTTAAAAATAATTTTGAAGAAAGAAAAGGCTAGTGGAGGTTTTTTCAGAAGTCTTTGTTAGACTAGCCCTCCTCCCCCCACAACTGAGACCATAACTCCCTCAGTACTGTTGCCATCTCACTGGAACTGTTCAGTATGACACTATCAATGAGTACTTAGGGACTCCTTAATACATGCATCATTGATTTAACAGACAGTTATTGCTCCTCTGGAATCATTATGGTCTATCCCCATAAATACACACTTATGGATGTTAATACATGCACTACTGAAACAATGGTATATAATGGCTGACTTCTTTCCTTATTACACTTGATATGGTAGATGAGGTTGCCATTTGATCTTAACAAAGGAAACTAACACCTTCAGTGCTGAAAATGCTAGCAGACTCCTCCTATGTCCTTGGGATTTTGTATTGTTAAAGTTACACACTATAACTGTGTGTGTATGTGGATGCATAATTTATTTTGATTGTGTCGTGGACCCTATATTGTACTGTAGAGTTAATGAAAAATGCCAAGTCACCATTTTTTAGGATGCTGGTGATCAGATTATTGAAACTAAATATTCAAAAGAGTTTGATTATATGAAAGGAAGAGGAACTGGCTATAAGAAGGAAATCTAAGATCCAGAAGTTTATGGTGTGAATGGATGTTCATATCTGCATGAAACTATTCATGCCCAAGTTAAGATTAATTTAAAAGTGTAACAAGGACTTAAGTAATACATCATTCCTTAGCAAAGGAATCCCAGATCCCAGTGATTCAACTTGTGCATCTAAAATGTCCCTCATGTCAACTCTGGATATAAGACCCAGATGCCTTGTTTTGCAGGGGAACACATCGGGATCTACACTCAGACCAACCACAACCTTTCCATTCAATAATAGGTGAATTTATTGATACACAGTGATAACAGAAAAGAAAAAAAACCACAAACAATCAAGCAATTCTATAGCTATCAATTCTAGGGCTGTCATCAGTCAAGAAATGCCTGGCCAGGATGCAGGCTTTATTCTAAGGCTCTCTCTTAGGTGTCAGACATCAGCATGTCAGCAGCCTGGAGGTGGGATGCCGAGGTCCACACCCCCACTCCGCTAGGGTGGATGAGATGGGCTGGTGGTGTTCCATCTGTCCATGGTGGCCTTGGGGACCCCTCCTGGGGGATGGGGATCCCTCTTGGGGAGGAGGACAGGAAGGGATGTGAGAAGGGAATACTTTGTTACTTTAAAATCTCTGCTTTTATATTCGCCTTCCCTCCTGATGACTTGTCATCCATGGCTATCACCGATTGGTCTCCCTCTGTGGTTGTCACACTGTCCATGTCCTGTTTCATTAACACATTCCAAGGCCATCACATGTACACCCTTCCCAAAACAGGAATTTTAGGCCCCCCTCTTTCGCCTTGCAAGCTGGGTCTACCAAGTTATGGAACATGTCCCCACTTCACCAGTCTGTGTGCTTATCCATTGGTCTTGTTGTGTTAGACAGCCTATCTGCTTCAAAACCCGTGTGAAACTGTGTGTGTGACCCAAGCTTTTTAGAAATCAGTTAACCCCTGCTGTCCACCCTGAACCATTCTAATGCATATATATACATCTATAAGCCAATTCCTAAAAAAACAAACTTTAAATACCATTTTCAAGCCATCACCTCACTGAACCCACCTGCTTTCTTCCTGTAGCACAGTCACTGCAACATAGGTGAACTGCCGTGGGCTAGCACAGAGGCCAATTATGATCTTGACTTGCTTTTATCTGTTTAAAACAACAAGTGAGCAGATCCTAAACTGGTTTAAATTAGCAGTGCCCCATTGACCCCAAAGAAGCTATTCCAATTTATACCAAGTGGTGAGTTAGTTCAGCATTTTTGTTTGCACACCTATTTTTAAATCCAATTTTTGGAACAAAGTAAAACACATTAACTTTTAGTGTAAATGTTTGACACTAATATTTAATTATTTTGCATGGGTATACCTTTCAATAAGTTATACACATGTAAAAACAGGAGGCCCAATTCTACCTACATATTGGTTTTATTTCTATGTAGTTCCATGGACTTGACGCAAATTCATCCTGATTTCAGTATGAGTACAAGGTCAAGCTTATGAAAGCATTATGCAACTTCCATAACAGTAGGGTTTACTGCCAAACAAAGACTATAATATAACCTGTCTGTCTTGTGGTGTGGTTTATTTATATCCCATCAGGAGGAGATTATACCTGTTGTCTGTAATTTACTATATAATGTTCTGCTGTAGCCATCTTGTGAAAGATTGATTCTGTAGGGGAAGAACTGAGGAGAGGAAGAGGTGGCTGCCAAAAATGAACCTGCACAGTGCACAAGATCTCTCTCCTTTTAAAATACTTTCTTCATTTATTTAATACAAAATTAAGACCCTCTTAGAATTGATTCTTTTCCTATTGAAGTCTATAGCAACCCCCCCAGGATAAACTATTAATCCAACTAAACTATTAATCCCACACACCAGGCTGTGGGGTTTGTGGGCTTTTTTTGTTTGTGTGTGCAATTTATGTGGGCAAGATGCCCCCTGTTGTTCATCTGGGGCCTGTAAAACCCTTTGGATTCATTAGCCAGAGAAAGCAGAGAATGCTTCAGACAGATTGGATGGCAGAAAGACTGATATGTGGCCCTCCCTGATTGGACAAGGCTTGCTTGGGTGATGTCATACTAGGTATATAAGAACAACTCACTTCTTGAGTTGTTCTCAACTTAAGGGTCTCTCTTTCTCTCCTTTTCCTGGGGCTGCTGAGAGCTGCACAGCTGCATTAGGAGCCAGACAACCTGGTTGGGGGGGTGGGTCTCCCCTCCTTTTCACTGGAAAGGCAAGCAAAAGCTATTTGAAGGGAAAGCCCCAGGTAAAGTCTGAGACTTATTTCCTCCCTCTTCCCCCTTTTGTTTTTCCTTAAATGGATTAATGCCACAAGGGTGTTAATCCCTAGAGCAGACTGACCAGGAATGGGTCCTGCCAATTACTAGCTCTAGGGGCCTGGCACCCTATGTTTTGTAACTGTATCATCTCAGTGCCTGGTATAGCTGAGACTAGATGGTCAGGCTGCAGCCATAAGCCTGGGCTGTTTTTTTTGCTGTTTCACAGCTATGGTGTTTCAGCCTAGCTGTGTGGCTGAACGCCAACTAAATGTTTGATTGGCCTGGTTTGAGCCAGGGTGAAACCTGGCACCACCTGTTGTTTATTCAGGCTTCAGAGCAGTATAGATCTGGCTGGCTTTGCCTGCCCAGTTCAGGCCCCATGAGACAGGTCTGACCTCTGCTTTGAAGTAATTCTTTTTTGTTTGTTTGTTTTGTTTTGTTTTGTTTTTTTTTTTTTTGGTAGTTTCTGCCCAGCAGAGCTGAGATTGGGACTAGGAATTTAGGGGTGCAGCATACTGACAAAAGCTGCAGTTAACCCCTCAAGGCCACCGCATGCAAGTAGAGATTGTCTTATAGCTTCATAGGTAGCAACAAGGAGCACCTTGCAATGCAGAAGGACCCACACTCTCTAGCAGCTTACTGCAACCCTGTGAACCCAAGGAACAGCTCAAAGGACTCCCCAGTGAAGCTCTTGTCTCCAGACCATTGCTGAAGGGCAGATATAAGGGTGCAAGCCCCTGCCTTCTGGGTGAGCCCCAAGCCCCAGACTGCCTAGGCATGGGTGAAGCCTCCCCAAGAAGGTGCAATCTATGAACTATGTCTTGTAGTTGGTAGTGTTTTAAACTGTATGTAGTGTTTTTCTTTGTTTTCTTTGCCTTTGTTTTCTGTAATAAATTTATCCTCTATTTACACTGCTTGCGAGTATGGGGTTTTGTTTATGTGGGACACCCTAGTAACTAATTTAGTGTTTCCCAGGTGGTCTTGGTGGGGACTTGAGCCAAGGTAAAATATATTTAGTACTCCGAAAATAAACCTAGCCCCTGTTGCTGCCAACCGATACCCAGCAGAAGGGTTACTTATATTTAAATTCATGCAAATTCTCTTTAGTTTTGTTTTGTTTTGTTAGCCTACTAGTCACTTAAAGGAGAAAAATATAGTCATTTTTCAGATACTTCCATTAAGACTTTAACAGATCATGTGCATTTCCCCTGCACGTTGAGTAACTCAGATTGTTTTGCTTATTTTAGTCCAGTACTTCCAGCAATTCCTCAGGTATTTAATGCCTGCAAGTGCTTAATGATAAAGTCTTGTCATAGATCGGCAGAAGTTTCATGGGACCCACAATGACCTCACTGAGAATCAGTTACTTACAAACCACTGAAAAGAAGACTGATCAGTTGCAGGTACTGAGATCCATCAGGCCAGTGGATGCATATAGAACCTTTAATCTATAGTTCACTAAAGCTGTAGAGATAATGGCTCCTTTGGGACTGTAATGATCTATGTGTTACTGAACCTTAAAGGCCATACTTGGCATAATCTTTTGACACTTCAGATTCATGGATAGGCAAAAGGAGAATTGCTTTTTCTGAACTCTTTATAGAATACCATCAGTGAGAAAATACAGTAAGATGTTATTGATTCCATGAAATCTGAGATGAGTGTTGTGACATTAATTCACACCGTGATCAAAAAGTATACCACTAATTTCAGAACACCAGCTCCATGAATTATTTTCCACTTTGATGTGATGTGTGACATGTTGTGGAATGCTGCTTTCTTTTGAAACGCTTGACTCTCTATTATACTAGAATGAACAACACAGAAGTTACCTGATCTAATTGTACAGAGCCAATACATAGCCAATTTAGAAAGTAGTGTCCACAGTAAACCATCATGGTGGTAAACATGAGGGTAAAACATGGCAAAATATTAACTGCCTTCCAGGTCAATGATAAATATGGGTCAGAAAAACCTAATCAGTATACTTCTGTCTGGAAACTCCAATATAGAAATATCTAGAACATACAGTTTATTGGGACATATTGGGACAAATCAGTGCAGCCCTTTTTGAAGTCACTGGACATATAGGAATTTACTCCTGCAGGTAATTTGATCTGGTTGCAAAACCATTTAAGACCACCTTAAATATCAAACCCATTATACCTCAGGATTTCTCTACCTCATTACCACAGATAGCTCCAACATCAGGCAGTTGTGTCAGTTGATTTTGATAGTTCTGCTTGATATCAAGATTCAGAGTAGATTGGCAGAAAGACTGTCTCTTGCCCAACAACATAATTTTGCTTTAAGTGAAACTTCAATCCATGTACCTATTCAGGCAGAGGAAGTCCCTTCTAAATGCAGTATACTGATGTGCTTTCACAGCAGAACTTCCATTAATGTCCATGAGAACAGCATGCATGGATGAAGGGCAGTGTATCAAACTCAGAATCCTGCTGAGACATTTCATGCAAAGTAGCTCCTGTAAACTTGCTGCAGCCTCATTTTTAGTAAAGGAAACCTCTGGCCTTTTCTTTTTAAAATGTAGAAACTAAACAAACTTCTCTAGATTATGAAAGAGTAACCTTCAGTGAGCTTTAATGGAGCTCTGTGTTGGTAAAATGCTATGTGTATAAGTAGTTAACTGCTGGATTGGCATCTAAATATTCTCATGATTCACTAAGCTTGTTTTAAAAATACTTAAAAGGTTTCTGCACTCCGTGGCTTGTTTCCCATGAATTAGATTTAATCTATTTATAATTTGGTTAGAAATATTAGATAGACCCTAAATTATCACTAACAAAGTTATGATAATTAATTACCAAGATGTTGAAAACAACAAATCTTCTTGCCACCTTATTATTATTTGAAAATGCAAGCTAAGGAGAGAAATCAGTTTATTAAAAGAGACACTGTTAAATAGTTGCTATGATCTGGGTTTAATTTAGTAATTAGATTTTTAAAGTCTTCACCATAATGCAATACTTTTCATCCTTAGATAGGTGATACTTCCCAGAAAAGCAAGAATTCTTGTAAATAATAAATGCATTATTATAGCTGTGGGACAACAGAAGTACAATCGCTGCCTACAAGAGCAAAATAATGAGATTTAAGTGTCAGAGCAAGGTTATTTAGGTATGGCTGATTAATAATACTGCACATTTTTGTTCATAAATATGCCCTTTTCAGCATTTTTTTTTAAAGATACTGTATACAGTGGTCAAGACAAGTAGACTTCAGTCATTTATTTTTCACTTTCTACAAACTGATTTTTGCACATGGGAGTACAAGCTCAATAAGACAAGAGTCCAACTCTGTGTGTACAAGCAAAAGTTTCAGTGAAATCAATGGTAATTTTACCTAAATAAGAACAGCAGGTTCAGACCAAACAACACTAAAGGAACAGTTGCTTTTCTACACTATAGTTAGAGCTGAGGGAATCTAGGAAGTGAATAAGAGGAAAACACTGATTAGTTGTCATACATTAACTATGTCAAGTAGAACAAAACCAACTGAAAAAGTATGAGGAAAAGTATGATAGCTTTACTAAAAAATAACTAGAAGTCTGAAACAGTTAATGTTAATATTAATATTATAATAATAGCTTATTAATGAGCTATTTTCAGCATAATATTTCTCCTCTTCAGCATTATTGTATTTTTTAATCATCTAAGGAAAGAAATGTCATAAAATCCAATAACTTGAGAAAATGTCTCTCATTACATACATTTTGAAGTGTCCATACAAAGTACTTAACAATTAGTATATGACAAAGAGTTTATCTATATGGGCAGTATTTAATATCAGGTTCTTATATAATCTTACCAACATCGTTATCATCATCGAGAAAATGGAGGACAGTTAATATTTAAGTTGCATGAAAAGATATGGAAACAGCTTTCTCTCTGTACCCCATCCCTGTTGGTCTCTTACATGATCTGGGAACTAATTTTCCACTTCTATTTACATAGTCATTTTACTTTTGCCAAAACAAAGGCCTCTGACTCAATAGCATTTTATATTCACTTTGTACCTACTTGACATAGCTGTCAAGACTTGCTGTGTAACTTGCTAAAAGGACTAGGCCCCAGGGGCCAGACTTTCAGCTGCTGTACACTGGTTTAATGTCACTGAAGTTAATTGACCAATGCTGGTTTATGCCACCTGAGGGGTTGGCTCTGTGTCTTTGTGCTACACATTTGTGGCTGGATCCTCAGTTGGTGTAAAATACTGTTGTTCTATTGAAATCAATATACCTCTGTCAACACACAAAGGAGTAACTGGTTCATATTTTAGAGGTATTTAAATAACTCTGGAGAAGATTGGCCTTAGATCCAAGTGCTAATCAATGGCCTCATTTGAAAAGTGATTTTAGATACCACAGTTTCTTTTGCTCCACTGCAGATTCTTTAAAGTAGCTCATTTATCAGTGGATACTGCTTATAACGTCAGGGTCCTTTATAGTAGACATTCCCAACCAGGGTGATGTGGCACTATAGGGGTGCCTTGAGATCCTTTCAAGAGTGCCACCGGCTGCCACACAATGTTAGCACTGTTAAGGTGTGCAAACATGATTCACAAGATAAACCCAGAGATTTCACTTGGGGATTCACAGTATTAAAAACATCCTGAACTCCTGTGATCTTTCTGGGCTTTTTCCAACATAAGAATTTCTCTGTTATTTCTCTGTAGTCAAAAAATGTGAAAACTAAGAGCTGGCATTGTCTAAGGGGTGCCTCAAGTCTAAAAACATTAAGAACCACTGTTTTATGGTATTTCATACTGGATGCCTAAAAAACCCCAACCCCAAGTTGCTTTTGAAAATTTAAGGCCAAAATGAAAGTATTTTAAATTTGATGCTAATAGAACCAAAACCTAGAAACTTGGATTTTTTATGACTTCATATTACAAACATTTGTTATCTTTTTATCTATTAGTTAAGAAAATTCACACTGAAATGTGGATTTAGTATCATTGAGTGAAATTATGGCTGGTTTTAATGGGTTCAGATTGCTTGCCCAAAACAGTCATTTGCTCAGCCCTAATTTGAGTGCACAGATAATTGTTCCCTCTTAACTTCTAGCATTTGTCTTGCCCGTTAGTATTCCTTTTGCACGAAGATTGGGTCATTCACTATATCTGAATTTGGAATATTAAACATTATATTCTTCAAATATACATTAAAGATCAAGCCATTTTTTCAACTAGACCTAAAATGGGGTGATTGTACATGGTCCTCAATTTGATCCTGGCCCTCAATTTGATCCTGTCACACATTATTCTTTTAGTAGTCCTACTGGAGAGTCTTCTGCAAGCATCATTTCATTTTTCTGGGCCATCAGACACAATGATTTCATTTGTTTCTCATTCACATCCATTCTGCCTTCCAACTTTACTGTATTTATTTGAGCCACCGGTTTGTCAAATTCTCACTCAAAAAACGTTCAGCATGCCCTCTCCAAATTTCAATGATTTTAACTTTCACAGAGGGCACAGTATTCTCACAACTAGTAGTTCTCATTATATTCAGCTGCTTCATGCCAGCCATAATGGAAATGAGGACACTTGTCTGAAAAAAGTGACGTTCTATAAACTAGTATATTTCTTTCACTCATGTAACACCTGAATAAAAATAATTTGTCCTTGTTTAAAGTACAGTACAATGTGTTTCAATGTAGGATATGCTTGGTTTTAGTTTTTGTAAATCAACGTGTGAATCTCTGAAAACAAGATTATGGAAATGATATTTGCAATGGAAATTCACAGACGCTTAACCTCTGTGTAACTTTTTTCATACAGTATGTCATCTTTTTTAAAACTCCAGGAATTTAAACTTAAAAATTGTACCATCTCTCTGTGTCAGAATATTCTGAATTATATAATTATTAGAAATGAATAATGAATAATTTATCCAGCCCCTTTTTCAGCTTGTGGAATAGCCACAATAAGACTGCAATGTCCTTGCATTTAGTATTTCAGTTTAAAATTTGATTTTACGTAAAAGGAAATAATAGAATCACAGAATCATAGAAAATAAGGGTTGGAAGAGACTTCAGGAGGTAATCTTGTCCAACCCTTTGCTAAAAGCAGGGCCATCCCCAATTAGACCATCCTAGCCAAGGCTTTATTTACCAGAGTCTTAAAAACCTCCAAGGATGGAGATTCCACAATCTCTCTGGGTAACCTGTTCCAGTACTTGATTACCCTCATTGTGAGGGAGTTTTTCCTAATACTTTCCTAAACTTTCCTTGCTGCAACTTGAGACCATTGTTCCTTGTCTTCAGGTAGTGGAAGGATTAAATCTACCCTCAGTCTTCTCTTCCTCAGACTAAATTAGCCCGGTTTCCATCAGCCTCTCCTCATATGTCATGTGCCCCAGTCCTCTAACCATTTTTCTTGCCTTCCACTGGACTGTCTTTAATTTGTCCACATTCTTTCTGTAGTGTGTGTGGGCAGAACGGGAGGGGAGGGGAGGGGAAGGGGGAGGTCAAAATGAACACAGTTCACTCCACATGTGGCCTCATCAGTGCCGAATAGAGGGGAATAATGGGGAATAATCATTCCCTCATTCTGCTAGAATCACTACTACTAATGTAGTGCAGTATGTTGTTAGCCTTCTTGGCCACAAGGCCACACTGCTGGCTTATCTTCAGCTTACTGTCCACTGTAACCGCCAAGTCCTTTTCTTAGTCATTCCTAGCCTGTACTGGTGTCTGGGATTGTTCCATCCTAAGCGTAGGACTTTTTACTTCAACTTACAGAACCTCATTAGATTCCATTTGGCACTTTTCCACTCATCTGGGACCTCTGAAGTGGTCTTCAATAATGGCTAGTGCCTCACAATCATATTGGCCAACTCCCTCAGTATCCTTGGGTGCACTGCATCTGGACCCATGGACTTGTACACATGCAATTTTTTTTAAATGGTTTCTAACCTGTTCTTTTGCCACTGTCAGCTGCTGACCTTCTCCCCAAACTGTGCTGCCAGGTGCCGTAGTTTGGGAGCTGACCTTGCCTGTGAAGACAAGGTAAAAAAGACATTGGGTGCATCTATGCATGTACTTTAATGTTCAGTAGTCTATTTTATTGTGCATTAACGCATCATGTAAAAATGTTTGATTACACTAACATGCAGTATAATAGGTACTGCATATTAAGCATCGCTTAAAAACCATGCATATTCATTATTGTGCATTTATACCTCACATTGGAGGTATAGTAAAAACCGTGTTATCCGGCACTTTACAAGCTAGCATGCTCTATTAACCGGCCTGCTGGCTCGAAGGGAAAAGTGAAACTGGAAGTGCCCACTATGGCACTTCCGGTTTCGCCAAGCCCCCGGGGCAAAGCAGCCTGTGCTGCCAAGCCCCAACAATAACAATTCTTTTCCCCTTTCTCTCCTGCCCTCCTCCCTGTCACTTACAGAGGGAGGGGCAGCGATGCAATGGGAGGGGCAGCTACATACTAGACACAGCAGGAGAGGCAGCCTCTCAGGTATCCGGAATATTTTGTTATCTGGCACCCCGCAATTCCCCATGGGTGCCAGATAACAAAGCTTTTGCTGTACTACATTTAATATGCATTAGAAAAAAGTGCCTTAATGCATGGGCAGATGTGCACACTGAGTACTTCAGCATTTTCTGTATCCTCTGTCACTAGGTTGCCTCCCCCACTAAGTAAGGAACCCACACTTTCCCTGATCATCCTCTTGTTGCTCACATACTTTTAGAAACTCTTCTTGTTACCCTTCACATCCCTCGCTAGCTGAAGTTCCAATTGCATTTTGGCCTTTCTGATTTTATCCCTGCATACCCAAAGCAAACAAGCTTCTTTGAGTAGATGTGATATCTTTTATTAGACCAACTGAGTAGTTGGAAAAAAAATTCTTGGTAAGCTTTTGGGCGCAGTCACCCTTCTTCAGGCATAGGGAGTCTCTGCTGTTCTGAGACTCCAAGAAATGAGAGAAGACAAAATTTTCTCAGGCATGTAAAACTTAGGCACTTGCAATGCCTTACTTTTAGGAGCATGGTCCCTGGAGTAGAATCTTGAATCCTACTTGTGTCCCCATGTAGTACATAAGGAAGAGTTGGATGTTTCAGAAAGCTGTCCTTCGCCTGCTAACCCACTACCAATCCAGAAGTTCACTAGTCCAGCTGGTTATGGTTCATTCCAGTTGCAGTTTTCAGGTGTGCTGCAGACAGGGTTCGAGCACTGAAAATTAATTTAGCAAAATCCTGAGTTTGGATTATGTCTGAAAACATCACTGGGGATGATGTGTTTGGCCTCATCCTTGTCAGGCCCTGCTATCACTGCAGTGTAGACAAATTCTGAGGCATATTGTGGGTTTAACCCATTGTGGCCCAATGAGCATTTGATTTTTTTGATCCTGGAGGAATTACTGTTATACAAACAATAAATTAATTAGAGCATAACTCAATGAAAACCAAAAGTCCCAATCTTAGAGGGTGTTTGAAAGGCAAACCTGGATCTGAACACTGAGAATTAAGCCAACCTTTACATTGCACTACCATGAACTCTTGTGATTAAACATTCACTTGAAGTGTTAGGTATTGTATTAATTAATGATTTTTTTGCAAGTTAAATAAAAATGTTACTTGTACTTCTCTGCTAATTAATCCATACCCAAGAGAAATGATCCACTTTAATTGCTTTCCAGAAGAAAATGTTTATTTTTCTTTGCTATACACTTAACAAACAGCCTTTCTACTTTTGTCTCTCTCTCAGGGCACATTCACAAAAAGATAATGCATCTCTACAAATTATTTGGCAGCTGGTGTTAGAATATAATAAGTCCATTAAATTAAGAAACTGCTCACCAATTTTTTTTTAAAAATTACTCTATAAAAAGAGAAGCAACAGTTCGTAAAGCAGGGGTTTGCTCACAAACAATTATAGGCAGTGGGAATGGTAGTAGTATGTGTTCAAGGCCTTAACTTCACACAGACAAATGATTCTCTTTAGTTCTGCTTCACAACAGGAAGCCATTGTTATACAACAAATGCACCCATGGTAAAATGTACTGAAATGTACAAATGCACCCATGGTAAAATGTACTAGAGATGCAGGATTTGTTTTTGTTATGACACTTCTGACATCTGGGTTCCGTGCTCTGTAATATTGAATTGCTGGCTTGCCAAGGAGATGGAAAAAGGGTGTAATGGAACCCATAGTTGGGTAAGAAGCAAATAAAGCAATTCAAAGCAAAATCTAGAATGGCATATTTGGGTTTTTAACATTCAGCTGTTTAAAAATGGACATGAAGTCTGCACGCATAGGTAGTCTCATTGAAATCATTAAATCAAATGCTGGTATTACAATAGTACTATATTATAAAATTTCACTTTTGCTTAGTTGCCTTTTTTAAGTTTCAGCTTTCTGTGGCCCATTATTATTAATCAAGGATTATTGTTTAGTTTTGATGCTTTGATGCATTATAATAGAAGCTACAGGTTCCACTCTGGATTACATTGGTGTTTCTACATATATTTCTTGCTACTCAAGCTCAAATTTATAGATATAGCACAATGTCTTTAAACAAAAATAGATTGCATTGCATAACAAAGATCTTGATCCAGAATTTGAATTATCCTACATTTTGGAGTGTTTTGATGTGAGGTGTTGTTTCCGCTCACTATAAAGATAGGTTTCATGTATAAAATTTAGATTTGGATCTAGGTTTGGACTTCAAGAACCCTTAAAGTTCAGGCCTATCTTTGGCCTGAGTTCAGCTTTTAAGTACACAGTCCACATTAACATGCAGTGATTGCATAGCAAACCAATAATAGCCTATGACTTTTCAGAACTTCATGGGAAACAGTGAGATACAGCTTGTATTTTAACATTCCAGGAAGAAAGAAAGCATTTCTGATTCCATCTGCTGTGGGGAACACACACACTACATAACAATGTGGTCATTACAGTATGGCTGTAAGAGGCTTCCATTGATACAGGCATCCAGGAGAAAAAACTCTAAATTAGAAAATTTCTATACAATAACCACAGAGCAGAAGGCAGGGCAGAGTGGCACTCTATAACCAACTACATTCTGAGAGGCATAAGTTTGATAAGTGACAGCTTCCTTCTTTAGTTGCCTAGCATCTGTGTACCAGGCATCTGATGAAGCTGTTGCTTACAAATGGTTATGCTCCTCTGAACTGGTTAATCTGTAAGGTCCCGCCCTATCCTACCTTCCAGCTGACTATAGAGTAACAGGGCTAACTACCTCTCAATAACTATACTGACAGATAACCTTTGTATTTCTTCACTACATTCCTAATGGTGTTAAAGCTTTAATAAAGTTTTGTTATACAAAGCAAATGCACAATGAGAAGGCTAAAACCTAAACTAGTTTTTACAAATCACATGGATTGAAGGGAGTTTTGAAATTAGAAACATAGTGTAAAATTTGGAAAAAAGGACAGACAAGAAGTCCCAGAAATGTTAAGCTTCAAATAGTCACTGTTTGGCTGTGAGGCTGCACACATTCCTGGAAAGAGACTAAAAAGTTTCTTGAGACACAGCAGAATTGTTTTGGCTTGAGGTTGCTGCTAAGAGGGGGACACAGAGGGAACAACAGAGTAAAGTGTACAATATCCACTCCTGGGTTTTTCTCAGGGAATGAGTAGACATTGAAACAATTCTCCTCGCTCATGAAAGTTTTGTTTTTTCTTTTACTATAGACTGCAAGGCTACCCCAAAGGCATATTCCAATTGTCATATGTGGACCTCTTAATTTTATTGCTGTTAACATGAACAGCACTTATATATATTCATCAAGAAAAGAACAGACCAGACCCTTACACAACAGAGTAGTTGGTGTTGTACAGATAAATTTAACCTTCATATAACCTCAAAGGGAAACATAAGAATGACAGTAGCATCCACAGTTGTCTTGTAAGTTTAACATTTTTCATTGCTCCCTTCTTCCCTTTTACTAATGAATTATAGATGCTTAAAGAGAATATCTAATAAAGCCTTCTTTTACTTCATATTTTCTATTGACATAAGAACGGAACAATTGGCTTTGACCTTGTACAATTTTAAATGATGGAGATGCTTTCAGAATGATTTCAGATATTTATGCTAATGATACACATTGTCATTTGGCAGTCTTGCTCAGGTTTTCACATTCATATCCAATATTCTCCCTCCTTTAGTCTGAATGGGAGCAAAACTGTTGTATTTGAGTTGCTTCAATTTATCATTAGCTCTATTCATTATTTGTTAAATTATTTATCTGTCATTAGCACCATGGTGCCATAGGTGTTTATAATGGTGTACAAAGAAACAAACTGAAGATGAATATTTAAACACAAATAAACTTGTAGTCAGGGGGAAAATGAGCTTCAGGAAGGATGTCTTGTGGGTTTTTTGCTCCTCAGATATCACAGGTATAAAGTAGTTAATATACCCCAGTTCAGAAAAAAAAAAAAAAAAAAAAATCAGCCACATGTTTACATCCCATTTTCCTTACTGGGAAGTGTGTGTTTTTTTTCAACTCAGGCTTCTTCAGTTTCACCAGGCTCCTTGCCTGTGCAAAATTACTCCTCATAGCATGAGGTACTCTCAAGTGCTTCATTCATTTTCTGGCATAATGTCCCAAGCCCCAATGCTGCCACCTTAGGAGAATATTCCTACATGTTCTACTCCTTCATTTGTTTCATGCACCTTGTGATTCCTGTCGCCTAAACGTAAGACTTTTGGATGAAGGATTTTAATTCAATAAAAATTTGGATAACATTGAGCAGAGAAAGATCTTGAATGCTGATTGGGATCTGCAGGTGCTACCAAAGGAAACATTTCCAGACCTTCCCTTTGAGAATGTTTGTTGAGGCAGAAGGGAGAACCAAGAATAGCTGGAACAGAGCACGGAAGTTCAGGCAGACAGTATATGAATAGAAAATGCAATGAATAGGTATTTTAAGTGATTGGGAAGTACAGGGGAACTGGTGGTTTCTAAGGGAAGAATGTACAGGAACCATGCCTAATAGGTGCCTAGTAGATATATTGGAGTTGTGGGAAATGAGTGGCTGCTTGGAAGCAATGTGGACAGTTCAGGAGATGTAAGGAATGGGAAATGTGGCAAGTGGGCTTTAGATTAAATGGATAGTGATTAAGGCACTCAGATACTACAGAGATAAGGGCCACATAAAAGGATGAATGTATGCAGTAGGAAAGAAATAACTTATTTCAAATAAGCATGGGCAATTCTTGAAAAAAACAATGAAGAGGCATTTTCAGGGGTGTCTTTGCAGTATTGGTTCATGTATGGAATGCTCCTAATACATAGAATAACAGATGCTTCATATATTGACTAGTTAGAAGCTTTACTAGAAGTTCCCTCACAATGTTATCTGAGCTATCTGGAACACAAAAATAACTCTGGACTCTTAAAAGCCAACATGTACTGACTCTTGATTATCATTTAAATCTCCTCCAAAAAATTCAACCCAAACAGAACATTTGGCATGGAAATCTTTTTGTAAAGCTGGAAGTGACTAGAAACAAGGAAATAATATGGGAGGCAACAATTTAGATAATGAGAAGCCGATTACATTCCAAGCTAAGAGAAGTCAGTAAACAAAACTGATAATATAACTGAATGCAAAAATTCCAGCTGAGCTTTTAATTTAAATTTAATAAAACAGTTTTGTCTGGCAACTAAATGTCAGCAGTTTATTGAAAGACAAAAAGAACTGAGGTAGAAATGAAACCAGAAATGTTGCCTGAGCAGGGACAGGGACAGAAATATTTGACTAGGGTTGTAAGCATGGTTATTACACTTCTGGTATTTAGACATTTTATTTAGATTTTGTGCAATGTTACATGTCTTCTCCATGGACTTTTACCACAATACACTCTGTTAAGTGCTTATATCACATTCTGGACATTTTCACACTGTTAACATTTGGTGGCAGTTCTGTGTTATGCTCTAAAACTTCTTGGGGAAAAATAGGAAATGGCTTGTTCTTTCTTTGGTCACCTTCATTATGGCAAGGTTGTTGCTCCTGTGCGGGCCGGGCCCCGCTCCCGCTGCCGCGTGCGGGTCGGGAGGGGCGATCCGCGGCCCATCTTTCATGCACGCGGGCTGTGGCCAGCAGCCCGGGCACGCGGGGTTGGAGAGAGCCAGCGGTGAGCTAGAATTAGTCACAAACGCGTAGTGGTTGATTGAAAAGAATGTTTACTTACACCCAAAGATGGTAGTGGTGTAGGCTGGACAGGTTTCCAGACGCAGCTCCTGCTTAGATCCTCACTAGAGGACCACAACAAATTCGATTGCTCCCACGAAGTTGTTTAGGCTCCGCGGGTCCGGTTCGGTTGGGTTCGAAAGGTTTCCCGGAGTTGAGGCTCCGCGGGTTCGAAGTTTACAGGAAAGGGATACGTCTGGGATTGCGATCGGTGATGGGGAGAGGCTAGAAGCGAAAGCTCCGCGGATTCGGTTATTAAGCTTGAGAGAGGTGCGTTGGGTCCGCAAGGGTCCGCAGCACTTGGAGATCTTCACACAGCACGAAGTCTCCTCCTCCTGGCAAGTTCTCTCTCTCTTTCCAGTTTTTTCTCTCTCTCTCTCTCTCTCTCTCTCCCTCTCCGACTTGGGCGGAAACTAACCAAGCCTTTTGTACGGCTAGCAAGCCAATAGCTAGCCGCCACGTGTGTCTACATTTGGAATTGGCCAATAACGTGGCACGAATCCAAATACAAATGGCGGGAACTCCTTTGCAACGTGCATCACTAGTATGCAAAAGAAATGCACCCTGCAAAGAAGCTGTAATTTGGCGGGAAATCCCCCGTTGTACCAGAGTTCTCTCTCGCAGCAGAGAACTCTACCGTGCAAAGAAAGCTACAATCGGCAGGAAAATAATTTAGCGGTGCCGAAGCGCACACACAAACAAAAACCACAACTTTGGGTTGTGACACCTCCCAAATCAAGAGAAAGAGCTACAAGGTAGACAGGTTATTTTATTTCCTCAAGTGAATGGAGAGACCCTCAGGTCTCTCAGGCATCTCCTGAAGAGCTTTTACTTGTATAAGGGTGAGGAGGAACCAAGTAACAGCAAAACCATATTCTCACTTGAATCAACGAAAGGGTTCCATAATCTCCTAAGGGATGGTGAAGTGCATATCCTATACCTATGTCTCTGGTGCATGGCATTTCCTAGTACATCTTGGTACTGTCCACAGTGTGTGGTAGTCTGGCCTGAACTGTTTTGAACTGAGTTAGAAGAGAGATCTCTGAATTGATGAAGCATCTAATGCTTTCTACAGGTGCAATAATAACAGAAGTTGGAGATAGCCTGTCCAGTAATCCATCCCCCATATAGGTGCATTTTTAAATTTACAATATATTTGTTAGTCATTATCCACTGCAGTTTGTAACAACTCAAGTGGGGATGCATTCACAGGGAGATAAGGGAAGAGATGCACCCAGATGGGGGTTCCCCACAATATCTGGATTGATCTTTTCTTCATGCATGGTTGAAGGCTGAGGGCAGGGAGGGATTTGCATTGGGAGTGTATATTACCTTCCTTTCTACTCATCTTTTAGGTATTGGCTTAGAGTTTTAATGTAGGGAGCAGGCAGTTTGACAAATATCTATTTGCTGTCAAAATTTTTGACAAGCTGACTGCACAGGCAAATTGGGTCCCCAGAGCATCCAAACTGACTTAAGGTTAGAAGTGGGCCCTTGATTATATTCTTGTGTTGACCTCCTCCTCTGTTTACTATCTTAAAGCAATATTCTCCTCTCAGCTTTGCACAGTAACACTTTGCTTTAGTATATTGTTCAATAAGATTGTGGAATTAACTAATGTGGTGACTTGTATTGTGGAGCTACTCTATAAAATATTGGCTATCAAGCTGGAAAAGCAAAAACAGAGAATGGAATGAAGAAAATGAACTTCAGTGTCACAGGTATTGAAGATTCCCCTCCTCTGACCACAAAGAAATTATTAGTGAGAAAGTATTTGACAGTGAATCATAGATAATCATAGAGAGGTAGGCCTGGGAGGAACCTCCAGAAGTCATCTAGTCCAACCCCCTGCAAGGAGGAACCTCTACATAAGCCTACCATTAACCCTGACACAACACAGACCTAATTCCCTAATCTGCCACAGGTAAAGCAGGTGAATTATGGTGGCCAACATCTTGCTTCTGTGAAATGTTGTCAATAGATGCTCAAGAGATCCCTTGTAGAGGGCCATGCCCCCTGCTAAAGAGGAAGGCAAAATTCCATAGCAATCTGACCATGGGGTAAAATTCCTTCCTGACCACAAATGTGCTGATTGGTCTGACCATGAGCAGAGAGGCAAGACCTTTAAGCCAGGAATCTCTGGTTTTGCTCCCAGCCAGAGCACTGGCACAGACCAGTCAAAGTTCCCAGCCTTGTCTGTAGCCAACAACAAATACCTCTGGGAAGGCTTAAAAACACCCTGGCTAGGGACAGACATTCAAAAAGCCTGAGCCTGAATTGATTCAGTCTTTGCAGGTTAGTCTAACCTCACTAGGAACCAGTTTGAAACTGTACAGACATTCCCTCTGGGCTGAGGAAATGCCAGTACATGCCTACAGTGGCTCAAGCTAGAACCTGGGGGGTGCTAGAAAAGCCCTTCCTTCCCTTCCATAGTGCTGAGCTGAGAGTGGGAGTGGCCAGGCCCTTGCTGCACCTTTGATTAGGGAGGGGTCTGCCTGTCCCAGTGAAATTGCAGACACACACACACCTCTCAGCATTAGATAGCATACCACATGCCTAGGGTCCATGGGGCTGAGGTCCATGCTGTGGGAGATGGGAGGGGGGTGGATCCCTGCTTGAATGGTGAGCACCTGTGGGAGATGGGAGGGGTGGGGCTGGGGCTGGGGGAAGCAAGGCAGACCCTGCTGCACCTGAAGTCTGCCTGAGCTCTGGCTAGGGAGCAGAGGGGCAGGGCTAACCCTGCTCTCCAGAGCAGACAAGACAGCCCAGAGTTGCAAAGCATCTGGGATGCTGGGGGACTCCGGTTTAACTTAAACCAAGAAGGGGTCTGTTACAGACATTGCATAAACCAGTTTGACCCAAACCAGTTAAGTCTGATACTACATTCAACCAGCTTTATCTTAAATCAGTTTCAGCCATTTTGAAACTGGTTTATGTGCACTGAACTTATGTTCTGTTACAGGTTTAAACGAGTTTCTGATCACTTAAACTGATTTATGTGTAATGAATGTCCCTAGCCCCTGTCACATATAGCAGAAAAGGGACAAGGGGGGCAGGGGGGCGAAGCAGAGTCAGGGGCAGCCAGCAAAGCATGGGAAATATTTGTAGTAGAACATAGGCATAGCTATACCTAGATCATCCCTGACCAGTGGCTTTCCAGCCTCTTCTTGGACACCTTCAATGATGCAGAATCCACAGCTTCCCTATTCCACTGCCTCACCTTTCTAACAGTGAAGAAGGTTTTTTTCAGATATCCAATCTAAACATCCTTTGCTGTGACTTTAAGCCATTGGTCTGTGCTAGAGAAATGGTGCTTTCCCTCTTCTTTATGGCAGCCCTTAAAGTATTTGAAGATTGATATGTTCCCTTTTAAGCACCTTTTTCACAGGCTGAACATGCCTAGCTCCTTCAGCCCTCCTCATATGAATTGCCTTCTAAACCCTTGATCATCTTTGTAGCAAACCTCTGGACCCTCCCTAACTTAGTTTCATATAGTTTCATAGTTGGTAGGGTCGGAAGGGACCTGAGGAGATCATCTAGTCTGACCCCCTGATGTGGCAGGAAAGAGTACTGGGGTCAAACGACCCCAGTCAGATGTTTATTCAGTCAACTTTTAAAGACACCCAGGGTAGGAGCCAGCACCACTTCTTCTGGAAGTTGGTTCGAGGTCCTAGCACTAGGCTCAGAATAGATCCTTGTGGGAATCCACTTGAAATCTCCTGCTATTCTGACATGGACACATTAATAATCACCTTTTGCTTGCCATTATTGAACCAGATGTCTATCCACTCTGTAGTAGCTCTTTCCATCCCCCATTTCTCCAATTTGTTTATGAGAAGGTCATGCAGGACCTTATCAAAGCCTTGCTGAAGTCCAGATACACTATATCTACAGCATTTCCTTCATCCACCCAACTAGTTACTTTGTCAAAGAAGGAGATCAAGTTTGTTTGACATGATTCATTTTTCATAAATCCATGCTAGCTGCTTGTGATCAGCCTTTCCTCCTCCAGATGCTTGCCAATGGTCTTTCTTAGGATATGTTCTAGTAACTTCCTAGGTACTGAAGTGAGGCTAACCAGTCCGTAGTTTCCGGTGTCCTCCTTTTTTGTGTTTTTTAAAAAGGAGCACTATGTCAGCCCTTTTTTAGCTCACTGGAACCTGGCCCTTCTCCCACAAATTCATGAAGATCATTGCCCAGGGCTCCAAGATCACCTCTACTAATTCCTTCGGGACCCTGTGATAAAGTTCATTTGTCCCTGCTGACTTGAATTAATTCAGACCCAACAAAAGCAATCTGATCTTCTCTTTTGCTATCTCCCTTAGCATGGCCCACTACTTATTTAGATAAACCTTATCTGGTCAAAGCTTTACTTTTTTGTGATGACTGAGGCAAAGTAGCTGTTAAGTAGCTCAGCCTTTTTTACATCTTCTGTTAGGAGTTCCCCCTGGCTTGGTCACAGAGAACATACAGCTTCTTTTATCTTTCTTTTCTGGCTAACATACTTATAGAACCTCTTCTTGTTGTCCTTAACTTCCTATGCCAGGTGCAGATAGTTGGGGGGGGGGGTGTTAATCTTTGCTTTCATGATTTTGCAGGTTCTTGCTATTTCTTGGTAATGAGTGAAATGGATGTTTTAAGTGAAAAACCTAGAATTTAATTTAGAACCCATTTTAGCTATAGCTGTTCCTGAATTAGGAGAGGTCTTAAACTTGAAATAGCAGGCATCACTAAGTGAGCATATTACATAGGCTTATAATTTTACTTTATTTCTTTTTAGTTATAGATTCATAGATGCTAGGGTCAGAAGGGACCCCAACATTGAGGTCATTGAGAATGACCACCTGCCTGGGCAGGAAAGAGTGATGGGGTCAGATGACCCCAGCTAGATCCCTTTCCAGCCTTCTCTTAAAGACTCCCAAGGTAGGGGAAAGCACCACCTCCCTTAGAAGCCCATTCCAGATGTTGGCCACTCCCACTGTGAAGAAGTTCTCCCTGATATCTAGCCTAAATCTGTTCTCTGTCAGTTTGTGACCATTTTTCCTTGTTACCCCAAGAGGCGCCCTGGTGAACAGAGCATCTCCAATACCTTGCTGCATCCCCCTAATGCATTTGTAGGTGGCCAAAAAGTCACCTATCAGCCTTCTCTTGCAGAGGCTGAAGATTCATAGATGTTAGGGTCGGAAGGGACCTCAATAGATCATCGAGTCCGACCCCCTGCATAGGCAGGAAAGAGTGCTGGGTCTAGATGACCCCAGCTAGATGGTTATCTAACCTCCTCTTGAAAACCCCCAGGGTAGGGGAGAGCACCACCTCCTTTGGGAGCCTGTTCCAGACCTTGGCCACTCAAACTGTGAAGAAGTTCTTCCTAATGTCCAATCTAAATCTGCTCTCTGCTAGCTTGTGGCCATTATTTCTTGTAACCCCCAGGGGCGCCTTGGTGAATAAATACTCACCAATTCCCTTCTATGCCCCTGTGATGAACTTATAGGCAGCCACAAGGTCGCCTCTCAACCTTCTCTTGCGGAGGCTGAAAAGGTCCAGTTTCTCTAGTCTCTCCTCGTAGGGCTTGGTCTGCAGGCCCTTAACCATACGAGCAGCCCTTCTCTGGACCCTCTCCAGGTTATCCGCATCCCTCTTGAATTGCGGCACCCAGAATTGCACGCAGTACTCCAACTGCGGTCTGAAAAGCGCCCGATAGAGGGGAAGTATCACCTCCTTGGACCTATTCGTCATGCATCTGCTGATGCATGATAAAGTGCCATTGGCTTTTCTGATGGCTTCTCGTCACACTGCTGACTCATGTTCATCTTGGAGTCCACTAGGACTCCAAGATCCCTTTCCACTTCCATGCCACCCAGCAGGTCATTCCCTAGGCTGTAGGTGTGCTGGACATTTTTCCTCCCTAGGTGCAGCACTTTGCATTTCTCCTTGTTGAACTGCATTCTGTTGTTTTCTGCCCACTTGTCTAACCTGTCCAGGTCTTCTTGCAGCTGTTCCCTGCCCTCTGGCGTGTCCACTTCTCCCCATAGCTTTGTGTCTTTGCAAACTTGGACAGAGTACATTTCACTCCCTTGTCCAAGTCGCTGATGAAGACATTAAAGAGTATCGGTCCAAGGACCGAGCCCTGAGGGACCCCACTGCCCACACCCTTCCAGGTCGAAGTCGACCCATCCACCACAACTGTCTGGGTGCGACCCTTCAGCCAATTCACCACCCACTGGACTATGTAGTCATCCAAGTCACAGCCTCTTAACTTGTTCACCAGTATGGGGTGGGATACCATATCGAAGGCCTTCCTGAAGTCTAAGTATACGACATCCACCCCTCCAGACCATGTAAACATCCAAGTCACAGCCTCCTCATTTATTTATTGTGCTGGGATACTGTATCAAAGGCCTTCCTAAAATCTAGGAAAACGACATCCACCTCTACTCCTGTGACTAAGTGTTTTGTTACCTGGTCACAAAACAAAACCAGATTAGTCAGGCGTGATCTACCTTCTATGAATCAATGCTGGTTGCTTTGCTGCTTTATTTTTCCTGCTGGACTCCCACAAATATGATCTTTAATAATATTTTCAAAGACCTTTCCAAGGATGGAGGTGAGACTGACTGGCCTTAATTACCTGGATCCTCCTTCCTCCCCTTCTTGACCCTTTTCCAGACCTCTGGAACCTGACACAAGTGCCACAAGCACTCAAACAGCCTTGCCAGTGGTTCTGCTATGACACTGAGTGATTCCTTCAGTATTCTCAGCTGCAGCTCATCTGACCCTGCCAACTTAATCACATCCACTCCACCCAAGTGACGATGCACCAAGTCGGTGTCAACAGTTGGTGGGCTGGTGTCCCTCTGATTCTCATCCAAGAACCCATTAGGAGATTTATCTTGACCCTTATTCAAGAACTCTGAGGCAAAAGACTCATTGAAGAGCTCAGCCTTGTCCTCCCTCTCTGTCACTAATTGCTCCTGCTTGTTCAGTAGGGGTCCTATGCTGACCTGCACCTATGGTTTATTCTCCACATACCTAAAAAAGGACTGTCATCTTTAATTTGTGTTGCCAGCCTTAGCTCTGTAGTTGCTTTGGCCTTTCTGACTGCCTCCCTGCAAGTGCGGGCCAAGTAGGTATACTTCTCCTTGGTAGCTTTCCCCTGCTTCCACTGCCCATATGCCTCCTTTTTTTTGCCCTTAGGCTCCCCTGGATTTCTCTGTTTAGCCAAGGAAGTTTTTTGGCCTCTTTCCTCCCTTTCCCTTGCACTGGGATGGTCTCTCTTTGTGCCCAAAGGATCACTTCCTTTAGGAACGACCACCATTCCTGGACTCCCCTGTCATCAATACTCTTATCCTGCAGTGCATCATTGACTAAGCTCTTGAGCTCACTGATGTTAGCCTTCCTAAAGTTAAGCACTTCCACCCTACTAGTTATCTTACCCACCCTATGCCATATGGTGAATTCGATTGTTTGGTCATCACTGTCCAAGGTGACGATGAATCTATAGCTCCCCTACTAGGTCATCCCTGTAGCCAACACCAAGTCCAGTAAGGCATTCCCCCTAGTGGGACCGTATACCTCCTGCAATAGGTGAAGATCCTGTATGCAGGTTAAGAATCTACATGAATGGTTGGATTTGGCTGACTGCTCCTCCCAGCAGATGTCAGGGTACTTTAGGTCCCCCATGACAACCATGTCCCTAGACTGTATGGCCTCTGAGAGCTGCCTCAGGAATACCAAGTCTAGCTCTTACTCTTAATTTTGTGTGAAGGAAGTTTTCAATGTTGGAAGAAATGCTTGTGGTAGTGTTTGTTTTGATTTTTTACAAGGTGCAGGGTAGAGGGTGTCCTGTGCATGGCAGAGAGCACTCTGCCATGGTCTCTAACTGGAGTCAGCCCTTGAGTCTTCTTTGTTCCCTATGGACCAGGAATTAGTGTTGGGCTCAGATTCCTTAGACAAGAGATTTTTTGGCTCTGCTCCAGAGCTGGTGCACTGTGTACATAAAGAAAATTACATATAGAATACACCAGGCAGTGTTTCCATCTTACCGGACTGCCGAAGTGTGAGGCCCCAAACAATTGCTACAACTTGGCTGACAGGACCCTGATATCAGAAGAAATGGTGATAAACCCTTTAAAATGGTTCTTTTAGGAATCAAGCTTGTGGGAAAAACAGAGATGGATTATACTAGAAAAAAAGGTTAAATGGGGGAAATGGTGGTTGGATCCTTACAGACATTAAAAATAAGAAGCTTTGTATACCTCACTGGAGCATTGATTAACACATATACAACCATACACAAAAGCTTTGCTAGCACATGGGCCGGAATAGGCCTCACAAGAGCTATGACTGATATATGAACTGTGTACACAAGCTGGAGCATGCATACTGTTGTATAATTATAGGCATTAGATTCTGATATTTACCATATGCATGGAATCATGAACCCCAAGCAAAGCTCCATTGACTTCACTTGACACGTACTACAAGTGAAGAAATGTACTAGCATGGAGTAACTTGTGTGCATAGTCTAAGGTCTTGTTTACTAGATTCCTAGTTCTAACAATTTTCTGACCCTCATCAGCTTTGATAACATCCCATCATTAAGTACCAGTGACAATAGGCACCTTTCCCTTCATCAACTGTGATTGCTCTGGAAAGCATCATCATAAATGGCCTTATTTTTTATCACATTCAAATAAATGAGAGCTTATCCTCATATCATATTTTCTTACATATAACATGCCCCTGAATTAAATCCACATCTCATTTTGAAAGGCAGAAAAAAAAGAAAAAAATATCTTTCCTTGAAAGCCTCTGCTAGATAGCAGGGGAGGGGTTGGGGAGAGAAAGCATCCACAGCTAGCAGCTAGGGAACCCTAAGTACAGAACATGCAGCTTTACTTTCACTTTTCCCTGGTAGACACTTAAGAGGCAGAAACCACCACTACCATATTTCCTCAATTATAATGTGCACCATGATTTGCAGTAGCTGGATTTTGGGGGAAGAGTGCCTACTGTGTACAAAGAGAAATGGTAATTGTGTGTGAGGATTTGAAATGCCGTTTTTGGGGAATCCATGGGTAAAGTGTTTTTTCCATGAATGGAGATGACTGGATTCAATCACACAGGAGCCCCTTCTAGTCTTATGTTCCAAATTCTCCACAGGTATGCAATGAATGCTGCTAATTCAAGACTGATTTCTCCTATATGATTGTGGCACCAAGATCTATAATTGTTCATCCAATTAAAGCTGGATTTTTCCCCTCCAGCTACTCCCAGGGCCAGTTTGCTGCCACCAGGAGCTGAAGTAGTAAGTTGGCATGGGGGGAGTAGGTTTTTGGGGGAGGGGTTGTTTGCCTGGGGTTTGGGGTGGGGGGTCAGAGGACTAAAAATATCCCCTGGTTCCAGAGGGTGGGGGAAAGGCTGCCCCCATACCTCTACACCCCTTCCCCCTGTGGACCCCATAAGCCTCCCAGGCCCCACCAAATGCTCCTAGACCCCAACAGCCCCCCTGCAGATGCCACCTCCATCCCTGATCCCCCTCTGGACCCCAATCCCCCACCCTCTGAGCCTGCTTTCCCCACAATCCTCCCCTAACTGTTCAAGTGTTCACTGACAACTGTACTTAATATATACTACTGTAACTGGTAACTAGTAGTTACTATTATAACTAGTACCCAAGTACTAAATGACTGTACAGTAACCAGCATTACTGTGCAGTTGCATCCCCACATGGCTTCCTGGTGAGGCTGACTATGCAGTAGGTTGTTACTACTGCACAGTAAGTTGTGATGTTACTATGAAGTAGTAACATCATGGTTTGTGCCTTGCAAAACTACTGTGCAGTAGCAATGAGCTACTGCACAGTAGGTGTCTTGTATAGATGCAGCCACAGTTCATTAGACGAATGCTATTTACTGAGATCTAGGAAATGAATGGAGAACTAAATTCTGCATTCCAAGGGGACACAAACAGCCAGAGCAATACAAAACCAAATGAAAAAATCATGGACCTTAGAGTCATTTCATTTTGAGCCTGAACTCTACCTATTTGTTTTTAGATATAGTTGGCTCATTGCACTGCCACAGTCCTTTCTTAAGTGAAATATTTAATTCAGTGAGGTAGTATTTAAAAGAAACTTGGATTGAAATGAAACAATTAGTTCTTAATTTACAAAGGTTTAAAAGGTAATATAAAGAATGGCACTTACCTGCCATGTTAATGGGTGGCTTTGAGAGTGCTTTGTATGAAGTGACACTGAGGCCCTGGTAGATATTTAAAAAATGGCACAATTGGGATCAGAAGAATTTTATGTGCCATTCCTAACATTACAACTCCTGCCAGGAGGTGCAATTTTTGGAATGGTGCATGAAATTCCACCAGTCCTAATTATGCCACTACTGAGATGCCCCCAGCCTGACACTGAATCCAATAATCAGCTGATTATCAGCATTAGCATGGGACTGCTACATGCTTAATTTATGGCACCATACAAATGAGCTAGATTGTTTCACATAGATTGTGGAATATCTTTGTGGCATCATAAATCAGTTGAATATGTAGCATTGTTACTATGTGTAGTGCGAGTAACACATTAATCGTATCATAATAATAACAACATGTGCCAAGGGCCTGAAGAACACAATTCTTCTGGTTTTCTCCTTTTGTGATCATCACTAGTCAAAACCACAGGTACGCTGTTCATGGCTTTTGAATTTTGTTTTTTTTCCCCCCTTTTCCTACATGTGTTACATTAAATTAGTTTGCTGAGACAAAAAGGGGAGAGGCAGGCTATCTGTGTGAGACATGTTACACCATCTCTAGAACATGCCAAGTGGCGAGAATAAAGCTCACAGTGCACCCCAAAACACTTTTAAGGAAACTGCTTTAGACTAGATTTTGGCATATGATTGTAATTTCCTTTTCTCGGGATGCATATTGGCACACACCCAGCAGTGTTATATGGCAGATAAATTGCACGGAGCAGATGAATTCCCTAGCTCAGTCCTAGACATTGGACTGAGTCATATACATTGTGGTATGTGTGCGGGCCGGGAGCGATCTGGGCCTTTTTCAAACCGCGCGGGCTGTGGCCAGCAGCCCAGGCACGCTGGATCGGAGAAAACAGGCGACACGCTAGAATTAGTTATGGACGCTTAGTGGTTGATTCAAGATTGTTTACTTACACCAAAGATGGTCGTGGTGTAGGCTGGACAGTTTTCCAGGCACAGCTCCGATTAAATCCTCGTTTGAGGACTACGACAAGCTCGGGTCTCTCCCACGGAGTGGTTGAGGCTCCGTGGATCCTTTTGCGCGCAGGGAGAGGGATACGTCGAGGATTGCAAGCGGCGACGGGGAGAGGCTAGAGGCTGATCAGACCTCTGTTGCCTGCTTGAAATGCGCTGGGTCCGATAGGCTCCGCAGCGCTTAGAGATCTTCACACAGCGTGAAGATCCCTCCTCCTGGTGTTCGTGGAGTCCTCCAACTTGGGTGGAAACCACTCAAGCTTTTTATATGGCTAGTAAGCCAATCACTAGCTGCCACGTGTGAATAATTTCACACGAGCCAATAATGGGGCTAGAATTATCATACAAATGGCAGGAACTCCTTGCAACGTGCATTTCTTAGCTGCAAAGAAGAAATGCACACTGCAAAGAAAGCTACAAATTGTTGGGAAAATAATTCAGTGGTGCCAAAGCACACACAAAACAAAAATCACACCCTTGGGTTGTGACAGTATGCATATGTGTACATATACATATACTCAGTCATATACGTTGTGGATATGTCCTTAGTGATTGAGAATGGCAGTCATCTTTCTCCTCCCTCTCAAGGCAGCTTCACTGACTACTTTCTGTCTGGGAGATCAATGCAGTAAAGCAGTATATATGCCTGGAAAGAGATGATCAAGAACAGCAATCTGATATATACCAGCAAAGCTTGGGCAACTATAAGAAGACTTGGAGGTAACAGCATCACACCTCCAGCTATATCAAATGTTACTACCAATCCTATATACTACTCAGGTTGCACAACAACTGCTCAATAATGGGAAGTGCTAACTTAGAAGAAACACTGGAGAACACCGTCACTCTATTATACCATCTGACAAGCAACCGTCTAAAAGAGCTAGCCTGTCCATTTGCTATGGAGGAACTGACAGTCAGCATAGGCCTACTAAGATGTGGGAGGGCAGCGGGAGTAGATGATGTATTCGCTGAGATAATACAACACCTAGGACCCCTTGCAAGGCAATGGCTCCTTGATCTATTCAATGCATTCACGATGAGTAAACAAATATCATCAGTAGGGAGGAAGGCAAGAGTCATAGCTCTGCCCAAACCAGGGAAGGACTTTTCATCATCAAAAACTTATAGACCAATCTCCCCCCTCAACATCACCTACAAACTCTACAAATGTCTTATCCTGCTGTGAATTTGACCCTGGGTAGATTCTAACCTTACACGAGACCCAGTAGATTTTAGACCAGATTGATTCTGTGCAGACAAACTATTAAACCTCACACAGCACATTGAAGATGGTTTCCAACAGAGGTTGATCACCTGCGCAGTGTTTGTTGACCTATTTGATACATACAATACTGTCCAACACTGCATCATGATCCACAAACTGTACTTCATGACTGACAATTTAGATCTACACCAGACCATTCCTAGCCTCTTGGAGAACAGGCACTTCTACGTGGAACTAAAATGGCCAGAAAAGTAGATGGAACTCCGAAAACAACTTACCACAGGGCAGTGAGCTTTCCCCACTTTTATTCAACATTTATATTAATGTTCAGCAACTTTTTGGCAAATGTCAGCATTTCAGCATCTCTGCATTACCACACAGAAGAAAAATTTTGAAGACACAGAGAAGATCCTAGAGAGAGCACTCAATGAAATTTCAGATTACTACCTAAATAATTATCTCAAAACCAACTCTAGCAAAACCAAAATCTGTGCTTTCCATCTGAGCAACCAGGATCTGGAACGACACCTGAATGTCACTTAGGGTGACCAAAGTCTCAAACATCAGAAACACCTGACCTAATTAGGGGTGACACTGGACCATACACTTAGTTACATAAAGCACATATTAAATACCAAAGCCAAGGTCAACACACAAAACAACATTCTGAGTAAGCCTGTAAATTCCAAGTGGGGAGCACATCCATCCATCCTACACACTACTGCCTTAGCATTTTGTTTTTCTGTGGCTGAATATGCCTGCACCACCTGGGGACACTCAAGTCACAGTAAACATATTGACACTGCTTTAAATGATACATGAAGAATTATAACAGGCTGCCTAAAACCCACCCCTGCCCCCTGCCTATTTGGCATAGCACCCTCTTGCATCAGAAGGAAATTAGCAGACCACACTGACAGCAGGTACAAAAGTCAACTGATCGCTACCCACTATATGGGCATTAACCAGCTCACCATGGTCGCTTATTGAGAAATACCTTTTTGTCTTCTATTATACCATTGAGCACATTACCGGAATCAGCCAGAACTACCATCTGGGGAAAAGAATGGTAGAAACTAAGTGACAAAGCTGTTGAATGGAGCCAGAGAGGAATTATTGCCAGTGAGGAGTTAGCATATGGCTTCAATTACAAATAGCATACATGGTGGGGCATGAATAGATTGAGAGTGGGTCTGAGCAGATGCAACTTTCTCATGAAATAATGGGGATATTACACAACCAACCAATGTGGTTGTCAGGAGAAGCAAACCCAGATCATCTCCTGAGATTCCTGTGACACCACAATCCATCCCACAAGATTTAGCAACACCAACACCAGAAGCAGTGGCCTGTACAGAATATTGGGAGCAGACCAAATAAAAAAGTTAGACTGGACACACAACAAAGAAGATGACCTTAAATAAATGTTTTTCATATCTTTAATCTAGAAGTGTGTGTGTGTGTGTGTGTGTGTGTGTGTGTGTGTGTGTGTGTGTGTGTGTGTGTGTGTGTGAGAGAGAGAGAGAGAGAGAGAGAGAGAGAGAGACATATACATTTGTGTGGGTGTGTCTACACATGGCCCTATGGCACCTTTGTTAGTGAAGTTTTAGCCAACAGATGCAATGGCACCACAGCTCATCACTACAGTGCCATAACATCTTGTATAGATGGGTCCCCTGACATCTTTGACAGGCAGCTAGGAGCAGATAAATATACATTTCCTAAATTATTAGTGGCCCCTCAGGCCAGATAGAATGGCCTGGTAGGCCACATTCATATTTTGTCCACCCCTGGCATACACCCTTGTGTGTGTGTATTGAAATATCTTAAAATCTATAAAGAAAAGTATCAGACAATTGGAGGAGGGCCAGAGAATTGGAGAAATATATTATATATCAGAGAACCTCCACTTTCTGTGCAAATTAAACTTTTAACCACTTTATAATTGTCTATACCCCTAAACATACAAACTTCTTCAAGGCTATCACCCAGGGAGTAACAGTGGTGGCTCAGTCAGAAGCCAATTACTGTTGACCAAAGTGTTTGTTTCAGTTTCCTTAGTAGAAAACAGAAAATATAGAACAAAATTAACATATTGTCATGTCAGTTGTGCAGAAAGTGTTTTCCAGTGGGATTTTCACAACTAATACAAGCAGCTAATTTCCTCAATATGACTTATAGACAAAACACTTTGGGCTAGAAAAGTTCATAGTTTCCTCCACAGCCTAGGATCAGATAATCTTTTATTTTCATATATAATACTGTGTTGTGAGCTGAAATGTTGTATCCACCTTTTTGGAATCAGATACAAACAGTTTATTAACTTGAAATGGAATAAAATGAATACTTACTAAAGGCAGTTTGTTTAACTAAAATAAATAGGGACAAATATTTACAGTGCATACAGCATTTGACACGAAACAAAACAGTATTCGGGCACCTCACTTTTCCAGGATTTTACCACTTGCCATGTTTGTGCTATTGTGGCAATTCATCAAATTCATTCCCAGCAGAACTCTACAGTTCCATCATATTACCTTTGAAGAAGCTTAATTCAATGTTTCCATTTAAAATTGAGGAAAAAAAAAAAGACAGGAAAGCTCCCAATGATTCTCTGTGTTTCCTGAGCAAATTAGCTGGTTGTGGCCATTAGTATAGCCCATTATGTCTATGTCATTGATTTTCTGTTCCATAAACAAGTGCTGTTTGCTCAAACTGGCTAAAATGACCTAGTGCCTGGTTGCATTTGTAATTTTATTCAGCTCCCTTAAATCTTATTCCCACCTCAGAAGCATTTCTGATGTTCTCCGACTCTCTAATATGACTTGATTAGCAGCATCAAAATGGAAAAAATAAAATCTGTGACTACAGGATTTGCATATTAAATTTGAGGATATACTATTATGTTTAGTGCGACAACAGATTCAGTCAGTGTCAAGAGGACACTGATGTTACATACAGGCTAGGTTCTGTGGCCATGACTCTTAACAGAATGTCTTTTTACAATGCTTTCTTTGTAGCTTTTGCTAAGAGTTTAGGACCATAATTCAGGAAGGCAGTTAGTCCTAGGTATAAATATAGCTTTATTTAGGAATGTAGTTAAACATATATTCAAATGCTTTCCATAATAAAATTGATTTAATGAATTAAGGCTCATGGCTATACGAACAAGTTACTGCAAGGTAAGCTGGCAAGGAGAGTCAAAGCAAGCCAGCTACTGCCAGTAACTGCCTGTATGAACACTATGGGCATCTGTACATGTCATAGGGTTAAATCTTAATTAACTTAAATAGGTTAATAAAATTTAAACTTATTTATTTTGGAGTGTCATGTCAGTGCACACACTGGACTTTCAAATGAATATTCTGTACTGGTACAGTCCTGCAGGGAGCAAACCAGGAAAACCAAGGCTGCAACTGAACTCCAACTAGCTTTGAGTATCAAGGACAATAAAAAGTCCTTTCAGATATGTGGGGAGCCAGAGGAAAAGCAAGGGCAATATTGGACCCCTGCTAAACCAGATGGGACAACTGACACCCAGGAAAAAGCCAACCTATTAAATGGGTACTTTGTGTTGGTCTTTCATCAATCCTACGGGACACCCATGTCAACTATGGGACAGGGAGGTCTGGGTGAGGGAGATACCCTTCCCTCCATCAATGCTGACCTCATGAAGGAACACCTTGACAGGCTGGAAACCTTCAAGTCAGCTGGTCCTGAAAATCTGCATCCCAGGGTACTCAAGGGTCTGGAAAGCATCATAGCCCAGCCCCTGGCATGGGTCTTTGAAAACTCCTGGTGTTTTGGTGTAGTGCCCAAAGACTGGAAGAAGGCCTATGCGGTGCCTATTTTCAAGAAAGGGAGGGAAGTGGATCCGGCTAACTACAGGCCCATCAGCCTTACTTCTATCCTGGGGAAGATCTTAGAAAAGATTATCAAAGAGGCCATTCTTAACAGACTGGCTGATGGCAGCATCTTGAGGGATAGCCAGCATGGGTTTGTTGCAGGTAGGTCTTGCTTGACCAATCCCATTTCCTTTTATGACCAGGTGACCTATCTCCTGGACAAGGGAGAAGAGATTGATGTCATAATGTGTCCCCCTGGTCTTCCCTGGGCTCTCCACCACCCTGTCTCGCACTGCACCTTCACTGGCACTCGAGCTCTCCGCTGCCCTGTAAAGTGCTGCACCCTCTTTGGCACCGGGGTCCCCATGCTGCCATGGGTCCCCTAGAGGCCTCCTCCATCCCCTAATAGCCTCACCCAAACCACCAGTCTTAAACAGCAAACAAAACACAAGCCCCTGGACTATAATATAAATTCAAACTGCCCAGCTATAATATTGTTCAAGCCACACCAGGGGTGCTCCATCCCTCACCAGTATCAGAGGCTGTGCCTGCAGTCAGGCCTATCCCCTTTGGTTGCTCTGGAAGAGCTCCTTTCCCCTTGGCTGCTGGCAAGGAAATGCCATCCTGGCCTCAGACCTGGGGTTTATGTGAGCTAGGCCCTGCCCTTTCCAGTCAGCTGACTGCTGGCAGGTGTGGGCCACTAGCTCACTCTGGTTGCCCTGGTAACCAGCAGCTAGGGCTCCCCACTCACTGCTAGGGATCTTTCCCTAGCAGTTTCCACTCTTCAAAGGAGCAGGGCACTTAAGTGCTCTGCGACGTGCTGTACTATTTTGTTTCATGAAGTGCCATGGAACAAATAACTAGGAGTCAAATCCCGCTAACCAGGCTTGTATGAGCAGTCCTATTGTTATCAGACAGACTATCTGGGTAGTTATGATGAGATAGACTAGGTCTTATGCTTTAATTTTCCTAGTGTCCAAGAGGAAAATAACAATGTGTGTTTTATTCCAAAGCATTCTTCATAGTGAATGCCTTATCACTGACATTATTTTTACTTGAAGCAGAGACAAGGGTTCTCAAGAGTAGCTTCTGACTCCTTCATCCAAACTATAGGGGAAAAAGGGACATGGGAAAATCATATTTACCACCTAATTCTAAGCTGCAATTCAGTGTTGTAATTTGATAAATATGCTGATAGGGCGACTGATGAAATTGCTGGCCTTTTTTTTCTCGGAAAAATATTATCCAATACAACAGTGCTTCTGTTGAATATCTGATATATTCAAAGAGCTGCATGGACATTAAAGTATAATTACTAGTGGCAGTCCTTTGAGGCTGAGATGCAAATATTATTTTTTTCTATTTTGCAGAAAGGGAAACTGGAAAACTAAGGGCCAAATCTGTATGAAACACTATCTTAACTGTTGCAAATTCAGTTATGTCCTTTTATACCAAGGAAAAAGTCATGAGTCTCACATTTATTCATATTAAGTTCCCCCCTTGCACCACTTTGGCAGTGTAAAATGGCTTTTAAAATGGAGATGAGTGTCATTTACACACACAGTGAAGCTAATTTATACCACCACAGTGGTGAAAAAGTACACTGAAATTAATGAAAATGAGACTTCCACAGTTTAACCTTGGATCATATACTTAGATATTAAAATATAGTAAGCAACATCAGTGAGAGTTACATGTGTCTGACTCTTCTGAAAATCAAGCCAAGTTCAGGTAAGTAAGGTTTTATGTGTCTATTTCCAAGTTTGAAAATGGCAACTTGACCAAGGACATAGAGTGAATTAGTTGCAGGCTGGGAGTAAAGCCCAGGATTTCTTGGCACTGAATCCATTAAGTCACATTGTTTCTCAGATGCATTTATGAAAAAAAGCTCTGCTGCTGTTGACTCTTAAACAATCAACCTTAGCAATTATGGCAGCATGAGATAAAGAAACTCTCTTTTAATGTAGCCTGGTTTAGTTTGACCCTTCCATAGGAAAGGTTGGAAAATTTCAAGGAGGTCAGGCTTTTTATTTGAGAAACACTGAAACCAACTGATTTCTCTTCATACGGGGGCAATTTTACTTCTTTTCCATAACTACTGCTCTGATTTAAATGCCAGATATTGAGATGAGTTTTATCCAGAATTCAGTCCCCAAGGTGGTTTTACTGTGAAGGAACATGGGCAATATGCAATAAAAGCAACATGATTGACACTTTGAAAAAGCTGTGCTTATTCTTTAATGGTTTGTTGTTCTGGGGATAGTCTGTGGGAAGGGGCAGTTTTTACAGGATTTTCTTGTTTTCTTTGGGTCATGACTGTAAGCCTTCATTAACCCTTCCTGTGGAGTTCATAAGATCAGTTTTTTCTAAGGACTACCTTCTTATTATGCTCATACTAGATTGCAAAGATTCATGAGAAGGATAATAATATACAAAGGTCAAATTAAATTATGATATTCTGCCCCAACTTGTTACATCCCTTAAATTATCTGCTATTTTACAGACAAGTAACTAGCTAATCCCATAGTAACTATACATATACAGCATGACTTACATAGCACATTGTATTTTTTACCAAACTGTTTCTAAAATCCATAAATATTATGCCATTACACTAGGGTCATAGGCAGTCATTACACTCAAGTGATTAAGCAGTTAATTATGTCTTAAAATGTAAACCAGCTATATATTCAGGGCATTAATGGCACAATAAAATAGGAAGTACAACTATTTTGAGGCTTTGTGGCTGGTTTCCATTGCACTTTAAATTGAATGTGAGGTAGGGACTGTCTTGGGGTTGAAGCCCTGGGGCAGTCCCAATCACCTGATTTGTCATCAGGATCAGGACTGTCCCAGGGCTGGAGCCCCAAAGGGGTCCCAATCAGCTAATTGTCTGTAGGATCAGGATTACCCCAGGGTTCCAGTTGTGGGATGGTCCCAATCTGCTATCAGTTGGCAGGAACTGCACTAGGACTGAAATCCCCAGTCCAATTCCTGACAGCCAATGGTAGATTGGGACCACCCCAGGGCTGGAACCCCAGGACAATCCTGATCCTGCTAACAAACAGCTGTCTGCTACCACTTCAGGCGGCAAGCCCCAGGGTGGTCCCAATCTTGCTGACAATCAGCTGATTGTCAACCAGCTTCAGAGAACACAAGGGGGCTTCAACCAGCCCTGTGGGTCCCCAAAGCTAGCTGATTATCAGCTGATTGTCAGGTACTCAATTTGTAGTTCTGAGAGAGCCCAGGATCATGATCTCAGGCTTCCCCTGCACTGACAATATGAAAGAATTGGGATCTGATCCCTGATGAGGCATAGCAGGAGGCATGATTGCTGGGATTGCAGACCAGATCCAATTGCCCCTTCAAATGAGTGTCTATCAGGGGCCAGGCCTTTAATCATCCAGCACTTTCAGACTGGTGATTGACAAAGCTCATGATTTACAACTCATTTTGGTTCTAGCCAGGTTGAAAATACTATGAGAATAACTTCACATTCTATTTCATTTTTTGCTTGAGGTCTTTCTTGATGCTGTCATGAAGTACAGAGTCATGAAAATAAATAAACTTACTGAAATTGTTATAAGCCATACCTCAAAAAGGTGTGAATCAAGTTGTGGGTGAAAATTAGAGCTCTCTTATTTAATCAAATAGTTCATCTCATGCCTACCTAACATCATAATTTTGCTATGTCTTCTTTGTCTTCAAGGTCCCCCAACTTCTCCCATCAACTCCAGTCAGTGCATTCATGACTCCCTAATGACATTGGGTGCATCTATCTTACATAGGTAAAGTAGGAAGGTATAACTGAGCTATGTCAGCACTGTCAAGCCCTATGTGGTTCTACACATGAATGGAGCAGAAATTCTGGTGTCTGGGAGATTTTAAAGGTGGACATTTGGGCACCTGGAGAACTCAGTCATCTCCAAAATTAGACAACAGCTGAGAAGGATTTTTAGGATCTAGTTGGGGACATGGATGTTCAAGTGGCAATGAGGCTTCCCTTTGTGTATCTACTCCACTCAGGATCAGTTCTTCCACTCAGACTCAGTTGGAGTCATGCACAGACTCAAAGATTTGAGAGCCACTATATTCACAGAGCAATGTACTTCTCCATGAGACTGGTGGTATCGTAATGTTGAGATTTTACTTTAATCCATTTTGTCCATTTTACTTAAATCCCAATATGTTTGTAAAGGGAAAGATACTTTTTTCCTGCTAAACCTTTCAAGGTCTTGTAGCTTACATAGAAAAAAAGAAGCTAAGAACTATACTTCTCCTTACCTATCATATCACACACCTTAAAGATAATTACAGAGGTCTAGCCAGGTCATACCTATGCAATCAAAAGGGAATGAAACCTTTGACACCACTGAACTTTATAACATGTTAAATCTCTTCTATTTGAACATTATATTGAGGCTTAGACTCCATGAAAACATGTTCTCTTGTGCATGTGTGTTTAACATATGGTTCACTGAAACAGAAGAAGAGAGTATGACAGATCTAGTGTGCAAGTTTCCAGTGTTTCAAACAATGGCTAGTTCGTGACAGGCTGTCATATACAGCTACCTGGCTTGTATCAGATGAAAACCTAAGTATAGGCTTTTGGGTAAATAAGAGTTTGTAGAATAGTTTAGTTTTAAAGAGAAAACCAAAGACACTTTGCACAAGCTTAAAATGCACATACAAACTAGGTAACTGCCACCCCACTGAGGAACCACTGTACAACACAAAGAATGCAGGCTGCCTTACCCACCTATACAATCTCCACCTCCAAACCAAATGCTAATATTTGCTAGAGGTCTACTCCTCACTTTTAAAACTTTTAAAATGAGCTAATTCCCCTAAGAAAAGGAAGGGAGGGCATTCATTTTAATTAAATATGTTAAACAGTGAAATGATAAGTTCACAAGCAAGCAGCTGCTCTGTTCACTTCAATTAATGATGTGCTGAGATTTCTAATATGCAATAAGGACCTTGAATAGATTATACTTAATTATATAGTTATATTGCACCTAATGGGCAAGGGTGAAAAGAATAGTTCAGAGGCATGAGCTGCAATAGTGTTGTGTGTCCTTCTATGTCTTATTAATAGGAGAGTTAGTATAGGTAATCCTCCTGATTGTTCATTGCCTGCAGTTATCACCATGACATTTCAACAACAAGACAAGAACTAATATCCAATTCCTATTCTCAGTGAACAGCACCTTATTCCATTGTTAGTCCAGCTGAGAGTAATGAGTGTTTCTGACACTTGAATCAATGAGATATTAGTGTCTGTTCTTGCATATTTAAGTGAGAAATATGTTTAAAGTGTTAACTGTGAAATATCTTTTTTTAAGGTCATTAAAACTCTGAAAAGCCATCACATTAGATTATTATATGATGGAATTGTCAGGTTGTGTCTTCCTATTTTGTGAATACAAATTATTTCAGGGATTTATTGTTGCATATTCCAACTACTGCCACTACTTCTATTGTATTGTCATGTATCCCTAGTTTTCTTTTTTTTTCCTCTTGAGATCATGCAAAACCATCAAGTTATTCTGTGACATTGCAACATTTGTAGCAGGAAGATTTGGACATAGAATTTCAAATATGCCTTTTTCTGCCTCCCATAAAAAAGAGAGATGCTGTTCTCAAAAACACATGCCATGGTGTTTCCCAATATTTAATAATAAGAATTAGCTCATTTGATAATGAACAAAATGGAATTTGCTGACTGGATACAACAAAAAGAAAAAGGAAAAAATACATGTCACAGTTTAAATGTACGAATCAAGCCTAAAGAAAGTCCCTTCAAGCCATTCCTAAACTGTAGCTGACAAATATTGATTACCTGATTCATAATCTATGATGTATCTTAGACCAGAAATATTATAGGCTGATTCTCTACATCAAGGAATTTTTCACTTGTCAATTAGACTTAATCTACTTAATCTTCTTGTTCCATAGAAAACAAAATTACTGTACCAGAAAATTAAAGGTATTTTATTGTGTGACAAGGGCAACGCTGGACCCCTGCTGAACTGGATAGGACAACTGACAACTGACGCCCAGGAAAAAGCCAACCTATTAAATGGGTACTTTGTGTCGGTCTTTCATCAGTCCCATGGGACGCCCATGCCCACTACAGGATGGGGAGGTCTGGGTGAGGGAGATCCCCTGCCCTCCATCAATGCTGACCTCATGAAGGAACTCCTTCAGAGGCTGGATACCTTTAAGTCAGCCGGCCCTGACAATCTACACCCCAGTGTAGGAGCTGACGAGCATCATAGCCCAGCCACTGGCACAGATCTTTGAAAACTCCTGGCGCTCTGGTGTAGTGTCCGAAAACTGGAAGAAGGCCAATGTGTTGCCTATCTTCAAAAAAGGGAGGAAAGTGGATCTGGCAAACTATAGGCCCATCAGCCTGACTTCTATCCTGGGGAAGATCTTAGAAAAGTTTATTAAAGAGGCCATCCTTAATGGACTAGCCAATGCCAACATCCAGAGGGATAGCCAGCATGGGTTTGTTGCAGGTAGGTCTTGCTTGACTAATCTCATTTCCTTCTATGACCAGGTGACCTATAACCTGGACAAGGGATTCATAGATTCATAGACTGTACAGTTGGAAGGGACCACAATGGATCATCGTGTCTGATCCCCTGCCCCTGGCAGGAAAGAGGACTAAGGTCAGATGACCCCAGCCAGATGACTATCTAGCCTCTGTGGAATCAGAAAAAAAAATAAATGCCTTAAACTTTGATCATACGAGTTATAAGATGACATAAGCGCTTTGTGGGGAATTGCTGGCTTTGTATAATAGAGCAGATAAGGGAAAGTGTTTGTTCTTTGTAACTCCTCTGTAACTGCTTTGCTCACCGCGGCCTTGAAGATAGCAGAAAAAAGTATGTACAAACTCTGATTTCCAGGGGCAAGAAGGGAGTGTTAGTTCTCGCTTTGTGAACTAACCTTGTCTCCCCCATAATTCCTATCCTGATAACAGCAAAGTAGTAATGAGCTAGTGTTTGTAGCTGCTTTTTCTAGCAAACTTAACTATATGATCACATGAGTTGTAAGCGACTGTTAAAAAGTATATAAGCCTCCTGATTTTGCTCTTGGGGGGGAACCCCTTCCAAGTGCTTAGGAAATCCATGTCTCTTTGGGGTCCCCCTACAGCTGTAGTTTCATTTGAATAAAAGCTTCTGCTGACCTGACCCAAAAGTATGCTGTGTGTGTTTCCACGACAATTCCTGGTGCCGTGACTCGGATCCAGGACACGTGTTGAGGAAGGAGGACCACAGACTGCCGCCCCCCCCTCCAAGCCCCAAGGCGCCAAATTTGAGAGGTAAGAGACCTAATTCAAAATCTCTATTGGGGTTTCGGAGGAGGACTTCCCGTAGGCTCCCAACTTCGCCGTGGTAACTGGATCTGAACCTTGTTAAAACAGGTCAGTTTAGAACCTTACTGCCGGCTAAAATTTTCTGTCTGATAATCCTGTCAGGGAGTGTACGTTCTGTTCAGGGAGAATCTATCTGAATCACCTCCATTCAAAAGCACATTGGGCTCGCAGTTAGTTAACTGAGGCAATGTGGGAGGGGGTCTGGCTGACTGAATGGATGTGTGTGTGTGTGTGTGTGTGTGTATTTAGAAATATGAGCCACTGACCAGGTTTGGGACTACGGTTGGGTTCAGCCACCCCAATTCTGCCTGACAGGGCAGTTTTGAAAGGAAGGGGGCCCAACTAGAATCTCCTGACCCAGTGGACAGGGCTTCAGAGTGATTTTGTCTTTTCCAAACCCCTTATCCCAATAGCTTCTGCCAAAACAGAAGTGAAAGGGTCCCTTTTGTGTTTCCCTCCCCATTTCCATCTTATGAGCCGGTGTCAGGTCAGAAGCCTTTTGTCTGGGTGGTGAAAAAACCGCTGGCAAGGCACTGAGCAGCCTGGACATCCTAAATAAGCCTACCCTACATCTCCCCGTGTGACTGAAATGGGAACAGGTCTGTCAAAACAAGTTCCAGTCCCCACTAAGGGGACTCCGGCGTACTTTATGTACACACACTGTTCTCCCAAGGCTTGCAAGTACCTGGATAAGTGGAACCAGTATACTAGGGATGATCCCGTGAAGCAATTTCCACAGGAAGGAACATTTGATCAGGATAAAATAGTGCACTTAAGAGGGGCTTTAGAGTCCCATGGATCCAAAACACCACGAAACCAGTGGGACGTGTTCTTTTATTGGTATGATGAGATGTCCAAAAGGTGGACAGAATCTCAAACTAGGAGTCTAAAAGACCCTCAAGAAAAATTAAAACAGCAGTTAAAAGCTGTTCGGGAAAAATTGGCTGCTCCCCCAAATTACACGACGGCCACCACTCCGATGTATCCTTTGGTAAACTCATCCACAGAGCTTAATAGTTCGGACTCATCCACCATATCTGCCACTCAATCATCACCAGTGTGGCAATTTACTCGTGGGTCACAACCTACCACAGGTGTATTTAGAAGAATGGGAATAGGCACGGAAAGGTCTCCCATCAATCTTAGATCCCGGGATGTACAAATTCTCCCCCTAAGACAAATGCCAGGCATTGGCACCGATGGACAAAATATAGTAACAGTGCATGCACCCTGGACTCCATGTGATCTCTACAATTTAACTCAAAAATTCCCCAAAATCAGGTAAGACCCAGAAAAATTTCAGGAAGAACTGCAGACTGTTATAAAGTGTTAAAATCCAACATGGGCTGACATTAATCAGCTCATGCAATCCATTTTGCCCAAGGAAACTATGCTGCATCTGTACGCTGCCTGTACTTGGCCAGATCACAACCCAGGGACTGGCCAAGACTTTATTGACAAGAGAAATGCTTTGGTTCAGGCAGTTCTCACAATTTGCCCGAAAAAGGCAGACTGGACCAAAATAAATACCTGTAAACAAAACAAAAATGAACACCCCAGTGACTATTTGGAACACCTCAAACAGGCATTTGAACAATATTCAGGAATGGATGACCCAGTCAGAAATGCTAAACAAGCAATAGTGGTAGCATTCGTCCAGGGACTTAACCCTAAAATTGCTGAGAAAATTCAAACAGTAATTATTGGCTGGGAAACTAAAGATTTGACTGAAGTCCTTGCTGCAGCTAACCATTTTCATAACAAATTGGAACAGTCCAAAGACAATGCCGAGTTTAAGTTAATGGCCTTACAGATTTCTCAGTTGCAGGGTCCAGGTAGAGGAAGGGGATGTTGATGGGGAAGGGGAGGCCCAGGTAGATTCAGGGGAAGAGATAAATCCTCGGGCCCACAAAACCCAGGCTATGGGAACCAATGTCATTATTGTAAGCAAGAAGGACATTGGAAATCAAAATGCCCCAACCGCCTCGGCCAAGGACCCAGCCCCCACCTCCTCTTCCTGTCAATTTCCCCAGTGTTGAATAGGACAGCCTGAGGGACAGTGACATCATCGCTCCTTTGCTTGCTACTGACCAATCTGGTCCGTTTGTTGAATGCCTTATTTCTGGGAAACCCGTCTCCTGTCTTGTTGATACCAGAGCTTCCCGCTCCACACTAAAAGCTACTGAGTTTCCTTTCCTACCTCATTCTCCTGAAACTGTAAATTCTGTCGGTATAGGCGGACAACCTATCCCACATCCCGTCTCTGAACCTGTCTCCATCTCTGTTGACCCTTTGTCAGAAAATCATGCCTTTCTTCTTAGCCCCTGTGCACCTGTCAACCTTCTTGGTAAGGATTTGCTGTGTAAACTGGGATGTGTGATTTATTGTAGCCCAGATGGTGTTTATGTTGAGGTATCGGAACATAGGGAAACTGAGCTTGTGGCTTTGCTAACCCAGGAGTACTCTGATCCTGACACTTCCTACTTGCAAGAGGAACTGTTGGCACGAGTACCTCCACAGCTGTGGTCCACCTGTGCGAATGAAGTGGGGCACATGCTGAGTGCTGAACCAGTGCGTATCACCTTGAACCCTGCCAAGCCACTTCCTCATGTCCCACAGTACCCCATCTCAAAGGAAGCTGAGGAAGGGATCAAGCCTGTCATTTCCTCACTCCTTGAGCAAGGGATTATTGTCCCAACACACTCCCCTTGTAACACACCTATCCTACCTGTCAAGTAACCTGGTAAAGATACTTATCACTGTGCAAGAACTTCGAGCTGTAAATGCTGCTGTTCTATCCGCTTTCCCCATGGTCGCTAACCCTGCCACTATTCTTTCCTGTATCCCTTCAGATGCTACATATTTCACAGTAGTGGACCTTTGTTCTGCTTTTTTCTCTATCCCCGTTCATGAGGATAGCCAGTATCTGTCTGCATTTACTTATCAAGGATTCCAATATACCTGGACAAGACTCCCTCAGGGATATACAGAGTCCCCAACCCTGTTTTCCCAGATCCTGAAGAAGGAATTGGATCCTATCATGTTCAAAGGGGGGGTCCACCCTTGTTCAGTATATTGATGATCTGTTGTTAGCCTCACCCACTTTGGAGGCCTGTAAGCAAAATACTTTGACACTCCTCACAGCTTTAGCTCAGAAAGGCCACAAGGCCTCAAAATCTAAATTGCAGCTCTGTAAGTCTAAGGTACACTATTTAGGGCATGATATCTCAGCAGGAGAATGACACCTTTCCCCTAGTAGATTTGAAGCTATCCTCAACATTCCCAAACCTATGACTAGAAAACAGATGAGGGGATTCTTAGGTGCAACGGGTTATTGTAGACAGTGGATCCTGAGTTATGCTGCTTTTGCAAAATCCTTGCAAGCATTTACTCATGATACCACCCCGGAACCCCTCCCTTGGACTCCTGAAGCCGAACAAGCATTTGTGGCCCTTAAGCAAGCCCTCACTCTTGCTCCCGCTCTTGGACTTCCTAATTATAAGAAACCCTTTACCTTGTTTTGTCATGAATGGGAAGGAATTGCTTTAGGAGTACTCACTCAGCTGCATGGTAAAAAGCATCGCCCAATTGCGTAATGCAGCTCTGCCCTTGATCCCGTGGCTGCAGGACTTTCTCCTGGCCTCTGTTCAGTTGCAGTTGCTGCCTTGTTGGTTGAAAAGGCAGATACTCTAGTTTTGGGACACTCTTTAACCGTTGCAGTTCCACATGCTGTGATGGCCCTTCTCCTCAAGGGCAAAACTCAGCACATTTCCAATTCCCGTCTTACTAAATATGAGAAACTTCTACTATCAGCTGCAAATGTAACCTTAAATAGCTGTTCAATTCTGAATCCTGTGTCACTTCTGCCAGTTGCCTCTGATGGTGAGCCTCATGATTGCCTGTCTGTCACAACTCAATTGTTAACCCCTCAAACTGACCTGAAGGACATTCCTATCCCGAACTCTGACATTGTTTTGTTTGTTGATGGTTCCTGTCTTAGAAATGATGCAGGCAAATTAGTTGTGGGATATGCAGTATGCACTCAGTATGCTGTTTTGGAAGCCTATTCTTTACCCCAAGCTCATTCTGCTCAAGTTGCTGAACTCATTGCTTTAACACATGCTTTCATTCTTGCAAAAAATCAAACCACAACCATTTATACTGACTCTAAGTATGCTCTTAGTGTTGTTCATGATTTTGGACAAATCTGGAAACAAAGAGGATTCCTCACTTCATCAGGGACCCAAATCAGTCATGGTTGTTATGTAAAAGTGCTCTTAGAAGCTGTTCAATTGCCTTCTGCTCTTGCTATTGTTAAATGTAAAACACTTTGATGATGTCACACAAGGAAATGATCTGGCAGACTGTTCTGCCAGAAACATGGCCCTTTCTGGCCCACAGGCTCCTAACTCTGTTCTTGTTTGTTTTTCAGCAGACCAGTCCCCTTTGGCTAGCCTTTCAAGTCTGGCCCTTCTTAAAATCAGGCCCTAAAAAAGGAAAAGTATGACTGGGGGGCATGGTTGCTGCAGTACAAAGAGATTGGTTTGCCCCAAATTTTCCTTCCATGGCACAACAGTACTGTAGCTCCTGTCCCATCTGTTTAGCTCACAACATTGGGTAACAGGTAAAAACAACACCCGCAGCCCATCTCCCCCCATGGGGACCATTTGTGAATCTGCAGATTGATTTCATGCAGCTATCTAAGTGCTGTTCTTATGAGTACATTCTTGTTATTATTGATGTGTTTTCTGGATGGGTAGAAGCCTACCCATGCGTACATGCTGATTCCATCACTGTAGCAAAGAAATTGCTCAAAGAATCCATCCCTAGATTTGGATTGCCCCTCACAATAGATAGCAACAGAGGCACCCATTTCACAGGACAGGTAGTAAAGAACATCTGCCAAGCACTCAACATGCAGCAACACCTACACTGTAGTTATCATCCACAATCAAGTGGTGCTGTAGAACATAAAAACTCTGATTTGAAAACGCGCATTTAAAAAATTTGCACTGAAACAGGCCTCAAATGGCCTGATGCGCTGCCCATTGCTCTTATGCACATTAGGAACACTGTTAACAGAAAACATGGCCTAACCCCTTATGAAATATTCATGGCATGACCCATAAGGATGCCAGCCACACCACCTGTTGCCCCACACCAAACAGACCTACAATTGACTGATGAAACTGTACTAAATTATTGCAAGGCATTAATGAAGTATGCCAGGTCTGTTCATTCACAGGTCCAAGAAGCCTTGCCTCAACCACCGGATGTTCCCTGTCACAACCTTGAACCAGGAGATTGGGTCTACGTAAAGGTCCATCAATGGAAAAACGCACTTCAACCAAGATGGAAGGGACCTTTCCAGGTACTTCTGACCACTAATACTGCTGTTTGTTGCCAAGGTTGCCAAACGTGGACTCACGCCTCGCACTGCAAGAAGGTATCACCTCCATTGGACCCCGAAGCAGCTGAATTCCAATCAAGGTTGGGACCTTTCCCTGAGGCCAAGGACAAAGACCCTCAGGACCTCACTCAGGCAAGTGAGGAGCATCAGGGTGCAAGTGCTAGTAACCTCTCCCCTGAACCCATCACCTCAGCCCGGCCAGATTCACCAGTTGTGGAACGGAGATATCATCTCTGACCCCGTTGAATAATATTTGAACATGAAGCTTTTTTCTATCTTGATTGTTAATGCTGAACTTTTGAGCTTAGCCTGTGGAAATGTACTTTTGTCTTTAGTTAATCAAATAAGAATAGATTTAAATGTCTCTAGTTGTTGGATATGTAGTCATGTTCCTATCCATTCCACTGGAGGAATACCCATGATACCTGTACCCTTGAAAACAACTCAGATGCTGTCCCCTTATTATTCAGATTTCCATGGAAACAAGACTTGGCAAGACATAAACTGCAATCGGTCTGACTATATACAACTAGCCTATGCTACTCCTGGAAAGTTTTGTTGGACCTGTAATGGATCACGTGTGGCAGTAGGAATTAGCAAATGCGAAGTAGAATTTAAAGTAAATGGTGCTTGGCTTTCTAATGGTTCCTGGATATTTAATTACTCCCCTTAGAGTAAATTTTCTGGGTGCTATTCACAATGGATGATGAAACTTCAATGTAGCACCACCTTCACTGCACTGGCTGGTCATTATTTTGTATGTGGAAACAAGACTTATAAAAATCTTACTTCCAGGTGGGAAGGAACGTGCTATGTTTCTGCCGCATACCCCGCTTTCACAATTAGATCACATTTGCCAAAAGGAAAAATTCACAATGTTTGCAAAATTACTGAAAAACAAAGATTTGGGGGTATAATGTTCCCCAATTATGGGGCAGGCTTAGCTATGTTTGAAATACAGAAGGTTGCAGTATCCTTAGAAAAAATAGCCAATGCCACTGCCATTGGGTTCCATGAAATAAGTAAAGAAATGAAAGAAATGAGACAAATGACTTTGCAAAATCGACTTGCTCTAGACTATATACTAGCCAGTAAAAGAGGAGTATGTGCCCTGATAAAGTCTGAATGCTGTGTATATATACCTTATGCCTCTAGTGACCTTGAAAATCAAGCGGAGATTATTGAAAAAGAAGTTGTCGAACTTTGCCAAATTAATCAACGGGATATGGAAGGAATGTGGTCTTGGTTAACCTCCTGGTTCCCAAATTTAGGAACCCTTGGCAAGAAAATCCTGTATGGAATATTGTTTGTCTTTATAGTTCTGACAATGTTTTATGTCTTAGTGCAACTGATCCTCTGCTGCATGAAAGCCAGCAGGAGAAGCTTTAGCAAGGCAAGAAAACATATGGCAGAGTCTAGAATAATGGTGTTACAAAAGTGTGAGCAGATTGAAAGAAAACATGAAAGGCTGCATGATGAAATAAAGGGACTCATGAGAATGGAAGTTTAAGGCTAAAGTGAGACTAAATAGTCTCAAAGGGGGGACTGTGGAATCATAAAAAAAAAATAAATGCCTTAAACTTTGATCATACGAGTTATAAGATGACATAGCTGCTTTGTGGGGAAATGCTGGCTCTGTATAATAGAGCAGATAAGGGAAAGTGTTTGTACTTTGTAACTCCTCTGCAACTGCTTTGCTCACCACGGCCTTGAAGATAGCAGAAAAAAGTATGTACAAACTCTGATTTCCAGGGGCAAGAAGGGAGTGTTAGTTCTCGCTTTGTGAACTAACCTTGTCTCCCCCATAATTCCCATCCTGATAACAGCAAAGTAGTAATAAGCTAGTGTTTGTAGCTGCTTTTTCTAACAAACTCCACTATATGATCACGTGAGTTGTAGCAACTGTGAAAAAGTATATAAGCCTCCTGATTTTGCTCTTGGGGGGGAACCCCTTCCAAGTGCTTGGGAAATCCATGTCACTTTGGGGTCCCCCCTACAGCTGTAGTTTCATTTGAATAAAAGCTTCTGCTGACCTGACCCAAAAGTATGCTGCGTGTGTTTCCACAACACCTCTTCTTGAAGACCTCCAAGCTAGGTGATAGCACCACCTCACTTGGAAGCCCATTCCAGATCCTGGCCACCCTTACTATGAAAAATTTCTTCCTAATATCTAACCTAAATCCACTCTCAACTAGTTTACACACATTATTCCTAGTCATTCCCTGCGGCACCTTAGTAAACAGCGCATCCCCTATTCCCCATTGACCACCCCTAATAAATTTATAGGTGGCCACAAGATCTCCCCTCAGCCATCTCTTGTGAAGGCTGAAGAGATTCAGCTCTCTCAACCTCCCCCCATAGGTTCTATCACAAAGGCCACTAATCATGCAAGTGGCCCTCCTCTGGACCCTCTCCAGATTTTCCACGTCCCTCTTGAAGTGTGGCGCCCAAAATTGGACAGTACTCCAACTGCAGCCTGACCAGTGCCGCATAGAGGGGGAGCATCACCTCCTTTGATCTATTAGTCCTGCACCTGCTAATGCACGACCAGGTGTGATTGGCCTTGTTGATGTCCTCGTTACACTGCCAGCTCATGTTCATCTTGGAGTCAGTTATGACTCTAAGATCCCTCTCTGCTTCCGAGCTGCTGAGAAGGACACTCCCCAACCTTTAGGTGTGCTGGGGATTCCTCCTTCCCAGGTGGAGTACCTTACATTTATCTTTATTAAATAGCATCCTATTTCTCTCTGCCCATTGATCCAAACTGTCCAGGTCAGCCTGAATCTGCTCCCTGCCCGCCAGTGTACTAACTTTGCCCCATAACTTGGTATCATCAGCGAACTTGGAGAGGGTGCTCTCCATGCCCTCATCCAAATCACTGATGAAGATATTAAATAATATCAGTCCGAGGACCGAACCCTGTGGGACCCACTACCCACCTTCCTCCAGGCCAAGAAGGAACCATCCACCACCACTCTCTGGGTGCAGTCCCTAAGCCAGTTGGTCACCCACCTGACTGTGTAGGTGTCCACTCCACAGTCTGTTAGCTTCCCAATGAGGATAGGGTGTGAAACTGTGTCGAAGGCCTTCCTAAAGTCCCGGAAGATGACATCAGCCTCAGCTCCCGCGTCCAGGCAGTGTGTGACCTGGTGATGGAAGGCTACAAGGTTTGTCATGCAGGATCTACCTGTGACAAACCCATGCTGGTTTCCCCTCAGCATCTTTTCCCGTGCTGGGCCTGCACAAATGTGTTCTTTGATTATTTTCTCTAGCATTTTCCCAGGAATAGAGGTAAGACTGACTGGGCTAAAGTTACCCGGCTCATCCCTTCTCCCTTTCTTGAAAATAGGCACCACATTGGCCCTTCTCCAGTCCTCAGGGACCTAGCTGGAGCACCATGAGTGCTCAAACGGCTGTGCCAATGTCTCAGCTATGACACTGGCCAATTCTTTCAGCAGCTGTCGATGGAGGTCATTCAGGCCTGCTGACTTGTACCCATCCAGCTCCTCCAGGAGCTCCTTAACTATTTCAGAACTAACCGTAGGCAGACTGGTGCCATGTTGACGTCCGTCAATGCTCGAGGTGGGGGAATTGGCTTGGTCGGTACATAGAAATACTGAAGTGAAGAACTCATTGAAGAGCTCTGCTTTTTTCCCCCGCGTCAACCACCAACTGTGCTGATTTGTCCTACAGGGGCCCTATGTTGCTCTGAGCTTTCCTTTTGCCCGCTATATACCTGAAGAAGGACTTTTTATTGTCCTTGATTGTTGAAGTGAGCCTGAGCTCAAGCCCTGCCTTGGCCTGTCTAACTGATTCCCTGCAATAGCACACAAGGGAGATACATTCCTCCTTGGTGGCTACTCCCTGCTTCCATTGACTATACATCTCTTTCTTTGCCCCCAGACTCTCCTGGAGTTCCCTGTTCAGGCAAGGGAGCTTTTTTTGCCCCCTTACCTCCCTTCCTACGTAATGGGATAGACTCCTTTTGAGCCCCAAGGATCACTCCCTTGAGATACTTCCAACCCACCTGGACCCCCCTATGCTTTATGTTCTTGAGTTGCATCCCCTCACTAACTAGCCTTCTAAGCTTGCTAAAGTTGGCCCTTCTGAAGTCCAACACCTTAGCCCCACTAGTTAGCTTACCCACCCTTCGCTGGATAGTGAACTCAACAAGTAATGGTCGCTATCTCCCAGGTTACCATGAACTTGCATGTTCTGCATGAGATCATGCCCTGTTGCTAAGACCAGGTCAAGCAAGGCACTACCCCCGGTGGGACTAGACACCACCCGGGTTAGGTGGAGGTCCTGCACACAGTGTAAGAACCTCCATGAGCAGCTTGTTTTGGCTCTCTGCTCCTCCCAGCAGATATCTGGGTAGTTTAGATCTCCCATGACTATCTCCTCCCTTGCCTGTGTGGCATCTGTTAGCTGCCTGGAGAATACATCATCTAGCTCTTGATCCTGTTGAGGAGGCCTGTAGTAGACCCCCACAACCAAGTCCCTTTCCCCTGCCCCCCCCCGCTGGATCCTGACCCACAATGCCTCGGTGTTCCCCTCCTCCACCCCAACCTTGATGGTGGAAGATGTATACTGCTCATTAACATAGAGTGCTACCCCCCAACCAAGGGAGAAGGGATTGATGTCATATATCTTGACTTCAAAAAAGCCTTCCATCTGGTATCCCACGATCACCTCTTGACAAAACTGGCCAAGTGTATCCTTGGGTCCACCAGGATCTGCTGGCCGGGAAATTGTCTCTGTGGTCAGACTCAGAAGGGTGGTTGTTGATGAAAGTCAATCATTATCTGGGGAATGCAGGGCAGACCCTACAATGAGAGGCTACGGGACCTGAACCTGTTCAGCCTTCACAAGAGAAGGCTAGGGGGGGACCTGGTGACCATCTATAAACTCATTAGGGGGGACCAGAAGGGTTTGGGGGAGACCTTGTTTCCCCTAGCACCCCCCCCCCCCAGATAACAAGGAATAATGGCCACAAGTTGTTGGAGAGTAGGTTTAGATTAGACATCCGTAGGAACTACTTCACAGTTAGGGCGGCTAGGATCTGGAACCAACTTCCAAGGGAAGAGGTGCTGGCTCCTACCCTGGGGGTCTTTAAGAAGCGGCTCGATGCCTACCTGGCTGGGGTCACTTGAGCCCAGTTTCCCTCCTGCCCAGGCAGGGGGTCGGACTTGAAGATCTACAAGGTCCCTTCCGATCCTACTTCTATGATTCTATGATCATGGTGCCCTGTGACCAGTGGGGTCCCCCAAGGCTCTGTCTTGGACCCATATTGTTCAACATCTTCATTAATGATGTGAATATTGGAGTCAGAAGTGGACTGGCCAAGTTCGCTGATGACACCAAACTTTGGGGCAAAGCATCCACACCAGAAGACAGGAGGACGATCCAGGCTGACCTGGACAAGCTCAGCTAATGGGCGGATGAGAATCTGATGGTGTTTAACACTGAAAAATGCAAGGTTCTCCACCTTGGGAGGAAAAATCTGCAGCATCCTTATAGGCTTGGCAGTGCTACACTGGCTAGCACTATGGAAGAAAGAGACTTGGGGGTCTGACGTGATGCTTCAGCTAGTAAAGCGACCAAAACGCTGGCTTACATCCATAGATGCTTATCAAGCAAATCCCGGGACATCATTCTCCCCTTGTGCTCGGCCTTGGTGAGACCACAGTTGGAGTACTGTGTCCATTTTTTGCACCCCACAATTCAAAAAGGATGTGGAGAAGCTTGAGAGAGTCCAGAGAAGAGCCACGCACATGATCAGAGGTCAGCTAAACAGACCTTATGATGACAGGCTGAGAGCCATGGGGCTCTTTAGCCTGGAAAAGTTCAGGCTCAGGGGTGATCTGATGGCCACCTGTAAGTTTATCAGGGGTAACCACCAGTATCCGGGGGAACGTTTGTTCACCAGAGCGCCCCAAGGGATGATGAGGTCGAACGGTTACAAACTATTGCAAGACCGATTCAGGCTGGACATAAGGAAGAATTTCTTTACTGTCTGACCCCCAAGGTCTGGAACAGCCTGCCATCAGAGGTGGTTCAAGCACCTACATTGAACACGTTCAAGAGAGAATTGGATGCTTATCTTGCTGGGATCCTATGACCCCAGCTGACTTCCTGCCCTTCAGGTGGTGGGCTGGACTTGCTGATCTTCTGAGGTTCGTTCCAGCCCTAATGTCTATGAAATATATGAAGGTGTGAGACAAACAAAAAAGAGAAGTAACTGATAGATCATTGGATGACCCTGACGAATCAATTTGACACAGCTATGAATAAAGCTAACGCAGTGTTCAGGCATATTGTTTGGTATACACAGTAGGGACATGGAGGTTACTGGTATCACTGTACAAGGCAGGGTTAAAACCTCTTTTAAAATATTGTGTTAAGTTCTGGTGATCGATTTTCAAAGATCAACCTAAATCAGAATGAGTTCAACCAAGGGATATTAATATGGTAAAAGAAATGTAGACCTTTTGTTTTGAAAGAAAATTGAAGGAGCTTGTGGGTACAAAGAACCTGATTTACTTTACAGTTATGGTGGATACATTTATGGGAAGAATAGATGGAGAGTTTTGTCTCCAGCAGATAGTGGATGGCATGTGAAATCCTGTGTTTATGATCCCCAGGTTGGAATAGATAAGTAATTTTCAGTGTGCATCGTATTGCCAAATTTGAAATTGGTAGAGAATACAAATATAGAATTATAAATGCAGATGCAGGTAAGATTAATAATGGGATATTTTGGTTTTATTATTCCTGTTTAATGTCTTAGCAGTTCCATACAACTATTATGCCCAGAGTGTGTTTTGTCCATTTTTCAAATAGTCAGGAACTAGAAGATGGATTTTATTAAATGTATTTAAATGTATTGCTTTTTGTACTTCTGTCAATGTTGAAAATTGTTCATAAAATTCCTAGTTGCACTTTTAATATTTGTGTGTGGGTTGTAGAAATGTGAAGGAGATAGAAAATCACATAAATAGTGTAGATTTGTATCCATTTGCCTACATTTTCTATTTTTCATTAATTCTTCTGAATGTTTTAACTATTTTATGATATATTTAATCAAAATATTTTAAAATTCTTTTTAACAAAACTCTCTCCTGTTTTGTTACAGCATTCCAATTATGATTTCAATCACATTCAATAAACATTTTGGAAGTATATTTTAGAAATAATGGAAGATAATGGAAGATTTCTAAAGAGCAAACCATTTTAAAAAACACTTCAAAATGAAAACTACTTTGAAATGTTTACATTTTTTCATATAAATAGGTTTTCATTTGTCCACCTACTTTGTTGTAGGCTATCATTGATAGAAATCATTCTTAACCTGATTATCACTTGCTGTTTATTATCATGAAAACACTACAAAATCAAATAAAACAATTATGCTTTCAAAAGAACTGGCTTTCATGAAACTCAGGAGTCCATGACTATTTTTATTATATTGCTGTCATCTGAAATAAATAAACCACATGTGTGTGCCTTTGAGGCAAGTAAAACCTTCCAGCTGGTTTTCAATGTTCTAACAAAAGTATATAACAGAAATGTCCAGCTTTGAATACAATCATTTATGATGTGCAACTACATATTTCCGTTTCATATGCTGATTCAAGCTCCAGAAGCTTTATTAGAAATAAGCATTCCTGTGATATTGCCTAAAACTGAGCCAATCTGTTGTCAAAGATACGTAACTGTTTGACTCTTCCACATATTGGCAGCAAAATATGCAAACATTCACTGTCTGAGGTTATGCCTCTCATTACTGAGATGTTAATATGAAGTGCAAGAATGTTAGAGATTAATTTTCTGTTTGGAAGGGATTGCAATTCTTAAGAGTACTGTCACAGCCTTTGAAAAGAAGTATGTATTGCTAATCCAGGCCATAGCTGATGACAAAGGATAATTATTTTCGGTACCTTTCAGTTGGTAGAACATTTGGTTGGACAATTTTTTTTAGAATGCTCAGCCTTGTGACAGAGTGGATATATAATGATTTTCAATAATTTTATAAAAGATGATACCATATTAAAAATTAGGCATGTGCATGTTTTCTCAGGGACATTAGCAGGGCGGAGTGGGATTGCACTTGGACATCTACGTTCACTACATGAAATAAGATCTAGTCCTGCATGACCAATCCAGTTTGGGGAAATGATTCCCTGTTGGTTTATAACACTTTTTTTGCATGCATTCATTAATCTAACTTTGCTAGGACAGTGGAGAAAAAATGGGAAGCAAAAAATGGTGCATCAGATTACACTATCTTGGTACACACCAGAAATAGTATCCCAGCTGGTTTGCTTAAAAGCTCTTCTAGAATGTTTGCAACATGCCAATTTATCTCAATGGCTTTGCCTTTTTGTACCTTGTTTTAAACTCCCCTTTCCATATAGTATATGATGAAGATGATAAAGTGTAAATAGTAGCATGAGTGATGATATTAATTACTTATACAAAGGGAAATAACAGAAGCAAGTGACTACAAATGAAAATACAAAACAGAAGAAATTTTAGCCATTGGTTCTTCTCCTTCCTGCCATTCACCTGCACATGAACAGGCCTCTCTTTTTCACTCTCATTTTTCTGTCAGACACCAGCAAGCAAAGGAAGCAGAACACTAACTAACCTAGAGAGGTCTCATCAGAGGCTTATTGTCCCTGTTTCTTACTTTTTCCCAGAAGTTTTAAATGGCGGTGAACATAAGTTTTAGGAACATTTTGAATATAATCCAGTTTATCTAATTTAGAACAGAGAATTTACAGACATGGGACACTGAAGATACATTATTTATGGAGGCAACTCAGACTATGGCAAAAGATTTTTCACCAGAAATAAGTTTTTTAACATATTAATTTGCTACAGATTCCTTGGCTAGATTTCTTGCCTCTCTACTATGCTTTTTAGTGCTTATATTTGTCAGGGCCGAGGGGCTGTGGCCAGCAGCCCGAGCACATGGGCCGGGGAAAGTCGGCATGGCGAACTAGAATTAGGCACTGACGTGTGGAGGTTGATTAAAGATTATTTTACTTACACTGTAGATGGTCGCGGTGCAGGCAGAAAAACTTGCTTGCGTTGCAGTTACAGATAAACACACGTGGAGTTTGCTAGGCTCCACCGAAGACACACACACACGGAGTTTGCTAGGCTCCGTAAAACGAACCAGGCAGAGCTCTGGATACCAAAATGAGAGTCCGAAAGGTGACTCTCAACGAGCATGCAGAGTAGGGGTACGTCGAGGGATAGGCCGGCGACGGGGAGAGACTCTTGATGGGTGATCAAACCACCAGTTGGCTCCAAGACACGCGCAGAGTTTGCTAGGCTCTACCATGTGGCCCAGAGTTCTCCACGAGATGGATGCAGAGTCCCCCTAAATGAGGTTCTCCCCGGAGATCTCCAACTTGGGTGGAAACTGCTCAAGCCTCTTATACGGCTAGCAAGCCAATCACTAGCCGCTACGTGGGAATAATTTAGAAACAGCCAATAATGGGGAACAAATTTGCAGCTGAGAATTGCACCGTGCAAAGAAAGCTCCATGTGGCGGGAAATAATTCTGCAGTGCCAAAGCACACACTCAATCATTGGTCATGACATCCCCCCTTGCTGAAGGCACAGCTGAATTATACCAAATGCTCGTCACTCGGGTCGTCGAAAGCTCTCACAACTGGTTGCTGAACTAAATGGGTAAACACAAAATTAGCTAACATAAAAAGTTAGTTCTCCAGGAATCGAATTAAATAATAGCCGGCACATACACATACACACATAACCAGATTCATAACAAAAAACTGCACGATTAGGGCTTCAGTGGGTGTCATGGCGAAGGCGTGCATCAAGTCCTCGCTTTTGCCGATGATGTTGTCCCTCTGTTTCTCAGGACTTCTCTCCGCCACGCACTCTGAGTCCTGAACCTGTAAACAAAACTCTCAGAAATAAGTTAACGTATATCAAAATATTTACAAAAACCCGCACACAATAGGGCAGTTAGTTAAATGCACTACCACTTCCTAAAAACATATAATACAGGTGTTTAAACATGGCTAGAGTGGAGCCAACTCTCTCTTGCATGATCAACTAGATGAAATCGTTGAGGAGCCGTCGTCTAGCTCTTCCAAATAATGAAAACTCAACTCATATGCCAATCGCCATTGGCCTGCGTCTCCCAAAATCCGAAGTTGCCGTTTACTGAGTCCAGAGCGCTGTAGGAGGAATCCAAACATGAATCGCTCCTCTGGTGTTCTCTGTGGCAACGGGGGATGACCAGATTCATGATGTCTTGCACCTTGAGCCTCAGTCGGGTGTCGACGTTCCCAATCACTGGATAATCTTGGCTTCATCAGGATACGCAGTCGTGACAACTGATGAAGGAGGTTACTCACAGGTTGGCTCACCATTGGGTTAAGCAGAATCCGGAGGACAACGATGTTCTTTCGTCCATAAACCTCAAGACAACTATCTATGCTGTGGATCGTCACTGGAACAGTTCCAGGGTTTTGTAGATGATGGTGAGGCCATGGTCTTATTTGCTGGAGTGGTGTCAGTCCCAATGTACATGTTCTGGGGTTCCAGACACAGTATGATACTCCAATGTTTGCTAACATAAGATGTTCTGCGCCGGTATGTTCTGGCCGTCTGTCATGCCATGCGTGAGCTTTCTGGCTTATCTGTCCTGCAACAAGCGCTGGAAGTGGAAAAGGCCAGTGAGCGTTAAACGTCACCATGTCGATGTCAGTGACATGTCCTCTACTCCACAATGCTTGTCTGACCAAGAAGCTTGCTTCTTCCCGTTTCAGCAGGTCAGACCCAAGTTCCACGACCAGACGTCCCAACCATACAACTACGGTTTCCTGGGGTTGGATTTTTGATTCTCTACACAACTCCTGTAGTTCAGTTCTGGTGCGAGCGTAATAGGCAGTAGAGACTCGGCTGGTTGTTTCTACAGGTTGAACTGCTGCTGCAGGAGTCATCGCTGCTGTTATTGCTTCAGGCAGGAGGGGCGGATGCACTCCTCCATTTGATTCTCCCCTCCGTCGGCAAGAAGGCATGGTCGCCGGAAGTGAGGCTGCGTCGATGGGTGGGGTCGCCGGCTGAACTCTCGCGAGTTTCTCTGAAGCTCCGCCCTTCTCTTCCAGTTCTTCCATGCGGTCTCTCTCCTGCTCGGCGCCATCTTGGCGTGGCATCTCAAGATTTTCTTTCTCAGCCACCTCTTTGACCGCTTGAACGGCCATATGCTGCTGGGCTCTTAAACTTGCATTTTTCTGCATCAAATCAGTTATGGTACGAAATGTTGCAGTTAACATTCTCCCCTTGTCGTACTTCGGAACCACCCTCTCATCTACGGCGCGTCCCTCCGTCTCCAGATCTTCGCGGAGCTCGGATGGAAGCTTGCGATCCCTCAATCTAGACGCCACCATAAAGGGGGTGAACCGGTCGATCGGCACTGGTTCTTCACTCTCCCGAGCACATCTTAGGCAACAGACACACTCCTGGGTGAGGGTCGGGTTTACTGCGCCTGCCGGGTTGACTCTGGCAAGGGACACAGTGTCGAGGGGCCTAAACAGGACCCGTTCATTATTCATTATACACCCAAATGCTGTGGGGTGAAGATACACTTCCCTCTCTCTTGGGGCTCCATCTTTGGAAGCTCCCTCTTCTCCCTTCAGCGAAAGGCATCCGCTGATAAACCTTTCACCTGTTCCGCCCGCCTGGTGGTAAGCGATATGTGCCTCCAGTTCCACGACGCTTGCTATGTCACATTTCCCACTTCACCAAGGGGAGTTCTCAACTAATTCTAGTTCTATCGTGCTTTCCCCGTATCCCATCCTCGTCGCCATGTCGGGGCAGAGGGGCTGTGGCCAGCAGCCCAGGCACGTGGGCCAGGGATAGTCGGCACAGTGAACTAGAATTAGGCACTGATGCGTGGAGGTTGATTAAAGATTATTTTACTTACACCGTAGATGGTCGCGGTGCAGGCAGGAAAACTTGCTTGTGTTGCAGTTACAGATAAACACACGTGGAGTTTGCTAGGCTCCACCGAAGACACACACACGCGGAGTTTGCTAGGCTCCATAAAATGAACCAGGCAGAGCTCTGGATACCAAAATGAGAGTCCGAAAGGTGACTCTCAACGAGCGTGCAGAGTAGGGGTATGTCGAGGGATCGGTTGGCGACGGGGAGAGACTCTTGATGGGTGATCAAACCACCAGTCGGCGCTGAGACGCGCGCAGAGTTTGCTAGGCTCTACCACGTGGCCCAGAGATCTCCACGAGATGGATGCGGAGTCCCCCTAAATGAGGTCCTCCCCAGAGATCTCCAACTTGGGCGGAAACTGCTCAAGCCTCTTATATGGCTAGCAAGCCAATCGCTAGCCGCCACGTGGGAATAATTTAGAAACAGCCAATAATGGGGAACAAATTTGCATGCGAGCAGTGGGAACTCCTTTGCATCGGGGTTTTTTCTCTGCAGCTGAGAATCACACCGTGCAAAGAAAGCTCCATGTGGCGGGAAATAATTCTGCAGTGCCGAAGCACACACACAATCATTGGTCATGACAATATTTGCTACGTATATTTTGGAAACAACCACACTGTAATCAAAGCAACTACTCTACAATATCATCCAAATACCATCTGACTTCTTGTCATCAATTGAGGGAGTATCATAGAACTGAGTCTTTTGTTTCTTAGACAATGTCTACACTGCTTCTGCAGTGCTCTCAAGGCTGCCATCAAAAACTAACCTCCATAGATTATCATCTTCCCCATTTGCTGCAAATGCAGAACTAAAGCATTGTGGACCTTGCTACTCTCCACATCTCTTGTCTCTGATTTGCTTGAAAATCCTATGACCCATGACCTGCTCATGGAAAAATTGGCCAACTGTGGCTTTGGCTTCACCATAGTCCGATGGCTGGGTAATTGGCTCGAGGTCAGACCCAGAGAGTAGTGGTTGATGGTAGAGAATCATCCTGGCGCTCCATGGCCAGTGGCATCCGCCAAGGCTCTGTCCTTGGACCGGTTCTTTTTAACATTTTTATCAATGATGTGGACATTGGTATCAGAAGCGTATTGGCTAAGTTCGCCGATGACACTAAACTTTGGGGCATAGCCCCCACCTGGAGGACAGGCTAGTGATCCAGGCTGACCTGGATAAATTTAGTAAGTGGGCGGGTACAAACCTGATGACTTTCAATATAGATAAATGTAAGGTACTCCACCTCAGGAGAAAAAAACCTGCAGCATGCTTATAGGCTTGGCAGCGCTATGCTTGCTAGCACCATGACTGAAAGAGACTTGGGGATCATGATTGACCACAATGATGCACATGAGCCACCAATGTGATGTCACAGCTGAAAAAGCAAACAATACTCTGGCTTGCATTCATAGATGCTTCTCAAGCAAATCTCAGGATGTCATCCTCCCACTGTACTCGGCCTTGGTGAGGCCACAGCTGGAGTACCAGATCCAATTCTGGGATCCACAATTCAAGAAGGATATTGAGAAGTATGAGAGACTCTAAAAGAGAGCTACACCCGTGATCAGAGGGCAAGAGAATAGGCCTTATGAAGAAAGGTGAAGAGCCATGGGACCCTTCAGCCTGGACAAGTGCAGAATCAGTGGGGATCTGGTGGCTGCCTATAAGTACATCAGGATCTGGGAGAATGTCTGTTCACCAGAGCACCCCAAGGAAAAACAAGGACCAATGGTCATAAACTCCTCCAAGAGCATTTTAGGCTGGGCATAAAGAAAAATTTCTTTACTGTCCTAGCCCCCAAGACCTGGAATAGACTCCCTCCAGAGGTGCTGCAGGCACCTACTCTGGACTAATTCAAGAAGCATTTGGATGCTTATCTTGCTGGGATCGTTTGACCCCAGCTTTCTTCCTGCCCCTGGGGTAGGGGTCCGGACTTTCATAGATTTCATAGACATTAGGGCTGGAAGGGACCTCGGAAGATCATCGAGTCCAGCCCCCTGCCCAAAGGGCAGGAAGTCAGCTGGGGTCATAGGATCCCAGCAAGATAAGCATCCAGTTTGCTCTTGAAGGTGTTCAATGTAGGCGCTTGAACCACCTCCGGTGGCAGGCTGTTCCAGACCTTGGGGGCTCGGACAGTAAAAAAATTCTTCCTTATGTCCAGCCTGAAACGGTCTTGCAGGAGTTTATGACCATTCGACCTAGTCGTCATCCCTTGGGGCGCTCTGGTGAACAAACGTTCCCCCAGATACTGGTGGTCATCCCTGATAAACTTATACATGGCCATCAGATCACCCCTGAGCCTGTGCTTTTCCAGGCTAAAGAACCCGAGGGCTCTCAGCCTGTCATCGTAGGGTCTGCTTCCCTGACCTCTGATCATGTGCGTGGCTCTTCTCTGGACTCTCTCAAGCTTCTCCACATCCTTTTTGAATTGTGGAGCCCAAAACTGGATGCAGTACTCCAGCTGTGGCCTCACTAAGGCCGAGTACAAGGGGAGAATGACATCCCGGGATTTGCTTGAGAAGCATCTATGGATGCAAGCCAGCGTTTTGGTCGCTTTACTAGCCACAGCATTGCACTGCAGGCTCATGTTCATCTTGTGGTCAATGATGACCCGCAAGTCTCTTTCTTCCATAGTGCTAGCCAACATAGCACTGCCGACCCTATATGGATGCTGCAGGTTTTTCTTCCCAAGGTGGAGAACCTTGCATTTATCGGCATTGAACACTATCAGACTCTCGTCTGCTCACTTGCTGAGCCTGTCCAGGTCAGCCTGGATCACCCGCCTGTCTTCTGGTGTGGATGCTTTGCCCCAAAGTTTGGTGTCATCGGCGAACTTGGCCAGTCCACTTCTGACTCTAGTGTCCACATCATTAATGAAGATGTTGAACAGTATGGGTCCAAGGACAGAGTCTTGGGGGACCCAAATGGTCACAGGACACCATGATGAGTGACTTCCATCAATTACTACCCTCTGGGTCTGACCACGGAGCCAATTTTCCAGCCAGTGGATCGTGGAGGACCCAAGGGGACAATTGGCCAGTTTCACCAAGAGGTGATCATGGGAAACCAGATCAAAGGCTTTTTTGAAGTCAAGATATATGACATCAATCTCTCCTCCCTTGTCCAGGTGATAGGTCACCTAGTTGTAGAAGGAAATGAGATTGGTCAAGCAAGACCTACCCATTCTGGCTATCCCTTAAGATGTTGGCGTCGGCCAGTCCATTAAGGATGGCCTCTTTAATAAACTTTTCTAAGATCTTCCCCGGGATAGAAATCAGGCTAATGGGCCTATAGTTAGCCAGATCCACTTTCCTCCCTTTCTTGAAAATAGGCACCACATTGGCCTTCTTCCAGTCTTCGGGCACTACACCAGAGCGCCAAGAGTTTTCAAAGATCCGTGCTAGAGGCTGGGCTATGATGCTCGCCAGCTCCTTGAGTACCCTGGGGTGAAGATTGTCAGGGCCGGTTGACTTTAAGGTATCCAGCTTCTCAAGATTTTCCTTCATGAAGTCAACATTAATGGAGGGCAGGGGATCACCCTCACCCGGACTTCCCTGTCCCGTAGCGGGCATGGGCGTCCCATGGGACTGATGAAAGACTGACGCAAAGTACCTATTTAATAGGTTGGCTTTTTCCTGGGTGTAAGTTGTCAGTTGCCCCATCTGGTTCAGCAGGGGTCCAACGTTGCCCCTGCTTTTCCTCTGGCTCCCCACGTATCTGAAAAAGGACTTTTTATTGTCCTTGACGCTCAAAGCTAGCTGGAGTTCAGTTGCAGCCTTGCCTTTCCTGGCATGCTCCCTACAGGACCGGACCAGTGCAGAATAATCCTCCTTGGAGGTGGCTCCCATCCTCCATCCTTTGTAGGCCTTTCTTTTTAGCCTCAGGAGGTCTGCTAGGTCCCTGGAGAGCCAGGGGGGCTGCTGTGCCCTCTTGCTGCCTTTCCTCCGAGATGGAATAGACTTAGTTTGTGCACTGAGTATCGCTCCCTGGAGGAGCAACCACTCTTCTTGAACTCCCCTCTCCCCATGGTCATGGTCCCTTAGGGCCTCACTGACAAGCCTCCTGAGCTTGTCAAAGTCAGCTTTCCTGAAGTCAAGGACTTCCATGTTGCTGACTGACTTGCCAGCTTTTCAATGGATGGTAAAGGTGATCAGCTGGTGGTCGCTGTCACCCAGCTTCCCATCGATCACTAGGTCACTGACTAGGTCATCCCCAGTAGCCAGTATCAGGTTGAGCAGCGCTTTGCCTCTCGTTGGCCCATAGACTTCTTGAGTCAGGTAGAGGTTGTCCACGCATGAGAGGAAGCTTTGCGACCACTCAGATTTTGCTGAGTGATCCTCCCACGAGATGTCCGGGTAATTGAAATCACCCATGACAACCATGGTCCTGGAGCATGCTGCCTCAGCCAGTTCCCGGGCAAACTCCTGGTCAAGCTCAGGACTTTGGGTGGGAGGTCTGTAGTAGACTCCCACCATTGTGTCCCCTGTGCCATGTTCCCCACGGATTTTAACCCAGAGGGTCTCCAGTCATCCACCCTGGTCGCCAATATCAGCTTGCAGGGACGTGTAGCTTTCCTTAACATAGAGAGCTACACCCCCGCCCCTTTTATCTACACGATCCCTCCTGTACAGGGTATAGCCATCTATACCCGTGGTCCAGTCATGGGTGGAGTCCTACCAGGTCTCCGTTATCCCTATGACATCATAATTATTTGCATTGAGCAGGAGGATGAGCTCCTCCTGCTTATTCCCCAAGCTCCTGGCATTTGTGTACAGGCAGGCAAGTGGCCCCTGGGGGGCTCCTTCCTTGCCCACAGATTTTACCAGGGCTGGGTTAGGGGTGGGCTCCCTTAAGTGCCTTGACCCGCTGGCTTTGCAAGGATTGCTCAGCAGGCCAGCAATGGCGGTAGTCCCCCCGTCCCCCAGTGGGCTTAGTTTAAAGCTTGGTGGAGCAGGTCAGCCAGTCTGGCTGAGAAGAGCCTCCTCCCTAGGGGAGAGAGGTGGAGGCCATCTCTTTCCAGCAGCTCGCTGCCTCTCTCGCCAAAACGCGGGCTGTGGTCATGAAAGCCAAAGCCTTTCCGACGATACCAGGGCCGCAGTCTTTGGTTGACCACATGGATCCTCCTCTCCCTCCTCAGCCCATAGCCTGAGACTGGGAGGGTCGACGAGAACACCACCTGTGCCCCCAGACCCTTTAGCCCCGCTCCCAAATCCCTGTAGTGCCTCATGACCCGGCTGGGAGCGTTCCGAGCCGTGTCATTGGTGCTCACATAATTAAGGATCATGGGATAGTGGTCTGTGGGTTTGAGGAGGTTTGAGATCCTCTCTACAATGTCCCAGATGCGGGCACCCGGGAAGCAGCAGACTTCCCGGGCTAAGGGGTCAGGGTGGCAGATTCCCCCCTCAGTCCCCCTCAGGAGGGAGTCTCCCACAACAAACACCTTACGTTTTGTCTTGGGGAGAGCAGGGGCGGTAGCTGCAGTTGGGCCCATGTTGCCTGTGGGAGCCAGCAACTCAGCAGGCTCTGCTGGAGCAGCGAGAGGTGCGTACCTGTTGCTCAGTTCTGGCGGGGCAGGGGCCTTGGTGCGATGGGCCTTAGGGACTTGATGATCTTCGAGATCTCTTCCAGCCCTAACATCTATGAAATCTATGAAAATGGCGGCAGGGGACATTGCCAGAGCATCCTCACCACCTAAGTTTGTGAAGGGCAGGGGTGAATAGGCAGGATTTAGTTTTCAGTCACAAAAGCTCAGTGGAAACTGTGGAGACCTACCATTAGTTTTTACTAATATTGCTAGATTTACAGAAGGGTAGGAGTGTTGTTGATGTGATGGTCCATGGAATATTAGAAGAGAAAGGTTTTCTGGTAATATCTTTTATTGGAAAAACATATAGGAGCAGTGTTACACAAGCTTTCAGGAATAAGGTGCTTTTTCTAAAGTTTTGGAAAGATGCAGGTATAACTTAAACAAATTACCAGATAAGATAATGGCTTGTGTTGGTCTCCATAAGTAATTGAAGAAAGTCACCTAAAGGAATGAAGGAGGGCTGTAAAATACGATCAAAGAGAAGCTATTAGAGCTAGTTTCAAAACAAGAGAAGTGTTGTTGAATATGTAACCTATGTAAAAGATCATTGAAAATCAGGAAAGGATTATTACTACATGTTGAGAACATAGAGATTAGAAGAAATACAGGTTAAATTAGAATGATCCATGAAACCACTGTGTTCTCAGGGTCATCTTTGGAAGGCATTTTGTAGCTTTCCCTTGAGTACAGTCACTATGAGGCTAGAAATGGAGTGGTTGTTCTGTGACCACAGGTGATTGGGTGTTTCTGTTATTCTATGAGATTTCATTTTGGACTATAGTGATTATTTAGCTTTACTCACATAAGCTAGGTACAGATGTTCAAAAAACCCATGGTGGAATCAATCTACTTTATGCAGTTTTCTGCAAGCAGTGTAGTTTAGATTAGTAGCAAACAGAATGTGCATTTACCCTTTGGTGATGGGAGGAAATCTTAGACCATATTTCACCACTTTTAAACCAGTCTGTGCACTGAAATTCTGTAGTTACAGGTATAGACCAGGTTCTGATCACTTATACTGGTAAAAGTGTAATGTCTGTACTTGGCCATAGTTTCTATAAGGGAATTTACTGTATTGAATGAGATAGCTATATTGCATGTTTGACAGGCATATCAGTTTTGGTGAATTATGACAGTTGTATTGTGTAGTGTGTAGACAGTAGCAACAGAGGACATATGTCAACAGGCTTTGCTTTTGCTACTTAGGCAGATTTAGGTTCCACTTGGTATATGCTGATCATTAAGAAATTCACTTTTGTTGATGAATCAAACAAAGTTGTGGATTTTTGAAAAGCCAGAAATCTGTGTGTATGCATGTGTGGTGGGATAATATTTCTCTCAAGGTCTTGTCCACTTCAAGTATAAGGTGTAATTGTCTGATGATCTTTATTATAGATTCCATTGTGGAATGGTATATGACAATCAGGGGTATGAAGTCACCAGAGGTTTTCTTCATATATTGTAGTAGGTTTGTACAGATTTTAAAGCTCATTCTGTTTGTCTGCTGGAGTGTCTTTGCTGGGTAAATACATGAGAAACAAGGATTTACTGGTGATATCTTTTATTGGACCAACTGTATATTTGAGAGAGATGTTAAACAACCTTCAGACACAAAGTGCCCTTTCTCAGGTCTGATAAAGAAACAGAAACAGCTTCAACTAAATAAGAGATAGCTACTCTAGGGATATCCATTGTTTACCTCTAAGTTTTCACTGCTTGGGCAGAATACCACAAAAAAGTGTCTAGAGCAGTGAAGCGGTAAATGAAGAATCAAACAATTATCTGTTACTACTAGAGGTATGGATCCTATTTCACTTGCTACATGTCTAAAACATAGAAAATTCTTGTCACCAAAAGTATGTCCCCCTGAGGAGGATAATTCTATTTTCAATGTAATAGTTAGTAGAGAAAATGCATACACAGCCTTGGGAGCAAGAGCAAAAGTGCACAGCTCCCTCCCTTCCAAGGGGAGCTAATCTCATTAGGTTACAAAATAACATTCCTTGTTTGTTGTCCTGGCATCATGAAGCATTCCTTTTTGGCAGTGGAAAAATTTGAAAGGAAGATGAAATGCCTTCAGCCCTACCTAGGCTCATAGCTTGGAGGTTAGGACATTTCTTGAAAAGTAATGTGGGTTGAAATATGCTTTGTTTGAGTGGGATCAGGTATTTCAGTCCCTAAGTGAGTTCCCTAAACACTAGGGTATGGGCAATAAGTGGATCATTGTTTCTTCTTATCCAGAGTTGATGCAATTATTAAACCAACCATGTGCCATAGGCCAATCCCAATGCTCAACATTCCTGAATAATTCCTCAAAGTTGCACGGAGCCCTGAAATCCCATTAAAATTAAATTAGCATATATTTAAAATTCAAATGACAGCTATTAATATAAATGTATTTCAAACCAAACAACATACACACACACCACCAAAACTTCCATTAATTTTAAGAGCTTTGTAAGGGTTAAACAATATGGTGAAACTTACAAACATATTTGAGTAACTTCACTTAAACATAATCTCTTGGAACTCTATGGGTGTGTCCAGATGAGAATGCACATGTATCTTGAACCCCTCAAACCCCTTTGAGATGCTGCAAGATGCACATACAGAAACAAAAAAACTGCTCCCTGTGCTGCATGTTTGCAGTGCTTGGGCAAAATTAGACCTCTGGTCAAAAAAACCCCAATGCACTGTGGAACAGCCAGGCAAGGCACTGGCCAAAACCATGCCTGGAGGCAACCCAGGAGTTGGTCCTCCAGGAGGGATGTTCATCTCTGTGGTGCTCCTGCTGCCCCCAGCACTATCAAGGGTAAATTAGGGATGTGAGGTGGGTGGGTTTATGGGTATTGGTGGGCATGGGTGGGTGTGAGGAGTGGCATGGGGATGTCAGGGGCTATGGGAAGTGGTGGGGGATGTCAGGAGTGGAGGAGTTGTTGGGGGTATGGGAAGTGCCAGGCAGATTTTGGGGAGTGTTGGGAATGGAGAGGGATGTTGGGGGCTATGAAAAGTGGTAGGGGGATGTCGGAAAGTGTCGGGAGTGGTGGGAGATATTGGGGGGGGGTGTTGGGAGTGGAGAGGGTTGTTGGGGGCTATGGGGAGTGGAGGAGGATGTCGGGGGTGGGGAATGGCAGGGGAGATGTCCCATATGTGGGTGGGTTCATGGAGGGGCTCGAGCAGGGGCTGCCATGTGCCTGCCTGCCTGCTGCACGGGCAGCAGCAGGCAGCATGGCTGTGCCGCAGGCACAGCTGGTGGCGATACAGCACTGTGTGACTTGGGCTTCATACATGTTGAACAGACCTGACCTGGCCCACTAGTGCACGGGCTTGGACAGGCCAGGCCGGGTCCATTCAGCATGTATGGAGCCTGGGTCACATAACAACACGTCGCCACCCACTGTGTCTGCAGCAGAGCCATAGCCCCACATGGCCCTGCTTGCCTGCTGCCACCGAAGCTGCAGGGGCCATGTGGAGGGGCAGACATGTGGCAGCTCCCCCTGAAGTCCCTCCACAAACATATGGTGGGACCCAACCCAGCCTAGCCTGGTGTGGCTCTCTAGCCTGGCTTTGCATCAGAGTGGGACATGCAGCTCTGGGAGGCACGGGTCCTGTGCAAATGTATGCCCTGGGCCACACAGATAGCATACATTTGCACAGGAGCCATGCCTCCCAGAGCCATGCAGTCTGCTTCAGCAAAAAGCCAAGCTAATGAGTCATGCCGGGCCAGGTCCCACTGTGCACCTCCTCCCTGCAAGCACAACTGGTCTAGCATCACTGCCACTGGAGGCAGGACACAGTGCGGCACACAGCCAAGCCAGGTAGGTCCTGCCAGCACTGGGGCAGCTTGCACTGCCAGGCTGGGCTGGTTCCATGGCAACAGGACCGGGCGTGGCATGCAGGGACCTTATGTTATGCTGAACCAGGTCCTGCCACCATGGAACTGGCCCAGCCTGGCGGTGTGAACCACCTCAGTGCTGGCAGGACCTGTCTCAGTAAAACACGTGGTCCCATGAGTTGCACCAGCCCTGGATGACACCACTGAGTGGTGCCAGTCCCTGATGAGAGGCACAGGAAGCACTGATCCTGAGCCACTCAAGGCCATGCCAAGCTGTGGGTGGGGGGAGGCCTGGCAGCAGTGGGCTCTGAGCATCCCACTCCCACTGCTGCTGCAGGGGGTAAGTTGTGGTCCCTGCACAGGGTGGGCTTGTAGGGTTCCTGGGACCCTGTCAGGGGGGTGTGGGCTGTGGTCTTGCAGGGTGCCTGGGACCCTGCAAGAGGGAGCTGGAGCTCTGCAGGGGGGGCAGTCCATGCACTGTGTGCTGGGGCTGCACCCTGTTGGGGCCAGGGGACCCACCCTCCTGAGCAGCCCCACCGCAAGTTCCTCCCACACTCACAGTCCCCCCACAATCACCACACACACTAACTCACACCTCCCCACATCCCTTCAAACCCACCCATACACCCACCTGTCTTCCTCCACACCCCTTCCTACCCTCCTCCTGCAAACCCCACATCCCCTCATCACACACCCATCATGTGAGAAGAAAACCAAAGGCACACATCAACACATATAGATATTTGGAATGTATTTTATTATAATGAAAGAGACACTGGTAGGCTTCCAAATTGCTTTAACATTGTAAATATATCAACAAAGCATTGCCCAACTGATTGATCCTCCCCTCCCCCAGTGTGTGTGTGTGTGTGTGTGTGTGTGTGTAGTGGTCTTTTGTTCTAATTGTGGAAGAACATGGATTTGAGGGTATTTTAAAAAACGGGTTTGGGATGCTGCTGCAGCAGTCTAGCTGGCACATGGGATAGTATCCCCAGATACCAATTGGCCAGACCCCAGAAGCTCCTAAGAGTGACTAGCCTGAGCTGCTTGGGGCCAGCACAGGGCAGCTTTTTATACCTCCAGGTCCCCCTGGCTGCAGATCCAGGAGGAGCCAGGAAGGGTTATTTTGCCCCATGGCACAATTTGCCCCACACCAAAGTGCATGTCTGGGTACCTGCGCTGAGGCAAAAAAGCCTTGGCTCAAATTTGCACCACTTCTATTTGAGCTGCTGCAAGTGCACATGCCTGCATGTGTGGATATGCCCTATGTGACTATGTGAATAAGGATGCTTGCTACATGTTTGTAGGACTAAATTCTAAGCTAGGATCACAACTACCAGTAATATTTTAAATTCCTTGGTGTTTCGTCACCTCAGAGGGTATATTTATGTTTAAATTGAAGCTCATTGGTCTAATGCTTAAGAAGTTCTACCAGGAACAAAGAATAATTACATAAATATAATGAATGGCTGTTATTACTATTATGTCAGCACTTACTGGTTTGAATTGACCTTTTTTTCTTTCCTATCTCTTTTAAGAAATAGCATTTCAGGCTTTCTTTGAAAAAATAAAACAAAACAAAACAATTAGCTACAGAGCTAACCTCTGGCTGCTATAAACTGGAACAATACCAATTAAGTAAATTGAGTTGAACATGTGGGGGTCTGAATCTGGCTCTTAGTCTTTAAAGGGCATGTTTTCTATTTGGGAAAATGAGACTTCCTGGCTTTCTGAAGGTGAGAAAGAAAAACAAAATGAAACAAAACATACTCTGAGGCTGTGTTATCCCATGAAGTCACACTATTCACCATTTCATTTGGATCCTATTATTGAAGTATAAGGAAAGTTAAGATTCACAACCTCAATGCCATTTCCTAGAATTTTGTAAGCTCCTCTCTTTGCTCATTATGACTCTTTTTTCCTTGCAGCTACTATCTCACAGCAGTAGTGTGATGCAAGTCAGAGACAGTAAGACTATAAAAATTACTTCTGTTTGTTCTTAATCTCTCTAAAGCATTCAGTTAAAACTAATGCATTTTTTAATTTTTTGAGGGATATGTATGAGGCCTGTTCCTCTGCTATTTTGACATTGGAGAACCATCTTTACCTATGCAAACTGAGTATAAAACATAACTTGTTGGATTTGGTCACACTTTACACCCAGAGTTGTGTCTACACTGATGCCAAAGACAGCACAAGGGATGGTGCAGTGAATAGGGCTCCATCCCTCCTTTTTATTTCTCCCATCCTTTTACTCTCCATTTCTCTTTTATCTTGAAGGATGTCTCACTGTCTCTTCATGGTCTTCCTTCCTTTTCACGCCAGGATACTCCCAACATTGATTTCTTCTTACAGTGTTGGGTTCTGTTTGTTTGCATTCAGTGTTTGGGGTTCATGAGCTCATGCTTTTCTCTCTAAGAGACCATGAGACTTTTAAAAAATGAATGCTTAAATAAACAGAACACTGTGGTAAAATCACAGAAATTGACTTTTCTATAAATTTTCCATTTTAAAATAAGAAATTCATAGGGAGCCAGAAATAAGACTAGACTGGAAATAAAATTTAAATACATGGACTTTATGTGGATAGAACTTCTATAAGTGTTTGAATTCACTATCCTTGCTACAACTTTCCAGTGATGCTATTATGCTAGAATGTGTTTCATACTTGTTAGCTGTCACATATAATCTTTACTCTGTGTCCCTTTAATAGTATATGACAAACATTTTATATTACATGAGACATAGCTAAGGTGGGGGTTTCTCAGGTAACTGATGCTAGGCTTAAGGCAGTAAAGGAGTAGCCAGAAATCCATGAACCAGCAGGGGTGTTTGTAGAAGAGTGTTATGTTAATGTACAGGGTGCAGTCACACATTACACCTAGACCATACTGTGTGTGACAGCCAGAACCAGAGGGATTAATAAGTAATAATATGTGCTTCTTGGAGGCATTTGGTATTTTGCCTAAACAGGTAATATTAGTTAATATAAGCTTGTAAGTTTGTAAACTGCAAATGTAACTTGTCTGTCATAAGTTTAACCAAAATGATAAATTAACTGTTCATGGAACTGACTGGGCCCCATGGGCAAAGCTGTAGCTGTGAGATTAGCTGGCCTAAGGTTTTTTTGCTCAGGGTTCAGCCTTAGCAATAAAAACTGGATCTAACTGCTTGGCACACCCAACACATTCCAGGAAAGCATATCCCAAGAAAGCATATTCAAATGAAGCCTAAAAGGGGTTGGGATTTAGGCAGAGCGATGTCAATTTCAAACCTAAAGGTGCTGCATCATAATTTGCTTATTGGATAAACCTGAGTCTGGGTAGTAACCTTTTATGCTAATTTTAACACCTTTCAATCCCATAGGGTAACAGCTATAGGGCAACATCGTGAGTGGCCCTGAGGCCAACAGATTAACATAAGACTAGGTATAAAAGACACATGCATCAGGTAACCAGCAGGAAGGAGGGAACAAAACGGTCATTTCTGTTCCACGCCCAGACCCCAGACTCCTGGTGTGAGTGAGGATCAGATCCTGATCAAGGGACCTTCCCCAATAATCCCTCTGACAGTGTTGATCATCAGGGACGCCTGACTTGGTTGGAATCACTTGGCGCGCACCTGGCATTGAGGGACAATCGCTGAGTTGCCAACCCATGTCTGTCTGTCTGTTGTTTTGAACAGTCCAGTGTGGATAATACCCTCGCAATGCCCAGTTGGCCTGTGACAGATCTATCTATCTATCTATCTATCTATCTATCTATCTATCTATCTATCTATCTATCTATCTATCTATCTATCATTATTATTATCTGTTGTTATTATTTACTATTAGCTCTTTTATACTGCATTATCTGCTTATCACATTTATCTTTCTGTTAACTGTTGTCTGTATGTAAGCTATAATAAATTTGCCTTTATTCCACTCCCAACTTTGCCCCCTCTATCTGAAACTGAATCAAACAGCCCAGTTGGCCTGTGATAAAATTGATATACTCACAGTGCCCAGCTGGCTTGTGACACTGTGCAGTTAGCATCTTGGGAAGGTGCACCAATTGTGAGCAGTTGCACATTAAGGGTCATAGATTCATAGCTTGTAAGGGGCTGGAAAGAACCTAGCAAAATCTTTGGGTCCAGCCCCCCTGCACTAGGCAGAAAAGGCACCTGGGGTCAGGTGACCCCAGCAAGGTGACTGTCCAATCTCCTCTTGAAGATTTCCAGGGTAGGTGATTGCACCACCTCTGGAAGGAGCTTATTCTACAGTCTGCACACCCTAACTGTGAAGAAGTTTTTCCTAGTGGTAAACCTGAAATGGTCTTCCAGGAGTTTGTGGCCATTACTCCCAGTTTTCCCCAAGGGTGCCCTGGTGAATAGGCCTGTGCAAATAGGGAACTATTTGATTCAGATTCATATTCAGCCAGTTCAGATGCCAGAGATTCAATTTAGAGATCTGAATTGTTTTTCCGATTCAATTTGGCCGAAATGCTTCAGAAGATTCAGATCTGATTTGGAGCCGATTTGGAGATTCGGCCATAGAGTATAATGGGGAAATCAATTAAATATCTATAACTTTGTTATCAGTTGGCTAATTCAGATGAAACCTGAAGGAATTGTAGCATCTACTGATAGCATGACACGTGCCAAGTTTCAAGATGATAGGTGCAGGGGTTTCTGGGAAACTGCACTTCAAACTGCTGACAAGCAAAACTCATTATATAGGTGACACTGTTTATGTATTAAGGCACAGTTCAGGTAAAAACTGCAGGGATGGTAGCGCCTGCTGAGGCCACAAATCTTGCGAAGTTTTAAGGAGATAGGTGTAGGGGTTTGGGAGAAACTGGACCCCAAATTCTTGAAAGCAAAACTCATGTCATGTGTATGTGTTAAATCACAGCAGGGTCAAGACTGTGGGAGTGGTGGCTCCTGCAGAGGCCACAAAGCCTGCCAAGCTTCAAGGAGATAGCTACAGGGGTTTGGGAGAAACTGTACTTCAAGTTGTGGACAAGCAAAACTTGTGACATGGGTGACACTGTATATGTTAAGGCGCAGCAGGGTGAAAGCTCCAGGCTTGCTGGCCCCTGCTCAGCCCACAAAGCCTGCCAGCTGTCAAGGAGATAGGTGCAGGGATTCTGGGTTTTGGGGCACTGCACCTCTAGCTGCTGACTGGCAAAACTCGTGACATGGGTGCTTGTGCAACTGTGTCTGTCTTGGGACACTGTGGGGGTGGGGAAGGGAACTACTGCAGGCCTGGCTGCTAGGCCCTGCTGCAGCCACAAAACCTGCCAGCTGTTAAGGGGGTTCTGAGGCCCTGCATGCCTAGCTGTTGACATGTAAAACTCATGACTGCTGCTCTCCCGGTCCCAGCTTTCATCCTCTGTTTCCCAGCCTCCTCCCGGCTCCAACACCTGGCTGGCCTCCTGGCCCCAGTTTTCCCCACCACCTCTGGCTCCAGCTTCCTCTGCTGGCTTTTTCCGCTGCCTCCCAGCCCCATCTCCCTCCTCTGTCACTTTTCCTGGCCCCAGCTGCCTTGCCCCTGGCACCTGCAGCTCCCCTTGACCTGGCTCCTGGTTTTCCCCCCAGCACCTGCAGCCTCCCCAGAGCTTCCCCAGCTCCCTAGTCAGCTCCCTGACCCAGCTTTAACCCCCCAGCATCCCCCACAGCCTCCTGGCCCCGTCTCCCACCTCTGCTACTTTTCCTAGCCCTGGCCACCTTGCCCCCCAGCACCTGCAGCTCCCCCAACCCAGCCCTTGGCATCTACAGCCTCCCCACAGTATCCCAGTCCTCGTCCTGGCTCACTTTCACCTCAAACGCTCATTCTGGCTCCACAGGCTCCACCCACATCCTCTCTGCTCTGGCCCCAGCTTCTCCCAGCACTGCTTCTCAATTAACCTCAAGTAACCCCAGCTCCAATTGACCCCAAGGAACCCCAAGCACCAGTGACATCAAGGAATCCTGAGCCCCAGTGACCCTGAGTAACTCTGGGGCATCTTGACCTCAAGTAACCCTGGGGCACCAAGTTACCCCAAATGCCCCCTAGTGTTAATATACAGCCACAGAAGTGTGTGTTTGTGTATGTGTATGTGTGTGTGAACTCATAGTGGTATATGTGTAGTTTTTGCAAGTGTGTATATAATTTTGTATCATGCCCTCCTGTCTAACAGCGCAATATTGAGATTCAGATTGTTGATGTGATGCGTGTGTAACAGGCTTGCCTTTTGGAGCTTGGGTTGAGTCCCAGGCTTGAAAACTTGCTGTTTTGATTGGTGGATCTCATCCCCCAATCAGAAGGCAGCAAGAGGAGTTCAGTCATGCCCCTTTCCTGAGGGGAGCGGGAGAGGAGTCCCCCCCCCCCCTCACCCCATGGACCTAATTGAAGACTGCAACACTCAGGTCCAGAAGACTTCAGGGACGGATCCCTGGAGCATAAAAAAGGAGCTGCGTGCCCAGCATGAGGGAAACACATCCAGAAGAGAGAAGAGTGGGGCTTAGAAGAGCTGAGGAGAGCTGCTCAGCAGGGTGAAGCAGTAGCCCAGAAGTGCCCCTGAAGACTTCCATCAGCGGGGAATGGCAGATGGCTCCAGCAGCTAGGCTGTCTGCATGCAGCATGGCACACAGTGGCCCAGGCCTCTGACCCATAGCAAAAGATTGAGTCCATAGAGCCAAACAATGACTGGGTTACTGAGCTAGCAGACAGGGCCAAACCAGAGGCCCTAGAAGCACTGCATAGTGGACCCCTGTTCCAGGGGAGACAGCAACCCCCCCTGAAACCCACTGCAGGTGAGAGAGCAGACTGGCACAGAGGACGAGGACCACCCTCCAGGCCTGGGAGTCATGAGTTACAGGGAAAAGAGGATTCCCACAGGGGATGGGAGTCTCCCCCTGGTTAGTTAAGGGCTCCTGAAAGGGGAGGTCCCACTGAGAGGCCCCCCCCTAACATTACCAGCTTCTTTGTAGGGCTTGGAAAAAGCCCAAGGGCGTTGGGGTTTCCTCTCGGGATTTAGTTTATCTTTGGAGTTTATCTGTTTCAGATCAGATACTTACCTGTGACTTACTGTATCTGAAGCACTGGTATAAGGTTTTATGTCATTTACCTAGAGGGTATTGTTTATGTTACTGGTTTAGATATCGTATAAATATATATATATATTGTACATATGTTTATATCCATGTTGCTTTCCCTTGTGATAAGTTAATATAAATACATTTGTATATAGTTAAGTCCCCTGACTGTCCTGGCCTGGTTTCATAGTTGGTTTCATAGTTGGTAGGGTCAGAAGGGACCTGAGCAGATCATCAAATCCAACCCCCTGCCATGGCAGGAAAGAGTACTGGGGTCAAATGACCCCAGCAATGTGTTTATCTAGCCTCCTCTTAAAGACCCCCCAAGGTAGGAGCCAGCACCACTTCTCTGGGAAGTTGGTTCCAGATCCTAGCCACCCTGACAGTGAAGTAGCACCTCCTGATGTCTAGTCTGAGGTTCTATAGGGATGGAGGGAAACTGAGAGGTCTGCAGTTCCTGTAGCAAAATCCCCAATTTCTTTTTTTTTTTTTTCATTTATTTATTTTAAAATGCATTCCCTCCCCTTCCCCAATCATTTCTGACTTTTTCTCTCCCTCTTTTTTCCCCTGTAGATAAGTATAAGTAAGCTAAGATGTAGGATAAGCTTTAAACATTTTTATTTTGGTACCAAGTTTTTGGTTTTGGATATCCACTGTTGCATATTGCATTATTATTAGGTTTGTATTGATTTTACTGTTGTATATTGTATTATTATCATTTTCATAATGATTTTTATTGTTTCATATGGATAGTGTATGGTTTAGGCCTGTGTTTGTAAGTGAACCAAAGTCACGTCAAGTTTCCATTTTATATGTCAAGCCTCCATCTTGTGTCCTCTGCCTGGGCATCCCATGTTGCAACAGTATGAGTCACGTACCCCTCCCATGTAAATTGGTTCCCCGATGAATGATTGTGATTGGGAATGATTGAAATACAATGGTAGCAGGCCTCTACTGAATGGCCTGTAATGACTGGGCCATCACCTTGCATTGATTCACCCAGGAATCATGGACCTCACCCAGGAACAGAGACAAGACCAGCATTTGAAAGACAAAGAACCCTGCAAAACCAGCAACTCTCACCATTACAGAAACCCGAAATTGCACATCCCTGCATGGAGCACACATGCTCAGTACACCAGGGGCTGACCGTTGCCTGGGCATGCCTCCTGTCACTAGGGTCACACAAGGTCTGCCCCTATAAAAAGGGGCGGTGAAGACAGACCCAGTGGGAATGCCATTTCCATCTGGACCAGCACCATGCCACACCACCTATCCACCCAGAGGCCCTGCTGGCTACCCCCCTCTGGATAGCACCTACTGGACAAGGACCCCCTCCAGCCTGGATAGGTAGATATTACCTGCACACCTCCTCCTACAATTTGGACTCACTCTCTCTCTCTCTCTGTCTCTCTCCTCCTGGACTTCAGTGGACTTCAGCCCCTGTACCAAGCCTCTCTACCCCTGCTGCCATTGTGTGTGTGTGTGTGTGTGTGTGCGCACACGCGCGCAAGGGAACCAATTTGGCATTGTCACCATCTCCCCTGTTCAATAAAACCACTGTCATTTGCAACCCCGAGTTGGGTCATGTTTTACTGAATCCCAGTCCCTTCCTTATCTTAAATTCCAGCCTCATTCTCTCTCTCTCTCTCTCAATTCCAGCCCCCACCCCTCTCCACTAGTTTCCTGATCTCCTCTCAATTCCTACTGCCTTTTTCCTGTGATTTTCTGCTGCCTTTCTCTGCTTTCCCATTGCCCCTGCTGCCTCTCAATCTCTTCTGCCGCTTTTCCTGTGATTTTCTGTTGTCCCCCTGCTTCCCACGCTCCCACTGCCTTTTCCCTGTGACTTTCTGCTGTGTTTCTCTGCTTTTCTGCTGCCCCTGCCACCTTTCAGTCTTTCCTGCTGCTTTTTCTGTGATTTTCTGCTGTCCGTTTCTCTGTTTTCAGGCTGCCCCCCCCCCCCACAGCTTCCCAGACTTCTCTAGCTGCCCCAGAGCCACCCTCTGGCTCCCCCACAACCAGAGCCCCTCTTTAACAGCACACTTTGCCTTAGTCCCACTTTCCCTCTCCAGCACCTACCTTTTCAGCTCCCCCACAGCCCTGGCTCCAGTACCAGACTCTGTGCCAGCATGCTTCCCTGTTCTGCAGGCTTTGGGCATTGTCTTTTAATCAATTAAGATCAATTAACCTAAAGTTTCCCCTGAGCCTCAGTTCTTCAGCCCAGGCCCCTGCAGTCTACTGGTTCTAATCCTGGTCCTGGTAACTTTAACTCCTTACACTTCCACTTTCTTACCTTAACATTTTCCCAGGTATCCCAAGTACACCAAGCACATGCATATATACACATCACAACACCCAACTTAGGAACTCACCTGTGTGTATGTGTAGGTGGGTGGTATGTGTGTGAATTAGTAAATACACACACACATATATTATATATCATTGTGTGTGTGTGTGTGTGGTATATGAATTAGTAATCCAAGTATGTGTATTGGATGTTCAGGTGTTGGTAACTGGTAACTGATTCTGTCTAAATGTGGTGTGTGTAGCGTGTATGGGCTTAAACTGGTGATAGGTGTGCATGAACCTAGACTGGTTATTTTGAATGTGTGTGTATCTGAGTTGCTAATGTAAGTGTGCGTGTGTGTATATACTTATACACACACATATAAATACATACATACATATACATACACATACATATATATCTATACACACATATATATAAAAGGGCATTGTGTGCATGATATACGAACTAGTGATCTGTGTCTAACTTCTGGGGTGTATAGTGAATGTGCTTGAATTGGTGATAAGTATGCATGTGCCTAGGCTGGTTTGGATGTGTATGTGCCTGAGCTGGTAGTATGCATGTGTATGCACCTAATTGATTTGTGTGTGTTTTGTATATGTGTAATTGTGTCGCACCCTCCTGTCTAACAGCACAATATGGAGATCCTGAGCATTGGGCTGACCCCTCAGGGCAACATTCCCACCCCACAGCACACCTGCCAGCTAACAATCCCCTTCAATTGAAGAAGGGGAATATATACCCAAGTTACCTGGGCTACTCGTGTCAAGTCAACACCTGCACACACACACACACTCTTCCCCTGCCTACACACACACATTGCCCCTGCCTATACACAAATACACACTCACACACTGCCCCACCTACACACACACAACTGCCCCTGCCTATGCACGCGCGCACACACACACACACACACACAGACACACACACACACACACACACACACACACACTGTCCCTGCCTGTGCATGCACCCCTCACCCCCCATACCAGCACAACCCCTTGCTCTTTGGTCTGGCCATGCAGCCAGGAGCCATGTGGTGATGGAGAAGGAAGCAGGGAAATGCCTGAGGGTGGCTGGGGGTGGGGTCCTATCTCCTGCTGTCGGCTCCCCCTGGGTTCTATTGCCCCTGTCTCCTGTCATCTTTGACAGGCAGCCAGGAGCAGATAAATATTTTCTGATTTTTTTAGGGGTCCTGTGGGCTGGATAGAATGGCCTGGTGGGCTGAATCTGGCCCATGAGCCATATTTTGCCTGCCACTGAGTAAGATTCATCAAGTGGATATTTTCCCCTGGCTTTAGGCACTTAAGTTCTTTATATTTTCCTCTGAGTTTATTTTATAACTAAACTGAATAATGGTGGAAGGGAATCTTCTTTTCTAGCTTTTCACTAGGGTACAGGTTTATTTTTGTCTCAATTGTTGTTTATGTGCCCTTATATGTAACATGGACTTACTTTTAATTTATTTTTCAAGATCTATAACTTACAATGTACAAATAAATAGTTCCATTCAATTCCATCAGATGCTTTCCCAGCATCTAAAAGTAAATCATATGAAACAGATACATGGCTTTGGTAGAATGTATTAAAATATTTTGCTACAAATATTATCTGTTAAGTACTCACACTGCAAAGGAAAGTGTTTTTCATGTGGCTAAGTTCTGCGCACTGCATTGCCTTTTCAGGAGTGGGCTTAGGTACTACTGATTTACCATGTGTGATAAGAACAAAACAAGTTAATTGTGTGATACCTGTACCATGTAGAGGGGGTCTTAATGGGCACCTAGGATTAAGGAGAAAGACTATGAAATTGCTGATGGACATTATTACACAAAAGATAAATTGCTTTTTTACTTTTTGTATGAGACAAGCTCAGCACTATTTAGTCAGATACCAGAAAATAATAGGCCTATGAACAGTAACTGAAAATTAAAATCTCTTTACTAGGACACAACTTTCAGTATGGGGCTTTTCTGCTCTGGCCAGTTTACCAAAACAAGGTTGAAGTTTCCCTTAACTTGGTTCAGAATAGTGCAGAAAAATGCAAAGTGGCTCCTGTTCAATGTTGGCATATTTATGTTTCCAAGGAGCCCAAAAGGTACTCCAGAAAAGCCCCAAACTCTCACTCTAATGAAATAGTTCCTTTCTCATGTTTCCATGCCTCCTCCCAAAGTCTTGACCTGGGAATCTTCCATGTTTGTTAACTTCAGAGATTATGGAGTAATAGGAGGAAGACAATCTTCCTGTGTCATATTTTAGTCATTCTCTCTGAATTCCCATTCATAATGTATTTATTATGAGGCTCTCTTTATGAGCTCCAAAGTTATTTCCCTTTCTTGTTATATGTACTTGCCTTGAGGAGAAACAATCTTTGCAAATCAGCAAGCTGACTTGCTGGATCTGTTGACATGCTAACTGTTCCCCTGCCTGAGGTACAATTTACTACTAGAAGAAATGTAGTAAGTGATGTTTCAATTCCCTGAACAGACTGAAAAAAACATGGAAGGAAGGAAGGGTTTTGCATTGTTCCCAAACAAGCTTTTTTTCCTTGTTATTTGTCTAACAAAATGAAAATTTGAAAAAAAATTGTGGCCCAGTGCAAAAATTGTTTGAGCCCAAATTAAATATTTTACTTCATTTTGGAGGAGGGAAATGTTAAATTATTTAGAAAACAAAAGTAAAATAAACAATATTTTGAAAAGAAAAATGTGATTGATTTATTGTAAAAATAAATACCTCTTGCAAAAAGAAAACATTACTTTTTACAAATGAAATTAAGTCTTTTTCAGCTGAAACAATGTGTGAATTTGGCACAAGTTCACATCTTATTTCATTTGTTCTGATTGTTTATTTTCAACTAGAAAAGTTTTTTCACAAGAAATCTTGCACAGCTTTAAGTCAGCTTGTACAGATGGAGGTACTCTCAAAAAGATGCAGAAACAAGTCTATAAAAACAAATTCCCAGCATAACATGCCCCTTTACAAAGCATATCTTAGACATATACATATAGAATGCCAAAAGAGACTACTTATATACATATACATATACAACTTGCCATCTTAAGAAAATAAAACTCACCTTGGAGAAGCAGATAGTTCCATGAATTTTGTTTAATTTTGACTCTGAGTATCTTCACCTTCATTCCTGATCTGACTCTGATGCTTAAGAATGCAGGGAAAATTTTTCAATGCCACAAGGCATGTCTTGACAACTGGCTAATTAGCCAGGCTGCAGAACAAATAATAGATTATACTGATAATGATGCAAACATCTGATGAACAGTAAAAAAAAAAAACCCAAAATAATGATTTTTTCATCTATGACTCTTTTTAATTTTTTTAAATAAGTGATTTTGTGTGCAAGCCAGGAAGCAAATCTAAATCCAAAAAACAAAGCCCCTTTTTTCCTTTGTGTTCCAACGGAGCTGCAGAAGAATGTTCTTTGTTTTGTGATTGAAAATTGTTGGTGAAGCATTTTCAAAATATTGTAGTTAATTTAATTTATCTACATGAATAGACTGGATGGTGCAGCCAATTAAGACCCAGTACTTTGGCCCTAGGGCTTCAATCTGAGACATCATTTAGACAGGGACTAATGAAATTATCCTTATCTTAATGCTCTAAAGAAGATAGGAAAGCAAGTGCCAATTTGGTTTCTTTACATGGGCAAAGAGATGCTCTTCAATGCATAATCAAAGTGAACATTTTAAATAATTTATGCAGTCTAATTAAAAGTTCAATTAAGACAACTACAGATATTATTACAGATGAACTTTATGAAAAACTATTTTTATAGATAGACTTTAGGACTTACACAAAACATATAATAAAATCATAACATTTACATATAAATCCATTTATCTGTTAAACAATTTTTGTGCAGCAGCTCCATATTCTTTAAAAAATGGCTTTGAAGCTAACTTTTTTCTCCTTGTAAATACCATGGTTTTTTTGCATGCTCATCTCTACCATAGCATGTACCAAACTTTGTGAATTCCCTTATTTCCTGCATCCTACTCAAATGATGTTTTGTGGTATAGAGCTAAAGATTTTGATCAATTGTCTCTGTTCCCCAGTTTTGTTTTGTTTTTAAACAACAGACATCCCAATCCTATCACATTCCTCCTAAATTATAGTGTTGAGTGCCCACACCCATATGTTAATATAATTTGAATATCAGTGGAGCATTTAGAGCAGGGGTGGGCAATGTTTTTGAGCCAGAGTGCTGAAAAGCCACAATGTCTAGGTGATGGAATGCCAGAAATACAAAATGGGAGGAGGGGTACATGGCCAGATGCATTGCATGTTAGTATATTTAATAATCATAAATGTTGCTTTTGTTGTTCTGTATTCCTTTTTTGTTGAGCAAGGTGCAATGAAAGAGAGAAAAAAAGAGAAAAATAAAAGAAAGAGGAGAGAGAGAGAAAGGAGAGAAGAAAGAGAACCAGGCACATGCACACGCACACAGAGAACCACATGCACGGACACAGAGAACCAGAACACACCCAGAACAGACACATGCATGCAAACATCCACAACCAGACACATGTGTGCACACAGACACAGAACCAAACAGAGGAAAATAAACACACAGAACCAGATGCTGGCCTTGGAGCGGGTGGGAGTCAGGCGGTCTCAGCTGCTGCCAGCCAAAAAGCCCAGGCTGCTTCCAGCAGGCGGCTGGGTGACTGCAAGCCCTGCTGCAAGCAGACTGGGCTCCACGGTTGGCAGCAGCTACCCAGATCCTGGGTCGATTGCAGGAGGCTGCAAAAATCTGTCTCAGGCTCCAGCATTACCTCCATACCGGCAGGTGCATACACGCCTCACAGCGGGCAGTGGAGATAGGGCCTGAGGCAGCAAAGACCTCCCACTATCTGCTCTGAGGTCCACGTGAAGTCACTGCCAGCATGGACTTGATGCTGAGGCTTTGAAACCCGGTGCAACTGTTTGCAGCCTGCTTGCTGCCTGCTGCAGCTGCCCAGAGCACAGTTTGGCTACAAATATTTGTGCCAGGCTCCAGAGCCCAGTCATCAGCTCTGTCAGCAGTCAAGGAGAGGCTGGGGTTGCGCTGCCTCAGCAGCCCGCTTCCCTGCCCCCCCCCCCCCCCCGGCCTGCCTGCCCCATCCACTCCGAGGTGCATGTGCACCTGCTGGTATGGAGCTAATGCTGAAGCCTGGAGCCGATGTTTGTAGCCTCCTGGCTGCAACCTGCCTAGGCTCTGGGTAGCTGCTACCAACCATGGAGCCTGGTCTGCTTGCAGCAGGGCTTGCAGACACCCACCCACCTGCTGGAAGCAGCCTGGGCTTCATGGCTGGCAGCAGCTGCCTACAGCCCAGGCTAGCGGTAGTGTGCCAAGCAAAATGGCCTCATGTGCCATGCTTGGCACACATGCCAGGGGTTGCTGACCCCTGATTTAGAGTAACAGTAGGTTGTTTCCTCATATGGAAATAAATAAGTCATAGGCATAGGCTGCTATATCTTACCTGATGTGGAACAGAACTCAGCAAACTCACTGGAGAGCAAAAGCAGCTGATAATTCAAAGATGCATCCAGAAGTAAATCTGGAAAAAACCCTAAATAAATATACTTTATTTGCAATCCAAGTTTGACTCCATGATGAAAAGAACATTCCACAAATATAACCTGATGTGCTTTTAGGTTCACCTTGGGACAGGCTTTTCCTGAAAGTGTTAGTGTGTTAGGGCTGTTTTTATCACTGTATTGTAAAGTAGGCTATGGAATACACACTGTGTCCAGCTCCACCTGGATTGGGGACTGCACTGTACAGTTCACCTGGATTCCAAAATCCAGCACAATGTTTTGCATGAGTCATTTAATACATTCCATTATTAAGACATTAATAATAGGATCATTATACTAAACAACCTCACAATTTTGATTTGGTTAATAGAACAATGGTTTTCAAATGGGGGTACATGGCACTTTGCCAGCAGCTGCTTGTCTAAATGTTAATAATGGTGCTGACACTTCTGATTGAAAAACGCACACCAAGTAATGGTGTTGCCACAAGTTGATGTTGGTAAACGTGCAGAGACACACTGGAGGTGGGGAGTGGGGTATGAGCAGCAATAGTTTGCAGGTAAAAGGGGACACAGCCAAAAAATATGAAAACCATTGTAAGAGAAGATACAACTATTATTGAAATGACCTTTAGAGGTTCTTAGTACTTCAGGATTTTTCCTGTTTGTACCAGTGTTTGTATCTCCAGTAAATCCATGGGAGCTGCATTTGACAATTTCTGTCAGCAAACTTTCTTAATTAAGAAAACTCCTCAAAAGTAAATGAAGCACAGTACTTCATATCATTGAACATGATATGGTCTTTGTGAATTATTTTATCCCTTTAATAACAATTTAGAAATCATATTTTGTAAATAACACATGCTACTCACTTTTCTCTTGGATTTGAACCTGGGCCAACCCAACTGAAAGAAAGAGGGAATATTAACATTTGTAAATGTGTGTCCAGTTCCTGATTACCTTGAAGAAACATGGTTAAAACAAAAGCAAAACTTTACACAGGCAATTCCATCTATAAAATCTTTAAAACAAGATACCACCATCTCTAGATTCAACTTAGTTTTTGACATCTTCCCCTTGTCTAGCACAGACCATAGACCCAGTTTTCTTCCTTATGTCTTCTGAAGCCATTTACTTCTTTGCAAAATGCCTGGAAGCTGGGTAGAAAGCATTATGCAGTGTGAGGAAGAATGGCCCAAGTGACCCCATAAGAGATTTTGGATTCTTTCTTTCAAACAACATCATTCAATTTCCATAACAATTAATTATTAGGGCTGTTACGCCTCAGCTCTGTATTCTTGGGCAACCCTGGCACAGGATGCAGTCTGTCTGACTCACAAAGGACTCACCCCGCTCCCTCCCCTCCTCTACCTAAACGAAACTGATTAAGATGCAGTGAGAGACGCACCTAAAACTCTCCAGATAAGGGTGATGAGAGTGAAACAACTGCCCTAGGTCTCATTTACATCCGAGATGGAACCAGATGACCATTCATTTACATGAGAGATGGAAAACAGAAAGCCTGAAGCAGAGACTGCAGTGAATTCTGGGACCAGAGAAGCAGGAGAGCGCTGCATGATGGGGAATCTGTGCTTCCAGTGTTAATCAACCCATGTTCACACACACCCAGCTCAGCATTTATCAGACCAGTTCTAATCTGGATTTGCTAAGGACTCCCCCCCCCCCCCCCCCCCGACACACACACACAGCTCTAAGTTTAATAGGCATCTCGGGCCGTACATTCCCCGGTCCCAGTATGGGAGGCCTATTTAAACTTGATTAACTAAAACTCGGTTGCCGGGTTAGGGAATGCTGAGGCAAGAGACCGAGTCCGAGGGGGTATGGGCAACATTTGAACAATGGTTAAGGGTTCATCACAGCATCCAGCCTGCTGGAGCCCTAATCCCAGGTGTTGTCGTATCTTTCCCGAGACGACTGGTAGAAGTCCTCTCCACAAAAGGTTATGAGCACCCCAATAATTGCTTTAAATCTGGAAAAGTCATGCTAAGCTGAGGCTTGTGCACAACAAGTAAAAATCCAAAATCCTGATGCTGCAAGCTATCTATTGTTCCTGAAGAAACCATGAGATATCCCATCAGTATATCTGCCATCCATAGGAATCTCAAGCTGGCTCCCAAGTATTTGGGTTACTCCCTAATCTTAAGTGTTTCCTGATTATCAATCAGTTTCCTGAAATGGTCCAAACCAGATAACCCCTTGTCAATAGAAAAGACAATGATTTACACTACTGAGGGTGCTTCAAAGCAGCTGAACTGAGGGTATAAAAATTTGTAAGTGTGTGTGCTTAAAAGAAAGAGAAAGAAAAAGAAGAAGCAGGAGGAAAGAGGGAGAAAAGGAAAGAAGAAGAAAACTCCTGTGCTGACACCATCCCGTCGTTCTTGGGATGCTGGAAGAACAGATCATCTCTCTCTTCAAGGACTGTGCCTGTCAGCTTTGCAGCCTGAGTACCCTGGACTCGGTGAGATTCCCAGCGGTCTCTCTCTCCTCTCTAGGCATAAACTTCTGAACCTGAACTGTATCAGTTAAGCTTGAGCTAAGTTTCCCCAAATACTTAGTGAAACCAGGGTAGTATTGTCATTGTTTGTGTTTGTTTTTCTTTTGCATGTCTATTACTACTAGTACTATTATATATTTCATATGCTTAGCAATAAATAACTTTTATAGTCAAACTGGTAGTAATTGGGTATATTTTTCCTTCTCTGCTTCTTTTTCCTCCCATGCTCTGCAGCAACGCTTCTTTTACCTATGCTAAAGATCCCTGTGAAGCCTAAATTATTGTGGGGTCTGCTCATCAAGAGGCCAAAGATGGGGACGTGCTGAGTTTGAAACACATAAGGGGATCAGCTTGTACAGGCTGATTGACCCAGTTTGACTCAGACGTGCCCTTATGAACTGAATGCTGGCCCATGAGGGTGTCAGCTCGACACCCAGCCGGATTCAGAGGGATTCTGTTTACCTGTGTGCTTGTGTCTGACTGCATTTTATTGTTGCTCTTATGAACTGATTCTTGGCATATGAGGGTGTCATCCTGTCCATGCTGATCAGCCCGGCCAGGTCAGGCGTGTCACATTAATTTGTGTGTGTTTGTGTGTATGACTGATTTGGTGACTGGAGGAACCCAGTCCCATTGAGATTGAGTCCTGCAAGATAGCTCCACTGGGGGTGAGGGCTTGCAGAAGGGAGAAATACAGCTCCGTATAGTAACACAAACAGCACATTGACAGAATCACCAAGACCCTAGAAACTATCACTAATAAATGAACACATCCCAAAGTAATGGGCAAATTTGGTAACAGGGCCAGATTCTGGCATTTTTGCTCATATTGGCTGTGGCTACACATGCCAACTACATGACAACTACTCTGTGGCTTAACTACAGAGTAGACTAATTAGCTGAGGAGAAAAGCATCACCATCTCCACATGCAGCATTATTGGGTTGCAGTAAACTAATTAACTATCTTATGCCAGAGTAATTAACAGTGATTAGATGCATATGTAGATGCTGACCACAGGTGTAAATTGAGCCTGGTCAGCACAGCCAGCCAGGGGCCAGACTCTTGCCTGCTGCCTAGCCACAAGGCTCTACACTTTCAGTACCCTTGTGCCACAGCCAGCCCCTCTGCTGCCTGACACCACCACCCAGAGTCTGGGGCTGACCACCTTTACCCCTGCCAATGTGGGCCTGCTCCACCCAATCTCAAATTGCTGTCTTGATTGCACATGTAGACACTGTGCCTGGAAGTAATTTACTCTGGCTCAAACTGCTCTAGATTTTATTGCTCCACACTAATTGCACATGTAGATGCACCCATTGGGCACATTTACATAAGACATTTACTGTGGAGCTGCCTCATTAGCTCTGCAGCAAAGTCTCAATGTCTATTATGTGCAGCCCTACTAGGCCACAGGAATCTAATTAACTCTGCCACAGGTTAATACTTGTAAATGAAAGTACTATCCTACCTCAGCGTTCTTTAGTGCGTAGCAACACATGTGTAGATGCTGACAGGGCTCATTATTTCTCACTCTTCCTGGCCCTATGAGCCTTGACTTCTTTCCTGTGCCATTGCAGACCTTTGGCAGGAAGGGTGAAGGGGACCACCTCCATCCCAGAATACTTAGAGAGTTAGTGCATTGGAGGGGACATGACTTTGAATCTACTACAGCAGAAGAGGGAATTTGTCCTGGATCCATCACACTCAAAGGAGTGCTTGAACCACTAGAACTCATAAAAGGGAGCATCAGTATCAACATTGGAAAAGGAATATGTAGCTGCCACTTGCATTTTGTATGTAGCCCAATTGGGTAGGTGTTCTGAAAGTATGACAACTAGATTGAAACCTTTATTGGAGTTAGAATAAGGACTGGCTAATTCTGAATACAGATCAGGCTCCCATGTAAAATAGGTGCTAAATTGCTCAGCATGGTCAAGACTGATCAGACTCTGAGCATGTGAGAAACAGAATTCTAAGCTTTTTGGGAACAGAGGGCACATCTACAAGACACTAGTGCATAGTGTTTACTGTGCATTTTTTTAATACTTGTATAAGCAAGTACTAAATAAATGTGTAGTAACTGGAGTTACTGTGCAGTAGCACCAGCAAATATCTTTTAAGTGACTCTACTGCACAGTAGCCTAATAATGCATATTAGCATTTTCCATACTGTGACTTGCTACTGCACAGTATTATTCGGCTATCACACAGTCAGCGTCTTGTGTAGATGCACCCGAGATCAGAATGTGAGGTAGCAATGGAAATTATATGGCTTCAGGATTAGTTGGCAGCTGAGTGATTTTCATTTGGCTGAAGTGTTTTTAGATACTGAGCCATCTGAACAATTCTGGAAGGGTAACAGTCTGATCTGATGAACAGCTTAGGGTCCAGATCAGAAAACAGACACATCTGGCTCTCACCATCAAGGAGCTTGCTGGAATGGCCACTGAGGTGGAGTCAATTCAAATAGCCACATAAAAGTCAGCAAAGTCTAGATAATATATATCAGTTGAAGATCTAACCATGGGGGTTTTTTTATTTATGTTATTTGGCTGGTCTTTTTTTTACTAAATCCTAATGCTCAAGATATGATTTTATGGTCTATGTTATAATTTTTTTTAGTTACATGGTTAGATTTCAGATAGACTAGTGAAACTTGAAAAAAATGGCAATGATCTCTAAGGGGGCATGGTTTAAACAATGCACACTTTCTAATCTTTTCAGCATTCTTTACAAAACAGAATAACATTTTAACATGCTATGTTACTAATCCAACTGATGTATCCAAACAGAATTAGCTTTTATCAAAGTTAAAAGCTATTACTTGTTTTAACAGGGTCTGTGGGAACCCCTCCAAACAAAGCACATAGTTAAAACCTCCCTAGCCCAAGAAAATTATATTTAAGACAAAATTGTTGGAGGGGACCTACATGGAACTGTGATAACATATGGTTACACAGCCTGGATCTATGTTCAATTAGTAGTTCAAGTCAACTTTACTTCACTTCCTAATCTCTCTCTCTCTCTCTCTCTCTCTCTCTCTCTCTCTCTCACACACACACACACACACACACACACACACACATGTCAGAATCTAGCCCAAAGAAACTGATTCCCATAAACCATCTTTCAAACCATTTTCTTTAGATATAAAGGGTAAGTTTGATTCTTCTATGCTAAATGAGATTCATGTTCAGTTAAAAGTTCTTAAATATAATTTATGTCTTAATCAGTAATAACAGATTGAGAGGCTATGTAAAAAAGAAGATTCCTAATCTGCACTCAACACATCTTTCTAAAGCACTGACCTGTATGATTATTGAGTATGATTCTTTCCTTCTTAGGAAACTGAATTTTGAAAACTTAATTAAAACCACCAATATTTTAATATGAAGATATCCTAAGCTATCCAGAAGAGAAGACTTTTTCGATTCTAGTTTTAGTCTTTCTAAATTCCTCTGAGTATATTCATTCTCCTGCCTTGATTTAAAAGTTTGCAAGATGCCTAACAAAGGTTCTGTTTCTTTGACATGAATAAACTTAGCTTCATTCCTCATACTTTAATAGGGACTTTTGTGTCACCTTTAGTCTAAAAGAAAGTAAAGAAACAGGTCTGAAATAAAAAAGATGTGTATACATATCAAAGGACATGTATTTTCTTAGATGTCTCTATAATTGCCTGAACTAAAATAAAACTAAGGCAAGGGGTCATACATTCACTGTCTATACTAATGTCAAGGTGCTCTGGCCCCTCCCAAAAAAGAAGAAAAGGGTTTTTTTTGGAAAGCACTTCTGATACAGAGCCTTTTTAGTTTTATTTCCTAAACTCTGAATAGGTGCCTGCAGTTAATAGTTTCTTCTTTTTTTTTTAATAGGACATGATCTAATTTTGTTATCGAATACAATATTAATAACTACCTAGAGTTACGTGTAACCTTTATTTGCAAAAGGATATGATTGATACTCCTATTTAAGTGCAGTATAAATGCCTAGATACATAAATAATCAGGTAATTCTATTATGGGAATATGAGAGAGAAAGTGACAGGACCTCTCTGGGGTAGGAATACTGAAGCTGGTTAGAGGGGTATGGTCAACAGTGGCAAAGATGATATGCAATGTCTTTAACAGACACAGCTGAAAAACTGATAAAAAGCTAGTGCAGCTTGGAAGGTGCAGATTTAGACCACAATGTCTGAGCCTGAATAAAGTTATCAGGTAGAAGGGTCATTTTGCATTTTTCTGATTCCTTATTGAAAGAGGCACCAGGAATCGTCTCTGGCAGAATTCTGACTCTGTTTGGCCACATCTACATGAGACACTAACTGTGCAGCCTAATAACACCGTGCATTAGCTGAGCTATGTTAAGAGCTGATGACTTCTGGACTGATCACCGACTCATCTACTCAGTTATGTCACTCAAACTAACTCCCAAATGACAGCTGAAGCAGAAGCAATGCCAACATAAGATCAACACTGGGGGACTCAAGGACCAGAGCAAGCAAGACTTCTTCTACCAGTGCCTCAATGAAAAACTGGTGAATTCCAATCAACAACAATGGGAGAATGTTAGCAGCATGTGGGGTGCCCTCAAGGCCACCATCATCAGCATTTGTGAAGAGATGCTTGGATTCTCTACGAGGAAAAATCAAATCTGGTTTGATGAGAGTGACTGGGAGATCCAAGAGTTGATCAATTGCAAATATAAGGCCTTTTGTGATGGCAAAATGACACCAACTCCAAGCAAAAGAAATTGAACCTCCAACAAGCCAAGGTAGAGGTCCAAAAGCAGATGTGCAATATGAAGAACAACTAGTGACAAGACAAGGCTAAGGAGATTAATATCTGGCTGACACCCATGATATACATGGCTTCTTTGCTGCCATCAAAGACATCTACAGTCCTAGCACACAGGGATCAACCCCCTTGAGACCTAAGGATGAAGGAGACTTGATCAAGGAATAGGGAGCCATCAATACCTATTGGAAAGAGCATTTTGAAAACCTTCTCAATTGAGACATTGCTGTTTGAGAGAGTGTTCTCAACTCCATCCAACAACACCCAGTCAGAGATGACCTCAGAATCCTTCCAAACCTTGATGAGGTGAGGAAAGCCATCAAGCAGATAAAGAACAAGAAGACATTTGGAGCAGATGGAATCCCTGCTGAAATCTTAAAACAGGGAGGAGAGGAGCTCACATCACAGATCCATCCCCTCATCTTATGGATCTGGAATGATGAGGAAATCCCAAATGACATCAGGGATGCCATTATTGTGACAGTCTTCAAGAAAGGAGACAAAACCAACCCTGGAACCTACAGATGTATCATCCTGCTGTCCACCACTGGAAAGATCATTGCAAGAACCCTTCTGAACTGTGTCCTTCCACTTACTGAAGAGCTCCTCCTAGAATCTCAGTGTGGGTTTAGGGCATCAAGAGGCACAACTGACATGATCTTCATGGCTTGCCAGCTGCAAGAAAAAAGTTGGGAACAACATAAGGCTTTCTACAATGGCCTTCTTTGACCTCATGAAAATTTCTGACTCTGTCATCTGAGAAGTATTGTAGAGGATCCTTCTGAAGTATGGATGCCCATTGAAATTCGTCATCATTCTCTGTCTGCTGCATGATGGTATGCATGTTGTGGCTCTCAGTCATGAATCTATCAGAGACCCCTCTGAGGTTAAAATGAAAGTTAAGCAAGGCTGCATTATCGCTCCAACACTTCTCAATATTCCTTGCCATGATGCTACATCTAACCACCAACAAGCTTCTAGCTGGAGTGGAGTTAAACTAATGTTCTGTCATGTAGAGTCTTTACTTCTGCATTCTGACCTTACCAGTCAGGCTTCCCATGCCCTGGAAGACAAGAATAAGGAACTCCATCCAACAGGGAACTTGTTAACAATCTGTTTTCCATGTAAAGCACTCAGAAATATGTTAATTTCTGACAGTGCAATCCCTTAAGATTGATAGATACATATACATGGACCCTAATTTGAAGAAGTATTAAGCACTTGACAATTTCCAATGACTTCAACTGGAGTTGTGAGGACTTCTGAAAATTGGGTCTCATTGTATCTTATTTGGCATTCAAATCTCAAAGAATCAAATATTGTGAAAACTTAAAAAAAACTGTACCTGGAACTCAGTGATCCCTCCCTGCTCCCCTCTCCCTCAAATCATTTTGCTCTAGAAATGATTCTTCAGTATACTACACGAATATGTCATAAAAAAGCTCTAATCCTTCTTTATGTTACATTGAGAGTTGGCTGATTGACAACAAATACAGTTTACAAAACCAGGGGAGATTTTCTATACTGCATAAAAACAAACAAACAAAAAAACACTTTGCTGTTGAGCTAAAGCTTGGTGTCAAGGAGCACATGTTGCTCTATCTGTCATTTACATGTTTTACTTGGGAAGAGAGAGAAAAGTGTTATATCATGTACTATACAAGTGCAGTGACCTTGGAAGGGGAATTTTCATGTTAAGTCAGACTTTTAAATGATGCTATTTAAACATGAGTCATTTTCATTTTCAAATATTCTCTCTAAATTGACCTAGGAAAGACTGAGAGGCTTTATTTATCATAACTGTCAGATGCCCTTTCTAAGTATGTATCAAGATGCAATTTAATCTCAAAGGTAAAAGCAATGAGTTGAAATTATGGGCAATTTTAAATTCAAGACTTTTACTAAGGTTGTATGCAAGGTTTGAATAAGTAGTTTCATACATACATGGAGGGCACTTTTTATCAACTGAATGAGACAATTATGAAGATGTCTTTAGCTACTGGGCATATATCTCAGGAATGACAGCTATATGTGTATGTAGGATCATGGATTGAATGCTGTACAGCATGAGATATTACCTTGCCCAGACTAATCTATTTCTGTCTAAGGAAAAGCCAGGGTTTCTCTGTAATCTAGCACTGTATGTGGACTGTTATAATATGCACCAATAGCAATAATATTCCTTTGACTTGACAAAACAACTTGCCAATTCACCATCAGTTGTTTTGGTTTTCCCTTCTTGCACACATGGTCTTAATGCTCATTTTGAGTTTGGATCATCTCACAGAAGTGGTCTTAGTTTTTAATGATATTTTAAATAGTTTTAAGTTTAAAATACTGTGCATGTGTTTAACATGTAAAAGATTTTTTCTTCTCATGCACATAGTGTTATCAGAAGTCTTTCTACTGATACCTAGGCATTTATACCACTCAACATTGTGATAGATGAATTTCTGAGGTAAAAACTTCCAAGGTCCAACATCTAGGCAGACATAAACTCTCATCTCACTATCTGAAATTAAGCCTTTCTAAAGAAATGGTGCAGTGGCCACCGTCTACATATTTAACATGTTATTATTATAGACTTTAACAGGCCTATGGGAAGGAGTGAATCTAAAATAGCAGTTGGGATTTCTTAGTTCTGGAGAATTTTTTAGTGAATGAAATTTCACCTCAGGAGGCAGGAATAATATAGCATATCTCCTGAAAAGTTTTCCTAATTTTTTCAATATAAATTTAGAGAACAAATACAATGGCAAATTCTGACTTCGGATATGTATAAATAGCTCCCACTGAGGTCAATGGAACTACACATTGGACTATATCTAAAGTTTTAAGTGGGATTCAAGTGGTGTTTAGGACTAAACATATAAGAGTTTGACATTTAAAGCCAAGTTCAAACTTTTTTTAGACATAATAATTCAGATTATATAATTTTTGGTTATCCATCATCCATTTCCTGTACAGCATACACATTTCAGCAGATTAATAAGGTATGGTAAAATAAATTCCATTTTAAACTTGGAATTTTTAAATTTGTGATATAGTCTTTTCCAGCAGATGGTTAGTTCTAGTACCCTTCATGATCACACTCTGTTATGTTTGTAAAAGATCCAGCTGCTAAATGATAATATTTCACTGCGGAATCTATCATGTGTGGTATAATTGCTCATTATGTGCTTTGGTATAAACTTAAAGAATCATCAACATGGTTATATCTAGCTCTAAACAAATTAAGAAAGTGATAGTCATTTTTTAAATTTACAATTTCTGCTGACATTTAATTATTTTGAAATTCTGCTTTATGTGATACATCTTTCTGTTCCTTTGGGCTCTGGTGAATTAAAACCCACTATTCAGGAAGGATGCTTGGGTATCAGCTTCACGTTTTGCATATTGTGAAGTCCTAAATCTGAGTTTCTGCAGTAGTGATTTTTATCTCAATAACAGAAGCCATACTGCACAGCTGAAGATACCTCATAATAATGTACAGAGTGTTAGTGGACCATTTAGCTTGAGCTGGTGAATACATGTTGCCTGTTCCACTTGCTTTTAGGGTCTGAACCCCATGAAAGGACACCAACAGTGTCAAATACATCTCCAACATAACTTTAGCACTTTCCATATAAGCAATTACTATGGCTGCTACAACAATGATATGGCTATGCAAATGATGGTCCTTCAATCAGAATACAATGGATGCCATTAAGTTGCAACATTTTACTTGTAATACATTATAATGATACCTTGTAACATTCTCTGCAACACCTCAGGGTTTGGTTTGGTTTGTTTTTTTCCTCTTTTACAAACTGTTTTTAATTTTTATGGCTTATACATTTCTGAGTACTTTGTACTAAGGTTGGGTATTTGACTACTCAAATAAAGTTTGGTCAAAAATTGTAAAAATCTGCCAATAGGTCCAAATAATACATAGAAAAAGGACAAATTTTCCATTAAGAAACGTGTCAATTAAATTCTATCTTCCTTTATTTTGTTCCTACAATGTTATAGGCATTATTGTTTTCAGATTAAAATTATGTAATAGGTTCAAAGGCCCTCTTGGAACCTAGAACCAGAGGATCGTTTAGATGGGTTAACTTTTAGGTCTGACTCTTGCTATAAGCCCTTCCTGTTAAAGGAGGCTAGAAGAGGTATTACAATAGAGTACTTGGGACAAGAGAAGAAAGAAACAGGGAAGGAGTTATGGGTTAAAACATTCAAAATAAGGCTTACAGAGAGGGACTGGAAACAGAGAACCCCTGACTGTATCCTTTCCTCCCTGAAGGACTCAAGTAGAACAGCTAGATTGTTCATCTGAGCACCAGGATCTTATACTTTACGCCCTTTTCACTTATATAGCAAAACTACTAAAAGTATTAATTATTCTAAACCAAGGTAAGCGAAGATCCCAGGTAGAGTAATTACTTTACCTGGAAAGTAATAGATTAAACAATTTCTGATTTAGTTTGAGACATTTAGAAGATTGTTAATGCAGTTGTCCAATGAGTATGTTTGATGAAAGAATTATGTGAATGCTCTCAGTTGTCCATATTAATACATATAACTGAACTCATGAACTTTTGTATTTGAATCAGAAATCTTAAATAAATCTAAATCTAAAAACCAAAGCAGAGTTAAATTCAGGCTGGGTTTGATGATGCAGTATGAAAAACACAAACAGCACAGCCGGAGAAGCATAACAGCATTCATGTGACAAGCCCAGGAAATGGAAATGAAACCTGACAATTGAAATACTTTCAGTGGCAGGTGATAGCACAATGAAAAGAATTTAACCCATATTACCAGCTAAGTGGGTAAAAGAAATAAACTTTCAGCAAATCTTGCAAATTATATCAAGCCTTCCTCAGCACATGAATTGCTGAATCATTTGGGCATGGAGGTACTACTCTAATACAAAACCAAAAATTAGATTCTTGTTTAGTTAGAACAAAAAACAAAGTATGTCATAGATTTCATAGACATTAGGGCTGGAAGGGACCTCTCAAGATCATCAGGTCCAGCCCCCTGCCCAAGGGGCAGGAAGTCAACTCAGATCAAAGGGTTTCAGCAAAGATAGGCATCCAAATATTTCTTGAAGGTGTCCAGAGTAGGTGCTTGCACCACCTCTAGGGGGAGTCTATTCCAGGCCTTGGGGACTTGGAGAGTAAAGAAGTTTTTCCTTATGACCAGTGTGACATCCGTGGGCCTCGTGTCTGGTACCACCCTTCGTCTGGTAGCCCCTCCCCCTCGTCTCGCCTGCCACGACTTGGATGTTAAGTGATTCAAAGGAGGGGTTCAGTGGAGATCTTCTGCCAGAGGGGCTTGCCCGATGTAAAGGGGGGTACTCACGGTTGGGTCCTCAGATGTTCCATGGGGCTCCGCCACCCCTACACTCCGTCCACTCGCCAGCCGGTCACTTGTTGATGAGATGGTCATCCGCCGCTACTTGCAGCACTTCTTTCTGGCAGGCCTCTCTGAGGTCAACGGTCGTCCTCAGGCAGCCTGGCTCCACCTCCGCCTGACCCGGCCGCTAGCTCGGGTCCTTACCTTTCTTCTCTCCCCTGCTCTCAAAAATACTGCTCCTCGGAAATGGGAGAACTTCCCGAGTTGCTGCTCTGCTCCTAGCAAACCCTGGGAGTCACTCCTCTTGCCCCGACCGGGGCTTCCGGCTCTCGCCTCAGCTGCTGTACGGATGCCCAGTTGTTTGCCTGAGGCTCTGGCTTTGGGGAAGCCGCAGCGGCAGCGACGTGCTGCACGCCTCCTCTCTCCTCCTCTGGCTTCCCCCATACTGCGGGGTTTGTCAGGGCTTTTAAACTTCCCGCAACAGCCGCAGCAGCTGCCACGATTGGCTCAGCTGCTCCCCTTGTTGCTAACAGCTGTTTAAACAGCCGGCGTAGTGTTGGATCGCGCGGCCGTAATGGCAGCCGCGTCTGCTGCTGCGGTCCCAACTCTGCCACCGCCATCCCTCCCGGGGGTAAGTAGCCCGGCCCGTGGCTTTCTTGAGGGGGTGTTGTTGCCCCCCTGTCCTGACTATCCTCCGCCTGTACCCATGACGGCGGCCCGTCGCTGTCACATCCAGCCTAAAACTTTCTTGCACTAGTTTGTAAGCATTGGATCTTGTCTTCCCTTGAGGTGCTCTGGTGAACAGCTGTTCCCCCAGATCCTGATGCACATCCCTTATGTACTTATAGGCTGCCACCATGTCACCTCTGAGACTACGCTTCTCCAGGCTGAAGGTTCCCATGGCTCTCAGCTTCTCTTCGTAAGGCCTGTTCTCTTGCCCTCTGATCATGCACATGGCTCTCCTTTGCACTCTTTCAAGCTTCTCCACATCCTTTCTGAATTGTGGAGCCCAGAATTGGATGAAGTACTCCAGTTGCAGCCTCACCAAGGCTGAGTACAACAGGATAACTTCCTGGGTCTTGCTAGAGATGTATCAGTAAATGCAAGCCACAGGTTTGTTTGCTTTGCCGGCTGCAGTATTGCATTAGTGTTCATGTTCATCTTGTGGTCGATCATGAGCCCCAAGTCTCTTTCAGTTGTGGTGCTAGCGAGTGTAGCACTGCTGAGCCTATAAGTGTGATAGGCAGTTTATTTCTCCTGAGGTGGAGCACCTTGCATTTCTCCATAATGAATGCCATCAGGTTTTCATTCACCCACCTTGCAAGTCTGTCGAGGTTGGCTTGGATCCCCAGTCTATCCTCAACTGTGGACACTCTTCCCCATAGTTTGGTGTCATCAGCAAACATAGCCAGTCTGCTCTGACACCAGAGTCCAGATCATTTATAAATACATTAAAGAGTACAGGTTCAAGAACAGAGCTTTGGGGGAAACGACTGGTCACTATGTGCCATGTTGATTTGGTTCCATGAACTACCACTCTCTGGGTCTGACCTTGGAGCCAATTCCCCAGCCATTGGACCATAGGGTTGTCAAGACCGCAGTTCCCCAAATTTGCCACGAGGATATCATGGACACCAGGTCAAAGGCTTTTTTTAAGTCAAAATATATGATGTCAACCTCTTCTCCTTTGTCCAGGTGATATGTCACCTGGTCATAGAAGGAAATGAGGTTGGTCAGGTAAGACCTACCTGCAACAAAACTGTGTTGGCTATCCCTTAGAATGTTGCCTTCCATTATCCTGTCATTAATGGTTTCTTAGATGACTTTTTAGAAGATCTTTCTAGGGATTCAGGTCAAACTGACTGGCCTGTAGTTTCCCAGATCTTTCTTCTTACCTTTCTTAAAGATAGGCGCCACATTGGCCCTCTTCCAATCTTCAGGTACTTCACCCAAGCACCACCAGTTCTCAAATATCCTTCCAGCAGCCATGCTATGATGTCGTCCAGTTCCTTTAGCACTCTTGGGTGCAATCTATCTGGACCAGCTGATTTGTGGGTGTCCAGCCTCTCAAGGTGTTCCCTCACCAAATCTAAGCCAATGGTGGGTGTATATTTACCCTTACCCTGGTGATCTTTTACCTTGTCAGGCAGGGTTTTCACTTTTGGGCTCATGAAAGACTGACACAAAATAATCATTAAGCAGATTGGCTTTTTCCTGGGTGTCAGTTATTAGCTGCCCCATTTGGTTTAGCAGGGGTCCAATGTTGCCCTTGTTTTTTTTTCTGACTTCCCACATATCTGAAGAAAGACTTTTTTATTGTCCTTGATTCATGTAGCCAGTTGGAGTTCAGTTACAGCCTTGGCTGCCCTAGTTTGTTCCCTACAGGTGTGGACCAGTGCTGAATACTCCTCCTTACTGGTGTTTCCTGTCTTCCATCCTTTATAGGCTTCTCTTTTTAGATGCAGGAGATCCATGAGTTTCCTATTAAGTTAAGGGGGTTGCCAAGCCCTTTTGCTACATTTCCTACAGGCTGGAATGGACTATCGCTTGTGCTTCAAGTATTGCTTCCTTAAAGAGCAACCACTCATTGTGAACTCACCTTCCTGTCAGATCATAGCCTCTCATGGCCCCGAAAACTAGCCTCTTGAGCTTATTAAAGTCAGCTTTCCTTATTAAAACTTATTAAAGTTGACTTCTGCTGACTGACATGCCAGCTTTGTGATGGATAGCAAAAGTGATCAACGTGTGGTTACTGTCTCCCAGCTTCCCTTTGATTCTTAAGTCACTGACTTGATCACCACCTTCGGATAGTACCAGGTCCATCAGTGACTTATATCTTGTCAGCCCATAAATTTCTTGAGACAGGTAGAGTTCATCCATGCATGTGAGGAAGTGTTGTGCCCAATTGGATTTGGCTGAATGCTCTTCCCATGAGATGTCCAAGTAGTTGAAGTCTCCCATGACAACCATGCACTGAGAGCATGCAGCCTCAGCCAGTTCCCTAGCGAATTCATGGTCAAGCTGTTATACTCCTGATTTGGAGGTCTGTAGTAGACTCCTACCACTATATTCCCTTCTCCACGTTCCACCTTATATTCTAACCCAAAGGCTTTCAAGTCACCCTCCGTGGGTGGCAATCTCCGCTTGTAGGGAAATGTACCATTCCTTCACATAGAGAGCTACACCCCCACCCTTTCTTTCAACACAATCTCTCCTGTATAAGGTATAGCCATCTATACTTGTGGTCCAGTCATAGATGGAGTCCCACCAGGTCTCCTTTATCCCTATGAGATCATAGTCATTACTGTTTAGCAGGAGGACTGGTTCCTCTTGTTTCTTCCCCAGGCTCCTGACATTTGTGTACAGGCAAGTGAGTCTGCCACTGCAGGCCCTAGGCTTCCCTGCACTCCTCCCCCAGCCCAAGGGCTTTTCTAGGAGTGAGTTCCCTTGAGCAGCCTGATCTGATGATTTTGTGATTGGTGCTTGGTTTGCTTGTACTGGTGGTTATCCTCCCATCCCCCAGTGAACTTAGTTTAAAGCCCAGTCAAGCAGGTCAGCCATTCTGGCTGAGAAGAGCTTCTTCTCCAATAGAGTGAGGTGGAAGCCATCCCTTCCCAAAAGACCGCTGCCTCTCTCTCTGAAGTGCAAACTGTGGTTGTAGAAGCCAAAGTCTTCATGATGGCACCAGTGCTGCAGTCTTCTGTTCACTACTTCAATTTGTCTCTCCCTCCTCAGCCCATGACCCATAACCAGAAGGACCGAGAAGAAAACTACCTGTGCCCTCAACCCCCTAGGCCTCACTTCCAGAGCCCTGTAGTCATTAATAACCCAGTGGGGATTGCTCCAAGCTATGTCATTTGTGCCCAGATGGATAAGGAGTATGGTGTAGTGGTCAGAGGGCCAGGTAAGTTTTGGGATCCTCTCAGCTACATCCCAGATATGGGCCACTGGGAGGCAACAGACCTCATGGGATAAGGAGTCAGGGTGGCAGATTGCTCCCTCTGTTCCCCTCAAGAGGGAGTCTCCCATGATGACCACTCTGCATTTCGTCTTAGGGATGGTAGCTGGTTGTGTTTCTTCCCCATGTGCAGGTGCTGGTTAATCTGCTGACCCTACTGGTGCTGCAAGGGGTTCATACCTGTTGCAAAAATCCAGGGGGGGGGTGACCCTAGTGCAGCAACCCTCGAGGCCAGAGACAACCTTCATTCAACCCCCTGGCTGGATAGTATGGGAGCTCCTCTTGTCCACCCTTGTTCTGGCAGACAATCTATTTCTTCCCTCTGCTTTCTTCAGGTGAAGAGCATGGCAGTAGGAGTCAATCTCCTCTTTGCCATCTCTGATGGCATGCAGCCTCTGCACTGTAATCTGGAGCTCTCCTATCTGGCACTCCAGAGACTCCAATATGAAGCAAACCTCACAAGGGGAGGTGTCATTGCTCCTGATGCCATGTGTCTGTAGTCATGCCAGGCATCCCCCACAGCCAAGAGCCAGGGACCCCATCTGAGTGGAGGATGGAATCATGGGTTCCATCTGGGTGGAGGCCTCAGAGGTACTGGGGGTGGGGGGAGGCAGTCACAGAGGGGATCTTCAGGGTGTAGTGTGTCCCCGCCATGGTGCAGGTAGTAGCCCAGGCTACTGCTGTGAAAACGCTTCTCTTCAGTCTCACTGCCTAGAGCCTTCTGCCCCTCCTGCTTGCCCTTGCATGCAAACTCGCATGACCCTCCTTGGCTCCTCTAAGCTGCCTCCTGCAGCTGTCTAATTCCCATCCACCCTGGGCCCCACTTACCTTCTGGCTGTGCTGGAGGTTAGGTTGGGGACTTCTGTATGTCTGCTGGGGGTCCCTGGGGGTCCTAGGATCATGGAAGCATGATGGGCTGCCACCCATACATCTCTCAATGTGTGGCTTCTGGACCCCTAAGTGCGGCTTCTGCTATTGGCCCTTTTAAATTCTGTACATGTGCAATGGGCCCACCACCTGTGCCGTGCCACTCAAGGGGCCTGGGGTATCCCTGACCCATTGAAGAAGGGGGCAGGTAAGTGCCCTCCCTTCCTTAACTCACACACTGGGTGGCACTGGTCATATGGCTCCCTGGGGGGCTGGGCTAAGTAGGAGTTGAGGGGGGTGACCCTCCTCAGCTCCTCTCAACTACTTCCCACAGCTGTCTAATTCTCACTCACCACAGGCCCTGCTTACATCCCTGCTCTGCGGGGGGTCACAGTCAGGCTCTGCTGCATGTCTGCTGGGGATCCTTGGGGGTCCTAGGCTCATGGGAGCACAATGGGTTTCCTCCCATGTATCTCTCACCAGGGCTGGACCCCAAAGTACCAAAAGATCATAATATTTTCTGTATATTTATAATGCAAGCCATATCCCAAAGGCATTATTTAATTTAATAACACAACAATAGGTTTGAAAGAAAACTTATATGAGAGGAAAAGATATTAAAATGCATGACCAAAACATGTATGAAATCTGTAAGTAAGGAAAGATCCATAAGAGAAAGATAAATACAAGAGAAAGACACACAAATAACTCTGTTACACACAAAAAAATCCTGCTTTTGTGGCTTTCACCCTTTCTAATCCTAGAAACATTCTTGAGAAATCCTCATGGAAAAGTCCGATAAAAATTCTGCATAGGAAGCTACTTCACCTGATGTAAATCAGTCTAGCTTCATGACTGGAGCTCTGCCAGTTTACATCAGCCAAAGATCTGAATTCAAAAAGAACAAATCGGATAGAGTATTTAATAATTAATTTACTTGAGAACCGTATCATTATGGAGTGAAATGAAACATGAAAAATGTGAAAAATAAAGAAAGCAGAAAAATGAATGGAAATTGAATGAATAAATGGAGCTGGAAAAGAAACATAGCTCCATAAACAAGAGGTTTTCCCCAATGAAACTTTCTTCCTAGATATATAGGTACTGACACAACAAGACATCCTTCATACTAGGAACCATCCACTGAGGCAGACAAAATGAAAGGTATGATAATTTTTAAAAGATCACTAAGGCAGGAAAGAATTCACTTTGGAGATCATGCCTCACATTTGGCCAGGTTGCATTAAATTTTGTTTGTTTTAGGATATACATTTGTTTTGATGTATTTAAGGGCCAAGCATTTGGGGGCTATCTGCCTTGAAGATATAAAAGCCTATTCCTTCTGTGCTTTTCTGGTTTATACTCATTTAACTAAGCTAATTGAAAAAGATTCTGGCATGCCATGGCTGACAGGCCCAAGTTAGAAAAGCTGGGAGTGGCAGCACTGGCATTTCTTTTGTAACAGACAATTTAAGGGGCAATTCAGTGTCCTATATCAGACTCTGTCTGAATGCTCGAAGAAGATTGTCCCAGCAGGGACACCTTACCAAGAACTAGCATCAATTTTGTCTCAATCAGGATGCCATACTTGTACTATTCCCCAACAGGATTCAAAAATCAGTTCTGGAGCCCATGGAAAATTCTAGCCCAGGGGTCAGCTGGGCAGCTCCCCTTAAAGCCAGGTGTCTCTCCACCCCCAGCCGGGTGGGCGGGGGTGGTAGAAAGAGGTGCGCGCTGAGCGTGCCCTGAGTGAAGACAGTTGGGGAGAGTCTGCAGCATGGTTTCATCCCGCAAGTGCATGCCAAAGCCTTCATGAGCAGGCAGGAGGCCAGTGGAGCACCTGCAGGTCAAGTTAGGATAGAGCAGAGCCCTAGAACAAGCCCTTGGAGTTCATGAGCCAGCTTGACAAATTCATTTGGGTGAGGACATAGCACCAGGGAGCCCCTAAAGAGCAGGATGCCGATTCCCTGCTGGGTTTGGAAACTTGGGGGTCAGTAAAAGAGTGTGATAAACCCCCTGAGTGGCCAGGGAAAGGACTGTGGCAGAACGGTGCCAGCTTGGTGGAAAGAGACGCCAGTAAGGGGGAGTTTCCAGGATGCCTGTGTGGGCTAGGACCCAGGGAGGCACGACCTGAGGGGAAGTCTCAGTGTGCCTAGGTGCCTAAAGGAGAAGTGAGACCAGAGGTGCTGCCTGGCCTGTCTGTTGGTGAGTGCTTTGAAACAGGGGGAATAAAACCAAGGGGAAGAGAAATTCTGGCCCAGGTGTGAGGTAACAACCCAGGAAAAGGGATTGAGGATTTGCAGCCAGAGGACACAGTGACAGTTTCAAGGCATGCGGCTGGTAGGGGTTTCTGGACCATGTGGTTGCTAGAGTTCATAGCACACAGCCTGAGTGTTCAAGGGCCATGGGATCCCAGAGTGTGCAGGATGCACAGGCAGAGCATACTTTTCTCTGTGTGTTTAATTGCATAAATATCTCTGCGGGCTTGGACAGAGAGTACGCAGGCAGAGAAGTGTGTATGGCGGTGTGTGGGGAAGAATCTGTGTTTTGCAGGGGTCTGGAGTGAGAACAGCCTCTGCCGACTGCGAGACACCTGGGCCTATGTGGGATAGTCCAAGACAGCTGGAGCCTCAAAGCCCATGATGAAAGGAGTGAGGGACTGCCCCTCCCTCCATCCATTGGACATAAGTTGGGGAAAACATTTATTAGTTGTGAATAATTAATTAGGGGGGTAATGTAATGAGTATTAGCATTTAGCATATGTATCAGCTATTAGCTTTGTATCCATCAAATTGATCATATCTTAACTGTAAATTGCTATTAACTGCTATTTTTGTATAAACGTACCCTTGTTGTATTGCAAATAGAGTATTTCAAACTTTTGATATCATTTACTATTTGTTTGCATATTATCATTAATCCCTGTTTATAATTAAGTTCTGCAGGTAGTTATTCCTGAGTCTGCAAGATCTCTCCTTTGTAAAAGGGAGTCCCTTCTCTGAGGAAACCTATGGGCACTCATAGGTGAGCTGAGCATGCGTAGAACTACCTGACACCCCAGATCCCGAACGTCTGGACATGGCCACGGGTAGCACTTCGCGCCAAGGGTTACACTTTCTTCACTGCTCTTTGAAGACAGATGTTGACTTTCCCTGTGTAAATATCCAATGTAATCATGTGATGAAAAAAGTAACTAAACATTTCCTTGGTGATTGAAAGGAAAAAAACATAATCTGATAAATTATTAATAAAATACTTATGTAGATGTATAATTGATTTAAAAATACAAATGATTTACTCAATTATAACATGCTCGTCATATATTGCATTTATTAACAACAACTCCAGTTGTCCTAATTACTAGTGTGATACTTTCAGTCAACCAAGAAACTACCATAGCTTGTCAGTCTGGCAACACAGATGGGGTATTGTTTACAGGGGTTCTATTTTATGTTGATATTCTACCTATCTTTTAAGTTCTGTTCTCTTGCAATCCTGAGCTTCCTTGAGCCTTTATTTATCTCACAAATAAATAAATGATGTTTAACTTATCAAACTTCAGGGAAAATCCTGGCCCTGCTAGAGTCAGCACCTTTTGTCAGAGACTACACCAGTCTCAGTTCTCAGATCTGATATGGCACCTGTATGAAAATGCAGTTATAAATGTGTATCTACCTGGCTGTCAGGATATGCTCACATTCTGGCTCTGTCCCTGCAAAGACTTATAGTGTATACATACGTTATGTGCATTATGGACATGCATAAAATGGTGTGAGTTTGGGGTTATGGGGAAGAAATTGTATGCCTGGTTTTGTCCTATCCACTTATATGACCACAGAAGAGCAAACCAGACAACTGCCCTTGCATAGTCTGTGTTCTTCCAAAAGAGATCCATCTTTTCCAATATATTCATATGCATATATTATTGTTTAAGGATGCATTTGCTAAGCACAGGACATGGGGCGGAGGGGGGGGATTTACATTGCTATACATATCTCTGATAACTTGGATCTATTTTTAAATCTGTTCATTTTGTAGATTTTAAATGCCTTCTAATCAAACAGTGAAGAAATTAATTTAATGAAACTGGCTTTAAATTATTGTGTTATAGACATGAAAGCTCTGAGATTAAAAAAAATAGTACATGTTAGCTAAAATGCTTAATCAGGAAGTTTATAATACCACGGTTAATCTTTTTAACTTGGAAAAGTATTTTTCCATGAAGCATTGGCATCTAAAACACATTCTGAGGCCTGATAATTTCAAAGGAATTTCTTTCTCTCTCTCTTTTTCTTTCTTGGTTTAAATTTGGTAACAGTAAGCTGAAGATTTAATAATAAATTCAGATAGTTCAGAGTAGAAAGTGGTAGGCTGTCCATGCCATAGGTATATGGCAAATTTACTTAATCTGCCAGTGAAGGTTAAAATGACTGGAAAAAAAATCACCTGCAGGTCAAATTGGCTGGAAAAAAAGATCTGCAGACATCCAAACAAAATTTTTCACAGCTTCATGGTGTGATATGGTATCTCTAGAAATTTCCATTTCTGGGGAGTAAAAATTATTTCAGTCAGGAAGGAGAAAAAGGGCCTATGCTCAGGTGTATGTGCTACCAAATTTCTGATCTTGCTCACATACTGGCTTGGACTAAAAAGGCAGGGAATGATTCTCAGTGGCTCTCCTCTTTATAGACTAGGGGCAGTGTAGATGATCCCTCAAAGATCCTACTCCCAGCAGTGCCGAGGTACTCAGGTTTTAGTCCCATGACTACCTTAAAGGGTTATATCATTCTAGTCTCCCATGTACCAACTAAAAGCCATCCACCACCCTTTCAGTGACCCTCACACATTCTAATATTTATCGACACAAAATCCTGATTACCCTGTTTAAATGTATTTACTAGAAGCTACAAGAAACATCACAAAGGTTGCAGTCATGCGATAAATTCCATATTTGCAGCCCTCTAGGCCTTCAGAGAAACAGTTTCAGACCTGGTGGTATACATACCATGTATTAATAAAACAGATTGCTGGTTAAGATTTCTAAATTGTCTGACAAAACTTTCAGCTGACATGCCATTTCTGGGAGACAGCCTTGAAAAAGTATTTTGTAAATTGTGTTTGCTAAAGAGAAAAGAAGAGAAAAGGAAGAAAGGGAAAATAATCTAACAGTACAAAACCAGAATATAAAAAGAAAGGGGAGACATGTATGAAAGATTTTCTATCTTACCTGGCAATATTAATGCATCACTTTTGTAATTTCACCTCTAATAATGTAAGATACTGTAAGACATGTACATGCCACTAGACTGCAGTGACTGTTCAACCACTCTATAATGGCTTGGCTAGGACAATAACTCACTGAATCAGAAACTTATCAAAATTCAGAGAGGGTTAAATTCTAAAGGTGCTTCAGTATCTCAGTTGAGCATGTCTTCCTAAACTGAGGTAATGATGTATAGGGAAGCTTAAGGCCCTGAAAAGGGTTTTGGGGTACTCATTAAAGAGATATGTTGAACAAAAATTAGTAAAGGGAGTTCTGGAGCTTAATCTCTATGAATGAATGTAAACACTTTTCAGGTTCGTGTGCTTTTTGTTGAACAAGAACCTGGTAAATAAAACAGAAACCCCAGGGCAGATTTTAATTTGCTTAGACTAATCTTCCTGGGAAAGAATTTAAGAATCAGGGATTTTTGAGTGAGAAAGATAATTGCAATGCTGTTATAGTCAAGGCCTTGTGTACTTTACAACAAGGAAGGCCCTAATTCTGTAGCAAGATTAATTTGTTCTGCAGAACTGTAGTGCAATCAATTGGAAATTCTTGGCAGCATTATTTAAATAAAAAAGTAACTTTTTTTATTAACAATGTATGACTGCATTGCTGCAGAAGTTCTTAACGACAGAGTTGGAGACCTTGACACTTGAGCATGGGACATTTATAAACTGGATGTTTCTCCTAAAATAACCATCAGCATAAAAGTGATCATATTTAATTTGTTATACTTAGCTTTAAGACTTAACCACCACCTTTTAAAGGTGAATATGCCACTTCACCCCACCACCTCCAGATCCACCATTTCAAACCGTCTTTAGTTTTATGAAAATGACTGTACCAGTTTACAATTGGTTATTGTTTTTAAGGCTTTCTTCAAAATAATTAAGGCTAGAAACTTGAGATAGATTTTAAATTAATGCTTGAATTCAGAAGCACATGTCTAAGAAGGTGGTTCAATAACAAACATAATGACTACAGAGTGACAGAGTTTACAGGGGCCTTGATTATAGTTAAGCATTGCCATAAATCTAATCCCTACAACTATTCCTCCAACAACCACAGGCTTCCACCCTATCTCGTCATTTCCATCTATGCAAAGTGGGTATAAGGTGCTATGACAAAGACAAAAAAAAATACACAGGGCACAAAGAAAATGAAGAATTTTGCATAGAAAATCTCTCATCCTGCACCTGTGCTCATTTCAGTCAATGTTTGGAGTCTGCAGATCCTTTGACAGTAAGCTACTTGGCACAAACACTGTTTTCATCTATGATCAGATGTCATCCAGCACTCTGTCACTCCTTAAAAAAATCTTATATGGAGAAATTTTCCACAACTTTTCTCCCTATATTGTTTCTTACCTAAGATAGTATATTCTTCTCTTTAAATTTCCTTAAAGTTTTGCCTAGGAAATAAATATCGACAAGTAAGAAGCTTTAGGAAAACCCCCAGTTTTTCTTTTTTTTTCTTTCTTTTTAAATTGCATTCCCTCCACTTCCCGAACCATTTCTGACTTTGTCTCTCCCCCTCTATTCCCTATAGATAAGTATAAGTGAGCTAAGACATAGGATAAGCTTCAGCATTTTATTTTGCTAGCAAGTTGTATTTGTTTTGTTTTTGGTCTTTCTGGAGCTGGTAGTGTGTGTGTGTATGTGTGTGTATGCACGTAATTGATTTGTGTGTTCGTAAATATGCAATTGTGTCACACCCTTCTGTCTAACAGCACAATATTGAGATCCTGAGAGTTGGCCTGACCCCACAGGACAACAAGAAGCAATCCTAGAAACATCTTTTGCATTTTAGTTTACAAAATTCCAACTCCTTTGTTAGAAGTAAAGCACAGGCACTGTACTTTATCCTCTGCATAGCCCTTACATATTCTTTTTAAAATAATAGGAACCTGCACAAGGGCTACTTGGTTGTTATGACAATGGCATAGCATACATCACTTAGCATTACCAAACAGTGGTTTTTCCCCTCTCTTCATGGTCTAAGACCATAGCAGACTTTTATTTAGGTTGAGTCTTGTGCAGATGTACAGTTAAGCTCAGGACACCTGGGGGGTAGGTGGCATTCACTTCAGTTTTCATGAGTACTGTTCACCAAGCATATTCAACAGCCCATAAGGGGAATGGATTCATTCTGATGTGCCAGGCATGACATACAACTGCTATTATGAGTTCACTTATGAGTAACAGAAAATATATTGCCTGCACAGTTAGCAATATCTCCTAATTAACAGTGAGAAAGGATGGGGTTCTGGGGGGGACCAAAGGGGGTTGGCAAATCTTGCTTTCAGAAAACCAAACTTTTCCACATTTGCCAACTGTTGGATTTCAGTAATGATTTACGATGAAGGGAGATAATAAAGAAGAATGACTTAAAACAAAAAGTAGGGGCTACTACTTGTATCTAGGAAAAGAATAGTGTGTGTTTTGATGGGCAGTTTGGTAGGGATAGGAACCTACGACCTGGTTTATGCTTACCTGGTCCAGGGAGCTAGGGCATGTATGCAAGCAAGTGCTTCTGGTAGTTTTAAAGCAGCTATGCCAGCCACAAAAACCTGAAATGCACCCTGGGAAGACAGCAGCTGCTGAAAACATCACTAATTGTGGGAATGTCTGCAAGTGACTTCTGTCAACTGCCAGATGACAGTGGACACCTTCTTTTGCTCGGGATAGTTTAAGTGACTTTGCCACTACACAGGCTATTAAAGTGCTACCAACAAAACACTTTCCATGTTCAGATGGCAGAATATTGTAGTGTAGACTAGGGTTATATATCTCAGATACCAATGTAGTCTTCATTGCCAGACTTTTGGCGTTTCAGTCTTTATAGAATTTCCAGTGAGGTAGGAAAATATTAGTACCATATTTACTCAATTTTAAGACAATATTATTCCCCATTTAACACTGGGGGTGGGGGAGCCTGTTGTCTTAGAATCAAGTAGGGGGATGGAGGGGGGCATGTGGCTGCTGTGACTCAAGCTCCAGCCCTACCTGGGGTAAGGGATATAGCTGCATCTGCTTCCTGCCCCTACTTCACCCCCTCTGTCTTTGCCCTCCTTCATCTCTCTTCTGAAGTCTCTTCCCCCACCTCCCCTCCCAACTCCACACCAGCAGGCTCCATCCACACTGCATCTGGGGGCACTGAGCATGGCTCCAGACCAGCCCTGTAGCAGCAGCGTGCAGCCTGCACAGCTACTCTGGAGGCTCAGCTAGGGCCCTGCTTCATGCCCCAGGCTAGAACAGGGACGGAGCCTATGAGCATGGAGTAAGGGTAAGAGAAGGAGAAGTGGGAAACATAGCCTTGTGGGGAAGGGAAGAAAGGGGGCAGAGCCTGGGGGGCGGGGAGCAAGGAGAGCAGAGGATGGGGGTAGTAGAAGGGAGGGAGAGGAAGAACAGATCGGGGTGGGGGAAGAGGAAGCACAGAGCAGAGGATGGGGGGAGGGACAGAAAGAGGAGCAGAAAGGCAAGGGGGATGCCTGCCTCTTCCTGCCTCACCCCCTGCAGTGGTGGGGGGTGGGGTGGATAAAGTAAAGTTGACCTTTAAATAATAAGATTCTATACATGGAAAAGTATAATACATTAAAATATTTTTCCATGTGTAGAATCTAATTATTGAGGGGGGTCATCTTAAATTTGGGTCATCTTAGATTAAAGTAAATAAAATATTCGCATTGTACAAATGAGGGGACTGCACCATAAATTCTACTTAGCTATTTATTCGAACATATATACATTTGTGGGAGACCAGTGAACTGAACTTGGGCCTATCAGTCCCAAAACACTGGGCTATCTGCCTCCTCATAGAAAATGGTGTTTATTGCAGGAAAGAAGGGACAGGAATTTTCAATAGCATGTTCAAATCTGGAGATGATTGATACTCATACAAGACACACACCCAAGAGATAAACAGCTTCATGATTTTGGAGGATCACAATGCTGGCTTGCTAAAAAAGAGCTCATCTAAGAGAGTGGGGAAAAAATCTATCAATTTATTAGCTTGTAATAAGCTAATGTTAAAGGTTCATGTGATATTTGAAAAAAAGATAGAAGAACACACAATGTGAGCCTGAAAAATTCTGACTAGTTTAACCTCAGTGAAGTAGAAAAATGTTAAAAGTTGGTCCTATTAATGTGCAATTCTTCTGTGTCACCATGGGCATGGAATGGAAAGGGCACTGTAAGAACAGTATTCACAGATTCTCCCTTTAATACCTAGCAATGGACTAAACTGCAATTATAACCAAAAATCTGTATTAGAAGTTCTGCTTTCAACACATTTTAGCTATGGACTTGCAGCCTGAAAGTAATGAATTTTCAGCAGGAAGCAAAGTGGGGTATTACCAGTTGGAACTATTACATACTAGTTACACTTGTTGGCTCTGATTATAGCTGCAGAAGTAAGAAAATGTGTAGTTAAAATTGTGTAGTTAAAATGTGTTGGGAGTCTCATAATCCCTGTTTTCATACTTGAACATTTCTGAAATGTTTTCCTCTGATGTTAAAAATATGCATTTCCAGAAAGGCTGGTAGAAATATTTTTTTGTCAGAATTGTTTTTGATGAAAAAATTGCCTTGTTTTGTAAACAAAGCAATTTCCACTTACCATATTTCATGGTGTATAAGTCAAGGTTTGGAGCCAAAATATTTACCTTTAAATTCCGACCTTGACTTATACACCTTGTAGCAGGAGACTAATGTGCCTGCTACTTGTACAGCTGGAATAAATACTCAGGTGCTGGTTGCTAGGATAACCAGAGGGAGCTAGTGACCCATACCTGGCTGGTTATCTGATCGGAAGGGGCAGGGCCTGGCTCCTATATAAACTCCAGGGCTGGGACCAGGCTGGCAGTTCCCTGCTGGCCATCAAGGGGGGAAGAAGTGCTGCCGGAATGAGTATAGAGAAGAGGCCTGAATACACGAGCGGGCTGAGATGGTGGGAGATAGAGCACCCCTGGTGTGGTGGGAAGAATGTTGGAGCCAGAGGGCTGAGATTTATGTTAAGCCTAGGGGCTTATGCTTTGTGTTTGCTGTTTGAAACCGGAGGTTTGGGTGAGGCTATTAGGGGTCGGAGGAGGCCTCATAGGGGAGTCATGGGAGTGTGGGGACCCTGGCCCAAGAGAAGGGGGCAGCAATGTGAGAGGCCCCAGAGAGTTGGCAGCGACCAATGTAAGCCAGAAAGGGCAGTATTGGAAGTGTGCCGACCCTGAGCGCCAGGAAGGGCGTAGCCTTGGGAGTGCTGACCCCTAGTGCCCAGTAAGGTAAAACAAGACAGGGTCTTGTGGGGCCCGAGCGCCCAGTGAAGCGCAGCTGATAGATCAGAGACCGAAGATTGTCCATTCCATCTGCAAGGCTTGGGGCATCATACAGGGATGGTTGGAGCCATGCATAGCCCATAAGGCTGGGGCGTACCGGAACACCCATTCCAGAAATGGGACCAGTGTAGAATAGGAGTACCGTGTCCAAGAGAACGAAAAGGCAGCCTCCCTGTAACATATATATAACAGCAAAGACGTGGCAGGAGAGAATAGAGGGTGTCCTGTAGGCAGCTTGGCACGGTAAAGGAGGCATCAGGGTAGTCTCCTGCACAGCACAGCAACCCAAGGATGCCCTCCTGTTACACACCTTATAAATACTTTTGACCCCCAGCCCAGACCTGACCTGACCCAACCTTCTTCACCTACCAACAGTACCCATTACACTAGAGGCCATGGGGCCCAGGGCCAGCCAGAGCTTGGCCTGTGGGCCTTGCCATCACCATGGAGATGCTGCTCAGCCAGATGCAGAGCCTGTTCCTGTTCCCTGTGAGTGGTGCTGCCTGGGCAAAACCAGCCAAGCGCTGAGCCTGACCCTGTCCCCTCTGAACAGTGTTTCGTTCAGTGCTTGGTAGGTACAGCCCTATGTCCTGCGAGCAGCACCAGGTTCAGTGTTCTGCTAGTGCAGCCCAGGCAGCTCTGTTTGCAGGAGATGGGGTTGCACCAGCCAAGCACTGAGCCTAACCCTATCCCCTTCAAGCAGCACTTCCTGAGCCACACAAGCCGAGTGCCAAGCCTGGCACCATTCACTGCAAGTGTCACTCCAGCACATGTTCAGCCCCTGGGTGCCCAGCCCACAGTGAGAGCATACAAGGGCCAGTATAAGTCAACCCCATATTTCTAATCCAAAAAGATAGATCAACTTATAAAGTTCCTGGGTTTTTGGATCAGAAAAATGGGGTCGACTTATACACCGTGTCAACCCATGCACCATGAAAAATGGTAAATGTTCATTCAAAACCTGAAATATTTTGATTTCCTCATGGGAGGTGTATTTGTGTTGCCTTGCATGATCATTCACTTCTGGATTGAGGTTTTTGGTCTGACTACAACTCCCATCTTCTACAGTGCTAGATAAATCTGGATTTGGTACTACAAAAGAGAGGCATTATTCAAAATTCAAATTCAAAGACCTACAACAATGATAAACTAACCATCGGGAGTGGCTCAGGAATCAAAACAAGCCATATCACTGTGAGTCTCTAATCATAATCCTCCCGTTAGTAGATTTCCATCTCTATGAGAGGTAGAGAACACAGCCAGATATAACAGAAATTTAGTGATTACAGACAGAAAAAAAAAAAATAGGAGTTATACAATGGAAACCTGGAGATGCATGATTGCAGATATTAACATAACAGAGGAGAGAGAGACATTTCTTTTTGCTCCACTGCTGAAAGTTGCTGAATGTGGAGCTGACTTCCTCATGCTATCCAACAATAAAAGATTTCCATCAGAAAGTGAGGGACTAAAATGTTGCTTAGCACTGAGGGATAGAAAAGAGACAGGAGGTAGAGCACCTCTGCTCTGCATTCTGTTGTCAATAAAATTGAGAGGCTCCATGCAGTGTTGTGCTTTGAGGCTGTGAAGATTTGTTCTATTGCTGAGTCTAGAGGGAGTGATCAATACATGTTACTATCTTAGCTTCTAGAAACAATTTCAGTTTGCATGAAATAATTTAACTGTCAAATAACTTTAAAACCATAGTTTAAGATGCAAGGACAAGGGTTAGAGTTAAAGCTCTACTTTCAACCTTAATTTTGCATGTCCTGGCTTTCTGACTACATGGTTTTCTAACATCTACCTGAATTTTTTTGTGCATGGAATAGAAAATGCAGTATCATAACTCTAAGTGCAGAAAAGTTATGAGCCATAAAAACCATCTAATTAATTTAAAATCTATGTACAAATTAATTTTAATCAGAGGTTTTTAGATGAGATTGGCTCAAGAATAGAATAGAATAGAATAGAATGTGTGTGTGTATTACACCCACACGTTATATTCTTAAGCTAGCCTCACCTAAAACCACTTGATTATATATATGGGTGTGTGTGTGTATGTGAATGTGTGAATATATGTGTGTGTGTGCATACATAGGTAAATATATACAATGTACACGTGTGTATGTGTACATATATATAGAAATATTCTAATATTATAAAAGCCTTAGTCTGTCTGTCTGTCCAAAATGCTTTATTCACACTCTGGTTGTCTTGGTAGCCAGGCAGAGTGCTCCAAGAGTGTTCCAGACAGGAGGTGGTGGTGGTGTGGTGGAACACCACCATTACGGTGGGGACAGTGGGGGTGGAGGGGGGTGGGGAGAGGCCAGCTCCCCCCTGGCCCTGCTCCCTGGAGGTGGAGGAGGCAGTGACAATGCAGATGGAGCGGGGGAGTGCACCGTCATGGCAGTGGTGTCCCTGCCATCCCCCAGCAGGGCCAGAATGGGGGGGGAGGGGGGAGGTCAGTGATGCTGGCCTCGCCCCCCCACTCTGGCACTTGGGGCTGAATGTGGGGGGTGGGGGAGGGTGCATGGGGCCAGAAGCAGATCCAGCCTCACCGCCATATCCAACACCACCACACAGTGCCTCAATATATATGTATGTGTATTAAAATAATTAAAAAATATAAATTAAAAATAAATAAACCTAACATATCAGTTTCATTTTTATCTTCCTACCAGAAGGTCATTGAAAAAATAATGCATTGTTTCTTTAGCTTTCTTACTAGGGCCGCCTATGTGTTGCCTATCAGGTTCTGTGCTAACTGAATTCCCAGATGTCTAGCATGTGAAAAATGTTACAACCCCATATGTTCCCTAATGTCCTTCTGGCCCCCTGGCTTGGCTTCAGTGAAGGGATCAGAAAGGAAGAAGAAAGGAGAGGCCCCAGACTACTGGCTACCACTGCTTTTTCAGCACGCCTTTGGAACCAATATCCTTGCTGGTCCCAGTTGGAGGTGTGAGTGAAGGCCAAGGTCAGCACCTACTGGTCCTGGATGGATAGTATATGTAAAGCAGATAGTATGTGTAAAACACCAACCCAGAGGTAGGCAATTATTTCAGGAAGAGGGCCAGTTACCGAGTTTTGGCAAGCTGTCAAGGGCCATATGGGTAGCCCCACCCCTAGACAGGTGCCCCGCCCCCTGGTTGCCATCTTGGGATCAGAAGTCCCACCCGCTTAACCTCTGACCTTTGTCACCAGAAGTCTACCCTCTTGCCCCTGGAAGTACTCCTTTTGGGGAAGAGGGTTTGCCATCTTAGGGGAAAGAAAAAATGAATTATATACTAAAAATCAAACAACCCATAATAATATATTTTAATTTCATTTTAAAAATATATTTTTGTCCTGATTTGTGTGTTTGTGCTGTATATGTAGAAGTGATTGTATAATAGCCTAAACTGCAGTCTTACTCATATATTGTGTGCAGTGTGCAAGAGAGTTGGGGGGCTATGGGTGGGCATGGGATTTGTAAAGAGCTGTGGGTGGGTGGGTATGGGGGTTTGTGAGCGTGTGTGTGTGTGGGTATGGTATTGTGGGTCTGGGAGTCACGGGTTGCAGAGTGGCCAGCAGATGGGCAGGAAAGTGGGGAAAGCAGTGGTGGGGATGGAGTGTGGGGTGTGAAAGTACGGGGTGGGCAAGCGGGAGTGTGAGAGCATGGGGCATGCACTAATGTCCCAGAGCCAGTGCCAGCGAGGCTCAGGACAGGGTGGTAGGAGCATGGGGTGCAGGCTGGCAGGGGTATATGGCAGGGGTTCCCAACCTTTTTATACTGCAGACCTGCAAACTATGTAATTTACAGATTTAAATTTACTTTACATGTTTAAATTTAATTTTTACAGGGTGGGGGGTGGGGTTGTGAGGATCAGATCAGGTTGGGGCACTGGAGGACCCTGCAGGAGTCTGTACCCTTCAATATCTTCATCAGTGTCTTGGGTGTGAAGTGTATTCTGTCCAAGCTTGCAAATGATGGGCAGAAAAGTGGGCAGTACACAATAGGATGCAGTACAACAAGGGCCAGTGCAGAGTGCTGCACCTAGGGTGCAAAAATATCCAGCACAACTACTGGCTGGAAAGTGACCATTTCAGCAGCACAGAAGCAGAAAGGGATCTCAGAGTTGTAGTGGACTCCAAGATGAACATGAGTTGTCAGTGTGACAAAATCATCAACAAAGCGAACCACACTTTATCATGCATCAACAGATGCATGACAAATCTAAGGAGGTGATACTTCCCCTCTATGTGATCAGACCACAGTTGGAGTACTGTGTCCAGTTTTGGGTGCCGTACTTCAAGAAGGATGTTGATAGACTCGAGAGGATCCAGAGGACGGCCACTCGTATGGTTAGGGGCTTACAGAACAAGCACTATGAGGAGAGACTGAGGGACCTGGAACTTTTCAGCCTCCACAAGAGAAGGCTGAGAAGTGATCTTGTGGCTGCCTACAAATTAATTAGGAGGACACTGCAAGGGATCGGAGCTGTGACCCCAAACTACATGCAGCCAAGATCTAGAGGGTAAACCTGGTCTTTCCCCTTGTCTCTTTTGATGGTCTTTTGTTCTGGCCAAGTTGTGTGGTTGGGCAGGCTGTAGCCATTAATCAATGTGGCTCCTATTGGAGTTTTTCCTGCAGTTTCATTTTAGCAGGCCATATAATCCAGCCCAGAAGTTTTTGGGTGCATGCATGCTGCCTGGAGCTGTAGACACTCCCCGCACACACATACAACCTCTCTGTGGGAGCAGAGATTGGCATGCTCCCATTCCTTCAAGAGCAGTGAGAGGCCCTTTGCACCACTGAAGGACCCACGCTCTCTAGCAGCTTCCCCTGGCACAACACAACCTATAGACTATGCCTCGTAGTTAGTGGTTTAAATTGCATTTAGTGTTCTTCTGTTTTCTGTAATAAATCTTTTGTGTTTACACTGCTTGTGAGAAGAGGGTTTTTGCTTATGTGGGACACCCTAGTAATTCATTTAGTATTTCCCAGGTAGTCTGGGTGGGGTCTCAAGCCAAGGAAAAATATATTTAGTACCCCAAAATTGAACCCAGTACTTGGCAGAAGGGTTAGAATTATGGGTTCAAAGAATAACTGTTCTAAATTTGGAAAGGCTATGCTATTTTCATATAAAACACAGAGGCTGAATCAGTACTTTTAAATCAAAGTAGACTAGATGTTAATTGTGATCATGGCTGGCACACCATAGTATTCATGATAGCTACTGGGAAGAAACATCATAACTAAACAATACTGTGCATTAGAGGTTTCATGATCCAAATAGCCACAGTAAATGGCCAAAAATCCAGACATTACAAAAGGATGAATTACATAAATACCAAATTCAGACAGGACTGTGTAGCATTGCAAATGATCCTTCTTCAAAGGTTAAAACAATTAGATGTCTGTTTTCACAAGATTAAAACCAGTGAGGTATAAAATTGCAGGTGTGAAGTCAAGTGCAAACACACTGCATTATTTTCTTCATTCAGAAAAAAAAAAGCAAATTTAGCCAGATATGCATTACCATGTCCCTTTTCAATCACAGTGCTGACAAGTGGAATGAGGAAAGCCATAATCACATTTTACTCTGTGAATTGGAGGTTCCCCCTACTACTCAAAGGAGCTGTCATTGGCCTAAGGAGAATTTCATCTTAACATAGCCATATTATATATTACTTGTACTGAAGACAGCAGTTGCATTTAGTGAGTGTGCTAGATTAGACCAGTTCTGCTTTAAGTCCAATTCCATCATATGAAGATTCTGAATTTCTTGCTTTATGAAATGTCACCACCGCCAGGCCCCAAAAACTGGAGAAGGATCATAATGATCTCAATGCTGGACCTAGATGGTGAAGTCAAAAGTTGGACCACTGTTGCCAGGTCACTGAAGAGGGAAACATATGCTTGTGAGGTGTACTGTATAAAATCTAAGGACTTTGGTGAGTTCTTTTTATAAGCTTACAGTATTTTTTTTAAACTGGGAACTCCTTAAAATGGCAATTCATGAGGATGTAAAATGTGTTTTGGGCCCCAACTCACATCGGCCAATTGACCGTGTTTAGGATTGGTTTAACAGGTTCAAAAAGAAAAAAAAACAACAAAAGAAGAAATCTTCCTTCTTCTAACTGAATCCAGAATCCCCCTGGAATGCCTAAAGAAATTGTTAAGTCAGGCCAGAACAATCTTGGGTCATCTGGGGTTTTCTCAGAAGGTAACAGTACAGATATGCTAAACTGCAATATCTCAAGGATGCAGAAGAAAATGGTACAAGTCATGCGAACTTCTCAAGTCTTTATAATTTGCCTACACTGATTCTGAATTCACTTTCAATTGAACAGAACATTAGTCTTTCACTGCTGTTTCAACATTCTGCAAAGCAGTCTGCCATTTGGGTGTATTGTCATCTCTCTTCACTATATCTGCATGAAATTTAAGTTCTGTTTAAGTTGTTTCCTTTCTCTAGGTCCCCTAAATTCAGTCCAGGCTATTTCCAGGCACTAGAATGCAAATGTAAACTGAAGAAAAAAAGTCAAGGACAGGGGAGGAGACCCAACAAATCAATCGCAGTATCATTTGCATTTTGGTACCAGGTCACATGCTGTCAACAAGATCACTGATTTACCTTTTGACTATAGGACACATTGACCTATGGCCTGATGGTCCCTTCTGGATGTGGGTATCTGAGGCATATGGCACCCAATAATTTTTATTGCAGAACCAGCCACACCAGCTTTCAGTGACTTTTACCCTCAAAAGCTTAATTGCTTTTACTGCCAGGCAACAGCACTTGGGGATCACTAATGCTGGACTCCACAGAAAGTCTCTCTATGCCTATCCTGCATCTGAAGCAAACACACCAGTCTCCAACCTTTGCTCTGCATTCCTTAGAAATTAAAAATATAATAATTAATGGTTTCCTTCCTCAGAGGGGAAAACAGAGGGACAACATGAGACCATCACCCAAATGAAAAAAAAACAACCTAGAGATGTTGCATTCAGCTGCTCAGGGAATTTTCCAAGGGCACGGGTTCATGACATCAAATGTGAATGAAGGCATTTCCTCTGTTTGTTTGTTCCATGGATCCTAGGCAGATAACTTAGGGAAACAAGCATATTTCATGATATTCCTTCAGTAATAAATATCATACCCATATATGTATGTGTGTCTCTGTGTGTGTGTGTGTGTGTGTGTGTGAGTGTAAGTAGGTATCTCTGTGTGTGTATGTATGTATGTATTTATTGTATTTAAACTTAGTCTATCAAACCTCCAATGTGCCTATAAACACATATGTAAAACAAAGAAATCTGTTACAGTTATACTAAACATTACTGTGCATGTACACACACACACACACACACACACACACAGATACATATCATACAATACACTCAGTCCATTTAACAGCATGTGGTCACTTCCTCAACTGCATAAATGGAGCTACATCACAAAATTAAACAGAAATAGCACCAAACAATTTAAAACTGAAGGTCAGAAGTAGTATACTATTCAGTGGAACCTGTTAGGCGAAGGCAGAATATCATTACATGAGTTGGAACTGGATGGACATTAGCTTATTGCTGACTGGTCTCCTTTAAAAATATGTGTAATAATTTTGTGGCTGCTTCTCATCAGTGGACTGACACTCCCAACATCAGGAGTGCGCCAGAGACTTGAATTACTCTGTTGTGTTCCTGTGACTAGAAGCAGTGACACTTTCAGTTTAGGGAATAATGAGAACCAGCTACAAAGTTACTACACATATTTTGTGTAATACAAAATTACAAAATATAAGTGATAACTTTGTGGCTTATTCCCTGTTTTATTGCACCATAACTTGCCTGAATGCGTGGCTGGGTTACTGCTTAGGATGTGATTAACTGGTTAATCATGCCTTAAGTGTAACATCTGCCAGAGGCCTCTTACCAACACTTCCTGATGGAGGCTTCCAAGTATTCAAGATCCTAAGTATTTTTTATTCACTTTTATGTAACATTATCCTGTGAATTTATTAAAATCTTGGTGGAATCATATTATTGGTAAAATGAATACTTGATCTCTGCCAAAGATCTCCCTCAATGTTTTTGAATTATTTTGGTTTTAGAGCCAAACACTTCTGTCTCCAGAACCTTGCGAGATGTTAGATATACAGACAGAATATTCTTCCTGAGGCTTGTATAATTTAAAATAAAGTGTAGTGAAAGAAAAATTATCTTTTTTTCCCTGTGCATCACATTTAACAGCAGTTCTTCACATTCCCAAGTAGGGTTTTAGGTTTACTTGAGAATTGGGACTGGGATTTTCAATGGCACTTAGGGGAGTTAGGAGCCTAAATACAACTTGGGCTTTTGGTCTCCTCATGGGTGCATTTACACATGTACTTTAATATGCAGTTGACTATTTTACTGTGCATTAGAGCATCACATAAAAACCCATTACATTATGCTAATGTGCAGTAATTTAGTACCTCAGTACCTAAATTTAATATGCATTAGAAAAGGATCATTAATGCACATGTAGATGCACCCTTCTAAAACTAATAAAAGCACCAAGGATGAAGCGGGATGAAAAGAAACATGCCAAGAGACACATTATGCTGTAGCAAAACCCCCAGGTTTTTTTTAAATTTAAAAATACATTCCCTCCTCTTCCCCAAGCATTTCTGACTTTCTCTCTGCCCTCTCTATCCCGTATAAGCAATTACAAGTAATACTAGGTTAGATAAGTTCTTATGCTCCCTCATAGTAACAAGCCCCTTTTATATTGTAAATAGTGTTCTATTATGTTTGCCTTGATTTTTACTATTTTATATTATATTATGTTCCTATTATGTTTGTATTGATTTTTACTGTTTTATATTGAATTTATATGAATTAGGCCTATGTCTGTAATGTCAAGTAATGTCAAGTTTCCATTTTGTATGTCAAGCTTCCGTCTTGTGTCCTCTGCCCAGGTGTAACCTATGTTGTAATTGTAACTCATGTCTAACCAGTCTCATGTAAATTGGTTCCTGAATGAATGAGGGTGCGTGTGTGTGTGGGAACCAATAATTTTGTGGTCTATGTAGTGCATTGCCTGTTTAATAAAACTGGTAATTTGGAACCCCGAGTTGGGTTTTGTCTTACTGACCTCCCAGACCTTCTCCAATCTGTGCTTTTTGCTGCCCCTCTGATCTTCCTCCTCTCTCTCTCTCTCCCTCTCTCTCCCTCCCTGCCATCTTGGCTCCCTCTCTGTGCCTCCCAACTCTCTGCTCACCACCCCCCGGATCCTTCCCCAGCCTCTGGCTCAGTCCGGGCTTTCTCTGCCACCTCTTTCTCTCCACCACCTCTAACCTCCTGCCTTTCTGTCCCAGCTTTCGATGCCACTTCCCTTTTTCCCTGCCATCTCTGCCCCATCCCGCCTTCCAGGGTTTCTGGTGTCTCCTGGCTCTGCCACCTTTCTCCCAGCTTATCATGGAAACCCCTGACATCTCCCAACTTTCCTGGCCCCAGCTTTCTCTCACCTGTCTCTGCTGTCTCTTGGTCCTCCCGGCCTAGGCTTCTCATCTCCCTCTGATTCCCAGCTGTCTCCCTCCATTCCTGGCTTCCCTGTCTCTACCCTGCCACTTCCGCTTTTTCTCCCCAGCTGGCTCTCCCAGCCCCAGCTGCCCTTTACTGTCTTCCAGCTCCTCCACTGTCTCCCAGTTTATCTCTGCTCTGCCGCTTCCCCGCAGCCCCTTTCCAGGACCCACAGCCTTTCCCTGTAGCCAAGGCTTTTTCTGTCCTTCCAGCACCTGGAGCCTCTTCCCCCACAGCCCCTCACCAGTTCCTGGCTGCCCGCAGATCCTCCGCAACACCTTGATCCAGCTCCCAGAACACCAAGCCTCTCGTTATCCCCCCAACCCTATTCCTGGCTGCCTGATCTGCTTTCAGTTCTTGTAGACTCCCTTGATTTTCCCCACAGCCCCTCACCAGCTCCCAGCTGCCCACAGCTCCCCCACAGCACCCCAGTCTGGCTCCCAGCACCCAGAGCCTCTCCTTATTCCCCCGACCCAGTTCCTGGCTTCCCAGCCTGGTTCTGGCACCCACAGCCTCTCCCGGCACTCAGAGTTTGTTCCTAGCTTCCCTCACAGCCACTGTCCAGCACTTGCAGCCACCCTTGGCTTGCCCACAGTCCCTCTCTGGTTCCCTGGCTCCTCCCAGTCCCAGTTTCCCTCTCCTCACATACCTTTCAGATCCCCTGCAACTCCAGCTCTGGTTCCAGTCTTTGTGCTAGCTTCTTCCTGGCATTGCTCTTTCACTCTGCCAGCTTTCCACTTTTTCCTTTAATCAATTAGCACCAATTAACCTTACATTACCCCAAGCCCCAGTGACCTCAAGTAACCCCAGGGACCACATTAATGTTAAATAACTCTATTATCAAGTGACCCCAAGTAACCCCGGGGGCCACCTGACCTTAAGTAACCCCAAGCCACAGTGACCTTGAGTAACCCCCAGGGCTACTTGACCTCTAGTGACCCCAAGCACCGAGTTACTCCAACGCCTCCAAGTGTTAACACACAGCCACAAAATTGTGTGTTTGTGTATGTGTGTGTGAACTCATAGTGGTGCTTGTGTAGTTTGTGTGTGTGTATATAATTGTGTATCACGCCCTCCTGTCTAACAGTGCAATATTGGGATCCTGAGTGTTGATCTGACATGTGCCAGGTCAACAATGCTACTGAAAATGGAGACACTGAAATAAAAACAAAGTCTCTGAATTGAGGTCAAACACAAATCTACAGTACCTGACAGTTACCAAAAAGATTATATAACCTGACTCCTACTCTGAGTGCAAAGCTTGGCTGACAGAATTCAGCTACAACTCTGCCAAAAGCACTGTGGTACATATATTGCTAATTAGTGAATATCTTGAAGTGAGCAGTCTCAAAAACAAGAGGGTGACTTGCTATATGCTCTACAATAAAGAGCAGGCAAAAGTTAGAGCAGGGTGGCACCTTAGAAACTAACTTGTTCAGAGAGGCATGAGCTTTTGAAGGCAACAATCTACTTCCTCAAATGGTATGAAAAGCATCAATATACTGAGACATAGCAGTCAAAAAAGGAACTTTTCATCATCCCTCTTTCATCCTTTTCTTAAGGACAATGAAGGATTATACCTCTTTCTCAGTTTAGATAGACTCAGTTTAAATACGATTTTTAAGCCAGATTAATATTTAGTGGTCTATCAAGCATTTAAATGTCCATGTGCATTATGGATTTAATTGTGTGATGATTTCATTAATGGTAATGGCATTATCATTATAAATTTTAAGCTGTAAATGGGAAATGTACCAAAATATCAGGGGTTATCCTACATTAGAATTAAAAAGGGGAAGGAAAAGTGTGGTCTTACACAGTTATTTATTTTCTGTCTGTGGCTAGACTTGTGATTATATTTTCTTTTCCCTCTTCAAGTGCACAAGAATAGATTTTCCTTGCATGTATCCACTCCCAGTACTGAACTGAGTAAAAGAGTCTTAAAGCTACATGATGAATATAACCTTAAAGTTATTCAAGACAGTCAGACAATCAGGGCCACAATCATGGAACAAGGTTTTGACAGGGCTGATTAAATGTCTTCGAACTTGATGAGCAATTAGCAAATGTTTTAGACATTCTTCTTTCCATGACAAGCAAGGTTTGTTTTTTTTTAAGGTTTTTTTTCATGTCCATGACTTCTGACAAAGCATTTTAGGAGCAATATGCCTCTGGGATGTGTGTTTAATGGATAAATGGAATTCCAAATGATTATTAATGAGATATGAAATGTTCAAGAAGCCCAGGGAGAACTGTAGGCATAGGAAAAAACAAACAAACAAACCAACAGACATAGGCAGTGCTGCTTTTTTAAGCAACATTTGTTTGGTAATATCTTTTATTAGACTAACTGTAGAGTTGGGAGAGATATTAAACAAGTTTTTGGGTACAAAATGCTATTCCTCAGCTCTGGAAGATATAAAGCAAAGAAAGGGCATTTTGTACAAAAAGCTTGTCTAACTTTTCTCTTAAATACAGAGTTAGTCTAATAAAAGATATTGCCAAACAAATGTTCCTTCTTGCCTTTTTCCTGGATGATCACAGCTACTATTCTGCCAACCCTAGCTCTATTTCTTCTTTAAGGCAGGAAAGAAGGGAAAGTCAATCTAATAGGATGAATAAACCAAAAGCTAAAGCATCATGAAGAACTGATAGTGTACACTTAGTGCAGCCAGACTTCTCTGTGGCCCCATCTACATGAGACTCTGACTGCGCAATTGTTACTGCGCAGTTATTTAGTACATGTATAAATAAGTACTAAATGACTGTGCAGTAACCAGAGTTACTGCTCAGTCATGCCGAGGAACGTCTTTTTTCAGGATGCTGAGATGCTGGATGTGTAGTAACTTGTGACTACTGCGCAGCAGCATTGTATCATGCTTTCTCCCATGCAACACTAGTGCACAGTAGTCATTGGCTACCACACACTCAGCATCTATATAGACACAGCCTGTGGGTTTTATTTTCTCAAACCCATGCAAGCAATTTGATCAAAATATACTGAAAAGCACACGGAAGTTGTAATCCAGCAAAGCCTGTAAGAAAGTGCTGAACATGAAGCATATTTGCTTTTGGTGGGAAAAGTCTCACACTTAAATTAATGATTAATGGCTTTCATAGAACAGAGTTTGAAAATTCAAACCCAGGGTCAGTGCTATCTCACATTCTTGGCTATCAAGCAATGTACACTCGAGAAGATAATACATCTTATCTATATAGATTCACCAAATCTGTCTGGGAGTCCCCAAAATTATGTAAATGAGGGATAGAAGAAAACAAGGCCCAGGGTGGTATGGTCGAGAAAAACTTGTCCTCTGGGAAGGTTATATAAAAGAGTGTACCCACTGGTTGTGAGGACTGGTGAGGGAATCTAGATCTAGATTGTAATATAACCACCCAGAGGAAGGGCAGTATGGAGTCGTATCATTCTGAGAACTGGAAGAGAAATGGGATACTCAGAGTAATTTCTCACCTACAAGGTCCTTTGCACCAGCTGGAAAGTAACTTGCTACTGACCTATGGCACTGCACCGGCTCCCTTTAGAAGTTATAAAGCCAGTGCTCTGCACATTCTCTGCTCCTGATTGAGCACACCTTGTGCACTGGAGTGGGAGGGGGAAAAGCAATCTCCCAAACCCTGCTTTCCTGTAAATCAAAATAGAGGTAGTCTGTGAAGGTGAATAAGAATGCACCCCTTTTCTTAACTGTTCAGCGTAGTAAAGGAAGAATATAATGAAGATCTTACTTGAGTCTGATTTTGGTATCCTCAATCTTACTAGTATTCCTTAACAATTCTTTTCAATGGGAATGTTCTCTGTACTGCAGAATTTAAATCATGGTGAGAGCTGGGAAAAATCAGCTGGGCAGAGCTGTGTGCAGATTTTCATAAAATACTTGGGTGTACATTTTCCAACAAGCTCCACATGTTACGTTCTTTAGCAATATCTCACTACATATATCTAGTAATGATGGTTTTTATTCATGCAAGCATGTTTTGAATTGAAATATTTCCATTAAAAAACAATCAATTAAAAAAATCCCAGGAATTGATGACTGGGAAATTCCATTTAATATAAATATATGGTATTTTATTTCCTTATCTTGAGCCAAATCAGGGTCACCTTATGCAGGTGTCTTGTAGAATTCCTGCTCTGTACAAAAGACTCACCCATGAGTTATTTAATAATATTTGAGTTCCACAGAAATGTTGAGGGCGGCTTTTACCAAGTCTTATTATGTTATCATAAACCACAAACTGGTGATTCTTGAAGACGCATCTTTTGGAGTCACATGATTAAAGACTTCAGCTTTCACTTTTTAAACTCAGTTGCAAAGGAAGCTAGAAAAAGGCCCCAAATTATATCTCAAATGCTCAAAAATAAATAAATAACATGTATACAGATTTAAACTGGGAGGTGGAGGCACTATATCTTTACACACTAAAAAATACCCCTACTCAGTCCAGAAGATTTGTCTTGACCTTACCTATAGAGAGATAAGTTTCAACTTGCATGAAAAACCAAGTAACGTTTGGACTTTGTGTATCTTTTCCAGCTTTTCTCTCAGATTCATTTTGTTATTTGACAGATTTGCTTTATTCTAATCCATTTTATTAGATGTTTGTCCATTAAAATTAATTCCTTTTCAGAATTTCAGCCATCAAAAACTGTCAGGATACCATTTGATCCTTAAGGTGGCCTTATTTTTCTGCCCTTTCTTCAGTGTGAAACATAGTTTGACAGCTTCTACCACTTGCACACAACCATACTAAAAAGAAAATGGCATGTTTTAAAGGCAAATATTTCATTTTTCTGAAAATAACCTTGATTGTAAAATTCTATTTTCACTATTAGTTAATAAGCAAACAATCAAAGAATTTAGTAAGTCAAGCTAAAACTGTATTTGTGGTTACCTCAACACTGAATGGAGCATGAACTAACATAGATGTAATTTCATTTCACATTGAAGAAAGGACAATATTCTTCCCATTATTTTTAGAAGTCATACTTCCTTTTGAAAGATAGGTTGTTACAAGGAATTGCTTATAGAAAAAAAGTCTTTCTTTCCCACCACAGGCTCCAAGGCATCTACATGTAGCCAAACCGCTGAGAGTTCTCTACGGAGGACAAGGGGAGAGCAGGAAAGCAGAACTAGCTGTGTGTACACCTTTGTCTGAAGACCCCCCTAGGTAGAATGGCCCTCAACCTGTGGTATGAGGGGAACAGTTAGCTGTGGCCTGAGGAGCAGCTGTGTTAAAATAAAAAAAATTACATTTGATTTTCAATTGAAAATGTACCCTGAATCAAGCTCTGCTTCCTGTACGAGGAGTTAGAGGACAGTTTCCTTCTAATTCCTTCTTTCCCTGTAACATGATTGACTGCTGCCTCTCGAGACTGGTGGGGCACTATGGCAGTGAGCAGCGAGCGGGGACCTTCCACAGCTGCTGGCGTCAGTGTTAGCAGTGGCAAGCAGTGAGCAGAGACTGCACACAGATGCCACCAGCGGTGTTGGTGGCAGTGAGCAAAGACCACCCACAGGCACTGCCAGCTGCATTGGCAGTGAGGCAGGTGGGGGGAGGCATGTGAGCAGTGACCGCCCACAGAAGCTGGTGGCGGCTTCGGTGGCAACCAATCTTGGGGGGTTGGGGGCACATGCCCCACCCCCAGTGTTCCTCCTATTTCTTGTAGTTCTAGGAATAGCTCTGAGGTAAGAGGAGCATTTTGAGTAAAGTCCCTGGAGAAGAGAGGATAGAATAATTCTGGCCCTTTCCAGATTTGTGTGCCCTAGGATCAAAGTAGTTTAGAGTACCCTGGAAGTGGCTCTAACTTGTGAAGTGTCAGCAGTCCCTAAGTAGGTTCCAGCCATTTTCCCTTTTTATCCTACCTAGATACGGACTTCCTTCTAGATTTTCAGAGACAGGGAATTGCTATGCTTGTTCTACCCTGGGAGGATAGCCACCTCTCCACGATGGGAAAACCCCTATTAAGTTTTATATTCCATTTGAGACAGAAGGCAACCAAAAAGGTTTCAAATCTGTTTTAAATGCTGATTTCAGGCCTTAATTCTTGACATGAAGGTTTGGCTTTGAAGGTGAAATGCACAAATCAGACTTAAATCTTTCACTTTTAATGAAACAAAGTGTTTTGATTGATTTTTTTTGCTTGACTTTTTGTTCCATATCACATTTAAAAAATTGCCCCCCCCCCATTCCCAAAGTCAGGTTTCAATTTCTTCTACAGAAGTTTTCCAGGACTCAGGAAAAGGAGCATTCCTTACATCAGCATTTCAGAACATAGGTAGGTGCCAAAAGCAAATGTAAACACATAAAGATAAGTAGCTAAATTTCTGAGAAGAATTTTATACTCAAACTTGATTCTCAAACATTTAATTTAGAACGTAGCTACTGATTTTTTAAATAGACTCTGAAGTCACGACCAACCATCTTAAGCCATGTGAGATGCCCTTGCCCATCTGTTTCATGCCTTGCAACCTGAACCACAGCTTTCCATTCCATACCACGCTTTCCATTCCTTGAGCAAAGCCCTAAGATATGTTTGAGGCTCCCATACAGAGCCCTTCTACAAGTCAGTCTACTGACTACTTGTTTTTCTTTCAGACCTTATCTCAGCTTACAACGATAGAAGGAAAATAGGATTCAGAAGACTGGATGTGAACTGTGGGTTTGCCACTGTGTTCAAGACCTGAATTCCTGCATTAGTTACAAACACACTACAGATACAAGACATCCAGGAGACAAATAAGTTAGCCAATCTCAAATCTAGAAATTCAGCAGAGTTTCCAGACTGTGGCCACATGGCAACCTTAAGATAGACCCTGCCTATCAGTGTAACTATATCCTTAATTTCAAACTTAAAATGCAGACTAGGTTTGAGGAAATGTGTATTACAGTTTGCAACTAGAAGCCTCTCAAGGGAATCTGGACTTAACTTCAGGTATGTCTCTCTCAATACGTGACAATGTGGTAGAGAGATGGAGTGGGGAGAAAAAAACATGTAAAACTGGATAATGGACAAATGGTCAAATAAAAAGGAGCAGGGATTTAAAGCAGAACAGCTGTTGTATAGTAATTGTTCATGTGCCTGAAATTATTCTGTGGTAAGTGAAAGCTAAATTGTCCAGGTTTAGGTTTCACTTACCATGGGGTAATTGTGGGCATACAACCAATTACTGCACTACAGCTGTTCTGTTGTAAATCCCCACTTCCCATTAACTCACTTTATTTGATGTTTTCATCATTCCCTCAGTGCTTTAATGGAATTCCCCCCTCTGGAATTTTAAGTTACTGCACACCCCACACTTCAAGTGTGAAGCCAGTGGAGTTAGATCAGCAAAGTGTAGCCATTCATTTTCAGTAAAACAAGATAAAGTAGATCAAATCTGTATAAAGATAATGAAGTATTTATTTTCTGATTTTTTTAGTAGTAGTTTTAGATAATTAGAGGCCCTCCAGTTATGCATCATTGTTGTAATGTTTCAAAATAGTTCATTATTTTAAGCAAGAAATATCTCTACATTAAATATTCACCTTCTAACACAAACACATGGGAAGCAGCGGGAAATCAGGGGTATTTTTAGAGATCTACCTATCAGGAGGAAATAGACCTGGGGTGGGGGGGTTCTTTTACAAAAAACGAACTGGGGTTTAATATTTTAATGAGCTCCCAAACAGCTTAAATATTATTATTATTTGTCTTGGAATTTTATTAATTTTCCTGTATCACTGGGCCCAAATCATAAATTTAGTCTCACACAAAAACAGATGGCATCCCTATCATGGACTATATCAGTAATCAAGGTTTTATCAGAGCTGTATTAGGTTCTTTATGTTGTAAATGAGCTTCTTAATCCATTAGGCTGATTATGCAAAGCATAATCCAAGGACAGCCTTTCAAAATTCATGTTATAAGTGGAACGTAGCTCTCTGACTCTTAAATATTTCTACAAAATGATTGCCAGGGCCACACATTTCTGTGTATCTCTGATGGGAAATGGAAATGAAGTTGATAATGGTAGCAGAATGTCAGGAAATTACGTGCAGTTTTTTATTAACTGTGCTAAAATACATTACATACAGATGGGCCACGATGTTAGTTTAGTTATTTCTTAAATCTTGTAGAAGAATATGAGGTTGTTTTCTGTATGTGGGTGGACAGGAAAGGCACAAGGAGTGATTGTTTTAGAAAATCTAAACTTTCTAAGTAATCAAACTTTCTAAGTAATAGTTCTAACTTATCAGGTTTTGAATATAACTTCAAAATGTAAATAGTTGCAGTAATTGACCATATTTAATATAAAGCAATGGGGAAGGTGCCATTGATAACCATTTTCCCCTATAAAGTATACAGTATGTGGAATTATGAAATGAGTGGATCATCCAAAGAAAATGGCAAGGATAGTACTGATAATTAGGGGCAATGATACTGTTTATTTTTCAGCCATGAGACAGCTTCTCAGTAACAACTATAAATAACAAGCTTCCAGGAGAGGTTTCAAAAAGGGTTTAGAAAAATTAATTGTTCTTTGTTACACAAGGAGAAGATTTGAGCCTGGCAGTAAATAACTATTGTTGTTGAGCCACAGATTTGGAAGAAATCTCAAGAGTCATCTGGCCCAACTCTCTGCTCAAAGGCAGGATTGCTATTTTTAAATAATCCGTGACCAACACTTATTCAGTCTCCTTTTCAAAAACCTCCAATGAAAGAGATTCCACAACATCTCTAGGCAGTCTAGTCCACTGCCTCACTGTTCTAACAGTTTTTCCTGAGATCTCATGTAATCTACTTTGATGCAGACTGTACTTCCTATCCAGGTCTATGTGGCAAGGGAGAACAGTTTTTTTCCCCCCCGCTTCTTTGTGGCATTTTTTGAAATATTTGCAATCTGTCTTAATAGCCTTTTGTCCAAGCTAAATGCACCTAATTTTCTCAACTTTTCCTTATATTGTTTGCAATCCAACCTCATCCTTGCTGTCCATCTCTGGGGCCTCTCAAATTTCCTTATGACAATGGAGTGCTCCCACCCGGGTCATGAGGCACTACAGGGATTTGGGAGCAGGGCTAAAGGGTCTGGGGGCACAGGTGGTGTTCTCATTGATCCTCCCAGTCTCAGGCTATGGGCTGAGGAGGGATAGGAGGATCCACGCGGTCAACCAAAGACTGCAGCGCTGGTGTCATTGGGAAGGCTTTGGCTTTCATGACCACAGCCCGCTCTTTGGTGAGAGAGGCAATGAGCTGCTGGGAAGAGATGGCCTCCACCTCTCTCCCATAGGGAGGAGGCTCTTCTCAGCCAGACTGGCTGACCTGCTCCACCGGGCTTTAAACTAAGTCTGCTGGGGGTCGGGGGCACTACCGCCACTGCTGGCCCGCTGAGCAATCCTCGCAAAGCCAGCGGGTCAAGGCACTTAAGGGAGCCCACCCCTGCCCCAGCCCTGGTAAAATCTATGGGCAAAGAAGGAGCCCCCCAGGGGACACTTGCCTGCTTGTACACAAATGACAGGAGCTTGTGGAATAAGCAGGAGGAGCTCATCCTCCTACTCAATGCAAATAATTATGATGTCATAGGGATAACGGAGACCTGGTGGGACTCCACCCATGACTGGACCACGGGTATAGATGGCTATACCCTGTACTGGAGGGATCGTGTAGAGAAAAGGGGCGGGGGTGTAGCTCTCTATGTTATGGAAAGCTACACGTCCCTGCAAGCCGATATTGGCGACCAGGGTGGATGACTGGAGACCCTCTGGGTTAAAATCCGTGGGGAACATGGCACAGGGGACACAATAGTGGGAGTCTACTACAGACCTCCCACCCAAAGTCCTGAGCTTGACCAGGAGTTTGACTGGGAACTGGCTGAGGCAGCATGCTCCAGGACCATGGATGTCATGGGTGACTTCAATAACCCGGACATCTCGTGGGAGGATCGCTCAGCAAAATCTGAGCGGTTGCAAAGCTTCCTCTCGTGCGTGGATGACCTCTACCTGACTCAAGAAGTCTATGGGCCAACAAGAGGCAAAGCGCTGCTCGACCTGGTACTGGCTACTGGGGATGACCTAGTCGGCGACCTAGTGATCGATGGGAAACTGGGTGACAGCGACCATGAGCTGATCACCTTCACCATCCGCTGAAAAGCTGGCAAGTCAGTCAGCAACACGGAAGTCCTTGACTTCAGGAAAGCCGACTTTGACAAGCTCAGGAGGCTTGTCAGTGAGGCCCTAAGGGACCATGACCACAGGGAGAGGGGAGTTCAAGAAGATGGTTGCTCCTCAAGGGAGCGATCCTCAATGCACAAACTAAGTCTATTCTATCTCGGAGGAAAGGCAGCAAGAGGGCACAGCAGCCCCCCTGGCTCTCCAGGGACCTAGCAGACCTCCTGAGGCTAAAAAGAAAGGCCTACGAAGGATGGAGGATGGGAGTCACCTCCAAGGAGGATTATTCTGCACTGGTCTGGTCCTGTAGGGAGCATACCAGGAAAGCCAAGGCTGCAACTGAATTCCAAGTAGGTTTGAGCATTAAGGACAATAAAAAGTCCTTTTTCAGATACGTGGGGAGCCAGAGGAAAAGCAGGGGCAACATTGGACCCCTGTTGAACCAGATGGGGCAACTGACAACTGACTCCCAGGAAAAAGCCAACCTATTAAATAGCTACTTTGTGTCGGACTTTCATCAGTCCCATGGGACGCCCATGCCCACTACAGGACAGAGAAGTCCGGGTGAGGGTGATCCCCTGCCCTCCATTAATGCTGACTTCGTGAAGGAACATCTTGAGAAGCTGGATACCTTTAAGTCAGCCGACCCTGACAATCTTCACCCCAGCGTACTCAAGGAGCTGGAGAGCATCATAGCCCAGCCTCTAGCACGGATCTTTGAAAACTCTTGGTGCTCTGGTGTAGTGCCCGAAGACTGGAAGAAGGCCAATGTGGTGCCTATCTTCAAGAAAGGGAGGGAAGTGGATCCGGCTAACTATAGGCCCATTAGCCTGACTTCTATCCCGGGGAAGATCTTAGAAAAGTTTATTAAAGAGGCCATCCTTAATGGACTGGCCGACACCAACATCTTAAGGGATAGCCAGCACGGGTTTGTTGCGAGTAGGTCTTGCTTGACCAATCTCATTTCCTTCTATGACCAGGTGACCTATCACCTGGACAAGGGAGAAGAGATTGATGTCATATATCTTGACTTCAAAAACGTCTTCAATCTGGTATCCCATGATCACCTCTTGGTGAAACTGGCCAATTGTCGCCTTGGGTCCACCATGATCCACTGGCTGGAAAATTGGCTCCGTGGTCAGACCCAGAGGGTTGTAATTGATGGAAGTCACTCATCATGGTGTCCTGTGACCAGTGGGGTCCCCCAAGGCTCTGTCCTTGGACCCATACTGTTCAACATCTTCATTAATGATGTGGACACTGGAGTCAGAAGCGGACTGGCCAAGTTCACCGATGACATCAAACTTTGGGGCAAAGCATCCACACCAGAAGACAGGTGGGTGATCCAGGCTGACCTGGACAGGCTCAGCAAGTGGGCGGACAAGAGTCTGATGGTGTTCAACGCCGATAAATGCAAGGTTCTCCACGTTGGGAAGAAAAGCCCGCAGCATCCTTATAGGCTCGGCAGTGCTATGTTGGCTAGCACTATGGAAGAAAGAGACTTGGGGGTCATCATTGACCACAAGATGAACATGAGCCTGCAGTGCGATGCTGCGGCTAGTAAAGCAACCAAAACACTGGCTTGCATCCATAGATACTTTCAAGCAAATCCCGGGACGTCATTCCCCCCTTGTACTCGGCTTTGGTGAGGCTGCAACTAGAGTACTGTGTCCAGTTTTGGGCTCCACAATTCAAAAAGGATGTGGAGAAGCTTGAGAGAGTCCAGAGAAGAGCCACGCGCATGATCAGAGGTCAGGGAAGCAGACCCTACTATGACAGGCTGAGAGCCCTGGGGCTCTTTAGCCTGGAAAAGCGCAGGCTCAGGGGTGATCTGATGGCCACCTATAAGTTTATCAGGGGTGACCACCAGTATCTGGGGGAACGTTTGTTCACCAGAGCGCCCCAAGTGGTGACGACTAGGTCGAACAGTCATAAACTACTACAAGACTGTTTCAGGCTGGACATAAGGAAGAATTACTTTACTGTCCGAGCCCCCAAGGTCTGGAACAGCCTGCCACTGGAGGTGGTTCAAGCGCCTACATTGAACACCTTCAAGAGCAAACTGGATGTTTATCTTGCTGGGATCCTATGACCCCAGCTGACTTCCTGCCCTCTGGGCAGGGGGCTGGACTCGATGATGTTCTGAGGTCCCTTCCAGCCCTAATGTCTATGAAATCTATGAAATGTAAACAAAAATAAGAACCTACAAAATCAAAACCAAAAAATACTTTAAAAAGCCTTTGAAATTGCAATATTTTGTTATTTTTGTGTTGTTTTGTTTCTTTCTGAAACAGAAACATGTCTTTCTTTAGAACACAAAATAAGCTGGAATCTGGAGTCACGAGTGGAATATATGTACATTTGAAGATAAGTTTCTTTACTTAAAGCTTAATTTTATTCCTCCAGATGGTTTAGTGTCAACTAGTCTCATTGGAATGCTCACAAGATTTTGGCATAATTTATATCCCTCTATAATCTTTTTCAGATCATTCTGAAGATGGTCTGGCAGCATATTTCAGTGAGGTTGTTAGTAGCTACATTTTGATTTACAAGGGCATGAGTAAATGGGGGCACCTCATGATAGATACCAAAAATACAGTTACCCCAAAAGTCAATCCTGTGCAAATAACCTTGAATTCAAACAGAAAGGGTACATCTACATATGAAATGAATGTACCTGAATTTTCTGCACAGGAAATTCAGGTTCATTAAAGCACTCCCTGGTGCATGTCTACACATACACCCCTGGCAGAATCAAATTGAACCTGACAGGAGCAGACTAGTCCAGGGCTTCTCCTGCCCTGCTCTGCCCCTTGTAGCTCCCACCTTGCTCCCACCCAGCTCGGCTATATGGGGACAGGAGGATAAAAAAAAACCCTCCGTCTCGACTGTCCAAAGGAGGGCTGTCACCAAAGTTCACCCACCTGCTTTGGGCCAGATCCTTGCTTAAATTTTTTTCTGTATTCAGTTAGTCTCTAGTGGTTATCACCTTGTCCAGCAAGGTTCCTCTCTCTCTGCTTTCTCTCTTATCACTTCAGCCAGCTGGCTGAAGCCTACCACGATGTCTTGATGGAACATTCCTCATGTCCACAATGTCACCTGCCACAACTCGTTGTTAAGGGAGAAAACAAATCTCTGTATGTGTGGCTTTTGATGTTGTTGGTCTTTGTGTCTGCTTCAGTGTAGTGACGGCTCCACCAACCCCTATGCCCTCACCCATTCCACTGGGTCTTAATTCACAGTCCATGTAGTCAGCCTCAGAGCTGTCTAAACACTTCTTATGTCTACGGGTCTGACAAATCAATAGCCACCTTGATCCTGGTTATTCCCCCACCAGACTTGAAGCAACACAAGGAACTGACTTGTATTTTACCAGTTTTTTTCCTGGCCTATTGTCCAGATAATTGTGTATCACTATCCTTCTACATCTGGGAGGTATCCTCTCCCACTTCAAAGAAAAGAGAAAAGAAAACAAACTTTGACTTCTTTCTGCCCTTATAGTCCAGTATTTATGCTCTTTCAGACCTGCTATTATGGTCTTTATGGTACCTCCTTCCCTGCCTGTCTCTCCAGGCTGCCATGAAGCGGTTTCAGTTTCCCTGAGAGCCGCTTGTTTCTTCTATGTCAGCTCCCTCAACAGAGCTGCCTCTCTGAAAATCCTTCCTAATTGCTCCCTCTGTACCTTCAGTAGTCCCTGCCACCTCTCTAATTGAGTCAGCAACTTCCAGTTCCATGCATCTCTCACTTGCATGTTCTGGGTCCCTTTTTATATTGGAGCTCATGTTTCCACTGCCTTCCCTCTGGAAACAAAAGGAGAAGAAGGATCCCTGCATGTTTCTTAGTAGCCTCGGGGCTGGGGTGGATTCCTGCAACTCTGGTGAGTTAATCCTTGCCTGCAGTGGCTCTTCTCTTTCCTTACACAGATAGCCTAGAGCTGCCCGGTTCCTCACTGGGTTACCTGATTGATGCTTCTGCATCCAGTCAGGCTGCTCTGTGTGCGCGCCGGGTCTGACCCTGGGTCGCTTTCCTCGCTCTGCACACGGGCTGTGGCCAGCAGCCTGGGCAGGCCGGGTTGGAGAGGGCGGGCTCCGAGCTAGAATTAGGCACAGACACGTAACAGTTGATTTTAAGATTATTTTACTTACACCGAGATGGTTGTGGTGTAGGCTGAGAACTTGCTCGAGTTGCAGTTACAACAAAAAACATAAACACACGTGGAGGTTGCAAGGCTCCACGCAGACAGAACACGAACAATCACGTGGAGGTTGCTAGGCTTCACGCAGACAAACTTCGGATGTTTAGGACAAGCGCACATTAAACTCGTTACATCTTATAGTAGGCTCCGTTCGAAGACGGGAAGAGGTGGGCAGTGGATCAGGCCGCCAAACTCCTCTGAGCAACACACAGGGTTTTTATTACCCTGCCGTGCACACCCAGAGTTCCCAAGAGATGGATGCGGAGTTCTCTTTGGCTTGGGCGGAAACTGCTCAAGCCTCTTATACGGCTAGCAGGCCAATCACTAGCCGCCACGTGTAAATAATTTAGAACTAGCCAATTGTGGGGCACAAATTTGCATAGGACGAGCGGGAAACCTTTGCACCGTGCATTTCTGTGCTGCAAAGGAAATGCACCCTGCAAAGATCGCTGCAAAGTGGCAGGAACACTTTCCTGCACGCGGGTTCTCTGCGCAGCAGAACTCCTTTGTGCAACGAAGCTGTATACCCACGGGGATAATTCTTAGTGCTGAAGCACACACAAAAAAAATCAGAGCTTTGGGTCATGACACTCTGCTCCACTCCACTCTGTTCCAGTATGGTTGGGGGGAGCCAAAAGCACACCTGGTAGGACCCTACTCATGACTGGGTGGTAGACATTGAAGTTTATAGGTTTTACAGATGGGATAGAGTAGGGAAAGAAGTGGGAGTGTTGCTCTCTATTTTAAGGAGCAATATACATCTTCTATAAACAAGATGGGATCAGAGGAGGGCAAAACTGTGGTCGTGTGTGTTAGGATACAAGGGGGTTGGGGGGAAATGGATTTCATAGTGGGGGTCTACTATAGACCAGGAGGATGAACTGGACCTGGAATTCTCTGGGGAGCTCTCAAAGGCTGTATGCCTTTGGTAAAGAGATATGGTTGTCATGGGTGACCTAAACTACCCTGACATCTGCTGGGAGGATCAGCCAGCCAGGACTAACCATGCATGTAGGTTGAGGCTGCAGTATGGGCCAGAGGCTGAGTAAGGGGGCTCAGTTCAAGAGATAGGGGCAAGTCCTGAGCCTGTTAAGTCCTCCACAACTGGGAAGCTGAGTGTGGGTCAAAAAGAAGAGCTATATTCGAGTACAATGACATGCTGCTCTGGGGAGGGGGGGGGGTGGTGAGAGTCCCTGTGAGACCCTGGAACACCAGTTGTGGTGTGAGTTACCCCAGCTCCCACAACTGGGTTCATTAACCCCTAGTAGGGACCAGAATGCGGACCTGAGAGAGTGAGGAGGCTAGTGGAAGTAGTCTGATGTAGAGTACCCTTGACTGGTCAATGATGGGGTCAGGACCAGAATGGTCAAAAGGGCCAGAGGCCCACCATGAGGGATGTCCAGAGCTGAGAGCCTGGGGTTCTGACTGGACTTGGAGGTGAATCCAGGGCCTGTGTGGACAAAGGTCCAGGGGGACCACGCCGGAGAGGGGAAATAGTTTCAGGGAACTAGGCAGCCCTAACGAAGGTGAAGTAGGCCACCTGAATGGAGGGATCCTGTAGGGGTCTAGACTGAATGATTCTGGGGCCCAGCATGGGGCTGGTGAGATTAACATCTGTGGATGCCATCTGCGAGGCTTGGGCTGCAGTGTAGGGGAGGAATAGAGCCTTAGATAGTGCTCCCTGGCATCGGGGCAAGAATGGGCAGCCTCCCACCTTAATTAAGATAATTAATTAATTAATAACAAGGCATGGAAGGTGAGACAGGTAGGTGGCATGCCCAAAGGCAAGTGGGAAAACTAGCACTGTGGCTAGTTGGGGAGCCCCACTTCGCCACAGCAACCAACACAAGTTCATAGCAGGTAGATCCTGCCTGACTAACCTTGTTTCTTTCTATGACCAGGTCACTAAATGCTTAGATGCATGAGTCAAGGTAGATGTCATCTACTTGGACTTTAAGAAGGCTTTGACATAGCATTCTATCCTATTCTCATAAACAAATTGAACAGCTGTGCCATAGGTGATTACACAGTCATGTGGGTGGCAAATTGGTTTAAGGGTCATGCCCAGAGGTTGGTGGTGGGTGGGTCAGTATCTGACCTGGAAAGATGTGGGCAGTGGGGTCCCCCAAGGCTCTCCTTGGGCTGGTGCTGTTCAGTATCTTCATCAGCGACCTGGATGAGGGCATAGAAAGCACTTTGTCCAAATTTTCAGATGACACAAAAGGATGGGGTGAAGTAAACACACTGATGGGAAGAAACCAAATCCAGGCACACCTGGGCAGGTTAGAGAAGTGAGCAGAGAACAATAGGATGCAGTTCAACAAGGACAAGTGCAAGGTGCTGCACCTGGGGAGAGGGAATCACCAGCATATCTGTAGGCTGCGGGATGACCTCAGCAGCACAGTGGTGGAAAGAGATGTCAGAGTTGTTGTCAACTCCAAGATGAATATGGGTCATCAATCTGATTAAATAATTAGCAGAGCTAACTGCACTTTGTCATGTATTAGTAGGTGCATCATGAACAGGTCCAGGGAGGTGATGCTTCCTCTCTATGTAGCACTGGTCAGGCTGCAGCTGGAGTATTGTCTGTGTCTAATTCTGGGTGCTGCAATTCAAGATGGATGTAGATAGCTTTGAGAGGGTCCAGAGGAGGGCCACATGTATGGTTAGAGGCCTTCAGGGAAGGCCCTATGAGGAAAGGCTCATGGACCTGGACCTTTCCAGCCTAAGCAAGAGAAGGCTGAGGGTGGATCTTGTGGTAGTATACAAGTTCCTGGGGGGGTGGGGGGGGTGCTGCAGAAGCAGGGAATAGGAGATGCTCTGTTTACCAGGGCACCGCATGGAATAGCAAGGGACAATGGCCACAAGCTGGTAGAGAATAGATTGAGGTTGGACATCAGAAATAACTTCTTTATGGTAAGGGTTGCCAGAATCTGGAACTGGCTTCCAAAGGAAGTGGTGCTCTCCCCTACCTTGGGGATTTTCAAAAAGAGACTGGACAGGCACCTGCCTAGTATCACATGACCCCAGCACTTCTTCCTGCCATGGGAAGGGGGTCAGACTCGATGATCCATTGAGGTCCCTTCCAACCCTAGCATATATGAATCTACAACTGAAAAAATAATAATAATCCTATAGGACCAAATTTGCAGTGGATATAACCTGGAGTTCTTCCAGAATTAAGGAATTTATATGAATTTATGTAATTGACACAATTATTGAACTTACAGCTAAAGAACAGTCTCACAATTTGTAGCTATGCCATCTGACCTCATAGCTTTAATGAATATAATCTTTTCATCACTATTTGAAATGACATTAAAAAAACAAGTTTCATAATGAAAGTCAGATCTTCATCTCAAGGATGTTTCTAGTACTACAAATATAAAAGGCAGCAGAGTATTAAGTATCCAGCACTAATATAATAAGATGATCATATACTTTATTTGCTTATGTTGCCTTGAACAGAAGGCAACAATATTTAGATAGGTATTATGGCCTTCATTATAGCAACCTGGAATGAATCTTTAATTAACTGGAGAGTACTTCTTGACTTTCTGCTGTGAACCATTATATTTCAAATACACAACAAAATCAAGGAACATTAAAGAAAAAAAGAAGATGGCAGGAATAACATATTATGAAAATATACAACAGAACTTGACAAGATTAGACAAATTCACACAACGATGTGAAATTATGTAGTTATTAAAATATGTTTTTATTTGCTGGATGCTGTCCAGTTAAAGAAAGCCATTCATTATTTTGATATATAGGTATCGGTTAGTTTTTGGCCTCTGTTCAAAAAGGCTGGTACATAACAAATAGCTATTAAAGTGACAGGGAGTATTAAATGTATTTCTGAGGTTCATCAAATACCTTTTTTTTACAATATTGCAAAAGGTTAAAGTGAAATTGTGCAGTAGAAAATAAGATATCTCTGGATTGCCATTCTCTCAAATTGATGCCTTTGTTAGGCCACTAAAAAGCAGAAATTACATTCACAGGATCATAGAGAAGTAGGGCTGGAAGGGACCTCATGAGCTAATCCAGTCCAGCTCCCTACTCAGGGCACAGGCATCCTTAACTAAACCATCCCAACTAAGTGTCTGCCTAACTTGCTCCTAAAAATTTCCAAGAATGGAGACTCTGCAGCTTCTTTAGCTAGCCTGTTCTAATGCTGAACCAAGCTTCTGGCAGATGTTCAGTTAAAGGTGCTATGGGATTTGATCTGTGATCCCATCAATCATGTCTCCACCCATGCTACATTATCCCAGCACTGGCAAGTAGCAAGTTGGGTACTTAGTGTGCCTGGCTTGGAGCTTCAGTCAGCTGATTAGCACTCTCAGCCTTGGAAGCGCATTGGAGCCCTTGGGTGCATCCAGATGATCCTGCACATGCTTCTTGCAGTCTCAAAGCAGTTTGAGACATGGCAAGAGGCACACTGGGGAAAAAAAAATGTTCCCTGCACTGCATATTTGCAGTGCAGGCTCAAAATCTAATATCCAGGCATATAAAAAGGAAAAAAAAAACTTGCATTAAAAAAATGGGGCAGGAAATGGTCCAGGACCATGCCCCGAGGCACCCAGAGGCTTGGGTCCTCAATAGAGATGCCCTGGTAGCCAGCCAGAGCATCTCTACAGCTGCTCTTTGCCCCCTACTGGAGTACGTGCAGGGCAAGAAGTGGTGCAGGCTGCAGCAACCTGGACCTTGGCTTCATCCCTAGGTAAGTAGAGACTGGGGGTGGGTGAGACTGGAGCTAGGGCTGTGTCAGTGCATGGAACTGGGGGATAGAGGGGCTGTGCGCGGGCACTGCAGGAAGGGTGAGCCTGTCCCCCAAATGCTCCCCCCCCCCCACAGCAGCATGGGACACTGGAGCTTAAGGCCCTCCTGGAACATCCCCCACACACAGTGCGGGGCAGTGGGGCACTACCTATGCCCCATTGCATGGTCCCAGCATGGCAGTGTGTGCCTTAAGGCAGATTTGGGTCACTTGGGCTGTTACCCGGGGCCCCATGCCACTTGTGGGGACCATGTATCATGCCAGGCTGGGTCCTGCCCACCTGCCACCTGTCACCCACTATCACGCCAAAGCTCTTGACCCAGTTGACCTGGGCAGAGGAGGCCACCAAGTACAATGCCTGGCAGAACTCCACATGTGCCAGGTTGCCTGAGTCCTGGATTGTGAGGAGTACTTTGGCAGTGTATGCTGACAGGACCAGCCACACCACTGACTCCCGGAGCATGAATTCTGCCACCCACCTATGCAGGAGAACAAGAAAGAGCTCCAGGGTCAAGGTATACAGCTGGACTGACAGTGGGCAGCCTTGATGCACCACTCTCCTGAACAGGATGGGCACTGTCAGGGTGCAGTTGAGCTTGACCAAACACTCTGCAGAGGTATACAGAACCTGGAGAGCCTGTACAAAGCAGGGCCTGAAGCCAAAGGCCCACACTGTGGCTGTGCAGTATCCATGATCCACTCTGTCAAACACCTTTTCCTGGTCCAAATAGAAGGGTGAAAGACAGGCCCTCCTGGCATGCTAGCTCCATAAGCTCCTGAACTAGGTGCAGGTTGTTGAAGATGGATCATCTGGGCACCATGTACATCTGGTAAGGATAGATCACGTCCATCAGCACAGACTGCAGGTGCAGTGGAATGACCTTTGCTGCCACTTTGTAGTCCGTACAGGGGAGGGACACAGGATGCTAGTTCCTCAGGTCATGAGGATCCCCATTTTTTGGCAGGAGGAGGCCCTCCAGCATGACAGGGGGAGTTCTCCACTTCCCTCAGATTCAGCCCAGACCACAGCGAAGTCTAGGCCGAGGATGTCCCAGAAGGCCCAGTAGAACTCTGCAGTCAGCCCGTCGATGCCCGGCACCTTGTTGTCAGGCACCAGGCGGAGAGCAGCCAAAAACTTGTCCAGAGTGAGAGGAGCCTCCGACAATTCCCAGTTACCTGTGTTGTCCTGCAGGAGTCCCTCCCATAAGGTCTAACAGGCTTCAGTGTTTGTCAGATCCAGGGAGAAGAGCTCTTCATAGAAGGCCCGTGTATGCTGGCTCATTTCACCTGGATCCATGAGGGGGTGCCATTAGCTGCCAGAAGGCAGACGATGTGCCTCATGGCCCCCTTGCTCCTCTCCAGGGCATAGAAGAAGTGGGAGCTGTGGTCCATCTCCTGAAGGAGCTGGACGCATAAGTGGATAAATTCACCACGGGCACGGTGATCATCCAGAGCACGAAGCTCTTTCCACCTCTCCCAATGCTCTCCACAGAGAGATGGGTCATTCGGCTCAGTCACCAAGTGCCTCTCCAACTCTAGCACTTCCTGCTTGGGCTGCTCCCAGACCACCTCCCTCTGCCGGGTGTGCACCTGAGTGTAGCTGTGGCAAAAAAACAGATGCACACCTTCCCCACGTCCCACCATCTCTGATTTGAGGGGAAAGTTGCCCATTGCTGCTGCCAGGCCAGCCAGAACTCCCAAAAGGCCTCCCTGAAGCCCACATCCTCCATCAGACTGAAATGCCAGTAGGCTGACCCCGGATGTCCAGACCCTAGTGTGGCCTGGGCCTAGACAAGGTGGTGATCACTGAAAGGGGTCAGCTGGATGCCAGAGGAGTGGGCCCAGACAAAGTGCAGCAAAGAGATATAAATCTAGTCCAACCAGAAGTGGCATGCCTGCTTCTCCCCCACCCTCACATATGTGAAGGCAGGGGGTTGGCAGGGTGACGGGCACGCCAGACATCCACAAAGGAGTAGTCCATCAGGATGCACATGGGGGCCTGGCTCCAATCCCCATCTGACTGGTCTCACGCATCTAGGGTGATGTTAAAGTCCCTGCTAAGGACCACTTGTGAGGCTTGAGAGTGCCGATAGAAGTGGCTGCCTAGAGGAAAAAATCCAACAACTCCGGGTCTCTTGCAGGGGCATACACATTCAGAAGTTTCAGGACCAGCCCCTCCACTCAAACCAAAAGGTGCAGCAGGTGTCCCAGCACCACCTCAACATCCTAGAGAACCTCTGGCTGCAGGCCTGGGGAGAACAGGGTGACCACTCAAAAAGTGGTGGCCGAGAGGTAACCAAAAAAAGACACTGTCTCCCCACTCCCACCACCAATTAGGCTCTTTGGCTGGCGACATCAGGGTCTCCTGCAAGAATACCATGGGGTACCCTCCCTCCTGAAGGAAGGAGAGCACCCAGCATTTCCAGAGACCCTTCCTGCAGCCGTGGACTTTGAGGGTCACAATCTTAAATGACCTCATGGCTGGGGGGGTGGAATGGGCAGCATGAGCCTTGAGCATCTCAACACCTGGTGTAGGGTGTTCCGGATCGTGCAGTCCTCCCATAAGTATAGAGAGTGTTGATGAAACTGTGGGCCCACCTATAGATCCGGGCATTGCAGCTTTTGGGCCTTTTGCCTTCCCCTAGCAATGCCCTCGCAGTAGCGAGGATACTGTCAAAATCTCCCCAGCAGTCCAAGGCAAGCTGTACCTTGCTGGTGGACTGCTGGGCATAGTTGCAGTCAAGGAATGCAAGTAGCTGACCCCTGGGGACTGCTGGGACTGAGAGGTCCACAGGATCCATGGAGCCTGCCGGTTCTTGGGCATCCTCCCCTTGGTCCTGGGCCTCAGCAGGCTCCTTAGGCACCATCTGAACCCCCCCGGTCTGCTAAGATGCCAGACTCTGGTTGGGATTGTGAGAGCTCTGAAGCCCCTTGGGAATGGGGGCAGGGTTCCCTCACAAGATGGCAGGGCAGACCTGGAACACTGGGGGGTCTGCATGGGTTCCCTGATGAGATTAGACTTCTGGTACAGGCTCCCACCATGATTCCCTCTGGTGTGGCACCATTGGGTGGGATAGTAGTGGGGTTCACTGGGAGGGGAAAGGAGGAGACCCATCAGGCACTGGGGTGGCATTGGTGCTTGTTTTGGGGTCTTGGGAGAGGGGACTTCCCCACTCAAGACTCACTGGCATGAGCCCCAGGGCCCCCATCTCCCCCAGATCATCAGAAAGGGAGGGCTCCACAGATGAACCTTTCATTGGGTCAGCCTCGGTGCCCATGGTCTCGAGCGATAGGTCTTGGACAGTGGGGTGAAAGGCCTCCTCCATGGGCTCCTGCTCAGTGCTGTCCAGCAGCCAAAGTCTCCTGCATGGGGATAACCCATTTGATCTTTCCTGGGGATGGGGTGTCAGGTGTAGCTGGAAGGGACCCTGGAAGCTGGGCAGCTCCTTCCCACCATGTGGTGGTCTTCGGAGCGGGGGAAGGAGTCCTCTACATCAGAGGGCTTCAGCTGTGCCTGGGCCTTCCTCTTGCACCTACTCAGGCATGGGGTGCTCCTCAGGTGGACGGGCTCCAGTAGGAGAAGGTGAGGGTTGGGGGGTGGGGCAGCTACAATGGTGGCATGAATAGGGCAGGGGGCCCCATTCTGTCTCTTCTCTTGGCTTCTGCTGCCCTCCTCAGGACCCCACCGAGCTTGGTTTGTGGTCATGGTCCCCTGAGCTCCCAGGGGTCTGGATGATGTGCACTCCCGCCACCAGCTAGATCATAACCTGGTAACAGAATGAATACACATGGTGGAGGCTGGGGTCTCAGCCCCACAGCGAGACAGTCATCATCAGGAAAATAACTCTCCCCAGGGTTTCAAGCTGGGGAAGCAGGGCCCAATTAGGGATATAAAGTGGGATGGAGCTGAGGACCATCCTGGTTCCCAGCTCTTCTAGGGGCTCAAGAGGTACAAACTAACCCTCTACCATGAGCCCCCTCTCCACTGTTTTTTTGTGCAGCGGTCTCCAAGGCAAGGAAAAAAAAACAACCCTTGCAATGAAAGTGAAAAACCATGATTTTGCAGGCCTCCACTACCTGAGCTAGGGCCTGCTGGAAAGGGGGCCCCTCCATCCGAGCTGGAAGGGCTGGTGGTAGAGGATCCAGGCCCCATGGCTTTGAGTCACTCTGCAGCTGCCTGTGAGTAACTCCAGTTCCCCCGCTGAGAAGGCACCTTGGTAGGGCCAGAGCTAGGGACAGGGACAGGCTAAGTGGCATGCTGGCTTGTGTAGCATACCTGGTCCCCTCTGGCACTGGTGGTCTAGGCTTGGGGGCAGGGCCCTTGCCCTTCCCACTCCTGACTGTGGAGGAGACTGAAGAGAAGCCCTTCCCGCTTCCCTTGCCCAGGGTCCCTGATGGTGCATGTGAGGGCTTGAGAAACCCCCCTGGGGGTGGCCTGGCTGGGGGAGGAGGCTGTCCCTGCTGGAGTCACATCTGCTCCCACAGCAGAGGTTGCAGACTTCTCTATGCCTAGAGGAGGTTGGTTGGACTCCCCCCCAGCATGGGGGCTGCGGGGGCATATGCCCTCTTGGGAGCTTGGCTGGGATCTGTCCCCATAGTGGGGGCTGCAGAAAGTTCTGTGGGGCCATCTGTCCCTCCAGAAGCTTCCTGCCCTGCTATGGGTTTACATAAGGGAGAGAAAACTAACGAGAAAAACAAGAAATACAGTGGGCCTAGTGAAACCAATAAGGGCAGGCTACAGCTGCTAGGGCAGGGGAGGGGAAAAGGGGATGAAGCTCACTGAGCTACATCCCTACAGGAAATCAGGCGGGCTATGCCTGGGGAAGGTGAGGGAGGGGGAATACACACATGAGGGCTGGGGAGACTCAAGCTGGCTTCATCAGCCAAACAACCAGTACCAGGGCAGAGGGAGTGGACCACAGGACTTACCACACAAGGGCAAAAAACATACAGGGAAGGCTGCTGAGGCAGATTTAAAAGATGGCTGGAGTGGTGAAGGTGCTTTGTTGAAGATCAGTCCAGGAGCCCTTCAGGCCTCCAGCCAGGCACTCAGCAGCAGGACAGTACGCAGGAAAGCAAATCAGGATCAGATGCAGTGAGGCAGCTGTAGGAGAGTGCAGGAGTAATCTGTCAATTAGGGAGTAATCCAGTGTAGGAGTGGTATTGAGTGGTGCAAGGTGGTGCAGCAGGGAATCTCCCTCTCTCCTGAGAGCAGGCAGCAGCAGAACACAAGGCAGCAGCAACACTAGCTATGGTAGCAGCCATCCAGTTCAGCAACTCAAGGTGTGCTTCAGCTGAAAGTGGAGGTGAAGGCATGGGATGGCCTGCCAAGGCAGCTGAGTGGCTCAGCAGTGCAGGCTCCCTCCTTGGGCTGTCCCCCGACTGCAGCTTGGTGGTGGGGTGAGCTGCAGGCTGGAACAGGAGTGCAGAAGCTAGGGTGTGTTGCTGCTGTATGGTGCAGTGCAGTGGGCCCCTCCCCAAGGAGGGGGGGGGGGCAGCAGCATGCAGAAGAGGACCCCCACCCCTGGAGGGGTGGCAACATCAGCAGAAGCCTGAAGCAGAAAGGGGCATGGCCAGCTTTCCCCAGAAGCTCCTGATAGTAAGCTAGGAACAGCAGCAGCAGCAATAACAACAGCCTACAATTTTTGCAGGTCTACTTCCCCAGGAGCTCCTGAGACCCAGCAGCAGCCTGGGACAGGAAGGGGTGTGGACAACTTCCTCCCAGAAGCTCCTGTCTATTTGTATCTTCCAGAGATCCTGGGCCTTAAGGTCCAACTAGTTAATTAATAGCCCCCACTGTATGGGGCCAAAGACTGAAAAAAAATCTGGTAATTTTTTTTTTGGGGGGGTGGTGGGACAACTGAGGAAGAAAAGGGTAGGAGTGACGTGGCTGGGGTCAAAGGTTCAAAATGTGAAAAGAAGTTCTCCAGAGGGGGACACCAAGCAGAGCCCCCTGCCTCAAAGGCATCCAAGGAGTCGGTGGACACCATCCACTGGTTCTTTGCCTGGAAATATGCATGGACAAGTGAGAGGAAAGTGGCCCCATAGTCTCTGGGCACCTTCCAGGCCAGAGCCCCCTTCCTGGTCAAGTACAGGGCTCACTTGGCCAGGGCCAGGAGGAGGTTGACCAGGACATCCCGGGACTTGGTGGGACCTGCAGATGGGGTGACCAAAAGCAAAAAGGTGGAGGGTGAAATTCAATCAGAACCTCTGTGGTTGACCCTCACCTTGGTGCTGAAGCATGCTGGTCCTCTGTTGAGGACCCAGCCTCCAGGTGCCTCAGGCCATGGTCTTGCCCCACTTTTTTTTTCCACTTTTTTTTTAACCCCTGGATATCCAGGGGTCTAATTTTGCCCCATGATGCAAATTTGCAGCATGGGAAACATTTTCTTGCTCCTGCACATGCCTCTTGCAGCATCTCAAAGGACTTTGAGATGCTGCAAGAGGCATGTGTGGGCTCATCTGGATGTGCCCCTTGACTAGCATGCCCCCCCCCCCCCCCCCAAGACTGGTAGAACACTGAATTTAAGGGCTCCAATGCACTCCCAAGGCTGAGAGCCCTGATTAGCTGAATAGCTTGGCCACATGTTCAATTTAAGGCATGATGGGGAACAGTCACAAAGTTATTACACATATTTTATGAAATAAGTTATTTTTTGTCCTTTTTTAACTCACCATTAATTGCATGAACACATGGCTAGGTTACTACTTAAAAAGTCATTAACTGGTTGATCATGTCTTAAGTTAAATGCCTGCAAGGGATCTCATAGTGTTACCTCTCAGCTCTGTGTTCTTGGAGAACCCTGGCACAGGACACAGCCTATCTGACTCACAAAGAACTCACCCCCTCCCCACCTTTGCCTGAATAAGAACTGATTAGAGGAAAGACTTACAAAAGACAAGGAAGATGCAGTGGGAGACTCACCTAAAGCCCTCCAGACAAGGGTGATAAGAGTGAAGTAACTCCCCTGGTCTCATTTGTATCCAAGATGGAACCAGATGACAACTCATTTAAATGGGAAATAGGATAAGCATGCACCTTCATTAGCATTCAGGATGGAGAACAGAAATTCCAAGGCAAGGACCTCACTGAATTCTGGGATCAGAAAAGTAGGGAAGCACTGCACGATGAGGAATCCCTGCTCCAAATGCTAATCAACCCATGTCTACACACAACCAGCTCAGCATTTATCAGAGCAATTCTAGTGATGACTCCTCTATTGGGATCCAAAACACTGAATCTGCCTGTCTGTATTGTGAGCTCCCTCAGTAATGCCACCCATAGTCAGGAGTGATGAGTTCCTATTATCCAGCACATGAGCCATTGTTTACCATAAACAAACCTCGTGCTCTCACTTGAGCCATTGTTAGCTCTCTGCAAAAACCCCTACCTCTGTCCTGGTCCTCGGATCCAAAGCTGCATCAGTTCCACTCCTTTTCTTCCTGGAATCTCTCCACTGATCATGTTGAGGACTCTGCCTGTCTGCCAGCTCCAGCAACACCTGGGACCCTAGACTGGTTCACGCTTCACTGAGTGGTGAGACCCCAACTCTTTCTCTCTCTCTCTCTCTCTGACCCCAGGAACCTATTATTCTCTTACTCCAGGCAAAGCTTTCTAAACCTGGCTTTTGCTAGTCAAACTTGAGCTAGACTTCCCCCAAAACCATGTAATATTGTAACTGTTTATTTGTCTCTCTCTTGTATGGCTATTATTACTGGTATCATCATAAGTTCATATACCTGGCAATAACTAACTTTTATGGTCAAACTGGTTGCTATACTTTCTCTCTGAACTCCACCTACTCTTTCTTCCCCTTGACCTCCCCATTTGCTCTGGAGCAACACTTCTTTTACCTAAGCCAAAGATCCCTGTAATGCCCAAAACCACAGTGGGGTGTGCTCATCAAGGGGGTTACTGCTAGGACCATTGTGACAAGAGATTGTGATGTGCTGAGTTTTGAGGCACATGAGGGTGTCAGCCTGTCAATGCTGAATAGTCTGGCCTGATTCAGATGTGCTCTGTTAACCTGTGTGCTTGTGTCTGACTGCATTTTATTGTTGCCCTGATGGACTGAGTTTAAGGCATATGAGGGCGTTAGCCTGTAAATGCTAAATAACCCGGCTTGGCTCAAGCATGTCCTGTTGATCTGTGTGTGTATGTGCGTACATGTGTTTGACTGATTTGGTGGTTGGAGGAACCCAGCCCCATTGAAACTGAGTCCTGCAAGATAGCTCTATTGGGGGTGAGGACTTGCAGAAGTGAGAGATACAGCTCCATATAGAAACACAAGTAAACATAAGCAGCACATTGATAGAATTACAGAGACCCCCCCTCCCAGAAATGTACCCCCAATAAGTGAACACACCCCAATGTGACAGGCAAATCTGGTAACAATAGTCTGAAAATTCTTCCTAATCTTCAAGCTAAATTTCTTCTGCTGCAGTTTGAAGCCATTGCCCCTAGTCCTACTCTATCTCCATTTTCTTTGTAATCAATCACTCTTCAGGAATTTGAAAACATTAAATCCCCACTCAATATTCTCTCCTCCAGACTAAATAGCTCTAGGTCTTTTAGCCTTTCCTTGTAAGTCATATTTCCCAGGCCTCTAACCATTTCTGGTGCACTCTGCTGGTCTCTTTCCCACCTGTCAACATACTTCTTGAAGTATGGGACCTAAAATTGGGCACAGTACTCCAGGTGAGAACTCACTAGTGACAAATACAGTGCAAGAATCACTTCCCTTGATTTACAAGAGACAGTCCTGTTAATACAACCAGTATTCTCCTGCCTGTTAATACAACCAGTATTCTCTTGGGTTTTATTTATTTATTTATTTTTTGCAACAAGAGCACACTGTTGAATCATGTTCAGTTTATGATCCAGTGTAATCTCTACTTCTGTGCGGTACTACAGATTATCCAATCAATCCACGCTCTGTATTTGTGCATGCAATTATTTCATCCCAAGTTCAGGATATGACAAAGATCATTTTAAGAATATTTTTAGTATTATGATATTAATTCAGCTAAAAATTAAAGACAAGAACATGAGCATAGAAGGCTGATAGATGGCTGGCTGCTTTCTTTGGCTAAGGAAACAAATGTGTGTGTGCGTGCACATGTGCATATGTGCGAATGTAAGAGAGAAAAGGCATACTTGTATATGTAAAGAGATATGGTGGTGAAGGAGATACATTAGGACTGCCATTTAATGGGTCAGACCATAGGTCCGTCTTGCCCATTATGCTGTGTCACACAGTGACAGAGAGCAGATGCTGAAAGGGGAAGTGAATACAGTATGGCCAGAGTTTTTTTTTTAACTGTTCCTCTCTTGCAGTCTCCAGCAGTTAAGGTCAAAGAAGTTCTGTTTTGGAGGCTGTATCCATAATTCTTGTGCTTAATAGCTTCTGATGCACCTTTCCTCCAAGAACTAATCCCTTTTTGAATCTGGTTAAACTATCAGGTTCCACAATATCATGTGGCAATGAGTTCCACACTTCAATTACTTACTGGGTGCTTCTACACAGGCATTTTAATGGGCAGTAGCCCATTCTACTGTGCATTAAAGTGGCATGTAAAAAAATGCTAATACACTAATGAATGTGTATTTAGTAACTCATATTGGAGGTATTAAATTTAAGGCATATTAGGAAAAGTTCATTAATGCATGTGTAGACATATCTAGTGTGTGAAAAAGATCTTCCTTGTGGTAGCTTTAAATTTAACTACCTACTATTTTCATTTTATGACACCTAGTTCTTGTATTGTGAGAGAGAATAAATAATAAGTTCCTATTTACTTTCTCCTCACCATTTTTAGTATTTTGTAAACCCTTATCATGTTCCCCCTCAAGTATTTCTTCTAAACTGAATAGGCCTAGCTTATTTAGTCTTGACTCATGGTTGTGTGGTGGCCACAGAATTACAGATCTGGAATATGGCTCTTTGTAGATGTCCCTTAACCTAGCAGATCTCTTAAGATCCAAAAAGATCCCTGGGCATTTTGAAGCTGGGCCCATGGTTCTTTCTTTGTGAACGGACTCTGCCCTTATTCTAACAGGGAAAAACTCCACCAGGAAACTTTCACAGGACATTGTTCCCTATTGTCTCCCTCAAAAGAGAGCGGAATCAAGCCCCGTCACAAGAAGACAATGCGGCAACAAAAGTTGGCAAGTCTAAAATTGAGGCTCCAGATCTAAAAACCTAAGTACAGCAACCTGTTCCTGGTCTTCAAACTCTGCTTGCAAACATAAAGCAAGCACCAGACAGTGTAAAGTTTTCAAGGCTGGAACCATGCTCTACCTCCCCAATCATCGACCTCCTTCTGTGATTTTGCATCCCCAGCTAACTGTCTAGGTTGAAAAATAAGACTACAATCCTCCAAGTGTAAGAGCTATTGTTACTTTCATTAAGTCCAGATGAACTGTGTCTATGTGCATGGAAAGGGTCCTTCTTTTCACTTTTAAGCTTGAAAACTTATTTTAGTACCAATAGCAGTATGATTAATTCTCTCACTTCTTGCAGAAACAAGACATCTGCCCCTCCCTCACCTTCTATCAGCATTCAGTTCATTCCTTGAGAGAATAGATGCAGAAGGCTTTTTTACAGCTATCCCCCTCCACCCCAACACACTCTTGCTCCATGTATGAACTTTCTATCCTCCTGAACTTTACTCCCCAAGGTGGGGTTCTGCCCAGGAGCAGGTGGGAGCATGGACCTGGGAGGTAGGGGCATGGGGGATGTGGCATCCCTCCACAAACTCCCAGGTTCCAGTTCTGGAATGGGGGTTTGGAATAGTGGGCTGTGCTTCAGGGACCCCTCCACCAGCCCTGCCAACCCAATCTTAGGCCCACTAGTCTACCTCAGAGAGGGCTGTGCCTTTTGCCCAGAGGAGGGAAACTGCAGTGTCCATGTCCCCATGCTTGTCCAACTCCAAGCTCTATGCTTCCACCACTGTAACACCTCTCTCTCATCCCATCCTCCTTCCCTCCCCTCCTCTCTCTCCCAGGTGTAGAGCCCAGGTGCCGTGGGCTCTATCCCTGCTCACCAGCTCTCTAGTCTCAAATCAGAGTGTGTAGGCAAGAACAATGTAACCCTTAACGTGTGACTGCTGACAGCATGTTCTAATTTTAACATCACAACATTCCACAGATTTAGTAGGATCTAAGTAAAACATGTAAAAACCTATAGTCCAATGACTTCTCTTTCCTATAGTGCTTGGCCTTAATTAGATGCAACACAGACAAGAAATGGATAAGAGAAAGGCTGAATATCACGTAAAGGAAGCTGTGGGGTTGCTGCCAGGTGAACTTTATGCACTTGCAGCCTGAAGCGTCCAGGTGAAAAGTGAAAATGCTGTTCCCTAAGGCAGGTTAACAGCAGACTTAAGTCTGTACCCTGGCCCTCAGCAGAGCTTTTAGGAATGAGCTAGGATGCCACTGTGGGAAAGCTAATGGAATTTTACTGTAGATAGCAATTGGCTTTGGGCTAAAGCGCAGCCCTAACACATCCTAATGGTTTAGGATTGTGGCTTCACAGCCTGGATCCAGAGCACTCAGAGTTCAAGGCTCCTAAATAGAAAATGAAAATAAAAACCTGGATGCCAAACAATGTTTGGGAGAAATTTCATTTGTGAAAAAGCTTGAAATGTCTACATTTTGCTCCAGAATTATTTTTTTCCAACCAACTCTAGTTACATCTTTCTAATATTACAGATGCCTGTACGTATTAAAGTCAAACAAGGTTCTTTGAGTAACTGGGATATCTTTTATTAGAACAACTAAATAGTTGAAAAAATTGTTCTCTGCAAGTTTTCCAGTACAAACACCTTTCTTCAGGCTGTTTTGTGTTCTCCTGGATGGAATAGAAGCCAATATGCAAAATACAGGTCTGTGAAAATGCAAATATGTGGCAGTGAGGATAAGAGGCCAGGGAAGACAAAAGATGTAAGACAGGTGGGGCTGGGCAGGAGGTGGGGGGGGGGGTACGGGGGGAGAGCCAGGAATGTATTAGGATCTTGTTTTCTTTGTTGTCTCTTTGTGTCCCTTTTTCTATTAGGAGAAATATTTTGTTAAATTTCCCAGAATAATTTTTCACCAACATTAACTGCGACATAATAACAAGAGTTATTAAAAATCGTGAGTGTTTCTTAAACAGTGCTTTAATTTTCTCTGGTTTCTGCATCTTGGTTTTTGCAGTCATGACAACAACTTCCCCAGTCATGGCAACAATATTCCCAATGTCATAAGTGGGCAAATTTTCATTTTCAATTTGGATTTTTTTCTCCTTTAGCCAGAAATGCTAATATCTGCCAGTATTGTTTTTTTTCAATAAGATTCATCTCATTTAAAGTCTGAACACCAGTTACTAAGCAAAGTACTGCAGCTGTTTCAATTCATACTCTAATTTTATCAGCTCTTATGAACTGAGAAGCATCCACACTTGCCCATTCACAAAGAATACCATATTGTTCTGCAGTCTTCGTTGTGTCTGCCACTTAACCGATTTGTTAGGGTGGGCTACCTGGCCGCTGCAGAAGCTCTCAGGGAAAAAAAAAAGCTGCTTTTGAGTATTATTTAAGTCCTTGACAAGGTTTAAATCATAAAGCACAAAGATAATTGGGTTTAAAGAGACAGCCTAGCTTAAATCTCCTTAACTACATAATTCTAATACTCTTTCATATTTTAAGAAAATGGCACAAGAATTAAACATGGTGATTCTCATTCCCATAGGCCCATAAAGCATACAAGTCACTTGGCCCTGCTGTACAGAATTTTGGTTTTGGTGGCAAATCATTTTAACGCTGAGTGAAGTTTTATTAATGTTAAAAAAAAGAGCTCCTCCAAGGAAATTTTAGTATGTATTTTACCCCCTAAGTCCTCACTCCAATGAATCTTATTTTCTGGAACATGTGGAAAAGTTTAATACATACTCAATCTTTTCAAGTATATATCACAAGGCCTTTAATTTCAGTGATAGTAGTACAAAATTTATCCAGGGATATTATACTTTATGACTTCAGTGGGAAGACAGCAAGTCATTGCTCTTCACTTTGAGGCAAAGTTCCCCGATTCTTTTCTGTAAGACCAGTTAATTCCACATTCTATAATGGAATTTATATATACTCAATGTTTATTGTAAATAAGGACAACATGTAGATTACTTATAATTAAGTTGTCTTGTAATATGGCAGTGTACTGCAAGCTACATAAAGAAAGACACAAGCTGAAAATCTCAGCGTACATCTACATGTGCAATTAATGTGACTGAATTAAGCTCTGGTGCAATTTGTGCCAAAGTAAACTAATACTGATATCACCATATACACATGCATTTAATCACAGTAATTTACTCCACCATCAGATAGTACCTGTGTCTGACAGAACTAACTGATGGCACTATAACTTAGTCTACACTGGCCTAATTGCCACGCACATGTAGACGGTGATAACTTACTGCATAGTAAATTAGTCTACTACACAATAAAGTGCACATGTAGACATGCCATCTGAGTCAGAAGTATGGTTACAGCTTGGTTACAGAGACTCAGAGGTAATTTAAGGTTCTAATTATGGGTTATTTTGGGAGATAAAGCAGTTCTCTGAGAATATGGGGTCCCATATTGTTACAAAGGATCTGGAGAGGGGAGTCCTACAATTAATACAATCCCCAAATTGTAGCCACTCAGATCAAAGCCAGAATCAAATCTCATTCTGATCTGCTACAATACCAAACCTGGGACAAGGATGCCTAAAGCCACCAGGTTGAACACCTTAGACACATCTTTAATGACCTCCAACCCCTCCTGGAAAAGGATGACTATCTCAAGGTAACCACAGAAGATAAACCTGTCCTGGCTTACAGGCAGCACCCCCAGCCTCAAATGGTGCATCTCAAACAACAAGCTACTTAACTCCTGCTTTCATTGAGGCACCTGGCCTTGCAATGGACCCAGATGTTTGCTGAGCCCCAAAATCAATACAATACAAACAATCATCCACAGAATGGATGGTCTTAAGTTTGGGTTAAACAGGGACTATGATTCTTTATCCCATTTCCTGGAATCAGCTTTGATATCTCTTTTATTCCTTCAGATTCCTTGTTTGTTTGCTTCTCCCAGCAATACCTGCATCTTCATCTCCTTTTCTACCTTTTGTATTTGGATCCTTTTCACCATTCTATTCACTTCTCTATGCACATCCTTTCAGAAAAAATGATGAAGTGAGCTCTAGCTCTCCAAAGCTTATAATATCTACATCTACATCTATACAGAACCATAGAAAACTAGGTTTGAAAGGGACCTCAGGAGATTATCTGGTCCAACTGACAGCCCCAACTATATCATCCCAGTCAAGACATTGTCTGGCTGGCTCTTAAAAACCTCCAAGTATGTATATTACACAACCTCTCTGGGTAACCTGTTCCACTGCTTCATTACCCTCCCAGTGAGAAAGATTTTCCTCATATCTGACCTAAACTTCCCTTGATGCAACTTGAGACTATTATTCCTTGTTGTGTCATCTGCCACCACTAAGAACAGTCTATCTAGCTCCATCCTCTCTGTAACTACCCTTCACATAGTTGAAGGCTATATTAATTCTGCCCTTGGTCTTCTCTTCTCCAGACTAAATAAGCCCAGTTCCCTCAGTATCTTCTCAGAAATCATGTGCCTCAGCCCTCTAACTATTTTTGGTAGTCTCTTCTGGACTCTCTCCAATTTGTCCACATCCTTTCTGTAGTCAGGAGTCCAAAACTGGGCACAGTACTCCAGATGTGGCTTCATCACATCAGTGCTGAATAAGTCACTTCCCTTGGTCTGCTGGCAATGCTGCTACTAATGCAGCCCAGTATGCCGTTCACCTTCTTAGCAACAAGGACAAGGTGTTTATTCATATTCAGCTTATTGTCCATTGTAACCCCTAGGTTCTTTCCTGCAGAATTTCTGTGTAGCTAGTCAGTCCCCAGCCTGCAGCAGCGCATGTGGTTGTTCCATCCTAAATTCAGTACTTTGCATTTCTCCTTAATGAACCCCATGAGATTTATTTTTGTCCAATTCTCCAATTTATCAAGGTTTCTCTGAATCCTCCAGTGCATCTACCCCTTGCCCCCCAGCTTGGTGTCATCTGCAAACCTAGTGAGGGTGCACTCTATCCCATCTTCCAGGTCATTGATGAAAATATTAAATAAGACTGGCTCTAAGACTGGCCCCTAGGGCACTTCACTTTATACCGGCTTCCGACTAGACATTGAACCATAGATTACTACCCAATCAATGATCCAGCCAGTTTTCTATCCACTTTACAGTCTGTTCATCCAGCCCAAACTTTCTTAGCTTGCTTGCAAGAATGCTGTGGGGCACAGTATGAAAAGCCTTGCTAAAGTCAAGGTACATCATTTCCACTGCTTTCCCAGCATTCACAGAGCCAGTTATCTCATTAGAGAAGGTTATCAGGTTTGTCAGGCATAACTTGGCCTCGGTGAACCCATGCTGACTCTTCCTAATCACCTTTTCCTTCAATTGCTTAGAAATAGATTCCTTGAGGACCATGATTTTTCCAGGAACTGAGGAGAGCCTGACCAGGCTGTAGCTCCAGAAATCCTCCTTCTTCACTTCCTTAAAGATAGGATTCATCATTTGAATCAAGTTGGGTTTTTAAGTACTTACATGATTGAGCCCTAAATTAAAATAGGATATGCTGTGTCAGTGTGACAAAATATGAACCAGTTAGTAAGTCTAAGGATCATTGTTCAAAGTACCCTTAAGGCTGAATTTTCTATTACTGAAAGATTTAGTATCATTGCTAAACATTTCTACTCCCTCTTTTCACACATATGGAAGGGGAACATCCAAAGTATTAGTTTAACATCAAGCAGGAAAAAAAAATAATCTTGCAGCTGAAATCTGAAGTACCATATATCAGACAGATGCATTTGATCACCGAATGCCTTAAATATATATCTTTTAATTCAATAATTTAACTTGCACTCTTGAATATTTTTGTCAGTAAACTTGACAGTTAGATAGATCTAGAGAGCACTTTTTAATGAAATGCTAATAAACATTCTATGAATACCCGTTTCTTAAATCCATCCAGTTCATATTTTCATTATATTATGTAATGCTGCTTCTTTAAAAACAACAAAAACCCAACCCCCCCCCCCAAAAAAAACCTTTAATTTCTTAAAGTTTGCTTTTCTCCTTGCAATATCACTCCTGTATCAGGCAGTTGGACTATAGATTTTGCCCTATGAAATTAACTCATTGTCCATCCAGTCAAGGATCCGGTCTTTGACATTGGACAGTTCTACTTATTTGAGGGGAAGGTATGAGAAGACTTGAAAAAGCAATAATGAAATTCTCCATCTAGCAGGAAAGTTTCTTATTAACCTATGCAGAAAGTTATTGTTTTATGCTTAGAAAAAGAAAGTTGAAAATAAAGGAACTATTTTTTTCTTACAAATCACTCCTGTGCATTCTGCTCTAATCTTATCTGTGAAACTATTACAGTCTCAATATTTATATAAATATTAAATTATTTTATGAATCCTGGTAAAGCCTTATTAGTTAAGTGGGGTTTTAAAGCCCAGAACAAGAAAATGAGCAACAAAAGAAACAAAATCCACTAAGTCCTTATCTGTAAAATAGTCTTTCATTAATAGTAAAGTTCAGAGGCCCTTTTCAAGTCCTCCTATTTAAAATACCCCTTAAAATAATAAATAACAGAAAGAATAATCAACAGGAACAAAAAACCCTTGTGTATCTGCTTAAATGGGTCATGCTTCACGCAGTCTCATCTTTTTCAGTTTGTTTGCTTTTATTAACTCATTAACTTGTCCCAGAAGGTAGAGAATATTATGCAAAAAATGAGGAGAAAGAAGAGCAAACTTCCTTGCACCATTGATTCACATTATTACAATAATTATTAATAATTATTCATGGAATCATTTAAATGTTGGAAGGGAGCTTAGATGGCCATCTAGTCCATCCCTATAGGAGTAAGATAATTATGCTTAGACCAACTATGACATGCTGGTCTCACCTACTGTTAAAAGCCTCTGATAGAGGAGATTCCAAACCTTTGTAGATAGCCTATTCCAACTTTTATCTATCTTTGCAGTTAGAAATAGTCTTCAGATGATAATCTTTTACTTCCTAAAGGTTGGTTATATTTCCCCTGGTAGTCTTTTTCTATACCAAGTAAAACCAGTTTCTCCAACCTTCCCTCATAGGCCTTGTTTTCTAACTTTTTTCATTGTTCTTAATTGCTTTCCTTTGGGCTCTCAAATGTATATAAATTTGACTTAAAGTTCCAAACTCGGCATAATGCTCTAGCTGAGGCTCCATTGAGAAAGAATTATCTCCCATGTTTTATACTCTTCCACTTTTAGGGATTTAGCTGTCCAATTCCAGGTTCCAAAGAAGTGTCTACCCACTGTTTGGTTCATAGATATAAACACTTTGTTTGAATTAGGTACCTTAAATCTTCTTTGATGGAAAGAGAAAGGACCAGTCCTTTCTTTCAGAAAGACAGCCAGAGAAGCCCCGTTTTACACAATAGCCCAATTGGTTAAAAGAGTCTCCCTGGACATAGAAGCTTTGGGTTCCAGTCCACAGATAGATCTATGCCAGAATGGCAGGAGGTTTCACATGGAGTTCCAGCAGGGGTCTGTCTTGGTCTCAGTGCTGCTCAACATGTTTATCAATGATTTGGATACTGATATAGAAAGCTTCTTGAACAAGTCTCAGATGACACAAGACTTGGAAGGATTGTGAATACACTGGAGGATGTTGTAATAGGCTAGAATATAGGTGTCCTGGACTAGTGTTCAGAGCACTGAGGAAGGGCAGGAGCCAAATCAAAGTCCCCACTTGGGAGCAGGAATCAGGAACCAAATCAAACAGATCTAACAGGCAATTCAGAGGCACAGTCCAAACTGACTGGGTCACAGTTGAGAAGTCTGTGACCAAGTTATGAGAACCATGGGGGGAAATCCAGAAGCTAGAGTCCAGGAACTGAACAGGTAGGGTCCAAAAACCATGAAACTGATTCAAAGGGAGAGCCAAAGCCAGAATCCAGTAACAGAACCAAATAACAGTCAGAAACCAAAAAGCACAGGAAGTGGGAGACTCACCAAGCAGACCTGAGAAAGTATTGTTGGCTGGCCTAGAGGCTACTGCAACAGGTGGGACTAAATAGGTAGCTGCACTCCCCACAGCCAATCAGGAAGGTAGCTAGTTGTTTAGCTAGAGTAGAGTTATTAGTCAAAACCCCCAGACAGGTGTGGCTGCCTAAGGACTCAGCCCAGGCTGGCCTGTCTGATTAGGATACCTGACAGATGGAAGCAAAGCATATTTTAGAAGGATCTCAACAGATTGTAAAGCTGAGCTAAATTTAACAGAATGAAATATAATTCTGACAAATGCAGGGTGATACACCTTAGGAGGAATAATCAACCATATGAATGCAAAATAGGGGACAACTGGCTGAATGGAAACACTATAGAAAAGGATATAGGAGTCTTGGTAGATAATAAATTCAATAAAAGTCTTCAGTGTGATGACGCTGCAGTTTTGGATGCATCAATAGAAGCATTAGCTGCAAGACACAGGAGTTGATAGTGCCTCTTTACTTAGCATTGGTTAAGCCTCCTCGAGAGTGTTCTGTGCAGTTTTGGGTTTCATATTTTAAAAAGTATGTAGAGAAGTTAGAGAGGGTCTAGCATGATAGCACTCTTCACATACTTGAATGTCTGCCATAAAGGAGGAGAGTATCTTTTCTTTTGTGCTGTAGAGAAGAGAGAAGGACATGGACCAATGACTTGAAGCTGCAGCAAAGTAGGTTATGACTAGATATGAAAAACTTCACTGTTAGGATAGTGAGGCAGCATAATACATTTCCTAGAGAAGTTGTGGACTCATCATTATTGGATATTTTCAAGAAGAGATTAGACAAGCACTGAACAGGGGTAATCTAGGTGCGTCTATGTCTATGTTCTACTACAGCTATTTCCCATGCTTCTGGACTTTGTTGGCTGCTATGTGGGGCCAGGATATTTTTTTTTCTCCTTCCTGCTACTACATTTTCCTCAGAAGCATTAGGTATTGGATGTAACCAAGGCTGGGGATTTTGACTGGGGTGTGCCACTGTTTCTTCTGGGATTTAAACCCAGACTTCCCTGGCTAGAAGCTCTGACCTCCACTTGGGGTCAGACTGATCATCGTATTTGGGTCTGTCAGGACTAGGCTAAGTGAGACTCATGCCCTGCAGCCTGTTTTAGCTGGGTCAACTGGACCCAATGAATTAACCAGGTCCAGCTGAACCCTAGCCCCTTCCCTATGATTGATTGCAGGTCTGCTCTTAAGGAACCCATCCAGTACCTGAGCCTTGCTGCACAACTTACTTACTAGTCTCTAACGCCTGTGTGGTTCCTGTTTTGGCAACTTTTCTGGCTCTCTGACTACCTTATTCCTGATTAATCCTGTGGCTTGGTGTTTTGACTTCAGTTTGATTTGTTTGCTTCCTGACCTCTGATTCCTGGTTAACCATGCAGCTTGGTTTTGGCCTTCAGTTTGACCTCAGCTTGTTTCCTGACCTTGGATCCCTAGTTAGTCCTTTGGTTGGTTTTTGGACTATGGGCTTCAGTCCCCACCTCCTGGTTTGGAACTTGGGTTTCCCTCAGTAACTCCCAACTCACAACCCTGCTGGTCATCAATCTCAGCTCCAGCCACTAGGTCTGACACCTTTGAAAACTATGATAGGGGTCAGGAAGTAATTTTACCCCATGGTCAGACTGGTATAGACTGCAGAGGGGGGGAGTTCCTGAGATCTCGCAAGCATACATTAAAAACCTTTGCAGCAGGAAGATATTTGGCCACCATGGTTCCCCTGCTTTACCTGGGGCAGATTAGAGTGTTATGTTTTGTTGTGTCTGGGTTGACTGTGTAGTTTTGCTAGGAGGTTAAACACTGGATTTGTATACGGTGGTTTGGATAAGGATAATCCTGTCTTAGAAAGGGAGCTGGACTAGATGACCTATGAAGGTCATTTCCAGACGTACTTCTGTATGGTTTTCTATGGTTCTGTGATTGAATACATCGTAATATGGAGCTGAAGTCCCAACCCAGGGTTATGAACAGGGATCCTGGTTTTCTCTGATTTAAAAAATCCCCAATTTTTGGGTTAAAAAAGTAACCCAAAATCTATATTTCTGTGATTTTAAAATGAAATGCCTCTAATACATAGATGTATACACAGTGGTGCTTCATTTTGATCATGGAAAAATATGGATTTTGAGTTACTATTTTTAACCTGAAAATTGGGGAGTTTTATCAGAGAAAACCAGGATCTCTGGTTATGAATGTCTAAAAGTTCTTTTTTTTTTTTTTTTCAGTCCTTGAGACTCAGACCTGGGTACATAAAAATTGTAGATGGGCATCTATGGATATTTTCATAAGTGCTGAACCTCTTTAGGCACCTGTCAAACTGAAATCCCAATTGAAATAACCAGTTTTTACAACATAAACATTTGAAATCTTTCCTTTTGCCAGGTCTTAAAGTAGTAGTAATAATAATAATAATAATAATAAAGTGCCAATCATCCAGAATTTATTTAGCATCAGACTAGAAATTTATTTCTGGCACTGTAATAGCAAAATGAGTCCAGAAATATAAGGCTCCTTGTACCTTAATTCCTGTTGAATACGACTTCAAGTGGGATCATGAAATAAGTGCAGCATTACTTTCACTGTCAGACTCAAGTGTCACATTATCAAATACAGAATAATGTTACACCACATAAGCCAAATACCAGCCAAAGATTGTTTCCAAAAAAAGGAAGCAGGGGGAGAACTAGAGGTTTCAGTATTTTTATAAAATGCCTTGCAACTATTTAAAAATGTTTAGTATATTGTAACATCAATTTCTAAGTTTCTTTAATGAAACACTTATTTCTTGATTTAAAGAGTTACAGAAGCAACATCTGAACTTCTCAGAAAAAAAATACTTCAAAAATTGATTGTACATGCTCAGCTGGTCTTGGGATAATGCTGACTATAATGGAAGATACAGTTATCTATGGAATATGTAAAGTTACCTTGCTGATAAATTTTTGCTTACAGTCAAAGAAAGGAGAGAAATAAAGAGAAGAAAAGGCTATCTCCCACCACTTGAAGCATAATCTTTATTAGCTTGAATAGGTATTTAAATGCAGCACTGGAATCAGTAAAAAGTAAGAATTCCTTAGTTTGGGCTGCTAAACTTTCACTAGTTTTATAGCCCAGCTGTTGCAAAACAGACATAAGTTTCAAAAGACCAGTACAGAATGTTGATTTTCTTTCTCCAATATTTCAATGTTGTCCGACTAAATTTAGTTGAACATTATTCAGTGCCCTTATTATCATATTTACCTGAATCCAAGACATGTTTGAATGTAAGATTCCATATATGGGAAAACTGGAAATTTGTTACAATTTCCACGTTGAAAAAATTATTACGGGATAATCATTATAAATGTGTATCCCCACTGTTGTGGTGGGTAAAACAGACATCCCCTACCCCAAACCTTGCTCCCCATCCCTGCCTCCCCCAAGCAACTTGTCCCTCTTTCCTCCCCTGGTGCTTACGCCCCTTCATGAAGTCTATGATGGCTCTGGCCCTGGCCCAGCCAGGCACCAGTAGTGGAAGAAGCTCCAGCCCTAGTTGCAGCCCAGCTTTAGGCTCAAGTTGATTCCAGGGCTGGGGCTGAAACTGTCCTGGCACTCTTCAGTCTTCCCCACCTTTCTCCACTAAATCTGCATGGTTTCCTTTGTGCTTCCCCTCCTCTCATGTGGTTTCCCCTACATATGCTCCCTCACATGAGTCACCCTGGCTGCAGGCTGGTGTACACAGTGGCTCCATCTCTGTCTGGAGAGCTGGGATAGAGGTGCAGCAGGCACCTGCCCCAGGCTGGTATTCACTCAGCTCAGAGATGAGAGTCCTGCCCCTCCCCGCATTTTGAGTAAGTAAAAAACTTGTTTTGGTTTTAAGCTAATTTAGCTGATTTTTTCACTAAATTGCATGTCAATTTAGTAATTTTTTTTTAGGCAGCATAATGCCTGCATATAGCATTTCATAAATAAGTTGGTCAGTCATTAATTGCTAAATCAGTTATCAGATATATAAGGAATATTTGAAAAGCATTGGCCCTGTTCTGTATATGACTATGATATGATGCTGTGTTTAAAACATGATCTCATTATCACAGATTTCTTATTCCACTAAAGCAACAAATGGAAGAAATCATGGGTTCACTCCTGCTCAAAACACTGGCACCTAATTGATTAAATCATAATCCATACATGGGACTGTCACAATCTCTGTCACCAAAGCTATGACCAGTGCAGACAATTGCTGGAGGGATCATCATTTGATATATTCCACCATGTTCATTCATGTCTCCCCCAAAAATGTAAGAGAAAGAAGCAATTGTGGAAAAGGTTCAATATCAAGTGGTTGAAAGACTTGCTAAAAGTGATCATCTCCAGTAGTGCCTCAGTGAGAAACTCTACAACCCCCCTGATGACTTGGACACCACTGATCACTGGGAGAGCCTCAATAAAGGCATCCATGAAGCATGCAAAGAATTTTTAGTCTTATCCATAAAAATACATCAGGCCTGGTTTGATGAGTGTGCTTGGGAAATTCAAGTTTTTATTGACAGAAAGAGGGGAGCCTTTAAAGCATAGTAGAATGACATCACTTCCAAATAGAAGTGAGACATTTTTCACCACATTAAAGCTGAGACCCAGAGGAAAATTCAAGAGTGAAAGAATAGTAGTGGGAAGACAAAGCAAAAGAGATTCAAAAGTTTTCCAACAATCACAACATGCACAGTATCTTCAGCACAACAAAGCTGAAGTTTTTGATGGGCCAAGCCCATCAAAATTTGTTACCATTATCAGACTGATTCACAAGGAATGGCAGAGAAATGAACCTCTTCATTATGAAAACTGGAGTCGAGCAAGGATGAATGATTCTACCAAAACCATTTTTCATCTATTGCAGCTACACCACATCTCATTACTGCTAGACTATTTTATCTGAAGTCAGCATCAAGTATTGTAAGGATGGGAATCTTTAACATCAACTGGTTATGTTCCAAATCCAAGAAAACCAACACCTCCATTACTGAGCTTCAATAAGATTGCATCATGTGTACCTACTTAATTGAAGAGTTCCAAGTCACTCTTAATTGCTTCTGTGACGCATATATAATGCCTGGACTCACTGTCAACTTCATAAAAACCAGGATCCTTTAACAGTACACCCCAAACTAACTATCTGCTCCTCCAAATATTATAATTAGAGGGCAATTCTTGGAGAATGTTAAGCATTTCCCCCTACCTGAGTAGCCAACTTTCCCAAAAGGTGAATCTAGATGAAAGTATTCAACACCAGATAAAATCTACAAGTGCTTCCTTTAGGTTTCTCCAAAATGTTGTCTTCAGTGATCATGGCTTGAGGATCAAAACTAAATGTCTTGTCTACCAGACTGCTACCATCCCTACTCTGTTGTATGGGTGTGAAACTTGGACAACACATTGGGAACACCTGAAAGCTTAGGCATGTTAGTGATGTCTTTGGAAAATCCTCCATATCAGTTGGAAGGACAGAAGAATGAACACCACTGTTCTGGCTTAAGTGAATATCACCAGCATTGAAGCCTTGTATATACAGCACCAGCTCTGGACAGGACATATCATACCTGACCAACCAGCTTCCAAAACCAGTCCTATATTCCTAAATCACTTATGGTCACTGCTGTAGAGGTGGACAAAATAAGAGGTTCAAAGATGCCTTAAAAGCCAATCTGAAGGAATTGTATATTATTATCTATACCTGGGAGACTCAAGCACTGAATTATCCTTAATGACATCATAGTGTACAATCAGGCACTGATCATTTCAAACAAACTTGTCTCATTATGGAGGCAGAATGATGAGAGAAACAAAGGGGAAAAGCTGTGGTCTGACATCACCAGGGTTTATTCCTTCCTCCTGTCAGGGAATCTTATCAAGCAGGCCATCCTGGGCAGAGTGCCTCAGCAGCCACACCTAAAGCCTCAGCTAATGAATTCTGCCTCAGTTTAGGAACAGTGAGCATCTTGATTGGCTGCTGGGAGCACTGCCAATCCTTTTACCACTAGCTGGGGCCTGGGTTTGCAGACTAGTCAACAGTTCTGACCCAGTTCTACTGTGGCAAGCCTTCTGGTTTCAGCACTCTGGTTTTCCTGGTTTTGACTTCCAATAACTGGAAGTAAAATGCATTTAACAAAATCTGTTTTCTTCTTATTAAACATACCTTTGAGAGTACTGATGAGCCAATGTCCTCAAGTTCTGTTATGCAACCCAAGACTTCTGAAATTGCCTGGTCTGATGGTTTTGATTGACTTTTATGTAGGACTTTTTATTTTAAAATGGACAGTTGGATAGCTGTCTGTAGTAGTTGGAATGTCTTTTTTCATGTGTCATTACAAAATTTGTCATTTTTCCAATGGAAACATGCACCAATGTGCCTTAGAAATAGAAGCTGACTGATAGTTCATTAGGAGTCCATTGGTCCATGTCCTTATTTTATTACTTTGTACTGAAATCATAATGGTAATAAATTAATGTGAATATAAAATATCAGTTCCATTTTGTACACAGCTGTGTGGAACAGGCTTTTAAAAACTTGGCCTGGGCTCAGTCATGTCAGGGACCAGGGACTCTATATTGATCCAGAACAATATGTAAGCACGAGCTTGGAGTTAAGCATGTAAATAACCCCACTGAATTTAATAGGAGTTTCCCCATGCATGGAATTAAAAGTCTGCATACAGTGTTTTGCTGGATAAGGCCAGAGTGCTCAGTCCCTTGTATGCCTGAGCCCTATTGCCACAGAGTAACAAAACACTGCATCCATCATTGGTGGAAAGGTTCTTAAAAACAACGCTGATATTATTGTACATCAGACTAATAAGGGGAGTGCAACTCTTGTCATAGACAAAACAGCATACATATAGGAAGCCAAAAGACAAATTTCCAACACGGAGTTTAACAGGACTCCATGGCACAATACCAAAAGGAACTAAATATATGCTTAAAGATGCTATCTCTGGAAACGCATGAGAAGATTAATGCTTCCATCTCCTGGGAGCCCAAGCCAGGTAACTTTTATTTATAACCCCCGACCCACAAACCTGGCAACCCAGGACTCCCCACTGTCTCTGGCATTGGCACCATCAAAAAGGGACTTTATAGATACAATAACTGTATCCTATTCCCATATGCTATGGGACCTAGCAACTGTTAGAGACTAGACTGCCCATTTAAGTGGGGCCACCTACCCCAGAGCAGCAGCATCTGCAAGCACCAAGCTGATTTGCTGCACAGCCAGCTGTGCTGAGTATTTAAGCCCAGACCCTTAATTTGGGCTCTGAGTACTCAGTGCCTCCATAGCAGCTCAACCTTGCTCCTTCCCTGCTCCAGCCCTGCTCCAATCCTATGTCGCAATACTTTGCCCCTGTCTATCCTGTTGTGTTCCTAGATTCCCCCCAGCTCCTGACCCTTAGCCTGACCAGGACTATGAAAAAAGATATTGTTTTGGATTAGAAGTACAACAGTGACTACCAGATTTTGACCCCTAGAGCACAGTCTTGAATGCAGATTTGGATTTCCTTCAGGTTGAAGTACTTAACTAGCCACGCACTCCACAAAATTGCTTATGCTCCCATTCTTATGTGTGCTATTTAAAAGACACCTAAAGAAACTACATTCCTTTGACAAGATATATCGTATTAGCTACTATGGATGTTACATCTCTGTACAAACACATTCTTCATGAGAACAGATTACAAGCCATACAGAATGCTCTCCCTGATGAGAACACTGCTTTGTTTCCACCATACTCTTCTACTTTCCTCACTTGCAACTATTTTACAACTGTGGACTCCCTATACCTACAAATTGTCATATGTTGCCCAATGTGCCAATGTATTTATGACAGACCTTGAAACTTGCTTCCTCTACCACTGCCCTCTCATACCCCTACGACATCTTCATCATATGGATGCATGGGAAGGATCTCTAGAGAATTTCTACCAGGACTTTAACAACTTCCACCTTTCCATCAGACTAACTACAGAATATTCCACCCAGCAAATTCATTTCTTGGACACCATTGTGAAAGTTTGCAATGGCCATATCACCATCACATTGTATATAAACTAATTGAACACTACACCTACCACCAACATAACAGCTCTCATCCTAGGCACACCACTAGATATATCATCTACAGTCAAGCTCTAGGTCACAACTGCATCTGCTCTGATCCCACTAACCAGGATGCACACCTTAAGAATCTAGAGCAAGGGTTCTTACACTTACAATACAATCCTAAACATGTAGTCACTCAAATCGACAGAGATAGATGCAGACCCTTCTCTGAACTGCTAATATACCAACCCCAAGACAAAGACAACAGAATCCCTTTGGTTGTCATCTACATCACCAGCTTGAAAACTTTGGATACATCGCTACTGACCTACAACCCCTCTTGGAAAAGGATGACCACCTCAAAGAAGCTGTGGGGGAAAGCCTGTTCTGGATTTCAGACAGTCCCCTAACTTGAAAGGCATCTCTCCATCAGCAGACTACCTAACTCCTATTTTAAACTAGGGGTGCTCAACCTCTAACCCATGGGCCATCATATGTGGCCCATGGGGCTCCCACAGGTCAGGAAATTTGGCAGTAGAGGAGCGCTGACAATTAGTATAGCCGCTCTACCCCTGCCAAATTCCCTAACCCACATCTTTATTATCAAGTTTTTCTCACATGATTTGCTTCTTTATAAACTGTATGGCAGAAGAAGGAGGGTTAAGCAGAAGAGATATGTCATCTTCCATTGGGCAATTGCTAAATATTAAAAATGACAGCGATGTGTATCTATAAAGTGGCATATGTAAAGGCCTGAAGGCAGAAGTCTTAGAACTGCTTATTATTAGGCATTGGATAATAAAGGAAGCACAGGTAAACACCCCGGCAAACACTGTTGACAATTCTATATCAAAAGGCAAAGTAGAAAAATGTCAATAATTTTTTACAATTCAAACACCATATTTTATTTCATTACTTTAATTACTGTATGTTTTCAATATGTCCAATCCAGGAAGACTGGAGAAGAGATAACATAGTGCCCATGTTTCAAAAGGGGAAAACTAAATCAGTGGGCATATTAATGCACTTTAGTTAATGCACATTAAATTTAGTACCTCTGGGGACAAGCACCCCTGCCACCATTTTTAAATGCAGGGACACTGATACACAAGATGCAGGAGACTGCTGGAGTGCAGTAGTTGCCATTGTCCAACAGACTCAATTTAATTACAGCAAATCATAGCAGCCTCTGCGCTCATGTACAGGCACCCATGTCTTTTTAGTCACACTTTAATACACACTAAAATGAACTAATGCAAATTAAAGTGCACATATAGATGTACCCAGTAGGTTCTTATTACAGACCTTTTGGGCTGACTTCAACACTTGAGAAGTTACTGAGAAAAATTATAAAATAATTAATTGATAAATATCAGAGGAGGAAGGGGCAATTATTAACAGCCATACTAATTTGGTTTCCTTCTTTGACAAGGTAAATAGTTTGATGGATAAGGGGAATACAGTGGACTTGAGTAAGACTTTTGACAGTCCTATATGATCTTTCTGTAAATAAAGTGTAGAAATGTGGTTAATCACCATTAGGTAGATATGTAACTGGCTGAATAAACATAAGCGGAGAAATAAAAAATAAATAAATGTGACTAGGCAAAGTTTAAAGTGTGGTTCCACAGGTGTCTGTTTTGGGTCTGATATTATTGCACATTTTTACTAGATACTGGACCAGGAAAGTTTCTAAGTTTCCAGGTGACATTAAATTGGAAAGAACTGCAAACACTGGAAAGCAGGATTAGAATTCAAAATATTCTTGATAAATTAGACAAGAATTAAACTTTAGACAAGAAAATGAATTCAACCAAAAATGAAATGTAGGGGAGGAAAAATAAACTCATAAATATGGCATAAGGAATAACTAGTGAGGTGATAGCAAGGAGGATCTGGGAAGTAGGATGGGTCACAACTTCAGTATGAGTCAACAATGTGAAACATTGTTGACAAGTGTAATACCACTTTTGACTGAAGAACAATTGCCACAGATAGCAGAACATGAGGAAATGAGTCCAAACTATAGAAAAACCGATTCAGCTTAAATCTCAGAAAAAAAACCACTTTTTTTTCTGTCAGAAGAGTAGGAAAAATGAAACAACATTCCCAGTGAGATCATGGAATGACCTTCATTATAGGTTGTCAAAAAGAGGCTAGACAGGCATAGGAAAGATTTATTCTCTGAATGCATTTCCTCCGCTATCCTGCTCTGAGACTACAGGATAGCCTAATGGATAATGTATACAGAAGGGGGAGGCGGGAGGGGAGGTTAGGGGTTATGTCTTTCTAGCTTTTACATGAATTTCAGCAAAATAATCAAGTTTACATTTGCAAAGCATTTTAGATGCATCAACTTACTGTTGCAGAGCATAATTTAGGGCCTAAGTATAGATTTGCAGAGCTAAATTTAGGTTCCTCTATTTTTTTAAATCTTGGCCTTATGGAATTTTAAAAAGTTTAAAAATACTTCCACCCATAAGATAGGGGTAGCAGAATATTCTCTCAGTTCCAAACATTAAGGAAATGTTTCTTGTCAGACATTATACTGAATATTCATTACAATCAAAATATAATAGCTGGAGAATGTAAAAGGGAAAATGTATGGCCTTAGCTTAAATGAAGAGAAAGCAAGACTTCATTTGGGACAGTACAGTGTGTTCTAGTGCAGGGTTAGGCAATGTTTTTTGGCTGTAGTGCCAAAAAACACCACAATGCCTACCCTGAAAGGTGCCGGAGTGCCAGCATGCCAGAAAAAACAGGAGCTGGGGAGAGACCGGAGTTGCACTCCCTCAGGTCCCTCCCCCACTACCTGCTCCGAGGAACATGTGCACATGCCAGTAAAGAGCTGAAGCCTGAGCTCTGGAGCCCAGCACACCTGTTTGCAGCCTCCCGGCTGCAGTCGGCCCCGGCTCTGGGTAGCTGCTGCCAGCTGGGAGCCTGGGCTGTTCCCAGCAGGCAGCTGGAATGCTGCAAGCCCTGCTGGGAGCATCCTGGGCTCCATTGCTGGCAGCAGCTACCCAGAGCTGGGGCTGGCTGTGGCGTGCTAAACATAATGACCTTGCATGCCACGCTCAGCATGCTTGCCCGGGGGTTGCCAACCCCTGTTCTAGTGGCTGGGGATTTGAGTAACCCAGATTATATTCCTTGTTTTTTAACTGATCCATTGTGAAGCACTGAGCAAGCCCTTTTGCCTCTAATGGTAAAGAAGAGTCTATCTTGTCTGTTTAGACTGTCATCTCCTTGGGGGATTGTCTCTCACTGCTTGTGTTAGCTGCTTGTAAAACACCTATCATAACCAATTCCTAATCTCTGCTGGGGACTTCCAAGGCTACTGTAATTGTGTAATTGCCCCAAATAAAGAACAGCATGATATTTTGAAGGGAACATTTCTTTAGATGCAGAAGTATATAGGCACCTAATTCAATTCATGGGGCAAAGCAAGGGTGACCAACCTGAGGCATGTGTGCCACAAATGGCATGGGAACACATGTGTGAGCCACATGGCAGATTGGGGAAGGGACAGGCTACATAGTCCAGAAACTAGAAAGCAGAGAAGCAGATCTAGAAAGGGAAAGGGATCACAGTGTCACTTGGGAAGGACAGAGAGCTAATTTATGGCATGCCTGCAAAAGAGTTGGCCCTCAGTGGTGTAAAGCTTTCTATGAACAATGGCAGCAACAATAAAAGCAGCACTATGGCACATGAGCCATTTCATTTGCATTTTTCTAGAGTGATACTTACAGTTAATACCAATTATGTCTTGAGCGGAAGGGATGCAGTTTCTGTTTAGGTTCATCTCAGCTATACCTGGTGATACAGTGGCAATTTTATCTCTGATCATGTCACACTTGTAATGAGTGACTTTAATATCTATGCTAATACCGCCCGCTGCATCCACTGTATAAGCTTGACACAAGCCCCTGTGGCAGTGAAGAAACAGCTATCTAAATTAAACTGAATATTCCTTGATTGAAAATGAAGGAAATTGTATTAACCAGTCACCTGTGGGTACATGTCATGTGCTAACTTGTGCTTAGCTCAGTAATTTGAGTGCCTGGTGTACTAATGTATTTCAGGCTTTGATGCTCAAGATAAGGTGTGACTTCTTCACTTATGAGCAACTGATTGGCAACCTTGTCTTATTACTTTAGCACAAAGTCTTTTCTTTGTTGTTAGCAATGTACTTTCTTAAAATATTTTGTTTAGGAAAGGTGTTTATGGGGGGGAGGGGGAAGGGGAGGGGAGCCAGATCTATCTAAATTGAAACCAGTGCATCAAAATTCACAAAGAATACAATCATTGTAGTTTGTACAAAGTACACCTTTACAAAACATTTTGTAAAACTGAGCAGAACTAATATAATTATCCGCACTCTAGATTAGTAACTGAACTGAGCTAAACCAAGCAACATTATTACGTGTTAGGAAGCTTAGTGCATGTACAGAGATGGCATCAGATAAAATAAATGCATTCATGATTATGTAACAATAAATAGTATCTTAGGGTGTTTATACACATGCTCAGGGGAGGGGGGCTTTAATTACAGTGGCTTCAAGAGCCAGTCCAATTAAAGCGCCTGGAGCTTCTTGTGTAGCAGAGTTCCTGTGCTGAAAAATGGTGGTCAGGCCATTTCAAAGCTCACCAGATAAGCTTTAGTTAAAGCATCCCCATGAGCATGTTTTAGTGCGGGGACACGTATACACAAGATGCTGGAGTCTGCTGGAGTGCGGTAATTACCATGCTCCAGCAGACTCATTTAATTACAGCGTGGTGGAGCAGGCTCAATGCTCATGTATAGACACCCCTATATTTACAGGTCATATTCCTAGTTTTATTATTTGGTTCTAACACTAAGATGTCTCAGTTATAAACCAGGACCCCATTCTGCTTGGTTGTTATTCCAAATATGGCAAAGTAAGAACACACAAGTTCTGTTCCAATCTCTGCAATTTATTCATTGTTTGAGGTATTTTTGCTTTAATTTCACAGTCTACAAAATGGGAATAATTATATGTTTCTATTTTTGTAAATTACTTTGAGAATCCATGGGAAAAAAAATTCACCTGATAGAAAAATTCATTCTTCTGAACCCAGATTTAGGGCCAACAGCTCTTCACAAATTTAAGGTTTCTGTCCAAATACAAGCTGTAGAACTTTGGCAACAGAAAACTGGCTGGCATAAAAGGTGCAATGATATAGAGCAGCTGGAGCAGCAGCTCCAGGATACTTCTGCAGTGATTTCTTCTCTCCAACCTTTCCATATCTCCCTCACTTAAAGTTCAATCACTTGGAATGTATGTGAATAAAGAAGTGAATTTCATCCATGAAAAACGTAATGGAACTGGTCATTGATTAGCAATGTTCACATTTGATGGAGCCGCCCATTGCTGAAACACTTGACAGGGACAGAGAGTAGTCACCAAAATCTCTAAGTAATAGAGGCTGGAAGAAAAGTCCTGGAAACTCAGTCAAAGCTTTTTATACTTCTAATAACAGCTTTAAACAAATGCACCACCACACATTGGTCCTAACTTATGCTATGTGCTTATGCAAAGTCAGAAATGTTAATGGGAAAGATTACAGAATGGTGCCCGGATATATGAAGAAAGGTCACCATGTACTCATATTGTATTATCCATGGACTGATCTCCTGCAAAATTAACTTTATTTTTGCAATTAACTCATGATAACTATTTATAACTTGCTTTGAGGTCTTCACTTAACTGTTTGTATCTCAGAAATTATTATGCAACAATCTTTTGAGAAAACATTATTTAACTATATTAATATGGTGAAATGCCAAGTTAGCTTTAATATTTACTGTTTATTAACATGATTGCTTTTGGAAAGGTACATCAAGAGGTTATTTTCAGCATTCTACCTTACATATCCTGCATTTTTTTGTAATTTTCTGAATTGTAAAATTAGATTATTAATAGCAACAACAACAGTACCATGTTACAATAAAGGTGCTCTGGGAAGTTTCTCTGAAGTTTATCATCAGTTTACACTTCTGTGGATGTGTTAAATACTTCTTGGAAGACAGATTTAAAAGTACACCACACACTTTTGAAATATTTCCTTGCTGTATGTCAGAGTCATATTAGGATATCAGCTATGACTGTTTTCTATTTATGGGTTTATAAGATAGATATTTGATTTTTCCCTACTGCAAAATATGAATTGGTTTATTAATAAGTACTGCATTTCTTGTGCCAGAACTGAATACCAGTCTGAGGAGATATCCCTTTTAATTAAATCAGGTGTATCTATTATACGAGACAGAAGTCAGCTTCTTTTTGTATTCTTTGGGCCAACCTTTAAAAGTTTCCATCGGGCTTAAGATATTTTTTATATCTGTCCTAACCATCCATTCAGGGAAAGCAACATGGCCACATTTTTACTTTAACTCTCAACAAGACCCTTTCTCAAACATGGAAAGGCAATCTGTCAGTCAGGCCTTTACTCCAGATGGCATCTTTGACTACCCACTCGTTAGCTCTGCATATCCAGACTGTGGCTGAACTGTAAAAATTCCTTCTTCCATTAACTCTCATAAATGATCATTTTTTTCACTCTGTTAAAACTCTCAGTCTTTTGTAACCTTCTGTCTTGACTACTGAACCCACCTGCTGCTCTTTGGCTTTCCTGACATTTTTCTTGCCCCAGGCAACAGCATAGACAATAAAGCTTGCAATGCCATCTTCCTATCCTAACCCATTATTCTAACTACATCACTCATCTTTGAATGCCACCACTGATTCCTCTTCCTTCATAATATCAAGTACAAAACTTTGTCCTTGGCCTTCTAAGATCCTTGTCAGCTCAGCCTTTTTCTACTTGCCTATTTTTGTATCTTACCACATACATTCCCTCTACATCCACCAATAAAAAAAGCTTTAGTTTCCCTGTCAATTCTAAGCTCAGTGGGAGCTTATACAACGGTGTCTTAACATAGTTCAGTCAAAAAACTACATCTAAACTATATCAGTAGTCACATCCTAAACTTTATCAGCTCAGTCAAAAGCCAAGAGATTGTCAGTCATTGCCTGTTAAGCACTAAGAATATAATGTTGCTCTAATGCAATTATCATAGTCACACTTAACTAGGTGCACACAATTTAAATGATTTTAACAACTTCACAGGTTGTTAAGAGGGGTGTAGGTTGTAGCCCTGTTGGTCTAAGGACGTAGGCAGACAAGGTTCTTTGTGTGAATCTAATATCTTTTATTAGACCAACTTAAATAGTTGTAAAAAAATGTTTTTGGAAACTTTTTTTTTTAACTTCACTGACTTCTTTACTATTCATTCCATCAAGGAAGAGCATACACCAAATGCAGAGGCTTCCTTGGCCTAATGAAGGGTTTTTAAAACCCAAAAGCTTGCTATGTTTTTTTTTACAACTATTTAAGTTGGTCTGATAAAAGATATCAGATTCACCCAAAGAACTTTGTCTCCCTAGGTTGTTCAGATGCTTTTGAATTATTGCTGACACTCACTAAATTAAGATAGGTAAGACCTCCTGGGTAAGGCTGAGGAAAGTGTTATATGTACTTTTACACCAACTCAAAGACAAAACATAACATATTTAATTGTACAACCTGTGTACCAAAATCTTTTTTGTGTGCAAGATAATGGTATTTAAGACAAAATCCTGCATTGGGGTAGGCAACATTCAGTTCTTCAGTGCTTGTAGCTTCTGCCAGAGAGCAACAGATACAAACTGCTGTTGACTGCCTAACGCCTCAGCAAGGGTGCGATTCTGTAAGGGTGATGTCCCTTAGCTTTTCTCCAACAAGGCAGTGGGGGCTGGGGTTTTGGAGTGCCTTAGTCCTTTTTCTGGAGGTTGCAACTTCGTGGTATTTTATAAGACCTATCCCATGGCAGGTAGCCCTAACATGTTGCCACCAGGCCCCCCAGTCCGATGAAGTTTATGGTCATACCTTGGACCAATTCTACATTGGGGTAATGAAAAATATAGTACCCTGACAGGGAAAGATTACCCCTAAGAAAGTATGTAAAGGAACACACACATATAAACATTTAAAAGGCCCTGCACATATACTCCCACGTGTACTTCTCAGCCACAAAACAATCCTATTGTAGTTTAAGGTAGAGCTGATGGTCTCTGCTCTTGTTGTCGACTCGTGATAAATTTCAGTATTTTGTTTTTTAAACATGCTTCAGGCTATAAAGTTCAGTGCTAAATAAAGCCTTGCAATGCAGAATAAGGCTTCAAGAGCACCATAATGTGAGCAAATAGAACTTGGGAATGCTAATTTCCTAAGAACACTAATATTTAGTTTTGTCAAGCTATTTACCAATATTTATAGAAATGACCTGTCTCCCTTCTCTCTCCAGTACTGCCACCTTCTCTACCACTGAGTAGCAAATACCAGATTCCAAAAGGACAGGCTGATTGAGTAAATGACTCTTATGAGAGACAAGATTCTTTGGGTGAATCTGATATATTTTATTAGATCAAATTAAATAGTTGGAAAAATATTCTTAGCAAGCTTTGGGTTTTAAAAACCCTTTGTCAGGCTGAGGAAGCCTCTGCAGTTGCTGTGTGCTCTTCCTGGATGGAATGAATAGTAAAGAAGCCAGAGGCTGGTCTGCACACAAGACAGGCAGTCAGTAAAAATGTAAATTGAGGAGTCAGTGGATGAGAGACAGGCTGGGGGGGAGGAGGGGAGGTAGGAGAAGGGGGATGAATGTAGCAGCTAAATAGTGGAGAGGTACTTGGGAAGTCAGATGTCAGAATGTGTCATAAATCCAATGTCTATATTTAGTCCATAATTTTTTTTTACCCAGGAGGTTGATGAAGTGAAGTTCATAGGCTCATTTGTGAAAAGTGTTTTGTAAATTCCCTTTGAGGATTAGAACTGAGAGATTGGAGACACAGTGGTTTTCTTCTGAGAAATGTGACCCCACAGCTAATTGGGTATTCTTGTCTTTGATAGATTTCCAGTGTGCATTCATTTTGGTGCACAATTGTTGTTTTTTCTCTCCTATGTATTTTCCATGAGGACATTTGGTGCATTGGATGAAATATATTACGTTTCTGGAGATGCAACTGTAAGATCCAGGAATGCTGATGGCTCTGTTGTGGGGTGTAGTAATTGTGGGGGTAAAGGTGATGTGTTGGCAGGTTTTGCATTTTTTGTGAGAAAGGAGCTTTCTTCCTAGAAGAAAGATTACTGAAGGAAATGGGAAGTGCATCCAACAAGTAATTTTTGGCCCCCTGCATGTACTCGTATACAACAAAAATCAGAGACAGGCAAATAGGTGGTAGCTGATAATCACTTGATATTAAGGTCAATTTATCCATTTGTCTTCTATTATAGTTTATTCAGGTCCTTATTTAGTCCCTCTCACTGTGGTCTTTATGCTTTCCAGGAATAATTAATTAAAAGATTTGACTAACAAGTGTCAAGCTTCTTCATTCTTCTCTTCCCTTTGGGTCACTGTGCAATGAGTTTTATATTTCTAGGGGACAGAATTATTATATGGATGTTCTGCTAAAAGCTAACAGTAGCAACAGAAAGGTCAAATAAGTGAAACCAATGAGATTGTGATGGTACTTTATTCTGGTACTTCATTCTGGTCAGGCTCTCTTGCACTGTTTCAGCAATTCATAGGAACAAAGAGGAGAAAACATATTGGAAAAACAAAACCTAAAATAAAACCTGAACCAAACTTGTTGACCTTAAAAGAAGATTAGCTTCAGGTTTGATTCAAGTGTAAGTGAAGGTCAAAGAACATTTTTTAGTTTAGATGGTTTGATTCAGTCATCCATAGTAATTATATTTAACCCTTATATGACCCATTGCTGTATATGCTGTAAGGATAACAAGATGCAGAATTGTACAGCTATGTAGCCTGTAACAATGATACTTATTAAAGACTATATCCTGTGATTGATTGTTGTATTAAACTTTTGTTCACTTATATGGGAATTTTGAAAAAGGATAAATAGCAGGATTAAATTATACTTAATTAACCAGCTACAACATAGTCATTAACATCTCCTAGCCTCAGTTCCCCTATATCCCATCAGTGGACAAATGGTATTTTATTTTTCATTTTATTGCCTATAATTTGAAGAACTCCTTAGTGTTTGTTGAAATATTCACTACAATTCATATTTAGTGGGTTTTTTTACTCCTCTAATTAGCCATTTAAATTTGCTTTGCTTTTATAGATATCTCAGTCCTCACCAGATTGTTTATAATTTTTAAAAGCCTTCTGCTTATTGCATAGACTAGTCTTTATGACTTCACCACATGGGCATCTTGTGCCCTTTACTCCATTTGGAATTACTCAAAATGAATTTCAAACACACTTGCCTCAACTGTTTCTTAAATTTTTGTTTTCAGTTTTCAGCACTCTTTTACACATACATTAAAGAATAAAAACAAGTCCAAAAGACATTTTATAGCTCCTCATAATCTTAAAGTCATAACATTGACTTGCCCTGAGGCAGGATCATCCTTATCCAAACTATCCCATAAAAACCCTTGTCTAACCTATTATTAAAATGACACAGTCGACCCTGTGACATAATTACAAGGCATAGCACCCTACCCTGCTACAGGTAAAGCACATTAACAGCTGTCAGTGTCCTGCTGCTGCAAGCACTGTTAAAATATGCTTGAGTGCCAAACCACCAACTGCAGAGAAAGGCAACCTTCCTGTCCCCCTCCATGTCAATTCCAAAGGGATTTTTCCCAGAGGATAAGATTCCTTCCTCACCCCAAATGTGGCAATTGGTCTGACACTGAATGGAGGGACAAGACCCTTTAGCCAAGAACCTCTGGGTTTAAGTACCAGCAGGAGCACTCAACACCTCAACAGCTGCAGTCTTGGCTGTAGCCAACACCCAGTGTTTCTGAGGAAAGTGAAAAAATGCCCTGCAATGACAAGTGTAGCAACAGAAGGTGAAAAGAATTCCTTCCTGGCACCCATGTGACTATTCAGCAAAACCCAGAAGCTTGAAAAATACCCATAGGATAGCAGAGGCACTCCTAGATCATGCTTGACCAATGCATATCCAAATCCTTATTGAACATCTTCAGGTCCATAGCTTCCCATTCCATTGCCTCACTGCTCTAGCAGTGAAGACATTTTTTCCTGATGTTCAGTCTAAGCCTACTTTTCTGCAACTTCAGGCACAGGTCTCTGTCCTACTCTCTGCAGCAAGACAGAAAAGATGTTTTCCCTCTTCTTTATGGCAGATTGCTATTATGGCCTGTCTTAAGTGCCTTTTCTGCAAGCTGAAAAATATTCAACATCTCCTTGTATGACTTGCCTTCTAAGTCCTTTATCATTTTTATTGCCTACTTCTGCACCCTTTCTAGCTTCTCCACATCCTTTTTTAAAATGTGGATCCCCAAACTGCACACAGTACTATAGATGCGGACTAACTCATGCTGCATAAAGAGGCACTATTAATTCCAGTATCTTGCACCTAATGGTCCTATTGATGCATCCCAAAATCACACATCTTCTGTGCAGCTGCATCATACTCCAGACTTATGTTGAGTCTGTGATCCATCAAGAGTCCTAGCTGCATCTTCACATACAATTTATGTGCCTACATTTTACTGCACAGTAAATTCAGGTGCATTAAACTGCTGGCAAGTACATGTCTACATCTGTGGGAGCCAACTGAACCCAACAGGAACAGTCTACTCCTGGGCTGCTCTTGTCCTGCTCTGCCCTCTGCAGCAGCCACTGGCTGAGATTCAGCCTGTGGCTGTAGCTTCCTGCCAATCCCTGGGCTGGCAGAGGGCCAGCCTCAGGCTGGAAGGAGGCTCAGGGGGTGAGCCTCAGGCTGGCAGGGGCACTGCAGGCAGGCTTGGATGGGCATGGGGCTCCAGGACCAGACTTGATTGGGCAGGGGGATGTTTTCCTGGGAGCCTGTAAACAGCCCACAATGGATGTTCCTTGCTCTTCCCCTGGAAGTAGTAGACAGGGCATCATGCCCGCAAGTTGCTCACTGACCATCTCCTCCTCCAGCCCCCATAGTAGAGTGCCTATGTGGCCTCCCATGAACCCCAGGCCCACAGTACTACCCCAAGAACATGCACAATATGAAGAGTTTGCAGGAAACACCAAACTTAATTTCCCTCTACCACATAACACCTGGCCACCCCCTACCTCATAGCAATAGACTTTCTTCTGTTCTCCCGAACACCAGACCCCCTCCTTTCCCAGCAGCACACTTCCTCCCTCCCAACAATACATCCCTCCCCAACCCCAATATGCACCACCAATAAATGCCCTGCTTCCCAGGCAACTATGAACATGGTCTGGTTTGTAAATTAATAGAAGGAGGTGTAACAGTGGGGTGGAGGTGCCTACAGTGCAGATCCTTGGGAGAGGGTCTTGGCACTCTGGCCCCTGCCAACACCACCTCAGCTATTGATGCTGTGGTGAGCTCAGTGGGCTGGGGTTGGCCTGGGGGCAAGTGTAGGCACTGCCCAGCCCCCACAGCATGCTTTTCCTCAATAAGGCTGGAGACAGCAGGGCCTGTGTATGGAGCTGGCTTAGTCATGGCCACTTCCTGCTCAGGGACTACATGGCAGCTGGGCAAGCAGCATGCAACAGCCCAGGTAGGGGCCAGGCCACTGGGGGACTAGGCTCAGGAGCAGGGGCAGGGGGCCCTGGCCACTGCAGGTGGTGCTGTACTTCCTCCCAGGTCCAATGAGGCATTTGGTGCTGGGCCTGTGAGTGGCTGCCAGAGGCCAGACAGGGTCAGGGCCTGGGAACCAGGCACCAAGAAGGTGACTGCCAGGGTCAGGATGGTGTCCAAGACTCAGCAGTCCTCCTCTGTCACCCCACCACTGGGGCTATCATGGCACTCTGCTAGTCCTGGGCTGCTACCATCTTCTCCAGGGGACTTGGTCCCTCTCCTAGAGGATGCAGTCCTCCTGGTCCCTCTCCAAATCCCTCTTGAGGTCCTGGTAGTACCAGGCCTGAGAGTCTTCAAGTTGCTCTCTGCTGCAGTGACAAGCTGCTCCAGCAGCAGGGTATGGTCCAGACTTCAGTGCTAGTGGAGGTGGTGCATGTGGATAGTGGCAGGCAGCATCCTTGCAGCTGCATCTCCACCAGTGGCTGGTGATTCTTCCCTGCATGCAGTGGCTGCTCCCACAGAACAAGGAGAGAGAGGCTTTTTGTGAGAGTTTGCAAAATTTCAGAGATAACATGCATTGTACAAAGGGGCTATGCACCCCTCTGTCTCAGCCCAGAGGTCATGCATACACAGGTACCCATGGACCATGGCAAATTGGTCATGTGGGCTCTTTCACAGGTGGCCACCAGGTAAGCCCTCCCTTCTTACTTCCACAGTAGGGCAGGCAGGCTGCTTGCCATAGGCAACCTGCCTTCCTGGTACCCTACCCTAGCCAGGCCAGGTCAGGACTGGCCCCTGGCAGCAGGTGCCACAGGGGAGGAGTTGGATCCAGACCAACACCCTCCCTTCCCCTGCCCACTCTTTTCCTCCCTACAGTCCAGGCAGTTTGCTCCTGTGTCACCAGGCCTGAAGCCTCCAGGTCCTGGGGGTGAGAGCTCCCATCCAGCTGGGATACAGACCTGGTGATGCCCCTTCCCCATGGCAGACTTCTGTGGAGAGACGCCCCAGGCCATGGTCCCTGTTGCACATGGCCTGCACCCCAAGTGTTCTCCTGGTCAGAGTGCCCTGGGAGTGTTGCAATGAACTGTTTGACCACACTGAGGAATACCTGATGCACTATGCACTGCTGCTGCTGATCACTGTGGTGCCCAAGGCACAGTTGAGAACCTGGCATGGGGTCTTGTGCTTTGATGTTGCCCCAGGAAATCCCACGCTTCCCTGCAACATGCACTGTCACCTGGAGGGGTATCTTTGCCTAAGCTATGAGTCCCTGACCCCAGTGGCCTAGGAGAAGATCCTTGCTGCCATTGACAAGTTTCTTTGTATGCGATGGGCCCCTGGCTTTCTAGATGGCAGCCCTCAGGCCACTCAGTAGAGTCCTTAACTGCCTCCCACTTCCCTGCATGTTGAAGGGAGGGGTTGGCAGTGCTCTGCTGCATAGGGAGGGAGCTTGGACAGGCAGTGGGAAGGAGAGATGAGGGGCCCCCAGCCCCACAATGTGGGGGCCCCTGGCTCCAGGTGTGCAGCCAAAGGGAGGACACAGGGGTATGGGTGGTTCCACTATCCCTTTCCTCCACTAGCCCTCCTCCCTGTGCAGAACTTACCAGAGGGGCATGGTAGGTGCTCCCAATGGTTGGACTTAGTCCCTGGCTGCAGTGAGGTGGTCCAGCTGCCTGCTGTGTCCTGGGATATAAAGGCACAGCACCTGGCTGCCTGGACAATGGCTCCCTCTGGGGATAAGCTGGAGCTGCTCGCTGCTGAGGCCATCGCTGGCCTGTCCTCCTCACTTGGAGTGAGCTGACAGAGTTGGTGAGGCAGGTGGCGGTCCAGGCTGTCCAACCTGCCAGATGAGGCTAAGAACAAGAAAAAATTGACCTGGAGCTAGTGCCCCAAGGAGTCCTCCTCTAGAGAGTCCTCCTCCACACTGGGCCATGGCAATGGCTCTGGCAGTCATGTGGCTGGGCCTCATCAAGGTCCATGGGGCCCAGGATCTGGTTCAGTTGCTGCATGAAGGACATGGGCCTGCAGGCATCCCTAGACCACTGGTTGTGGTCCCTGATGTGGTCCCACTGTGACCACAGGACCTTCACTCTTATGTGGTACTACTGATGGCTTCACTGTTGCATGTGCTCAGCCATGGCTGCGTAGACCTTCAAATCCCAGCCAAACTGGTGGTGGACCTCCTTCTCACCCTAAATGACAATTAGGTCTATGGTCTCTGCCTGGGTCCAGTTTGGGCCATTGGCCACTGAGTCCAGCACTAGAGAGCCCAACATGGCAGCTGCTGCCAGGGACTTCAGAGGGTCAGTCTGGGGTACCAGGTGCCAGTATTAATTGGCATGTGCATGTGGCAGGGGGGACACAGTGCCTATGAGGCAGGCTTTGCACCTCAGCAGTCCTGGGGAATCACAACTGGGGTCTGTGGGGCTGTAGGGCTCAGCATGTGCCTGCATTGGGAGGGCACGTAGCCTGAGGGGCTGACAGCTGTTGGCATAGGGCCTGAGGTCATAGCCAGGATCCAGCAGTCTGCAGGGCCCAGTATGTACCCATGGCAATGGGGCACAGAGTCCATGGGCTGACAGCTTCTGCCAGGGTCCCCAAGGGTCAGGCCAGGGCTCCATTGAGCAACCAATGAGCTGCCTTTGCCATGTAGCTTCACAAAATGCCACCCATATGGCTTGGCAATAAGCAGGAGGCTGGCCCCTGCTGGTGCAGCTGATGGGGTGCAGTTTGCACCTGACATCAGCATGTACATGTTCGCTACTGCACATTAGTTAATACACCCTTTTTCTAATACCTGTATATATTGGTACTAGGAAATGGCACATTAGACTAATCTAATGTGCAGTAAATGCTGTGCTTGTGTAGATTGTGGTGCTTTACTGAACATTAGATTAGTCTAATGCATAGTAAAGCATCTTATGTAGATGAACCCCTAGATCCTTTTTTATTGTGCTGCCATGCAGCCAGATGTGACTCATTTTGTATTTGTGTTTTTTGATTATTCTTTCCAAGGTATAGCACCTGGTATTTGTCATCATTGGACTTCCTCCTGTTAGCTCCAGCCCAGTTTTCCAATCTGTCAAGATCCTTCTGAATTGCATTCCTGTCCTCTATTGTGTTCACAATACTTCCTTGTTTCATGTCATCTGTAAATTTGCTGAAGAAGCTCTTTATTTTAGCATCCCACATCATTAACAAACACATTGAGATCCCTGGGCCCAATGCAGACCTCTGTGGGACTCCACTCAAAATCTCCTACCTTTCCAACATGGATCCATTTATAATTAGCTTTGCTTGCAACTCTGGAGCCAGACTGAATAGAAATAGGGAAGTTTTTTTTTGGGGGGGGGGGAAGGGGAGTTGGGTTTTTTTTTTTAATGCACATAGGCTAGCCATGTTTGGCCATTAGTTGAAGCTAAAAACCCAGTTTCAGTGGTGAGTAAATACAATCATTTGAGTTTTAGATATTGTCTTAGATATGAAGAAAAATCTGTTCTCATGTCAAAGTGCAAAGCTAAGCAAGGATCATCTGTGAAGTTTGCAAAAGTGTTTTTAAGACAGAAGATGAAATTCTTGGTGCACTGACATCAACAGCAAAACTCCTGTTGCCTTCAGTAGGACTGGAGTATTACATTCTGACAGTGAGGATGAAATTAATTTTTATAGCGGCAAGAACAAGTGTTGGTTTCAGTCTACATAGGAGTTTATTTCATACTTAATTCAGAGAAAAAAAATCTTTTTTCAGAGTTGTAGATCAATGTTTTGCTTTATGATGACAAAAAAGTCTGAGAAATAAGATATTGTAAAACTAAATTAAATAATTTTGTAGTGTGCTTTGAAATCCCTTGATAGAAGTCATCCTTTTTGTTTGTTTATATATTTATATAGGTTTTCAGCACCTATCAAAAAAGCTCTGGGTGCCTCAATTACACTCTCTAGCCCAGTCCATTTATAGACATGGGGAGTGTTATCTCCTTCCAGGTTGAAATGATGCAGCATAGAAATTATCAGTAAACTACAATTCATTAGCTACGTGTTGGCTAAAACAAATGTTCCCTTTGGAGGGCAGTACTATGCAACAGTGTAGCAGAAAGGAAAGCATGACTGCTATATGAAGATGGCACAGCTCATAACAACACCAGTGCTATGCCATCACCTCCATTGCCAGCAATTTGGTTTTCAAGCGTGAGAGAAAGCTGACCCACAACACTAAACAGAGGCACTTTATATATTATGTGTATACATATTTAAATATACAAAGAACACAGAAGAATATCATCCTCCTATATTTACATAGGTACAAACACCACAGTTTGAATTATAAATGAAGATCATTCTTCCCTTTATTTCTCTCTCCCTGCATGAGACAGATGACCATTACATTTTCAGTAGGTTTGCTCAAGTATTGCTTTACTTGATCTCCTGCTTTGTGCTTCCCTAATACTGTAATTGCAAATACATATTCCAGATCATGTGAATAATTCTCTGTGGTTTACCCTGTTATATCTGGCTTATTAGTTTTGCTATAGCTCTACTGCACAAGAAATGAGAAACATCAGTTCTTCTGCTTGTTTGCATTCTCTTGGTTGCTTGAAACTGGGCTTGCCTACATAATAAGTTACTGAGTTTGTATCAAAAAACAGAATTACTAATTAAAGAGATTCAGTTAGGCTGTCCATCTTATACAGCTTTAAACCAAAAGGCAAACTAATCAAAAGAAAAATAAACCAGTTCTTTTCAAAATGTATTTACCATTTATCTTAGTGTCTCAAATAGGTCTCATTAAAGATTTCTTTTTTTTTTTTCTAGTCAAAGATGGAAAAATAAACCTGCTTTGAGAATGCTGTTGTCCACATATTTAAATATTCACTAGCAAGTAAAAGTTCAATAGGCAAAGCTTGCAAATCAGTACTGTTGACTTTAGTTATTCTTTAGTGTATTAAATATTTTTAAAAGATGTTTTACAAACATGTACAAAGTTTGCTATGCCCTACTTAAACAGTGCATTTCTAGGAAAATAATTAAGGAAGTCTATTACTTAATAACTAGGTACCACTATGTTCCTTGAGTGGATCAAAATTTTATATTAGGATTTAGGAGTTTTGAACTTCCACTGAAAAATGACATGGCAAAAGAAAAAGGGAAAGAACTTTTATCAGTGCAGTCCTGCTTATATTCTTCATATTTGACTGTGGGCATGTTCTATAAAGGTAACTTTGTTTGTTTTTCATCTGAATACTCTCATTAGTATGCAGGTTTGGGGTAGAGGGCACACTTGTACCTCTTTCCATTGTTTTTGGGCTCCGGCTATACTCTTTGGGGTTAAAATGTGCCATTGCAAAAAAAGGAGGATCAGATTTTGCATCCACAATTCCTCCCTTCCAAATATATGAAGTATGTAGGCACACACATACTGTTAATACAACAATTTTCTAAGTTTACTGAAGGTCAACCCTCACTGAGAGCTGTGCAGAGGTGAGGTGGTCCTCAGTTTTAGTTGGAAGTTAGTGTGTAAAAGCACTTCTTTGACTGCAATCAAAGTAGACCAATGACCCCTGGAAGTAGTGATGAAATGGCAGCAACCCGTGGGGATAAAAAGCATCAGGACCTCTTTGGTGGGGCTTTCCACCCAGTACAACCTACTTTGGCTGGAGTAGCTGGTAGAGCCCCGGAACAGCCAGCCTGGGTGAGTGTCCCCTCCCAGCTGACTGAGCTAGGATGTAGCTCCCTGTGGTTGCTGACTGTGATTTGGGGTTTCAGTTAAGGGTGAATAGTTATGTTTTAAGGCATGTGTTAGCTCTTCCCCCACCCCCTTATGATGAACCTTGCTTGGTTTAATATGTTTGCAAATGGGCAAGTTCATTCACCTTAGAACACCCAGTTAAAATTTGTTTTTCCAGGTTTCTGGAAGGGGGTTTGAACTAAATTTTCAAAGTTCATGTTTAACCCTTGATTTTGAACCCAGCTCTTGTTATTTCCATTCAGTGCTAGACAGAAGGGTTACACCACCTGCTAGGTAACAATTTGTTTCTAGAATAACTTAGTATTAGATTTTTGTTTGCTTGTTTGTTTTGCCTCCATATATTTTCTGTGTATTTCACTGTTCTGAAGGAAAACTCCATGGGACATAAAGCCCTAAATATACTAGATAACACTTTCAATATTTCCTGTAATTTTCATCCCTTTTGTTAAGCATCGTGACTGTGGACGCTCAGCAAGGAATTTTAAAAAAATAAACCATTTGCTGGGAGTTAAAACCACACGGAACAAAATAAATGATGAGCTGGCTTCATTCACAGACACGCTTACAGAGATAAGAGTCATATTATACTGCCTGCTAGTGAGTCACTCCTATGAATTCTTGCCATAGCAATATTTGTCAAGGACAGGATGTGCAAAACTTGAAAGCTCTTTGCTGGGAGGACTAACAAATGTCAGACCCTGACACAATATTGCCCTAAGCAAAGAGAGCAATTAAATTCATGCCATAACAGCAAGCATGTTTTTCCCTCTCAAATGACCATTCATAAAAAAGGAGCAAGAAAAATAACAGCCATCCGAACTTAGTTATACTGTGAAGTCAGCCCTAAAACAGGAGTAGTAATCCTGTTGCTTATTTTTAAAACAAGTGTGTATTTTCCTCCTTCTGTTTATAAAATATTTTGAAAGTTTGTTTAATATGCAAACAGCATCCCCCTGTCATTGATGAGAATTTTGAGTATCCAGGAGAAAGGTATTGTTTCCACTTATATTGACTGTTTCTGAAAATGAAGCACTGAGATACAGTAGTCAGGTACATTGCTACCAGTTGACCTTTATTGACTATATCTATATATCTGGTCACTAGGGGTGTGCAGAACAGGCCATATTCGATTAGGATTCGGCCCGAATCAGGGGACAGCTATTCGATTAGCTGATTTGGATCGCTGTCCCAATTCGATTCGGCTGAATCCGAATCTGAAGATTTGATGCTGATTTGGAGAATCAGTGATTCGGCCATAGACACAGCTTTAAATGTTTTTTTCTACATACCTTGAGGTACCAGGCATGGCTTGTGAATGCTGAGATGGTGGGGCAGATGGAGCATCCCACAGGAGCATTGGGGGGAGGGGGGGAAGGGGACACCAAATGCTTGGCATTGGACCCAGAAATGGACCGGAAGTACTTCTGGTTCATTTCCGGGTCTGCCACCAAGCACACAGGGGACCCCCTCATGTCCACCCCTGGTTCAGCAATCGGCTGTGGGGGGACCCCAGGTGACCACCCAGACCAAGGAGGCACCAGTTGCTGAGCTGGGTGCTTCTGGTTCACTTCCAGGTCCCTGCACTTCTGTGGAATGCTCTATCCACCCCAGCATCTCAGCATTCATGAGCCGCCTCGTGCCTTAAGGTATGTAGAAAAAACATTTAAAGCTGTGTCTATGTCTGAATCATTGAATCTCTTTGAATCGATTTGGAGGGTTCTGATTCAATTCAGAGACATTAAAGGGTCTCCTGATTTGATTCGGATTGGGAGATTTGTCTTCCAAATTGGGCTGAATCTCTGCTAAATTGAATCAGCGACTGAAGCTTTGCACAGCCCTACTGGTCACAATCCAAAGCTTAATCACAGTATTGCCAACTCAACCACACAAAATCACAAATCAGGTTCCAAAAAGCCAACCTCAATATGAATCCAAAATAATAATGTATAAAAATATTACAATTTATTCTACAGATGTTAGGTCATTATGAACATGTCCATTATATTTATATTTAGGAAGCCTGCTGAATATAACAATATGTGCTCATATTATATTTATTATTGGTTGATTTTTTTAAATGATTTTTGTAAAAGAGAAATTTAGGCTAATTAAATATATCATGAGAACTTTCTATTTTTTGTCATCCAGGTACAAGTGTCTAATATCAAAGGAAATTCCCTTGGCTATAAATCACCCAAATGCATTTATACAAACTCTTAAAATATTACTTTTATAACTACCATTTTTTTCATTTTTATCATATTTTATGCCATACTTTAGAAGTTGAATGTAATCATTCATTATTGCAATTTGTGCTTTATATAAAACATTAATTGAAATAATTAATTGCAGGTCATAAACATACTACACATGATGGATTTCAAAGCTGAGCCATTTCCTCAGTGAAATGATCATCAAGAATCTCTCATAAAAGTGTGAAGCCATTTCTACAAAACAAGTTTGGAGAGCAAGTGATTGTTAACTCAGGAAAACAAGTGTTTCAAGATATTTATGTTTTAGGAAACTTACAGCTTTAAAATTTATTTTCTGTTTTGGATCAATGATAGGTGTAGGAATAACACTATAGGCCACAATCTAGGTTTTCCTGGACACGTCCTCTTTTTGGGTTCTCCCATCTCCATCTGGGCAGTTTTTAAATACATCAGCAAACATCTGGGATTTTTCTCTGCTCAGTTTCAAAGTTTTTTCCTGGCACTTCCCAGCTTGCCCAAGCAAGGGGCTACTTGGGATTGGGGGAAGTGGGGGGAGAGCGATTGGAGGCAGAGGCATCACATGTGTCTGTGTGCACACACACATATGGCGAGCATACAGCCAGGCATGGGGGTGGGAGCCACCCCAGCAACTGGATGCAGGTAAGTCTATGGGAGACAGGGGTTGGAGGGCCAAGTCTTGGGGATTATTGTGGGGTATGTGGTGTGGCAGGTGTGTGTGGAGGGGATGGGTGTGTGAGGGGGGTGGGTTCCTGCCTGCACTGGGGAAATCTGTTCAGATGCTGAGGCTGCAGCAGGGTGGGGAAGGCAGGGGAGGTTTCTGCCCTTCCAGTGGATGAAGAGGGTGAGGGGTGGGGGGTTGGGGTCAACAGGGAGCTGGGCTAGTAGCACTGGGACTGGTGCCTGTGCTCACAGTGGCAGGGTGGCCAGGAGATACTACAGGGCTGGGAGGAGCAGGGGGCTGCAGGTTGAGACTGAAAGATACCAGGGAGGTGAGGGACTGTGGGTCAGGAGCACAGGGCACAGACAGTGCTAGGGGGCTGTGGGTTGGGAATAAGGGGCACCAGCATGGTCTGGGGGGCAGGGTACTGTGGGTCAGGAGTGAGGGGCAACAGCAGGGTTGGGGGTGCTGTGGCTAGGGAGTGAAGGGAAGAGGTAGGGCATGGGCATATCACTGCCCTCCCCCACAATCTTATTACACCCCCCCCCCCAATGTATCCTCTTTTTTGAAACTGGAAATATGGTAAACCTACTAGGTACAGACATTAATACAGTCTGAGGCAGAATTGATCTAAGTTACACGGTTTTCTTTAAGATTTCATAGACATTAGGGCTGGAAGGGACCTCGGAAGATCATTGAGTCCAGCCCCCTGCCCAAAGGGCAGGAAGTCAGCTGGGGTGATAGGATCCCAGCAAGATGAGCATCCAGTTTGCTCTTGAAGGTGTTCAATGTAGGTGCTTGAACCACCTCCGGTGGCAGGCTGTTCCAGACCTTGGGGGCTCGGACAGTAAAGAAATACTTCCTTATGTCCAGTCTGAAATGGTCTTGTAGTAGTTTATGACCATTCAACCTAGTCGTCATCCCTTGGGGCACTCTGGTGAACAAACGTTCCCCCAGATACTGGTGGTCACCCCTGATAAACTTATAGGTGGCCATCAGATCACCCCTGAGCCTGTGCTTTTCCAAGCTAAAGAGCCCCAGGGCTCTCAGCCTGTCATCGTAGGGTCTGCTTCCCTGACCTCTGATCATGCGCGTGGCTCTTCTCTGGACTCTCTCAAGCTTCTCCACATCCTTTTTGAATTGTGGAGCCCAAAACTGGACGCAGTATTTTGAATTGTGGAGCCCAAAACTGGACGCAGTTAAGCAGCATAGTTTTGCTAGGTATGAACAGAACACACATTCACCCTTTGGTTGGGGGCAAGGGGAGGTGCAGGGAAAGAATTTTGGACTGGATTCTGCTATTTTTAAACCAGTCTACATGTGCTGAATTTTTGTTTTATTATAGGTATAGACCAGTTTCCAATCACTTATACTGATAAAAATTTCTGTACCTGGTCAACATGACATTATAAACTATGTTCCAAAGTAGACCTTCTACCTGCTGTGAGAAGAGAAAGCTCTAGTTTAAACCTGTGTCAAAGTTCCTAAGGGGTATTTTTTAAAAAAATAAGATCTTTACAAAACATTCAGTATTGCTAAAAGTTCCACAGAAGATGGTAGATTTTTTAACTTCATGCAGTGACAACTGGTCCTTACTGACAAGAGCCATCTGTGCCATCTTAACCAAAGAGCCAAAACAATATACATACCCTAATATGAATCATATCAAATGCTAAGGTAAGGGGAGCACAAGAAGAATGGTTGTTCCTTAAGGATACAATCCTGAAGGCTCAGAGAAAATCCATTCCCTTACGGAGAAAAAGTAGCAGAAGGGTCAAAAAACCATCTTGGCTAAGCAGGGAAGTTATAGCTCTCCTAGAGAAAAAGAAAGAGGTGTACAAATAAATGGAAGCTTGGGACAGCCTCTAAGAAAGACTACTTGACAATGGCCCGCACTTGTAGAAAATGGATTAGGCAAGCTAAGGCAGAACCTGAACTAAAACTAGCTACAAGAATCAAGGACAACAAGATTTGTTGCTGGGGGATTCTTGAGTTACCTAGGGAATAAAAGGGAAACTAATGGGAGTGTGGGGCCACTGCTCAATGCCTCAGGATACCTCGTCACTACCAGGAAAAAGCAAAACTCCAAAATAACTACTTTGTTTCAGTCTTTCAAAGGACCAAGGGGAACAACACACCAGGTAGGGCAGAGAATGAGCAGGGCAGGATTGACACCATTCCCACCATTGCCATAGAACTGGTATATGATCAATTCAGTTTAGCCCTGGGAGCAGCATGAGATGCGCAGGTGTAAGCCCATCATGCCCCTAGATCCTGAGGCCCCCCAGTGACCCCCTGCAATTGCGGAGCACCCCATCGGTCTCAAGCACAGCCAGAGGTAAGCAGGGCCCATGGTGGGAAGGACATAGCCCAGCTGTGGGGCAGCTGAGTGGAGCGAAGGAGGGTCTCTTCCTGCCCCAGCTCTTCACCCAGCCCCCCAGGGAGCCACATGACAGAAGCCTTGCGAACAGGCCATGCAAACAGGTGCACTTCTGGGCCTGATGCATACATTAGTATGGGAGTTTGCACAGGAGGGTGAGTGAGAAGGCCTGAGGCCCTGCCAGTGAGCCCCCTAGGGTAGGCAGTCCCATCAGTAGCCGGCCTACCAGTGGCACGATGTGGATGGGCACACACCACACCCCGAAGGTCCCTTTGGAGCCTTGGCCTCCTCCTCTGGCACCTCAGAGACCTCCACCCAGACAGAAACCATGGTTCTGGGCTCCATGCAGATGGAGCCCCTGGCTCTTGGCTGCGGGGGCTGCCTGGCACATTTCCAGGCTCATGGGACTAGAAGCATGGCCACCTCCCCTTGTGAGGTTTGCTCCATTTTGGAGTCTCTGGGGTGCCAGATAGAGGAGCTCCAGGCTGCAGTCCAGAGACTGTGTGCCATCAGGGAAGGCAAGCAAGAGATAGACTCCTACTGCCAGGCCCTTCACCCCCTGGAGGCAGAGGGTAGACCAAGGTAACCCTCCAAGAGAAGGGAGGACTCGGGGATCTCCCATACTGTCCATCCAGGGGGATGGACCAAGGTGGTCAAGGGCCCCAATGCCTGTCACACTGTAACTGGGAACCCTAGCCCTGTTACCAGAAAGCAGGTCAGTCCCTTTAAGACCAAAACTTTCTGGGCACAGCATGCTGGCAAGGCAGGAGCTAAAAGCAGAGCCTGGCCAGCTAGTCAGGTGACCAGAAGGGGGCAGGCCAGAACTATAAGAAACCTGGACTGGGTGGCAGTAGGGGCTAGCAGCCAAAGGGGAAGGAGTGTGTATAAGTGCTCCACAGAGAGGCTTGGTGAGGGTTCAGCTGCTGCGGGAGGGGAACTACTGAGGACTCTTGGAGAAGCGGCAGCAGCCCCAGAAGAAGAACCATAGCAGATGGTGAGGAACAGAAGCACAAACCCCTGGAAAATGTAAGCTGGCATGCTGCCTTCTTTAATTATTTTTTTTGGTGGTGGTTATAGCCCATGGACATACTGTTTATTATTTTTGATTGATTAAGACCGGTGGTTTGTGGATGAGGCCTCTTTAGTGCCTTGGGTGCATTCATAAAAGGCCAAGGACACCTAGTGCAGCAAGGGTGTGGTTGCATGCTTTCGGGCTAGGCCAGTGGGGGGTTGGGACAACTGCCCAGCCTTGAACTTGCAGCCGCTGGGCTGTGAGGCCAGTGGATGGGCCTCTGGCCAGAGAGCCTGGGATCCAGATTTGGGGCAAAAAGGGGGGCCATGAGCCCCAAGACTGAGGAGGTAGAGCCTCGGAGTCAAACCCTGTCTGGTGGGCTTAGACGGGGAGGCCTAGCTAGAGAAAGACAGGGGTCAAGGCCTATGGTGGCTGAGAAGCCCAACATACAAAATACGATAAGCAGTCTCCTGCTTACAAGAATATCTGTATAATATTTCCATCAAGACGTGGCAGGTGATTAGAAAGCAGGACACGAGAAACATTAAAGGGACTTCAAGGGCACCCCTCATAGGTTGCGGATAACAGGCAAAAAAAAAAAAAATAGTGCTGGGGAGGGCGACCTGTTACACACAACAAGGTCTCCTCCTCTCTGGAGCTTTGCAACAGGTATGAACCTCTTGCACCCCCATTGAGCCTGCAGAGATGCCAGCTCCTGCAGGCAAGGGAGGATCACCCATCCCTACTCTTCCAAAGATGAAATGCAGAGTGGTCATCATGGGAGACTCCCTCTTGAGGGAGAAATCTGCTGCCCCAACCCCCTAGCCTGCGAGGTCTGCTACTTCCTGGGGGCTCGCATCTGCGACATGGAAGAGAGGACCCCAAAGATTATCCAGCCCTCTGACCACTACCCTATGCTCCTTTTCCACGTGGGTATGAATGACACAGCTCAGAGCAATCCTATCTGGGTCATGAGAGACTGCAAGGCTTAGGGGGTTGAGGGCGCAGGTGGTCTTTTCTTCACTCCTCCTAGTTGTAGGTCATGAGCTGAGGAGGGAGAGACGGGTCAAGGTAGTCAACTAAAGACTGTGGCGCTGGTGTCATCGTGAAGGCTTCAGCTTCCGTGATCACAGTTCACTCTTTGGCAAGAGAGGCAGTGGTCTGCTGGGGAGAGATGGCCTCCCCCTCACTCCACTGGGGAGGAGGCTCTTCTTAGCCAGAGTAGCTGACTTGCTCAACCAGCCTTTAAACTAAGCCCACCAGGGGTTGGGGGGGATTACCGCCACTGCAAGCCCACTGGGCAACCTTTCTAAATCCAGCTGGCTAAGGCACTTAAAGGAACCCACCTCTACCCTAGGCCCGGATTGGTCTGGGGGGGAAGGCAAGAGCCTCTAATGGGACACTTGTCTGCCTGTACACCAATGCCAAACCTTAGGGAATAAACAGGAGGAACTGGTCCTTTTGTTAAATTAAAATGATTACAACCTCATAGGGATAACAGAGATCTGGTGGAACTCCACCTATGACTGGGCCACAGGTATAGATGGCTATACCCTGTACACGTGAAATCGTGTAGACAAAAAGGGTCAGGGTGTAGCTCTCTATGTCAAGAATAGCTACATGTCCTTTCAAATTGACATTGGCACCCAGGAAGGACAACCCAGGGTTGTCCCTCTGGGTTAAAATACATGGGGAACATGGCACAGGGGACATCATGGTAGGAGTCAACTATAGAACTCCTAACCAGAAACAAGAGCAGTACCAGGAATTTGCCAGGGAAGTGGCTGAGGCTACATGCTCTTGGTGCATGGTTGTCATGAGAGACTTCGACTACCTGCACATATCATGGGAAGAGCACTCGACCAAATCCAATTGGTCACAAAGCTTCCTCACATGTGTCGATGAGCTCTACCTGACTCAAGAAGTCTATGGTCCAATAAGAGGTAACTGGCCAAACTGCATGTTGCTGGACCTGGTACTGGCCAAAGGTGATGACCTAGTCAGTGACCTAAGAATCGATGGGAAGCTGGGTGATAGTGACCATGAGCTGATCACCTTTACTATCCATCACAAAGCTGGCAAGTCAGTCAGCAATACAGAAGTCCTCAACTTTGACAAGCTCAGGAGGCTCATTGTTGAGGCCCTAAGGGACCACAACTTGACAGGAAGAGGAGTCCAAGACGAGTGGTCACTCCTCAAGGGAGTGATCCTGACAGCACAAGGGATGGCCATCCCATTTTGGAGGAAGAGTAGCAAAAGTGCACAGCAGCCCCCTTGGCTAAGCAGGGAACTTGATGACCTCCTACACCTCAAAAGAGAGACTTATAAAGGATGGAAAACTGGAATTACCACCAAGGAGTTCTCAGCACTGGTCCATACCTGCAGGGAGTGGATCAGAAAAGCCAGAGCTGCAACCGAGCTCCATCTGTCTTCACATATCAAAGATAACAAAAAGTCCTTTTTTAGATCTGTAGGGAATCAGAAAAAAGCAGGGGTAACATTAGACCCCTGCTGAACCAAGCAAAACTGGTTGGTTCAGCAGAACTGAACAACTGATAACTGACAACCAGGAAAAAGCCAACAAGCTTAATGGGTACTGTGTGTCAGTCTTTCATCAGTCTAATGGGACTGCCCTGCCTAGCAAGATATAGGATGGCCAGAGTGAGGGTGTATTGATACCCAGCACGGGGTTGATCTAGTAAAGGATCACCTTGAGAGGCTGGATACCTTCAAGTCTGCTGGTTGGTCCTGACAGATTACACCCTAGGGTACTCAAAGACCTGGCAGGTGTCATAGCCCAACCATTGGCAAAAATATTCAAAAATTTGTGGTGCTCAGGTGAAGTACCTGAAGAAGGACGATGTGGTAACCATCTTCAAGAAAGGGCAGAAAGTAGTTAACCAGGAATTAGAGGCCAATCAGCTTGACCTCAATCCCCGGTAAGATTCTGGAGAAAATTATCAAGGAGACCTTTCTGGATAAGTTGGCTGAGGGCAGGATCCTGAGGGATAGCCAGCACGGGTGTGTCGTGGGTAGGTCTTGCCTGACCAATCTCATCTCCTTCTATGACCAGGTGATGCATCACCTGGACAAGGGAAAAGAGATTGATGTCATATCTGGACTTTAAAAAGGCCTTTGATCTGGTGTCCCATGTTCTCCTCATGGAAAAAGTGGCCAACTGTGGCCTTGGCCTTGACAGTCCAATAGCTGGGAATCTGGCTTCAAGGTCAGACCCAGAGAGTAGTGGTCAATGGTAGCGAATCATTATGGAGCACTGTGATCAGTGGCATCCCCGAAGGCTCTATTTTTGGACCTGTTCTCTTTAACATTTTTATCAATGATGTGGACATTGGTGTCAGAAGCGAACTGGATAAGTTTGCCAATGACACTAAACTTTGGGGGATAGCGTCCACACCTGAGGACAGGCTAGTGGTCCAGGCCGACTTGGATAAATTTAGTAAGTGGGCGGATACAAACCTGATGAATTTCAATACCAATAAATGTAAGGTATTACACCTCGGGGGGGGGGGAACCCACAGTATACTTATAGGCTGCTGAAAGAGACTTGGGGGTCTTGATTGACCACAAGATGAACATGAGCCACCAATGCAATGTCCCAGCTGGCCAAAGAAACCAAACTCTGGCTTGCATCCATAGATGCTTCAAGTAAATCTCAGGATGTTGTCCTCCTGCTGTACTCAGCCTTGGTAAGGCCGCAGCTGGAGTACTGCATCCAATTCTGGGCTCCGCAATTCATGAAGGATATCGAGAAACTTGAGAGAGTCCAGACGAGAGCCACGCACATGATCAGAGGGCAAGAGAACAGGCCTTATGAAGAGTGGTTGAGAGCCATAGGATTCTTCAGCCTGGAAAAGCGTAGGCTTAGTGGGAGACCTGATGGCTTCTTATAAGTACTTAAGGGGTGCACATCAGGATCTGGGAGAACGTCTGCTCACCAGAGCACCCCAAGGAAAAACAAGGACCAATGGTCAAACTCCTATGAGACCATTTTAGGCCGGATATAAGGAAACATTTCTTTATGGTCTGAGCCCCCAAGACCTGGAATAGACACCTTCCAGAAGTGCTGCAGACACCTACGCTGGACTCATTAAAGAAATGTTTGGATGTTTATCTTGCTGGGATCCTTTGAACCTAGCTCACTTCCTGCCCCTGGGGCAGGGGTCTGGATTTAATGATCTTTAAAGTCCCTTCCAGACCTAACATCTATGAAATCTATGAAAGAAATTAGACTTATATAAATCAGCAGGATCGGATGAACTCCATCCAAGAGTGCTGCAAGAGTTGGCCGAAGTAATCACAGAACCCCTGGAAAAGGTCTTTCAAAAATCATGGGCTTCTGGAAAAATCCCGGAGGATTGGAAGAAGAACAATGTTGTGCCCATCTTCAAGTAGGGGAACTATGAAGACCTGGGAGACTACAGGCCAATTAGTTTAACTTCTATAGGAGGGAAAATCCTAGAAACATTCATCAAAGAGGCTATATGTGACAAACTTGCAGAAGGCGTGATACTGAATGACAGCCAGCATGGCTTAATCGTGGTCAGGTCTTGTCTAACCAACCTCATTTCTTTCTATGATCAGATGACTCGTCACCTGGATGAGAGAAAAACAGTTGACATAATATACCTTGACTTCAAGAAAGCCTTTGACCTGGTATCCCATGAAGTACTGATCAGAAAACTGGAAGATATCAGGCTTAACTGTGGGACCATCAAGTGGGTGAGAAACTGGTTGCAGGGTAGGATGTAGAGAGTTCAAATGAATGGATTGGTGTCATCCTGGTGAGATGTGGGCAGTGGCATACCCCAGGGGTCAGTACTTGGCCCAGTGCTGTTCAATATCTTCATCAATGACCCGGATGAGCAGGTAAAAATCCCATTGACCAAGTTCATGGGCAACAGCAAGATATGGGGTTGTGCGGACACACCTGCAGATAGGTTGCAGATACAAGTGGACCTAGACAGGCAGAATGGAATCAGATGAGGTTCAATGTAGAGAAATACAAAGTGCTGCATCTGGAAAGGAAGAGCCTCCAGCACACCTACAGGCTGGGCATTGCTAACCTGACCAGCACTACAAATGAAAGAGATTGGGGGGTGTAACAATAGACCCCAGCATGAATATGAGCCGGTAGTACAATGCAGTAGCCACTCAGGCACACATCAATCAATGCATCTCCAGTAAATCCAAAGAAATGATTCTCCCATATTACTCACTCCAGCTGTGGTCACATCAATATTATTACATCCAGTTCTGGGCACTAGCACGTCCTTCTTGCAGTGCAATGTTGCCCTGTGGGGTCAGGCCAACTCTCAGGATCTCAATATTGTGCTGTTAGACAGGAGGGCATGGTGTACAATTGCACATGCACACACTAAAAACATAAGTAGGTGCATACACACACTCTAGGTGAATGCACCCCCACCAGGTGTGCGCATACACACTACCAATTCAGCCACATATACATCCAAAATTACCAACCTATACAAATGCACACCTATCACCAATTCAAGCACCTACACACACTATACAGACCAACAGAAATTAGACCAGAATCAATTACCAATACCTGCACACCCAATACACATACACAGATCACTAATTTGTATATCATGCACACAGTGACATATGTTTATCAGTTCACATAAATACCACTAACCTACGCATACACACAAGTAAGTTCCTAACTTGTGTGTTGTGGTGTGTATGTATGTGCTTGGTGTACTTGGGATACCTGGGGGAAGGTTAAGGTTAGAAAGAGAGTGAAAGTATAGGGGGTGAAAGTTGCTGGGACCAGGATTAGAACTGGTAGACTAGAGATAGCTGGGCTGAGGAGCTGAGGCTTGGGGTTACTTTAGGTTACTGCTGGTGGAGACTGAAATGAAAGTTGCCCGTGCTGAGAATAGAACTGGCTGAGTGGAGGGGAGTTGCGGTAACTTAAGGTTAATTGGTGTTAATCGAAAGCAGAAAGACGGCAGAACAAAGGAGCAATGCCAGGGAGAAGCCCGGAGGCTGGAGCTGGAGCAAGGAGGCTACAGGGGAGCCAAGAGGTACGTGAAGAGAGGGAAAACTGGGAGTGGGGCTGTGGGGGGAGGCTGGAGAATACAGAGAGAGAGAGAGTGAAAGAGAAGGCAGATAGGGATAGGGGAGAGGTGGCAGGAGGCAAAAAGCAGTGGGAGCTGGGCTGAAAGCCTGCAGAAAGCAACAGGGCCAAGAGGCTGCAGAAAGGGAACTGAGAGGAGCTAAAGGTGGCTGGAAAGGGGAGACAGAATTGAGAGATCAGGAAAATGAGGGACTGAAGCTGAGAGGGGAAGAGGGAGACAGAGACTGGAATTTAAGATAGGGAAGAGACTGGGGCTCAGTAAAACACAACCCAACTCAGGGTGATAATGGTTTTATTGAACAGGGAAGATGGTGACACAATATTTTATTGGCTCCTCTGCACACACACACAGACAATGGCAGCAGGGGTTAAAGAGGCTTGGTTTAGGGGCTGGAGTCTGGGAGGAGAGAGAGTCCAAATTGGAGGAGGAAATATGCAGGTGATCTCTACCTATCCCAGGCTGAAAGTGGGTCCTTGATGGCCAGTTGGGGTCTCCTTCAGCTTGATGTTGTCCAGAGGGGTCACCGAGAAGGCCTCTGGGGTGGATAGGCGGTGTGAAGTGGAGCTGGTCTGGTCCAGATGGAAATGGTGTTCCCAAGGAGTCGGTCTTCACTACCCCTTCTTATGGGGCAGACTACCTACGATCTCCTATGGGGAGGGCATGTCTAGGCAATGTCAGTCCTGTTCCAGAGGGTTCCAGGTGTTCTTACTGACCATGTGCAGCTTGGCACAATGGTGGGTTGCCTCATCTTTTGTTTCTTGAATGCAGAGGGTGGTTCCAAGGGCTGGGTCATTGGTCCATGTATTGGTATTGATGGTTCGGTCATTCAGAGAGAGCTATTTTTAGACCTACTGTCATTGTCTCTCAAGCACCCTCATTCATCCTCATTAATTCAGGAACCAAGTTACATAGGAGGGGTGGGTGCGAGTCATGGGTTACACAATCAGGTATGGGGATAAGATGGTGGCTTGAGATTACAAGATGAAAACTTGACATGACTTATGCTAACCTACATATATAGGTCTAAAACAGTAAATCACACAATATAAAAGCAGTAAAATAAATAAATAAATAAATAAATACAAACATAATAATTATCACTTATAAAACAGTGAATATCTATATCTAGTGCCCTGCTATTTTATTTTTCTCTCCTCTTTGCAAATGAAACTTACTACCTAAAATAAAATGTTAAAGCTTATCGTACATCTTGGCTTACTTATACTTATCTATAGGGAATAAGAGGGAGAGACAAAGTCAGAAATGGTTGGGGAAAGGGAGGGAATGCATTTTAAAAGAAAAACAAGAAAAACTGGGGGTTTTGCTACACTAAAGCTCGAGGGTCCAGAGAAGGGTCATTTGTATGATCAGGGACTTGCATGGCAAGCCATATGAGGAGAGGCTGAGGGATCTTGGACTCTTCAGCCTAAAGAAAAGGTGGCTGAGAAGGGACCTGATTGTGGCTTACTGCTATATCAGAGGTGTACATCAGGGGATCGGTGAAGAGCTGTTCACCAGGGTGCCCTGGGGGAAAACTAGAAACAACGGCCACAAACTCCTGGAAGATAGTTGCAAGCTGAACATTAGGAAAACCTTCTTCACAACTAGGGTGTCCAGACTATGGAACAAGCTCCCCCTAGAGGTGGCGCAATCATCTACCCTAGAGGTCTTTAAGAGAAGACTGGACAGTCACCTTACTAGGGTCATCTGACCCCAGACGTCTTTCTTGCTCATTCAGGGGGCTGGACCCAGTGATCCTTCAGGGTCCCTTCGAGCCCTGTGATTTTATGAAATACCCTCCAATTAAAAAGAAGAAAAAAACCCAATAAACAGCAATACGTTGATGGAGACAGATGGCATGTAATGCCTTATTCATCATTTCAAGAAAGGTACACCTAACACATGCAGTGAAAAAGGTCTTGTCTAACTGGTTTTCCATGGCCTGCAGCCCACAAAGGTTTAATATTTGGCACAAAGCCCCACCACTAGCCATCACTACCTCCTCCCACCCCCCTCCAATTGATCCTGCCATGAAAACCATGTTCAGGATCCTGTGCCCTGCTCCAGCTGTTTTTTTCTGCTCCTGCTTCTGGGGAGAGGGTTGCATAGTGAGAGATGACTAGGGTGCCCGATCTGTGCAGAGTGTAGTGGGGCCAGGCTGTCCATACTGCTGCCCATGCAGCTGCGGATGGGGAGGAGAGCTGAAAGTTCAGGAGGGCAGGGGGGAAGTGGGATGTTTGTGCTGTGTGTACAGGTGAGTGGTTGGGGGGGGGACGGGATCTTGGATTATCCACATATCAGGGGACAGCCCGGCTGGGGGACCACCTGCACCCTGTGGCCCTTGGCTGATGATAATAATGATTATTCATATGATACCACAAAACCTAAAAATGTTTGAGTTGAACCTCCTTTGAGTTGAAATTCAGGTTTATCTTTAAACAAGTCTTTATGTACCAACTTCCTTATGGCTTTTTATGTGATTGGTGAGATACTTAAGTAACATATAACAAGCTAACTGAAGTGAACCTCTACATACAGGAAGCCATTGAGGAATTATATACTTATATTTATTTCCTTAGTTTTTATCAGACACTGCTTAAGCAACTATTTACATTTAAACATCTTCCTTAGCCAGACAAGGTTCTTTGGGTAAATGCAATACCTTTTATTACACCAACTAAATAGTTGAACAAATTGTGCCTGAAAGCTTGCAAAGAACAAACACCTTTCTTCAGGCACAGGGAGTTTCTACAGCTGTTTTGTGTTCTCCCTATGCCTGAAGAAGGGTGTTTGTACCTGCAAGCTTGGAAAGAACAATTTTCCCAACTATTTAATTGGTTTAATAAAAGACATCACGTTTACCCAAAGAAGCTTGTCTGCCTAGGTCCTTGGACAACATGGCTACAACCAACACACCCTAAATATTCCTTAAGAAATAATTAACTATAAAGAGACCCTTTTAAGGGTTGAAAAACTATATATAAAAGTAGGGTGGTTTGAACTTATTTTAAAACAGTATCTCAAGTTCCTTAACCCCTGATGAAGCTAAAGTGATCTCTCAAATCATGGACTGAATAAAAGGAAAACGTTTATACTCTAAAGATGCTGAGAGACTTATCTGCCAGGAGAACAAAGGCAATTAAAACTATGTCACATATTCAGACTACATATTCATAAGTTGAAGATGTTACTAAAACAACACTAAGATACTGAGCCAATGAGAGTATGCCAACAGCTAATTCCAAATCCATTCAAGCATAAAAGAAATATTTTCCTCTTTCCATGAAGTAATGGAAATGGAGAAGGCTGCTTTAAAAATAAAACTAAAAAAAAAAAATTCTGAATTAAGGAAGGAACTCATTCTCTACCTTCTTTTCAATTTTATAGCACTTATCCAGTTCACAGTTTGAATCAGGGAGTAGATAGGTAAGAATGAAAAAGATTAATTGTATTCTATTGCAATAATTGTATTCTATGCTAATATTAAATAGCAGCAGTTTCTCCCATTATAAAACTAAAAAATGCTTAGACCATATATTCCTAAAGAGAAGAAACAGAGGAAAGATTGATAAGAAGGAAGAAATAAAGAGATTTAATTTGGATTTAAGATTATTGATATTCACTGATTTGGTTGTCTCAAGACAAAGCATTGAATGGCTTCATTTATGTGACAGGCTTAAATACTTGCTTTAGGGTTTAATTAAGATTACTTGTGTTTGCACATTTATAAACAGTTTAGGTTGTCCATGATAAAGCGAACAGGATTTACCAACCCTTACATTGATTTCCTTTGCCCATCTATAACCTGTTTTGATGATCTATGATATCCTGAAGCCGGGTTAACTGCTAATTTTGAGAATAAGGTGCTCAGATTTACTCCAAAGACAGGGCCACTTTTAAAGATGTCATCTCTGGTGAATTACTGTGATTATTTTTAAGTTCTTAATTGTGGTGTCTCTTAAGTAGGGCCCTACCAAATTCATGGCAGAAGTGAGCTTCACTGCGCCTCATCTTGCAGCTTTCTCCTCATGCCTCCCCACCACTGATTGGTGGAGGGGCCCTGATTGCAGATTGCTTTCAATCAGTGGGGAGGCAAAAACTGTGGTTTTAAATATGGCGTCACTTTTGCCGCTCGCTGCTGATTTTGTTTAGGGGCCCAAGGAGCCTTGCTGCTTGCTGCTGACTGGCAGGGAGGCAAAAATGGTGCCATGTTTAAAACCACAATTTCTGTTTCCTTGCCAGTCAAGACCAAGCCACAAGTGGGGCCCTTCCACCAATCAGTTGAGGATGTGCAGGTGAACCTGTAAGATTAAAAAAGCTGCAGCGTAGGCCACTTCCACTGTGAATTAAGTAGGACCCTACTCTTAAGGCATGACTGAGAACCTTGTGAGACAAAAATAGTTGGCGTCCCATCCTTATACTGGCTTCTAGATAGATTTCTTTCTACTATATCTTGTTTCCCTGAGACTCTGTGAGCAACATGATATATTCCATTTTTGTTGCACAGAATGAAAAATTGATTTTCATGTAATAATGTGATTCTAGAAGCTGGGGTTCCAAGAAGAGCACCAACTATCACAGTACTTGTAACAATCCATACAGGGAAGGAATCACTAATAGAGGTGTGCGAAGCCTATTCAATTCAGGTTCATCTCGAATCGGGGACAGTGATTCGATTCGTTGATTTGGATCACTGTCCCTGATTCAATTTGGCTGAATCTAAAGAGTCTATGCTGATTTTGGAGAATCAGCAATTCAGACATAGACTTAAAATGTTTTTTCTACATACCTCGAGGTACCAGTGCGGCTTGTGAACACTGATGCTGGGGCACATGGAAGTACTTCTGGTCTACTTCCAGGTCTGCTGGGGAATGCACCGGGGCCCCCACCCATGCCCCCCCCGGCTCGGTGATCAGCCATGGGGGTGCTCCAGGTGCCCTCCCCCAGACCCAGGAGGCATCAGTCACCAAGCTGTCAGTGTGGGGGGAAAGGCCCAGTGCGCTCTCCGGCAGACCTGGAAATGGACTTCTGGTCCAGTGCTTCTGATCCACTTCCAGGTCTGCTGCTGAGGACACACCATATGCCCCAGTATCCCAGTTTTCATGAGCCTCCTACTACCTAGAAGTATGTAGAAAAAACATTTAAAACTGTCTCTATGTCTGAATCACCTAATCTTTCTGAATCTCTGCAAATTGATTTGGAGAGTTGCAACTTGATTCAGAGAGATTAAAGGGTCCTCTGATTTGATTCAGATTCAGAGATTCAGCCACCAAATTGGGTCGTATCTCCAACTAATTGAATCAGGGACCAAAGCTTTGCACAGCCCTAATCACTAAGAGTCTTTTCACTGACTTTGAATCAGACTCTGAGTACTTGGAAAGCAAGGAAAACGAGAATGAATTCCTGCTTGTGGGGTCAACTAAGCTTAATGTAAAAACCTAGGAACCGGTGTCTATTTTTAAACGTTTCAAAGTCCTGTTTAAAAATCTGTCATGTACATTTGACTTTACTGAGAGGCATGGTGATATAAGACAGTACTGAAATCCAGAAGCAAACTACCTGACTCTGCCAACAGGGAACTAGAGATTCTGTTAATTCTAGGACTTCTCAAATTATCAGCAACTACATATGATAGTGATTTGCTTGGAGGAGCAGTCAAACAACTACTGCTAATGTTTTCTATTACTTAAGTTGGTCAGGAGACTCAGGCCCATTGCACTGCAAGGAGGCAAAGCCCACATGCTCTCCCTTAATCTATTGTGCCTTCCTTATTTACCTCCCTCCAGCACTGGCATTGCCTGCACCTACAGCTGGGTACAGCTAGCTTAGAGGCCCCCTTTAGCCCCTTCTTTGCCAAGAGAAAGCTCCTCTATCTCAGAATACTGTGGGGTATTACAGCAGGGTAAGAAATAAACTGCGGTGAATGGGTGCCATCTCAAAAATTCTAGAAAATGTTCCATTTTGGTTTCTTAAGCTATTTTTGTTTAACTTGAATTTCAGAGTCTCTTCTACAAAACTATATATTTACTGTTTTTATTTGGATCATTGCTTAACTTATGTAGCATTATAGCATTGAACCATTTGGAAACACCATCCAGGAATTCCCAAAATAATGAAGACTCAGTAGCAGTTGAAAGATGAATTTAACTTGTACACTGAAGTTAACATGCTTCAGCTTTTCACTGGCTATGTTGGGTAGTGTTGCCTGGAAACAACCACAACCACAGCCATTGTGGAGAGTCTGCTTGCTTATTGGTGATTTTAGGAAAGGTTTAAAGCTTGTAGAGACTTACCTCTGTTCTGTATGTTTTGTTTTGTTTTTTTAATGTGAGGACTCTGGTTTAAATCTGTAACAATCCAATTTGGATTAGTACTTTACTGCCTCATTGTCCATAATTGATATTTACTCCTGTGAACAAGGTAAAAATGGGCCATAAACTTTGCATTGCTCTTGTTAAGTTAGAGCATTTGCTCTACAATAAGCATGTGGTTGGATAAACTTGACATCTGGGAATCTTGCAGATGATCAACTCACTCCTTACCAGAACATGCCAGTATAGTTGATAAGAATATTGTCTACTGGATTATATAATCTTCATGGAACCTAATTTTCATAACCTAGTGTGACATAGTGGGAGTTGTAGTCTACTTCCACTACTCATATCTAATTTTTAATTTGGAACATTAGTAACTTTTTATAGTATCTGCCAAAATGCAATATATACCTCTAATTCTCTCATGGAGAGCCATAAATACCAAAGAATACACTTGCCAATAGTTTCAGAGAAGCCAGAATACAGGGGAATGTTGACTGGCACCTAAACAGTAGTTCTCTTATGATTTCCAAAAAGGGTTTCTAGTACCATACTGACACGTTTCACTTCAAGGGTTTCATATCTTCAATGTCAGAACACAGAGGAGTCTAGCAATATTCAATCAGAACTAAACACAAGACAGAAGAACAGTTTCAATTATAATGTCCTCTGTCCAGAAAGCATGCAGAAATGAAATCAATGAATAATAATAATAATAAAGCTTCATCTGTTATCTGGATTTTTTTTAATGTAATATAAGATATCTATATGTTATAGATACATTGTAACAAACACTTGTGAAGGAGTATTAAAAGATTAAAAATAGCTAACTGGCATTATAGATGTCAGATCTGGCTAATTTTTCTATGTGAAGGGGTTTTTTTCCATTTCATTTTGAATTGGTGCCAAAAACAGGTACCTGATCCTAGATGCATTCTGTTGTACCATTCACACTACACTATAGGTTAGCTGTGGACTAAACAATAGATATAAATTTGATTTTTACTGAGAGAAATTTTCCCAGGGTCTTATACCAAAAAAAAAAAAAATGTTTAATTAAAAAATACTTTATTTTCTTTCTCCTAGGCCCATTATTTCAAAATTATTCATGGAAAACCCTTGTTAAAATGTCTTTTAGAGATCATCACCTCAATAAAATCAATCCAAAGTAATCAGTTTTTATTCTGCCATGTTTTATGCATAATGCGGATATCACTTGTGTCAGCTCTGAGAAATTTAAGACCAGGGTTATTACATAATTAACTCAGGCATTTCTTTATGCTTGTTTTGCAGAAGGGTGTCTATTTTATGAAGCAACTGTACAGGGAAATGTAATATGGAGATAAGAGTTTAATTAAGTAAATATGATACTCTTTCCTATCACTCTGCCTTGCATTCTATTACAGTCTTGGTGAAGCTGATAATCACATGATGGAATATGGCTTATGCTTAGAAACTGTACATGTATCTGCATGTTGGGGCTCCCCAAGTCATAATATTCCTCTTATTTCATGGCTAAGTATAATTTCATGAATTTCCCTGTAGAAACCTTAACTCTTTACTCACATTTTTATTCAGGTAATAAAAGCCACTAATTTTCCCTGACCACCTGTACTACCTGTACTGCTTACAATGACTCGCAACAATTATTTTAAGACTGAACTTATTTGATTATCATGGCTGCTCTTTAATCTTAATGTACATGTATAGTTGTATGTGTGTGATTATCCTACATCAGGGCCCTTGATAAGGACATGTCGTGGTCATGCCTTCCCCATCCAGCTATAGAAAGGAGTTGCATACAGAATGGGCACAAACCGAGCATTCCCATGGCAAATTGAAGGCAGGATTGTGCTATCCACATCTAAGCTTTCCCTGAGCAAGGCACAGTCTTGACAACCACAACTCACAGGTATGGCTAAATCCTGCAATCTAAGCCAAAATATCATGAACTGTACATTCTGGCTCTCCCCAAGAGTCCTAGAAAACCAAGTGTAATTATTTTTAAAGAGCATCACACTAGGGAAAGTGAGACAGCTAGAACTATGATGTCTTCACACATGCCTTGCTTTAGAAGCTTTTAAAAATCTGATCCTCAAGTTCTGGCAGGCATGTGCATACTTTTGTGACTCCCCATGAAATCATTAGGCCAAGTGTTTTGCCAAAGGCCACTGAATCAGGAATGTATCTTAAGTCCCCTGACTTCTATTGCCTGCTCTTTTTCAAACTTACTTCAACACTGATTCCCTGATGATTGAAGTTTATGGATGTTGAAGCCTGAGTTTATCATAGTGGATATGGAAGCCTGAAACAAAATACAATAGATGCTTCTTAGCTCAAGTCAGTATGGTTGAGGGTTTTTTTTTTTTCCACCCCCTTTTTGTATTTAAAAAATATATACTTTCAAAGAAAGAAATGTAAACAAAACATATGGAAAATTCCAATATCTCCTCCCTATAGTCAGGATACATTAAGAAGAGCTGGATTGCATTTACCTGATCAGTGTCATGCTGGCTTTGAGTAATAGAGCTCCTCTGAAGCCTGACTCTGTGGAGACGCAGGTTTCCTAATGTCTCCATCTCTCCTGTGCACTCCAGGCTGCTTCTGTTTAAAATTCAAGCAGCTCTTTTTCATTACTGATAACTAGAGCAAAACATGGGTAGCAGGTGATCTTAGTCTGGAAAATCTCACCATCCGAGGGACTAGCACTGAAGTACAAGCTGGACTAATACTGTTCACAAGATTTTAGGTTTATTCTACTGGTGCAGTTATTTGATATCCTTGTCAAAGATCAAAGGCATCAGATCCCAGAGAGTCAAGATGGCAAAAAGCCTAAGGTTCTACATGATAAACATTTTACCTGTAGATGTGCAGACTGCCAGATACATAAGAAATATCTTTCTTTTCTTTAAGTGGGAGGTCAGATTTTGCACAGTGTGAAGTCCAGAATCTGCCTCTGGTCAAAAACATACTTAATGGAAAGGACCCTGGATGTCTCAGAATCTACCCCACTGATCATGATCACCCAGAAAATCAATGCTAGGCAGGGATAGGCTGAAGAGGCTTAGGATTTAACTACTAGATAGAAAGAACAAAGGCATCTCTTTGGTAGAACAAAAGCTGCGGAGCTCCTTTGCCATAAGAGATGATTCTCTATCCCAGTTCAATGGTGAGATCAAGGCTGAAGTACACACTTTCTTTGTTAAGAAATGCTATAGAATCACTACATGCCATATTATATTTACTTGAATCTAAGATGATCCTGAGTTTAAGATGACCACCCAAAATAATTGTATTCTTTACATGGAAAATTAATAAATTATCTGTAATTCATCCCTCCCATCACTGCAGTGGGGAGGTCAAGCAACTTGTTCCCTGCTTTTGCCTGCCTCCCTGCTACCTCTGCTCCCTGCAGCCTCAGCCTCCCTCCTCCCCCCCTCCGCCGCCTCTGCTCTACCACTTCCCATAACAGCGTTTGCTTCACACCCTCCTCCAGCCTATGCTTCCCCCTCCCCCCAGCCTCTGCACCTCACTACTCCCTCCACCATTGCTCTGCACCAGCAAGATCCATCTAAGGCAAAGAGCATGGCCCCAGCCCAGCACCCATAGCAACTGTGCAGGTTGTGCTGCTGCTGCTATGGGGCTAGACTGGCGCTGTGTTCAGTGACCCAGACCCAGAGGGGATGCAGCCTCCAGGGTGAGGGGAAGGGAAAAGGTTAGGTTGGGGAACAGAGACTGCATGAGAGGAAGATGGGGGGAGATGCTGCAGGGGGGGAGATGGAGGGGCACTAAATAGGGGGAAAAACTTATGTTAGAATTGAGTAGATACTGTATTATAAAACCATCCTACAACTAGCAAGTCCTACTCCTCTTTGCTCACTGGAATAAAAGAAAGAAAAAAAAATGCTCAGAGCTTTTGTGTTCTTTGGTACTAAGCGTTGTTTGAATAGTACAGGTGATGGACACTATAGTGGACCACTAAATGGGACTCTTCAGCCCTGCCATGACTAATGTGCTTTTAAATAGGCATAGAAGTACAATTAGGCATCTGCATAATTGTAATATAATTAAATACAGGCACTCCAAGGGTTATATAGTGGAAATATACACTCCCACATATATACTAGCCAATTGAAGAAAAAAGATCAAAATTATCAGACATCTATAAGTTCTTGTATGTTATTTTCCATGATGGCATCAGCAGCATTATTTCTGTGTGCTGTTGGAGAATGTCTAAGTATTATTTATACCAAGATGTATACAGGATGCAAGTCCATTCTGGTTAGATTTCATATCCTACATCTCAATATAATGGCTTCTTCACAAATCAATATTTTCAATTGTGTTAGGATGCTATAGGTGACATTAAACTGTACTTTATTTCTGTATAAAAGTATTGACCCAACAATTATCTTGTGGAAATAGTGCATCATTACTGCTGCTTTTCTCGCTAAATATCTAATTCAGCATATGAAAGATGATAGTCATGCAGCATATTTTCTTAAATGACTTAAATGTTTCTACTGAATCTTCTGCAAAAAATTCTGTTTTGATTTTATATTTTATGGGAGGGAAGGGCACAAAAACAAAAAACCCAAAGGACCTCGTATTACAATATATAAGCACTGAAGTTAGCAGTTAAATTGGAGATTTACACTATCATTGTAAACATCTCCTTTCAATTAATTACAACTTTACCCCTAAATTACTTCTTGTAGTATACCTTCTTATGTCAGGCTTTTGACTAGAGGCAGATTATTTTCGGACGCCCGAATCAATCTCTGGAAGAAATCTATTTATCTATTCTTCAACTATCTAAGCACCAAGAAGTAGTGCATTGTATTAACTAACAATTTTGAAGATACATTTTTGCAGTAGAATAGCCAGCAATCACTTAATTTTTTTAAAAGAAAGAACCTTAGCAAGTTTGAAGTTCATTGAAGTCAATGACAGCTCTGTAGCACCTCTGAAATTCAAACCACTTGCAAGTGTAAGAATAAGCATTTTAGAGCCAGCATTAGAGATCCAGTTTTTAAAAATGAAGGTCTAAGTAGAGCTATCTATACATTTGACATGCTTAGCTATACACTCTATTGGCTCAACCAGACAAATATTCACATGTGGTTGGCAGCATCACATACACATCTGCAGTGACACAAACTGCATGTACCACACCTGCACACATTCACCATGTTGCTAATTTGCAAAATGGTTAAGCAGGGTTTTGTTTTGTTTTTTGACATCGAGAGATCCCTCTGTCAAAATAAAAATGAATAAAAATGAATAAAAAAAAAAATGGGGCAGCACACATAGTAGCAGCATGCACTGCCTGAAACAGCAGCCTGGCTGGCCAGAGCCATGCTCCAGCTCTTGGCCAGTCTGCTGCAGCCCTGAGAGGCCTCCAGGAACCTGGATAAATCTGCTGGGGCCATTCCAGGGGCATGCCCAGACACAATGTGCCACTACTATTTGTCTCCAGCGAAATGTATTTTCCCACTCATGGGGCCACTCCCTATATCAGTGATTCACAATCAGTGTGTCATGGCTATGCGTAGAAACATGATTCACAAGACAAACCCAGATTTTTGAAATAGGAATCCATAATGTTAAAAACAATCTGACCTGTTGTGATCTTTCTGAGTCCTTTGGAACAAAAGAATTACTCTATTTTCTGTAGTAAAAAAAGAGTGAAAACTAAGAGCTGGCATTTTCTGAGGGGTGCTTCGAGTAAAAAAACATTGATCATGGTAGTTTTGTCAGGGCGCACTATGGTACATTAATGAATCTGTAGACATGCCCCATGTAGCTCTATATAAAGTGTGCCTCCTCCTCCTCCTTTTCTCACCCACTTATTTTTCCTGAATAGTTTGTACCCATCCATGACAGTGTTCTAGTCACGTGAGTTATCCCACAAAGTCTCTGTTATTTCAATCATGTCATTGTTCCATGACTGTGCAAGGACTTCCAATTCTTCCTGCTGGTTTTCCAGGCTCCATGCATTTGTGTACAGGCACCTAAGGTAACTAGCTAATTTTCCTGATTTCTCTGGAAGATTGATAACACCACCCCTGTTACCCACTCCTTCTTGCACTTCTTCTAGGTCACCCACTTACCTCAGGGCTTTGGTCTCCAACCCCCAGCAAACCTACTTTAAAGCCCTTCTCACTAGCTTAGTGAGCCTGTCTGCAGAGATGCTCTTCCCTCTTCACCAGGTAGATCCCATCTCTACCTAGCAATCCTTCTTCTTGGAACATCATCCTATGGTCAGAGCCAAGGCCCTGCAAGGAATACCACCAGTGCAGCCATGCATTGATCTACAGGATGTACTTGCTACTGCCCAGAAGGCTTGTGGAGAATACCACCTGAGCCCCCATCCCCTTCACCCTTGCATCCAGAGCCCTGTAGTCACTTTTGATCTGCTCAGGGTCTCCCCTACCAGTATCATTGGTGTCCACATGGATGAGCAGCATGGGGTAGTAGTCAGAGGGCCAGATAAGTCTCAGTGATCTCTCCATGACATTTCGGATATGGGCTCTGGGCAAGCATAAGACCTTCTGAAACCACAGGTCAGGCCAGCAAATGGATACTTCTGTCCCCCGCAGAAGGGAGTCTCCAACCACTCACTACCTTTTGCTTCTTGTTGTTGGTGGTGGTGTTGATCCTTCCCACCTTGTGGAGACCTGGCCTGTTCTTCTCCACCAATGGAACATGATCCTTCTCCTCTCTTGCTAGGGCTACATATCTGATCTTCAGATGAACTGCTACAGATGGGGGTGAAGATTTCTACTTGCTGCCAGAGGTCACAAGCTTCCAGCTTCCAGCTTCCTCAGAGTCTGTCCTCTCCCTTCTGTAGCACTGCCTTTAGCAGTTCTTCCATCACAGTCCCAGAAGTCTCCTCCAGTGTCAAATCAGAGAACTCCTCATAGAGGAGGATGCTACAGACCCTCACCACCTCCTCCTGTAGCTGTCTTGTCTGCTTCCTGAGAGACAACACCAGGAGGCACTACTCACATGGTTTTCACTAGAAGGAACCTGCAATTCCCAGTCTCCATAATGCCAAACCAGGACCTGGGTGGAAGCCTCACTGGTGAGTAGTCCTGCTTGGACAGACACCTCACCAGGTGCAAGCAGAGGCAGTGGCAGTGGCTCTGGCATTATAATGTCCTTCAGCCATTTCCCTGGGTCTCTTAATGTGCCTCCTCTTTCTTACTGTCCTTCTTCCAAGCACATCTTCCTGAGCAAACTCACCTGCAAGTTGGCCTACTTACTGTTCCTTGGTCCTGAAATGTCCCTTTTCCCCCTGCTTTCTCTCACCAAGCATAAAGGCTCCCCCCAAAGAGGGATGGGGGTGGGGGCAAACAGACTTGCGAACTATCGAGCAAACTGCCTGACTTCGCCTTGTTTGCTGCCCCTTTTCACTCACCAATAGGATTGCACTATTCTATATCCTGTTACAGGTGCTGTCTGTTGCAACTAGATTCAGGCAGGCACTTCCTAAGAGCAAGCAAGCTATTGGCTCCTCTTCTACAACCTTGTGGTGAGGTTCAATAATAGCCACCTATTGCTTTTAGCTACTCAGGGCTAACTCCTTGTCTGTCTGTTCTTGTTCCACATGCAATTTAAATCAGTGTGAAAAACAAAAGGAAAATTTCACCAGGGTATGTGACTGTAGTTGTTGTCTATGTGCAGAGTAACACTCCACAAGCTCTTTCAAAATTGAAGAATGTTGTGCACAATACCAGAGCAGAAGACTTTAGTTTTGAATAAAAAATGGCTATTTCAAAATACTTTAATGTTCATGAAAACTTTGAAAGGGTTTTTGATCTATTTCTTCCCATTTTCCTCGCAAACGAAATATAACATACCTATACTATTCCTATGGCACATCAGACTTTGTAACGTGGCAAATAGTCCTTGTGATACTTCATAAATTGAGAGAAGCAGAAGGCTCCAGAGGAATATTTGATTTTATGAAGCTCTGGAGTCCAGCTTCAAATATTTTTGAACAGGGGCAAACTAAACCTGAGCCATGCTTAATGGTAATGGGGCAAATACATCTCATGTACTAATCAGGCAGGTAAAAAGCAACAATTTAGTAAGCTCCGTAATCTACTTGATACTCTATGGATATGAATTTAATGATTCTGAAGTTAAATGTTTGCTGTGGTTAGTTTAATATGGCTATTGAAATATATTAATAGATTTTACGATAGACAACAGGCAGAAGTGTGTTATGTAAATCAAATGAAAAAGGCATAGAAAGACGATAATTTTCTGGTTTCTTGATTTTTGAGTTTTTATTCCTCTAGGAACTGTATCAGTCATAAACCAGATTTTAAAACTATTGCGTAAGAATTATATATCCTGCCATGCTTGTCATTTGCTTTTTTTAAATAATCTCTACGTGATTATATCAAGTGTGACAATAGTGCCAGTGACAGTGATTTAGAGGGTAAAGAAATGTAGGAGGACCGAGATACAATTTGAGGGGACTGGAATCTTGCAACAATTACTAATGTACTGTAATATTTTTTCTAATCCTTTTGAGTTTCCAAGTACAGAGAATACTAAGAATATTTTTAAGTAAAAGAAAAAAGATTATTTTCCCCTTCTCTAATAAAGCAGCAGACACCATGGCTAGTAGTTATATCATGGGGTTGAATTCATATTAACAATGCAATTGTTAACTAGTGTGGCCTAATAGGGCATTTAGCTAAATATCCCCTCTCTGCTAGTAACCAATAAAAGAAAGAGCTAAAAATCACCATAATATCTTATTAAGCATAACATGCCAAGGAGTCATGTTTTTCACACTAATAAATGATTCATGTATAAAAGAATACATGTTTAATTAGATATTTTCTTGAGAAGATTCTTATTATTCTAGATTTTAATAAAATAAAATATTTTGTTCTGATTTTTATTCTTTGTTTTTACTCCTAAGAACTTTGATTTTATGAAGCTTTAGGTCCCAGCTTATGGCACTGAGTTCCACAGGTTAACTTTTATCTAAAAACATATATTCTTTGATTTTTGAAAAGTTGTTGAGAATCATCTGGTGGGATGTCCCCCTCTCCTCCTGTGGAAAATATAATTTTATCTCAAATTGTATTGTGCAATGGGAATTTGCTTATGTCCTTGAATTTTCATTTTTAAAAATAAAAATATGACTGGACTGTTCCAACAAAGTAGAATTGGAAAACTGTGGGGTATTTGAAATGCTTTTCCCCCCTTTTTTGCTTTATATTATATTCAGTGTTCTGAATTCAACATAAAATATTCAATTTTATGAAAAAATAAACCCAAATGTTTTAGTCAATCCAAAATGATAGAAAGAATTTAATTCTGTAGGAAAGTAAAAGGAAAAAAATACAATATATAGTCTATTTTGCAATGAGGAGAAATGTGGAGAAATGAAAACCTGGTTCCCACAGTACTCTAGAAGTCTGGTCTTGACTGCTATATGTTTATATGTGATATTGATTTCACCATGAGCTCAGTTTCCTCCTCTGTAAAACAGGCTACTACATTCTGAACCAACTTGATTCAGCAGCTACATTCTTAACTTTATTTAAAATTATCTTACAATTATTTAACAAGGAATTAAACTGATAGGATAAAATTCATCCATCCTGCTGGTCAAGGAATTTTTAGCAGCCTTATTCTTTTGGGTATTTAGATAAAACAAAGTTGTTCAGAAAGACTGCAAGGCTACAGATTATCTTGGATCTCAGATGCCCGAGATGGATGGTATTGCTATATATATGTTGCAAAGCTTTTTTAATCCAGGTTGGTTCACAGCTGGGTTCTGAGCCAAGATGCTACAAAAAGGCAGACAACATGGATCCGTCTGCTCTACTCCTTGTCCACATCACCATAACCTGGGTCTTGGCTGGGATCACTTTTAGCAGCTATTCTTCATCTAGAACAGGGCTCTCCAACTGGCAGCCCATGAGGGGTTAAGTTGTGGCCACCAGGCTTTCACCCTGCCACTGCTCCCCTCCATCATTCCCTCTCCCTCCTTTGGCTTCTGCTTCCTGCCTCTGCCCCAGGAGATGAGGTGGTGTAGTTCAGGAAACTGTCAGTAAGCCTGGATCCATGTGGGTCGGCACAGCCATGTGGAAGGGCATACTGTATATCAGCAGCAAGGGAGGGGTATCTACACAGGCAAGCTGTGCAGTGGGGGAGCATGGTACATCAACAGTGAAAGGGCACTTTGGGCACAAAGTACAGTTGAGTGCTGGGGTACAGGCACAGAGCAGTGCTTGGGAAAGAGGTGCCCATGCAGCATATAGCCTGGGGTGCAGCAGCCTCTCTTGGTACAGCCTACACAGCCTTCAGACCCTGACCATGTAGAAGACGGGTAGCCCTGGTCTAGAACCTGAGGTCTGCCAGTTACTCCAGTAACTTGAGAATTGATGAAAATAGTGTTTCTTGTCAATGAAAGCCAGAGCTAAATCTCTTCTGAATGTTTCTGTAACTTGTATCTGCGCACTTCACCTTAAAGACATTGGATTTTTGATACATTATAATCTGCCTGGCAACTGACTCCCCAGCCCAGCCCAGCCCCTGGCTTCTTTACTTTTCATTTCATCCAGGAAGAGCACACACAAACTGCTGAAACTTCCTTAGCCTGACGAAGGGTTTTTGAACCCGAAAGCTTGCTTAATAACTATTCTCCAACTATTTGGGTTGGTCTAATAAAAGATCGGATTCACTCAAGGAACCTTGTCTGCCCTGGTCCCTTTCAAGAACTTTCTATAGACGCTGAAAGGATAAGGAAGACAGTAGCAACCCCAGGCTGACAGCAGGCACAGGGGGTCAGCCTTGGGCTCCAGGTGGTGGTGTCAGACAATGGAGGGGCTGGCAGGAGCTGGGTGCCTGGTCCCCAGCTGGCTGGGCTGACTGGGTGCAATTTGCATCCATGGTCAGCATCTACATGTGTGTTTCAGCATAGTTATTTACACTGCTTTAGGATAGTACTGTCAGTGACAGTACTATTTTATGATAGAATTAAGTAGTTTACCGTGGCCTAATACTGGCACATGTATAGACCTTGATGTTTTACTGTGAGGCTAATTAGTCAACTCCACAGTAAACTGCATGTGTAGATGCACCCCTTAGGTCTCAGAGAGAGAACTGGATGGTTGGCTGTATTAAGTGCTATGGGGAGATCCAGCAACACCGCAAGTTCTGATTTATGCTTCTTGCTATGGTTAAGAAGAAGCCATGCCAGCATCATCACTAATACTTGTCCTTGCTTAGAATGCAATTGACTGAGATCCAGGACATTGTTGGAGGGTACATGGAACATTGAAATGGCCCTGCTCATTTTACACTAATCCGATATGTCAGTCTGTCTTTCTAATCTACCTACCTTGATATTTGTCACTAGTCCAGGAATAGTATAATTTATTTTATTCTTATTCTTGTAATACCTGGGAAATATACAGATGCTTTGGTGAGAAGGACCAAGGAAAGGGTTGATAGATGCATCATCCTGAACTTCAGGGCTGTACAACTTTAGGGTGGAAAAGAATAGGAAAAGTTTCTCTGGTAAGCATATGGTGTACTTTAGATACATAATTAGAAAAAAAAGCAGCCCTTTGCAGGCTGGAACGCATTGATATCTCATCAAGAAAAGCACTGCATAAATATATATGAATCAATAATGCTCCTGACAGAGGTGACCATTGTTCATGAATGACTACCTGGGGGAAAAGAAAAAAAAAAATCAGAATCCAGATACTTTTTTTTTTTTTTGCTGCCATTTTTTAAAAGGGAACTAATCAGTTTCTAATCTTGTTTCTGAATAGAAGACTGATGTCTCCAGGTGATATATCAATCACCGTTGAAATTGATTAATGCGAGACACTGGTAAATAAGTCAAGCATTGCTGGACATGTCATGGCTGAGTTGGATGATGATGATGATGATGATACCTCTGACATTGTTGAAACCAATTATGAATAACATCACTTACTAAACTATATTGCTGACATTCTGCTTCATCATCCACAAGCAATGGTTTTGCAAGAGTTTATTCCTTCTCAGAGACCACATTTCAAATAAGGCAAAATAGGAATTTATTGGCTATGTGCTAATATGCTTAGGACAACCATGTATATCTCTAGAAAGTGAAGGACTGAACCAGTTTTCATTCTGCTGTTAAGCTGCCACTGCCTTCAGTGTAAGGTCCACATGTGGAGGAGCCTCAGCATCCAACCCAAGCTCTAGTACAACTTGACAGATAGTTGCTCCACAGGCTGAGACCTTCCTTAGGAGAGGTTTCCTCTTTGAAGTAGAACAAACCCTGATAGTAAAACTCATCATGGTTTGTATCTCACCAGTGATCTACATGTCTCAAATCTGCCTTGGAGCTTATATGGCCACAACTGAGCAGAAGTTCTCTAAAGCAAGTATATGGCAGATTCCCACTGTCTAGCACCTTTTGGTTGTCATGTTAGAAATAAATACAAGTAGAACACTAGAACCCCATTCATTCATTCCAGTTCGCTTCCCCCCTCCTACAGTTCTTCTGAATAAAAAAAAAAACTAGACATTGTGCATCCCATGACAAAATGATTCTAAGATTTTCACATTTTATAATAAATGTAGGTGCATTGGTTTAATCTAAACCAATGGGTTAAAACGACAGCAGTGACATCATTCTTCAGCTGGATAGAAACACCACTTTTGTAAATTGTATCAGTGTCCTGGAATTAGCTATTACATTTTTATACAAAGTTTCAATATGGTTACGGCAAAGTTCTGTGATTCTATGGCCTTCTTAATTCCACAGTTTCTATACGGGTCTCTTTAGTCATTGCTTACATAGTAATAGAACCTGTTAAATCTTCAGTGTGAGAGACTTCCCATAAAAATGTCTTAAGATTCTTCGTGACTTGATTTCACTGCACCTGAAAGATTTGAATTCCACTTACTGTTGAAGTTTATTCCTCACAGGTTAATACTTCTGGCAGTAGATAGATTTAACCTGAGTACTATGCAAGGTCATGTATCTTGCATTTTTATTCATGCTTATGATCAGAGCTTTTTCACACTGAATATTTATAAGTGTGATTCAATTCTTAATCCTCCTTGAAAATTTACTTTTTAGGAAGACCTACTTATAGTCCCTTTCAGTTGGGACTGGCTCTCTGGTGGAGACACACGGGCATAAGTTTGTCATACCCCCAAGAGCCATAGCCCCCTGGTGGACCCCCAAGCCCCAACATGGAGCCAGGAGGTAAGCAGAGACCATGGTGGGCAACCAGAGCAGTGGTGGGAGGCAGCTGAGTGGAGCCAAGGAGGGTCAGGCCCACTGCCCCTCCCCTGGCTCCTACTTAGCCCAGCCAGCCTCCTAGGGAGCCATGCAACCAGAGCCATACAAATAGGCATGCTCTGGGCCTGGTGCATGGAGTTAGAGCAAGAGTTCATGTGGGAAGGAGTGTGTGTGTGGGGGGGGAAATCACTGGCAGGCACTCAGTCCTGAATTGCTCCCCAGTTGTCCCATGCATGGCAGGACACCCCCCAGGAAACCAAAGTCCCCCCCCCCACACACTGAGGAAAGTCCTCTGGCACTAGGCATAAGGTAAAGAGGATGAGGGACCTACCCCCCACCCATGGGGGCAGTAACACCCACCCAGGCAGCCATATGACCAGGGTCACCCTGCAAGATGGTGACAGGTACACGCCACACCCCTACACTTCCTGGTCTGGATGTATCATCCCCCCCGGTACCTTGGAGACCTGCACCCAGACAAAGCCTTTACTCCCAGTCTCCACACAGATGCAGCCCATGTCTCCATGTTGTGGGGGTTGCCTGGCACTCCTGGTTGTTGGGACCAATGGCATGAGTGGACAGGAGGAGGTGAACAGGCTGAGGATCATCAGGAAACATGAGGCAGAGATTGACGCCTACTGCCAGGACCTGCACCTGGAAGAGGATGCCGTGGAGACTGAGCAGAAGACTAGGCCTGGAAAAGATGCCATGACTGATGTGGGTGGAAAATGGTCATGTCAGGATCAAAGCCAAAATGTACATCAGTTGTCCCTCCAATAACCCTGCACAACAGCTATGCAGCCCTCTCACCATCAATGGACAATGCACCCATGTGGGATCATCTGACCCCAGCAAGGAAACAACATAGGGCAATAGTCATGGGAGACTCCCTGCTGCAGGGCACAGAAGAAGCCATCTGCCACCTAGATCCCTTTGCAGGAGAGGTCTGTTACCTTCCAGGAGCCAGGATGAGAGATGTCATGGCGAGAAACCCTAAGCTGGTCCATCCTACTGACTACAACCTCATGCTTCTTGTCTATGTAGGCACCAACCACACAGTGAGAAGAAGCCCTGGGAGGATCATGAGAGACTACAAGACCATAGGAGTAAAGCTCAAGGGCCTAGGAACATAAGTCATCTTCTCCTCAATCCTCCCAATCAGGGGCCATGGCCATCGGAGGGAGGAGTGCATCGAGGAGGTCAAATTAAGGCTGAGGAGATGGTGTCACCATGTGGGCTTCAGATACCTCGACCTTAGTATGCAGTTCTGCGACAGCACTCTGCACACAAGGAATGGCATTCATCTCACAGGTAGAGGGAAAAATATCTTTACTACAAGAGTTGCTGACTAGTTGAGGAGAGCTTTAAACTAAGCATATCCAGGAGCCAGGGAGAAGGTTACACTGCCTACTAGGGGTAAGGCTACTCTGGATTTACTGCTGGCCAAAGAAGATGCCATCATAGGTGACCTGAGGACAGCTAGTATTCTGGGAGATAATGATCACGACCTGGTTGGGTTCACCATCCACCATAAGACTGGGACATTAGTCAGGAGAACAGAAGTCCTAGATTTCAAGTAGGCAGATTTTGGCAAACTCAAGAGGCTAGTTGGAAAGGTCCTCTGCAACCAGCAAATGAATGATTTGGGAGTTCAGGAACAGTGGTGCATCCTTAAGGAGGCAATTCTTGAAGCTCAAAAATAGGCAATCCCCATGCAGGCACAAAACTGGAAAGAAGCCAAGAGACTCACTTGGCTCAACAGGGACGTTAGCAAGCTGCTTAAAAAGAAGAAAAAAAAGAAACATACAAGCACTGGAAGAAAGGTTCAATAACCAGAGAGGAATACGTCTGTATTGACAGGGCCTGCAGATACGAGGCATGGCATGAAGATCAAGCTGGCAACTGGAATAAAAGACAACAAAAAAAAGTATTTCTACGGATACATAGGGAGCAAGAAAAAAAAATTGAGCTCTACTGTGGGCCCCCTACTGAATACTCAGGGGCATCCCACAGTTGATACCTGTGAAAAAGCAGAACTCCTAAATACACACTGTGCGGTAGAATTTCTAAAGTCAAACGGGGACTGTTCACCTGGCCAGAGGCCCAGGGAGCATGGGGAAGACAACAGGCTACATGAAATCAGTCCTGAACAGGTAAGGAATCTCTTACAACACTTGGATGTTTTCAAGTATGCTGGGCCTGTCGACCCACACCCAAGAGTCCTGTAAGAACTGGCTGAGTTTATAGCAGCACCACTAGCTGAGCTGTTTGCAAAATTGTGGAACTCAGGAGTGGTCCCAGATGACTGGAAAAGGACCAGTGTGGTGTCCATCTTCAAAAAAGGGAAGGAGGGATGACCCTGCAAACTACAGACTAGTCAGTCTGACCTCAGTCCTGGGTAAAATATAAATATTTGAAAAATTTATTAAAGGAGGCCATTGATCACAAGCTGGTAACAGACAGGGTGTTAAGAATTAACAAGCATGACTTTGTTGAGGGTAGATCATGCCTAATAAACCTTGTGTCCTTCTATGACTAGGTAACTAGCCATCTGGACAAGGGACACAAGGTTGACATAATTTACTTAAACTTCAGCAAAGGCTTCGTTTCCATTTCCCATGGGATACTCTCAAACAAACTGGAGGTTGCTGGGCTGGACCAGTCTACAGTGAGATGGGTGGACAATTGGCTCAAGGCTACTCCCAGAGGGTGGTAATTGATGGAATGGCCTTATTCTGGAGGGCCATCTACAGCGGTGTCCCCCAGGGATCAGTGTTTAGACCCATGCTCTTCAATATTTATATTCATTAATGACTTGAATGAGGGGGTGGATAGCTCAATGATTCAGTTCATGGGTGATACCAAGCTGTGGGGAAATGTGGGCACATTGGAGGATAGGGCCAGGATCCAGGACAACCTTGACAGACTGGAATCCTGGGTGGAATGAAATCAGATTAAGTTTAACAGGGATAAGTGCAAGGTCCTTCACCTGTGTAGGAAGAACCCTCACCACAACTACATGATCAGTCATGGTCCACTGGCTGGCACATAATCTGAATGTGACCTGGGGGTCACGATTAGCTGAAAGATGAACATGAGCCAGCAGCGTGATGAGGTTGCCAGAAGGGTAACTAGAACTCTGGCGTGTATCAGCCAATGCATGGCCAATAGATCCATCGTCCCTCTCTCCTCAGCACTGGTGAGGCCTCAGCTGAAGTATTGTGTCCAGTTCTGGGCACCACAGTTCAAGAAGGACATGAATAAGCTTGATAGGATACAAAGAAGGGTTACCCATATGGTTAAGGGCATGGAGGATAGGCCCTATGAGGAAAGGTTCTGGGAACTGGGCCTCTTCATCCTGAGTAAGAGAAGGCTAAGAGGTGACTTGATAGTCACCTACAAGTACATCAGAGGTCAGCACTAGGATCTAGGGGAGCAATTCTTCAGGAAGGCACCCCAAGAGAGGATGAGGATCAATGGGCATAAGCTAATAGAGAGTAAATTCAGACTAGATATAAGAAAGAACTTCTCTGTAAGGGTCACCAGAATCTGGAACACACAGGTGGTGCAATGACCCTTCTTGAAGGTGTTCAAGATGAGGCTGTATAGGCACAGTGTTGAGATCATCTGAGTCCAATAACTTCCTGCCCATGGCAGGAAACTGAACCTGATAGTCTTTCAGGTCCCTTCCTGTTCTATGATAATTAGTAGATAGATTGCAAGTAGTAAAAAAACCAAGAAGAAGATGATCAATAATGTCAGAATCAAAATGCTGTTATGAGTACTGTTGACTAGTTAGTGCAGCGGCCTGTGGGAAATTAATTTCTGGTGTTAGTCCAGTTCCTAGAAAAAAAGGTTTGATCACTGCCACCCTTGTTGGTAGTTGAGGGAAACAGGCCACATACGTTACTAAAGCAAAACTAAACTTTTAGGCCCAGACCAGGTGGAAAATTTTCAGAGGGTTTCAACTTGTCTGAGAATAAATACAGGACTTCATTATAAGGCTTCTGCCAGCAGTGAGTTTGTTTTCATTTTTAATAGAAAAGAAAAAAGAACAAAATGATGAATTGGAAGAAAAAGAAATAGCTTTGTTTACATATCACAGAGAGATTGAGGTAATTAAAACTGTGATACCATTTAATACTGATGTTCCAATATGTCTATCTATGAGCATTAACCAGTTTTATGCTCAGCCTGGCCACCACATTGTACAAGGCTAGGACAAATGATATGGCAAAGTATTCAAGAGACATGCAAGCTACAATGAGGGAATCAGTCGCACCTCATAGGAGGGGTCCAGCAAACTTTGGGAACAGACTTATTGTCCAGGCATTAATGTCAGAATACAGAGGAATATAATCTCAAAAAGATACGAAGGTAAGGAAAAATTGGCATCTAATCTCACATATCTTCAACTTTTTCAAGAAGTGAGAAAGTTCTAGAAGCTAACTTAATTTTACCTTTTCTTTCTTTTGAACATAAATACATACATACATACATAGATAAAAACTACTACAGGCTATGTTGCACCACTGATTCTAAGTATCATTCCCAATGCTTTCAAGAGTAGCTACTGAAATATGGCTGGGACAATATGCCATTAAGCCTGTATTTAAAAAGAAAAGTCTACATAAGGAACAATTGGTAACCAGCCAAATTTCATAGTCAAAGGAGGTTTTCCAGTGGTAAGGTACACTAGGGAAGCTATGAGATATATTGAATATTAGGGCTGTGCAAAGCTTCAGTAGCCAATTTGATTTGGAGGAGATTCAGCCCAATTCGGCGGCTGAATCTCCAAATCTTAATTGAATCGGGAGATCCATTAAAAGGTCTGAATCAAACAGAAGCCTCTGAATCAATTCGGAAACATTCGGAAGGCTTGCAGCAAACAGAAACTGAGAAGAGGGAGGGGGATGGGGTGATCTTCCATATATGGAAAAGGAAGAGTGGGGGGAGAGAGGGAGACTGCTCTGATATTGACATCTGTAGCTGTCCAGTGAATCCCATCTTTCTCTGAGTTCCCTTCCAATCACAGGGCTCTTTGGGAAGGACATAAAAACAACATATAGAACTGCATCTGAAGTGATCTGTACCTTTTGTGAGCTGTCTCTGTCTTGGACCAGCAGCATCTGAAAGGCTTAGTCTCTCTTCCTGTAAGTTGCATGCAATCTTTCCCTGTTTACCCTTTCTTACAATTCCTATTATTATCCCTATCCATTCCTTACAATTTCTGCTTCCCCAAAATCCTCTTCTTTCTTGTTAGTCTGTCTTGATTCTTTCCCCCCTCATAAAAATAAAGTCATGTTTTTCCTGACAGTGTGTCATCAATGTGCAGGAAACCACAGCATATATTATACACACACACATTTTGCAACACACTAAACATTATGACGTGTGCTGGAAAGGCAGGTGCCAGGTCTTCTGGCAGGAAAGGGAGAGGAGGCAGAGGGAGAGCTGTAAGTTACCACCCACCCCCCTCCCAACATAGACACACCCTCTTTCCTGGCAGTGATGTGTCTCCTGCACCCGCATCATGACCACTAATACCACTAACCAGAAACAGCATGACATTCTCCACCCCAATTTCAATTCCCAGCATGAGCCTTCCAGTGCCAGAGAAAGAGCTGTTTCTGGAAGCAGAGGAGCTGAGGGCCATAGTGAAAGAAATTCTGGGCAAGCAGGGGGAATATTATTTGTGCTCCACACCCCTCAAAGTTCCCCTAGAGGCAGGTCTCCTTTTCTGGAAGGTACTTCAGAGGAGGTTGTGGGGGTAGGTGGCTCAGCTCCACCTGTTGTTGGGCCTCTGCCTGGTGAGAAGGGGGATAAGGCAGGGTCCCCACTCTCAACCCAGAAGCAGGTGGGTAGTGTAGTGTAGTGTGGGCTCATTTTGAGGTGGCAGATGATCCCATGTATGCTACCTGTCAGCACAACCAAAGGCAGATCAGCTGAGGCAAAGACGTGAAACACTTCACTACAATGGCGATGCTACTGCATCTCAGGAGGCAGCACCCCGTTGCCCTTGTTCCTCCTTAGCCTGGCACCAGTGGGAGTGTGCCCCAAATGAAGTCCCCCTTTTACTCCAAAGCTTCTGTCCCCAAAAAGCAGAGGCAGGCCATCCTGGACCAGTGGGGGAAAGGTGGAGACAAAGGGGGGCATGTTCCAAAGGCAAGCAAGGTCAGACAGAGCATTAGAGACGTGCTTGCTTTAGATGGCCAGCCATTCCGTTTTGTTGAGCATCCAAGGTTCAGGTAGCTCATGGCTCTCATGGCCCCATTATACCAAATGCCCACACACATCACCCTTAGCATGACAGTAGTGCCCTCCCTGTATGAGGCATGCAGGGAGTACTTGAGGGAGGAGCTGTACAAGGCAAGTCCCCAGGTAGCCTTACACTTCACTTCAGACATCTGGAGCAGCTGAGATGGAGATCATGCCTACTTATTCCTCACAGAGCACTGGTGGGATCAGTCAGGGAGTTGGTGGGCTTTCGTTCAAGCAGATGTGATGGATGAGTCCCACATGACAAGGGAGATCATGGTGGCCTTGGAAGGGGACAGGGCTCCCGGTGATGTGATGCCATCACTACCAGCCAGCTCATTTCAAAATGCAGGAAGATAGCAGGCTACTTTCACCAGAGCATCAAGGTGGGTAAGATGCTGTAGGACAAACAGGCAGAACTGAGCATCCCCCACCACAAAATCATGCAGGAAGTGGAGACTCAGTGGAACTCCACATACCTGATGCTGGAAAGGCTGGTCGAGCAACAGAAAGGCATCCATGAGATGGCCTTGGTTGGGGAGATTGGGATCAGCAGCCCCCTTAACAAAATGGAGTGGGATACTATCTCCCAGATCTTGATGGTCCTCAAGCTGTTCCTCAAGGCCACTGAGAGCCTCAGCACTGGTGATGCCCTCCTTAGCCAGGTGATCCCTGTAGTGAAGGAGCTTGAGAATGAAATGGAGAAGTTCTAGGGAATCAATGTTCCTGGCTGAGGCAAGCTGCTTTCACCAGAGGTGCAGGCACTGGTGAAACAGCTGAAGAAGGGAATCAATAAATGACTGGATCTGTTGCAGCCCAATATAATCTATGTGCTGGTGGACATGTGTGACTTGAGGGTGAAGGGGAGCATCTGCAGCAGCAAAACCCTTGATCACTGGGGGTTAGTGAACAGAGTGCCGGTGAACAGTCAGGGAGGCAGAAGGGCAGAGGCAGGGGATTATGGAAGAGGGGGATCCACTTTCCCATGCCAGCACTCTCAGCAGCAGCCAGTCTCCTTCATGACAGCCGCTGCCAAGGTAGGCCAAGGGCATGGCTTCCATGTTGGGGTCCAGAGGCACCAGACCCCAGCCTTGGGCAGGTAGCATGGAGGCCTTGGTAGCTGCCTATCTCGCTGAGGACATGGAGCTACTGCACTGCAACCCCTTGACCTATTGGGCAACCCACAGCCAGATGTAGCAGAATCTGGCCACAGTTGCATGGGAACACCTGTCCTGTCCACTAACCAATGTTCCAAGCGAGAGGGTGCTCAGCATTGCTAGTGATGTTGTCACACCCCACCATACCTACTTGAATCCTGGTTTGATGGAGCAGCTGGTGTTCCTGAAGGTGAACCTCCCACTGCTGGGATTCTCCAAGCTCCATGTGCCACCCTCCTCACTCCACACCCATTTGCTCTTTTTATTTGCTGTCAGAACCCTGAGGTGCACTTTCACAGAAACCTCTACACTACTCCACCTGAAACCTGGTAGGCCTTATGCCTGCACAAGGGGCTACCATCCGTGCTGCATTCACACACACAAGTGATACTGGTTTTGCTTTCAACAGTTTGAGGTGCATTTTCACAGAAATCCCTGCACCTATATCTTTGAAACTTAGCAGGCTTCATGCCCTCAGAAGGGGCTACCATCCCTGCTGTTTTCATCTGAATCTGCAAAAAAAAAAGACAAAGTTGTAGGTATTTTAGTGATTCCCCATTATAGTCTATGGCCCAATCTCTGAATCCACGCCAAATCTCTGAATCCAAATTCACTGAATTGAATCAGGACAGTGATTCAAATCACTGAATCAAATCACTCTCCCTCTGAATTGGCTTAATCCAAATCTGAAGCAAATACTTGCTGCTTTGCATAGGCTGATTGAATATATATTTTCAATGCAGTACTATACCAAAGGAAGGGTGAGCAGGGTGACCGCCCTAGGTGCCAAAGCAAAGGGGCGCCAACAGGCACTGCCCAGGCAAGGTGGGACATGGGATGGACCCATGAGCAGCTCATTTCAGAGAGACAGCTCGCTCTACTGCATGCACCTCTGGGCAAACATGCAGTGGGGGCATGTGCTCCCCAGATCTGCATGGGACAAGGGCAGGCTGCTGCTGCTGCCACTGCGGGCTTGCTCCAGGCACCAAACTTCCTTGCTATGGCATTGATTCAACGTATTTGTGTGTGTGTGTGTGTGTGTGTGTGTATACTCTTCAGGTGTACCATATCTATATCCATCTATCCCTCTCTCTTTTTCTCTTCAGATTTTTATACACACACGTATACACATATTATATATTTACATACACATATATACACACACACTGAATATGTGTGTGTGTGTGTGTGTGTGTGTGTTCAGAGCATCTTATCTATCCCTCCCTCTTCAGATACATATATGCATGTGTTTGTACACACACACACACACACACACACACACACACAACCTGAAAGCATTAAGCACACACATATGTATGTTTAATCTCTCTTTCATACATATCTCTATATCTATGTTTTCAGACCTGTTTAAAATGTCTTGCTGTCATGAGTATTAAGCTCCCACCCCCACATTTCAAAATGGCTGGGATGCTTAAGGCAAAGCTTATTTGACAAAGTTTAGTTAAATGGCCCCCATCGCTATTTTGAAATGCAGCAGATTAATTAGAATGCAAACAAGCATGGTTATAGGCAGCCAAAGTGTTCAGGCGCTGTGGCACTCAACCTGTTGGAAGTGAATGTTATGAAGACTGAACTCGCAGGTGTGCAGATGCAATTTGTAAATACAGTGCTGAGCTAACAGTTTCTGAGCACTTTGCCTAAGTATTTATGGCCAGAAGTAGATGCAATAGAAGTAGATGCAAACTGATGGGCCAGAAGTAGATGCAAACTGATGGGCTGCCTAGAATGTTCATTGTATACCACAAAACATTGACACCAGATAGCTTTCCTTCACATATTTTAAGGCCAAAAGATGTTATAATGATCTAATTTTGTATTCTGTAGATCTCATTTACCTCTATTTTAGGCTCAAACCTTTGGCATGGCAGAAGTATACATTTCAGGAAGATGAGCAGGTTTGATCAGAAACGCTGTATGCTTAAAAATGCACACTTCTTTTCCAAATTATTTTTTTCTGGCTTTAACTTCAGGTCATATCAGTTGTAAGAAGCAGTGTTATGGGAAACACTAGAGGCCATGTTCTATTCTACGTATTAGGCATGTAAGTTGATTTAGGCACCTAAGTACAATTCTCTTTCACCCTGCTCCAGTCCCTGAAAATATGTTAATACAAAAGATGGATGGCTTCTTATCCTCCTTGGAGGAGCAGATTTGTGACTCAGTCAGTCAGATGATGCATTACAATGGTAGATGCATTAATAGATTTTCAGGACTTAGAGTTAAATAGAGCTACCTAAATCCACCTAATAGATGCAATAGAATTGGGCCCTAAAAGTCATTATATCTGGGGCTGAAATGCAAATTGGCCTTGTTCTCACCTTTTTCTTAGATTTTCTACAGAATTGAATAAAGCAGTCCTACAGTGTTTTGAGTGCATTACAACAATAAAGAAGGACCAGTAAGTATTGCATTTATGCAAGATTGCACATTAGCCATTGTGTCCTGTCCAGCTCTTGCTTCCACTCCCAGTCATGTCCATGCCCTTTCTCCACCTACTTATTTGTGCCCATTTTGGTGCAGCTGGAGGGGATTACTAGCATGTTTAAGAACAAACAGTGCACACACTTGCACACCACATGTAAATACATCTTTATGTGCGATGTGGACTAGCAGTTAGTTAATCTGAACTTTTTTCTCTCCTTTCTCTGTCCATCTCTCTCTCCCTCTACATCACTTGGAAGCAAGTGCACTGAGCCTCTAGGTTAGACAATGCCCATGCAACCTGAAGAATTGTGAATACCAAAACCAAGGACACTCTGTTACCCACTGCATCTCCAGAAATGGTCTAATCCATGGAAGCTAAAATACCAATGATTTAAGCCTGTTCCCCTGAAGTCAAAAGGCAAAACTCCAATTGACTTCATGGTACATGATCTTGCCCTCAGACAGGTAAAGACAGCTTAGCCTGGAGTGACATATTCTTCTTTGTCAGATATGTAATACTGTGGAGATTTCAGACCAAAGAAAAGAACACCTACAGTAAAATCCCAGAGTCAGAAGGGTCAGCAAATCTTTTCTATGCTGCAAGGTTTTTTTTTTCATCCAACAGTAACCTTTTTTACTACAGAAAACTGTTCACACATGGCTTTTTGTTTAAGCACAGGAGGAGGAAAAAATCTTGTTTTAGACAGTAACAAGCTGCACGTTCATTCTCAGTAAACTCTCTTTTTGAATGGAAAGATGCAGCTTGAACTAGCTACCATTTATTTATTTATTTTTTGGACTATTACAAGTCAGTGAAACACAACTTTCTCCTTTTCAGGAAGGCACTTGACATGAATGATTTTTAATTCAGTTCTGACTTGTCTTTTCCAATTCAATGTCACTCATGTGTGGTGGAGAAAGCAGTTAGAGAACAAAAGATAATTAAAAATAGATAATAAAGTAACAAACAGCACTTATTAGAAAAAAAATTGTTATGAACTTGATTTTCTAATGGAACAGTTAAACTTACTAAATGTATGAAGTTAAGTTCCTTGGGTAATCTAAATCAGCAGAGATTTAAGGGATCTAATTGACCTAAGAGTACAAAGGGAGCTAAGATATGTTGATTTATTCCAGGAGAGGATCCAACATCAGAAGTACGCTAACAATAGAAAGTGTTTAACTACAGTTTTTTTCCTTATTACTCAGTCCCTCTGTATCATGTTCTAGGTGAAACTGTTTAAATGGCTAAGAAAATTGCACTAATTTACTACTAGAGAACAGGTGTGGCAATTATTTCTTATAATAATCATGCATTCATCTTTCAACTCTATTTTCTATGCTGATTTTTGTATTGGCATTTGTATATCTCCATCATACAATTTCAATCCTACTGTTTATGGTACAAATGCCAACATTTTGTATTTGACTCTTAGAACATTCTTACTACACAATTAAATCACAGTAATAGAAATAGCAATAACCACTTGTTATTAGTTGTAACAAGTAGGGGTGTGTAAAGTGCTATTCGATTTGGATTTGGCCCAAATCAGGGACAGTGATTCGATTAGTTGATTTGGATCACCGTCCCCAATTTGATTTTGGCTGAATCTGAAGATTTGAATGCTGATTCAGAGAATCAGCGATTCGGCCATAGATATAGCTTTAAATGTTTTTTTCTATATACCTCAAGGTACCAGCATGGCTCATGAAAGCTGTGATAGTGGGGCAGATGGAACACCCCACAAGAGTGGAGGGGGACCCTCTATGTGCTTGGCAGCAGACCCAGAAGTGGACCGGAAGTACTTCTGATCTACTTCCAGGTCTGCTGGGTGTCATAACCCAATGATTTTTAGTGCCTCGGCGCATTGGAATTTTCTCGCCACATGGAGCTTTCTTTGCACGGTGGATTTCTCAGCTGCAGAGAGAAAACCCTGGTGCAAAAGAGTTCCCACCACATGTATGCAAATTAGTGTCCCGCTATTGGTCAATTCTAAATTATTCCTACATGGCAGCTAGCAATTGGCTCCCTAGCTGTATAAAAGGTTAGAGCAGTTTCCACCCAAGTTGGAGGACTCCACAACCCTCTCGTGGGGAACTCTAAGCATGCTGTGGAGCCTAGCAAACTCCACGTGTGTCTTGGAGGAGGACATAGGGGCCTGATCAGCTTCTAACCACTCCTCGTCATAGTGGAAAGATTGACATACCCCCTGTGTTGAGTGTGCAGAGTTGTACATCGATGACTCATCTCAGTTCGGTTCGACAAGAGATCTCACTTCTGTTTGTTTGTGTGCAACTGTAACTCAAGCAAGTTTCCTTCCTGCACTGTGACCATCGGCAGTGTAAGTAAAGCTTTCTTTGTACAACCAATATGCTTCCGTGCCTAACTCTACTCCGTTGTGGAAAAACCCCACCTGACGGTCCGGGCTACTGGCCATAGCCTTAGACCGCCCTCGGTCCCGACACCGGGGAGCATGCTGGGAGGCCCCCTCAGCTCAGTGATCGACCATGGTGGGGGGGACCCCGGGTGACCCCCCCCCCCCAACTCAGGAGGCACCACTCACTGAGCTGGAAGGTGCGGGGGGGGGGGGTGCTGCATACTCCCTGGTGGACCTGAAAATAGACCAGAAGTGCTTCTGGCCCATTTCAGGGTCTACTGCTGAGCATGCTGCAGAGCCCCCACCATGCTCTGTGGGACACTCCACGCATCCCAGGATCACAGTGTTTATGAGTCACCTGCTACCTAGAGGTATGTAGAAAAAAACAGTTAAAGCTGTGTCTATGTCTGAATCACTGAATCTTTATGAATCTCTCCAAATCAATTCAGAGGGTTCCAATTTGATTTGGAGAGATTAAAGGGTCCTCCAATTTGATTTGGATTCAGAGATTTGGCCACTGAATTGAATCAGGGACCAAAGCTTTGTACAGCCCTAGTAATAAGTTGTGCCTGTTAGCCTTCTGCATCTCAAACAATAAGCTTCAACCTGAAACAAATTAATCAAGAAATTTTAAGCCACTAAATATTTTCAATATAATATATATTAGTAGATTATTTAATGTTAAATCCTGATGGCACTAGTAGTTCAACTAGTCCAACTTCACATAGAATCATGGACAAACAAGGATGGTAGGGACCTGAAGTGGATATTTAGTCCAACCCCTGCTCAAGGCAGTATGATGCCTAGTTAAATCATTCCAGGCAGCTGTTTGTCTATTCTGCTCTTAAGAACTTCCAAGCATGGAAATTTCACAACCTCGCTAGGTTATCTGTTCCAATGTTTAACCACCCTCAAAGTCGGAAAGTTCTTCTAACCTAAATTTCGCTTGCCACAATTTAAGATAGTTATGTCTTCTCCACTTTTCCGCAGCCAAAAAGAAGAGTTTATCACCATCCTCTGTATAACCACTTTTCAAATATATGCAGACATATCAAATTTCCCCAAAGACTCTTATCCAGAATAAATAATCCTACTTCTTCCAGTCTTTCTTCAGAAGTCATGATTCTTAGACTTCTAATCATTTTTATTGCACTCTGCTGGACTCTTTCTTTCCAGAAGTGCAGTGCTCCAAACTGAACACAGTAGTCTGGGAAAGGCTTCACCAATACTGAATAAGAGTGGAAGAATTCCATTGATTCACAGGTGATACTTGTTAATACAACCTAGTAAGATACTAGCTTTTTTGCACCAAATATGCCATTCACAGCTCATGGTCCTCTATAATCCTTAAATCCTTCTCTTCAGTACTGCAACCTAAATTGATCATTCCATAATCTGTATTTGTGCTGGTGGCTTTTCTCTCTTATGTGAGGGGCTTTGTACTTGTCATTATTTAAATTTCTTTTGATTCATTTCAGATTTTTTTCCAATTTCTCAAGTTTATTCTGAATTCTAATCTTACCCTCCAAAGCATCTGTAACTGCACCCATTTAATGTGTTACAACATGTAAGTATTTTAGAGGCATAGAATTTCACCCCCTTCTAAAAACCTAACAATTTAGGTTTGGTTCCAGCACTTCTTTCAGAGATACATCTAGTTTTTATTTGAAGACGCAATAGATGAAGAACCTAAACTAGCCTGTTCCACAGATTAATCACATTGTACAGTTAAAAAGTCTCTTATTTTTTATTCAAGTTTGTCTGGCTTTAAATTTTAAGCCTTTGGTTCTCACTGTGCCTTTGCCAACTAAATTTTAAAGACCCCTTTTGGATTAGTATTATCTGTCTGTGAAGTTACTTATTCAGTGTAAACTGTTTTCCAGCAGTGTTTCAACATCGTTTAAAAATGTGAACAACAGAACTGCAGGCAATATCCCATTATCCTAATCAGTACGCCACATACACACCTCCCTACTTTTCTTGCTTATATATCCTTTGGCTACAGCATTCTATTGGGAGTTTTGGTTAAGAAGTCTACCATGATGCTTAAAACCTTTGTGGAGATGCTCATTTCAAGCATAAATTTTCCCATTCTGTGGATACAGTCTGCATTCTTTGTTCCTACAATGATGATCTTGCACTCATCTGTATCAAAACGCATTTTGTTTGATCCAGATGGTGCTTTATAACTGCCCTGTCCTGAGCACTGTTTACAATTCTTCCATTCTTTGTTATCCATAGGTTTGATCAGCACTGACAAAATATAAATACACTGGAAAGACAACATTTGAATAAGTGGATGGCCAAATGTTTGTTTCTAGTTTTGCATCATGCTCCTACATACATACCTAGTTTTTCAAGAGTGTAGAGCATCACGCATCTCTTATTAAGGATATGCACCTGCACCAACACATTTATTGCTTAAAATATAAATTTATACATGATTAGTTAAATGTTGATGAATGAAGATAAGATGCATTTTACTCAAGTACAATATATTTAATAAGATAAAAATGATTGTTGGTGGTCCCCTTGTCTCTTCTGATCTCTTCCTGTGGCACTTCATTAAGTTTTTTTAATTATGTTTTGTGGTCTGCAAGAGGTGCCAGAGTGGGTGTTCTTTGGATATATGATTGCCAGCAAATGGAAAAAACTGGACTCCAGGGATTCAGAGTTCCTATCTAGCTCTTTGTTCATACTGTTGGTGGTGATGGACTTAATCCTATCCTCAGTTAAATTGGTGACTAAAATCATACTGACTTTCAGAGTGTGACTACCCACCACAGAACCTCTCTCTAAACATGGTGCAAACCTCATGCTCTGCAGGGCAACTCAGCCCTCCTCTGCTCTCACTCTTAGTTTCCCCACATCAGCCACACCTTGATGTTGTAATTGTCTATCAAGAAGCAGGTTCCTTAATTTCAAAGGAGAAGCTTTTTTGATCAGTATAGCATCTTTCACAGATGACTCCCTCAGGGTCTCTGGGTGTAAGATATTTTACCACTGGTCGTCTGTTCTGCAATGAATTTTGTTCATGGGTATCTTACCCTTCCTGATAACTTGCCCATGTTAGCTTCGCTGACAGAAGCTCTGTTCTATTCCACAGTTGGAGCAATTCCAGCTGTGCCCTGTCCTGCTGAGGCCCTTCCATTCCTTATATTCCTCCCAGTCCATTTCATTCCTCTTCAAGGGCTTTTTCCATTCTTCCTTGTAATGGGGACTAGCAGTACTTTGTTACTGAATTGCACTGAATTGTGTATACAGTGTGCAAAACAAGCATATTTTCAACTAGATCCATGAACAGGAGTTCATTACACTATATTTTTAAGCAATTTTCTAAAGACTGTCCTACTCACGGCAGGAAGGAGAACTTATAAATGCTATAAACTATCCAACAAAATAAACTGGCATTTAATTAAATGAGGGCACAAAAAACTACATTTTTAACTTCAGTCCTAGAAATAGCTATTGTGGGGTTGGCACTAATATCAGCTGACACTAACCTCCAAAGATGGCACTTGGGTGAAACAGTGACTGCCGAGCTCAATTAGCATTTGAATATCATTTTTCAAATAGCCCCAGAGGTAATGTCTCCTAGAAAGAAGAGGAAGAAGTGTCTTCTATAAACTGTATTAATGGAGGAGAGCTCTAAAAAGTCATTATGGAAATACAATAGTTAGTGCAGCGACCACTCGATGGCTATGATATGCTGAAATATTCAAAATATGGACAGTACAGGGACCTTATCAGAATACCAGCAGGCAGAGAATTAACTCACACAGGTGCACACAAAGTGGAGCAATGAAGCAGGTTTATTAGCTAAAGGCCCTGCCAGACAATCAGGGGCAAGCAGCTGCTTGCTAGTTAGAAGGGAGGGAGCCATTGGAGATGGAAAAACATTTCCATGCAGTTGTTACTGGCAAAGGTGGAAACTGAAGTTGCAGTTTAAGTGATGCTTATCATCAGACTATCTCAAATTATCTATCCTCATTTGCAGGACATGTAAAAAGGGGTTGGTTCATAACATTTTTCCTTTATAAAAATAATTGTGTCTGTATTAAGGCATTATTCAGAAGACCTAAGTGAAAGAAATGCCATTTAGCACCTGTCAAGGGGTAGGGATACCCATGTGGCTCTCGACAGCTTGCAAAAAAACTCAGTAAGCAGCTTCTGCCCAAAATAATTACCCACCCCTGATCTAGCCACATATCCTGTCTCTCACTTTGGCAGAGTGAATCCTAAGGGGAAGATTATTTATGCAGGGTCAATCCAGACCAATACATTCTGTGTCCATCTCTCCCTACAGCTTCCCACAGAACCAATTTATTCAACCACAGCTACATTGCTAAAATAAATAACAGACCATAGGCGATGTGTAGGGGGTGCACATGGGTGTGCATGTACCCCCCCCCCAAGAGCAACGACTCAAAGCTTAGGTTATGGGCGGGGGGGGGGAGGCAGGTGGAGTGTCGGTGTTCCCCACCTCCTAAGAAGTACCACTGGCTGTGATACCAGGACTTCTGGACTCGGTGTCTGGCCAAAGGCCCCCCCACCGTCAACACCACCGTGGCTGCCTGTGGATGGTCCCCATTTGGCCTGTCCTCACTGCCAACACCTGTGTTGCCAGCTGCAGGTGATCCCATGTCCCCCTCAGCCTCAGGAGGCAAGCAACGCCTAGGGTGGCCATCACAGAGGACAATCTGGTTGTCCTCTATCAATACAAAACCGGACACCTTTATGCCCTCTATTTTTATGTTCAAGAGATATACCAGCTGAGTTCAGAAGACATGAGGAGGTGAATGGAGGATTGACTGTCTGGAAAGCAGGCCAGGTGAGCAGAGCAGTGGCAGGAGGGCTCTGAGATGGCAGGAAAGGAACCCAAGCTCAGGGAGGCAAGAGACACCCAGGAGCGACATCACAGCCCTATCAAGGAATGCAGGTATGGTGGCTGGGGAAAGAGGCAGGGATCTGCTAGCTCCCACAAGGAGATCAGCAGGGAGTAAAGAGCAGCCTGGCATGGGAGCTGCATGCCCCTCCAGCTCAGGAGGAGCAAGAAAGTGACCACAGGTCAGCAGGGATCCGGAGGTGGTTGCATTGGGAAGAAGGATCGGGGAGGGGCACAGGGTGGCTTCCCATCCCCATAAGCACTAGGAGGGAAGGGACGAGCAAGTCCCCCACTTATTCTTTTTCCTTTGTTTTGAGTAACCAGTGGCCACTGGGAGACATGATCTCAGGAGTGATCTCATGTGAAGTCCTAGTTAGCCCTAAAGCAGGGCAGGTTTATGGACCCAAGTCAGCCTGAAGCTGAGGAACTGGCTGTGGAAGGAAGATCGTACTGGCCACGAAGGCCTGACCCATCCCAGGGTGGGTCATCTGGGTGAAAGAAGATATCATCCAGAGGAAGACCTGCAGAGTGCAGCGTTTGTCCAGGCTGTGGAAGTGATAAGGATGGGGTGAAGGGGAGGCTTGGAACCCCATGAAGAAAAGATCGGGGTCAAGACCTCTTTGCTTTTGGGGGCCACCTGAAGGGAACTGCCTCCCCAACAAGGAACATCAAAGATGTGGCAGGAAAGTAGGAGCAGCACCCATACCATCTAGGTGGCACCCAAGCCCAAGTCTCACCCTGAAGTTGCTTGGGGGCAAGGCACCTATCAAGAAGAGGCTGAAGCCTTACAAAACTTACCAGCAACAAAACACATAGAAGCATGCTCAATTACTGGAGTCTGCTCCATGTTCTAATTAGAAAAGTCTAGCATTGCCACAGCATCATGTGTATAAGCCCCCATAGATTTAAAAATGGCTGCTGGGACATTTTAATTAAAGGTCATTGAATGAGCTTTAGTTAAACATCCTATGGCCATTTTTAAATGTGCAGGGAATTAATACACATGATACAGTGATATTTAATTGGAGCATCTCTCCAAGAACCGCTCTAATTAAAATGTCCCCTCTACCCCTGAACAATTGTAGGGGCACCTGGAGAGTAACATTATTCTAAGGGAAGACAGACTAATGCTGGGTGATGAAATGGAGGAGTCAGGACTTTGTAATGGCTTCCACCTTTTTGCCAGCATTATCTAAACCATTATGCTTTGGTTTAGCTGTAACAACCAGTTGATCTCAATCCAAATGCAGATTTCAGCTAAGAAAGGGGAGAGAATTCTTCCCCCTATTCCATCCTCATTTTTTAATATATGGAAGATTTAATATGTGAATATTTTAATCTTTTTTCCCCTCACTAGACCTCCAAGTGGCTTCAAGGACATGCTGGGGAGAAAGTTGAGCTTAGTGGGACTCCACAGATGCAAAATCTAGAGGCAGAGCAGTTGTCCATGATAATCCTGGGATTCTGTTTGCTTCCTATCATTTGTAAACATAATTTTCCTTTCCTCTGGATTAAAACTTCTGGCAGGAAAACCCACAAGGTTTTATTGGTTTTCTTTTTGTTCATTTGTTTGCTTTTCTGAATCTGCTGGGCCATTTCAAATGTTTATAACCCTAATAAAACTCCGGAACCTCAATGCGAACAATCTGAATAGCCATCAGGACATTCCACAGCAGTCAGAAACTGATGCTGTTTCCCAGGAAGCAAAGAAAGATTGTAATCTTCCTGATCCATTCTCAAGCATCATTCTTAACCTTGAAAAAAGCTTAGGGGAAGCTTTGTCTTCTATTTTGGAGACTGAAATGAAAATCGCCTTTGGAAACCTTTGGATGGAGATACTGTACCTGAAACCCCCATGGACACTAGCAGACTTGCTACAGTGCTATAAAAAACATTGGTTTGCTGTATTTGGACAGGTTGTGCCAAGGAGATTATTTGCAACTATTGAATACCTGCACAATCATCTTTGTAAGGGAAAAATGATTGATTCCTTAATAGCTGGTACCCTGCTCCGGGAATCCAAAAAACTATTACATGCTTTCAGCTCAAGATCAGACTATGATGGTGTACTTCCCCAGGCTTTTACCCAGGTGAATAAACTGCTTCAGTCACTTGAAGAGGATGGGTCAGATCATAACCATAAGTCAGAAGCCCCTGAAGATGTTTCAGAAAATGCTGCATGTGAAAAAATGGAAGATGTGACACTACACCAGCAGACTTGTGAAGAAGGCAAATCATTGTCAGATGCCCAGCTCGCCCGAGATAACAGACATCTGCAAATCTGGTCCGTGCTTGAAAGTGTGTGGAATACGATAAACCTGTACAGTATCGACATTTTCCAGAAGTTGAACCCAAGTATTATCAGCACCATTGCAAAGACATTGTTTGAAGAAGCTTTCTTAGGTCTACAGAAATTGATGGCAGCTGTGAATGATATTCTTGAAGGCATTCGTAGAATCTTGACTCCAAACAGCAATTTTGAAGATATTTGGACTCTCTATAACTTCCTAAACAGTAATGAGATAAACAGCAGCATAAAATTTACTGCTGAGGAACTCTATGACTGTGTTTCACAAGAAGTATACAGAGAGAGGTTAACAGTTGGATGCTATCAACTAGCTCAGCTGGAAGCTGCTATTAAACAGTGCAACACATCTGTCCACATAGAGGTGAAGAACAGAGGCTGGCTGTGACTACAGTTCACTGACTACAGGCTTTGGGCTACAATGTTCTCTCCCTTCTCTTTCAAATCTCTCTGCTCTTTGTTTGAAAAGAATGGAAAATATTTTTGTTAGTAGAACAACGTCTAGTCGTTTTTTTTTTGTTTGTTTTTTTTTTAAACAGGACCATGAGAAAAAGTCGTATATTTGAGGCAACTCCTGGAACTAGCTGAGCAGAAATAGGGGATTTTGTTGCTGGTCATCAGAAATAGAGCATTGATTTTCCGAATTTCCTTAAGAACTTGTCTGAGTTCATGATGCAATGTTAAAAGGTGCCTTTGAGATACAACTTGGCATACAAAATTCTGTTAAACTACTTGTTTAAATATGTAAATTCCAAAAATAATCAGTTGATGCTTTTTCATATTTCTAGGACCCGCATGTCACTGAAACTTTAGTACAAAGGACCACAACATAAGTTTAACTCCTTTTTGTTATAAAGAACAAGATCACATGTATGGTGCAAGATCTAATGAGACCATAGGCCCAACGTGTAAAACACCAGTGTTACAGGTTAATGTTTCATTTTATGCCAAAGCCATGCTACTTGCTACCTATTATACATTAGAGGACAACCTTTCACTTTAGCTTTCCGCTATCACACTTAACTAAATTACCTTTTTTCCCCATGAATGCTTTGAACTTTCACCTTGACTTAGGATCCTATCTTCAGCTACAGTAAAGTGGTAATCTCTTGTGCTGTTAGATCATGTAGGCAAAATTAAAGAGGGGACAAAGGATAGAAAAACAAGGTGTGGTCAGTCTCAAAATGATCTGTTCTTTTTCTCAATTTTAAAATGTATTAACGAATTGTCCAGAATACTAAGTCTGTCATTTCTTGTGTGCATTGGCCTCAGACTGATGCAGATCTTTATCCCCTATTTCACCCACAATTGAATATCAGATTTTTTACATTCAATTTCAGATGCGTAGGTTGAGGGTTAAGCAGGCCTACTGGTAAGAGCATGCATGCTATTAATACATAGCAGGTGGTAGAGACCCACTTTCCAGTACTGCGTGGGAACTTTTGCCTGTGCAAGAGAAATGGGTTTTAATAACTTACCCTGTGACTCCTTAAGTCAAGTCTTATTAGGCATCCAGTGCAATGCCTAGCATGGTGGTAATTTGTCATGGAAAAGTCTTCCCCCTTCCAGTTCATCTTGTTTTAAGGACACAAATTCTTTTAACTTTGCAGTTTACCTTCAGATGATTTGCCTTATTGCCTTTTAGTGTCTTTGAATATCAGGTAAGAACTTTCTGAAAATGATTTTGAATGAAATTTCTCTAAAACCACTTAATTTAAACACAAGGTGTTACTTTTGGCCGTTAAAGCTACCTCTGTATTTGTTTTTTGTATAGAGATGACAGATGCAATGTATAATTGTATCAGTTATTTTTTAAATTTTTATATTAAAGAAAAAAAAAAACGCAGTTGGAGTACTGCGTGCAATTCTGGGCTCCGCACTTCAAGAAGGATGCGGATAACCTGGAGAGGGTACAGCGAAGGGCAACTCGTATGGTCAAGGGCCTGCAGACCAAGCCCTACGAGGAGAGACTAGAGAAACTGGACCTTTTCAGCCTCCGCAAGAGAAGGTTGAGAGGCGACCTTGTGGCTGCCTATAAGTTCATCACGGGGGCACAGAAGGGAATTGGTGAGGATTTATTCACCAAGGCGCCCCCGGGGGTTACAAGAAACAATGGCCACAAGCTAGCAGAGAGCAGATTTAGACTGGACATTAGGAAGAACTTCTTCACAGTTCGAGTGGCCAAGGTCTGGAACGGGCTCCCAAGGGAGGTGGTGCTCTCCCCTACCCTGGGGGTCTTCAAAAGGAGGTTAGACGAGTATCTAGCTGGGGTCATTTAGACCCAGCACTCTTTCCTGCTTATGCAGGGGGTCGGACTTGATGATCTATTGAGGTCCCTTCCGACCCTAACATCTATGAATCTATGAATCTATGAATAAAAAGCATAAGTGAGGGTACTATTACACACACACACACACACACACACACACACACACACACCAAAATGAACTGTAAATGCTACCTTTCAAAGTAAAAAGATGCCTTAAAAGAGTGTTAATAAGTTTCCATAAACAGCACCATGGTAAAGACATTTTACCTTTTCTTCAGTAATAATGTTTTATTTGTTTTCCTTGCTTCATATTTCTTAAATTATAGTCCTGATATGTGCTAATCACAACAACATCCAACTGTCTGATTATACTTCAGAGTCAATGTGAAAAATGGGGGGGGGGGGAAGAGAAAGATACAATAAAAACCCAATTTTGGCACCAAAATTAGCAGTCCCAAGTCCCAAATCATACAGGGAATAGACACATTAAGTAATCTCATTTTTCAGAGGCAATTTGAGCTAATTTAATGAACATGAAAAATATGCATAAAATAATATATAAACCAGTTTAAAATTTAATATTTTAACTGAAAGTAGATAAGAAAACTACATTGGAACAGCTCCTTTAGAGATGACTTTATTTTTTTAAATTAATCCATGTCTGAATTCACCCTTCCAGCTTTCTAGTCCTTTTAAAAAATCAATAGAGTTTATCTTATATTCATTAAACTAATGAGGATCTTGCCCTCTTCATTTGACATTTATATCAAAGGTCCAAGGTCCACTTAACCATAAATAACATCTTAGGCCAGCATGGGTAAGATGCACACATTTTTGTAGCCAATGGCACAGAAGAAAGTTATATGACATCATGTCCAACCCCTTTGGTTCCCAAAACAAAATGTCCAAGTGCCCATTTACAGCTGGGTTGACTGGGGATAGCTGCATGGGGCAGATCTGTATTCAAGACCAGGGCTTAAATACATGCTTCCAGGGACATCCAAGACCCCTTATCCTACCACTGCACCCCTAAATCTTCCCTAAACCTCCATGCCATTTGTAGGAAAGGAAATTAAAATATTGCATTTATAAATATTTCTTAGCTGAATCCAAAAGGTATATTCACTCTTCTGCAAAATCTTCAGAAATTGGCCACATGTTGATCCAACTGAATTGCAATATTTGTATTACATGCTGCATACTGTGCCAAATAAGTCACCAAGGTGCTCAGTACATGTCTTGCTAGTCACACAGCTATTATTTGCCATAGCAAGTTTGACACTAACACATCCAGGAGTCCTCAATGGAGTCATGCAGCAGATTGCCTCATGCCGAGTGCTGCAGAATGCCAGGTGAATGGCAGGTCTCCAAAACCTTTTCAAGAAAACGGGCTTCTTATTTAAGAGGCTGGAATTGCCCTAGGATTTCCAATTTAGGACATGACTCATATCAATGTAACACCAATGCAATCTAGATTAAAATCCAGGGAATTGGATGGAATAGCTGGTCACTTAAATCAGATAGTGTAAACAAGGTCAGAACTGAAGCCCATGTTTCTAGCTGCACTGTCATACCTAGGTATAAGGTTAAAGGAGGCAACATATAAAAAAGGAAGGAAAGAAGTAACTGATATTGAAAGAAAATTCACAGAGGGCACATCTCCATGTTCATTAATGCACAGTAGTTGCTGTGCATTATTTTAGTCATTGCTTTTACTGGTTCATTGCTTAATGAAGTATTAACTCAATGTGCAGTAACTACCGCACAGTAGCACTGGCCCATGTTTTTTTGTGATGCTTACTGCGTAGCAGCCTAACACTTTGCAGTAGTTTATTAGCACAGTTTTTGACCAGAACACTACTGCACAGTGTTATTAGGCTACTTCACGGTAAGTATCATGTGTAGATGTGCCCAACATGTTAGAACAGGCTCATACTGTTTTGGTTTCAAGATAGTAGATTTCCTCCCAGCTCCCAGCAATGGCAAAGAAAACTTGATCACCACACAATCACCCAGCTGTAAAAGGGTTATGTCCCATTAAACAACAGCAACTGTATATAGCAACCATTGTGCTTAAAGCTGTAAGCACAATAGTTGCTATTAAAGAAGTTAACATTTGGAGACTGAACCGAAGAATTATCAGTTGTGTCCTACTCTAAATATAGGGATAAGTGGTGATCTCTAATACCTTCATAAATAAATTAGTAATTAAAAAAAAAATAAAGCAGATGTCTACACAAACACAGCAACTCATTGTGCTGGCAGAGTTAAAGTGTGTCAAGCCATCCAAGCTTGAACAAACAGCTCCTCATCTACAGCTGGGTTACCAGTAAGGAACAGCTTTGGTCTAAGTCCAGAGCTCTTTTCGGATCCCATGAAACTGTATATAGTCAATTATCCCCTCAAACTTTTTTTTAGAAGAGCCTGAACTAAAGTGAACTGGCTTTGTCCACTATCTTTGAATTATTTCCCATCTTGATTCTGTGAACCTTATTCATGTTCGGTGGTCTCTTACCTCTACCAGTAGTGCTGCTAACCTTTGCAGAATTGCTACTGGAATACAGTACTACTTCAAACGAGAGAGGCGGAAAGTTGGAAGAACCTGGTTCTCTATCAGAATGTATTCATGAATGTTTTCAAGATTTTGAATTTTTGTTAAAAGCATATTTCAACCCTGAAACTCTTTCAACTCCACCTTCTCACAATTTGCAGTTGTTCTGTTTTTTATATCGCAAGTATCAAACAAAATATAAATTCTACAGACATTAGTAAGCAGAAGTTGGTTAATTCTGACTTCCTTCTGTATGTGTTAACTACACTGGTTTTCTCTTTAGGAGTTGAAACTTAGTTTTATCCATGTCATAAGATAAAAAGCAACAAACTATGATCCCACCTACCCCTTAATCTTTTGCTGATTTAATTTATTGAAAACTTCACTTGTTTTGCTTTCAAATATTCTACTTTTTGCATCTCTCCAACTATGGCTGCAATTTGAACTTTATATATAAAGTCATACACACGCACACATATACTCTGTGTGTGTGTGTGTGTGTGTGTTTGTAACAAAGTGTGGCAAAACCTTAAGTAATCTTGAGTAATAGATAGATATCTATCATTATATATATAGATCTATCTAGCTAGTAGACATCAAGGCAATGTCATTTCATGCTTTACAGCTTTAAATCCTGAGGTAACTCAATTGTTTGCTCTATTTTAGATATTATGGCGGTTTGATCGCATCAGAAAATGGATGTGTAGTTGAATGCACTATGGGATTAGCACCAGATATATAATCTTTTCCTACCATAATGAAACAATATTCTTGTAGAGGTACAATTATCCCAAACTGATTTTAATTAATTTGAGATATGCTAAATATTTTTAGGGTAAAAAACTGGAAGTCTGGTGACACGAGAGTACTTGAATATGAATCAATGGATTGTGTGAATGTTTTCTCCAGTCTCCTAACTCTCACTTCCAAGTATTTTTCAGTTATGCTAAATACAAGGAATACAAGGGTGTTTTGTTGTTTGTTTGAAATTGTTTTGCTCATTTGCTTACTTGTTAAAATGATGAATAGCATGGCTGTGCGAAGCTTTGCTTCCCAATAGAGCTTGGACAAGATTTGGCAGCTGAATCTCCAAATCTGAGCCAAAATTGGGAGACCAATAAAAAAGGTCCAAATCGATCCGAAGCCTCTGAATCAATTTGGAAAAAGATTTGGAGGAGCTTCGAGCAATCCCCACTTGCTGCCACAGGGAGCTGGACTGGTAAGTAGAGGGCAGGGGGGTGAAGGAGGGGGCCATGGGGGGACCCACACCAGGCCTTATCCCCTACCTGCTCCCCCAGCCCCGCCCCCCAAGTGCCCTCTGACCCCTGCCCACTCTCCCACCCAGCCCCAATGTCATGGTGCTTAAAACAAATCAAAAAAAAGCCCTGCACTCACTGGATGCTGCCAGTCGGGGTGGGGGTGATCCCCACTGCCCCCCACTGCTCTGTTGCATGGGGGGGGGGCTCTGCCATGAGCCTCCATTCCCTGCCCACTCTCCCAGCCCCATCAATGGCTGCCCTGCCCAGCCCCAGCAACTCAGCATTTAACAACAACAGCAACAACAAAGGCCCACTCTTACTGGCTGCTGCAGTGGCCATCAGGGCCTCTGGGGGCCCATGGCAGAGCCCCCCCCCCCCCACCACGCAGCATGAGGCAGTAGGGATTTTCTCCCCACCTGGCAGAAGCCAGTGAGTACAGAGCATTTTTAAGTGCCAGAACACTGGGTCCAGGTGGGCCAGCCATTGATGGGCCTGGGAGTGTGGACAGGAGATGATGCCTGTCCAGTTTGGAGATTTGACCAATTTGGTGGTGGCTGAATCTCTGAATCAGATTCAGCCAAATCACCGAATCAAATCACTGTCCCCCAAATCAGCCAAATCTGAATCTGAAGTGAATACTAGCTGCTTTGCACAGCTTACCTTGCTATTCAGTAGGTCTATTTGTGGAGTTAAAAGAAAAATCCAGTCTCTAGGCCTATTCAATAATTAGCCATCAGATGCTGGAATGGGTTGTGCAATGCATATCTGAATCTCAACTTTCCTAAAGCTCAAAAAAGGTTCAGATTTAGACTTCCTATTTGGACAGATAATATTAGTATTTAGATCAATAGTTATCCAAAGTATCAGATACAGTGCTGTGTTCTATTTGGAAACAAATTTAGTAATGGATTTTGGTCACTTCCAAAGTGATTCAAATTTGATTTGGGTTGACAGAGGGTGAAAGATCACCTGTGATAGAACGTTTTCCAAATGATTGGCTAATTCTGGAGGAATAATATAGTCTATCAAAAATTGTTTTGAATATATAGTCTTTGAGGGAAACATAGAACCAACATGGTCTACTTTGTTACCTTGGATCAGGACACACTTGTCAATGAAATAGACAGATATTTAAAGTGACAGGCCACAAAATTGCTCTTTGTGAAAATGAGTTGAGAAAAATACTACCTTTCTGCTTCATCCCCACCAAGGTGCTCAGCATTCTGTTGGATCATGTGGAGGATCAAATGGCCTCATCTCCATACAACCAATGAATCAGTTTGCCATATTTTAACCTACCTTGGATTCAGACCATCTCTAAATCATTTTACAAAAGGTGCACAAAGATGTTGCCTCATTCTATGAAGACTTAAGGTCTATCTTCTCCCTATTGACTAACTGGGTCTACCAGCTTTCTTCTCAATATTTTATTCAAATTTAGCTCTGAATCCTTGTTCTTCCATCCTTGCTGAACTCTTACTGCACATTGTGTTTTAAATTTCTACATTTCTTCCTGAGCTTCCACAATAATATTAGAGATGTAAAAATATGGTAGTGTTTTCAGGGCAGGTTAAATCAGAGGCATATTTGCTAGAAATCCCTCTAAAATTCCCAAACCGTCAAGGTTGTCATGCACAACATCTTGAAAACACAGCTTAAAAATGCTATGGCTACAAAACAGCCACTGAATTCCTTAAATGAGGGAAGGCAGGTTTGTGAGAACTAATTGGCTCCTGTAATTTTAACAGAGTAATAGATCAGAGAAAGACAGACAATCCTTTCCCATTCCTCCTGACATACTCTCATTCATATTCTAAGGCATAGGGAGAAATGGCTGATATGTCTGAGCAATGTACAGAGCATATATACAGAAGGGATAATTTCTCAAAAATCATGACCTAATCTTGATAGAAGAGAGAAAGTTAGAAAAATGTGAACTGAGATTGGGAATTATTTAAGGGTATTTACTCGATGCTAACAATGTCATAGTCATGAAAGTAGTCTGTTTAGTTAAAACATATTCTGGTTTAGTGGAAGAACAAAGGTAGCAATTAGAAATAATAATCATGATTGTAAGAACAGCATAAAACAATAAAAATGGGTTAAAGTTAAGGGGGTCAAAGATTAAAAATTGATAACAACAGAACACACTCAAAAGGTGTTTAAGTAACACCTAAGTAAGTGCATATACACTATGGAATAGACTAATTAGCTATGCAGGAAATGTTTTAGTGTCTACACATGCAGAGCTATTAGTCTGGAGAAAACTAATACACTCTGCAGCAGGTTAGTACTTTTAAATACAAGTATTATTTTGCTGTGGGGTTTTTTTATACCATGGCAACACACACAGAGATGATGCTGATGAGGCTGGCTGGGGCATGAGGGTGCTTCAGTGTGGGGGCTGGCTGCCTGCTGGGTAGCCCCACCCTTGAGCACCCTTGTGTCCCACTCAGCCCCTCCACAGCACATTGAGCTGGTTGGAACAGCCCTGGGCTGGCAGGGCCCCCTAGGCCCCCTGACAACTGGGGCTGCTCCAACCTCGCTCAGTATGCTGCCGTCCCAAGTGCATGTGTAGATAAGCACTGGAGTTTATTTTGTTGCATTAATATGCACATGTGGATGTGCCCAGTGTCTCCTTAATCCTACAATCCCATCCTTTCCTTTGGTTCAAAGGCTCAGGTGCTTGTTAGCATTTCTCCAAGCCTCTATAGTTCCAGACAGACCTAACTGGGTTTTTTTCTCTTCTGTTCATCCATATATGTCATTTTACCAGTGCTACTGACTCCACTATTAGCTGCTCAAAGTGCAACTAGAATGCTTAAATCCTGCAAGGGCAGGTAGGGGAATGAGATCCTTGTCTTACAGCACTAGACCATTGCATAGATTAATCCCGCTTTACTCTTGATATACTGTGTCCCTTAATGGGGGTGCCCTCAAGTATACCATTAATATTTTTCTCTCCGTCTCTCTCTCTCTCTCTCAGTGCAACTGGTTTGGTCTTGAAATGATTGCCACAGGAAAGAAAGTAATTTTATTCCTCCTACCACCCTGGCTCTGTGCTCATTACTAGGATGTGAGCACTTGCTCTTCTACCTGCTTCAAAATCCTAAAAGCTAGATGTCCTGGCCCCAGTATCAGACAAATCCCCATTAAGACAGGGTTGGAAAGCATTTGTGCAATCATGAGATAGCAATTGGGTAGCCTACATCTTTATACCCATTCATAAATAGGTAGCCCACATAATTAACCAAATAATCACTTTTATCAATATGGGACTATTTTTGTCACTCTCTTTACTAAGAAATTCAAATTTTTTTTAGTTTTTCTTACATTTCATTTTTTTTTCATTTTTTGTTATTGTAATCATTTTACAAAATTACTATTGAAAAGTTCAGTTACAGAAATGAATATTTTCCAGCAAAAAACACTACAAATGATGGTTAAAAATGTGAGTGAATGTCATGAGAGAGGAGAAATGAATATATTTTGAACTGTGTGAAGTAAAAAGAGCTACAAATATTTGAAAATGTTCATAAACATATATTTCTATCTTAGGAGTCCCATCACTGCCATGAAAACAGTAAACCAGATGGAAAATCCCATGAGCAAAGACCTGGATGATGTGAGAATTCAGAGACTAAACTATAAAGTTTTTCTTAGCAAAGTTTGCCCAGAGCATTCTGTCAGGAACATGAAAAGGGTCTCATCTCTTCTTTGATCTCTTTTCAATTTGAGATCCATAGATTTCCCATGGAAGCAGAGTGTCTGACATCTATTTTTTGGAAAACATTTAGCCCATTGTGTCCCAGAATATAAATACTACTACTAAATAGTAGGGCTGTGTGAAATTTTGATGAGCGTTTTGTTCCAAACCTGTTTGGATGCATTTTGAGCCTGAAACAGCAAAAGCAAAATGAAACAAAAGGCTTCAAAACAGCTTCAAGATGAAATAAGGGCACTCAAAACGTTTTGAAACTTTAAAAACATTTTGAGTTTTGAAGATGGGCTTGCTTGCTGCTAAACAGAAACTAAGGAGAGGGAGGCCATGGTCCCCCAATCTGCACGTAGGATTCCAGCAGGCTGCTGCTGCAGGCTGGGGCCAGTGGCAGCCACCCAGCGCAGCCTGCGCCAAGCACCGGGAAGACTGCAGCACTGCCACTGGCCCCAGCCTGCAGCAGCATCCTGCTGAAACCCATCTAGAGATCCGGGGGCCTGTGTCCCACAGGAAGAGCTGGGGGGATGATCAGAGAGTTGGGGTAATCGAGCTGGGCAATTGAGCCAGGGGCTGGAAGAATGTCCTTGTTCAGGTCCCTGAACATTCCCTCAGTTCCTGGTTTGATTTTCCAGCTCCCCAATCTTTCCTCCAGCTCTTCCCAGGGGCACAGGCCCCTGAATGATGCAGGATGACAACAGTCTGCTGCTGCCAGCTGTTGATGGTGGTGGCGGCAGCTCTGGGCTATTTCCCCAGTCAGTGGCAGCAACCTGCTGAAACGCCACACAGATCTGGGGGCTGCACACCTCAAGAAGAGCTGGTGGAATGATCAGACAGCTGGGGAATTGAACTGTGAGCTCCAGCTGACATGTGGAGCCACCCCAGCTCCTAGACAATGCCAGGTGGGGGAGGGAGGGCATTGATCCCCGCTGTGCCCTGCAGTCCCGTGATGCATGGGGAGGCTCTGCCATGAGTGCCCAGAGGCCGCAACTGCCACTGCCAGAGTGAGTGCAGGGCTTTTATTTGTATTTATTTATTTTTTTAATTAAATCTCTGCACTCACTTGTTCTCATCCACATGCTCTGCAGCATGCTGCTGCTAGCTAGGGCCAGCACTAGCTTCCAAGTCTGCCTGGTGCAGCCTGTGCCGAGCACTGGGAAGAACCCAGTCCTGGTGCTGGCCTCAGCTGGCATTGGCAGCCTGGTGTCATCTCACAAGCAGATCCAGGGGCCCAAACCCTCCAGGAGGGCTGCAGGGCTGTATCAGATTCCTCCCATGGGGAGCGGGCACCCAGATCTGCATGTGGGATGACAGCATGCTGCTGCTGCCAGCAAGTGATACTAGTTTTGCTTTGAACAGTTTGAGGGGCTACCATTCCTGCAATTTTCATCTGAATCAGGCAAGAAATTACAAAGTTATAGGCATTTTCTTGATTCCCCATTATAGCCTACGGGCAAAATGCATCAAAACAGTGAAACAGTTGCAATGAAACTGAATGGAAAAGCTGTTTGAAACAGTGAAACAAAACACTGTCCCTTTGAAACGGTGAAAGGGAAGTGGAAACAAAATGGTGCTGTTTCGCACAGCCCTAATAAATAGCATAAAATACTTCAGGGAACTGACCCTCTAAAATTCTTGTGAAAGGAAATATTATGTATTCTCATTATAAACACTAATATATGATAATTTAAGGGTATAATCTGAAATATTATTAAGTTTCCACAGTCTTAGCTCTATAGTACAACTGTTCCTTTTGTCTAAAACCCCACTGCACAATCGTCATGGATGAATGCTCCTTGTCTATTTAGATAACTCATAGTGGCCTATGGTTCCTCATCAATGTCCAAATGAACACTTTCTAACAGGAATAATTACCATATCAAGACCTAGGCAGATTGCTAGAAATAATTAAGATTGGCATTGATGAATAACATTTCCAAATTCTGTTTTTCAGTCCTAGCTTACCATATATTTTTATAAGAGAAGTACATAAATTACTATAATGGTTTAAAAGAGTATGACTTGTGGGCTTGATTTATTTTTAAATAGTGGAAGCTGATTGAGTACCTAGACAAGGCTGAGGCAACCCAGCACCCCTCCTGATCAGTGTATATGCAATATCATGTAGGCTCTTAGTTGTTTTATTTTTCCTCTTTTTATAATATTAAGAAATATTATACTTCTTGATAAACACAACATTTATTTTATGGAAAGCTGAACTGGTGAATGAAGGCATGTCTCCAGCATGGATTGACTGAGATGATCTTGACCATAGCCTATGCATGAGATGCAAACATGTGCTCAAAATCCAGAAATATAATAGAAACTGTTCTCAAGAATACAACAGACCAAGGTCTCAAAAGCAATCACAGAGGGATGTCCTGGAACATCTCCACCAGCATATTTCCAGGTCTGGAACATGCTTGCAGGATCATATTTAGGAAATATTCAGGAACAGTCTGGCCAGGAAACACTACCACTGTGGTGTAGACATACCCTGAAATCCTTTCATCCCAGACTCCTAGAGGATGACAGGAACAACAGGTCTCAAAGCCCAGCTGGACTAGTCAGTGTACTTAAAGCTTGCTTTTTTTGATAACACAGCCCAGATTGCAAGCTTGACAGTGGCAGAATTTCATGCTTCCATCTTGGAAAAAATTAAAACAAAAATAAAAATAAAAGACCAAATACTTGAAACCATACACAAAGAGACCAAAGAGGTGAAAGAGATTCTTGAATTGTGACTATTTTCCTGCCTCACAAAAAGATAATGTATTGTAAAGTTAGGTACAGTGAGGTTCTCCGAGTCAAATGAGGCAGTGACTTCTTGAAATCATTTAGGGCACAGACAGAAGTCACAATTCTGCCTCCCCTCCCCCAATCTCATCATAGAAAGTGGTCTATAGGTATGACCAAACACAAGTGCACAGCTGCAGACCTCTTAAAATGACCAATAGGGTGAAAATATGAACCCTCATTTCATGACAGGTCAGATGAAGATGTTTCAAAACAAAGCCTTTTCTGTTTGTACTGCCTGCCAGCCTCTCACAGTTTTCAGAATGGGAGCAAAGGGAGGAGAGGGAGCTTGTCCTAGGGGTTCCCCTACCAGTGTTGGCAGGTGAGGTGGTGGGGGGTTCCAGTTTACCCACCCTACCCTCCAGGGCCAGTTGGGGAACCCCTAAAATAAGCTCCCTCTCCTCCCTTTCCCCTCTTTCATTTGGAAAAAAAAATGGAGGGAGGAGAGACTGTTGCTAGGGGAAACTGGCTACAGGATGCAGCCAGCAGCTAGATTCCCCTCCCTCCTGGAGCCAACCGTGAACTTCTGTTTTGTCTGGGGGATCGTTGTAACTCAGAACACTTCCTGCAAAGTGGTCTCATTTGCAGTGGGAAGCTGCACTTCCTTCTGCAACCTCAAGTCTCATTTTTTAACAGTGTCCCTAAGTGTGAGCCCTGCAAACTCAACATGTGTACCATGCATCAAACCTGAGCTCCTCCCTTCTTATACATCTTAACTGGCATAAAAAGGTTCTGCAGACCAAATATGTTCTGCTACACTCATACAATCCTATTACTATTCAGCAATTGATGGGAAATCTCCCTTCCATCCACCATAGCCACTGAGTCAGATTTTTTTGTTTGTTTGGGTTTTTTTAATTATTACTATTCCTCCTACAGGAAAATTCTTCACTTTTGTCACAGGCAGGGGAAAAGGGGTAAGTTTTCAATCAGATCTGCATTCTAAGCCCTAAGATTGTTTTGTGATAGTACCAGATCTGCAATCTGCTCTCATATTGCTCTTAAGACGACTGTATCTCAAGATAGTATGATTGACTATGATCATCTTTTATCAAACATAGATCATTTTCTAAGTCTTGGAACCAAAAGTGCTTACGGCCAGTTAAAAATGAACACACGATTTCTTTTTGACACATGCGCTATAAGAAAAAAATAGAAAATATCCCAAATTTTAAGAAGTTTCTGTGTGTCCCTGAAATGTGGTCAACGCCTGAACTTTCTTTCAAATGATGGCATGAATGCAACCAAACTAAAGAGACACCTATGAATCAGTGTTAACATGAAAGAGAATCAGCAGAGGTTTTCCAACTCAGAATTCATGAAATAACACAGCTAGGGCTCTTTCTAAATATTGCAAGAAGTTTAATGAATTAATTCTTGGAACTAGGTCTTTAAATGAAATGTTAAATATGACAAGAATCACAAGAGTTGTTAATACTTCATAATTTGTGAATTTACATCATTTCTTTATGCAAACACAGTGAAACTTCCTTCCACATCAAGGTAGAGGATTCATTAGAACCTCAGGCTCAAAAAATATTTTGGAAAGAAAATCTATGCAAATAATTATCAAACAAAACATTCATATGAAACTGACAAGCTTTTCACAATTTTACCAGGGGTAAGTTGTGGTTTTTGACTCCATGACTCAAGTCAATAGCTAACCACTACTGAAACCAGACAATTACTTACTTGCAACTCATCTTAAAGGGAAAAAAGACATGTCCTCAGGGTAGAGTTGCTGAAGGATGCACTTTCTATCTGACAATCCTCCCAACTTATAAGTTCTATGGAAAGCACTAAGGAGGACAGAAGTTTCTAGAGGCCTTCAAAATGAATTTCAAACAAGACTGTATGAGACTACTAGTCCAAACAAAGAAGGTGATTTTTGTTTTAATTGGGACATACCAAAAAAAGACAAATGTTTAAGTTTTCAGTTTGGACTGTCTCTTCTTTATTTCCACTCATGTCCTTCACCCCTGCTGACTCTGTAGAAGTGCTAATGTACAAATGTGACATAGAAACTAACATCCTTTTTTATGTACACAGCTACACTTTGAATATGAAGTCTCTGCATGCTGGAGTATTCAGAAATGTTGAGATACTATCTTAAAGAAAAATGCTGTCTCAGCTTGTCAAAATTGATATGAAGATGCTTCTACTGTCAGCCTTGTGAAAGGTGATTCACTAAAGGATGCTATTTACGTGACAGACAAGACATGAAGAAAAGTAAAGCAACAGCCACAAATTGAAAAAAAAATTGAGAGCAATGAAGCTACAAAGGCATGCTGCTGTTCTTAAGGCTGCTCAGGAAAAAAAAAAAGAAAAGAAAGCCCAGGAATAGATCACCACATTAGTATCAATTCCTACATGCACCTCATTAATCCAGAAAATACAAGCGACTGGGAAAATAAAAGCTGCAGATTAACGTTATGAGGAAGATTTTTAAAGATACAAATAACAGTTAGGTAATGAACTTTCACTTAAAATTTGCATGAGTTAAGCACCTAAGAAATTTTGTGCTTTTAAAGATCTGCCTTTTTGTTACTGTGCGGGCAGGGAGCGATCCGGGGCCCTTTTTGTGCACCGCGGACTGTGGCCAGCAGCCCGGGCACACTGGATCGCAGAAAACAGGCGACGCGCTAGAATTAGTCACGGACGCTTAGTGGTTGATTCAAGATTATTTACTTACACCAAAGATGGTCGCGGCGTACGCTGGACAGTTTCCAGGCACAGCTCCAATTAAATCCTCGTTTGAGGACTATGACAAGCTCGGGTCTCTCCCACGGAGTGGTTGAGGCTCCGTGGATCCTTTTGCGTGCAGGGAAAGGGATACGTCGAGGATTGCGAACGGCGACGGGGAGAGGCTAGAGGCTGATCAGACCTCTGTTCCCTGCTTGAAATGAGCTGGGTCCGATAGGCTCTGCAGTGCTTAGAGATCTTCACACAGCATGAAGATCCCTCCTCCTGGTGTCCATGGAGTCCTCCAACTTGGGTGGAAACCACTTAAGCTTTTTATACGGCTAGCAAGCCAATCACTAGCCGCCACGTGTGAATAATTTCACATGAGCCAATAATGGGGCTCGAATTATCATACAAATGGCGGGAACTCTTTGCAACGAGCATTTCTTAACTGCAAAGAAGAAATGCACACTGCAAAGAAAGCTACAAATTGGCGGGAAAATAATTCAGTGGCACCAAAGCACACACAAAACAAAAAATCACACCCTTGGGTTGTGACAGTTACCATTAAACAGGCCAGTACCCATGAAAATAAAACATAGAGGCCATGGAGTGTTGATACAGATTTAAATGTGGGGTCTATGGTCCTACCCTAGCAAATTGTATGGATTTGGCAATTTAGAATACTTCCAGAAAGTATTTGTTTGTTTAAAAGAACATAAATAAAAAGCCAGTATTTGTTTAGGGTAGCTTCAGTATTGTCAACTGAAGAGATTCAAAAATCATGAAGCAGAATCCCAAATTCACAAAGCTAGCTTTAAAATAATGAGTGTGTTTTTTTTTTTGTTTGCTTGTTTTAAAATAAAAGTTTTCTTTTGGCCTTCTGTTTTTTTGGGTTTTTGAGATTCTCCTTTTCACACTTCTTTACACAAATAAGAGATCTTGATATGTGGGGTGTTTTTTTTTTAAATTAAAACTGATAATTCCAAATAACCGTATGTTCCCTGGAACTGGACCATAAAACAAAGAAAATGGATATAAGATACAAGTCCTAAGTGCTGGCAACAATGGCACTTAAAATGGGAAAATTAGAGTCTATTAAAGCACCAAGGTGGATTTGCAAAAAATATTGGGCTCCAAAAAATCATTCATCTCATTCTCAGCAAGTACCAAATGTAAACACTTTTTAAAAATGGCTGCAATGTATAGATGCAAAGCCAAGCTACTCTCTTCTATGTATAGTCTGAAGGGACAGAAGACTCATACAGTCACCTCTCCATCACATTCAGGCCCTAAGGAGACCCTCTGCCCCTTCCAAAAATTGAGGAACGCTAATATTTGTTTTTCTCTAGCAAAATTTGTATTGAAATAAATCCTAAATTAATTTCCCCACCCCTTACTTTTAGTATTCCTTCTTTGCTCAGTTTTTCTAATCACATTTCTTTTCTATGCAGATGTTTCTGACAGAGATCACAGAGCTATGTGTTTTTTTCTTTTTTCCCCCTTGTACTCCATCTCAATTTTATTTGCCCTGGCCTGTTTTCTTCTTCGCTCGTACTTTCTTTATCTCACACCCATTCCCTACTTGTATTTTTTTGTTCTTGGCAGTTCTCCTCCTTAATCCATCCTCTCCTACTCACTTCTGCCTTACCAAACAGTTAATTTATTTGTTTGAGAGTACCTATATAAAAGGTTATTGATTTTTCTTAGCGAATTAAAATGTAACTCATGCTAGTATTATTAATAATCTGAGAGGACCAATTCTATTCCTGCTACAATGTGCAGAGAGATAAGGTTCATTTCTTCAATCCTTAGTCATGAAAATTCTGAAGTCAGTGGGTGATTTGGGTTTGGGTGCCTACTGTGCTAAGTCCCTATTGTGCTTCCTGCCCATACAGTTCAGCAGAAAAACCCAAAACCAACACTCATCAAGCCTACACTCTAGCTTCCAACATTTCTGTTTCTTGTTTCATTCTCTGGAGAATGACCTAAAGTTGTGAAATAGGGCTCATTACTCATTTTCATGTTTTATAACTCTTTCATAAATGACAGCCTTTATTTTCATCAGTGGAATCGGACAGCATCAGCCTGTTAACATTTTTAGGATTCCATCATTCAATGTAAGAGCAATGTATGAGATGTGAAAAGCTAACAAGATTGCAGGCAGGTTCATTAAGAATAGGACATGGACGGGAGAGGACAGAAAGCTATGCAGAGAAAATTTCAATCACAACAGACTTGGCTATGCGCTTTTAATCTTCTGTGTGCAAAAATCACAAAACCAGTCTGACCAGGGAAAGGAATAATGTTTTGTGTAGTTATGACAAATCAGAACAGTTTTGCATTGAGGCCTTGAATTTTTTTCATAGAAATGAAAAATGAAGCGAACTGATAGAAAAGTGCCAATTTCTATTTTCAGGTCCCTCAACCATGGCATCATCTGCTCTGTAGAGCTATTGCCTCTTACACCAAGCTCAAAAATCTGAACAAAAACTTTTTAAAAAAAATTAAAAAAAAGATTAGAAACTGTTTTAATTTTTGGTCCCTGTAGCAAAGTTTCCACCTATTTGACCATGAGATTTGTGTGGATTATGGCCTTTCCTAGACAATAAATAGTCTATGAGCTAAACACATATTTATCAGGATATGTTTATTGTTTAGGTCTTGGGAGCTAGGGTGAGATGGTGTGAGTCCTAAGTTATACAGTTGACAACCTACAGCTTGTAAGTTTGAGGCCATAGTAGAAGTGCTCACAGTGCAGCCCTGTCAGATTCCAATGAATCTGCAAATTCTAATAAATATCTTGTCACAAGGGGAGAGGAAAGGTTTAGGTTTTCCAGATTAGTTTTTTCAAGTCACTTAAAACTCTTTTCATGCCTATGAAGTAATAGTCATTTACTAAGTTTTCTCTATCACTCTCTCTTTTAAATTTTATATAAAAATACCAAAAGAAACTATTATCTGAAATACTGGTACTACTTGGGTTTTGGTGCAACTTATTCAAAAGGCGAAAAAACAGTTCAGTCTGAAAAAAACTTCGCTTGTTTCCTCTTTGAAGTAACAAAATTGTCCAGGAGCTATCTTAGCTCTGATTTATTCATTACTTTAGGGAACTCCAGTCTGAAATGAAAAAAAGTGGGATAAAAGAGGGGAAAAAAACCCACCACCACCAACAAAACAACTGGACTTTAAACACTGGCTGCTCACAGCTCAGCTGCTCACACTGTTTCTGTAATGTTGCTTTCAAGGAAAAATTCCTTTTTAGTTCTTACATGAATTAAGCAAAACTGTAGTTCTCACTCCTTACCATGTACACAGGGCTTCTCTTGTGAGTTTAAATGTAATCCTTTTACAAATCACTTCTTCTCTGATTAAGCTTTTGGCATGCCTAAATGTACAGCTTCATTTCAAAAAGGATTGTAGTTGTATAACAGCTCCCTAATCACACATCAAACAATTAATGTTTTAGGAATAAACTGGTAAATTTTGATCACTATAAAATGAATATCAAATATAAATCATTTAACTTTGGTTTTAATTGGTTTATCTGCATTACACTGGTTCATGACTTATATCTGTGAATTTCTCTAGAACAAAACAAACCTTGTCTTTTTAAAATTCTAGACAGATGTATCTGGGGATTTAAAAAAGACAAAATACAAAGAGAAACAAAGAAACAGCATACAACTGAAAACCCATTGCCCAAAACAGGGCTATTGAAATCTGTGCTTGTTAAAATTCACATTTTATGTACAATTTTGAAATTATGGTAATTAAAGGGTTTTTTGTTTTATCATCTCAAAAGGATAGTCAAACTGGTGAATGCTATCAAAGCTTTTATATCTGAGCACTGGAATTCTTTCACTTCTCATGTTACTCTCTTGGTTTTTTAACATTAAAGTAATATTCCTCAGACAGTACTAAGACACTCTGATACTACAATAGAATAATAGTAGTGCAGTATTAAATAATACAGATTACATAAATACACAGGTCTGTAGCACTAGATAGTGAAAGTACTAAACATTGAGGAAGCTAAAATTTCTATTATCAATCAATTACATTATTTTTAAATTCATCACGATTTCAAATATCTGTAAATGCAAGGACATGACCTTGACAATAGAACTCCTCACCTACAGAAGTTCATGCTATCTGAAGTAATTTTTTGTATTGTGTAATTCTTTTTGAAGATAGAAGGAATCAGAACTTAAACAGGTACTTTGTTTAGACATGCTTGGAGCTTTAATTCAGCATTTACCCATCTTGGAAATGGTCATGTGAATGCTATAATGTAGATTAGGATTCCTAGCTTTATGTGATCAAATTTAAGCCTGTAGAGTGAGAATGGAAAAGGATCATAGAAAGACTCATTTCCTTCTTATACTAATAAAAGAGCTTTAATAAAAACAGAAAAGCAATTGTGGTCCTGTGCTGGACGCTCTCTTTTTCCTTTACTAAAAAACTGACACAGTTCAGAGCCACAAGATATGAAAATTTCAAGATGTCCATGCTTTAGTGAAAATGATCTGCACACAATACCCTAGCTCAAATAGTAAGCTGTAACTGAAGAAAATCAAAAATAGAAAATAATAAACAGAGAAAGAAAGTGTTTATTGACATAAGCTAGGGGTAGATGCACTGGAAGATTCAGAGAGACCTCAACAAATTTCAGGATTGGACCAAAAGAAATCTCATGAGGATCAACAAGGACAAGTGCAAAGTACCAAACTTAGGACAGAACAATCCCATGTACATAGGCTGGGAATCAACTGCAGAAAAGAACTTAGGGGTTAGAGTGGACAATAAGCTGAATATGCGCCAACAGCATGCCCTTGTTGTGAAGAAGGCTACCACCATACTGGGCTGAAATAGTAGGAGCACTGCCAGAAGAAAGAGAGAAGTAATTATTCCCCTCTATTTGGCACTGGTGAGGCCACATCTGGAGTAAAGTGTCAGTTTTGCACCCCTCCCTCCCACTACAGAAAGGATGTGGACAAATTGAAAGAGTCCAGTGGAAGGCAAGAAAAATGGTTAGAGGGCTGGAGCATGTGACTTATGAAGGAAGGCAGAGGGAACTGGGTTTATTTAGTCTGCAGAAGAGAAGACTGAGGGGGAGTTGAGAACAGTCTTAAATACCTGAAGGGTTGTTCCAAAGGGGATAGAGCAAGACTGTTCTCAGTGATGGCAGATGACAGAACAAGGAGGAATGATCTCCAGTTGCTGCAAGGGAAGTTTAGGTTGATATAAGGAAACCCTTTCTCACTAGGCATATGATAAAGCACTAGAACATGTTACTCAGAGAGGGTCAGGAATCTCCATCCTTGGAGGTTTTTAAGATGGGTAGACAGAGCCTTGCCTGGGATGATATAGTTTCATAGTTCTTAGGGTCAGAAGGGACCTCAATAGATCATCGAGTCTGACCCCCTGCCCAGGGCAGAAAGAGGGCTGGGGTCATATTACCCCAGCCAGGTGCTTGTCCAGTCTCCTTCTAAAGACCCCTAAGGTAGGGGAGAGCACCACCTCCCTTGGAAGACCATTCCAGATTCTGGCAACCCTTATCATAAAGAAGTTGTTCCTGATGTCCAACCTAACTCTGCTCTCTGTCAGTTTCTGGCCATTGTTCCTGATTATTCCAAGGGGTGCCCTGGTAAACAGAGCATGTCCTATTTCTTGCTGCCCCCTTTTTCCCCCAATGAATTTGTAAACAGCCACAAGATCCCCTCTCAGCCTTCTCTTGTGGAGGCTGAAGAGATCCAGGTCCCTCAGTCTCTTCTCGTAGGGCCTTACCTTGTTACGTCTCAGCTCTGTGGTCATGGGGAACCCTGACACAGGACACAGTCTGTCTGACTCACAAAGAACCCCCCCCCCCCCACACACCTAAATGAAACTGATTAAGATGCAGTGAGAGACGCACCTAAGACCCTCCAGATAAGGGTGACAAAAGTGAAACAACTGCCCTAGGTCTCATTTGCATCCGAGATGGAACCAGATGACAACTCATTTACATGGGAGATGGACAACAGAAAGCCTGAAGCAGAGACTTCAGTGAATTCTGAGATCAGAGAAGCAGGGGAGCACTGCATGATGGGGAATCTGTGCTCCAAATGCTAATCAACCCATTTTTACACACACCCAGCTCAGCATTTATCACACCAATTCTAACCTGGACTTACAAAGGACTTCCCCCCGACACACACACCTCTAAGTTTAATAGGCATCTTGGGCCGTACACTCCCTGGTCTTTTAAAAGACTATAGTAAGATCTGGAAAAGTCATGCTAAGTTGAGGCTTGTTCAAAACAAGTAAAAATCCAAAACCCTGATGCTGCAAGCTATCTATTGTTTCTGAAGAAACCATGAGATATCCCATCAGTACATCTGCTATCCATAGGAATTTCAAGCTGGCTCCCAAGTATCTGGTTACTCCCTAACCTTATGTGTTTCCTGATTATCAGTCAGTTTCTTGAGATGTTCCAAACCAGATAACCCCTTGTCAATAGAAAAGACAATAATTTACACTATTAAGAATGCTTTGAAGAAGCTGAACTGAGGGTATAAAAATCTGTAAAAAAGCAGCAGTGTGTGTGCTTCAAGAAGAAAAAAATCTCTCTGATACTATCCACTGTTCTTCTTGAGAGGCTGGAGGAAACATATCATCTCCCTTAAAGGATTGTGCTACGAATTTTACCTGTCAGCTTTGCAACCCGAGTACCTTGGACTGGTGAGATCCCAGGGCTCGCTCTCTCTTTTCTCTCTAGGCATAAATTTCTGAACCTGAACTGTATTAGTTAAACTTGAGCTAAGTTTCCCCAAATACTTAGTGAAACCAGGGTAGTATTGTAATTGTTTGTGTTTGTTTTTCTTTTGCATGTCTATTACTACTAGTACTATTATAGATTTCATATACTTAGCAATAAATAACGTTTATAGTCAAACTAGTAGTAACTGGGTACATTTTTCCTTCTCTACTTCTCCTTCCCCACTTCTTTTATCTAAGCTAAAAATCCCTGTGAAGCCGAAAAATACAGTGGGGTCTGCTCATCAAGAGGCTAAAGATTGGGATGTGCTGAGTTTGAAACACATAAGGGGATCAGCTTGTACGGGCTGATTGTTCCAGTTTGACTCAAACATGCCCTAATGAACTGAATGCTGGCCCATGAGGGTGTCAGCCAGACACCCAGCCAGATTCAGAGGTATTCTGTTCACCTGTGTGCTTGTGTCTGACTACAGTTTATTGTTGCTCTGATGAACTGATTCTTGGCATGTGAGGGTGTCATCCTGTCCATTCTGATCAACCCATCCAGGTCAGGCATGCCACGTTAATCTGTGTGTGTTTGTGTGTATGACTGATTTGGTGACTGGAGGAACCCAGCCTCATTGAAACTGAGTCCTGCAAGATAGCTCCATTGGGGGTAAGGAATTGCAGAAGGGAGAGATACAGCTCCGTATAGAAACACAACACAAGCAGCCCATTGACAGAATTACCAAGACCCTAGAAATGTATCCCTAATAAATGAGCACACCCCAAAGAAATGGGCAAATCTAGTAACAACCTGCAGACCCCTAACCATACGAGTGGCCCTCCTCTGAACCCTCTCAAGGTTATCCACATCCCTCTTGAAGTTTGGCACCCAGAACTGGACGCAGTACTCCAACTGCAGCCTGACCAATGCCATGTAGAGAGGAAGTATCACCTCCCTGGACCTTTTCATGATGTACCTGCTAATGCATGATAGAGTGTGGTTATCCTTTAGGGCTATGCAAAATTTTGATTGGTGTTTCTTTATGAAGCTGTATTGACATGTTTCAAGCTCGAAACAATGAAATTGAAATGAAACAAAAGGCTTCAAAACAGCTTCAAAATGAAATGAGGGCACTCAAAACATTTCAAAAGTTTTGAAAAATTTTTAATTTTGAAGCAGCCCAGTGGCAGCGGGAGGTGGGGGAGAGCCAGGGCTGCCCTCTGAGTGCCTCTGCAAGCCCCACAGAGCTCAACCCAGTGATGGGAGGCAGTGGGAAAGCCAGGACTGAAGCCACTCTGAATGCAACCCTGGTCAGTGGCTCTCCCCCACCTCCTGCTGCCAGGCTCAGCTCCATGCGGCTGCACAGCCTCCTGCTGCCATGCTGTTCTCCCCAGGGCTGCGCTCTGACTGGCTCTGCCACTAGATCTCCTGCTGCCTCCTGCCACTGGGCTCAGCTCTTTGGGGCTGGAAGAGCTGCTCAGAGCATAGCCGTGGCTCCCCACTGTCTCTTGCTGCTGGGCTGAGCTCCATGGGGCTGGAAGAGCCATTCAGAGTGCAGTCCTGCCTCTCCCCCACCTCCTGTCACCAGGCTGCACTCCAAGCAGCTCCAACAGCCCCACAGAGTTGATCCTGGTGGTGGGAGACAGTTTAGAGCCACTGGCCAGGGCTGCACTCGGAGCCAGGGCTATGCTTGGAGTAGCTCCTCCACTGGCTCTCCAACCATCTCCCACTACTGGGATGAGCTCCAGGGGGCTGGTGGAGCCACTTGAAGTGCAGACCTGGCTCTGAATGCAGCCCTGTTGAGACCAGCCTGGTGGCTGAAGGCTCTGCAGCCCCATGAAGCTGAGCCTGGTGGTGGAAGCCAGAGGAAAGCCAGTGGCAGAGCCACTTGTAGCACAGCCCTGGACAATGGCTGTCCCCAGCCTTCCGCCACCATGCTCAGCTCCATGGGGCTGTGGAGCCTCCTGCCACTGGGCTGTGCTAGCCAGGGCTGCACTCCGAATGGCTCTGCTATTTACTTTCCCACCACCTCTTGCCACCAGGTTGAGCTCCATGGGGCTGGCGGAGCTGCTCAGAGTGCAACCCAGTGGCAAAAGGTGGGGAGAGCTAGGGCTGCACTCAGAGCAGCTCCATCAGCCCCACAGAGCTCAACCTACCCTCCCAGCACTGTTATGTCTCAGCTGTGTGTTCTTGGGAAGCCTGGCACAGCATGCAGTCTGTCTGACTCGCCCCCCCCCCTCCCCTCCTCTACATAAATGAAACTGATTAAGATGCAGTGAGAGACACACCTAAGACCCTCCAGATAAGGGTGACAAGAGTGAAACAACTGCCCTAGGTCTCATTTGCATTTGAGATGGAACCAGATGACCATTCATTTACATGAGAAATGGAGAACAGAAAGCCTGAAGCAGAGACTGCAGTGAATTCTGGGACCAGAGAAGTAGGGGAGCACTGCATTATAGGGAGTCTGTGCTCCAAATGCTAATCAACCCATGTTCACACACACCCAGCTCAGCATTTATCAGACCAGTTCTAATCTGGATTTACTAACGACTTTCCCCCCCCCCCCCCGAAACACACACACACCTCTAAGTTTAATAGGCATCTCGGGCCGTACACTCCCCAGTCCCACTATGGGAGTCCTATTTAAACTTGATTGACTAAAACTCGGTTGCCGGGTTAGGGAATGCTGAGGCAAGAGACCGAGTCAGAGAGGGTATGGGCAACATTTGAACAATGGTTAAGGGTTCATCACAGCGTCCAGCCCGTTGGAGCCCTAAATCACAGATGTTGTCATACTTTTCCCAAGACAACTGGTGGGAGTCCTCTCCACAAAAGGTTATGAGCATCCCAATAATTATCTTAAGTCTGTTAAAAGACTATAGTAAGATCTGGAAAAGTCATGCTAAGCTGAGGCTTGTGCACAACAAGTAAAAATCCAAAATCCTGATGCTGCAAGCTATCTATTGTTTCTGAAGAAACCATGAGATATCCCATCAGTATATCTGCTATCCATAGGAATTTCAAGCTGGCTCCCAAGTATCTGGTAACTCCCTAACATTATGTGTTTCCTGATTATCAATCAGTTTCTTGAGATGTTCCAAACCAGATAACCCCTTGTCAATAGAAAAGACAATGATTTACACAATTGAGGATGCTTCGAAGCAGCTGAAGTGAGGGTATAAAAATCTGTAAAAAGTGTGGGTGCTTCAAAAGAAAGAAAGAAAGAAAGAAAGAAAGAAAAGAAGAAAAACTCCTGTGCTGACACCATCCCCTGTTGTTCTTGGGATGCTGGAAGAACAGATCATCTCCCTTCAAGGACTGTGCCTGTCAGCTCTGCAGCCCGAGTACCTTGGACTGGTGAGATTCCAGCTTTCTCTTTCTCTTTTCACTCTAGGCATACATTTCTGAACCTGAACTGTATCAGTTAAGCTTGAGCTAAATTTCTCCAAATACTTAGTGAAACCAGGGTAGTATTGTAATTGTTTGTGTTTGTTTTTCTTTTGCATGTCTATTACTATTAGTACCATTATATATTTCAGGGGTTTGGGTTGTAGCCGTGTTGGTCTAAGGACATAGGCAGACAAGGTTCCTTGGGTGAATTTGATATCTTTTATTAGACCAACCCAAATGGTTGGAGAATAGTTATTAAGCAAGCTTTCGGGTTCAAAAACCCTTCGTCAGGAAGAGCACACAACAACTGCTGAAGCTTCTTTAGCCTGACGAAGGGTTTTTGAACCCGAAAGCTTGCTTAATAACTATTCTCCAACCATTTGGGTTGGTCTAATAAAAGACATTATATATTTCATATACTTAGCAATAAATAACTTTTGTAGTCAAACTGGTAGTAACTGGGTATATTTTTCCTTCTCTGCTTCTCTTTTCTCCCGTGCTCTGTAGCAATGCTTCTTTTACCTAAGCTAAAGATCCCTGTGAAGTCCAAAAATACTGTGGGGTCTGCTCATCCAGAGGCCAAAGATTGGGACGTGCTGAGTTTGAAACACATAAGAGGATCAACTTGTACAGGCTGAATGTTCCAGTTTGACTCAGACGTGCCCTTATGAACTGAATGCTGGCCCATGAGGGTGTCAGTTGGACACCCAGCTGGATTCAGAGGGATTCTGTTCACCTGCATGCTTGTGTCTGACTGCAGTTTATTGTTGCGCTTCCAGATCTGTACGTGGGATGTCAGGAGCCTGCTGCTACTGGCAAGTGACATGTTTTACTTTTGGCAGTTTGAGGTGCAGTTTCCCAGAAACCCCTGCACCTAGTTCCTTGAAGCTCAGCAAGCCTCATGCCCTCAGATGGGGCTACCATCCCTGCAATTCTCATCTGAATCAGGCAAGAAATGACAAAGTTATAGGCATTTTCTTGATTCCCCATTATAGCCTATGGGTGAAATGTTGAAATGCGTCGAAATAGCAAACAGTTTCAACGAAATGAAATGGAACAGTGCTTCAAAATGAAATGAAATGATGAAATGAGACACTGTCCCTTCAAAATGGTGAAACAGAAGTTGAAATAAAATGGTGCTGTTTCACACAGCCCTATTCACCCTCCTGATTACTTCATCAAATTGATGGCTCATATTTATCTAGGAGTCAACTATGACTCCCAGATCCCTTGCTGCCACTGTGCCACTGAGAAAGTCATCCCTTAGCCTATAGGTGTGTTGGTGATTCCTTTTCCCTGAGTGCAGCACTTTGCACTTGTCTTTGTTGAACTGCATCCTATTTTTTTCTGTCCACTTTTCCAACCTCTCCAGGTCCGCCTGGATTTGATTCCTTCCCACTGGTGTGTTTACTTTACCCCATAATTTCATGTCATTTGCAAATTTTGACAGAGTGCTCTCCACATCCTCATCCAAGTCACTGAAGAAGACACTGAATAGCACAGGTCAAAGGACTAAGCCTTGGGGGACCCCGATGTCCACAACTTTCGAGGTCAATACCGACCTGTCCACCACCACACTCTGGGTGCGACCCTTAATCCAATTTGCCACCCACTTGACTGTGTTATCCTCTATGTCACAGCTGCTCAATTTGTTTAACAGAATAGGATGAGATACCATATCAAAGGCTTCTTAAAATCCAAGTAGATGACATCTACCTCGACTCCTGCATTTAAGCATTTGTGACCTGGTCATGAAAAGAAACAAGATTAGTCAGATAGGATCTACTGCTATGAAGCCATGCTGGTTGCCCTTTGGCATTATTTTTCCTGCTAGGCTCCCACAAATGTGATCCTTTATAATTTTTTCAAAAGTTTTCCCAACGACAGAGGTGAGACTAACTGGCCTATAATTACCTGGATTCTTCTCCCTCCCCTTCTTGAAAATAGGGACCACATTGGCCCTTTTCCAGTCCTCTGGGACCTGACCTGAGCACCATGACAGTGGCTCTACTATAACACCGGCCAATTCCTTCAGCACCCTCGGATGAAGATCATCCGGGCCTGCTGACTTAAACACATCCAGCCCCTCCAAGTGTCCCTTTACTAGGTCGGTGCTGATTGTTGGTGGGCTGGTATTCCTCCTGTGCCTATCTATAATGCAATTGGGAGATTTGTCTTGATCTGTGTTGGGGATATATAGTTTTAGGTGGTCCTGCTTTGAGCAACGGGTTGAACTTGATGACCTCCTGAGGTCCCTTCCAAACCAAATTTTCTATGATTCTGTGATTCTATGACTCTATTTCAGGCATGTATAATTAATTTTATTATCCAAGATTAGCACCAGTGCTTTGTCATGTATCTGTAAAAGGTGTCACTTCACTTATACATGGTATAATATATCATTATTCAGAGTATTATTTCCCAGTGATAGTAACCTTGGGAGATTCCACTTAGAGAAGATGACAATAATTGTTCCTTGTCCTTTGGTTTTAATTCTTTTGGACACTGCTACCAAACAAACCAAACCAAAACAAACAAACAAATAGACAAAAAAACCCAAAACAGAACCAAAAAGATTATTGGGCCTGATTATGGGCATATGTCTAAATCTGTTTCCAAATTTCAGAGCTCAGGAAAAACTTAATACATGTGTTATTTTCTTTTAGAGCTGAAACATCATGACGGTGGTTAATTAGAGTTGGATGAACTTTGTTTTAGATTCTGATTCAATGCAGTTAAAAAATTCAAACTTCAACAAAGACTATGGTGTACATTCCTAGGCTTCTTACTGGAACCTTTAATTTAATTTCTAGTGTTAATGAAATTCCCTTCTTAGAAATACATAATAATGGTAAATCCTGCAGTTTTTGCATGTATTGCCTTAGGTATATCCTGGAGTCAAGTTGTATCTATGGAACATTACAGTTATGTCTGCATCATCACTACAGAAGTAGAGGGACTCAGTGCTGAACACCAAAGCCCCACCTCCTGAAAACTCTTCTAGATTTCAAAATTCACATGGGTGAGGACTGAAGAACTGAGTCTGCTCCTGCTGAACACTTAGCAAGAATGTAAAAAAAGCAGCTTCTTTCTTCTTCTGTCCTTCTCTCTTTCCTCCTTTTTCTTTTTTCCTTTTTATTGCTTATTGTCTGTGACAGAGTTCAGTTTGATGTGTGTGGGTATATGTGTGTGTGTATGTGTGTGTTTTCTGATTTTTGTTTTGTATAAAAAGTCAATAAAAATTAAAAATAAAAATAAAGAAACCCAGCAGCTTCCATGGGAGTAAGACCTAGCATACAAAACAAGGATTGCTTTATTTATTGTGTTCCCCCAAAAATCTATTTAGAAGATATATGTGACAAATATAATAACTATCATTTCTTGATGTGACAGTGATTAGGACAAATGCATTGAAAGAAGATAATTATTAGATGTTCTGACATGATGATATCACATTAATGCCCTTGACTACAATAAAGAAATTCCTGAGAACATCTTCATTACAGCTGAAGGGTAGCAGATCATTTTGATAGATTGTCAAAGGAAAAAAAAAAAAAGATGGGGTATCATCACATGCAAGAAACCTTTATGTAGGGTATTTAGAGCAGTGGACCTGTCTAGAGTGAGATACTTATAGAGGTTTCCCTTCCACCACCTGAGGATAGGCTTCCCCGCTATATAAAACTAAATTCTACCTTAGGGAGGAAAGTGACTTGAGATGATTATAGAGACATTTTTTTTTTTTTGCTTTGTTTGCAATAACAGGTGATAAATCAAAACATTGATAACTAACTTCCATTTGTGCCTTTTCACTTAGTTTTAATGGCATGGTAATAAATTTAGTTTTCTGGACAACCCATAATCCTTCAATATCTTCAGTCTCATGGCAGTTACCCGAGGGAGGGAATTGCTAGTAACCCTTTCAAAATTGAGCGCTGAGGCCTATAGAAGGGAAGTTATTTTCTAGCATCATGCAGGAAGTATGTGGTATAACAAAGAGTTGAACCAAGGTCTCTCAGGTCCTTGGCTAGGGACAAAACCACTAAGTCATCATCTGTTGCTTCTGCAAATAAACTTCTCTAGATCCACCCACCAAATGACTTAGATCAAGTAATAGAAGCAATATATAAAACTATATTAGTGTACTGCCTGGGCTAGCTTCCCAGTAGCTAGATTGCTTCTGCTACCTGAGCTACCACAAAAAACGCTATTTCAGCTCTCTCTCCACAGCACTATATTGTACCATGTAGATATAAACCCCATATAGCATACTGGCACACTACAATGTGTTGAATGTATATTATTGTTATTTGTATGATTGGACATTGTTGATAAAATCACAAAGCAGGTTTCAAGAAAATGCATGTCTTTTGGGTGAAAAAAAATCAGAGGAAAGTTATTTAATTAACTAGAGAGAGAATTTTACCATAATGGTATTCCTGAATCTGTCAAAACAGCTCTAAAATGGAATTTGTCTTGTCGCAGTTTTTACTGGGAGCAGAGCACGTCAAGAGAACTTGTTCTGAATGGGTCAATGAACGATCAATCTTTGAGGGTAATAACTAGGAACAAGAAAGTTAAGACAAATGACAGTGTTCTACGATATTACAGAATTTAAATGTTTCTTGTCGGCCCAAATTTCATGCTGCTCCTCTTAGTGTGGCATCCAGATTAAGATGTTGATTGAAATATCATTGCTTAGTTTGATTTATGGTAAGGAAATCTTGTAAATGTTGACTGCATTAAAAATTGGTAGTGGTTTAAGACTCTTTGATGAGTACAGGAAAATTTACCCACTGCAGTATCGTAGCCAGAAAAACAGCAACAGTCATTTTCCAATTCAATTTCTATTTCAGGAATACCAACAGTAGCTTATCAGAGAGAAATTCAGCTTCAAGGGAAGAAAGGCAGTTAGGCGCATTAGTCAGCCCTGATGTAATTACATTTTTATGAATTCATCTGATGGGAAAGATTTATAAGTACTTGATTTGAGATTGGGATGTAGACTTTAGTGTAAATTCAAGGGATATTAAGAAACAGGTTGAGCAAGTAACCTTAAAGGACAGCTCACTTGAAACAAAATGAAAAAATGAAGAAGGGGAGGGCAAAAAGAGATCAGGTAGGAAACTTTATTACATATAAAGAGAGCTTATTCCATTATTAACACTGAATTATCTGATACTGCAGTACTTTGGGGGAGTAAAGTTCTGTTTGATATAGGGTTTTTGCCTTATATTTTGCTTGAAAAATGATATAGATCAAAGATGTACTGCTCACTCATATATCTTAGTTTCTCAGCTGTGTCATCACTTGACATGAAATGAGAAATCACACAGTAAGTCTCTTTTACATAATGGCGTAGGTGTCTGACAACATTTATAGTACTGTATTTCACCAACAGAGCTGTGAGTGAATAATTGATTTTTTTTTTATACACTGGTCGAATGAAAAAGAGATAGAGAAAAAAAATCAGTTTTGGTTGACCTAAAACATTTTTTTTTCCAGTTTTCCCACCAAGCAAACTATCAACAAAAATCTGTGTCAAATGAAATATTCTTTTGACTTGAAGCAAAAAAAATCTTCAATTTAGCTCTTTTTTTTTAGAATGTAAGTAACTTTCAAAAAAACAGCTCATTCCAAATCTCCTTGTTTGCCTCATTTACTTGTTTTGCCTTTAGGTTGTAAGTTCCTTGGGGCAAAGACTATCATTTCCTATGTTTATACAGCACCCAGAAGCCTGAGATCAAAGCTACCGAAGCCTTGGCACCACGGTAATATAAATTGTAAGCAGTAAAGTATAAGATATCATGCAGTAACTGATACAAGTGTTTAGAAAATGATGTTTCTAACAGGAAAGAACAGTGAATTGCAAACATAGTAAGGTGGTATAAGAATTTTCAGAATCTTTTTATTTTCTTCACCATGTGTTCTCTTTGGATGCATTTGGAATGGATACCATTTTCCTGTCTATTTATCTTCAATCATTTAAGTATCAATTATGTACACAGCAGAAGCAGACCTCACTTAGAAAAACTTACAGAGGACAGACAACGCCATTAAGCATTAAGGTTAAAGAACAGATATTACAAATATAATAAAAGGTTTCAGCAGAAAAACTTAGCAGTGATTGGGGAGCAATTAAAGTAGTAAGTTAGAATAATCACTGTCTAGTGTCTTTCATAGTCAACCAATTCCAAGTAATTTGCAAAGCAGCAAGTCACTCACTGCCCAAATGTTGGCCACAAATGAGTATGCTTGAAGGAGTATATATACAGTCATTAACAAATCATGATTGTCTTTAAGGGTGCATACAGATATTTGCCCCACACACTTTCAGCTGTGTGAATGTAGACTGGGAGCATGTACAGACATTTGGCTGCGCCAGGAGCCATGTGAGGAACCTGGTGTAAGTAACTTGGAATGCAGGGAGGGGTGGGTGGTATCTGGGAGGGGTTAGCAGGTCTGCAGGGGGAGAGAGGGTTAGCAGAACCAGAGATGGAGAGGCTGGCAGGTCCATCGGGGGTGGGTGTTGCCTTTCCAGGAGAGAGGGAGAAGAGTGCAGACTCAGTGTTAGGGCAATTGATTGGGTTTTCCCAGCCCTGGGCACGTACTCAAAACATTAACTGGAATAACCCGTTTTCTATCTAAATTAGTTTACCTCTTCAGGTGAACTAGCTTAGATTGGGTCCTTCATTTTTGCCCTGCATTAAACCCCCTAAACATCTGCACAGATGGGCATTTAGACCAACCTAATTAGATCAACCTATATGCAATGTCTGTATGTACCTTAACATGATAATTTCCTTGCTTCTATCAGAAGGAATGCTTTTCTAGACACTAGTATTCAACACAGTTTTTTTCAAAAAATCTTGTATTTGCCTCTGGATAGCTACTGGAAAAGGTCAGAAGGGACCTCACTTTGACATCTTATCATTCTTGAAAAGTACTATTTTTTGTGATATTTGCTAAGTCAGGATTCCCATGAAACTCATCAGCATTTTTCTAATGTCTTATTAACCTTGTTTTCTGAGATGGTCCAGCTACCTAAATTAGATTTGATGCTTTCAATTTAATTGGGGACTGTAAATGCACTGGGATAATACACCTACTGGAGTTTAATGGAAACAATGAATAATCTCTTCTCGGGAGCAACATCTTCAGATGTGGAGTGATAGAAATGAATGATTTTAGTGAACAGTGCTCCTGGAGGGTGTCTTGGAAATGTGTCCTTCAATTCTTGCATGTTATATGCCTCCTTTTACAAATAAAAATCTTGCTAAAATCCAGGCAGTCTGATGTTTCTTATAATAATGGATTTCTGATTCTTCCTAAGACCATTTGAAGATAATAATAATAATTTTAAAAGTTGATTTCACTTTTTGGCTTTTTCTTAAAGTTCTGTTTAATGTTTTTAAAAAGCCCAATTGGCAACACATAGGGCTCTGTTCTCATTATGTATATATAGCTCTTCTGAGTTTTTACCAGTAATGGTCAAATCTTGAATAATAATAGTAATAATAGTGATGATGAAATTTATAATTAACATACCATTATTGAGGTGACTGAAACTCAAACATCTTCAATAAAGGATGAACGTTAGCAGGCATTTTTTTAGTGTTAGACACATTAGAATGAGAACTCGAGTCCCAGTTGAGGTGAATATGCATGTATACATGTAGCTGTGCATTCCTCATTTTCTATTCAGTGAAAAAATACTAACAAAACATTAAGGATCAGATGCACCAGACTGTTACTCCAGTTTTACATTAGTGTACCTCTGTTGAAATCAATTAGTTCCTGAATGATTGGAATTAAAATGATACAGAAGCATTCTTTTCTTTTGTCTTCTCTTTTACATTCTTAAAAGTATCAAACTTCAGTCTTTCCAGAAAAGGTTCTTAAATTCTACAGTCATTGCAGTATCACTGTAGTACTTACAGAGTATAAGAAGGACAATTTCTTTCTAAGAGTATACATGGGTTTTGAAAAATATCAGGGAAATATAGATGCATTTTTATTTAGAGAAAAATACTACCCTTTCTTTTCTCCCACCAGACCTATTAGGCTTTCATAATCAGTAAGTGATGCTAAGAATGCAATAATCATGCAAAGCACTGGATTTTGCTGAAAGTGCAAATGGAGAAGGCCTCTGACAGATTCAAAATACAAATAATAAAAGGGAAGGATTACAACCACAAAACAGAGTTTAAGAATTTTGACATGGAATTATGCAAATCTTCCTATTCAAGATTTTCAAGAAAGCCCAGCATGCACATGACAGATTTTAATGACATCTTCCAAGGCTTCAAATTCCCTGTGCAAAATTACTTTGGCACCCAGGCTCAAGCTGCAATCAAAGAGCACTCAGCAGAGCTGATGTAGAGGCATATGAGGGTGACGTCCCCCTGGCGTCAAGGGTGATGTCTCCTTGGCATTCCTTGTCTGGCTTCTGACTTTGGGTCATCTGGCTGTTCTTGTGCACATTGGCTTCCAAAGCTATAGAGAAGTTGTTCCAGGTCCAGGGATCACATCTGCTTAATTGAGACCCAACAAGGTCCCTGTACAGGTGACCTGGATGGTACAGATACTGGGGTCTCTAAAGCACTTGTGTCACCCAAGGCTACTCTTACTAAAGTGCTCCAGGGCACTCTTCACCACTGTTCAACTGTAAGTGTGCTCAGCTGCAAAGGAAAGACCCATCCTTCATCTTGGGTTACTATACCAGTGAGGTTCTTTCTATTCTCTTCTATCTCCACAGCTCAACAGGTTTCTTAGTTTCATTCCTGCTTTTTCCAGAAACTCTTATTTTTTTTCCATCCACAATTTTTAACTTTACATAGATGTAGACAGACATGTTCTGTTGAGAGCATATCTGACTTTCTATTACCTTAAACTTTGTGTAGTCATTTATTAAAGTTATCACAGAGTCTCTATCAAGGATGTGATTGCTTCAGACCACCATGACCTTCTCTAGTCTCTGAGAATGCCTCCCTTCCCTTTCCCAAAGCCAGTCCAGGCATGGCTTCTAGAGAAGGAGGTGTGGGGACAGGGAAGTGGGGAGGAGATGGCTCCTTTCCTTTCCGAGACCCTATTAGTCTCTCACTCCACCCTTGGTTCTCCATGGCTCTGACTCAAGGAGCTAGCATTGAGTTCTGCTCCTGGTGGACATTACTCACTTGGAATTTGATTTTGGTTCAAGCTTCCTTTGACTGTGAGTTTAGCTAAGGATATCAATGGGAACAGCTGTGGGTTCATGGATAATTTAGAATTAGTGATTTAAACTCCATATCTATGATATATTACCTTTTTTTCATCTACCTGAATGATACAATTTTTGTGTTGTAATGAGGAAAATAACTAAAACTTATTTGGTTTAAGACACATCAGCAATCCCTTGCTGTTCAGGATGATTGTCTTCCATGATTGCTTTATCTGTGGGTCCAAAGATGTCTGACAAGGCTGATCCAGGATTGACAGACCGTTGTAACTTGGGGACGTGTTCTTGTGTAGGTGGATAGCTCTGGATTGATTCAGTCCACAACATGCTGCTGCTCCTGCTTTTCCATCTCCTGTTGTTGTCGTAAGGTTTCAAAGTACTCAGATCCTTGCAGCAGACTCTGTAATGTCTGGTCATTTGAGCCAGTTGAGAGTGATAGTCTCCCATGAGTTGATGTTGATATTGCAATTTTTCAAGTTGGTCTTGAGGATGTCCTTGAAGTGCTTTCTCTGCTCTCCTCTTGAGCATTCACCTTGACTGAGCTGGGAGAATAATATGTGCTTTAGAAGTCTGGAGTCTGACATCCAGGTGACATGGCTGGCCCAGAGATGTTGATGTCAGATGATCATGACCTTGATGCTCATGGTGTTTGCTTGTGAGAGAATGCTAATTTTGGTGTGTCTGTCTTCTCACTGAATTCAAAGGATCTTATGCAGGCAGTGGTGATGGTACTTCTCCAGCAACTTGAGGCGTCTCCTGTATGTTGCCCATGTTCAGCTACATACAGTAAAGTGGGGGTCAAGACTGCTTGATAAACCATAAACTTAGTTTCAGATCTGACATCACAATCTTTGAACACTCATTTCCTCAGGTGTCTGAAGGCTGCAATTGCACTTTTAAGGCAATGTTGGATTTGTTTGTGAGAGATGGCTTCCAAGGTATGGGAAATACTATGTAATATGTGAAATAACTAAAGTGTATTTTGTTTGATACCCATATAAACTGGCAAGGGCAATATTACTGTCAAAAGAGCACTTCTGAAGACCATTTCATGCAATTATTTTTTAGTTAGAAACTAAAATGAGTTTTAGTTTCTGTTAACAAATGCACTGCTACAAATTTTAGTGCATACAGACACAGACTTGACAGGAATGAAAAAAAATAAAAAGGTTTAAACTACACAAACTCATGTACACTGAGGAAGACAAGACACTTATGTAAGAAAGCAGTGCAAATAGAGAAAGTCAGTGCAAGGTTTAATTTTTAAAAAAGGAATTTTCCCCTGTTCTTGTTTTTAAACACAGATTTCATCAGAAGAGAAGACAGTAATCTGGGGAAACAATATAACTCATTATGAAGCAGTTTTTCTAACTCCTATTACTTACCTAATACCTAGAAATGACAAATGGCCAAATATCTTTTGCCCAGTTTCATCAAAGAGGAAATATAGTTTGTTTGTTTTTCCCCATCCCTTCAGAACACAAAGGCGATTTCCCCTTCTCAGTGCCACTTTAATTAGCATGGGGTGAAAAACAAAATTTCCATCACTTGGTAGTTTAAATGAATTTTTCTGGTAAATCACAGCTTCCTATTATACTTACTTAGAAGGGATTAGTCTACATTTTTCATGCAAGGCTGAGAATATAGTACTCTGTCATAGTTCAGCATCACTGAAATGTTCACTAACACACTTTCAGCAGACAGCAGCAGTATCTGAAGGAAACTTAATTTAATAGAAACCTTTTCAGTTGTGGAACACAATAGTGTGCTCATCTTAACATGCTTCAAAACTGGATACACTATGGTGGGCAGAGTCCCTTGCTGATGCTTATTGTTAAAAGTTATTCTTATGTTGTAACTCCAACATGTATTTTTTCAATTTTCAAAAGCACTTAGAGACTACTATCAATGTGAGGTATAGACTTAAATGACACATACTACATTTAATTGGGTACATCTTTAAATAATCACACCTGGTTTTAAAAGTAGTTAGTTATATTTACTACAGAGAAACAAAAAGCCTGAGCATGACAAGAGCGAAGAGGCCCCATATTGGTAAATGGGATATGAGAAAGTTGGGAATCAGGGAGACATCAACAAGCAGCACGAGCAAGCATTATTTTTGCTTGTTTTTGTTACTGCTTCTTATATAGTGACATTGCTTGATTTGCATAAACACTGGCTTTCAAAATCCACATCAGTATTGTGATTTCCCGTTCTAATTATTTAAGCTGAAACATGTAGAATATTGCATCTTGTTTTTTGAAGACTGGCCTGCAAATGCCACTCTGCTTTTCTTGCAAATGGAGTGCTTAGGAAAAAGACAGAAATAAAAGCTCCACAATGCAGCTACAAAGTACATCAAACTCAGTATGACTGTTGTGACAAGCCTGTGTCTCAGATATATTCATCCCAAGGAACACACTGATTATACATTTAAGCAATTTTAATGAGTAACATTAAGATCAGCTAAGCATGAGATTATGTGTGGTTTATAAAAAGCACCCAGAAGTAAGTAAGGTTAAGGATGGGATAGGCTTTTTGATAGCAAGTTATGCTATCACTTTGATAAAAATGCATAAATTATTAATACCATATTTTCAAAAGGTTTTACTGCTTTAAACTCAAGTTCCTCTCCCCACAGGTAGTTATTAATGGTGTCTCAATGCCAGGGATGAGGTAGAAGAAACCCACAAATACAGAAATAAATTAAAGTTGATACCTCCTAGTAGCAACACGTCAGTGCCGTCATGATACTTTGCTTCTAAGCAGAGTAGCTGTTAAGGGGTGCGTGGTCTTAATACATGGTATGGAAAATGTTCCAAGGGAAATTTTGTTGGTAAGAGGTTGGTTGGCAAGATGGAATCTAAGAGGTTGTTGCTTTTATCAGGCATTGCCACAAATCAGTATCAAATGTATAAAAGAGTTTTTTAATTGGGAGGGACCAGATCTTATGGTATAAACTATCTTTATTCCATAAACTTCAGTTAATACTAGCTGAGGGTTGATCCCTCTGTCTCATGCTTTTTACTGGAGCATTTGACCTGTGATCAGAGCCCCCATTGCAAACCCTGTGCTCTGATTGACTACTATGGAGCCATAAAAAAGATAATAAGGGCTATTTTAAATTCATTATGTGGTGTATTTACTCAGAGCTCCTGTAAATGTTGGGAGTTTGTTTCCATAGCATGAAGCAGCTTACATACCTATTAACATTGACAAAGATTAATTTCTTGGTTAGACTGTTTTCTGGACACATGATCAAGAACTGAACTGGTATTAAAATGGCAAGAAAAGATAGCACAGAGTGGAGCATTCTGTTAACATACTTGAGAAAGAGGGCTCAACCCTCAGGTAGTGGTAACTGAAGTTAATGGAATATAGTTTACACCATAAGATCTGGTCCCTCACAATTAAAAACTCATTTATACATTTGATACTGATTTGCGGCAGTGCGTGATAAAAGCAACAACCTTTTATCAACATTTCCCTTGGAACATTTTCCATACCATGTATTCAGACCACGCTCCCCATAACAGCAACCCTGCTTAGAAACAAAATAGCATGAAAGCACTGGCATGTTGGTACTAGGAGATATCAACTCTAATTTCTTTCTGCATTTGGAGGTTTCTTCCTTATCTTCAGCTGGTAATTTTCATATTTCTGTATACCACAATACAGCAGAAACCAGGGCTCAAGATTATGTACTGACTGCAGGTGAACGTTTCTTGGCAAATACCATCCAGCTGTCAAATGACTCATCACTGGACACCAAGAATATCCTGAGCCTTGGTCTTTACAGGCCATCACATTCAACTCACCTCTTTCTCAAGCCAAATGACAACAAAATAAGAATGCTCCAATTTGACATTTTCATAAGAAAAGAGTAACAAAGTAATGGGAAGATATGAACAGAAATGGCAGTATTCTTCCCAGCCCTGAAAGATACAAGAATAATGGGCAATTTAGCCATAGACAGAAAATCTGATGCATTTATAAAATAACATGAAGAGGAAATTGGGGCTCATATCCTCCTCATCCTCCAAATGCAAAGTTCAAACATCTGAGGTGATAGATGCTGATTTAATTCCCATTGATTTCAATGCAGCTGTACCATTTTAAAATAGCTGAGGCTTTGGCCTCAAAGGGTAGATACAGACATTTGGGGAGGTTAGTGGGAGGTTAGATAAAGTTAAAAATGGACACCTGATCTAACATAGTTCATCCAGACATGGACCTCACACTTAGATCCATGGGTGACTATTGCCTCCTGACTTGAGAGGGAGCGGGGGACACCAGAGGTCGATTTCCAGCTGGGGAGAGAGGTGGGTTCCCAGAGGCTGATCACCACTCGCAAAAGCACCAGCAGCAAAACTGGAAGTGCCACTGGTGTTTCTCAGGGGCTGTACCAGCCAGTGCTCCCCACTTCCTAGCTGGTGAGGGCCAATCTGGGGGTGAGGGGGCACGTTCCCCTACTACACATCACCTATGCTTAGATCCCTAGTTAGGTCTATCTAAGTGCAAACTATACAGAACTTCAGGAAGGTTAGATTGGTCTAAACATAGGCAGCCCAATCTAAGTTAACTGTACCTCTGAAGTAGTCTAATTTAGGGTGCCTACACATGTTTAGGGGCTCCCACCCTCACTCATGGTGCTTTACACAAAGTGTCATGAGTTAGAGCATCTCTCCCTAACCAAACAGATGTTTGCCTGTTGATTTGGTGGGGGGGGGGGGGACGGGTAGAGCCTACCTGTACAAGCCCTGGTGAACCCTCTCCCTGAACCACCCTTCTCCCCAGTCCTAACCCCCTGCCAGCTCTGGAGCTATCAGAAGGGGAGAGAGCAGCAGGCAGGTGCTGGACGGGCTTTGCCTGGCTGGAGATGGCGGGGGGGGGGGGGGTAGCATGGATCCCCCTCACCTCATGGGCCCAGCTCAGCTTCCCTGAATACCCCAGACAGGGTAGCTGGGGATAGGCCCATCAGGTGAGGGGGCTCCCACCCCTCCCCCTCCAGCTCCAGCCGGGCCAAGTCCAATCTGCAACTGCCTGCTGTGACTTTCTTCCCCCACCTCCTCATCTCCCTCCCCCACTGACAGTTGAGCACTAGCCCAGGCCAGCCCCACAAAGCACAAAAAATTAACCCTCAGAGGAACAGAACTTCACTCTGCTTTAGAGCGCCTTCTTCTGTATTTCACTGGTATTCCTCATTTGATTAGGATTAATTTTTGGTGCAATCAGCCATTTAAAAAGTACTCTACAACCATGCACATGTGTTATGTCATGGTTGTGGAGTACTTTCAGGGGCCTGATCATGCAAAAAATGTAACTTGCGTAAGTGCTTTTAGACTAGGTCCAGTGAAACTGATCTAATTGAACTTCTACACAGTTCCAAGCAAAGCCCTGAGGCTGGGAGAGCCCAGCTGCTGGCCCCAGTCCTGGGGTTGTGTTTTTCCTACCCCTTCACCAGCACCAAGTTATTTTTAGCGTTCTAGCCCCAGGGCGGGCGGGGCTGTTCACATGGGAGTGGGAGGTCAGGGGGGCTGTAAAAGGCCCTGGTCCCCTGCAGGGGGAAAGAGAGCCCCCCAATCTCCCTAAGCCCCCTACATGGACTCTACTAGCCCCCGTGATCCTGCTATACCCTCCCAAACCCCACCAACCCCCTGTGGACCCTACTTGCTCCCAATCTCTGCAAGGCCCCTCTCTTGCTCTCCTACCCCAATTTACCTTAGATCAGGTAGGCAATTTTAACTCAATCTAATCTCCACCTAACTTCCCTGAATGTCTGTGTTAGGGTGACAATATTTGGATCTTGGGGAGCACTGGATTTGCAGCTAAATTAAGGTTTTTTTCTGTGTCTCAGCAGAGCTTCTGACAACAAGGCAAAATTATATATTAAAAATAACATTGCAAATGCTTAAGCAAACAGTTTCCTAACAATGGGATAGTGTGCAGGATGCATGATTTATGGTGTAAAAAGGAACAAGATGCAGCCCACCAGCTATCATCAGGAGATCAAGCAGAAGCAAGACCTTGGAGATGGTGCTGAAATCAGCAAAGAACCAGAACGAACCAGCAAGAAACCAGAACTGACTGGGAGAAGACAGAGTCAAAGTCTTAGGCATGCGTTCTTAGCAGAGAGGCATGCAAATGAATGAAATGCATAGGCAATACTATGCTAATAAAGCAAACAGTAAATAGAGGTGGAGCTTGAGATAGGAGGAGATATGGGTGGAGCAAAGGAGAAGCGAGGGTAGCATGAATGGTAATGAGCATGAACTGAGGTGTATAAAATGTGAAAAGAACTAATGTTCAAGGCAGGTCCCCTGGTTCATAGGCTGTGTGTCTGTGAAGGACCTTTGTCTGAAGCTGTCTCCATTCTGAATAAAGCTGTTGTGAGCAATGTGTGCTGGTGTTTGCTCCCTGCCTGCCCTAGCTAATGAGTAACAGGACCCATGAGCAATTGGATCGTCGTCTCCCTAGTCATTGGGCACCGAATAGAGTCAGGGTCTAGTAGTCTGTACATGCCCAAAGGAGCAAGCAATTTTCTTATTTCCTCTCCTTAAAGGCTGGGGAGCAAACCTTGGGGAAAATTATATAGCTCAAACTTTTTGTCTTAAAAGTTTTCATATGAAAAGCTGAAATGTTCTGAAGAGCTGAGCTCTAAAGCTTAGGGTCTTTTACATTGCCACTGCTGCTTTTCTTAGCACAGTAGTAACCATAGGAACAGAACCTGAAAGTTATTTTCATTCACTAAGAATTTTGCTGCAGTGCAAGACTTTTTCATAAGAACTTGATGCAAGGGGCTTAATTCTGTAAAGTGTAATTACAGACTGGCATGTTTAGTCCTTGCTGTCTGAGTAAAGAGCAGGGAGTGCAGAATACATGGCCCTGCCTTGGTCAACAATGTATAACTACCATTGTACCCTGACCTGAAAACAGGAACAAGGTCAACAAGTGGCTCAGTCAGTTAGGCATCTAATTAAAAAGCTGAGCATCTTGTTTAAAGTGTTTCCTGAGACATGCCCTTTCTTCATCCATACCACAGATGTTTATTGCTTTGCAATGTGGAGGGCGAGGGAGTGAAATGCTGGAGTTTGTATACTCATAAAAGCTGAAACATTCTCTCTCCCTCTCTCTTTTCCTCATCATCACACTACCTCATTAGTAAAAACAGAGGGGGGGGGGGAGCAGAGAGAGAAAAATGGGAGTAAAGTTCTTAATTTAATATTTTTAAATAATTTTTCATAATACATTTTCATAATTTCCCCCCATTTTTTAAATTGGAACAAAAGTGCTAGAAAGTGGAAAAAATGGGAGGATATATATTCTCCATCCCAAAACACTTAATTTTGGATATGGATTTATTAACATGAAAAATTGACCTCCTCCAGTATCTTAAAATTTAAGTCTCAGTGCAGAGAACTACTCTTTAGGTCTTGTATAAATCACAAATTTACCAGGCCCAGTATGTTCTCTTCCCAACATACTACAGTACTTCACCATCAGAAGGAACAAAGTTGTTTCTGTATTCAGTACACTAATTGAAATGCCCACAGTTCTAAACTGGAGCGCTTGCGATCAGGAGAGCAATGCAGCATGCTTGAGAGTGCCGCTTCCAGAGACAGTTATTTTGTCATGTAATTTTTGTTATGTTACTGAGGTATAAAACTGGTAGGACATGAATTTATTCATGGGAGGGGATAGATAGGAAGAATATTATTTTGGTTAACTAGACTTTAGGAGATCTAAGCCATTTTATGGTTGGTCTCATATTTCCCAAGCAATCTTGATTGGGTTTTTTTATTCTTAACCCAAGGTCTGCATCTGATGAGATGTCCCTTCACTCAGCCTTTTCCTGCCTTGTCTGTTTAGATGTAGGAGAGATGACATCTTTTATGATGAGTCTGAAAATTATCCACTCAAAAGGGACCGTAGACAGTATTGTAGGAAGGATTCAATATTTGCTAATGTTTTATAGTAAATGTTGCATGATTTTTTCCCTTTCCTTCTTCAACTCAACATATACGCACATGTAATAGGATGGAAGCCTGTAGGTAAACCTCACATATGTAGATGCACAATTGTACAAAACAAAATAATAGGACAGTTTTTGTCTAGAGTTCAAAATGAACATAGAAACAGAGTGAGGAAAAGAAGTCCTTGGTCACTGTGTGCCTTTCCTCCCATCAAAGGTAACCATTTCTTATAATCTCTCACATAAACTGACTAAGAGCCACCAACTATTTTTAAGAGCTACTGTATATAACAAAATACCCACACACGTAAACTTAATGACAACACTATCACATTTCCTATGAGTAGGCCTGAGCTAACACCCATGAACAAAACATTTGGAAAAAATTTGGATCTGCCCTGAATTCTGGCTGTGAATTCTGAATTGGACACCTCTTTAGTTAGAATAACTTTCTTTTTTGCCCTCAATTTCAGCAGAGTTATGTAGTAGGAACTAATTTTAGCAGTGTTGAAATTAATAATTAATTAGCTGAAAGTCTACACTTATAAAACATAAATCGTACTCCTATTTTGTTTTAGTTTGTGAATAATACATTGTTTCATTCATTGCCTTTTGATCTTTAGAACGATGTAAAATTATATATTATGGTCATGAAATATATTGGCTACAGTACTCCTGAAATCTGCAATCCAGATCATTACTGACTAAGGCATTAACTGATACTTTCATTATATTCCTGCTAGATTATATTCAGAACTACAATGCTGTATCCAATGATTTATTTTATCTTCTGCAGTTATTTTAAGAATATTGCTACTCAATATGTCATTGAATGTCACTTTTGTTCTTTACACGTGTCAGTGGCTTTATATACATTCTAACATTAAAGGAATTCTATGCATATAATATTGGTTATTTAACACTGCATTTAAAATAAGTATAAATCTATTTTGAAAACATTTTTATCACGGATTTTTAAAATAAATATTGTGTTTTCATATAATTATTTAAGTAATTTAATAGACATTTAAACTATTTAACATAATAGCAAAAACTACTTTAGTTACAGTACAATTTTTAAAAACACCTTATAAATCTACATTATACATTCAGAAATACAAAGATGAAATAATTATTTGTCTATAGTTGTACATGTACAATTTTGTTTTTTGGCAGCTACATTGGTGATGTTTCACGTGTATTTAATTATGATGTGCAGCGATTCATTTAATTTTGCTTCTAAACCTGTTTATTATATTACAAAAAAATCCTCTTTCTAAAGAAAAAAGCCTGCATTTTATATCTGCTATTTACTATTTAGAAAGAAAACCTTTAGCATAGAAGAATAATTCAGCAGTCACAACACTACATGGTATAAACATATGGTAAATCAGACTTATCATAGTTCAACTTCTGGGGTTCCTGGAGGAATGAAGCAAGACCCTATGGTTGATACATTCAAACTTCCAGAACAACCAAGAGGTAGTAATGGCTGCCCTCCCTAGAACTGGTGACTGACAGCACCATTCAGCTAAACAAACACCAAAACCTTGTTTTTTTTAAATAAGCTCCCATCAGTACACTTGTGCTAAGCCAGTTCTAGTGAGGGCAACTACAGAATGAAGTAGTTGTGTAGTACAGAATGGATTACAGAATGAAGTAACTACAGAATGAAGTGGAAACTACACAAAAAACATTTGTTCAGCAGTGATAGAAATACAACGGAGGAGCTGTTAACCTGGGCTGCTGCAACCCCACTGTATTACTAACACGCGAGCTTCATTCAATAACTTGATGGTCCAGCTAGCTCAAACTTAACTACCCAACTAAAGGCATGAGGCAGGACAAGATGGTATCTTATAGATTAAGTCATTCACAGAGGCATGAGCTTTTACAGGCCATGGCTTCATCAGATCCTAGCTAGTAGGCTGTAGCCTATGGAAGCTCATGACTCTCTGAATAAGTTAGTCTAGAAGGTGCTACTCTGACCTGCCATCTGGCTAATTTCAAACTAATATTGCTAACTGCCTCTCTCTACTTAAGGCTAAGGGTCTTTGTGCATTCATGGAATTGGGTTAAGAGCAAAATGTGAAAAAGTGAATAAGAGACTAAGGGCATTTATACACATACCTTTTCATACCACGATGCACTGGAGATCTGCCGCTTTGGAACAGACTTAATGCGAGCTGATGCAAACTGCACTGTACTGCTTGCAGATGTATAAGCAGTGAAATGTGTGTCACCACCATTTTCTCAGTGCTGATGTGCATTTCGCTGCTTATACAATTGTATGCACTGCAGTGCCAGGCGCTTTTCAAAGCGTCCACCGATGCAGTATATGCATGTGTACAAATGCCCTAAAGTAACAGTTTTAGAGCCTATAGCAGGCCCAGCAAGAGCATAGAAACTGTGGAGGAAGGACCAAGGTACATATGTATAGACACAAATTTGCTGTTATTGAGATGGGAGTATTTTTTGGCTCTGATAAACCTTGTAAAAGAGAGTTAAGCAAATCCCCAGACTTTCTACAGTTTTGCCTTTGCTTGACTTTTCATTACATTTGCAGGTAACTGGGGGCAACTTGCATTGTCAGCTTAGAACATAGTGCATTGTATTATGTTTCCAATGTTATCTTTGACATGAATTCAATTTCTATAATATAGCGTATGCTATGGGTGCTAAATTAATAGAACTTTTTTTTTTTTCATTTTGTACATACTTATATTTGTAGTTGGCATTGTTTAAGCTTATTACATTAGTTTAATGCTGCACCCTCAGGCAGATTTGTGTAGGATATTTATTTCCCTTCACTGTACTTGCATTTTTTTCAGATTTTTTGATGGTTTATACCACTGACACATGAATAAATAAATCAAGTTCAGCTCCCTATAGTAGTAATAATAGAAGAGATTATTACTTTGTTTCCTTTTTATTTTGCTGCAAAATGCTCAAACTTATTTTCCAGTTTGGTTTGGGATTGCATTTTATCTAGATTCATGAGCAAACATTTATGGTAATCCCATTAGTTAAACTGTTTCAATTACAGTCAGCTGAGCGTATACCCTGTTACTTAAGACAACTGCTTAATTAGAAAAAAAATACACAGGAAAAAAAAACAACCCTGAACCTTTTTACTATTAGTTGTAGAAAACATGGAGCTGAATATGTCATTCATTATCTGAATTGATAAGATATTCCCTAGTGGTATTATCTTTGTAACCTTACAGCCCATGTTACATATAAAACAGATGTTTAAACTTCCTGATGCACACAAGTATATGTAGAGTCACACAGTTTTAAATCTAATTAGTGTTTAATAAGCCATTTGAAATGATGTCATTCAACTCTTACAAATTAATCCTGATCTTTTAACACATGCTGATATTTTGAAACAGTAATTATTCCAAGACAAAAAGAGGTCTGAGTTAGTCTGAATTAACATAAACAGCTCCCATGATTATTTTATGTGCTTCCAACAGAGAGGTGTTAATAATCTCCTCATGGCTTCATAGGGAGTATATGATTAGAAAAGGATTGAAAATTGTTCTGCTTGATGGTCAGCATTTCTCAATAAAACGCAATGAGAACAGAGCAGAAGAGAGGAACGAACTGTGGAGCTTTCAGAATGGTAGTTAGAGCTGGACTAATGTGAGCAAATTACATGCAAACTGAGTCCAATATCTGCAAATAAAGCTGAGCTATTTCCAGTTTGTGCATCAGCCATAAAAAAAAATTGTACTTGGAAATGATTCCCCTTCCTGTTGGTGATCCATAGAGTCACAACAGCATCCAGCCCTGTGCCCCAGAGTGGGTTAGTTTTAATGTAGTAACAAGGATAGCAAATAAGTATATTACCAACTCAAGCAAGCAGATAGAACCATTATATGTTGGGGCAGATGGTGAAATGGCCCTGCCTGGAAACAGTGTGCAGACACAAAAATCTGCATCACTACAAAAAGGCCCATCAGAATGATAGTCCTGGAGAGTTCCAGGACTGCACTTTGGATTCCCTCTTGAGAGCAGATGCTAAAAAGAGGCAAAAAGGGTAATGAAGAAGCATAACTATCCCCTATTTTCTCCCCTTTTTTAAACATGTTAGCATGTCACACAGAGCAAGCTATTCCTCTCCAGAGTATAAAGCAGATTGTACAGCAAGCAGTTTGGGATAGCACAGCCCTCCTAGACTAAGTACCCACATTCAAAAACCCCAAGGGGAAATTACTCAAACCTACTTGGGTTTCTATAAGTGGCATAGGTTAGACCAGGATTGAACATAACAGAAACTCACCTTCAGGGGGGAGGGATAGGCATGTTGCCTAAAATGGCCAGGTCAGCGGGTAGCAGGTAATCATGCTGAGCACAGCTGAGCAGTCCTGTGGCAGCTGTCACAGTCTCCCAGCCTCAGGGTCTCCACCAGGCTGGGAGATTGTAGCTGCCATGATCTACCAACTTTGGGACTGTTCATGACTGAGATCACAGCAGCTGTGATCTCTCAGCCCAGGGTTTCATGCAGCTCACAGCTGGGAGATTGTGGCAGCTGCCATCTCCTAGCCCAGTGCATCCCTGGGGAGACTCCCTTCAATGGGGGACAGAAGGATCCATCTGCCAGCCTGACCTATTATTGTCCTGGGTGGTCTGGTACTTACCAGGAGCCCAGATCTGAGATGACATGGAAGGATTACTGAGATTCATCCAACCCTCTGACTACTACCCCATACTGCTCATCTATGTGGGTACCAATGATACTGCCAGGGGTGACCCTGAGCAGATCAGAAGTAACTTCAGGGCTCTAGGTACAAGGCTGAAGGGAACAGGGGTACAGGTGGTATTCTCCTCAATCCTTCCAGTCAAGGGGAAAGGCCCTGGCAGGAGCAGATGCGCCCTTGCAAATCAATGCATGGCTGCACAAGTGGTGTTGCCAGCAGGGATTCAGCTTCTTTGAACATGGGAAGTTGTTCCAAGAAGGATTCCTAGTAAGAGACAGGATCCACCTAATGAGCAGGGATAAAAGTATCTTTGCAGACAGGCTTGCTAACCTAGTGAGGAGGGCTTTAAACTAGGTTTGCTGGGGGATGGAGACCAAAGTCCTGAGGTAAGCAGGGAAGTGAGAGACTTGGAGGAAGCACAATGAGGTGGAAGCAACAGGGGAGGCCTCATCATTCTTTCTGAGAAAGTAGGACAATCAGCTAGTTACCTCAGGTGTCTTTACAATAATGCATGCATCCTGAGAAACAAGCAGGGAAAACTGGAAGTCCTCCCACAGTCAAGGAACTATGATGTGATTGGCATAACAGAGATTTGGTGGGATAGCACACATGACTGGAGTACTGTCATGGATGGGGACAAACTGTCTAGAAAGGACAGGTAGGGGAGAAGAGGAGGATGAGTAGTGCTATATGTAAAATAGCCATATGATTGCCCAGAGCACCAGTATGATAACTGGAGATAGGCCTGTTGAAAGTCTCTGGGTTAAGGTTAGAGGGGAGAGCAAAAAGGGTGGTATTGTGGTGGGTGTCTGCTAAAGACCACCAGACCAAGAGGATAAGGTAGATAAGACTTTCTTCTGATAACATGGGGAAGTTTCTGGATCACAGGCCCTGAATCTCATGGGGGACTTCAGTCACACTGACATATGCTCGGAGGGCAATACAGCAGTAAACAGGCAATCTGGGAAGTTTTTGAAGAGTGTTGGAGACAACTTTCTGCTGTAAGTGTTGGAGAGACCAACTAGGGGCCTTGCTCTTCTTGTCCCAAACAGGGAGCAATTGGTAGGCGATGTAAAAATGGATGGCAACTTGGGCAGCAGTAACCACAAGATGATCAAGTTCAGTATCCTGACAAAAGAAAGAAAGGAAAGCAGCAGTGTATGGACCCTGGATTTCAGAAAAGCAGACTTCAATGCATTTAGAGAACTGATGGGCAGGAGCCCCTGGGAGGGCAGTCTGAGGGGGAAAGTAGTCCAGGAGAGAAGTCTTACTGAGGATACAGGAACAAACCATCCTGATGTGCAGGAAGAATAGGAAATATGGCAGAAGACCAGCTTGGCTTAGCAGAAAATTCTTCAGTGAGATTAAACACAAAAAGAAAGCTTACAAGAAGTAGAAATTTGGACAGATGATTAGGGAGGAGTATAAGAATATTACTTGGGTTTGCAGGGATAAAGTCAGGAAGCCCACACAGAATTGGAGTTGTAGCTAGCAAGGGACAGAAAGGGTAACAAGAAGGGTTTCTACAAGTATGTGAGCAGCAAGAAAAAGATCAGGGAAAGTGTGGAATCCATACTGAATGGTGGAGGCAACCTAGTGACAGATAAGGAAAAGGTTGAAGTACTCAATGCCTTTTAACCTTGGTCTTCACAGGCAAGGTTAGATTCCAGACTACTGCACTGGGCAGCACAGTATTGGAAGGTAGTGAAAGAACAGATTAAGGGCTATTTAGAAAAGCTAGACATGCACAAGTCCATGGGGCTAGATGCTATACATCCAAGGGTGCTGAGGGAGTTGGCTGATGTGATGATAACAGAGCTGCCAGCCATTATCTTTGAAAATTTATGGTGATCAGGAGAGGTTCCAGAAAATTAGAAAAGGGCAAGTATAATGCCCATCTTTAAGAAAGTGAAGAAGGAGGATGTGGAGAAATACAGACAAGTCAGCCTCACCTCAGTCCTTGGAAAAGTCATGGAGCTCAAGGAATCCATTTCCAAGCACTTGGATGAGAAGAAGGTGATTAGGAACAGTCAGCATGTATTCACCAAGGGCAAGTCATGCCTGACCAACCTGATTGCCTTTTACAATGAAATGACTGGCTCTGTGAATGTGGAGAAAGCAGTGGATTGATATACATTGACTTTATCAAGGCTTTTGACACCATCTTCCACAGCATTCTTGCAAGAGCAAGCTAAGGAGGTATGGGTTGTATGAACTGGTTGTAAGGTAAATATAAAGATGTCTGGATTGTCAGGCTTAGCAGGTAGTGATCGATGGCTTGACATCTAATTGGCAGCCAATATTAAGTGGAGTGCCCCAGGGGTCAGTCTTCAGGCCAGTTTTGTTCAATATCTTCATTAATAAACTGGAAGTTGGGATGGATTGTACCCTAAGCAAGTTCACAGATGATATCAAGCTGTGGCATATAGGAGATATACTGGAGGGTAGGGCTAGAATTCAGAGTGATCTAGACAAATTGGAGGATTTGGCCAAGATAACTATCATGAGGTTCAACAAGAACAAGTGCAAAGTCCTGCACTTAAGATGGAAGAATCCCATGCACCACTACAAGCTTGGGAATCAACTGGCTAAGCAACAGCTCTGTAGAAAAGGACTCAGGTGTTACAGTGGAGAATAAGCTGGATATGAATCAACAGTGTACCCTTGTTGCCAAGAAGGCTAACAGCATACTGGACTGCATTAGTAGGAGCATTTTCAGCAGATCGAGAGAAGTAATTATTCTGCTCTATTCTGCACTCTATTCTGATGTGAGGCCACATCAGGAGTACTGTGTTCAGTTTTGGGGCCCCCACTATAGAAAAAAAGTGGACAAGTTGGACAGTATCCAGCGGAGGGCAACAAAAATGGTTAGGAGGATGGAGCACATGACTTATTAGGAGAGGCTGAGGGAACTGGTCTTATTTAATCTGCAGCAGAGAAGAATGAGTGGGGATTTGATAGCAGTCAAGGGTGGTTCCAAAAAGGATGGAGCTAGACTGTTCTCAGTAGTGACAGATAACAGAACAATGAGCCATGATGTCAAGTTGTAGTAAGGGAGGTTTAGGTAGGATATTAGGAAAAACCTTCTCACTAGGAGAGTGGTGAAGCACTGAAACAAATTATCTAGAGAGGTGGTAGAAGTCAAGACCTGGCTTAACAAAGCCTTGGCGGGACTGATCTAGTTGGGGATAACCATGCTTTGAGGAGGGGGTAGGACTAGATGGCATCCTGAGGTCCTTTCCAACCCTATTTTTGTACCATTGTATGATTCTACCTCTCTGCCCAGGTGTTTCACACATCCCTGAGGCTGGGAAATCCAGCAGCTGCCATATCCCAGCACTCGGAGCTCCAGCAAATAGCCTGGCTTGATTGCAGTTATTGTGATGGTCACCTGCTGCTGGGTGCCTTTCCCAGAGCTTTCAGGGTCCCTATCCTTATTTTTGCTGAGCTCTGTCTCCCACCCCTTGCCTAAGAACATTGTATAAAGCAGTGGTTTTCAACCTTTTTATCAGTTGCATACTCTTAAAGTATTTCAAATGTAGGTGTAGGCCCCTTTGAAATTCTGAATGGAAGAGCAGAACCTCTTTGAATTGTAAGTGTGAGTATTTACATACTTTTGCTTGATCATGGCCATCTTTCATGAACCTCTTAAACAGTCTGTGGATCCCCAAGGGGCCCACAGACCACAGGTTAAAAACCATAGGTGTAAAGTTAAAAAATTCCCGAGCCACACATACTCCCTTTGCCTTTTTCTTCTCATAGTTTCATAGTTGGTAGGATCGGAAGGGACCTAATCAGATCATCAAGTCCAACCCCCTGCCATGGGCAGGAAAGACTGCTGGGGTCAAACGAACCCGGCTAGGTGATTATCTAGCCTCCTTTTGAAGACCTCCAGGGTAAAAGCGAGCACCACTTCCCTTGGAAGTTGCCTCCAGATCCTAGCCACCCTGACTGTGAAGTAGTGCCTCCTGATGTCTAGCCTGAATCTACTCTCAGTTAACTTATGGCCATTATTCCTTGTTACTCCCAGTAGTGCTTGGGGGAAGAAGGACTCTCCCATTGCCTGCTGGCCCCTTGGCCACCAGATCCCCTCTCAGCCTTCTCTTGTGGAGGCTGAACAGGTTCAGGTCCCGTAGCCTCTCCTCATAGGGCCTGCCCTGCTGCCCCCTGATCATGTGAGTGGCCCTCCTCTGGACCCTCTCAATGCTTATCACTTGAAAATAGCAATGACAATGCTTATTATGATCATGGATGGAAATTGTGATGTGGAACTGGAAAATGAATTTGGAAGTGGTGTGCTCAACCTCCAGCCTGCAGGCGAGATCAGGACCACAGGGTACCCTACAAATCCAGAAATTTGGTAGTGTAGGAGCAGGGGCAACATTAATTTCTGCTCCTCTGCTACCAAATTTCTGGACTCATGGGGAACCCTACAGGCCACATAACTTGGATCCATGTGCCAGATCATGGTAATGCATGGCCAGCTCCAGGCATGTGGGGTTGGGCTGGCACATTGGATTGCACCCATAGACTGACCCCGTGCACTGACCCCATGAACGATCTGGCCTGCAGACTGACCCTGTGCCACTCCTCTGGCTCACAGTTCCAGATGCATGATAATATTCAAGGAAAATATGAATTATGGTTTATTTGTATTGGAATAAATACATGATGGACTTCATAAAAATTAAAGACTTCATCTGAGAGTGCTGAAGGAGCTGGCTGAGGTCATTGTGGAACCCCTGGCCAAGCCCTTTCAGAATTTGTGGTGCACAGGGGAAATCCCTTAGGATTGGAAGAGCACCAACATTGTGCCCATCTTCAAGAAGGGGAAGAGGGAGGATGCAGGCTACTATAGGCCAATCAGCCTAACCTCTATCCCAGGGAAAATCCTGGAAAAACTCATTAAAGAATCTATGTGAGATACGCTCATGGAAGGTAAGATTCTGAATGACAGCCAGAGTGGCTTTTGTCATGGGTAGTTTTTTTCTTACCAATCTCATCTCCTTCTATGACCAGGTCTTTCGCTACCTGGTCATGGGAGGCAAGGTAAACATTATATACCTAGACTTCCAAAAGGCTTTCAGTCTAGTATCCCACACTATCTTTGTGGGAAAACTGGAAGATTGTGGGCTCAGCTATTCTACGGTTCAGTGGGTGGGAAACTGGCTACAGGGTAGGACACAGGGAGTTCTCATGAACGGATCTGTGTTGTCCTGGTGCAAAGTGGACAGTGGTGTCTCTCAGGGGTCCATGCTTGGACCGGTGCTTTTCAACATCTTTATCAATGATTTGGATGGGAGAATGAAAAGCTCACTGGCCAAGTTTGTGGACAACACCAAGTTATGGGGCAGTGTGGCCACACCAGAAGATAGGTTGCAGATACAGGCAGACCTGGACAGGCTGGAGAGTTGGGCAGACTGGAACCAGATGAAGTTTAACACTTCCAAGTGTAAGGTGCTCCATCTGGGGAAAAAACAACCCTCAACATACATACACGCTCAGTGATGACAGCTTGACTTGCACTACGGCCAAAAGGGACCTAGGCGTAATGATTGACCATCTCATGAATATAAGCTATCAGTGCAAGGTGGTGGTCAGCAGGGCAAATAACACACTGGCATGCATCAACCAATGCATCTTGTGTAAAACTAAGGAAATGATACTCCCGCTGTACTCAGCACTGGTGAGACCACAGCTGGAGTACTGCATCCAGTTCTGGGCGCCACACTTCAACAAGGATGTGGAAAAACTTGAGAGGGTCCAGAAAAGAGCCACCCATATGATCAGGGACTTGCAAGGCAAGCCATATGTGGAAAGGCTGAGGACCTGGGCCTCTTTAGCCTTAAGAAGAGAAGGTTGAGAGGGGACTTGATCATGGCTTACCGCTATATCAGAGGAGTGCATCAGGAGCTCAGTGAATAACTGTTCACTAGGACACCCCCAGGGAAGACCAGGGTCATTGGCTACAAATTCCTGGAAGGCCGCTTCAGGCTCAATTCCAGGAAAAACTTCTTCACAGTTAGGGTGTCCAGACTATGAAATAAACTCCCTCCACAGGTGGTGTAGTCACTTACCCTGGAGGTTTTCAAGAGGAGTCTGGACAGTCACCTCACTGGGGCCACATGACCCCATTTGTCTTCCTGCTTAGAGCGGAGGGGCTGGACCCGATGATCTGCAGGGTCCCTTCCAGCCCCTGGCAATCTATGAATAGCATTTAGGGACTTAGGACTAGGAACTCACTATGCCTAGGTGCTGTACAAAAACCATACAGTTCAACCATTGAATATTTTTGGGTAACACGTTGAAAGACTTGGATGAATCAAATTTCAACAAAAATAATCCTTTGCAAAATTTCTCATGTTCATTCCTCCCCTTTCCTCCTCCCCCCACCCCAGAGTTCTCCTTTTGCAATAAGGTGCTTCTGAAAAAGGAGTAATTATTTACACAAATGTTTTTGTGAATAATAAACACACAAAACTGTAACTATCTGAAGCAGATTTATAATCCAAAGAAGTGGTAAAATTCATCTAAGAATTTTTTCAGTACACATTACTTGCAGTTCTAATATACACAAAGGAACTCTGAGATTCCTAGAAGTTAACATTTTGTTGGCATTACAGTCTTTCTCTGTGCTTTCAAGTTGGGTCTAAATGTCTTTATTAATTTAAAACTGTGTATGTATATAGACACACATGCAGAGACAAAATATAATCCCTTTCTCCTTCCCATCTCTAATAATAAGAATTGCATGGGGAAAAATAAAGGAACAAACAAAAGAAATCCCTTATGGAAGAAGATCAGATACAGATTGCAAGAGACTGTGGGTATGCAGCTCTCAAAGAAGGCATAGTTATAAGGAGTACATAACACTAGAAAATAAGCCACTCATCTGAACTGTGCTGAATGTTGAGCACTGAGTGACAGATAGATTAAACCAGGGCATGACTATAGCTGCCAGTACTGCTTGATTCTCTCATCACTCTTGAAGCATCCTACAAACCAATCTAGCTGATAATAAGATCTTGAAAGATGAGTAATGATAAAATGTACAGCTGCTGCTGTCTATGAACTATGGGTGGGCATAGAAAATCTTTCCGTCTCCATGTTGTAACTTTTCCAATGTAACCCCAATCAGTATCAGCTGAATGGAACTGTGTCTGCCCAGCAACTAACTTTTCAAGCATCGATGTTCATCAGAAATGGAATCCCTTTGGGTTTCCAAGGGATGAAAAAATGGGTTACTGCAGAAATAGAGTAGATCCAATTTCCAATGAGAATGTTTTAACCTTTTATTGAATACAAGCCAATGTAACATATCCCACTGGTTGTAGAAGCGCAACATGACTACAGTGGAGTAAGACACCCCAAATTTTACTTCAGAGTCAAGTCACTCTTAAACTGCCTGCCTGTTGGAGATGCTATTACAATCTCAGGCCAGTAGATGGTGAGGCAGACAGATTGTAAAGCAAACAGATACCATAGGATAGAACTGACTAGGGAGAAAACACATGACTGACACCCCAGATGAAGTGTTGCACACTAGTGTAAGTATTAGCATTTGCTGTCTTCTTCACCTTTGCTGTAGAATCAAGTCAGTTTTGAATAATACCTTAACTCTGGGTTTGATCCCAATAGGTACTGAAACCTTTGGCTCTGATCCAACAGCACTCTAGAGCAGGAACTTTGCTTGCTGGATCAGAACCCTATTGCAAAGCACCCTGGAGGAGTCCCATTAATAGCTATGTATCTTAATGGGACTTACTGAACAGTATCTGTTCTTCAATGAGAGAAGTAAGGGAAGAAGCAAACATCTCTTTTACAGTGTGTTGCATACTGCTGTTTCCTGTCAGCACATCATAAAACTCAACCATATTTCTATGCTCTAGGTCACTAATGCCATAGCTTAAAAGGATGACAAATTGAAATATGAATTCTCTCTCACTTTCCCTTTTTGTAAAAATTAATCCTGCTGCATCAGAGGACAGATATGAAGTGTTAAAAAAAGGAAAATATTAACAATATTTGGAAGTGTACAGACAAGTTTTATAGGTGATAGTTCTGCTTTGAAGTTTTTCATATCGAATTGAAAAACAAGTTCTAATTGCCATAACTGTATAGAGAGCAGAAATATTGCTGGTAAGGAACAGATAGTTGAGATAATTTATAAAGCGGGTGGAGTGGGGAGGGGGAATCCTTTCTCCTCCAACTGAATGGAAAATCCAGCGGGGTCGAGAGTGAGCTAAAACTGTTCCTGCTGATGGCTGCTCATTGGCCTGTGTGAAATGATTGATGGTTTCATTCAATTTCCCCGTAGGTGGGTACAATCAGTGCAAAAAGCATCATTGCAACTAGCACCCGTGTTAACAGCATCAGGATTGATGGAACTGCTGTACCCTCTCAAACACAGTCAGTTACCCCAACTTAAATTTAAGCTGAAGTTAACCTGACCCTTTGAAAACGCCAGTAAAAAGATTTCCAGTAACATGGATGGGCTCCTTAACAGGATTATATGGAGAGGGTTGTTATTGTCTGTAGTCTTGCTCTGTATTTCAGAATTATTTTCCAGAGCTAAAATGTGAACATCTTCCATGAGCTCCACAATTACTTAAAATAAATTAACATGCTCTTGAGAAATATACTGTCTGTTATCACCACACTTGGCAAAGTGCTGCATATGATCAGAAGTACTTGATAAAGGCCTGTGGAATTTTAAATATAGCTTCAGATTAGTTTAGACTACCATATAAGGAGTCTACCCTTTTTTCATCTATTAAAAAAATAGGGAAGGATGGATACTGAGATACTTTAATTGTATAATGTTTTTACTCAGCGCTCCAGGGGACAAAAGCTCCAGAAAACAAGAATCTGTGTCACAAAATAGTGGTTAACATGCGAAAATCAGGGAGACAAAAACAGCTTCTGCCTTGTAGAAGAAAAGTGGATGTCCAGGGTTTTGAATGTGTATGGCCCTCCTTCTCTGAGGATCCTGGGCTGTTATGAGAACCTCGAAGCAAGGCACAAAACAAACAGAGGACTTCCTGAGGGAGTTTTTGTCAAGGGCATTGCAAGAGATGACACAGGGGCGGGGCAAAGCAGAGAAGTGTCTTAACCAAAGTTATGGAAGTCACCTATACCCAGCAAGTAATTAAAGATGAAGTCACTGTATCTGGGTTCAGGCTGAGAAGCCTCAACACTTCTGAAGAGACTGGAGGCAGGCCTACCTGAGAACAGCTCAGGATTTGGGGACGATGCCACTACCAACCCCAAACTCTATAGAGGTAGTCTCCTGGGTAGAAAAGGATCTGACTATCATAGAAATCTCTGGTTCTAACTGCCTTAAAAGTGTGGGCTGTGAGGTATTTATTAAAGTGATTTTATGACATGTACCCCAGAAGGCTGGACTGGACTCAAAAGGTCCCCTCCAGTTCTTTGTGCATACAGGTACACCGGTACAAACCTTGTGGGAGCAAACTAAGTTACACATCTTCAAGAAAAGCAATGGCAATCCACTGAATGATTCTGGCAGCATTGGACAGTCACTAACCTCTTATCTGTCCCCTTTTATGAGGTGCATCCCTTATCTGACAGACAAATATTCCTCCACCCATTATTTACACTTATTCATTTTTCTTTCCACAGATAAGTCAAGGCGGAAAAGAGATTATACAACATTTTAAGCTTCTCAGACTAATAATTTCCCACATCCCTTTAGAGATCTTGTACTACATTTTGGCCTTCACATTTTGAGAAATGTGCAGTGTTTTGATATGCAATGAATATTTTAAATGCATAGTTGTGATGTTTCATGCTATTGTCTTATATATTTACAGTGACCTACACATACTAGTCTGGATGCAATGCACATTATGAAGGTTAATTGATTTGAATAAAAAACACTCCTTAAAAGCAATCAAAGATAATTCATAAAAATGTAATACACTGCCTGAGTTACAAGTCTGCTGCTAAATAAAAAGAAAATTAATCTGATGGAAGAAACTTTTCTCAGCATTTTATTGGTTTTGAACTCTAATAATGCACAATTAAGTAGAGTGATGAACTGTGCATCCCTGATGGCTAGAGTAAAAGGAGATGCTTCTTCACTTCAGTCCCAGGACACTCAGTTCATAAGTTGCGTTCCAAAGACGTGGTCTCCAAAGAAATTCTATTCTGTAATTAACCTACTGCTTAATTAATAGAGTTGAGCAAATAATTCACAATGAATAATTTATTTGATGAAGTAATCCTTCTTGTTCCTATTCATGTATTGTATAAGAATAGATGGTGGAACCCTCCAAGTTATTCTTAAAAAAGTACACATTTCTTGAACAAATACAATTCTTAGTCTGTGGTACATATTATTATTATTACATATATTATTACAGAATATGCAGTCACAGTTCTCACTGTAATTTATATAATTACCTTTAGTAAATAATGCAACTTGTTATATCAGCTGCAGTGAAGTATCTACCTAAAACAAAGAGAATGTGTATTTTTATGTATATATTTAACTCTAATCATCAAAATTCATTTTACATGATGTAAGTTACGCCAATTGCCCAAACAGGAAATAGAAACAACTTCATAGTTCTTAACTACCTAAAACAGCAATGGGTCTTCAGATTTCACTGCTAACCATTATGAGTCTGAGCTAAAAAAACATAATCCTGTCTTTCATCACTAGAAATGAATAGAACCTGCCTGTCCTTGAAAAACAAAGGTAAGAAGATCATGAAAATGAAAAAAAATTAAACTTGCATTTGAATTTAACAAATATTTGCAAATTCTTTTTCTGCTTCAGATTGAGGCCGGATCCAAGGGGTCCTGGAGTTAAATGGAACACTCCCACTGATTTCAGTGCCCTCCTGTATTCATATTAATTAGTTCCATATACAGGTGTTGTGATCTATAATGCAGGGTATGACATATCACAGGGACTGAATCTTAATCTCACTGAAAGCAACAGCTTTGAGTCCTTTGGGACTGTGATTTTACCCTACATGTCTTTCCAGGGTTTGCATGAAGTTTCCTATCAATTTCTATTCTAATTTTCAGCCATTCAACTTACCTTAGAAATTTAACATCAACATATCTTTCTTTCTTTTCATACATAATCATTGAACATACATCTGCCCTCTGCCTGGCTGGATCCAGGATTTTGTAAAGTAGGGGTGTGGGAGCAGCAAATGATGCTAACAGGGTGCTGGAGCCCCTCTCAACCCTGCTTCCAGCCTCTCCCTGCCAGACAGGTAGACCCCACTGTGGGAGTAACAAATGGGGACTTTTTTTGGTTCCCAAACCAGGTAAGAGTCCTGATTAGGGGCTTCCTGATCTTATCACCCCTCCCTTCCTATCTGTATTCAGCAGCACCTCCCCTCTCTTTCCCATTCCCTCTTCTGCAATGGTGGCACTAGCAGGTGGGGTCCCCATACTTAGCCTATTACCAGGCTGGCAGGGAGTACCCGGAGAAACCAGAAACAAGGGGAAAATTCACCTTTTGCTATCCCTGGCTGAGCCTGGCTCCCCACCCAATGCAACTGGAGTAAGGCAGAAGAGGCTCTGGTTCTCCTCCCACATTGAGTCTGAAGGGAGCAGTGGCGGGTGAGGGAGGGTGATAATAGGGGGTGAAGAGAAGTGCCACTGAGCATGGAAAAGACGGGAATGGAAGGGAGTGGGATTCTTACCTGCTTCAGGGACTTAAGAAGTCCCCAGCTTCTGCTCCCAAGGCATAGTTCAAAAGAAGGGTGTGACTGTGCCACTGCAACCCCTGTGGATCTGCCCCTGGACCTCTGTTGCAATACTGCAACTCCAGCACTTCCATTCATGTTGCAAAGTGGTAATTGAAGGCATCATTCCACAATAGGCCTTGATTTTAGTGAGCAGCTACTCAAGGAAAAAATGCAGTCCTGTTCATTCCATTTCAGTTGTGTTGCCTCTGCATTGCTAACAGGGTAAAAACTTATTCTACTCATGCAAGTCAGCAGATGAGGCTCTCAGTGTGTACAGGGAGACGATGCGCTGAGTAAGAAGGTCCCATTTTTGTGGTGTCAGTTCTTTGGAGGCATTCATGCTGTTACTGTGACATCCCTGGTTTATAATTGCATTTAATTTATCATTCCAAATCACTCTGCTTATGTGGAGATGGACAGATTCTTTGTATTTAAAAGGAGCTATATGCTCCTTGTCCCACAGAGTTTCCTTCAAAACCTTCTGTTGTTCAAATCTCAGGTTTTGTCCCCTAAGGGATTTCTGGTCCTCAAAGCTATGGATGCTATGACTCCTAGGTATATACCTCCTTAGGCTCTCAGACATGCACATTCATAGAGCTATGGTTTTGAAAAGTGGGGTGCAGATGTTGTGGTGCATCATCACATATAACACAACACACATTTCTCTTCAGGTAAAAAAAAAAGCAACAAAAAAACCCTAGAAGTTTTGCTAATATACTAGGAGCCTAGGGCTATAATATTCAGTTTAATTTCATAAAATCAAATATAACTTTATTGAAATGTGCAATACTTTTCTGTAGCATATATTATGTATAAAACCACAGCAAAATAGGCAAAAAATAAATCAAAAGATACTGTTTATTCAGTCTTTCTGTCAGTACAGTTAAATGTACATCTCTTTTAGATACACAAAACAATGAAAGTTATATCCACATCTGAATTGGTTTTCACCTGAGTTAACATTTCCACACCTGATTTGAAATTTTTAGCTACAGTTAAAAACAGTCTGCAGGGCTGTGAAATAGGAGCTAGATTAAGAAGAGCAGCTAACAACAAAATTGCAGAAGAATAGCTTCATTCCTGGAACATCAAAAAGGTAAGGAAGTCCTTAAAACCTGCAGGATGAGGAGTTTAGAAGGAATCATATAGATTACAATGAGCCATGAAGTTAAGTGATTCCCTTAAGTGCTGCCTGACTAGAAAGGCTGGTGCCACACACAGGCAGTTGATTTTAAACTGTGGGCAGACCAGAAATCAAACAGGGATGCAACTTCACTGCTGCACCCAGCCCTGGATCCATCCCTGCATTCACATGATATCTGCAAGAGACTGTTGGCACCCAACTCAGACCTGGACTTTGCACCTAAATGATAAATGCTGCAATTCTTTGTGTTGTAATACCCAAAGACCATTTGCAACACTAGCCCCATGGCTGTGTTTAGATAGCACCTAAAATAAGTTACTAAAGCTTTTGCAGCCTATAATATAGAAGGCAGATGCATTTGATTATCTTTTGTATTGAAAGAGAGGCCTATGGTATTAACTGTAATACCTTTTTACTGCTCTTTGTAGTATGAGCTTATTGAAAAGCAATATACAAGATATAAAAGTCATCTGTACTGAAATAAAATTAAGATTAGGCAAGTGTAAGGAAGACTTATTAGTAGTAATTACACATACTTGCATAGATTATTATTTACATCTATTCAGGGGAGAGGGGGGGAGTGGGAAAACAAGTGTTTCCTTTTTAGGAAGCCATAAAACAGAAAAATGTCAAGCTACATTAAAGCAGATACAATGGAAGAAGATAATACTGGATTATCACATGTCCTGGATTTTATATCCAAACATTTTTCAAGTTAAATTCTTTGCCCCAGGTAGCATAGCTGGTTAACTTAGGGGTAAATTCTGTAAGAAATATATGTGTAGTGTAGAGCATGGTCAAGGAAGAAGCACAGGTAGAGGATTTATGACCTGATTCCAGCTCTCCAAAATTCAAGAATGAAGTATTCTACAAGCCCTTTATGACAGGAGCAAAGCTTGAAATTCAGAGGATACTATTTGCACACCTATGTATATCCTCCTTAGTATGGCAATCAGAAATCCATGAAATCCTGGACATCCTATTTTTTTGTTATAGTAAAAATAGTGTTTAGACTGGGTATTGAAAGAGGCAGGAAATGGAAGCATAGTAATGCTAGTTTGGTATGCTGTGTGGGCAAGTTAAAAGTCTTTTTGTAACATAGTAACTGGATATCATGGATATTACTAGCCAGACTCAGTGATAATTCTATGCTGCCAGTGCATTGGGACATAGTCCATCCCATAATAGCTTTGCCCCCCACAAGACATTCAATATGATCCATCCTTTCAAAACGTTTTGACTTGTCCTTACTTGCTCAATTAGCACAAGCACCAATCAATCACCACATCATTTCTGACCCTACAGTCAGTCAACCAGAATTTAACTAGCCACACTGTTTTTGGGCACTTCTCAACCATTTTCAAACTGGACAAGATCACTGTGCCTCAGACATCCAACCTATGCCAATGCAGCCTTCACAATAACAACAAATGCCCTTGTGGACAAGTTCAAACCTTGCCCTGTATTGTTGATTCGTGTCCATTTACTATGCTGCGTGGTGGCCTTCAAGCTCTTCACGCTGGTGATGACATCACTTTAAGATGGCTGAAACAATATGCCAAAACTGCATATGCTAAATAAATAAAAATATATATTAAAAAGAATATTATCACTTGAAGCCAAAACACATTGCAGATTTGCTTTAATTACAAATTATATTATTTTCCAGATTCTCTTAACCTTCTCCCCACTCCATCTACTGTGAACCTCTGCAGGCCTGTTTGTCTACACCAGGATTCCAGGGAAAATAGGGATGAGCCATACACAGACATCCTTCACATGAAAAAATATGTCAGTTAAGTCACTCCAATGAAACAAGTGTGAACTGACCTCACAGGAGAACTTATAGGTATATCAGTTGATGAGATGCTTGAGATGCAAATGGAAAATACTTGAACAGCAGAGCCAGCTGTTGCTGCAGTATAGATAATCCTTGTGGGGAGCTTTTAGAAACATACTGTATCCAGTATTGCATATCAGTGCCATCACATCTCAATCTATTTTCATTATGTTTTATAAGATTTAAGACATGGGACAACCGGTACATATATTCATAGGCTTTTCACTAGTGGGAAGAGGGAATGCAGGTAAAAAGAGTGGAGGGGATCATGAACACACCTCACCATCCAAATACCACAAAAATAGACAGAAATTAAATCAATCCCTGAGTCCACACAGCAGATCAATGATCAAGCCAGGAGCAGAGACTAAGGATAAAGTTTGGAGTCCAATGAAGGCAAAAATATATTTGCCACATCTCTGAGGTCATAATTTCACCCCATGTTTCCTCTCCCTGTGCCAAATGCATTGGCTATTTGGGCATATTGCCTCTCAATAGCATTGTTCAATGGATGAAGCACTCAGAATTAGGGAAAGATAGGATGGGAGCTAATAAGTAGGGTTTTGAAGGAGGTATTAAAGTGGTTATTCTGCCATGAGAACTGTGTTTAGAGTTTTAGGGCTGTCCTCAGCCTGCTCCCTTAAGATTTATTTACTGTACAGTAAACCATTGCATGTTTAGAACTATTCAGAGCATTTATAATGAGACCAGGGCAATACAAATTCAAATAACTAAATTAAAACTCTGTAATAGCATTTATCCAGGCGTATGGATTCATGTAGAACGATACCACACTACATTCAACTGATTTATTTACCTGGTACATTTCATTTCACTAATTTAGTTTACTCATGTGAAGAAAGTAAGTAGGATTTACCCTGACACCACAAAACTCACCAGCTATGTCCAACTGAATATAATTAACACCTGGATATCATACACAATTTGATACATCATTTCATTTTATCCTTTGACTTCAGCCTCCACAGGACATGAAGAAGAAGGTTTTTTTTTTTCCTTATCTGACTTTCCACACCAAAACTTGCTTGCTTTAAAATCTTTTGAAAAGCATAGTCAAACCTTTGTTTTAAGTGATCAGAAATATATCATTTGCCACAAAATCCAAGATCAATACTTCACAGAGTGATCTAGAACATGTATACCAAAGGGGATATGTTACCAAAGGGGATTTTTCATATATATCTTCCTAGTCAGAGACCTTTTCTTGCAAAATGGGGAGGTCTCTAGAGCACAGTAAGATGTAATATGTCTCCAAAGGCCTTTGTGTTGTGCTTTTATAGCCAGATACTAACATTAGAATCAATTGGGCTTCTACTCACTTTAATCAAGAAAACTCACTAAAATATATGAGGCTTCAAAGATAAATTACACTGCAATTTACAGCTGCACTATCTCTAAGCAATTCCATGACTGAGTCCAAGTCTAGTATCTGGGTAGAGTCAAGAAAAGTTTAAGAAAATTGGATTTGTACCTGAAGTAAAGTAAATGCAAAACTACCTATAGGGCCTCCTATATCTTCAAAGTGTTCTTTTAATAAGGTGATGCACTACTTTTGATTTAATGTCTGAAATAAATGTGTATAGAGCTGTTAACATGTTGTGGAAATCTTAAATCTTCATTCCATCTTAAATCTTCCTGGAGAAGTATCCTAGGATCATCCATACAGAAGAATTAACATGGGGCTTGCTTGACAGAACACAGGCATCCAGGATGGTGCTTAGTTGCCATTTTTGTCACTATGTGTTTTAAAAAGGAGTTGGGAAATTTAAATGTACTACTGGTATATCAAATAGTGAAAACTTGAACCTGAAGTCAGTGGAAAAGCCCACAATTACTCCAGTCAGCCAATCTGTTAAGTGATTTTCCACTCAGCTCTTCTTGTACCAAGTTCCTCCACATACCCTTCCTATTATAACACTGTACAGAGGCCTGGGAGATATTTGAGGGGAGTTAACTCTATCGTAGAAGGAGATGGATAATACTAGAAGGTTGGCCAGGTTACCAAAGTCTAGTTACTGGCTTGAGAATTGAAAAAGTTTAAGCATACAGAAGCTTTGTGTAAGTATTATAGACATCTAAATCAGAAACTGCTTATAAATGTGGTTTCTTTCATTGCATGCTTTGTTTGGTAAACCTATTTATGTGCAAAGTTTTCTTAGAAAGAGAAACTCCTAGGGAACACACCTGGGGGGATCCTAATTTGGCATTTGTTGATATACACCTATTACAACAGAAAGATGGTGCATACATTCTGACATGATATCTGAAAAGGCAACTCTATAGGTATTACTCTCAGTAGTGTCATTAGGCTGATACCCATCACTCTCTTAAGAAGCCTTAATTATTTTCCTAACATAACAAAAAAAGAATGCCTCCTATTCTGTTCTTCTAACTGCTGAAAATATGTTATGTTCTACTTCGGTAAACTGCACAATAAATCAGGAAAAAAGGTTTGGGGTTTCTTTTTTTTGTTTTGTTTTTGTTTTTTGATTACACAGAGATGTTTTAATGGAGAGAAGCAATAAATAAATTCCTATCCTGATGATAAGTAATAAAGAGAGCATGGCAGGATGGGGCTGTCTGTCATTGTGACTGCACCTGGTAACAATGGATTGTGTTGCTTTTAAATAGGTTGCCAAACCTCATTTACTCATGCTTAATGTAACTAATCCAACTGGCAGATTAAAAAGAAAAATCAAAAGCTCTGCTATGTCTAGCTTTCAGAGTAGGAGTAATGGCTTGTTTGTGGATAGGATGTGTTATGTTTGAGTCCATTTCCAAGAAGCAATTTTAAAGATACTGCTACAAAGGCCCTTCACAGAAGCATCTTTGCACATTTTTTCCCAGTTTTTCCAAATCAGAGACCACACATTGTTATTTCTGTTTCTTATGATATTTTTGCCTATCTTCCCTGATATCCAAAGTAGTGTGCATGCTGACAGTATTGTATATGGTAGTCTGTTATGCCCCTAATGCACAGAACTGTGCGCTGAGGAAACCTTCAGGAGTTAATCGATGTCTTGTATATCAAACGGAATGTCTTTTAAGAGTTCTCCAGTATTGGAGACATAGTATTAGCTACTAAACTGTTGCTCTAGGATTGCAGGTCTGACAGACACTGGCATGAAACAAGCAGAAAGATGTTCTTTGAACTCTCATTCCTCATCAAGGAAACACATAGTTTATTATGACATAGACCATATCCTGTCTAGTCTATTCCTGCTCACATACATCCTTAACAGGGCAAAATTATTTTTTTGTATTAAGTAGTCTCAATAAGATTTGGAGCCAATTTTACTAGGTGCTGTATACATACACTGAAGAGACAGTCCTTATTCTGAAGTGTAAATTTCCCTACTTTGCAGTTAATAGAAGCCAACAGGGTTTATTTGGGGGATCTCCAATCTTGCATGCCCTGGGGTAGGTACCAGCTCTCTGTTCTGAAATTAGAGGTGCATGAGAATTTATCAGGTTATGGCAAGGGTATCCACTACCCACTAGCCACTACCAATTAGGGTGTCCACTACCTCAGTGCCCCAGTGTACTCCTCTCAATTCCATGTGGCAGCGGATAGAATCCTTGACCTCAGAGGATACTAAGTCTGCTTCTTCAGCCTTGTGATCTTGCAGAGCAATTATTTGTTAACATGGGTCATGCTCTGAACAGCTGGATTTAGCTTTATTGCCCGAATTAAAATTTGTATTTCTTTTTTAAGGTTTCCAAATGAAAAGTAGCTTAGTCAAGACTAAACTTGTAGAGCAGTTTTAAAAAATAACGTAATCTACAAATTTGTAATACATGTACAGTGTTACAAGCCTGAATTTTAACAAAGGGATAACACAAAAACATACATTGATTTTGTCTAATATGACTGGAACATATCCACCTACAGAATGACTACTTGGATTCTCCATTTTTTCCTTTGCTTTTAAACTTTAACATTCAGATTCATCAAGTCATCTTTTACACAGTCATTTATATGTCTAGAGCACCTGTATATACACAGCCTTTAATTTTGGTTTCATAAAAGAGAAGAAGGGTTTAAATTAATTAAACATCTCTAGTCCTGATGGTTCATATTGGGCATGTCTACATGCCCTATGGTTGCATGGTTACTTTGCTGTGCTTTAGTACTTCCTCTTGGAAGTACTCTATTAATGACATGGCCAGGAGTAATCCAGACTGGGTCATGAGTGACTATAGGACTCTGGGGACTGGGCTCAAGGGGTACAGGGTGTAGGTAGTCTCCAATGACTCTGATGGTGATGCTACCAAGAGGGCTTCAGTTTCTTCGACAACAGAGCACATTTCAGAGAGAGAGGATTCCTGGGAAGGGATGGCATCCACCTCACGCAGATGAGTAAGTCTCTGTTCTTGGCCAGGATGGCCAATCTTCTAGATAGGGCTGTAAACTAAGATCAGCAGGGGATGGGGAAACACTGACTGAAGCACGCCCAGGAACTGGCACACAAGAAAGCTTTGAAGTTGGGGACACTAGGAGAACCATTCTTGCAAGAGCTGAGGGAATGGTTCTCCCTCAGCATAACAGGAATTCAAGGGTCTCAATTGGAGGACACAGGTGCCTGTACACTAATGCCAGGAACAAGCAGGAAGAGCTAGCCCTCCTACTCTCCAGTGGGCATTATGATCTAGTAGGCATTACAGAGACCTGTTGGGACTCCTCACATGATTGGAATGTAGCCATAGAGGGCTACACACTGCACAGAAGAGAGTGAGTAGGGAAGAAAGGTGGAAGTGTAGCTCTCTATGTAAGGGATCAGTAAACCTCCTTGAAGGCTGACATCGGCTCCGAAGAAGAGTGGCTTGAAACCCTTTGGGTCAAACTACACGGGGGAGGGACATGGTGAGAGAGACTTAATTGTAGGTGTATACTACAGACCCCCAAACCAGGGAGAGGAGCTTGATCTGGAGTTCTCTTGAGAAGTGGCAGATGCCATGCGCACACAGGACATGGTCATCATGTATGACTTCAATTACCCAGACATCTCTTGGAAGGAACACTCAGCGAAGTTGGATCAGTCATGCTGGTTCCTGACCTGTATCAAAGAGCTCTACCGGAACCAGAAAGTACATAGACCAACCAGAAGCAATGCTCTCCTAGACTTGGTCTTGGCCAAAGGAGATGATCTGGTGAGTGACTTGAATAAAGAAGGCAGCCTGGGCGACAGTGACCACAAAACCATCATGTTAACTGTTCATTGCAAGGCAGGTAACTCAGCTAGCAGGGTTGAAGTTTTGGACTTCAAAAAAGTGAATTTCAACAGGCTCAGGGCAATAGTAGGGGAAGCACTGTGGGACTAGGGACCAAAGGTGAAAGGAGTGCATGAAGAGTGGTCGTTTCTCAAGGACACGATCCTTGAAGCACAAAAGAAGTCCATTCCAATGCAGAGGAAAGGTAGCAGAAGGGCTGGTAAGCTCTCTTGGCTTAACAGAGACATCATGGTCCTCTTGAAAAAGAAGAAAGAGGCATACAAACAATGGAAGCTTGGGATAGTCCCCAAGGAGGACTATACAACAATGGTCCACAATTGTAGGGAGCACATTAGAAAGGCTAAAGTGTCAACTGAATTTAAACTAGTAATGGGAATCAAGGACAATAAGTAGTCCTTCTTTAGTTATGTAGGGAACAGAAGGAAAACAAGTGGAAGCATAGTGCCTTTGCTTAATAACTCAGGACAGCTGTTTACCAATACTCAGGAGAAAACTGAACTCCTAAATGACTACTTTGCTTTGGTATTTCACAGGAATAAGGGGAAAATTATACTAGATAAGGTTCAGAATGGGTATGGTGGGAATGACCACCTTCCTACTCTTGACATTGAGCTGGTGCATGATCAGTTAGAAAAGTTAGACATTTATAAGTCATCAGGACTGGATGAACTTCATCCAAGAGTGCTGAATGAGCTGGCTGAAGCAATCGTGGGACCTCTGGCAAAACTCTTCCAAAACTCGTGGTGTTCAGGGAAGGTCCCTGAAGACTGGAAGAGGGCCAATGTTGTGTCCATCTTCAAGAAGGGGAGCGGAGAGGACGCAGGCAACTATAAGCCAAATAGCCTAACTTCTATCCCAGGGAAAATACTGGAAAAATACATCAAGGAGTCTGTGTGTGATACGCTTACAGAAGGTAGGATTCTGAATGACAGCCGGCATGACTTTATTGGGGGCAGGCCTTGTCTTACCAATCTCATCTCCTTTTATGACCAGGTAACTCACCACCTGGATAAGAGAGAAGAGATCAACATTGTATACCTAGCCTTCCAAAAGGTCTTTGATCTGGTATCCCATGATGGTCTCATAGGATTGAAGGATCCAATGATAGTCTCATAGGATTAAAGGATTATGGGTTTAACTGCTCAACAGTTAGGTGGGTAGGAAGCTGGCTTAGAGAGTTCTAATAAATGGATGTGTCATCCTGGTGAGAAACAGCCAGTGGTGTCCCTCAGGGGTCTGTGCTTGGCCCAATGCTTTTCAATATCTTTATAGATGATTTGGATGTGGAGGTAAAGAGCTCACTGGCCAAATCTGCAGATGATATCAAGCTATGGGGGAGCGTGGCCACACTTGAAAATAGGTTACAGATACAGGTGGACCTAGACAGGCTGGCAAGATTGAAACCAGACGAAGTTCAACATTAAGAAGCGTAAAGTGCTCCATCTGGGGATGAACAATCCCCAACATATTTACAGGCTTGATGGCACCAAACTGACTAGCACTGCAACTGAAAGGGACCTACAGGTAATAATAGACCGTAGTATGAACATGAGCTGTCAGTGTGATGCTGTAGCCAGCAGGGCAAATGATACTCTCGCATGCATCAACCGATGCATCTCAAGCAAAACCAAGGAAGTGATTCTTCCACTTTACTGCAGATGAAAGATGTGTCCACTTCTGGGCGCCGCACTTCAGCAAGGACATGGAAAAGCTTGAGAGAGTCCAGAAAAGAGCCACACATATGATCAGAGACTTTCAAGGCAAGCCATACAAGGAAAATTTGAGAGACTTGGGTCTCTTCAGCCTAAAAAAGAGAAGGCTGAGAAGGGATTTGGTAGCAGCTTACCGCTATATCAGGGAATACATCAAGGCCTCAGCAAACAGCTATTCACTAGGGTACCCTTGGAGAAAATCAGGAGTAATGGCCACAAACTCCTCGAAGACCATTAAAAGGCTTAACACTAGGAAAAATGTCTTTACAGTTAGGGCGTCCAGACTGGAATACACTCCCTCCAGAGGTGGTGCAATCACGTACTCTGGAAAACTTTAAGAGAAGACTAGGCGGTCACCTTGCTAGGGTCACCTAAACCCCAGTTGTCTTCCTTGCATAGTGCAGGGGGGATGGACCTAATGATCTTGTGAGGTCCCTGCCAGCCCCTTACAATATATGAACCTATGAATCAATTTATAATATCTTGGCAACAGAGATGAATACTATCTTGATTTCCTGAGCTCAGTTCCATGAAAGGAACTACTACTACATCATCTGGCTTTCCCTTTACTTGCTTATTATGATAAACATTTGCATAAGGAGACCTGGAGCATATCCAGACAAGTGCACACATGCTTCTTGTGGCATCTCAGACCAGTTTGAGATGCTGGAAGAGGCATGCTGAGAATGAAAAAATGTTCCCTGCACTACATATTTTCAGCACAGGCTCAAAATTAGATACCTGGATTTCCAAGTATCGACTAAAACACCCCGCAGAAAAGCAGTGCAGGGCATGGTTCCCCACCATGCCCTGAGGCAAGCTGGGGCTTGGACCTCTGGAGACACTCTGGCATCTAGCCAGAGTGTCTCTATGGTGCCCCCTGCTGCCCTAGCATTCTGTGTTTCTGTGCATGGCAAGCAGTAGTGGTTCACGGCTGTGTGACCTGGGTGTTATCCCCAGTAAGTAGGGACTGGGAGTGGGAGGGATTGTGGGTGGGGGCAGGGCTGCAGATGTGTGCCAGGACTGAGGGTGGGGTTGTGTGTGGCGGGAAGTTGGTCATGGGGTGTGGGTCCCATGCAGGGTTGTGGGTCCCACAGCAGCAACAGCTGTCAGGAGCTCAGGGGCTCCTGCTGTTGGAGCCCCCCTATGGCACAGTGCAGCCCAGGCTACTTCAGACCTTATGCTGCCTGTGCCACTTGTCATGGGTCTGTCCCAGTGGGGCATGGCATTTTCAGAGCTGTGCACTTTCAGGGAGCCCTGGGCTGCTTGGGCTGTCACTTGGGGACCAGTCCCACTCTCAGGGACTAAGTGTCATGCCACACCAGGTCCTGCCTCCATGGAACCAGCCTGGCCTGATGGTGCATGGGGCATGTGGAGATAGGGCTTAGTGTGGCATGACATGCAAGCAGTGCCAGGACCTAGGTGACAGCCCAAACAGCCCAGGGCTTTCTGAAGGTGCATGGCCCTGTGCTGTGCTACACTGAGCCAGGACAGACCCACTACAAATGGCACAGGTGGTGCTGGGTCTGAGGCAGCTGAGGCCATGCCACACCAAGGTGGGCTCTGGCTGTAGCAGGCCCTGACTGCCCAATGACCACTGCTGCTTTGGGGGTGAGCTGTGGCCCTGTGGGGGGGACTGTAGCCACTGTGGGGGGGCGGCCCCTGTGGAGGGGGGCTGTGGCCCTGAGGGGGGGGAGCTGTGGACTTGTGAGAGGGAGCTGTGGGCCCTTTAGCATGGGCAGTCTATGAGCGAAGGGGGTAGGGGCAGCTTTGATTTTTCTATGACAAAAAACCCCAAAGGTAAATGCCAAAGAATATAGATAGTTAGAATTTATTTTATTATGATGATAGAGGCACTGGTAGTCTTCCAAACTGCATTGCGCACCTAATTTCATTTAATAGATTTTATAGACATTCAGGCTGGAAGGGACCCTGAAGGATCATTGAGTCCAGCCCCCTGCCCCAGGGGCAGGAAGTCAGCAGGGATCATAGGATCCCAGCAAGATAAACATCCAAATGTGTCTTGAACACGTTCTAAGTGGGTGCTTGAACTACCTCTGGCAGCAGTCTATTTCAAACCTTGGGGGCTCAGACAGTAAAGAAGTTCTTCCTTACGCCCAGCCTGAATCAGCTGCAGTGGAGTTTGTGACAGTTCGACCTTGTCATACCTTGGGGCACTCTGGTGAACAGACATTCCCCCAGATCCTGGTGAACACTCCTGATAAACTTATAGGTGGCCATCAGATCGCCCCTGAGCCTGCACTTTTCCAGACTGAAGAGTCCCATGGCTCTCAGCCTCTCATCATAAGGTCTATTTTCCTGACCTTTGATCATGCATGTGGCTCTCCTCTTCACTCTCTCAAGCTTCTCCACATTCTTTCTGAATTGTGGAGCCCAAAACTGGATGCAGTACACCAGCTGTGGCCTCACCAAAGCTGAGTACAAGGGGAGAATAAATTCCTGGGATTTGCTTGAGAAGCATCTATGGATGCAAGCCAGTGTTTTTCTCTCTTTACAAGCCATAGCATCACATTGAAGGCTCATGTTCATCTTGTGGTCAGTCATGACCCCTAAGTCCCTTTCATTCAGAGTGCTAACCAGCGTAGCACTGCTGAGCCTATAAGCATGCTGCAGGTTTTTCCTCCCAAGGTGGAAAACCTTGCATTTTTCAGTGTTAAACACCATCAGGTTTTCATTTGCTCATTTCATGAGCCTGTCAAGATCTGCCTGGATCACCCTTCTGTCCTCAGGTGTGGATGCTTTACCCCAGAGTTTGGTGTCATCGGTGAACTTGGCCAGTCCACTTCTGACACCAATGTCTACATCATAAATGAAGATGTTGAATAATATAGGCCCAAGGACAGAGCCTTGAGGCACCCCACTGGTCACAGCGTACCAAGATGATTGACTTTCATCAACCATCACCCTCTGGGTCCTGCCAGGATCTACTTTCCCCCCTTTCTTGAAGATAGGCACCACATTGGCCTTCTTCCAATCTTCAGACACTTCACCAGGGCACCAGGAGTTCTCAATGATCCGTGCCAGGGGCTGAGCTATGATGCTAGCCTGCTCCATTAGGGCCAGCTGACTTGAAGGTATCCAGCCTGTCAAGGTGTTTCTTCATGAGGTCAGCTTTGATGGAGGATAAGGAATCTCCCACACCTGGACATCCCTGACCCACAGTGGGCAGGGGTGTCCTGTGGGACTGGTGAAAAACTGAAGCAAAGTACCCATTTAGCAAGTTTGCTTTTTCATGGGCATTGGTTCTCAGTTGTCCCATCTGGTTTAACAGGGGTCCAATGTTGCCCTTGCTTTTCCTCCAGCTCTCCACATATCTAAAAAAGGACTTTTTATTGTCTGTGATGTTTGTAGCTAGCTGGAATTCCATTGCAACCTTGGCTTTCCTGTTTTGCTCTCTGCAGGTCTGGACCAGAGCAGAGCATTCCTCCTTGGTAGTGGTTCCAGTCCTCCATCCTTTGTAGGTCTTCCTTTTAAGACACAGGGGGTCCACTAGTTCCCTGGTGGGCCAAGGGGGCTGCTGTGCCCTTTTGCTGCCTTTCCTTCAATAAAGGATAGATTTTGCTTGAGCATCCAGGATTACTCCCTTGAAGAGCAACCACTCGTCCTGACCTTCCCTCCCCTTTAGGTTGTGGCCCTTAGGGCCTCATGGACAAGCCTACTTAGGACAATCCCTCTTTATATAGTGGTCTTTCATTTTAATAGCAAAATAACACTATTTTGGGTATTTTAATGAGAGAATTTGTGTTTCTAATCAGAGAATTTGCAAACAGGGAACACCAGGATCTCTGCTGGTGAGACAAGTGGAAAGACCAAGGCAGATGATCCTGTCCAGGGCCAGCACTGGGGACCCAGCTGGAAGGCAGATGAGGTGGCTGACCTCTTGGACTTTTGGGGCCAAGATGACATGATTTGACAGTTCAAAGCAGGCCACCGCAAGAAGCATGTCTTCTGGCCAATAGCTGCCCAGATGGCAGAGTGGGGGCACCCCATCCGGGTCTGGCAGGCATGCAGCCATGGGGTCACAGGTCCAAGAGGGTGGATGCTGTCACAGGTGGCAGCAGGTCACAGCCAGGAAGCCACCTCCACTGCCAGACTGCTGCAGTGGGTAGAGGGAGCAGGGGCCACTCCAGGGTAGGGCTGCTTCAGCAGTCCAGCTGGCACAAGGGGCCAGTATCTCCAGATACCAACTGCATTCGCCTCAGAAGCTCCCTGAGCTGCTTGCCAGGGCAGCTTTTCATACTGCCAAGGCCAGCACAGGTGCTGTCCCCAGGCTTTAGCTCCTCCTGGCTGTAGATCAGGGAGGAGCTGGGCAGGGTTTTTTTGCCCCAAATAGCACAACTTGCCCACACCAAAGCACATGTTTGGGCATGTGTGGCGAGGTAAAAATCCCTGACACAAATTTGTACCACTCTTATTTGAGCTGCTACGAGCACATATGCCTGCATGTGTGGACATGGCCCTGAGGGCCAAATTGTGCCCTTTGACCTTTTATCCCTGCTTTGTTTCTTAAAACTGCTTTATGGAATAAGAGACTGGATTCCTGAACGTGTGGTTCTCCAGAAATTCTCAGAGGACAGATCTATGTGCTTGAAGAACCTGTGTCTTTGCCTTGTTACCAAACCTTTTTTGGCACCATGGCTTCTATGCCTCTAAATCCACATCTTAATTGAATGGGTAGGTACATTGCTGTAACGTAAGAGAACACTGACTGTCATGCAGCTATTACCCAAGCAAATAGTTGGGGACAACAACAGGGAGGGTAGACACCATTCTTTCAACTATGCTGATGCTCAACCCAAATATTGGAAGATTTTCTGTAGGGTTCCAGAGCGGAAAATGAATTCTTCAGACCACTATTCCTCCTTTCTACTCCTGATAATGATTCCCCTCTTTTCTCATTAATGCAAATGGGGGAATCTAGCTTTCAGATTCCTGCTGCAGATTTAGGAATTTCAGAAACAAAAATAATTTCTGCTTATTTATTCCTGAGATTTCTCCAGCTTTTTAAACCATATTCTGCCCTTCTTTGCACTAATGGGATTAGTCTGTATTTTGTACTTACACTGTAATTGAGTGGAATTAAGACTTCCCCTTTACCTCAGACCAGCCAGTAGTCCAGGTTTATAGCTTGAGGTGTTAGCATGAACTTTACTTTGTTTGATCCCCAGGCTGGTGATATTGGTAAGTCAACCTATTATATGTACCTCAGAAATATTATGATTTTTTTTTCTGAGAAACAACCAACAGTGCAGCAGTCTGAATGTCAAGAGAAGTAATATATCTTTTGTTTAAAATTCCCACCTGAAATCTTGGGAATCTTAAATTGTTTGGGTTATTAATTTACTTAATGGGTTTGCTGTTCTAATCTTGGGTCAACAAATATTTCTGTCTTATAAGAAATCCTCATCGCAGGATAATTGTTTTCATCTCCTGCATTTTAATTAATTGTAAACTGCATACAAAATATATATCACTATTTCATGGCAAAATAACATGTTCTGTGCAAGCATTGTTATTCTCATTCATCCTGTAGGTGACTAGAGGACAGCGTGCTTAAGCTGAATCTTCACAACTGGGGGCATTTAAAGGACTATTTTTTCTCTTTGCATAAATTCACTAACAGTGATTTATGAAATATATTTCAGAGCATTTATAAATAACAACATGAGAGGGGAATGACTTAAGTGCAGCAGCTGTTCAAACTCTTAAAGCTGTTAAAATGAATACTCATATAGATCTCTCTTGTAAAAAAGGATTCTGGGAGTTATAAAAACTAGAGCTGTGTAAGCTTGGGACTACCTGCTCTTGTATCGGGTTTGGCAAACTGACAAGAAACCTGCCAACCTTGTCAGACACACAATACCTTAAGGCTATTAAGAAGTGTTTTTAATTGCCTTCAAGACTGTGGGATTTCAAATTAATTAGGAAACCAAGTACCCTGGCTATATCATACAGTTTCACCAAACTACACATCTACTCTCACCTTCTCTTTCTCACCCAATAATTGTCCAGTGGCCTTTAAAACTGCTGAAAACTTGCTGGGAGAGGGACTATTTCATAAGATGATTTGTGAATATTATAGGCATTTTTAGAAAATACAAGAGTGTGTGATTTATATCCAAATTACTAAGTGTTTGAGAAAGCAGGTCCTCTTAAGTCAAATATACAAATAACACCCATCAACTTGCTTAAATAGTAACAGATGGAGTTTTTTAATTACATTCTATAATCCATCATTCCAACAAGCACTTCCGAGGAACACCCTAAGAATATAACCTAGATACAACAGCAAGATTACAGTGACAGACAATGCAGACATTCTTGTTCCTAGAGACAAACAGATGTCCTGACTGACCGTGGGTGGTATAGATATCCAATTTTAGACTATGTGAGTGCTAAGAGCTTCATCAAAAGTGGGGAATATTCTCTTTCTGAAATCACATGATAATGTTCCTACTGCCTTATTATTGGGTGACTGAAAGTTTAGAGTAGAGAGAAAGCACTTCTAATGCAAAGAATTACCATGAACATGTACATAAGAATACCCTTTTTGCATGAGAATTCTGAAATTCACATCCGCCATTTGAATAAGTTTACAAGGACAAGTAAACATAAATATGTGAACATAGCCAAAGCAAAAAAGTCCAAGATTCAAGAAAAATATTTGCCAGAAATATCTCATTATTCACTAGTTCAGCTCTCAAATCAAATCTACCCCAGAATTTGAGTGCCAGATTTTTCTCTACAATAGTATTTGACATGGAAATGCATATAAATCCTGGGTGCATGGACAGTCTGAGGGCCTCTATACACATACAAGTAAAGGCATGATGGGATCTAATGCATGATACACACAATTGTGCCTCCTGCCATGCTACATGTGCATGGCAGGGAGCATGATTGTGGGATTATGAATCAGATTGTATCATAATTTATTGCCTGTGCAGGGGGAGCCCATGATTAGGAGACTGCAGTTTATGTGATCTGTCAACTATGGAGTCCTGTGGGGTGCCCCCAGAGCTGAGACATTGCATGATCTGATGTCTCCCAGCAGCCCCACCCCCCTTCACCTGTTGTTGCGAGCCCTGTCCACTGGAAGCTGCCAGACTCAGAGGTGTACATGGGTCTCCCCAGCTGGGAACTCCAATCAGCTGACAGGGCTCCCAACCACAGGTGTCCCAGCTGCACATTCAATTAATAGAATGATAGGAAGTAGCTACAAAGTTATTACATCTTTTTTTGTGGAATAACTTTGTAGCTTGTTCTCTTTTTTATCCCACCATTAATTGACTGAATGTGTGGCTGAGTGACCACTTAAGGTGTGATTAACTGGCTAATCACCTTAAGTGTAATGTGTAGATGGGGCCTGAGTTACATTCATTATAAAAACCTCAAGTGATTGATAAAAGTTATTTCATTACTATTATTTGATAATGTTACTCTGGTCAGCCTAAAAGGTAGGACACAGTAGAAACTGCTATAACATTTTTACATTATTTCAATTTATTGTGCTAAGTAAAGTAGAACAGTAATTGATCTGCAAGTGGACAATACAAAAAATATTCTCAGGGAGAAGCTGTTTCTATGATCTATTTGGGGAGGACAAAAAACTGAATAGGAGTCACTGGACATTTTTTCAAAGTAAAGGCTGCACTTAGAAGGAGTCTATTGTAATACAGTGACTTCTTCTAGATAATATATCTAGCAGGAAGTGCAGAGCAGGAGGAAGTGGACTATAGAAACATGACAATTCCAAGTAATAAATTAAATCTAAATTTAAATTTATAATATGAATATAATAGTTTAGTAAAAACAGTAAATTGAAATTTGAGACTTCATTCTTCCTCAACATTACTACCAATACTTCAGAAATAACTACAAACACTTGAAAAATGACACTTTCATACTAGGCCAGAATCTGAAACCTTACTCAAGAAAACTTCCAAATGGAGACAGCAGGGGTGAATTCAAAATCCAACAACGAAATTCTGTTCCCCAGCATTATGAGGTAATAAATTCATATTTCAGTTTTGTATCCAACCCCAACCTCTATAATGGGCCAAACCAAAGCCTTGAATACAATGCTGTTTTGAGATCCTGATCCAGATATGAATTGTCTATATTTGGCAAATCTCTGCTTAAGTGGAATAGCATTAGGGACAAAACTGGTGCCCCCATGAGCTTTCAAAATACACAGGGAGTACCTCTACAAATGCAAGTCAAAGCGATAAACTCTAGCACTTATTGCATTGAGTTTATTACTTCCTGGGTGCTGTATTTACATGTACACCCAAGAGCACAGCATATTGAACTGGGTTGGAGCAGCCTTAGGTGATAGGTGACATGGGAGGTTGGCCTGCCAGCCCAGGGCTGCTCTGACCTAGCTCAGTGTACTGTAGAGTGGCTGGCTGGAGCACATGGGTGTTCCAGTGTGGAGCTAGTTGGCAGGCAACACCCACACTGAAACACCCTCACTCCCCAGCCAGCCCCTCCAGCATCTGGACATGCACTGCTGTGGAGTAAAAAAAACTCCATAGCAGATAGTGCTTGTATTTACAATTAAATACTAGTATTTACAAGTACTATCCTGCTGTGGAATTACTTAGTTTACTCCTGCCTAATAGCACTGCAAGTGTATATGTGAGATGTTTAGTGCAGAGCTAATTAGTCAAATCCGCAGTAAATGTATTTCATGTAGATGCACCCAGCGTTGTTTTGTCAACTACTAGAGATTGTGGCTGCTGATAGACATGGGAAAAAAGAAAGCACTTAACAGGAAGCACAAGCATGTAACTTTGACCTGGCTCCACAGTATCTGTATAGATCAGGAGCTTTAGCAGGGCTTGTTGGAGCTTTTATCTAAACCTGATTGAATCAGCTATTAGATAAAAGCATAAAAAAAGCCCCAGTAAAACACCCAATCTCTACAGACATTGGGCAAGCTGTGTGCAACTAGCATGCTGCCTCTGCTGGGCATCTGCTGGGCTTGGCGCAGAAATGCACCAAGTTTAAGGTAAAACACCATTTTTTTCCATGCCTGCAAGCAGACTGTGTGAAGAAATGTGTGATCTTTTTGTACATGCAAGGTTAAATTCAACTTGGACCAGACAGCCAGAATGCCTCAGTTAAGTTCCACTTTCAAATGGGTTTAAGCCTTACTCAGGGACTTTGTAGAGAGAGGAATTTACCCCATGTGGAAAAACATCATGAAAATAAGGAAGCAAATCATCAGCTGCTGTACATGAATGCAGTTATAGTATTTTAAATATATTTACCCAGATATTTGCCAGCTGAAGATACACTATTGGAAACTTTGGGAAAAGTATATTGTAATGTACTCAACAAAACTGGTTCCAGTTATTTTGCCAATGCAGGTATTTTCACTGACACTCTCTAAAGTTTTATGACTCACTAGTGAACAAAGACATGTGTTTACCTCATTGTCAAAACAGATTATTGCACCAGACATTTCAGCTTCCAGAAAGTGAGGTACTAAATGGAAAAATGAGTTGGAGTCTTGTTCATTATACCATTATACCTGTCCACAGTATGCCATTTGTTTATGGTAAGTCTACTTTCCTAAAATATGATGGAAAAGAATTAATTGTCATTTACATTTCTTGTCATTCTTTGAATTGCAGTCAATATCGAGTCTCAGTAATAAATCTCAAGAATGCAATCAAAGGCTCTTTTGCAGATGTATATGGCTGAGAACATGGAACTGCTAGGCTGTTGTTCAACAGTAATTTTGGAATTAAAATGAAAAATAAGAAAGATGAATTCAAGCTAGAATACATGCAAAGAAGGTTTACTAGGTTATATGAAGGTTATATGATCTTGGGAAAGGAAAGGATGTTATACAAGAATAGGCTAAACATCTGAGCTTGTTTAACCTGGAAAAATGAATGGCCAAAGGGCCAACTATATTGGGAAATGGGTCATATGAGACACTAGGGAAAAATGCTCCTTAAGCTCAAGGAAAATTATAGCACAATAAAAAATACACAAAAAAGAAAAAGGAAAAAAAGAAAAATTCTGAGAGCAGAGCGAAGGAACCCATTTCTTCTTCGTCCTTCTTGGGTTGGCTGCTATTCACTAGGGGTGTGCAAAACGGACTGTATTTGATTCAGATTCGGCCCAAATCAGGGACAGTGATTCGACTAATTGATTCAGATCACTGTCCGTGATTCAAGGTGGCCAAATCTGAATCTGAAGATTTGATGCTGATTTTGAGAATCAGTAATTCGGCCTTTAAATGTTTTTTCTACATACATCTACATACATCAAGGTACCAGCACAGCTCATGAATGCTGCAATACTGGGGCAGAGGAAGCATCCCTCAAGAGTGCAGGGAGGCCCTCCATGTGCTCAGTGGTCAACCTGGAAATGTACCGGAAGTACTTCTGGTCCACTTCTGGGTCTTCTGGGGAGTGTACTGCCCCCCAAGATCTCTCAGCTCAGAAATCATCCATGAGGAAACCCTGGGTGCTCCCCTAGACCCAGGAGGCACCAGTCGCCAAGCCGGGAGGGCGTGGGAAGGCCCCCAGCATGCTCCCCAGCAGACCCAGAAAGGGACTGGAAGTGCTTCTGGTCTACTTCCGGGTCTGCTGCTGAGCTCACTGGGGAGCCCCCCATGCTCCTGTGGGACACTCCATTCACTCCACCATCGCAGCATTCATGAGCTGCCTGCTACCTTGAGTTATGTAGAAAAAACATTTAAAGTTGTGTCTATGTCCGAATCGCCAAATCTTTCTGAATCTCTCCAAATCAATTTGGAGGGTTCTGATTCAATTCATAGAGATTAAAGGGTCTCCTGATTCAATTTGGATTTGGAGATTCGGCCACCTAAACAGGATGCATCTCTACCGAATCGAATCAGGGACCGAAGCTTCACACAGCCCCGCTATTCACTATAAAGGCAGACTCTTTCAGGTTTGATTCAAGCACTGTATATGCATTTTACATTACAGACATTGGTTGTATAATACTAATACTATACTTGGGGTTGGTCTAGATGGCATCTTGAGGTCCCTTCCAACCCTAACGTTCTATAATTTCTATGATAATAAGCCTGGCAGAAGATACTTGAATCCAGAACTTCTCCCTTCCAATTATACATTAGACTATGAGGCCAGGAAAAGACATTACTCAAAAAGGTTTAAATGAGTGTTAGGGTGATGATATTTGGATCTTGGGGAGCACAGTATTTGCATCTGAATAAAGGCTTTTTTCTGTGTCTCAGCAAAAGCTGCTGACCACAAGGCAGAATGATATATTAAAAATAACCTTGCAAATGCTAGGCAAGCAGTTTCCTAACAATGGAATAGTGTGCAGGATGCATGATTCCTTGTATAAAAAGAACAAAATGCATTCCACCAGCTATCATCAGGAGACAAAGCAGAAGCAAAACCTTGGAGATGGTGCTGAAGTCAGCAAGCAACCAGAAAGAACCAGCAAGTGACCGGAGGACACGGAGGTCAAAGTTTTATGCGTGCACTCTTAGCAGAGAGGCATGTAAATGAAAGAAATGCATAGGCAATTCCATGCTAATAAAGTAAACAGAGGCAGAGCTTGAGATCGGAGGAGAAATGGGTGGAAAAGAAGGAGGGACAAGGGTGGAGTGGATGTTAATGAGCAGGAACCAAGATGCATAAAATGTAAAAAGAACTAATGTTCAGTGCAGCTCCCCAATTTGTTGGTTTTTTGGGAGCTAGTCCAAAGCTGTCTCCATTCTGAATAAAGCTGTGGCGAGCAATGCGTGCAAGTAGTGTTTGCCCCCTGCTTGCTCTGGCCAATGAGTAACAGGATCTATGAGCAATTGAATTGTAGCAAAACCCCCAGTTTTTCTTTTTTTAATTTATTTTAAAATGCATTCCCTCCCCTTCCCCAACCATTTCTGACTTTTTATCTCCCTCTCTATTCCCTATAGATAAGTATAAGTAAGCTAAGACGTAGGATAAGCTTTAACATTTTATTTTAGGCAGTAAGTTTTATTTTTCTCTCCCCTCTTTGCAAATAAGTTCCCTGCTATTTTGATATAGGTATTGATTTTTATTTATTGCTTTTATATTGTGTGATTACTGTTTTAATCCTATATATGTAAATTAGCATAAGTCATGTCAAGTTTCCATCTTGTAATGTCAAGCCTCCATCTTATCCCCAGGCCTCGTTGTGTAACCTATGATTCACAACCACCCCTCCTATGTAACTTGATTCCTGAATGAATGGGGATGAATGAGGGTGCTTCAGAGACAATGGCAGTAGATCTAAAAATAGCTCCCTCTGAATGACTGAACCATCAACACCAATACCTGGACCAATGACCCAGCCATTGGAACCACCCTCAGCATTCAAGAAACAAAAGATGAGGCAACTCACCATTGTGCCAGGCTGCACGTGCTCAGTAAGAACATCTGGAACCCTCTGGAAAAGGACTGACCTTGCCTGGACAGGCCCTCCCCATAGGAGATCAGAGGTAATCTGCCCCATAAAAGGGGTAGTGAAGACTGACTCTTTGGGACGCCCTCACCATCTGGACCAGCACCATGCCACACCACCTATCCACCCAGAGGCTCTGCCGGCGACCTCCCTCTGGACAACACCGACTGGACAAGGACCCCTTTCTAGCCTGGATAGGTACCTATCACCCCCCACTCTCTCTTCAACCAAGGACTTGGACTTTGTTTCTCTTCCCTACCTGGACTCCAGCCCTTCCACTGAGTCTCCTTCTCCTGCTGCCATTGTGAGTGCTTGTGTGTGTGTGCATGTGTGAACCAATAACTTCATGGGGCTGTTTAGCATGTTGTCTGTTTAATAAACCTGTTATTTGGCCCCCTGAGTTGGGTTTTGCTTTACTATGGTTTGGCCCTGCTCCAATCTCTGCTCCTCACCGCTCTAACTTCTGTCTCATTTCTCCCTCTCCTGCTTCTGGCTCATTGCCTCCAACACCTGTCCTGAGCTCCTCTCTCCCTCCAACCCCCCTGTTTCTTTGCCACTGTCTTATCCCCACTGCCTTTTCCCCTGAACAACCAGGTTTCTGCCTCAGTTTGTTTCCTGGCTGTCTCCTCCTTGCCACCACTTATCTGCCCCCCCCCCCCCCCCCATATCTCAGCTGTCTGCCTCAGTTTCCAGCCCCATGCTCCCAGGTTTCTGTCTCTCTCTCTTTCCTGTCTGTTTCCTCCTTGCCACCAGGCTTCTTTATTTTTCCCCTCCCATGCACCAATGACCTGGAGTAACTCTGGGGCCACTTGATCTTAAGTAAACCCAAGCCTCAGTTCCTCAGTCAGCTTCTCTCTAGTCCACCGGTTCTGGCAACTTTCAATCCCTACATTTTAACTCTCTCTCTCTCATCTTAACTTTCCCCCTAGTATCCCAGGTAGCCCAAGCACACACATACATACCATACCATCCAAGTTAGGAACTTATCTATGTGTAGGTGGGTTGTATGTATGTGAACTGGTGAGTGTATGTGTGTGTGTGTGTGTGTGTGTGTGTGTGTGTGTGTGTGTATCATTGTGTGCAAGATATATGAATTAGTCATCTGTGTATGTGTACTGAGTGTGCGGGTATTGACAATTGATTTTTGTCTAATGTTTAGTGTGTAGTGTGTATTTGCTTGAATTGGTGATAGGTATGCATGTGCCAAGACTGGTTTGGATGTGTATGTGCCTGAGCTGGCAGTGTGTGTGTGTATGCACCTAACTGATTTGTGTGTTTGTATATGTGCAATTGTGTCACACCCTCCTGTCTAACAGCGCAATATTGAGATCCTGACAGTTGGCCTGACCCCACAGGGCAACAGGATTGTCATCTCCCTAGTCATTGGGCACTGCATGGAGTTGGGGTCTAACAGTGATCAGAAACTGGTTTAAACCTGTAACAAAACAGACATACAGTGCACATAAATCAGTTTGAAAATGGCTGAAACTAATTTGAGATAAATCTGGTTGAATGTAGTATCTGACTTAACTGATTTGGTTCAAACTGGTTTATGCAATGTCTGTCCATGACCTCTTGCTAGTTTAAGACAAATAAGACAACCCCAACATCCCAGCATACTCTCTGGGCTGGGCGGGGCTTTCTGCTTCACAGCAGGGCTGGCCCCTCCCCTCTGTTCCCTGGGCAGATCTCCTCTGGCACAGATTTGCAGATGCAGCAGGGTCTGCTGTCTTCCCAGTGCCCCCCTCCCGCTCCCCTCTCACCATTTGCAGCTTAAGCAGGGATCCCTTCCTTCTCTCTCCCACAGCATGGACCATAGCTAGCATGTGGAATGCTAGCTAGTACTGTATAAGGCTCTGGCAGAGTGCAGACACAGCAGGGTTTGCCTGGCTTCCTGCTGCCCTACCCCCTCTCACTGCTCAAGCAGGAAATCCATCCCCCTCCCCATTTCTTACAATATGGACCCCAGCCCCATGGACCCTAGGCATGTGGTATGCTAGCTAATGCTGATAGGTATCTGTGTGTGCGTGTCTCACTGAAACAGGCAGGCAGACAGAATAGGGCTTTTTGTTGGAGAGAGGCTATTGTTTTACTTATTGGGTAATAAAGAGTCTTATCAGCCTTGCTTCACCTGCCAGTTTGCTGCAGACATTCTGACAAGCAGGAAGGGATAGTGAAAAGCTCTGTGTCATCAGCAGATGCATACACTGCATGCCTCCCCCCCCCCTCCCCCCCGCCTTGCCTCAGAATGTTAGCAAGGGTCTGGGGGCTGACAACTCTCCTGCACCTTGAGCAGCCAGAAGAGAAAAGCCTGGGATGGTACAGGCAGACCTCCCTAATGAGAAAGTCCTGCCAGAACCTGGCCATGCCCCCCTCAGCTCAACTCTGTGGAAGGGCAGGGAGGTCTGTTTTAGCACCCCCCACCCCGGCTTCTAGCCTGAGCCACTGCAGGCATGTGCCTGCATTTCCTCAGTCCAGAGAGATTGTCTGTATGGTTGGAAACCTAGCCAGGTTTAGCCAGGTTAGACTACCCTGCAAAGGTTGAATCAATTCAAGCTCATTCTTTTTGAATGTCTGCCCCAAACCTAAAGGCAGACTTCTTTTCACTTGTTCTCCTTCCAACTCCATTACTCTTGCATTTTTGTCTGTCCAGTGGCCACCAATTACAACAGGTTGTGTAAGTAGTGCCTCATTTAGCCTATTCTTGGGTTAGTGGGTAGGGAACATTCATAAGTAGTGGGGGTTGTCAGTTTAAACCTCCTGACTCCCAGGTATCCTTTTTTTTTTTTTTTAGACAAGTGCTTTAACCACAAGACTAGTGAGCAAACAGAGGACAATTCCTTATCCTTTATCCTCAGAAAGTCAGCTTCAGAAATGAATTGCAGATTAATGGAGATGGCCAATGGATAACTTGAGCCAGACACCTAAGATCTTGAAAGATGCAGGAACTCTGAAGGTCTTGCTACATGGGACACTTGCAGTGTGCTACCTGTACTTAAAACCTGAGCATCTGCAACTTCAAGCAGGAAAACTCAAGCTAAGCGAGCTCCCGCTGTGGTAAAGTTATGCCTTTTTACATGAGGCATATGTCCAGAATATTTTAAGCAATCTGTGTTATGTTGTCATCTGACCTCTGCACACAAGTAATAGGAGCAACTTGCAGTCCTCCAAAATCCTATGATGTACTGCTCCCAGCCCTCCCTCTGTGGAGAATCTATCTACCTCAGCACTCTACTGCCCAGGGGGATTTATCTACAGGAGACCATCTCCTTGGCCCCCATGCTACTCACCAGCAGCGCTGATGCCTGCTCTACTTTTGGTTGCTGCTCCTTGCTGCTCCTGCGATGACTGCTGGTGGTGGAGGTCAAAGCCAGGGATGAAGAGCATGTTGAGCAAAGTGCCTAGGAAGAAAAGGAAACAGAAGCTGGCAGCCACGGTGAGCATTTTGTGCTTCAATACCAGGGTTTTCTAGGCTTTGTTTCCAGCTCTGCTCCCCCCTCATCCCCCTACCCCTCCCAGCAATGAAAGGGGGGCCTGGAGAGAGAAGTCTTGAACACTCCATACATGTAGATGTTCCGTAATTGGCAGCCCATCCCAGCCAGTGGCCTGAGAGAACAGCAGCGGTGCTTGGGAAATGTTGTCTAAGGCACAACTGCTCCTGGCATGACCACTGGGACTTCAGCTTGCTGGCCCTCTAATGGCAAGTCAGAAATAATCAGAGCTTATTGTAAATGTTAGCAGGAGACTGCTCATTATGCATACTAACTTTTAATCCTGCATAACATTACACAGATTTAACATCCTATAAGTGTCCCATGTAGCAAAGCCCTGATGCTCACCTGAGATTTTGTTATTCCAGGAGCTACTTATCAACCTCTCTGAGTGTTCTGAGACACCCTTTGCTGGTACTTAACACACCCCATTATCTGTATAGTGAACCTGGGCACCAAAGGATGAGTTGCTTTCAAGCACCTCTGAGGATTCTCCCTTGAGCATATGAGAATCCTTGGCACTTAATCATTTTGAATGGCCTGTCTAGGGCAAACACTCTTAACATTAAGCCTAGCAACAACTAAATCAAATCACCTATTAACACACCTTGAATCATGCCCATTAAATTTGGGGTTGTCATCTATTTAATTTAAAATATATATATCTTGTGTACATAGTCACAATATACTCTAATCTAGTGAGCATTTCATGTGTCAAAAACTATTTAAGATAAAAGATAGCAAAACATTTCTGCTTAATAAGGAGCTTGAGAAGGGAAGGGGGAAGTAAGTATGAATTTAAAATTTATGATTTATTTTTCTGAAAAGCTAGTAAAAACAGGTGTTTTTCCAATTTCTCTAATAACAGAGAGAGTTCAGCTATTGACTGCTATAAGACCAGGTTTTCACCTTTGCTTATATGCACTGCCTTTTCCATGAGACCAAATTTAGGCTTATATCCTCTATGCTATTAGTTACAAAAACAAAAGTGTCCATGACACTAATAGCACAGCAGCAATGAAGCAAATTAAAACACATTATTAAACAAGTAATTTAACCAGGACATTTTGTACAAATTTACTTCTAACAAGGCATTGGTGTTGTTATCAGTGTAAACTCCCCTGGTTATGGCTTCCCCTTCTGCTTTTTCATTGTGCAGCCTCTTAGCCTACTTAAAAAAGGATAAAAATATATTTTTTTAGTAGGGAAGGATATAGAAACACAAGTTGCATTGTCATGGACAGCTCTCTAACAGACCTACTTTCAGTTATATAATAACTCACTGGGAGATGTTTAAAGGATTATTATTTTCTTTAAATTTGTGAAAAACTTTATCCTGAGAGGATTTGCACATTGCAGGAGATTGATTTTCAGGTTAGAGAACCATGTCACACATTACACTTAGAATATGTTAACTGCACTTAAAATGCAAGCGCTGTTTGTTCACACGGTAAAACACAAATGAATTGTGATCACATCGCAGCAAAGTTACAACTTTTCATTTGAGGAGTATGTCCAGATTATATTAAGTAACTTATGTGCAACTGTTATTAGACTATTCCATGGAGATAACATGAGGATTATGAGGTCTTCACCCAGCTGTGATATCAGCCAGGAATCCCCCGCATTGTACCAAGCCTCTGGTTGGAGGAAGAATGACTATTCAAGACTTCCATGCAGTGTGAGAGCTGGGACCAACAGTCAGCTGATTCTTGGTCCCAGCCCCAGCATCACACCAGGGTTGGTTCAAGATTGTAGCATGGTGCTAGGACTGAGAATCACTGAGCTGTGGCATGTTACAAAGATCATTGTAAACATTACAGTGTGACCCCTTGGAACATGTTCTAAGTTTAATACTGAACAGATTTAATGCATACTAGTGTCCCATGCAACAAGGCCCAGAAAATATTTGAATGATCAACATTACATAACTAACGTGAGATTATAGTCATCCCTGCTTTTTTTTTTTTTCCATTGGGCAATATCTTGTCTTTCAGAGCAGGAGATGGATAAAATGAGAGGAGGCAGCACCAATGCAGAAGAAAGCAGAGGAGACAGTACAATATCGGCTGACAGTTTGCTGTGGGGAAATGGGGGTTTATACCCAAGCTGGAGAAGAGTTTTAAAAAAAAGTGGGCTACAACAGCACTAAGGCTCCTAACACAGGGAGGCACAGCACTCCTTCAACCACCACTGAGGAACTGCCTTACATATCCTGACAAGATCAGTATATTAATCCCTCCATTTTGGACACAGCTTCAGGTTCCCATTTTAACAGCAAGGTTTTTGCAGGTAGTTATTTCCTCTTTCAAAAAAGTGCCCCTGAATTTTTGCACCTTCATCAAGGTTGTGGATGCCTCTCTGGGAGCTTACAGTTCAAAAAACTTGATTGAGGGTGCACTTCCCAGGTGCAAATTTACCACAATAAGAACAGTGGCTGGGCCTCTGCTGTTTTCTAAAGATTTGCCTACTAAAGAGCAAGGCAGGATTTTTCAATGTTTGAAAGGCTGTACTTATACCACAGCACCAAAAGGTCCCGGTGAGGATGGGAGTTAGTATATCCCACGTTCCTGTACCTGAAGACAGGCTCCAAACTGAGAAGTTCATTAGCAAGACGGTTCTAGGCTTGTCCCCAAGTAGGCCCACACTCTAGTCAATTTTTGGCAAGCTTGAGAGCAACCACTGGATACGAGCCTGGAATGGATTCATTGGTGACCTTCCAGCTTTAGATTACAATAGTGGACACAGATAAGCAGGATCCCCTACCACCATAGTCTAAGCAAGTCCTATATGGCTTACAAGTGCAAGTACCATTGAGCTTCACATTTTCAAATAATTTTAATCTATAAAAATCCTAACAGTAAGTTTTCCTTGACAAGCACCACCATTCTTTAAATGGAAAAGGCTTAACAATCAGAAATGTAGCACCAGTCAACAACTGTCTGAACTTATGCTGTTTGCATTTTGTAACAAGTTTGAAAGGAACACACTTGTAGGGAAGGATGAAGAGGTTCCAAACTGTTTTGCAGTTTTCCAAAACCTGCCCTTTCATCTATTTTTAGTATCATATAACTTCCTATCACTACAGTGTTTAACTAAATGAAGTTTAACTAAAGCCTTATCCAAAGCTAGGCCCTAATAATGAACAAGTAAGCAATCGTTTTACAAAAAATTCTTTGGTGCCCAATTTTTAATTACACTTCTACTTTCCTATTTAAAATGCTGTTTTTCTTTACCCAAGTAAATATATTTTGAAAAGTGTTCACATTAAAACTCGTGAAGTCAATATATAGCCTCTGTTATTACACTCAAATAGGAAAGGATTGGCTATTCTCAGAGAGATTTCCTGCCCACAACACTTTCTTGTTGAATGACTGAGACTGCATAGAGTAGTTTATTTGTTAGCAACAGATAATTTCCACTGCTAGAAATGATTCCAGCAGAAGGAGCCATACAGTTGTTCAGCCTGCAAGTACCCCCTCTCCCCTGCTCTTTGTGCCTTCCCAAGACCAGGGACTCCAGTCTAGGGAAAAGATGGGGAGCAGTGAGGCCTTGTTCTGTTGGTTGGCTCCTGGTGTTCACGTAGGGTATCCTTGTTGCTCCCTGCAGGGTGGCAGGGTTGGCAAGGGAAAGCTGGACAGAGTTGGAATAGATTCTCTGGCACTGGTTTCTGGCCTCTGAAGCTTTGTAATTCCTGCTTCCAACCACACAGGTAAGCAGCAAAGGCAGCAAGAAGAAGTCAAAGCAAAGCCTTACTGCCTTTTTCCCAAAGTGAAACAATAGCTGCTGCTCCCCTCCCTCCCACACTAATCAAAGCCTGCAGTCTGGTTTAGGGACTCCAGCAATCCCTCGTTTGGAGAGAAATTCCCTTCCAGACCAGGGGAAAATCATACAAGCATTCACTCTGAGAGAAACTGTCTCACAAGGGAGATATTCCAGTTGAGACACGGAAGATCATCTCCTGGAAGGTTCGTATTTTCCTCTTAGAGGAATTCAGTGAATGCTTGTGTGTTTTTCATTTCTACTGGGAGAACAGGGCTTCTCCTGGCAGAAATGTAATGTTTGTACATGGCCTGAATATACCTACTCTAGGACAACTTGGCAGTGATGGCCCAGAATCAAGTCTTTCATAATTTGGGCAATTATTCAAGTCAAACTGAGCTTCTGAAGTGGCCAAGGAATGCTTATTCTATTTTTGTTTGTTTCCTTTTCACTACAAAGTAACATCCAGTTGGACAAAGCTTTGGTTTGGCTGACACACTATTGTCATTATCATGGCCCTCTTTCTGATCTATATTTACATTGGTGTATATCAAGTGAAGTAAATGGAATTTTACAGTGGTAGAGCTTTTGAGGAGAGCAGAATCAACTGCATTAGGCACTCCAAAATTCCAGTATTTTAATATTTATAATAATTTTATATTACTTATAATATATGCATAATATTTATAGTACTTATTATATTTATCTTTTGATAGGCAAGATCATCTCTATTAAGTATTTTCTTTATTTGCTTCTTTTCACTTCCTGTTCCAGAAGATACAGAGAAACTGAGATCTGTTGTCCTCTTCTTCATACAGTTAAAGAAAGAGTAAAGGATTAGTTTGAATGACAGCATTCATTGAACTCAATTTGAGTTTCTTAGATTTACCCAGCATCTTTCTTAAGATATTCAAATAGTTCTCAATATTGAATAAGAATCTTAGAGTGGGTCTTGTTTAGGAAGTGCTAATGGAAGCTAAACTAGAGGTCTAATTCCAGCTTCCATACTAGCTTCCTTAATTATTGCTCGCTTGGGGCAATCCCTTGAAGTAAAAAATGATTGTCGTCCATGATTGTCTAATTTGTGTGTCTGAAGATGGCTGATGAGGCCTATCTGGAATTGACAGACTCTACTGCAGCTTGGACTTGCATTTCCGTGTGGAGTGGGTGAGACTGGATTTTTAATTTGGATCACAACATACTGTTTCTGCTGCTCCTGGTTTTCCATCTCCTGTTGTTGTTGTGAGGTTTCAAAGTACTGAGATCCCTATAGTAGACTCTACCTCCATTTGGGGTGGCCTGGGCAATAATCTCCCATGAGTTGACATCTATGTTGCATTTTTTTAAAGTCAGCCTTAAGGACATCCCTGAAGTGCTTTCTCTGCCTTCCTCTTCAGCATACACCTTAGCTGAGCTGGGAAAATAAAAGTTGCTTTGGGAGTCTGGAGTCAGGTACCCAGATGACATGGCCAGCCCAATGGAGTTGATGCTGGATGATCACTGCATTAATACACATGGTGTTTACTTACAGGAGGATGCTAACATTGACATGTCTCTCCTCCCACTGGATTCAGAGGATCTTCCATTGGCAGCATTGATGGTACTTCTTCAACAACTTTAGATGTCTCCTGTATGTTGTCCATGATTCAGCATTGTACAGCAATGCGGGGATCACGGCTATTTGATAAACCATGAGCTTTGTTTTGGATCTGATGTTGTGATCTTTGAACTCTTGTTTCTTCAGGCATCCAAAGGCTGCACTTGCACATTTCAGGCAATTTTGGATTTCTTCATCATTGTCAGCTTTCTGCAAGAAATAGCTTCCGATGTATGGGACATACTTTACATTCTCCAGAGTCTCACCATGGATCTGAATTGCTGGAGCTGAAGATTTTTTTATTAGGAGCTTGATGGTGGAGGACCTTTGTCTTCTGAATGTTAAGCATCAGTCTTATTTTCTGGTATGCCTCTGTGTAGCAAAACCCCTAGGTTTTTCTTTTTTTTTTTACTTAGAATTTGACATCCCCTTTTTCCCATCTTTTCTGCCTTTTACTCTACCGTCCTCTATTCCCTATGCATATATGTATATAAGTAGTTATAAGTTAAGTTGAAACCCTGTGTACATAAGTCCCCTTTTATAGTACCCATGAACTATTGTAAGCTGTACCCATGAGCTATTGTTTTGCTGTGTGTGTTGGATTACTATAATGTATTACACAGTACGGTTGTTGTGTCTTAAGTGTCTCTGTGTTAACATTATATGATTTAGGCCTGCAATGTGAGTTGGCATGAGTGATGCCAAGTATCCATTTTGTGTCAGGTTCTCATCTTGTCCCCATGCCCTGTTCTGTAAGTATGTTTCAATTATGTCTAACATTTAAGTCTGTAATCTCTCCCATGTAAATTGGTTTTACCTGAATGCCTGAAACAAAAGGGTGAATGGATGAGTGAAAAACAATGATAGCAGGACCCCCTACTAAATCACCCCACCATCAAAACCAATATCTGGACCAATGACCCAGGTAGAAATGCCAAAGCTACCATGGAGCTGAGGATGGTATCCCAAGTTAAGGATAACAAAAAAATTGTTTTTCAGATATATAGGGAGTAAAAGGAAGGCCCAGGGTGGTACAGGGCCACTACTGAATGGGCAAAAGCAATTGGTGACAGACAGGGGGGACAAGGCTGAACTCCTCAATGAGTTCTTTGCCTCAGTGTTCCTAAATGAGGGGCAAAACAAGTCTCACAATGGGATGGTAGAGCATCAACAACAGGGCGCCAGACTATCAAGTGTTGACCCTGAGATGGTGCAGAGTCATTTGGAAGGACTAGGTGTGTTTAAGTCGGCAGGCCCGGATAAGCTCCATATGAGGGTACTGAAGGCACTGACTGATGTCATTGCAGAGCCACTGACAAGAATATTTGAGCCCTCGTGGCACACGGGCCACATCCCAGAGGACTGGAAAAGGGCCAATGTGGTCCCTATTTTCAAGAAGGGGAGGAAGGAGAATCCAGGCAGCTACAGGCCAGTCAGTCTCACCTCCATCCTTGGTAAAGTTTTTGAAAAGATTATTAAGGCTCATATATGTGAGAGGCCAGCAGGAAAAATTATGCTGAGGTAAAACCAGCACGGGTTCATAGCAGGTAGATCATGCCTGAATAATCTAGTCTTTTTTTATGACCAGGTTAAGGAACACCTGGACGCAGGAGTAGGGGTTGACGTCATTTACTTAGACTTCAGGAAGGCCTTTGATACTGTATCCCACCCCATACTGGTGAACAAATTAAGAAGCTGAAGCTATGGCTTGGATGATTACACAGTCCGGCGGGTGGCAAATTGCCTAGAGGGTCATACCCAGAGAGTGATGGTGGATGGGTTGGTATCGACCTGGAAGGATGTGGGCAGTGGGGTCCCATGGGGCTCGGTCCTTGGACTGATACCCTTCAATGTCTTCATCAGTGATTTGGACGAGGGAGTGAAATGTACTCTGTCCAAGTTTGCAAATGATACAAAAATGTGGGGAGAAGTGGACACACAGGAGGGCAGGGAACAACTACAGGCAGACCTGGACAGGTTGTACAAATGGGCAGAAAACAATAGAATGTGATTTAACAAAGAGAAATGCAAAGTGCTGCACCTAGGGAGGAAAAATGTCCACCACACCTACTGCCTAGGAAATGACCTGCTCAGCAGCATGGAAGCAGAAAGGGATCTCAGAGTCCTAGTGGACTCCAAGATGAACATGAGTTGTCAGTGTGACGAGGTCATCAGCAAAGCTAATTGCACTTTATCATGCATCAGCAGATGCATGACAAACAGAACCAAGGAGGTGATAGTTCCCCTGTATCGGGCACTGGTCAGACTGCAGTTCGAATACTGCATCCAAATTTGGGCGCCACACTTTAAGAGGGATATGGATAACCTGGAGAGGGTCCAGAGAAGGGCCACTCATATGGTTAAGGGCTTGCAGGCCAAGCCCTACGAGGAGAGACTAGGGCACCTGGACCTCTTCAGCCTCTGCAAGAGATGGTTGAGAGGTGACCTTGTGGCTGCCTATAAATTCATCATGGGGGCACAGAAGGGAATTGGTGAAGCTTTACTCATCAAGGTGCCCCTGGGGGTTACAAGAAATAATGGCCATAAGCTAGCAGAAAGAAGATTTAGACTGGACATTAGGAAGAACTTCTTCACAGTTAGAGTGGCCAAAATCTGGAATAGGCTCCCAAGGGAGGTGGTGCTTTCCCATACCCTGGGGGTCTTCAAGAGGAGGTTAGATAGGCATCTGGCTGGGGTCATCTAAACCCAGCACTCTTTCCTGCCTATGCAGGGGGTCGGACTCGATGATTTATTGAGGTCCCTTCCAACCCTAACATGTATGAGTCTATGAATCTATGACCCAGACATTGAAACCACACTCACCATTCAAGAAACAAAAGATGAGGCAACTCACCATTGTGCCAAGGCTGCACGTGCTCAATAAGAACATCTGGAACCCTCTGGAACAGGGCTGACCTTGCCTGGACATGCCCTCCCCATAGAAGATCATAGGTAGTCTGCCCTATAAAAAGGGGTAGTGAAGACTGACGCCTTGGGACACCCTCTCTATCTGGGCCAGCACCATGCCACACCACATATCCACCCAGAGGCCCTGCCAGTGACCCCCCCCTCTGGACAACACCTTGCTGGAGAAGACCTTGACTGGCCATCGAGGAACAACTCACAGCCCAGCACAGGTAGCTTTCACCCCCATCCTCTCTTCAACCAAGGACTTGGACTCTGTTTCTCTTCCTTACCTGGACTCCAACCCTTCTACCAAGTGTCTTTCTCCTGCTACCATTGTATGACTGTGTGTAGGAACTAAGCTGTACAGTACAGTGTTCACTTAATAAAACTGTTATTTGGAACCCTGAGTTGGATTTTGCTTTACTACAATTCCAGCCCTGCTCCAATCTCTGCTCCTCACCTCTCTAACTTCTGCCTCATTTCTCCCTTTCCTGCTTCTAGCTCACCACCACCTCCAACACATGTCCCATGCTCCTGTGGCTCTAGCTGTCCTGAGCTCCTCTTTGCCTGTAAACCCCTGTTTCTTTGCTATTGCCTCATCTCCACTGCCTTTCCCCCTGATCCCTGCCATGGCTGTTGCCTCTTCTCCACTGCCTTTTCTCCTGATCTCTGCCACTTCTATTGCCTTATCCCCACTGCCTTTTCCCCTGATCTCTGCCCCTTGCTCTTTAGTTACCAAGTGCCGCAAGCATAGGTACCACAGGCACCAACACATGCACACTGTCACCTGAGTCAGTGTTTAACCTGTATGTATATGTGCATGTATATGTGTATTGTGTATAATTTCATGTCATTATCATTAGAGTGTGTATGTGCTTGAATTGGTGATAGGTATGCATGTGCCTAGGCTGGTAATCTTGGATGTGTATGTGCCTGAGTTGGTAGTGTGTGTGTGTGTGTGTGTGTGTGTGTGTATGCACCTAATTGATTTGTGTGTTTGTATATGTGCAGTTGTGTCATACCCTCCCATCTAACAGTGCAATTTTGAGATCCTGAAAGTTGGCCTGACCCCACAGGACAGGACAACATCTGTAAAGATTTTAATAATTGCCTGAAGGTCTGCTTCCAAGTAAGCGCACACTATAGTATCATCAGAGGATACTACAGCTCAATGATTGTGGTTCGGGTGGTCATAATTTTGACTTAGCGCTGGCTGAGGTTAAACAGCTTACTATCCACTCAGTAGTTTAGCTCCACTCCAGCTAGAAGTTCATTGGTGGTCAGACATAGCATTGTGGCAAGGAATATTAAAAAGAGTGTTGGAGCAATGACACAGCCTGCTTAGCCCCCATTTTAACCTCAAAGGGATCTATGATAGATCCATTCCTGAGAACCACCACTCGCATATCATCATAGAGAAAGCAGACTATGTTGACAAATTTATTGGGCATCCATACTTCAGCAGTATCCTCCATAACACTTCTCAGATGAGAAGAAAGCTTCTGTGAGGTCAAAGAAAGCTGTGTAGAGAGGCTTATATTATTCCTGACATTTTTCCTGCAGCTTGCAAGCTGTGAACATCATGTTAATTGTACCTCTTGATGCCCTAAGCCAACAATGAGATTCTGGGAGGAGTTCTTCAGCAAGTGGAAGGACACAGTTAGAAGAGTTCTTGCAATGATCTTTCCTCTGGTAGACAGTAAGGCAATCCTCTGTAGTTTCCACAGTCAGATTTGTCTCCTTTCTTGAAGACTGTCACAATCATGGCATCCCTGAGGTCATCTGGGATTCCCTCATCATTCCAGATCCTTAAGATCATAGAATTATAGGACTGGAACAGACCCTGAAGGATCATCTGGTCTAGCCCCCTACATAAACAAGAAAGACATCTAGGGTCAGGTGAAACCAGCCAGGTGACTGTCCAGTCTTCTCTTCAAGACCTCTAGGGTATATGATTGCACCACCTCTGGAGGAAGCTTCTTCCATAGTCTGGACATCCTTGTTGTGAAGAACTTTTTCCTAATGTTCCACCTGAAATTATCTTCCAGGAGTTTTTGGCTGTTGTTTCTAGTTTTCCCCAGGGCACCCTAGTAAACAGTTGTTCACTGAGCCTCTGATGTACGTCTCTGATATAGTGGTAAGCTGCAATCAGGTCCCCTCTCAGCCTTCTTTTCTTTAGGCTGAAGAGTCCAAGATCCCTCAGCCTCTCCTCGTATGGCTTGCTATGCAATTACCTGACCATACGGGTGGCCCTTCATAGTTTCATAGTTTGTAGGGTCAGAAGGGACCTTGACAGATCATCAAGTCCAACCCCCTGCCATGGCAGGAAAGAGCACTGGGGTCAAATGACCCTAGCAAAGTGTTCATCTAGCCTCCTCTTAAAGACCCCCAGGGTAGGAGCCAGCACCACTTCTCTTGGAAGTTGGTTCCAGGTCCTAGCTGCCCTGACTGTGAAGTAGCACCTCCTGATGTCTAGTCTAAATCTACCCTCTGCCAGCTTGAGACCGTTATTTCTAGTCACTCCTGGTAGTGCTCGGGGGAACAGGGACTCCCCAATGCCTGCTGGTCCCCCCTGACTAGTTTGTAACAGACCACTAGATCCCCCCTCAGCCTTCTCTTGTGGAGGCTCAACAGGTTCAGGTCCCTCAGCCTCTCCTCATAGGGCCTGCCCTGCTGCCCCCTAATCATGAGGGTGGCTCTCCTCTGGACCCTCTTAATGCTGCCCACATCCCTCCTGAAGTGCGGTGACCAGAACTGGATGCAGTACTCCAAATGTGGCTTGACCAGTGTCGCATAGAGGGGGAGGATCACCTCCTTGAACCTGCTTGACATGCATCTGTGGATGCATTACAAGGTGCGGTTGGCCTTCCTGGCCACACTGTCAGCTCATGTTCATTTTGGCATCAATAATGATTCCAATAGCCTTTTCTGCCTCTGCACTGACAAGAAAGGAGTTCCCCAGCCTGTAGGTATGCTGCTGGTTCTTCCTCCCTAGGTGCAGCACCTTGCACTTGTCAGTGTTGAAACCCATCCTGTTTTCATCTGCCCACCTCTGTAACCTGTCTAGGTCCAATTGCAGCCTATTCCTCCCTTTTAGCATGCCCACATCCCCCCACATCTTAGTGTCATCAGCAAATTTGAATAGGGTGCTTTTTACCCCCTCGCCCAAGTCACTGATGAAGATGTTGAACAGTGCAGGTCCAAGGACTGAGCCCTGGGGGACCCCACTGCCCACATCCCTCCAGGTCAAAAATGACCCATCCACCACCACTCTCTGGGTGTGGCCCTCCAGCCAGTTAGTGACCCATTTGACTGTGTAGCTGTCGACGCCACAGTCCCCTAGTTTTTTAATGAGAATGGGGTAAGAGACAGTGTTGAAGGCCTTCCTGAAGTCTAGAAAGACTATGTCCACTGCTACCGCTGCATCTAATATCGTCCTTCTCTGGACCCTCTTGAGCTTTAGCACATCCTTGTTGAAGTGCAGAGTGCAGAACTGTATGCAATACTCCAGCTGTGGCCATACCAATGTTGAGTAAAGCAGAAGAATCACTTCTTTGGTTTTACTGGAGATCCATCGATCGATGCATACCAGAGTTTTATTGGCCCTAGCGACTACTGCATCACATTACCAGCTCATATTCATGCTGGAGTCTATTGTTACCACCCCCTCCTCCCCTGGTTGCCTTTTATTTGTAGTGCTGGTCAGGTTAGTGATGCCCAGCCTGTAGATGTACTGGGGCTCTTCCTTCCCAGATGCAGCACTTTACATTTCTTTACATTGAACCTCATCTGGTTCTGTCCCAACATGCCAGCCTGTCCAGGTCTGCTTGTATCTGCAGCCTACCGGTGGGTGTGTCCTCACAACCCCATATCTTGGTGTCATCCGCAAACTTGGCCAATGGGCATTTCACCCACTCATCCAGGTCATTCATGAAGATGTTGAACAGCACTGGGCCAAGTACCAACCCTTGGGTTATGCTGCTGTTCACATCTCACCAGGATGGCACCGATCCATTCATTTGGACTCTCTGCATCCTACCCCACAACCGGTTTCACACCCACTTGACGATCCTGCAGTTGAACCCGATATCTTCCAGTTTTCTGATCAGTACCTCATGGGATACCAGGTCAAAGGCTTTATGGAAGTCAAGGTATATGATGCCAACTGCTTTTCTGTCATCCAGGTGACTAGTCACCTGATCATAGAAAGAAATGAGGTTGGCCAGACAAGACCTGCCCGCGATGAACCCATACTGACTGTCATTTAGTATCATGCCTTCTGCAAGTTTGTCACACAGAGTGTTTTTGATGAAGGTTTCTAGGATTTTCCCTGGAATAGAAGATAAGCTAATTGGCCTGTAGTTTCCTGTGTCCTCACGCTTCACTTCTTGAAGATGGGTACAACAGTGCTTCTTTTCCTGTCCTCTGGGATTTCTCCAGAGGCCCATGATTTTTGAAAGACCTTTGCCAGGGGTTCTGTGATTACTTCAGCCAACTCTTGCAGCACTCTTGGGTGGAGTTCATCTGGTCCTGCTGATATATATGTGTCTAATTTCATTAACTGATCATACACCAGTTCTATTTCAATGGTGGGAATGGTGTCAATCCAACCCTGCTTGTTCTGTGCCCTACCTAGCAAGTTGTTCCCCTTGGTCTTGTGAAAGAACAAGACAAAGTAGTCATTTAGGAGTTCCATTTTTCCCTGAGTGGTAGTGACCAGGTATCCTGAGGCACTGAGCAGTGGCCCCACGCTCCCATTAGTTTTCCTTTTACTCCCTATGTAGTTAAGGAAGGACTTATTTTTGTCAAGTCTGACCCCCTGTCATGGGCAGAAAAGAATACTGGGGTCAAACGAACCTGGCTAGGTGATTATCTAGCCTCCTTTTGAAGAGCCCAAGGGTAGAAGCAAGCACCACTTCCCTTAGAAGTTGTCTCCAGATCCTGACTGTGAAGTAGTGCCTCCTGATGTCTAGTCTGAATCTACTCTCAGTCAACTTATGGCCATTATTCCTTGTACTTGGGGGAACAGGGACTCTCGCATTTCCTGCTGGTCCCCCTTGGCCAGTTTGTAGATGGCCACCAGATCCCCTCTCAGTCTTCTCTTGTGGAGGCTGAACAGGTTCAGGTCCTGTAGCCTCTCTTCGTAGGGCCTGCCCTGCTGCCCCCTGATCATGCAAGTGGCCCTCCTCTGGACCCTCTTGAAGCTGTCCACATCCCTCCTGAAGTGCAGTGCCCAGAACTGGACGCAGTACTCCAACTGCAGCCTGACCAATGTTGCATAGAGGGGGAGGATCACCTCCTTGAATCTGCTTGTGATGCATCTGTGGATGCATGACAAGGTGCGGTTAGCCTTCCTGACCGCTTCCCCACATTGGCGGCCCATGTTCATCTAGGAATCAACAGTGACTCCAAGATCCTTTTCTGTCTCTGTGCTGACAAGAAGGGGTTCCCCAGCCTGTAGGTATGTTGCTGGTTGTTCCTCCCCAAGTGCAGTACCTTGCACTTGTCTGTGTTGAAACCCTTCCTGTTCTCATCCACCCACCTCTGTAACCTGTCCAGATCTAGTTGTAGCCTGTCCCTCTCTTCTAGGGTCCTTGGGCCCTTCAACATTAATCTCCCATTGGCATCGCTTCTACTTCAGCCACCTCTTGGGAGCCAATTCGAGTGACATAAGTGAATGGATGAGCCAGTGATGAGTCCAGCAATCACCAGATGCTAGCATAGGTGATGCAGACATCTTTGCAATCCTAGGCATGGACGATGACATAGTCAATCAGGTGCCAGTGCTTAGATTATGGGTGTTAACAGTATGTGTGTGCCTGTTTTTCTGGTGAAATAGTGTGTTGGTGATGGTGAGTCCATGCTCCATGCATTTGGTCAAAAGGAGGATGCCACTAGAGTTGACATTCCTACTCCTTCCTTGCTAATGGTTCCATTCCTGAGGTTAGAGTCCCTTCCGACTATGGCATTGGAATCATTAAAAAGAATAAGTCTGTCTCCCTGTAGAACATCAGAAAGGACTGCTGCTGCTGCTGCTGCTGCTGCTGCTGCTTCACTTTGACAGCAGGAGCCTTATGGCAAGGTTTCCCTGGGAGCCTATTCTGTTCACTTACCTCTCTCCCCCAGATATGCTATTGGGTGCAGAGCCATAACTAGCAATGTCTCCCTAGTGGACAAACACCATTCCCACCCCGCTAGGGCTTAGGGCTATTCCTGCCACAGCAAAGTCTTCTGGGGTGACAGGATTCTTGCACTGCCTGTGTCAGCACTCAGGCATGGTGTCATACTTGCCCCATCTTAAGTATTCTATTGGTATGTGGGCCATACCCAATGCAGCTTGTCTTGTATGTATAGGCTGAGATGCATGCATAAAACAGTTTTAAGTTTAGCCAAAAATATATTAAAGTTCATCTTCATGACCTGGTATGTCTGGAATGATAGACCTCACTGAAAATACTGCACAAAAAAGGAAGTCACATATGCAGCATTTTATTCAATAAAGGAAGAAATCAGGACCTGGGATCATAGTCAGAATACAGAAGATTTGTTTGATACTTTTGACTTCTAACAGGAGGATATAGACCCTGAATGCTGGAGAAGTATGTGAACTCTGACATCCTTGATAAACTTTGACATTCAGAAGTTCCAGAGGGATGGTTCTGACATTATCCAGGTAATCATATAGATCAAGCTCTTGGGGGGAAAAAAAAAAAAAAAAAAAACAGGAAACTTTTGGGTTTCAGCTGCACAAGAAGGAAAATGGCTGGGACGGGCATCATTTGACACAAAAACACTGCATATATTTATGAGTAAGAGTGACATGAAGAGTGTTATATATGTTGGCCCAGTTTGAAAAGATATCCTTCTGGATTCTTCCTTTTTGAGAAAGAGAGAGACAGAAACCAGTGGGAGTAAACATTAACTGCTACAGTGATGTATTGTCTTTGGGAGGGGGTCTGATATATGTCCTTGACAGACCCATGCTTCTCAAACAAAATGTATGATAGTGGCAGCTGCATTCTTCATTATTTTTAACATTTTTCATCTTGTCAATCATTAATTTCATGGGAGGTTGTGGGAAGAAGATGTGTTGCTATTCACAGCATCCTCTTTTAACATAAGAATATCTGCGAACCCAAGTTTTCAACTATCTGGGTAAGCAGTAGCCATTCTTTCTTTATCACCAATAACAAGCAATAAGGGAGAAAAAGAATCACATTAAAAATCCACATCCTCTGTGGCAACCTGCCATAAGTTCTTTGTTGACACCAATAAAACTCTGTTGTGATAGAGTAGAAATGCTCCAGTAGCTTTAAATAACTTAAAAATATAGGTAGGATGATGTTAGGGTAAAGGCACTGAACCAAGATGCAAAAGACTGTGGTTTCAGTTTTTAGTTCTGCCACAAGATTCAGGGGAGATCATCCAGGTCATTACAAATAATAGGAATGGCAATGTTATATAAGTAAATAATATAGTTAACATATTATCAGTTGTGGTTATTTTTTTATACAGCCTGCAATTTATTGTTTATAGCTCAGAATTCCACAGTTTACAAAACTGTGTTGCTAAGTAGAACTGGAAACTTTGGTTGCTGTTGAAACATCATGATCATTATGCATCAGAGGTATTCATATTCAAATTAATGCATTAAAAGCTGTTATGTACAGACCCAAGAAGATTTGCTCTTAACCTATGCTTGGCAAGATATTTTCATAATCCTAAGGGATAAAAATGTGGAAATTTGTAGTTTATTGGATAGTTCTGCAACAAACTCCACAGTTCCACAATTCCAGAAAGCATCAAAACTTATCTGTTATGAGCAAGTAGTGAAATAAACAAGGTGAGGGAAAAACCTATTTTTTTTCCATCTGGAGATTATTTTCTAATTAAAAAAAAACAGTTAGTAAATGTAATAATTTATAAGAAAAATTATTAGCTAATAATCAGCACAATCTGTGGACAAGATAAAGCTAGTCAAATCAGGATCTTATGCTGAAAGGGCTAAAAGGAACAGAGAACAGTTTCTTCATATAAAAACTAGTATACTTTCAGACAAAACAACAATAATGTTTAGATTGTAGTTTTCTTGGTGAAGGGACACTGTTATTTGTTTGCCCAGTGATGCCATGACTATAGTTCCTAGGTTTGACTGCAATATAAATAATAGTAGTAAACTAAAATAGAGCATAAAAATGAACTGACAATTTTAGACATACGTGAAAATTTGAATGCTACACTACATCTGCAGAGGGGCTTGCTTCAAAACAACTTAGTTGAGGCAATGCTGAGCATTGTCTCCCTCAAAATTTAAGCAGGACCTCCAGGATTAAAATTCAGAAACTGAAAGGTAAATCTCCAACATTTTTATACCTTGAATAGAGGATCATAAGTACATGTGATCAGCAGGAAGGCTAATGAGAATGACTAGACCTGCCTGTTGGAATCCTGTCACTCTCTTCAATGTATGTAGCAGCTTGATAATTCAAGCAGCAGAGCTAGATATTTATGTTATCTTGGGATTCACAATATGAAATCCCCACCTAGATGTTTATGCAAAGTCTAGAGGAGGAAGGGAAGCTCACACCTTTTGTATTCTTGGCTTTGCAGTGGTCCAAATATCAATAGGAAGAGTGAAGGGTGGTCCAGCTCAGCCCATACTGCTTTGATTAATTAGAGCATTTTTTGTTGGGAAGCAGGAGATTTAAATTCTAGGCCCTTCAGGCTGATGAGAAAGGTGTTTTAACTACTTGGACAAAAGGTAAATGGGTCCTCCTCCCTCTCCACACACACTATCTGTCAGTAAGATGCATTTGTTCATGTTGATGTTGCTCCTGGAGAAATACTCTAAACTCTAGAACATTGATAAGACATGTGGGACGTCAACTCCCATTGACTTCAACATAATTTGAATATAGTTACTGAAAAGTGAAATATCAGAGATAATATATAAAATCATCACTTTATCTTTGAAAAAACCCTTTCCTTCATAGAAATGGAACCCTTCTTTTGTGCAAATAACTCATATTTTAGTTCTGTGAATTGAGGAGCTAGTCATGGTGAAATAAACATAAACCACATCTTTTTGCAAGCTCAATGACAATTGGCCTAGTCTACATGGAAAATGTGATTGGCAGAATAGAGCAGACTAAATCTCTTTTATTTCAAAGAAATTATTCTGGGATGGTGGCCACAGAGGGAGCTCTCAGTATAGATATTATGGATTTGCTTGTTGTACAATAATTTGACTGCTTAATATACACACATAGGTGAAGTCCATCTCAGCCATATTTCCCATAATTCTTCATATTCATATGAAATCAGCATTTAAAGCAACTACCAGAAATCAAACAGTGAAGACAAAGATAATATAAGTAGAAAATGGAAAGTTCTAGGAACAACTTGCTTTCTCTGTATTATTTCCTCTTTGGAGAGCATCGGTTTTCAAGTTATAATTAGTGTGCAGCTATGGAGTCCTTTCCAATGCTCAAGTAGCTATGGGCATTTGTACATGACACAATGTTTAGTCCTCATTAATTGCACACCACTCTCTTCTGAATGACTTAAGTCTCGCCTGTCATTCCCCACAGATTCCAGCAGGGGGAGGCAAATAATCTACCCCCTAGTCATGTCTTTCCTAATGAATTACAGCAGAAGGTGCATGTAAACTGGTGTCCACAGTCCCCACTCCCTGCCCTCATCATGAGTCTCCTGCTAAGTCTTCCCCACCCTCCCACCCCACCTGGGCACGTTCACCCCAAAACCCTGTCACTTGCATCCACCTAGGCTCGACTCAGTCTCTCAGTAGGCAACCCCCATGGTGATCCCAACAATAAACTGTGAGAATCATCCCCTCCTGACCCTTTCCCTTCCACCCATGTTACAAAGTAATGAAAATTTATATAGCGGTTCCCAGGGTTCTGCTCCATACACCAGCCTGTGCACTGTGTCTCTGGCCACCCACCAGGGGCTGCAGACCTGAGCCACCTCATGCAGTTCCCAGGGTCTGGATGCCATGTTGTGCAGAAAGCTTGGCTGCTAGAGCTGTCTGCTGCTGATGGAAGTCTTCGGGGGCTCTTCTGGGCTACTGCTTCACAGCAATTCTCAGCTCTAAGCCCCGCTATTCTCTTTACCCCTTGATGCCTCTGCCATGTGATGGACACGCAGCTCCTTTTATTCTCTTCAGAGGCTCCACCCCACAAAGTTCTGCCAGACTGGCAGAATGCAGTCTCAAACCAGATCCAAGGCTTTTCTTTTTTTTCCCCTCTTGCCTCGAGCAGGAGTGGGGCAAAGCCCCTCCCAAAAGTTACCCAATTGGTGGATGGGCTCCACCAATCAAAAAGAAGATTCTCCAAGCCTGAGACATGCTGGGCTGTATCTGTAAATCTGCCACATATATAAATAATATTGTCATAGAGCACCATTGGGGTGCTTACCACATAGTGGGCTGTTGCGGGCAACAGATGAGCCTGAATGTTAAGCAGCAGTGAGACCACCATTTTAAGGGGAAAGGTATGTGGCAGAGCACCTTCGTGGCAGTGAAATTGGTTGCCTCTTACATTTTACATCAATATATGGAACAGCAAGTTATGGCAGGTAAGACTGGGTGGACTGCCCTACTTAGGCAGGCAGGTCAAGGATGAGACCCAGTCCCAAGATAGGCCCCTGTCACAAGTGTGTATATATATATATATATATATATATATATATATATATGCATATATTAAAATGAACGAGTTTTTTTGTTTTGTTTCTCCAAAATTATAGCAAAATTCTGGTGCATCAGAAGCCACAGTACTAATGTAGCAGTTAAAACCATTCAAACCAAAGAAATTCTTGGAAATTGTTGCAGACAGTAGCAGAAGTTAGGTAAAAAAAAAACAAAACAGCTTAGAACAGGGAGAGCCTAAAGATTCTGTCCTTTGAAGCTGTGCGTATATACAGGTGTACAAATAGTATTTAATTTCAAAACTAAGAAATCAATCTCATTTTAAATTTGCAATTTTATGCAGATGTTTACCCTGCATTCGCCTGTAAGAAATATGCCATTGAAATGACAGGTAGCAATGATTCTTGTTTTAAGAAAACAAAACAAAAAAAAGTGTGTTTTTGGATGCATCTTAAAAAACATTCCTTTCCTCACTTGAAAATAAATGAGAGCATGGAGGTAGAATTATGAATGCTAAGTGAACAGGCATTTTGTAGTTTAAATTATAGTACACATTATTTGAAACAGAAGAAAGATGAAATGCTTCTCCTGAAATAATCAACCAGAATTCAGGGAGATAAATATGCCTTTTCACCAATGGCAAACACTAAGTAAGCTTTGGCAAAACTACAAAAAACAAAAACAAACCCTCCCCCCACCCATTATTCTCAAATTGAAAGAGCATTTGAAAAAAAATGTATGAGAAATTTAGCTGACTCCTCTCAGAGCAGAACATTTTGCAACTTATTTTCTTGAAATTATTTTTTTAAATCTTTTTATAAAGGAAAAAGGATTGATGGAAAAATATTTAAGCAGCTCTAAATCCAGTCCCTTCTCACATTTTTCTGTGATTCCATATATATATATATATATATATATATATATATATATATATATATATATATATATAGTTACATAAAATATTTTTAATATTTTTGCATATTTTTCCCTCAATCTTTACCCAGGATAACTCCTATTAAAAAGCTTTGGAAGTTTCCAGAGAATCAAAGTACTAATATAGCAGTACTCCCCACTCAGTAAGAATTCCACATGGTTGTATCCTACAACCAGTAACATATATGCAAAACTTCTGTATCCACGTGGAGTCCCACTGAAGTCAATGGGAGATATACCACTTATACCTGAGCACAAATTATACATGGAAGTGTTACAGCTAGAGAAACACAGGCCTCATCTACATAAGATGCTGACTGTACAGTAGCCCACTACTACTGTGCAGTAGCATCGTGTGGCAGATAGCGCAATTCAATGCTACTACACACTAGTCATAAGCTACTGTGTAGTTAGCGTCACAAAAAAGCCATTCCTCAGCATAACTGTGTAGTAACTCCAGTTACTGCACAATCACTGTTTTTACAAGTACTAAATGACTGTGCAGTAACAACTGCACAATCAGTGTGTCGTGCAGACATGGCTACAGAACGTTAACATTTAGAAGAATGGGGGAAGCTACTTTATTTTGGACCTCTCTTTCTGACCCTTTTTTCTTTCCCTCTCTGCCCCTATGCCATACAGGTAACACATTCTGCACACCCATGCCATGGAGCCTTTAAAGGTGTTTTAATGTTGCTGAAGTACTTCAAAGGCACCTTGGAATGTTTTATTATTGTCACTTCATAGAGGGCTTACAAGATTACAAAAGGTTAGGTGATGAAGAGTTTCCAAACAAGAGCAGCCAAACTGCAGTGTCCTCAAAATCAGTGGTCCTTTTTACCCTGAACAACAGGTCCTTTCTTAAAAATCAAGCTAGCTAAGGGCTGTCCCACATATATATAGAATGGATAGATCTACATGGCACAATGCTGTGCTGCAGAAAGATACCCAAATGAAGCTAGCCTGGGTACCAGAAGGAGTACAGCAGTGTTGCTATATATGTCTGTGGTCTTGTCTACACATACACTATACTGCAGAGTAGACGAATTAGCTGCAGATTAAATCACCACTTTCTACATGTGTGATAGTATTAGGCCACAGCAAACTAGTTAACATTGCTGTAAAATAGTATTGTCAGGGACAGAGTAAATAGCTGAGATTAAATGCACGCATAGACTCTAACCACAGGTGTAAGTTGTGCTTAGTCAGCCCAGCCAACAGGGATCCAGACTCCTGCTTACTGCCTCGCCACACAGTTCCACACTTTCAACACCCTTGTGCCCAACCCATTTCCTCTGCCACCCATCTTCGCTATGCGGAACCCAGGGCAGAGCAGGGCAGGAGCAGCCCTGACAAACTGCTCTGCCCCAGCTCAGATTGCTGCTGTCCCGGGTGCACATGTAGACATTGTGCCCAGGAGTAATTTTCTCCAGCTCAAACTACTCTAGAATTTATTGCTTTGAATTATTGCATGTGTAGATGTGTAGCATGAACGATTTTAACATAGATTGTGATAATAGTAAAGTAGGGGATTTGTAACCGTGTTATCCTTGTTATTGTATCCTATAAGTTTACTGAAAACTCCATTTTGTGTATTCTTGCTTGACATGAGTTTCTTGCTTGACATAAGTGAATGAACCTTGTATAACCTTTTTGTGTGCAAGTGTATGTGAAAGGGTGAATGGTGGGAGAAAGGCATACAGACAGGAAAAGGAAGATTTAACTGTATATGTAGGCAACAAGGCACCAGTGTATGAGTTACCAGACAGTAAACTTATTAATGGATGGCTGAAGAACCTGCTTGTCACCAGGTGCAAAGGAAGATCATGAGGAGAGGAATGCTGCATATCCTGCCATTTGAGCTACAGAAGAACACTTCAAGGCTGAAATACCAACTTTTACGACCAACATGACCTCAAGTTGAGATAACAAGAGGATGGATGGGAGACAACATCTGAATAAAGGCTAAGAATGGAAAACCCCCAAAATGCTGGACAGAGACTTGCAATCCTTATATAAGTGGGATCCAAGTATGCTCAGGCGGGTGAACTCTGTTTTCCTTCCTGCAAATCTTCACTGGAGCACAGGCACATCTGTTCACCCCGCTCCTAGCTTCATCTTCCTCAATGAGCCTGGGCTGGTCACCCAGTGCTAACATTGAGCAATCTCTGCTGGTAACTATAACATCTTATAGGAGTGGTTTTGTCTGTATATCTGTCTATGTCTGTTTGTCTGTATGCTTGTGTGTGTCTGTTTGTTTGTATGACTGGTATGTCCAAACCTCTATGTCTGATTTATGTAATCAATAAATGCAGCATTTTGCCTTATCCCCCTTTAATCAGATTACTCTTGATCTGATTAACAGATGCAACCTGCATGGGCTAATTAAATCTTCTGAAATAGCTCTCCCAATGTAAGAACCAACTTTTCCAATAGAGACTCAGCTGTAGTGTGGACAAGGCCTCTGCTTATCAAGGCTGAGTGCAAATCTAGTACAGTTTACTAATACAGCATAATGAGGAGTCCTTACTAAGTTGTTTATATGTGAATCAGAGAAAATAGGGATGTAAGGGACCTTAGATCATGTGACCCAACCAGCTACTCAAAGAAGGATCATGACCAGCTGAACCATTCTGGACAAGTGTTTGTCCAACCTGGTCTTAAAAACTACTAAGGAGGAAGATTGCACAATGATCTCTTTAAGGAACCCATTTCAGTCCTTAACCACACACATTATTAAAAAGGTCTTTCCTTATCCAAATCCAGCCTAAACTTCCCTTATCACAATATTTAACTGTTCTGTCCTCTCTGTAGCCACAGAGAATAGTCTGCCACAATTATCTTTATAACCAACCTTCAGGTATTTGAAGACTATTAAAAATTCCCTTCAACAGTTTTCTTTTATCCAGACTGACTTATTCTAGTTCTTCCAAACTTTTCTGTAAGTTTCCTGGATCTCTAACCATTTTAGTTAGTCAGTTTGTGGAAGATTAACTCATTATTTCTTGATTTTCAAGTATTTGCAAATAATGTTCTAAAATGAATTGATAAATATGTGCCACAGTTCTAGTTTATTGAATTTTTCTGTCTATCAAACATTATCATTTTGCCTTTAATTCAAAATATGAGTCATTGATAAGTGTTCAGGCAAGTTATTTTCCTATTGCATTTTTGCAGTGAGAAAGATGAAGGAGGCAGATGCCAAATGCATCTGGCCCTCACGGTTTTTCCTTTGGATACTTTCAACAAAATCAAAATATGTTATTTTTGTTGATGTTTTCCATAGGAGATTGCAAGTTCACCAAAAACTAATGGATGAAAGCTTTTGGGAAAAAGTTAAAGTTTTGTTTCTGGAAGGAATGATCATTTATTCCTCTTGTCTCAAGTATTTTATGGTGATTCAGTTGAAAATTCTATCCTGCTGCAACACCCAAAAAATGCTACTCCTGTTTTTAGCCAAAACTTTGTGGTTCTAAACATTTATCTTTTTGTTAAAAGAGATACTTCACAAAAAGTTTTATTTAGTTAAAAACTAGATTATTAAATCAAAAGCTAGCTGACTGATATTAGCACCAAACAAAATATTTTAAGTATCAATGTCTTTGGAACTTCTCTTTTCTTGTGTAAATGTATCTCCCAATAAAGTACTTCCTCCCAGGAGATTTCTTTCTGAAGAGCAATAACAGCAAGGAACGAACAAGAACAAAATGCTAATAAATAAGGAATCATAGTACTGATGGGTTCTCTACTCCATACGATTTTAGAAATGCATGCCTTCTACCCATAAGAAGTTGAAAATATTCTAGAATTTCTGTTCATCTTAGAAAATTTTAACCGTGCAATAGATAAAAAGTCATAATCTTTCAGAAAATTATTTCAATGTTAGGCAAAAATAAATTTAAAAATATTTCCCCCATTCCTTCCTTCTTGGCCCCCCAATTCTCCCTCATATTTTGATATCTCCTGCTTTAGAAGTTTTCTTAACTCAAAGAACATTATTCTTATTGCATATTATTAACATTAGTGTAGATCAAAAGAGGAGGGTTCAGCTTTGATGCAAATACAATCAATCTTAAAATATAAACTGAAAATTAAATAATGACAGCTTTGCTGCACAAGAGGAAAAGAAAAAAAATCAGAAGCTATTGAGAGGTGAGGGAAACACCCTATTCAGTGAATATCTGGGATTCAGTTATACAGGTTCAAGCTGCTTTAGCAAATATTAAGTTCAAACTTTTACATCACCAGAATGCTGAAAAACTTTAGAAAGGAAAGGAATCTGTGCATGTATGTTTCCAGGGACGGAGGACAGGGAAGAGAGGTTTAGTTTCTACAGACACCATTTTCTCTAATGTGTCAGAACATGGGAAAATTCAGAAAGTTTTCAGAATTAGAACATTGTAGCAATGCATTAGTTCTAATAGTAGTCCTCATTTTCAGAATTAGAAATCTTTAAAAAATAAAATTCAATAAACCGCTCTAAAATAAGAAAGAAATTTTGAGGGTACACACTCTTTATATATAAAAGAGCAGACAGCAATCAATTAATTGATTATATATAATGGTATCTTAACAAAAGAAAATCCTAACACATTAAGTTGATTCTCATTAACAAATAAGCCTGGGATCACTTTAGAGAAGGCCCATTGCATGAAACTGACCACACTCATGTGGTGTGGGGCACTGTGGTCTCTTTCATTGTAATGGTCCCTACGTTCAATAGCTTATTTAAAAAAAATAACTATCCAAATCATGTAGTTGGTCCCATAAAAAGATATCACCCCCCAAAATTCTTGCCTTTTGCATATTCCTTGCATCATCACAGCTACATCACTCCAACACTACTCCTTTTTCTTAGTTTATCACAATATGAAAGACAGTTTTACATGGCTTTGCATTTCATTAAGGGTATTTCAAACACTGCAAATAGGGCCTGTTTCGCAAATAAACAAGCTTCCTAGTATTCCCAAATCTAAGCGTACTGAATGTTGCTATTACTGTCCATTCAAATGCATTTAAGCACCATTATGACTAACAGCTTTAGTCAGAGCTATTAGAGTTTTCATCTATCACAATTTAATGCATCATGGAGCATTTCTGGAATATTTTACTAACTGCATCTAAAGGTTGTTATAATTATGGCTTAGAAGGGTTTTAAAAACTAGTTTAACCTCATGTGTCTATGAAGAACACTATATAAGTTGATGTATGTTATTTAATTGGCACTTACATTTTTAGCTTAAAATTATGGAAATGGATTAGCACTTGCTAATCCAAGGAACTCATATTTGAAAGCACCTGGGGAATTTTGGGAAAGTCTGAATTCAAATTTTGCAGTTTAGGCTTATCACATAAATAAGCTAGACTCTAATGCCACAGAACTAATGACAAAACTCAAGATTGTGGCTCAGATTCATTCCTTATATATTTTTGAAAAATAAACTTTTTGAATTATGAACCCTTCCACCATCTGTTAGAAGTTCTAAGACTTAAGAGATAAATGTTTCACATATAAATTAAATTGCTTGTTTTTTTAAACTGATAGTGGCTCAGAACCTCAGCCCACCTAGCAGCCTGCCTTGCCTTTCTTTAGTAGCTCTATCAGGTCAGGCGGGTGGAATAGTGGCTATCCAAAGATGCAGCCAGCTGTAATATTTTACCATAAACATTGCAATCTTAAGGTTGGTTCCAACTCTCCTCCCTTTCTGTAGTGGGAGGAGATCTGCCTATGAAAATCTTCCTTAGCTCTAGTCTCTTACCCCTCTTCCCACTCCCTGCCCCTCCTCCAGATCCCTTGCTCTGAAGGATCAGAACTTTGTTATATACTCACAACTCTGTGTTGCTTCCTATGGCCAATAAAATGACACTGCTTCCACTGCAAGGAAACCCTTTACACTAACAAAGGTGGTGTACTATTTGTTATAACATCCACATGGACAAATTAAACTCCTTCAGGTTTTTGTTGGTTACTTTTTCAGGGGGGGCAGTGGAGGCAATAGTTGATATTTGGTTTTTTATCATCTTTTCATTCTACAGTAGTGCAGGCAGTTGTGCGTTTTAATAGATCAGGGCTCTGGACTCTGTCCTGCTGGGACCTCAGACTGCAATAGTAACTGTTCCTATAGCACTTACTAAAATCTAATCCAGAGGATTACTTACCAGTAATTTTGGATTTAGCTGATGCAGTGCCTTCCCTTCCAGTGTATTTCTCTGGTTTGCCAGCTTCTTTTGTTTTTTATAGAATGAACCCAAAGGCCCATTAACCCTCAAGAACCCTTGGGCAATGCATTCTGAAAGATATTTAATGAGAGGGTCACCAGGAAAAGAATAGTTCATTACATTACAAGCAGCATCTGGTTACACTGAAAGTAATCAGTTTAGTTATATAAAAATATCTGTTTTAGTTTAAATTAATATGTCGCATCTAATTAAATTCTTAATTGCACTTAGTTTAATAGTTATCCCATTATTAACTTAACCTTTAGAAATGAACAGGCACGAGATTGCCAAAACAGCATTTTCTTGAACAACTGTATACATATCATTATTAAATTGAAACAGAAAGGGATTCATCAAAATGTCATTAACAAAGGGTCAATAGCCATTCAGTAGCAGCTTACAGGCAATGTTGTTAGGGTTAAGTGGTCATTTTTTTTCAAGCCACATGATCTGATATGAGTTTAAATAGGATTTCTCCCCTTGCATTTGTTGTCAGGTGGTACGAATGAAATATGATTGCTTTTTAAACACAGCCATTTTCCAAGAGCATGCAAAAGCCTTTTAAGAGCACCAAGGATTAAATCCTATTTCACTTTGTGAGAAAAATGGTGGGTACGTCGTATCTACATAACTGCAGCTTTTGACACTTAATGCACAATTTGCAATTCAGCATTATCTGCACTAGCTTACTGAGCATGCTCAGTGGGGCTTCACTCTGGCTGGAAAGCTGAAAGAGGAGACAGAATCATCTAGGTACACATGTGAAGCCAAGCAAGTCCTGTAATTTTAGTTGAACAAAAAATTCCAGCAAAGCATTATGAGGAGAAAAATGAAACTTTCTGACCTTTTAGTCCAAGAACCTAGTAGTTAAAGCACTTGCCCAGAGAGCAGAAAACCCAGGTTCTAGGACCCCCCTACCCAGAAAGGTGTTTGAATCTGTATCTCCTGTTTCCCCAGCAGAATGGGGAGTTCTTCCTTAAAAGCAGGCCCACAGAGAAGCTAAAAGGGGAAAATGTGGTGCCAGGAAACTAAAGGCACAAGTTATGGCTCAGTGAGATGGATGCTACCCTGGATGGGAGGGAACCCTGGGTTCTAAACTTGACCTCTGCTCTCAATGGGGCAGAAATGTCCCAGCTCCATCCAAGAAATATTAAATGCAAGATGAGCCCACTTGAAAGGAGATTGGACAGGAGTCTGGCAGAACAGCCTCAGTGCATGAGAAACTCTATCTTCCAGAGTAGCTAAGGAATTGCAGAGGTGGATGTATTATTTCCCTTTGAAAAAAAACCCAAACAAACTGCTTGGGGAAAGGTTATGATAGTGAACAGACAAAATGAAGGAGGAAAACACTGTATCCCTCTTACCAATCCACTCCTTACAGAGGTCTAGTGGTAGATTGGAGGTGGGTGGAGGGGCTATAAGCATAAGGCAGTCTAAAAATATTTGCTATTATTTCAAACACTTTGTATTTTTTTTTAATAAAACAAACAAACAAACAAAAACCCATTTTGCTTCTAGAATTGGAATTTCTCTATAACCCTGAGCTGTTCTGGTACCACAGACATTAATATTCAAATAGCATCTCCAGTTCTCCGTTTCTATCCTATTGCTGATTATACTCTTGAAGTGCCTTATTCTCTTCTGATTTATATGGGTTTTACATTTGCTTAACTTCTCTGACTTTGACCAAATAGTCCTTGATTTACCTTGCTATGACAGGAGAACTGGGTGCAAAAGTAAGAACTTATTTTTCCTCTGCTGGGACAGAGTGAGAAGCAAGGTTTGTCTTTTTTTTTTTCCTGCAAGATATTTTGTTGGACAAAGTTTATAGTTGGAAAAGATGTAAGACAAGCTTTTTGGCACAAAATGCCATTCTTTAGGTCTGCAAAAGTACATTTTAAGTTAAATACCAGATAAAACAATGGCTTGCGTTCAACTCCATATATATATAAAAGAAAACAGGCACTAAAAGGAGTGGAGGATAGCTATAAATTAGGAGCAACAAGTTTTTAGAAATAGCTTCAAAGCAGGAGAAATGTGATTGAACAGATAACCTTCAAAACACCCTTTCCTCACTGTCCCTGCTCCCAACCACACTAGGAAGCACAACCAGCACCCCCCAGACCTGAATCTCAATCCCAATTTATTAAACCATGAGATCTTTAATTTACTTCTTTTTGATTTCTTTTTTTAAACTTTATTTTATCCTTCAATGGCTGACTCGCTTCATTTCACCACCCATCCCACGTCCCTATTTCCTTTCCACCTCCAAGTTCATTACCCACACCCATTCCATTAACTGTTTGCCACCCAGCTTCATATTCTTGCCCCCCCCCCCCCCCCAATGATCTCTCACATCACACCCCTATTGAGAGCAGGGCTAGAAGCCTGTCCTAGCTCAACAGCTCTGTAATGGCAACTCATACCTCTAACTCCTACTCAGGCTCCTTCTCACCAGCCCTCCAGTGGCAAGTCACAGCTGCGCAGATGCGGGACAGTCAAAGAAGGTTTTTAGCCTTCAGGTGTGACTACTCTAAACTTGAGTTAACACTAACACTGTTCAATATTTGAGCAGCTCAAAGTGCAACATGTAACAAGGAGGCATAAAGCCAGCACAGTTCCATTATTATTTTGGTCATGTTTTATCAGTATAAGACAAGGATGCCAAACTCACCTTGTGCTTCAGGCTGGAACTCAACCATGGAGCTCCTTACAGGCCAGAACCAGCCCAAAGCATTTAGGGCAACTCCAACTTCCATCCCAGATACATGTGACAAGGGCCAGAGATGAAACTGTGTCAGCACTTGCTCATCCTCCTGTTGTTGACAGTCACATCCACCAGGACCCAAGGGTCCTGGATCTGCAGCAGGCCACTTGCCCAATGAGTCCATTGGTCCTATGATACCCCTGGTATAAGAACAAAGTCAAAGTGACTCAGCACAGCCATCCTTTTTTCCATTTATAAGAGTTTCAGCCCTCAGTTTGGGCAGAACTGGTTGGCCTCATAATGACTGTGGATACTAAGGAATTCTCAAAAACAATTTCTTTAATGAAATTTTCTTTCAATATACTTCTGGGGTGATGCAAGAATTCATACATCAAGGGGGGAAAGTGCTAAAATCATGCAATGTTAGGTGCAATGTTACAGCAAAACCTACCTTAAATTAAATGCTTGAGAACAAAACCAGTTACATCATTGAAAAATATGAATAGAAAAAGTCTTACTGGAATCTCTTCCCTTTAGAGAAATACAGGACAGATGGACAGCTTCTGGGGGTCTAAGAATAATTTGATTAATTGCATTACATCAAATGATTTTTTTTCAGTTCTTTATATAAGAAGTGCATTCTTTATGCATTTAGTAGCAATATATACAATACCTTAATTAGCTTTCAACTATGCTGGAGTACAGTGAATTGGGAGTAACTCTGTTGAGGTAAGTCAAATTATGCTAGTATAAAACTAATGTATGATCAGAATCCAGCACATCTCATCTTTTGGGAAACCAAGCATGCAGTTGTTTTTTTCCTGTAAGAATTTCAGTAAGAAGATTATGGTATAAAAATAGTAATGAAGTACAGAGATAAATTGAAGCCCCCTAGCATTTTTCCATCTTTTTTCTCTATTCAGTCTGCCTTGTCATATTTAAGCCCAGTCTGTAACTGTAAATTATTTGTTTGTTCTAGTGGTTTGACTGCACAATTACATAAATAAATGCTCCTTAGCCATCTGCTCAGAGAATTTTGACAGCTCAAAAATACAACGAAATCTAGAAAGAGATTATCAGATTTGTTTTATATTCCAAGCACATATTAAATGATATAGCCCCAATGTGTTAGAGGCTGGGCCCCAATTTGGTTAGCTGTATTTTCTGAAGTCAGGTAGAAGTTAAAACAGGGTGGCACCTTAGGGTGTCTGTAGATATGCTGGGTGGCTGCTCCAATGTGGTATAACTATAGCGAGATGCAAGAGGCTGCTGGAGTCAAATGAGCTTTAGTTCAAATACCCCTGCCACCATTTTTAAGTGCTAGGAAGCTGATACATGAGATACAGCGGCACTTTAATTAGAGTGGCTCTTAAAGCTGCTCTAATTAAAGTGCCCTCCCTCTATTTCTGGAGCATGTGTAAAAGTGCCCACAGGTACTAAACTTAATGTGCAGTAGCTATGGCACATTAATGCACATGTAGACGTGCCCACATCATCCAATATCCTTCATTGTGATGACTGGCATGAATGAAATGAGCTTCATGCAAACACTTGTCCTGAGGTTTCATAAATTCTGTTTATCTTCCTGAGAGTCAATTTCAGCACCCCGGTGCTCCTTCTTAGTTTAATGGCACTCAAAAGGAGAAAGCAACACAGCTGAATTGCCAGCACCATTATTTGAAGCACCTATATAAGCAGAATTGTTTACTATGAAAGAGACTGGAATTCTAGGCAAGGCCAAACAGCTGCCTTACTTACTGTATTAATTAAAAGGGAATCAAAGTGTAAAAGCCTTGAAGTAAAACTGCAATGAAGCCAGGTTTCAATGTATTCTAAGTACAATTTATTTTTCAGTTTTTCCTCTTTTAAAAGCACAGCCTTGCTTTAATGAGTTTCATAAAGCGTCATCAAATATTTTGCTTAATCCTTACTTATTTATGCTAGATTTGAAAAAGGCCAGGCCAGTAATTTGTGTGAATATGAAAGTGGGTGATAAAATTGGAATGACATGTGGAAAATTAAATCAACAGACTGAAAGTGGTCGGATGCCATCTCACTTGCTCCTGAGAGCTAATTGAATAGAAAGAACCTTTGCAAACTAACATTTGAAACGTCTTTCAATTGATTTTATTTCAAATTAAGGATTAATTTCAGGGGCAGGATTAGAAGGGCTCCTTTGCAAACAGATAGCATTCAGTTCTTTAAATTGGATTTATTTGCAGGTGATGGCTAATTAGAAGTAAAGAATGGTTCCCTGCACTGCAGGCCAAAAGGAAATAAAAAAAAAAAAATAGTTTCCTCTAATTCATATTCAAAACCAAGTTATACATGACAACAGTATAGAGTGCTGCAGTATGCCCTGTCCTACCAAGACCTGAGTTCCAGATCAAATAAGGCTTTTGCTTTGTAGACTGATAGAAGCTGGGAGAATGTTGAGGTCTGATGAAAGCACTTTGCTCGGGGAGGTTTCTGTTCATGTGCAGATATCTGATACCCACTGAGAGTTAATTCATGATGTGGCACAAGCAGTAGCTTCACAAATGCTTGGAAGCACCATTCTCCCGGCTGCAGGGTGAATGCTGGCTGTGGAGCATTGTGAAGGAGGTCTCACCACGCTACCCCATGGGATATAACAAAAGCTGTTAAGAAGGAGAACAATTGTGTAACTCAGCTCTGAAAATAGGAGGAGAAAAAAAATCCCCCCCCCCCAAAAAAAAAAGAAAAAAGAAAAAAACAACCCCTACTGAAAATGTGAAAAGCACTTTGAGGGGAAAATTCCACAGCTAGGAATGAAACACAACATTTCTCATTCTTCCAAGAAGTAGAAAGAGCCTGTAATGTTGAAATATGGTAATCAGTAGTCAATGCTGTTTCCATAGAAACATGGGTGCTGCCATACTGCAAATGTGATCAGATAGGGCTCAGTCTCACAGAGGTGCAAAACTGAACAACTTGCAGAATCTACTCAAATAATTATCTATAAATACAAAAAAGAGACCCAAGATGCAGCTTTTATACAAGGAAAAAATTGTGTTTTTGCTAAGATAATTTATACTGTTCTGTGAGCAAAATAAGGTGTGCCAGCAAAAGCACTGTTATGCTTGTAAAACCACATCTACACTATTCTTCTAGTGGTACACATATCAGATATCACTAACTGACATTTCTATGCAAACAGAAGTGTATAGACCAGATCCCACATAGGTCTGCTCCTCAGACTTACTGTGCCAAACAGCAGGGCCCACAAATATCATACTGTTCTGTGGAGATTACCTTCCTGAACTGGAGGCAGTGCTGAAGATTGCTACAGACTGACAAATAGAACTGAAGAGAGACATTCATTTTCTCCTGAGAGAGTTTCTGTTCTCCTAGGAGGACCCATGAGTGTACAGATATTCAGGATTTTTCTCCCATGGTAAAAGTGACCACCTCAGGAGAAAAATAACCTGGGAAAAACCAGAGTTAAATCACTCCCAGGAGAGCAGAGAAAATTCCTGAACACGTCATGTGTTAGCCTGCCTACAGCCCTGCCATAATGCAAATATTATGGCTGCATAAGATATTCAGTTTTGCCTGGGAGAGTTGCTGCTCTCCCAAGATAAATCATATATGGACAGATGTTCAGGATTTTTCTCCCAGGGAACAATCCAGGGTTAAATCACTCCCAGGAGAATTTCTTCCAGGAGACTGGATGTCTGTACATATTCTCTCTGAGAGAAACCACAGCATAGGGTTTCAGCATCCAAGGGTGCTTTGCTCCTGCTTTTCCTTCCCAAGGAGACAGTGGGCACATCTACACAAGATGCTAAATGAGCAATAGACTAATACTACTGTGCATTAGTGCATCACAGAAAAAGCTGTGCTCTTGCACTAATGTGCAGTAGAATTAGCCCATTGTGCATTAGCATTACTTAAAAGGCATGTGCTGGCACTGCTACACAGTAGCACCAGTTACTGTGCACTTAATTGGTACCTGTTATGACAGGTACTAAACTTAATGTTCAGTCACCACAGCATATTAATGAACATGTAGATGTACCCAGTGTGCTGTTTGCTGGACTCTTCTACTCCATCCAACAGGTAGCAAATACACATTCTTCTTAATCCTTCACCACCCTTCACAATCACAATATTTGCTTAGCTACAACAGCAAACCTTTCCTAGTATAGACCAAGCCAACACTCTCTTAAATATTTAAAGCACATTATACTCTTGTTTACACCTTTGCAACCCTTTGCCTCTATCCAGACCAGATAAACAAAAGGCGCTTAGTAAATATATTCACTAACACAAATTCATTAACAATATAATCAACATTTCTAATACTGCATTTAGCACTATGAATGCATTTTTCTAGTGCAGACAGACTTCACAGCAATGGTCATTTGTAATATGCATTTGATCTGTTTGGCTCCCCTGATTTTTCTCTTTTCTTCTCATTTCCCCATTGCCTTCTTTTCCTTCTTGAATACCTTCCTATTTTCCATTGCATTTGTCTTTCTTCTCTTAACAGCTATTTAACTTCTTCCATCTTTTACCTCATACCCTAATATTATTTCATCTTTATTTTCCTAGCACAGCAAAAGCAGCTCCCTCAATATGAGGAAAAAGCTTCCTAAACACTGTTTCTACATTGGCAAGAGGGATGCAGTTCTTCCCTCTTAATTTTCCCTTTCATTCTTGTCATCTTCCCACAAGTAGCTGCACTTTCAGGAGAAATGGCACATCCATCCATAGAATTCAATGCAGATGCTTGGTTCAGATCCAAGTTGGCATACACCTCTTTTATGTAAAGAACAGAGCCTAGGGGACCTCAACATCTGGGCAAATTTGCATTCACATCTGGATTTGGGTGGGTCCCAAGTTAGAGCAGACAGGCAAAGAACAAGGATCCAAGATCACAGCAGATCATTTATTATTCAAATAATATAAAACATTCATAATTCTGGAATATATTACCATATCCCTGTGGACTTGCCTTGCCCCTCCCCCCTGGTTATATCTGCCATGTATTTGTAAAATAGCCTAGACCTCTGATATCTTAGGTCCTGCTTCCAGGGTGCATGGTTAAAAGAAAAAGAGAGAAATATATTAAGACATTTACTTAATTTTTGCATTAATGTGGGTTTAGAACTCAGTGGCTCAGACTGCTTATTGAATAACTATGCCAAACCCTATTCAGCCCCACTTGTGACTTCATCAAAGCTGTAGGAAAGAAGGGAAGGAAATTCTGCTTGGGTCTGAGTTTTTTATTTCACCTCATTTGGTGCTAGGACTTGAAGTTTTGGTTCAGCTCTAGCTTTGCTTTTCCAGTTTACCCTTTACAAAAGCAGGAGGTATGAGATGGGGGTAGGCTCCTGAGTTTTGGCTAATTCTGATATAAATGAGCCTAAATCTGTTAAAATAAAAGTGTTTAGAAATGTGGAAACATTACTTTTAGTATTTTCCGGTGCATTGTCCTTTATCTCGTTTCTGTAAGTCATATGAATAAACATTATTCAAAAAGCATGATCTCTTTCCTTCCATGTTTCTGTGGATTCTTTAATTTCCATTTTTCTTTTTGGAATTTTGTGGATTTGGGTTTTTTGCCACTTGCCATGTTAGTAGGATGGAGTGAGGAGCATCATTGTGTATTTGAAGATTTGTTGGTATAAATGGAGTTTACCTTAGCTGTGGCTGAATGGCACAGAACTAGACTGGATTTCATTTTTCTCTACCTCATATCCACATCTATAAAATAAGGATAAAGATTCTTTGTGTAGTGCTAGGGGAGCTACAGATGAAAAGTGTTGCATGAAAGAAAAGCTTCTTAATAAGATCAGAATGTCTTTGATTTTAGATATATTTTTCATTTGGTATTCAAAGGATTTCAAGCATGTGATATCTCTGAATTTTTAGTCTCTACCATTTCCATTGTCACTGTTATTGTTCTTTCTGTTCCTTTGTCTTATTACTTATGCATCAACAATTATGATAATAAATCTGCTTATGACATCACCAAGATGATTGATTGCATTGTCCAGTCAGAGCTCAGCTCAACCATGCATTATGGAAAAAAAAAAATCTATGCAATAAATATTTTGTAGATTTCCTTCTTTTTATTTTCTGGAAGTATTTGCAGAATCTTTTAACATCTTATTCCTGATGTCACAACATAGCACATTGTCTCTGTGAAGCAATGGAGAAGTGAAAAAGATATGCTAAACAAGAGAATACTAATGGAATAGTTACCAAGCAATGATAAGTTTATGACCTCTGTCAAAATCGTTTCTCCCAGTCATGTAGTGTTGTGTCAGTGACCAGATAGCTTGGCTAATAAATGTAGAGTCTATGGAATATGCTGAATTTACTGAAACTGATAATGTGCTGGATAATATGTTGTACAGTTTGCATTTTCAACACTGAGAGTAGAATTAAGTATGCACCTCCTATTATTGTCTGGGAAAGTAAACTAAGTGTTACTTTGGAGGAAAATGCAAATTACACCAAAGAATATGCCATGTTACATAAGTATGTGTGAATCTGTGGAAATAAATAGGCCTGATTTTTCTCTTACCTTGGTTTTACACCAATGTAATTCCATTCATTTGATGGACTAATTTCAGAAACAGTAATGAGAATGGATGTGAATCAGGAGCACTGAGAAGTGTCTGGAACTATGGGTAGGCGAAATGGTTTAAATTAACTAACAGGAAAAAAAACATTCCATCCATTCATTGAATAAGTACCAATCTCCTTCCTGAGTCTCAGAGAAAAAAAAACCAACAAGTTTAGATACATTTTCCCCAAAATTATCCACCAGGATTTCTACACCAATGAAATGAAATAAAATGCTTACTCAGACTGCACTAGGAAATACTGTAAGTTATATCACAAGCCCAGTTTATTCCCACTTTCTAGACAAAAGATCTGGCAGGGCTGTTCCCAGTGCATCTAAAGCCCAGAGCAGACAGAGGGAACAACCGCTAGAAACTGCCTGCTGGCCAGGGCCAGGGTGGTGGGTGTGAGTGGGAGTGTCACACAGGCTGTCCCAGGTGGGGTCATCCCCAGGCAGAGTGCTGTGGGAGCAGCCATGGGCCACATTGCCAAGGTGAGCTCTGGTGCAAACCATCAACAGTAACAAAAAGAAACATGAATGTTTCTAGCCCTGGAAATGGCAAAAAAGGCTTTGAAAACAAGAATCAAGAGAGACATTATGTTCTTTCCTCGTCTTTTAGGTGTCCGGACCTGGTAATCTAAATGCCAAGGATAACACTTACAGACACATTGGTATTCTGTTTCTGGACATGTAGACAACTATAGACATAATCTTCAGCCTAAGTATATGAACTGCTGCAAAGAAGCAACTGACTTCCCATTTCCCCTCCCCAAACAGCTAAGTAGCTAAGGAACTCATCTAAGAAGAAGCCTGTGGGCCTTGGTTCTAGCTCTCTCTCTCACCCAGAGCAGACTTGAACTCAAATCCTTCTGGCTCCCCAAACACAGCATGGTTATATAACAAATCAACTATTATGCAGGGGCAGGAGTCTAGCAGCAGGAGCAGGAGGTGAGGGGAGCAGAACAGCCCTGCTAGTCTAGGCCCCAGCTAGTGTGTGCAGCTTCCAGCAGGGCTGTTCCTGGTGTGGCTGCAGCTTCCCTTGCCTCCAGCAGCAGTTCCTCTTCCCGGTCCTGCCCCTGCTGCACTGCTCTGGACAGACAGGAGGAAAGCTTCAGCTGGTTTTAGCCGCACTGGGAACAAACCTGCCAGAAGCTTCCTGCTGGCTGGGGCCAGGGCCAGGACCAGGGCAGTGAGTGAGGGTGGGAACACAGCACAGGCTGCCCCAGGTGGGGTCAGCCCCATACAGAGTGCTGTGGGGACAGCCATGGGCTACATCACCAAGATGAGCTCTGCTGCAAATGTCCCCTGCCTCCCCCTCCCTCCCCATACCCCAGATGGCTCCCAGGACCTAGCATCCAGACAGTGCCCCTACACACAACTCCCCACACCCCCCCTGCCTGCAGAGCAGAGTGTGCAGGTAGCAGAACAGCCTCTCCCACCCACCCCACTCCCAAACACTACTTACCGTCCACCCAAAGCCCCATAGAGAGTTTTGGTGAATTGCTGGGGGGGGGGGGGAAAGAGTAAAGGGGTTGCTGACCTAGCTTGTGACAGTTCATCAAAACTCCCTATGTGACCCTCAGACCCAAATAAGTGTGCACCCCCAAGATGGAGGGTATGTGGCTCAGGAAGATGGCTTCTTGACTGGAAAGGAGGTGATCCTGAATCCTTGCTGGGGCCCTTATTCCCAAGAAGGTAGAATCTTCTTTCTGCAGGATAATACTTCCAGTAACCATATTAGTAGCTCAAATTCAAAAAGAACGCTGGAGAAGAGGTTGGATAATGTTTGTGGTATGATGCTTGGAGTGCTGTCCTGGGAAATGAGAGAGACTCAGGTTCAAACCTCTTCTGGATGAGGGAGGACTTAAAACCTAGAACCCCCAAATGATTGTCTTTGTCCATGAGCTATGTATGCCCTTTTTTTCCCCCATCCTAAGGCTAAGTTTTGTAGTCATGGACTTCAGCCAACTCCATTTTTGGTCATGTAAGATTGCTATGTATCTTCAGTAGATAGGCCCTGACCACTACTGCTTATGCCCAGTGTGCATGACTCCATAATAATGGTTAGTCATCTATGTGCACAGACAACTAGGGGCATTTATACACATGCTCCACATGTTGGGGGGGAGAGAGGGGGCTCTAATTAGAGTGGCTTCAAGAGCCACTCTAATTAATGCACCTAGAGCACCTTGTGTATCAGCATCCCTGTGCTTAAAAATGGGGGTGAGAGCACTTCAAGTAAAGTTCGTTCAATGAGCTCCAGTTAAAGTACCCCCACCACCATTTTTAAGCATGGAAACACTGATACACAAGACACTGAGGTCTGTTGGAGTGCAGTAATTACCACACTTCAGTGGACTTGATTAATTGAAGAAACTCTGTAATTATAGGACATCAGAGCAGCCTCACTGCTTGTGTATAATCATCCTAAAATGCCATGTAAGGAACAATGTCTGGACATCTAGGTGACCAGGAAGGGAACATAATATCACCCCAAGTGTAAATTGAAACAGTGCTATCTTCCTGAGTTTGGGGACAGCATGAAGTCATGAATCTGAAAGACGAAAACTGCTCTGTTCACTTCTAATATTAAAAATGTAAGAGTGACTGATTTAATGTCAACATTTTTAATTTATGCCCTGTTTCCTATTTTAGCAGACATATGAAGTTGAAATCTTAAACTTTCTACAATATTTCCTCATAGGCCAAAAAGTTCTAAATTTCTCTTACAGAAATAAGAAAATTTCAACCTATCCCCATATCAACAACTTCAACTGTGATATTGTGTTATCAGTGAAACCAAAAGTGTAATGATCTTCTGTATCTGGTCTTACAAAGGAGAGCAACATATTAATAGTTATTTCTGTCAAGCAGTGGAAGGGGAAAGGAAGGCAGGGTTGGTGGGGGAGGAATTCTCTCTTTACTAGTGTGTTTTGTTTTATTTTGTTTAACCCTTCAGGTAGTTGCTATTAAATAACCATAGATGTTTTTAACCTGACAGAAAAGGTTATGATGATAGCTAGATTATTTTTTAGGAAGGTCTCATCTACCTTAAATAAAATAACAAGGTATGTACCCAAGGTACAAAACTCTAGCAGAGACAAGAGAGTTTGAGGACATCTTCATTGCAAAAGAGATGATGTTGCCATTGACCTCTTCACTAACTCCCGCCTGTCAGCAACTCTCCTAGCAAGAGATTTTCTCCAAAACTCTTGTTAAGTATGGTCACACTGAAGGATAAATCTTCTTTCTGGTCAATAGTTCTGGCACAATATTCTGTTCTCCCAATAAAAGCTCAGTTAGCACTGGCTTCCATTATGGTTTATTTCAGCATAAGCCAGAGGTGCCCAATACTTTTAGAAAGAGACTCTCCAATTTAGTGCTAGTTGCTCTATAAAGTTTTACCAGCAGACCTTAAATACTATCAGAACATGGTAAATGGGTCCACATTTGCAGGCAGAACTCCTTCCTGCAAGCACTGGCTATCTGATCAAAATGAAGTTTCTGTTATTACCTACTGTAACAGGGGGCTTTCTCCGGGGCTGATCTACCAATGCTCCACCCACATGTTCTGGGCCAGCCACCCACATTCTCCCTACCACACCTTTTGTTAATTAAATTAATTATCCTAATTATACAGGAGGCTGCCCATTTCTTGGCCCGATGCCAGGAGGCACTATCCACAGCTCCATTCTTCCCCTACACTACAGCCCAAACATTGCAGATAGCATCCACTGTTGTTATCATCACCAGCCCCACTCTGGGCCACAGAATCCTCCAGTCTGAACCCCACCTGGATCCCTCCACTCAGGCAGCCTACTCCACCTTCATTCTAGGCTACCTAGCTTCCTGAGCTGTTCCCCCTTACAGGTGTGGTCCCCACAGAACCTTTGGCTACACTGACCCTGCCCTCACCTCCAGGCCAGTTGGAACCCCAGGCCCTCAGCTCTGGGCATCCCTCACAGTGGGCCCCTGGCCTTTTCACCTTTCCAGTCCTGGCCCCAGCATTGACCAGTCAGGGGATTTCAAGACAGGTTCCAAGTCTATAGCCCCACTCTCTCTCCAGGGTCTACCTTCCTGACCCTACAAGGGGTAACCCACCTGGTTGTGGGAGCTGGGGTTATTACGGTGCCCTGACCCACCTTTCACCAGGGTGGTAAATGGCCTGGCATTTCCTGGGACCTCCCGCACCACTGAGGGCCCCACCAGGCCACGTACTCCTAGCAAGGTACAGTTTTAGGTCATGCCCAGGACCAGGAGCTTCCAAGCTATCCCCTACAGCTCCTGCACTTACCTCCAGGGTGTTCCAAGCAGCCAGGCAATGTTACTGCCTCAGCTGCCAGCAGGAAAATGCTCTGTTTATATAGGTAGCCAGAGATCTAAAATGGCCACCACAATCAAGCACCTGCTGGCTGCTTGGCTGGACCCTTAAAGTGGCAGGCACAAACAGTGCCCTGCCACACCTGTCAATTGACAGAAGATGCAAGTAGATACACCTACACCTCCTGCCATCTGCCATGAACCCACCAGGCTCTACTTCATGCCTAACCAGTACCATTGCCAACATGGTTCTGGCTGGAGCCACACAGAGCTTCCAGAAGCTGTGGAGTTTACATGGGCTGTGTCGGTTTCCTTTTGGCAGCCACTGTATGACAGCAGAACATCTGGCAGTAGAAGCAGCCTATGGTAGACAAAACCACATCAATGTACTGAAATATGTGCATGCCTCCCCCCAAATAAATAGGGCTACTCACGTTCAAGAGGTTAAGCAAGGAACTGCATGGAATGATGAATCAGGGTTTATGTGATCATAAAATCTCAAGGCTAAATATAGAAAGACAGTTTTCTCTATCTCTTCCAGTCTTAAAGTTTGTTTTTACTGCTAAACAAGTTGTGAGAAAGGACAGTTAATGTCAAATTAATTACAATCCAACTGACTGGGAGCTACCTAATGTGATAGAACCAACCCAATATAGAAATAAGTGACTACTAGGATTTTCTTAAAGGTGGTTGTAACTCATCTTCACAGGTCAGAACTTGTCCAACTCTATTAAACCACTTTGGTTTATTATGATCAATTTTTGGTAGCATGGATAAATACAGGAAATTCCTGATGAAACTAACAAAATTAGAAAAGGAAAAGAATGATTGCTCAGTACTCCAAGCTCTGTGTGACCTTGAGAAGAAAGATCACAAAAGATACAAAAATATGATGCAACATAGAAATGATTTAAAATACACTTAAAAGAAACAGCTGTAGCAAGATGAGAAGAAAACAGATAATTGACACCAGATGTCCTTCTCAGACAGTGATGAAAGAGTAATTACAGAGGGAGAGATAGCATCCTGCAGGGAGCAGATGAGCTTTACCAGCAGCTCGACAAGAACGCAGAAGAGGCAAACATGACAAACTTCACCCCCTCCTATGGCATAAAAAGAGAAGTAAAGAGGAAATCTTGCCTTATGCACTCAGAGAAGAGATGCAGAAAATTATGAAGACCTCAAGAGGAAAAATACCTGGGACAGATGGTAACACTAGTGATATGATAAGAGTTGGAGGGAACCCAATAACACAGCCAGAAAAATTAATCAGTTTGAACCACAGAGAACAGTGTGTCAAAGAACTGGAATTATGCTATAATCACTCTTCTAGCTTGTAAAAATGCCAAAGGTGCTAAAAGACATACAGCCTTCCTATAGACTTTCAGCTATCTCTTTAGCTGTTGAACAAATTAGCTGAGTTTTCATGACAGCTAAAGCTAAAGCTCAACCATCATGACAGATATAGCTCAACCATCCAAGTAAAGGTAAGAATGTTTATAAGGTTATTTCATCTCAGTGTGGTAAACTACAAAAGTCTGTAATGTCAAGAAAAAATGTAGTAGAGCATTCTCCATTTAAGTGTATGGTCTCACTGTGCACTTACAAGGAGTAAGCACTTAAAGAAACCAAAGTGAACACTGCTCCCTAGCTACAGGAACAACATGGGCTAAGCCTTTCACACCTCATTAAAACTCCTTTCAAAGTTTCTCAAGTATCCAGGGAGTTTTACATTTTTGACTCCTCTGTGCAATCCTATGAAATATGAACTTTCATTTCTACCCAGGAGAACTTTTACAATCTTTTCTCCAATGCCTGGTGAAGGGTGTTTGTACCCAAAATCTTGCAATTAAAGATTTTTTTTTGGCAAAAATCTTGGTCTAATAAAAGGTAGCATCTCTACTATGAGTCCTGATTGAAAGTTTCTCAAAACATTTATTTGTCTTTAATAGTACATTTGAAATTGGCAAGTCATAGTCAATTTAGGGCTGTATTAGAAGCCTCAGAATAAATATGTAGCTGGAATAAAGGGAAACAAGCTTTCAAATGCAAGACCTGATGAACAGTGTCTTGCATTTGAAAGCTTGTCTAATTTTATTCCAACTACATAGTTGGTCCAATAAAAGATATCACCTTAAGAAATCCTTGTCTCCAGCATGATTTCTGGACCATCAAGGCTATAATATCATTCTTACATTACCATTGGATCTAGTAGTCACTCATTCCAGAATAGCAAGAGTTCCTAGTTGGTTTAACCACCTTTGCAGTTAAACAGATTGCAATTACGTTATTAAGTAGATAGTAGGTCAGAAGAGTTCCTATACATCTAATTGGTACACAGATAAGTGATGTTTGTTAGAATGTGAACAATGGGTAAAAAATTGGAACCGCTATATTGTGTTATTCAGCTAAGTGACGTATGCACTTAGACAAGTGGAATACATGGGATCTGTGATTATAAACTCTGCAGATGTCCAAGTGATGGCATAATACACACAGCAGGTATACATTTAAAAAAGACAAACAAACAAAAAAACCAGATTGCTACTAAAATGAAAGCATGTATTGCTCACTCCCTGAGAAAAGGATCAGGGAGGAACATGAACCTAAGTGGCAGATGTTATTTGCAATGAAATCCTGGAAAGCATCCCACCTGCAGCCATAAGGACAGTGTAAAACTATACATAGAACTGGGGAGGGGGAAATGCTTAAAAATTTTCAGGACCTCTTATTACTCTTGCATAACTTCTGAACCTATACTGTAAAAAAATGTTCTCCATTTTTTGGGGGGTGGGGTTTGTTTGTTTTGGGGTTTTTTTTGTTTTTATATATTTTGTGGAGCTGACTGTAAGCAAAAGTTTTCAAAACTGGGTGCCTGAAATAAAGTTCCCTAATTTATATTTATAATAAAGCCTAACTCTTATAAACTAGTTTGCTAATGAAAAGTTGCTGAATAGGTGCTATTCCAAATGAATACATTTAAACATGAGTTTTCCCACCATGTAATTTTTTTTAGCATAGAAGAAATCATATTTCTAATTACCCTTTATCTTGTGATTTTTCCTTTTAATTTGATAATTTCCCAATCAAATGTCTATATTCTGAAACAGATCCTAGAAAGCATCATGACTTAAGATGATATTTAAAAAATAGAATTGCTTTGCATACAATTTCCATAAGAAGAGTATTTTCTGTTCTTGTGGAAATATTTTTGCTAAGTTTTCTGACCAGTTATATAAAGTTGAAACCTACAATTGAAAATTGAAGTCTCACTGCATTTTTGTAGTACATCTATAGATAGGTAGATCTGAAACACAACCAAGCAAGCAACTCTAATTCAGAGTTGTGTTAAGTGAATACATTTCCTTGTAGTAAAGTCCAAGGAAAATTTAACTGTAGCTACAAGGTCACCTGACAAAAAATGTTGCAGAATTGGGGAGAAGTAATCTCTTTCAACAAGGAATAGTGGGGGCAAAAGGGTAGTAGGCATGAGTTAAGTATTGCTAAAAGTTTCATTTTTCATCCAATAGAAAAGGTTTCATTCAGAAAGGAATATTGATTGGTTAGCAGGATCCTTATTAGCATGGGAACTTTTTTCATTGGGATGATTTGAGGACCACTGAAGTTAATGGAATGTGTACTCCTTTGTATTTAGTAGACTTTGGTCAGTACTTTTAGTGATGCATTTTGGGTTACTGCAGTTCAGAAGTGTTGTCTAAAGTGATTCCTGTTTACATACCAACCTAAACAGCAGGTTTTTCCAGGTTATTATACTGCTATTTCTATATCATTGATTTTCCAGCAACTGCAAATTCCTAGGGAAGATTAAACTTGCACAAAATTTTGGTAAGAAAATCTCAGAAGGTTTAAATGTTTCATTTAGGGAGCTCCAGCTCTTCAATTTGCTTTAGGTGTGGATTTTAAATAAGCAGGTTTCTACTGTTGAATAGCACTATTGAGTATACTCCATCAAGACAACTGGCAGACAAAACAAAGAACATTATCAAACACGTGTGAAATGATAATTATGCAACTGTCATTAGTCAGATCAGCAGCTGTTAGAAGAAAACAGTATGTGATAAATGGAAACATGGAAACATTTTTTTTTTCTTTTCCTTCCCCCTCCCCCATTCTCTCTCCCCTCCCCCCCCTCTTTCTAAATGAGACATTTAAAAAATTTAAACAGACTGGTAATATTGAACACTAAAGACCAAAGATCAATCATTTTCCTTAGTTGCATTTAGCAGTACTATATATTTTTTTGCAGAACAGGTAACAATATTGCCCTCTGATGGCCTGTCCCCTGCTATTAAGTAGTTGTATCAAAAGTAAATACTCATGGAATTACTTAATTTATTGTTTTTGCAGGGAGAAATACATTACTATTAAACAAGCAGAATTACATGCATCTTTGATTTTCAGAAAGTGGCTAAAGTCAAACTGAGCTGGAAATAAATTCCCTGATAACCCTAAATCCAGCATGTCACAAGCACACATATGCCTAATTTCAAGGATCTGGATTATTCAGTGATAAGTTATTTTGATTTCAGTGGAACCACTTAAAATTAAGCACACATTTAAATGCTTTTTGTGTTCAGGGACTCATAATTTTTTTTTTCCTGTATGGGCAGAAGAAAATACAAGAGCTGGTCCAATCTTTGCAAAAACCTTGAATTGGACATACACAGTATATTTTGGTTTTGTTATTAATATCCCTGAAAATATCTGGCTCTGAGTGGGTGTTGAAGCAGAAGAAACACAATTTCAAATAGAATAGCTATCCTTGAATTATTTTTATTCAACCAATTATTTTTACCCAAAGAACCTTGTCTGCCTTTTTACCCAACCAGAAACACAAAAGTATCAGCTATCTTGCAAGGAGGCCTGGTGTCATATATTTGCAGGTAACTTTCTGTGGATTTAACAGCCTAAGAGTTGATCAGATTGAAGACATAACCAAGCCCTGACTGAAACAAACATTTTTAAATTCATTGGAGGTATTTATATTATGTGCTTTCTGAACCTGAATCAGAATTTTGCACTCCATCAATTATTAAAGCTAGAGCACTGAGACACTGAAACATATGAAAATTCAGATGTGGACCCAGATTTTAAAGCTTGAGGTCATCTCCATTATAAATCTCAACTGCAGTGGTGAGCTATCAGTATTTTAAAGGAAGATTTTACACATTTGAAATAGCCATATCTACCAGTGTGTTCGTGAACAGGAAGAACAAAGAAATGCATGTTCTATTCCCTTCTGTTAAAATAGATGTTTCTTTCATTGCCACATCTAAGGGAGGAGTGAAACACTACATGGAATGACAACCCCCCCCCCCCCCCCCCTGGCCCCTTTTCTTTTAATGTATTCAACTTTTAAAGCATTCTGTTTCCACAATAAAAAATCTTAATATTGAGACCTGCAAGTTTTTTAAGTCTTAGAAAGGCTTTCTTCGGAACATCCCTGCCAAGAAAACCTGGGTATCACTATCTAGTGTAGACATATCATTTAGCTGTGAACTTTTTTATATCCACAACCACACACTACTCAGAAGGAGAGGAGTTGGAGAGTCTTGATTTCTTTATACTTTTTATTTTATTGAAACCACATGTATGTGTGGATAGATAGATAGATAGATAGATAGATAGATAGATAGATAGATAGATAGATAGAAAGTGAAATGATCCAGAAAACTCTTAGGTATGAAGATGCACGTGCACACACACACACACAGAGGGATATGAAAAGTCAGATCCTACATCAATGCTTCCTTTTCTTCTTTACCTTTTATATAAATTTAAGACATTTATATATTGATCAGATATATTACTAATTGTATCTATTCATTTAAATGTAATTACTAATTTTATCTGTTCAATTAAATGTAATATTTCTACTCTGTTCCTTCAAAAACCTGTGAAAGCACATTCTAAATGCCTACCTATTCTCATCTTCAAATGTCTGCTTTGTGCAATAGTTTCAGATTGCAATGACTGCTTTTTAAATCTTTTCTGTAACTTGCTGATGCCTAGGAGCTATTTCTTTTCTCTCTCTTTTTTTAGGATAAGAAATCATTTAATGGACTGAAATCAGAAGCTGACACTATTTTAAATGAATAAATTTAGGATGATTCAACCCACTTTTAAAGCAGTCTTAATAGTCTATTCTCTGGGAAGGAAAAAAAGTTTGATAAGTAAATTACCCACCTTTGGGCACAGAAACTGAATAGATTCTCTTTAAATGATATGGAGTGCTTCAGAATTTTATATATACATATAAATATGCCAGAAGCAAAGGAAATGTGTTTTCAAAGAAGTTCCTGAATATCAATCACAATGTTCCATGAAACATATCTGATATATGTATTATTGCAAAATGTCAATGAAAATCCTATCATTTAATTCATATATACATAGTAATGAAGGAGGAGCATGCAAACTGTAAAGCTAGTTTGAATATTTGCTAAATCTGATTCATAAATGTGTAGAATAGAGGTGTTTGGGTTTTTTTAATAGATTTTGTTTGAAAATCCAATCTCAAAGAACTGTGGAAGACTGCATAAAATCCTAGTGTTTTAGGATATAAATTGGGAGTCAAGCTTAAATTACTTGTTTTCTGCTCTCAATCATCCATACCAATATTTAAACAGTTTGAAAATTAAAACTTATTGCAATATATAATAGCTGTCCTGCAATTGTTATTTACTCATTTGAGACCTCAGCATTATTTAACTATTAAACTATATGGGTTAAAAGTGAACTAAATGAAATGAAGATGTGAATGCTGTGTTAGTATCATATTTTCTTGCATGCGATAGGCACCTTTTCATCAAAGTCAGCTCCCAAAAATTAGGGCCTGTGTATTATGTGGGGAAGCTGCTTTTCTGCCCAGGATAGAAGAACCCTGCTTTGATTCTATCAGCACAGTGCAGCAGCTGTGGTATTATTATTTAGGGAGCTGAGGGAGACATGTGACTTAATGGTTCATTGCTCTACATTCCTTTTTAATGGTCTTCATGGTCAACTAATCAAGCTAACCTTTCTTAGGGAAATTCTAACATCTGCCAACTGCTCCTGGTCTCTCTCTCCTTATTTCACAGCTCTGGAAACTCTTCAGCTCTTTTCAAAATCATAGATACATCTTTAGAGACCACTTCTCAGCAGCAGATAGAGTTTCAGCTTGAATTAAATAGGAAAGGGAGGGAAAGTCAGTAAAGGATTAGTCTCTGTCCCTTCTCTATGCAGCCATAACTAACAAAATCTTTTTTTCTTTATTTTTTCTTTCAAAAAAAAAGTGTGTATTACATTTCATGGTATATTGCATGCAAGAAAATATAGTAATTTTGTTTAATATTTTATTTGTCCATCATAAGATTATATTTCAAGTATTTAAAATATTTTGTTACCCAATCTTTGTATTGGTGCTGAATCTTGTCATCTCAATAGTAGAAACTCTATACAATTTATATCAAGATTTATTTTATATGTTTATATCAAACTCTAGATTTATATTAGGCTGTCTGATGGCTAAAATATCAAACACTTGGTAGACCTCAAATTGGATGAGTGAATAGTTTTGTTGAAAAATATTCTTTGAAGCTGCCTTCCTAAGTTTTGTGATTACTTCTTGCACTATAGTGCGTGGAAAGCCATCAGTGAAACATCTCTCTCTAACTGAGAAGCTATTGCATCTCCATAACACTTCTTTAACATGTTTAATTAAAGAACCAGACTATCCCCTTTTAGATTTCCTCACACCTCTGTAAACAGTCTAAATATTTCAAGCAATTGTAGGACTGAAAACAAATTACTTATTCCTTTTCTAAAGCTTCCCAAGATCTAGCACTTCTTCTTTATTTACCTTTTCAGTATTGTTTTTTTTTTAAGTTGAGCACTTCTTCTCTCACAACAAGGATAGGAAAACTGGAAAAAAAACAGGAAATGTATTCACCAGAAACAAGCACACTTACACTGCTCCTGGTGCATGACCTACTCATTCAGAATCATGCACTGCAGAATATCAGGTCAGTTGACAATAGCTATTTTATCTCTGCAGCCTTTTGGTCTGCCAATTTAAAGGATAGCATTAGGAAGCTATGCTGGAGAAAAAAGTTTCTATAAAAGAGAGATTTCAAATTGGAGGGTGTAGTAGGGGTGAGGGTAGTGTTAGTAGCTTGTGATATTGGTCATTAGTCTCATGTTTGGTATGTTTGTGAACCACTGAATGAATGTCATATTATAAGAAGCTCAGATTTTATTTGAAAGTGTTCACAGTTCTTATGGCTCAGAAAAACTGGAACATAAGCCCCAATATTAGAAAATCAAAAGGAAGCAATTTTTTTAAGCCTCATGATTTTGTGGCCTGGCTCATGTTGTTTAAGCAGCAGTTGGTGGTGAGGGGCTCTGCCTGTACTGCTATGCGCTGTACTATGCCACAGTTGGGTGACGTGGGAGTTAGGAGGGAGGGAGTTTTCCCTCCATTACACTGCAGTAGAGCATGCAGGGCTCAGGCAAAGGGAAAGTTCTCTCTTCACCATGCCACACCAGAGTCAGCAGCAAGAAGCATGGGTGGTGATATCGTCCTAATACCTGTCCCTCTCTAACCCAAGTTGGGTCATTCCAGCCCCCCACCAGAAAACATTGCCAGCCCCTGTATTATAGGGCTTTTCTCTCCATCTGAAGTTGTGCTGGTTTAACTAAAGGTGTGGTATTGCCCCAAGTTAGTTATAGTAGTCAACCTTTGTGCATTGACAAAGTTGTCAATAGCCTGTATTGGTTTGGCTTGCTCCTGAAAAAATAGTGTTCTTTACTAAAGCCAAGACAACCCACTTAAACCAAGTTTCCTCCCTTGTGTAGGAGTCAACACAGAGTTGCACCAGTATAATTAATTTGGTACAACCTCATGATGATGCATCAGTAATAGTTACCCTCAGGCACTTTTCTCTGCAACTACCATGCTGATGGGTGATCTGAAGTAGGTAAAGTAGGGGAAGTCTATGCTACTGACTTAGAAAAAATGATTTAGAAAAAGTGGTAATGATTTAGCTTTGACACCCATAATGAGCTGTTATTTAGAAAAGAGTTTCAGATATTTATATAAGAAGAAAAGGGCTGGGGAATGTGCTGAAAGGCTACAAACACTTTAATAAAGCAGTGAGAGGAACTTGAAGCATGGGCAGGGAAGGGAGCAGGCAAGGACAGAAGAATTCAACTGCTTTTTAAGGTACTACTATACAATAGAGTACATTCAAAGGAACTTCTCTGCGATATCTTTCACTTCCTGAATAGAAGACAAAATAATCCGCATTCCTATGTGATAAATTTGATTGCAGAGAAATAACAAATAATAACATTAATAATATTACTTCAGTTCTATGTTCATGGAAAATTAAAACTTCACAAATATCATACAGTGTTTTGAGGCAGAACAGCATATGCTGATTTTCACTAAGTAGAAATGTGGAGATTATAACCAATGTGATTGATTATATATCTACTATTTGTATGTAAATAAATAAGAGTATCACTGTCACTTGAAAAAAATGGGGGAAGTTTGCCCATTTTCTATTTTAAAAGACAGGGCTTGAGCTTATTGCATGTTTAGCCTGTTCAGGTTGACTTCCCCATTGCATGTCAAATTTGAGACATATGATAGTAGACCTGGGAGTTTTACCTTTAACAAAACTGTATCCACTGAGAATAGAACTTATTTTCAAACCACAGGTTGATAAAATTTCAGTCAGCCTTCTATACAAACTAACTTAGAAAAAACAGTTGCATTCTCCGTATGAATAAAAATATTCAGTTCTCTGCCTTGCTCAGTTCATTACAAGCAAAAGAGCTTTAGATAGTACCCCAGCCCCACAAAAATACAAAAAAGTAAGAAAGAATTTTTAATACAAAGATGGAAGAAGTAAAACTGAAAAAAATGAAAAACTTCAAAGACAGAGTTAAAGTACAAGTCACATAAAATTGAGGGCAAAACTTTGCCATTTATATCATGTTTCTATAGCTTTTGTACAATAATTCCAGAATTAATCTAATAAAAAATTATGTTTCATATGTCCCATGCAGTTTAAACTAGAATTCAAGTGACGGATTATAGTCAACCAGAACAATGTTATAAACAGTGAGGGTGAGCTTTACATACAGTTCTGCATGGCTGGATAGAGCCTCCCTTACTCAAGAACAATGGATCTGTAAAAATCAGCTTGATGGTTTAGGCAATCACTTACATCCAGTGAAGCTCTAGTCTAAAAGGCTTAGAAATATAGGTACTCCTATTGGGCTGTAGGAACATGGAAGAGTTCCATTCCATTTACAATGAGGGTAATGAACTCTACGGTTAGCATTCTGTTTTTTGCTGGTCATCTAGGTAACCATTTTTGGATATCAACAGGGCATGTTTGGTACTTACGCATCCAGAACTAAACTATTCCTAGTGCACCAAGGAATTAGAAAATTATGCAAACTGAGCATATACACAGTGGCAGCCATAGCTCATTATGTGCAGTCCCTGGGACATGTAGTGGACTTAGATGTCTGAAGATGGAGTTGTCCAGGACCTTTGATGACCAGACTTACCCCCGGACCAGAGATTAACTGTCTACTAAGAAACTGTCTTCCCAGGGTGTGTCTACTTGTGCTATTAATATGCAGTAGGTTTACAGTAAAATACTGTGCAGCAAGTCATCCTGGAAGCACGTCTACACATGCTCCCTGTTGGAAACAGATATGCTCCCAGGGGGAGCAGTCCAGTACGGGGCTGCTCCTGCCCTGCTCTGCCCCACTCCAGCAGCCAGACCAAGGTCCAGGCAACCTCAAGTGCTAGTCTAGGGGCTGTCAAGGATCACAGGACCATTTTCAATGCACACATTATGAGGAGAGCTCTGTCAGCTGCAGCAGCAGCTGTCTTCTGGCCCTGTGGATTTTGGGAGGGGACCTGATGTGCATGGGACCAGGAGCCAGCTGCCTTTACATTGGGCAGAACTCTCCTGGCCCCATGCCCTTTGGGGACATAGCTGCTGAACAGCTCCCCTACCAGGCAGGGAAGCCATGCCCAGCAGAGGGTTTGCTGGGAGCTGTCCCAGGTGTGAGGCAGCTGCCAGTGAGCCTCCTGCTGGGCAGTGGAGAAGAGTGCTCCCTGGCAGATGCCCTGCTTGGTGTGGAGCTGGCCAGCTCCATGACAAATAGGACTGCTCCAGGGGGTGAGTGGGGGCTAGGTTCCCAGCTCCTGCTTTCCGTCCAGAGCTGTCAGCTCCACACTAGGAGCTGGGAGCTGGGACAGGGAGCAGAGAGCTGTGCAGGCCCAGTACTGATCAGCTCCCTGCCCCTGGGGCGAGCTGGGAGCTGAGCAGCACCTGTACCAGGGACAGATAGCCCCCTGTCCCCTGCGGTCCTCTGCTGCCTAGGCTGATTGGGGGAAAATTTGTGAGTGTTCCTGCATAGCACTACTATCCAGTTAATCTAGTACCTGGATTACAGGTAATAGATAACTATGCAGTGACCTAATTTACTGCACAGTAAATACCCTGCATGTGTAGATGGTGACCCTTTACTGTGTAGTACATTAGTCTATTGCACAGTAATGCATCTCGTGTAGTTGTGCCCCTAGAAGAACACTCTAAGAACAGGTCAAACTAAAGCACTTATCTGGGATGCTGGAAGTTTGATCCTGGATCGCTTTCATTTCCTAGAACATCACTATAACTACAATATCTTCATGAACAACCTGGAAGATGGGATGGAGTGCAGTTTCAGCAAGTTGGGGAAAGTAGTAGACATGCTGTAGGGTAGGGCCAGGATTCAGAGACACCTAGAGACATTGGAAGATTGGACCAAAAGAAATCTTATGAAGTTCAATAAGGACAAGTACAAAGTTTTGCATCTAAGATGGAACAATCCCATGCACCACAAGAGGCTGGGGACCAACTGGTTAAGAAGAAGCTTTGCTGTGGAAAAGCCCTCAGGCTTACAGTGGACAGTAAGCTGAATATGAGTGTGCTCTTGTTGCGAAAAAGGCTAATGGTATACTGGGCTGCATTAGTAGGATCGTTGCCAACAGATCAAGGAAAATGATTCATCCCTTCTATTCAGCATGGGTAAGGCCAATTTGCAGTCAGGTTTTGGGCACCCCACTACAGCAAGGATGTGGACAAATTGAAAAGAGTCCAGAGGAGGACAGCAAAAATGGTTAGAGGGCTGATCAGTATTGTGGTAGTTAGTGCATTGTGCTAGGAAGTGAAAAAGAAAGGCTCATGTTCAAACCCCTACTGCATAAGTGGGGTGGGGAGGGAGGGAGGAGTAAGAGTTAGGAAGGATCTCTAGCTTCGCAGGTGTGTGCCCTAGCCACTCAGCTACTCTTACTTTGTTGCTACCATTCTGGGCATGTACAGATTCATCCAGAGTTACGTGTCTAGGAATAGAATACCCCTAGCAGCATAAGTAACAAAATACCATTAGACAGCCAACAATGACCAGCTGGATAACCAGGAAAGAACAGAATCCCCCCCAATTGCCGGGGGTTCTAGGAAGATTTCCAAAGTAAGATTTCTCCATGTCTTGCTACAGTATGAGGCTGGACTTCACAGGAGGAACTGGTAGAACTGGGATTTGCTCTTTGAACATTAAATAATTTTATTTCATTTATTGAATTAATTTATGAGGCCCTGTCTAGGTTACCTTGCAGGAAGCATTGGTCTAGTTCAATAGATATTAAAAAAAAAAAAAGTTATTAATAAGTCTTGTGTTAAAGCATTCTACTCTTCTGTTGGTATAGGTCCCCACCCCCAGTAAAAAAAAAACAAAAAAAAACAAAAAAAACCCCCAAAACAAACAAAAAAGACCCCACAGAACTGCAGCCTCAAAGGAAAGATGCTAAGAGAAAATTAGTTGAGAGGACTTGGATCCCTTAGTCTCAGTCAGAGGGTCTAGCAAAATTTTCCTCTCCCACTGAGGTGTATTGCAAAAAGCTAAAATGAATAATGTGCTAAGGGAGACAACAATAGGATGCAGGAAGACATGTGAAGAAATAGGTGACAAAGCTACAGGGAAACTGCTATTTCTAGAACCAGAATAAACCTGTTTAAATGTGTCCATTGTAAATAGTTTTTCAGCATCATGGATATAATCAGAATTATAAGACATCATAAGGAGAAGCTTTGTTGATGAATAAAAAAACAAACACCACCCCCCAAAAAACAGAGTGAGAAAAAATAACTGTCATAGAACACTATAGTTTTTATCCCTATTATGCTTGATGTAGGTACCAACAAACCCCACTAAAACCAAACAGTTTAGGGAATTACATTCCATTCTCTCATAGGAAAGAATAACACTATTTGGTGTTAATGGAGAATAGAAGTAATAGGAGAATTTTGCACCCACAGTGAACTGGCTTTTCAGCTCGATGTTTTCATGTGGATTTGCTTCATGCTAAAAACTCTATGCAAGTGAAAATTGCTTTAAAAAAAAAAAAAACACCCTCCACATCTCTGCACTTCTATTAAATCTTTCCAAATAAAAACTGAAGTGGGGCAGGGAGTGGGGACAGGAAGTCTCCTTATTTTTCTAATGCTCCAACTACTGATACATGCATACAATGGTAAAGCTCTTCATATTTCTACAAAATTGCATGACATTTGGGTATTGTGAGGTGACAGAGTTCCACCAAGAAACACCTTTTAGATTGGTATTTTAGGTTGCAGTATTTTAGGTTGCAGTATGACCTATAGAATTTGCTTCAATAAACATTTTTATTAGTTCAATTGTTAATAGATAACTTATTAAATCATGGTCAGATTTCAAATACACATATACAGAATGATGTGTATACACAGACCCTGACCTGTACAAGTGTTAGGGCATATGGCCCTGGAATCATATAATTCTTCCTGCTATTCTCCCTACAGGAAATGATGTGTATGGCAGATTTCCAAAGAAACTCTCAAATACCTTCATGCAGAGATTTTGTTTTTCAACAGTTTTCACCATGAAGAGAGTGTCTAAATTTTTAATGGCAATACTGCATCTCCTGCCAGACCACATTATCTAGGACTCTGTATTGTTCATATGACATACAACTGTTTCCAAAACAGTGACCTTTCATAACCAATACCTCATCCACCCTCTCTAATTTGTTATGCGAAAATTTATCACCACCACGAAAATGCAATTCCCTAAAGATGTTGACAAGCTGCTTCCTGAAGTCAACCAGACATAGCTCATTATTCCATCCATTGATCTCTATCTGCCTATCAGTTTTAATAATAAATGTTTATATATGACTATAGACAGCTATTAAAAGAATAAACTAATTTTTATAGCATGCCTGCCAGGCAGCTGAATTCAGTATTATTCTTATTTTCATGTTGAAAATGCGTCACATATAAAATATTATTTTCCCCCTAATGCCGTGTAGTGACTCAATGCATAGCTTGGTTTGAAACTCAAGAATGCATAGTTCTCAACTTTCAGTTCAGACATATTGCTTCTCAGCAAATGTAAATCAATGGCTGATCTGTCACCTTCTGGATACATCCCTTTTAAAACATCTTTTGTAACTCAAATTTATATAGGGAAGAATCTGGCTCTGCAGTGCACATCTAAGTACATACTGAGCGTACTACTGATGATCAGCAGTTTTCCTTTTGTGGCTTTCTCTTTGTGGCTTTCCCTTAGCTTGAGACTATCAAACAATTTAATAGGCATTGTATGGGCCAGTCACCACAGATGCTAATATATGCTAATATCTGGTCCCAATTAAGACAACAGAGGTGCTTGTTCTTGTGATAACAGGCACATGTACATGTGATGAAAATTACCCTTTTCGTAGTTTCATAGAGTTTCATAGATGGTAGGGTCAGAAGGGACCTCAACAGATCATTGAGTCTGACCCCCTGCCTAGGCAGGAAAGAGTGCTGGGGTCAGATGACCCCAGTCAGATGCCTATCCAGCCTTCTCTTAAAGACCCTCAAGGTAGGGGAGAGCACCACTTCCCTTAAAAGCCCATTCCAAATTTTGGCCACCATTACCGTAAAGAAGCGTTTCCTGATAGCTAGCCTAAATCTGTTCTCTGTCAGTTTGTGACCATTGTTCCTTGTTACCCCAAGAGGTGCCCTGGTGAACAAAGCATCTCTGATCCCTTGCTGTGTACCCCTAATGAATTTGTAGGTGGCCATAAGCTCACCTCTCAGCCTTCTCTTGCAGAGGCTGAAGTTGTCCAGGTCCCTCAGTCTCTTCTCATAGGGCTTGTCCTGTAAGCCCCTAACCATACAAATGACTCTCCTCTGGACCCTCCTTTGTGTGGCTTAATGGTGTCATGCTTTACAGATATGCGAGTTTTTGGTGATTTAGATAAATGTTATTATTGCAAACTAATCCTAATCCCAATGTAGCTTAGCTTGTGATGATGCAAAATCTCCAGACTTTGCCCAACAGCAACCATAAGAAACCCTGTGCCCCACCACCCTGCACCCCTAAAATATCCCTTTTTGGCTGGCTGCAGCATAATTGTCCCCTTATTCCATGAATTCACTTGCTGGTTTTATGTGTAACCAACAAGTGGAGTTCTGTGAACTCAGTCACGAGTGTTAAACATACCCACTTTATGAATAGCAGGAGAATTCTGTCAGCAAATCATTCCCTCACTGGCTATGTTCTGCTGGGAGTAGTGTCTTGATGCATGAGCCACTTGGTAGCCTGTTAGCATGCCATGGCATACATAGGACTAAAGGGCCTCACAGGGATAAAACAAGATGCTTTCTGCCCCTGGCTGAGAGAGGTTATACAGACATGTGCATGGAACCTTTTTTGTGCAGGTCTGAGTTTCCCCATATGTATAACTATGCAGGTGTGAACTGTGTCTCAGTACCAGCACTCACGGAAGTCTGCTCATGTAACCTTTCCTAACAGAACACCTTTGACCTCCTTAGCTGGCCCCAGATTGTCCCCCAGGTCCCTCATTGTCCAGAAGGATGATTGTTAATGGCTCGCTGACACACACATCCAAAATTCTTTGCCCAGCAGCTTGCAATACAGCTTGAAAGGAATTTCAGCTGTACCTTCAAGCACACATGCCCTCCCCTCCACCCTGGCAACACTTTTGGACCTATCAGTTGCTTAACTGTGCTCCTGGGGTCTTTGGTTTTGGGGGTGGGGGAGGACTGGAAACAGTAACTGTTGTGTCCTGCATAACAAGATGGCTTTTATCGTTCATTGTGGAATCTCCGAGGAGAACCAGATGCTGTTGGATGCCCTGGAGGTGTCCAACCAGAGAATGGAGGCACTCAGTAATGCAGAGATACTGCTATTGAATGCAATGCAGGCTATGATGGACCTTCTACAGGGGTGCCAAACAGGGTAGCAGCTTCTCAGGCCTTGCTATATCAGTCAATAGGCCGTAAACTGGAGTCAAAGAACTGAGGGGAAGCCATAGATCTCAAGGTTGACAAGGTTCTGTGAATCAACCTACAGAGCAATGATCACAAGATCTGGGCCCACACGAGCAGCTCTGACTAGCTCGAGTGCATTGTACTGTCAACCTTGGATGATCAGTAGTGGCTTAAGACCTTCTGCATGAGTGGGGGCACATTTTTGCATATAGTCTCACTGCTGTCACTACACATTGAGTATAGCTTAATCTGCTTCCATAATCCCAAAGAAGTTGTTGAAAGCTTCAAAGCCATGAGGTTTCCAAACTGTGTGGGTGTATTGGACGGCAAACATCCCAGTCCTATCTCCATCCCAGGGGAGCTGGTCATTCACCAACAGGAAGGGATTTGCCTCAGTGATCCTCCCAGCCATAGCTGATCACTGAGGATGCTTCACTAACATTTATACAGGATGGGCAGGCAGCTCTCATGATGCACATGTGTTTCAAAACTCACTGCTGCCTGGCATGATGAAGAAAGGACAATATGTGCCTGAGGTACCTGATGCAGTTATCCAGGGTGTTGACATGCCTCCATTTATCATAGTGGATGTAGCTATTTGGCCCCTCCTGCCCTGGCTCATGAAGCTGTATGGCGGACAAGTTACTGAGTGACAAAAGATGGTATTCAACTACTACCTCAGAAAATGCCAGATGATTGTTGAATGTGCCAGAAAACATTACGACATTCATTGTGGCAGCCTGCATGCGCCACAATATTTGTGAGATAGGGGGGAAGTATTCAGCAAGTCCTGGTCTAAGGAAGTGTGGGAAGCAGAGGCCAGACAGAGACATGAATTTAATGTGAATAGTGCACTGACCATTTCATGACATTTAAAACTGATGAGTGACAGAAAATTAAAACCCACCATTTCAATTAAGAGGGCATAGAATGCAACCCTGAAGGATTAAACCCCTGTCATGTGTACAAGAGCCCTTAGAAACTAGCATGTTTAGCATCTGAAATTGATATGCAACACCTTGTAGAATCAAGCCATTAATTAGAAGTTTACTAGTGGAGTGATTAAAAGAAAAGGTCACAATTATTTTTTTTAACCTACCTAAAATTATTCATCTTTGTACCAAAATGGCCATATTAAATCATGCAAGAGTTAATAGCTGGATTACTAATCAGAGTACAGCACAGTATTTTTCCTGACCTATTTGAAAGATTTATACTTGGGCTATCTTTTCCTTCAGAAACAGCCAAGATTTTTGTCTTCAAGTTTGTTTGTTTCGTTTTTTTGAGTGGATAAATCCAGCCAAAAATGCTCTAGCAGTCTCTTTTCATTTTCACTATTTAAATAACACAGACAGCCTTCATTTTCAAAATAATTTTGTATTTAAAAAAAATCTTTTTTTGAAGAGGTTGCAGCCTCTGCCAACCTTAACAGGTTGGATGTTCACCTGATGTTTCTCTCTTCTTTACAGCATCCCTTCAAGTATTTGAAGACTGCTATCATGTCCTATCTTAAACAGCTTTTCTGCAAGCTGAATGTGTCTAGTTCCTTCAGCTTTTCCTACTATGACTTGCTTTCCAAGCCCTTTATCATCTTTGTCACTTGCCCCTGGAACCTACAGAGTTTCTGCAAATTGATGAATCAAACCAGGTTGAAGTTGTTGCTTGCAAGCAGGAGTGCAAGTTCCTCCTGCTTGTTCCCCATGCTCCTAGCATTAGTGTAGAGACTTTTAAGCCCCCCAATAGGTTCCCTTGGTACCCCTTTCGTGATGTCTGTTGGGTCCCTGAGTGCTTACCTTAGTGCTTACTTGGGCTGATCCCATGTATTGCTCATGGCTCGCTGATCCTAGGTTCTCCTTATCCTCTGCTTCTCTGTCTCCCAACAAACCTAGTTTAAAGCCCTTCGGAGGAGATCAGCCAACCTGTAAGAGAACAGACTCTTATGTTTAGAAGAGAGATGAAGACCATCTCATCCCAGGATGCCTCTCATATGGAAGTGCAGATCGTGGTTGTAGAACCCAAAACCCGCATGTGGGTTTTTATATTTCAGTCTGATTTCAGTTCTTATTTATATCATATCCACGTTCTCAGAATGCCACCTGCACTTTATCATTATGGTTATCTCTGTTTACTTCAAATATTTTCTACCAGTCTGTCTAATACCTGTTGCAGTTATCCAACTACTAATCATACACTTAACAACACAAACACACACAAACACACACCCCCTTATTGCTTCTTTTGCTACAAAATGGAAATACATTTAAAATGACAGCTTAGCATAAACATAAACATAGCATGGATATAACATATTTTAGAACAGATTCTAATACTGGTCCCTGCTCCCTCCCTCTGAGGGCTCCAACTGGGGATGGTAGCATGGAAGGGGGAAATCCCTCCCTTCTTTCACCTGCTCCAAGGTCACAGGGGACACTTGGGAGGTGCACAGGGATTAGTGCTTGGAAGGGTGAATGGTGGTGGTGGGGGGGGGTGAAATCATGCAGTCACCACTGTCCTCAGCCCTGCCCACTGCTGCACACAGCTGCTCTCCACATCTGAGTCAGGGCCCATGTTTCCCTGCTGTACTCTACTGTTGAGTGGAGAAGGGTAATGAGGAGGGACACCTCCCAGTAATTGCAAATCTGCTGCGTACACCTCCCAAATCTACTGGTCATTGCAGCTAAACTAGCCCTCACCCCAAAAAATGGATGGCACAGTTTGCCATGCCCCAAAAGAGGTGGGAATCTAAGGATAGGCTTGTGAAACTCTTATCTGTGGCAACATGTCTCTCCTTCCTTAGAGAAGGGTCAAAACCTCAATCTATCCCAAGTAAGGTAGGAGTCTATTTCCAGCCTTAGGTTGGACGAAAGTCAGAAAGTGCTATCAGAATTCTTAAATGGTTAGCGAATAACCTGATTGGCAAGAAGTAGGTAAAGTATACTCTTTATGACATGTTTGATTCCATCAGAATGACAATGCTTGCCAGAGCTGTTGTAGTAATGCTAACAGGTAATTTCTATAGCTGTACTTAGAAACAGGACTTTACAAAAAATGACCGTGTAAAGAATTTGAGATCAGACTACAGAGAAGGTTGTCAAAGATTCCAAAATAAATATAGTTTATCACATAAAAAGTAAAACATGATATTATTTAGACAAACATTATTTGAAAAAAAAATACCGATTTTATCAGGATAGGGATCTGAGCTTATTATAATATTTTGATCATAGTGTACACACTAATTAATCCTTACAACATCTGTGCAAGATAAACCTAAGTATTGTGTCAATTTTAGAGATGGAAGTCAGAGATTTTGGACTGTAAGTGCCTGTTTGCAAGAGGCTGAATACCCCCTCCAAATGACACCCCACTAAGTCAGAATCAAGATCAGACATGTGATTCCCAGTGTTTCAGTCTCAGTTTACTATGCCATCAGGGGTGAAAAATGTTCACATAAACCCAGGCCTACAAAAGATTTAATGACTGAATATGCTGTTCTATTGAGAACAAAAACACATGCAATTGAAACAGCTCAAACAGCATGAAAGGAAAGGTGGAGGAGGAAAAGTGGTGACAGGGAAGAAAAAAGGAAGGGAAGGAAGAGATAGGCAGACAGAAGTGATCCAGGTAGTACAGGCAATCAGGGTAAGATAGGAAGTATAATATCTGTCACAAACCCCATTATGTTTTGGGGGTTCATGGGGTGTCATGAAGATTTTCTTGTGCTTATTACTTTGATATGGTATTTGTGGTCTCTTTGGAAATTGAATGTTATGCTGTATCCATTTATATTATGTTTATCGTATAGATTATTTTATGCTGCCTGTATATATCTTCATGATTTTAGACATGATTTAGTAAAGGGAACCGAAGGAACTGAATACTTAAAGAAAAATGAGTAGGGGAAACTGTTGTGTCTCTTGAGATTGTGTCACTAAGGCAAGGACAATTGCCAATCCCAGTCACAGACAGAAGGAAGCACTAGTAGGATGGGCACCCAAGTTATTGTCTACTTGTAATGGGAAAAACAGCTGCACCATAATGAAGGTATGTGTGAGAAATGGCTCATCAGCCAAAAGAATGCAAGTTGTTCCAGGAAAATTCATTTCTGAAGGATTCTGAGACTCATGAGGAATTAAGACAAAGTTGATAGGGAGTGCTGGCTTGGAGATATTTTAAGAGCCATCTGTGAGGTAGCCAAGTTCTTTTAGATTGTCTTAGGCTTTAGAGGAGTCCAGGTCCTCAGCTGTTATAATCGGCAGGAAGGCTGATCTCTGAAAACACTAGCAGGACTCAGACTCCCAAGCGACTAAATGGTGGCCCAATGAGAGGGTAAAAAACTTTACTTGTCTTTTTCTTTTGTCTTCAAACTTATGGCCAGTTCTTCTTGCATGATTCTTTTCTCCTAGATTATATATATTTGTTGTTGTTGATTTGTCTATTTGTTGATTGCATTTATTGAAGAGTGATCTCTGGACAAGTGATATTCCAGGCTAGCCCATTCAACAGAAAGAGGGGAGAGGGGGGAGTAATATTTCTTTTGCAACCCAAAAGGAAGCCACCTGGAGCTGGCAGAAATTCCCTAGCTGTAGCTGTGAGGTCTGGTGAAAGACCAGTGGAGCTGAGGCTTGTGGAGGTAAGGAGTTATTGTAAGGTAAAACTTCATCTGTTCTTTGGGACAAGTGGCAGGACAGCAGGGACAAATTCAGTGCTCCAGGGGTACTCCACAGATGGGTTTGTGATAATATCAGTAAAATGAAAAGAAAAAAAAAAAGAAAAGAAATAGGAAATGGTACGATAAAGCAAGCAATTAAAAATGATTTGTTATGAAGCTGAATGAAAGCCATTTAGAGAAGCACCCATTTCTTAACTTTCAGGTTCAGTTTGTCACCCGATCTGTTGCTCTATAATGTAAGTATGAAACCTGTGAAAGAAGTCTTTATTATTATTGTTATAGAGACAGGAAAATACCCATGAATGCATGTTTATGTCTTGTCTAGAGTTCTGGTAGTACATGTAAATGGAAATACATGGTGTTCTCAGAAACAGGAAGATTAGTCATCCAGGGTGTTCTAGATATTTGCTCTGTCACTGATGTCCTCTGGTCTTTTCCTAAAGTGCCTTGCATCACTTTTGCATTACACAACCCCTGTTTCCAACATAAAAACTTTCAGAAAATAAATATGTTAAGCTTCTGGTCCTTGGACTGCTCTGATCTAGACAGCTACAGTGCCTTTGGAGTGTTAACACTATGCTTTTCCTCCACACCCCTAACCCTAATCTCTCTCTCACACAACCCACACTTCTTCTGTTTCCTTGACTGCCATTTTTACATGAGTGTTATGACAGCTGAAGTATTGATAACCACAACCATAAAACAAACGCACAAACAAAAACCATATCGTCCAAGACAAAAATCACAATGACAACTTAAAATACTTGTTAAATCTTCAGGATAGACTTGAGTCATGTTTTTAAGCTATTAGCACAATCAAGAAAACTAGGCAAACACTTTCTTAATGAAAGAGTCTCAATCACAGGGCCTAATGCTTTTTAAAAAATACCTACTATAAACCAGACTTGTGATTAAATTTCTTGGACTTGGCAATACTGGAACACTTTCATAATAGCTTCTAAATGTTTTAATATTAAAGCATATCAAACATTTCACAATGCCCAGTGCTTTGAGGCATTTTTATGTCTGTCAAAATAGATTAATTATATATAGATGCCTTGATGCCACAATGACTGGGAAAAGATCATTGCCAAAAAAATTCCAACAGTTTTTCATACAGTCAAAACAGAGCAGATGTAGCTACCTCTAGATTGCTTCAGCTCTACATTCAACCCTCTTGCCCCAAGCCCCCAAAGCAAACAAAAAACAAAAAACCCAAGAACAAAACACTGTCTCAGTTCCCAGCTTTTCCAAAGGCACATCCATGTGCAACTCAGAGAACAGGGGAAGAGAAGTCCATTAAAATGTTACTGCTATCACCAGCCCATGCATGGAACTGAGAAATGCCAAAGACAGAGAGCGAGTGAGCAAAAACTTTTATCCTGTGGTTACTTAAATATTGAATTCTCTCAAATACAATGTGTTGTTCTCCAACATAATTTTTTTATCACTTTAGAGCATGTGAAAGACAGACACACATCATTTTAGTGAGGTCATGGTTAACTAGTACTGGAAAAAAGTATTGACCGAGATTTAAAAAAAATATTTAGTGATTATGTATGTCTCAGTTTTTGAGAACCCATTTTCCAGTGCTTCAAAAGGAACCTGATTTTTCGAAAATGGTGTACGTTCTCCATTTGATATTTCTACTCAGATGGGCAAAAACCGAATCATCCAAAATCATGAGTCACACTCCATTCCCATTTTCACTCTCATTCTCTTGAAATACATTTTGAAAATACAGATCAGATAAATAAATTATTTGTAACATTTATAAGATGCTGAAAAGACATCTTAGAATACAAATCAAATAAAGGGAAACATTTAGTGAGCTTACAGGGGATAAGCAGGAGCAAATTTGAGAATCTTTGGATCTGGAAGCATAACGCATTCACACTAGTATAGTTTTGCACCTATAAAATTACAGCAAACAGCAATCCAAGGAGACCTGCATATAGAGAGAAGTTATTATAGAGCCTCACCACTAGGCAGCTCTGAGCAAAGGGTTGTCCAGTGATAAGCTGCAGACACATGTCACTTATACCAGTGTAACTTAGGCTAAAAATAGAGGTCACATTTGTCCCAGGAGAAACCACTTTATCCAGGGCAAAATGTAATTATTTAGATATCTAGTCTGTTGTCCCACAAAAAATCCTGTAAAGGTCCATAGGTAGGCACCTACAGAAATTGAGGAAGAAGGTGGGTAGTTTTGAAGGCTGATCACAGTTCCCACTACCATTTTCATCTTTTTTTGCAGTGAGCCTCCCCTTGTCATTGATTGGCTGAGGGGCTACAGTGGCAGCCCTGCCCCTCACCACTGATTGGCTGAGGTGGCTCCCCTTCAGGTGGCACTGCCCCTCACTTCTGATTGGCAGAGAGAGAGAGAGAGTGAGAGAGGCTGGGCTACACAATGGCCAGCCCTCTTGACTAATCAATGGTAGTTGAAGGAGGGGAGCTTCATTTCTGTGTGCTGGCAGCTGTAAGAACTGCTGGCTTCCACTGGGGAGCCATCATTTTATTTTCAGCAAGGTTTTTTTTTTCCCCTGGCAGTTCCATCAAAAATTGTGAAGAATGCTACTTTTGCAAAAAACACCTCAATTTGCAGTTTCTATGAAACTTGAATAGGTCCCTATTTATAGGCTAAAAAGTACTAACAGTTTATCCCAGGGCAGTACAAAATGCATCTGAATGGTTATCCTGGGATTGCATTACTGAATCAAAAGCAGAAAAGTGGCAGTACATTCGTTCACTCACTAAACCCCGATTAGAAGGCCAATATATATATGTGGCAATCCTGGGACATCTCTGTTCTGGGACAAACACAGGGACAATTTGTTAAGGGACAAATGTGACATCTCTTCCTTGCCATATCAAATTCAATGGAGCTTTATGGCATAGGTTTCATAGTTTCATAGTTGGTAGGGTCGGAAGGGACCTGAGGAGATCATCTCATCCAACCCCCTGCCGTGGCAAGAAAGAGTACTGGGGACAAATGACCCCGGCCAGATATTTGTCCAGCCTTTTTTTAAAGACCCCCAGGGTAGGAGCCAGCACTACTTCTTTTGGAAGTTGATTCCAGGTCCTAGCCTCCCTGACAGTGAAATAGCGCATCCTAATGTCTAGGTTATAAAACATGTTTCCATTCCTTTTCTTTTTTACACCAGTGTAAATGTGCTATCTGTCTAAAGTCACAGGGCACTTCATAGAAGTATAGAAAAATAGGGCTGGAATGGACTTCAAAAGCTCCTTGCCGATGCAGTATCATCCCTATCCAAGTCATCCTATACAGATTAATTGTCTAACCCAAGTATGTCATACTCATCTGGCCCCATGGGCTGGATTTGGATTTTTTGGCCAGTCTGTGGCCCAGACCTGGACCAGCCACCTGTGTAGCACCAGGTTCATTCCATGTGCAGCATGCACAAGTTCCAGGATTTGCTATGCACTTGGCACACAGGACTGGCATAGGGCATGCACTGCATGCAGCATAGGCTGGACCTTGTGCTGCAGGTAATACAGAGAGTTGTGTCCAGGATGCCCACATGTAGGCTGTGTTCTGGAATCCCTGTGCTACATGCAGCGCCAGGTCCAGCCCACATGCCACAGACAACACATACCCTGTGCCAGCCTCGTATGTCACATGCCTTGTGAACACTGAGGCCAGTGTGTGCTGCATGCAGCATGTGGGTCTAGACTGGGCGAGTGCATTGCATGCTGCATGGTGATGGGGGTGCAGACTGCATCTGGTGCCCCACAAGACAAGCCCTTTTCACTGGTTCTGGCACTGTGAGATCTGGACTGACCCCAAGGCAACTCTGTTTTCCCTTTGCTCTGGCTCTGGTGTTCATACCCCATCTACCAGCATAGATTGGAAGTAATAGCCCAAGAATGATAGAACTTCACACCTGGTCTGCTACTCACAATAGTCCTCCTTATGTTGCTGTAAAGAAATGTACCTGAGGCCAAACATGAAAATATAAACACTAGGCTGAAACTGGACCCTCAGAAATACAACTGTGCCCCATTAAAATGTAAGTCATTTGTACAATAAAATTTCACTGTGGATAAGCTATGTAGCTCCTCAAGTTCCCCTATTCAATAATTTATAGATATGAGCAAGTAAAGATTTAAATATAAAGAAGCAGAAAAACTGATGATTTATCTCACTAGCCAACAGAATATTTTAACATGAGGGACAGAATATTTAGGGCCAGACTGCAAACCCACTGCTCTAGGGGTCTTTAAAAAAAGGCTGACTTGAATTGGGTTTATCTGTGTGAGTAATCACACACCTATGGTGATAAGGGGTTGCCAATTTGGTTCTCAGTCTTTTAAGATGTTTATATGGTTAAATGAAGATTAGCAACTAATGATTTGACAGAAGTCTTTTGCACTGCAGTTGACAACTTGCCAAAAGGGGCTCGATTAATTACAGTGTCATAAGATAATGCATTGTGAGCCCATCCTAGGCAAATTGCTCTTCTTAGAACCTGACAGTGTGTCTTTCTTCCACCTGTGTAATTTATGCTAAAATGTAAGAGTCACTGGTAGCACACAGTGCTTGAAAATTAAAACTGCAAAATAACAGACACATGAAGAGAAGTAGGTTTCAAGATGGAACAATTTCTCATGGATCATTATTAGGCTCATAGATCATGTTCTCTGTTCTCAAACAAGGAACAATATATGGCAAAAATCGCCAATCTGTGGCATAAATATATGGCAAAAATCGCTGGTCTGTGGCATAACTTGCATTTTGGATTCAAGGTGCAACTGGAACACTGATTGTGTAGAGCATTATTTTGAGTGCTTAACTGATGGACTCATTTTCCTTTGCACTGGGTTGAAGTTTAATGCTCATGCTTCCTCCCCACCCTTTGTCTCTAGTGGGTTATGGAATAGAGAAAATCCCACACAATTTACTGATTCGTTTTGATGCACTGGCTGGGGGAGTAGTTAGTTGATTGCACGATTTCACAATGATTAGACACTTAATTTATACAACACAATTTTATTTTAAAATTCTTTGCTACGTATATAACACTGCTTAGCTTTAAGAAACACCACAAACATTAAGAACACAATAATTACATATATCAGAAACAATGCTCCGAATGCACTTCCTTCCCAAACAATGCTATAAGAATTAATATTACAAAAACAACTACAATTACAACTAAAAGTGAAATTTGAATCAATACTATTATTTTCATAATATACTTACAATCCTAGAATTCCGAGAAGCCAAACACCTAAATACGGTTTCATTCCTCAGTAGTACAATTTAATGGGTTGGCCTCAGTAGTACGGTTCAATGGGCTCGCCTCAGCAATATGATTCAATGGGCTGGCCTCAATACTGATAGAACTAAGTCCCCTTCTTTCAGTCCCTTTCGGGTGCTCTGCAGCTTCAGCGTGAACTAAAAGATTCGTGTTCACGGAGAGGGTGGTTCAGGTGATCAGTCTGATCTGGCCTACACTTGCGATTCTTCCTTCGTTGTTCTGCAAGTATAGTCACCTCCAATTTGGGAGAGTAAGTTACAGTTTTTATTGAGTGAGTTACCGTCAATGGGCTCCTCCTACTCAAACCTGTCATTACCCCCAAATTTGGGCTCAGATCTTACTCAACAGATTCTTTTGCTTAGTAATTAGTTTCTTTTGTTGATCATTTTAATTACTTTGGGGAACTTCCATACCACTGCAAGTGACCTTTTCTTACCAATCTGGTCAAAAGGCTCTAGGGTTTGATCTCTCGGAACTCAGGATATTTGCTTAAGGGTCAATTTTCAGGTTCTCTTTGTTAAAGACTTCTAAAAATAAAATTCAAGAGTTAAAACTTTAAGCAAAGTCTGGATTTTCCACACGTAGTCCAAAACAATGACCTAGATAAGGAGATAAATCTTATCTTCTTCCTGAAACTGGCTAATGGGCAACCATTACAAACATTCAAACTATTTCATTCAATATGACACCCTTGACACTGACATTTCTTCCTCTCCACACATTCACCAAAGTCTCTCATTCTCCCCTCTACAACAGGGGTTCTCAACCGGAGGTATCCGTACACCCAGGGGTTCTTAGGAAGGCCCTGGGTGTATGTGCAGGCAGGCAGGGACAGACCACTGCCACCCACCACCCCACACCGCCGCCTCCCAGGAGCAAGGCCAGGGGGGAGCAAGGGCAGCCACACCCTCCTGCGGGCCACACAGACGCCAACCTGCTGGCTGGATGTGGGTGAGTGGGGAAGTTTGCATGCAGTGGCCAGTGCCGCCACCCACCACCCCATGCTGCCACCGCTCTGCATCCAGCTGCCCACCACCCTCACCCATTCTGCATCTGGCTGCATGCCACCCTCCTCATCATCTGGCCACGTGTCACCCCCTCCCCCTCCACTCCAGGTCTGGCCACCTGGGGAACACTTATTAAGAAAGGTTGAAATCCCCTGTTCTACAATATCTAAAAGAGAGACCTAGTTATGCTCAGGGCCTCATTATACATCATCTGTCAATTCTCTCTTGGGTGGCCTCATCTCACCCTCCTCCAGGCCATTCAGTTTGCTGCAATCCAGTAATTTTCCTTGCTTGCCTTCTGCTCAGGTCAACCCTGGGTCCCCCATTTTCTTCCGCTGCCAATCCCTCATTTTTGCCTACATCTTCAGGGCTCTACCCAATGCTTCCCTTGCTCAATTTTAAACTACTCTCTTTCTCTAAGAAGGGGTACTTTCTTAGGGTTCAATGAGCTCTTTGTCTCCTAGAACCTGTGGATTCACATTGCTCTCTCTACAGCAAACTGATCTATACACATTTCCTGGCCATCTCCTCCTAAACCCTTACTATATTTAGTTATCTTTACACTGCTAGCTAGCTCTTCTCATTTTTGCATTAATACAGTGGCAGTGGTATGGCAATAACTGTTATTATTAAGGCTACAAGCGCTTTCTGTTAAAGTCAGGCAAGGTTCTTTGAGTAGATGTGGTATCTTTTATTATACTGACAGCATAGATGGAGAAAAGTTCTTAGCTAGCTTTCAGGTGCAGTTACTCTTCTTTAGGCATAGGAAACCTCTGCTGTTCTGAGACTCCAAGAAATGGGAGAAGCATTCTGTGAAATCTGCATTCAGCACTCTTAAGACAAACTTATTCTCTGGAACAGTTTTCCCCTCTACCTCTTATCAGCCTTCCAGGCATGCTCTGTGTTCCCTCTCCTTTTCTTCCACTCAGGATGAGCTAATGTGGCTTACAGATGCCACAGCTCTCCTGTCCAGCAGTGACAGTGGCAGGTGAGTCCCCCACTTCCTGTTCCCACTTCCCCCTGGGTTTTCTCTGCTGGCTCAGGGGCTCTATTTGTAGGAAGTGGCTGTGCAGGGTGCTGAGCTTGGCAGGAAATAGCCCCCATGAAGTGGTTTAAGCTATCATAGCCAAAGGATTGCATTGCAATGTGTTGCCATACAATGGACCTCTTGCTGGCACACAATTGTTTAAAAAAAGAACAAAGAAGCCCCTCTCTGCCCCCCCCAAAACAAACAAACAAACAAACCCCCCCCACCAAAACCCCCAAAATCCCTTTAATTAACACAGCTCAGGCTTCCAATCGTGTAAAATACTCACCAACCAAGACTAACAATTTCCCATAGCTTTCACATCTGTACTCTAGGTTTGAGTGACCACAATTCCAGGGACAGTTTAAAAAAAGAAAACAGTTAAGTTATCCCATGCTTACAGGTATTCAATTTTTTTTCTAAGTACCCCTAAAATGAAAACTGTCAAAGTCAGACAGTTGAAATCTGTCACACCTATAAACCTTAGTAGTCCATAGCCTTGTTTTGGTGGGTTGGGGAGGGAGGAATGTTGTTTTAAGAAAGTCTAAGAGTCTGACATTGTGATGGCATGTGTATTACAATATTTTATAAGCTACTTGCAATGCAGTTTAACCCCTGACAATGAATATTAAATCCTCAGCTCAAAGTCAAGCAGCTTGGCTTGGCATCTCCCCTTTCCTTCCCTGCTCCATGCCAGTAATCCCCCCACAGTACTCCCTGGTCTGTGCTCTTCCTCTCTCCCTACCCCACTCTGTCTCACCCCTCCCTCTGCCATCAGCAGTTTTCATCATCTCCCCCTCTCTTGCCTTTCTTACCAGAGGGGAGTAGTGACACTTGGTGTAGCCAGGTTCAAGACCAGACTTAGGGAAAATGGTGTCCTGGTTGAACTTGCATTTTGGTGCCCCTCAAAGTCCATGGCAGTACTGCTGGCAGAGGCAGGCAGGCAGGGGTCTCTGGCACAGTGTAGTGGGAAGGTGGAGCAGCATGGTATATCAGGCAGGCAGGCACTGCTGCTGCTGTGCAGATCAAGGCAGGTGGACTGGAGCAGGTATCACACTGTCTGAATGTGCCCACCCAGCTCCTCCTGAGCAGCAGCTGGAGGCAGTGGGGAGGCTGGGCTGGACACTGCTCCTCTTGCCCGAGGTGGGGATCAGCTGGGAAGGGGCAGACCAGGGTGCAGGGAGAGTGTTACCCTGAATGTGGAATGCTTATACATGCGTGTGTGGTGCCCCCTGATCACAACACCCTGGGCGTTTGCCCACCTCGAAGGCTGGCCTTGGCCAGGTTGCAAGCACCTAGCCTGCTGCTCAGAAAGGTTGATTTCTACCACTCAATACAAAAAAGGGATAAATTTGCTCCGGCCATTGGTAGGCCAAGTGAGTGATGGAAAGGGAGTTATTTATCCCTTTTTCCAATGTGTGTATCCAAGGGCTAATCAGAATTACACTAAAAAATGGGAGTGGGGAAGGTCCCTACCTAGTTTTGAATTGTACTCTATTCTGCCCTTTTGGAATGAATAGGAGTGCACAGAGTGTGGTACTAGTCAATATATGCAAATAAAAATGGGGAGATGCACCCTGTTTTTGGGCAAGGACCGTTGATTGGTGCATGAATTTGTTGAATGCTATGCATATCACCTGTCTGTTAGTAGACAAACAATAAGACAGTGATAATTATAATTTTATTACCAATATTCTTTGCCCACCAGTCCACATCTTGCCTCTAACTGATTTACAGGTACATTAATTAATATTACCCTGTATGCCATAAAACCTTGAAACTACATCAGGACATCATGTGAGAGACAAACAGAGTCTGTTTACAAAGGACCTGCATTCTGATTTGAGCATCTTAGTCTACATATGGGAAGCAGATGGAAGAATAGACTATTTTTCATAGGATCACTTAGAAGCTTTGGAATGTTAGATAATGATGACAAAGCACAGAAGGGTTAGCAGGTGGGTCATATTCAGATTCTGATGAGCAACTTGGGGCATAGATACTTTTCAGCTCCTCTCTCCCTTTCTCTTCCCCACCCAATCTTCCAGTGATATTTTTCAAGCAAAAGGTAAAGATGCCCCTTCTTGCTCATTCAGGCAGGAGGTCCCGAATTTCTGCCCTTCCCAGTTCCCTCCTGTTGCAAGTTCTTTGGGGACATAATTACCCTTTGAGTCTCTTATTGGCCTGGTTTTAGAAGGAATAAAAAGAAGCACCTACACTTCTCTTCATATATCCTACCCCACCTATCTTTTCTTATTGGATGTTGTAGAAATCAACTGAGCAGGGCTTTACCTTATGAAGTGAAAGAAGTAAAAGGGAGACCATTACATTTTAGGCCCTAAATATTGAAAGTGTTGGACAGTTAAAAAATGTGTAGGTGTAAAATACATCATGACCTAGAGCTTCAAAAGCACTTAGCATCCAGCAATTCTCATGTAGGTGTCTGAATCAAAAGGCATAACAGACGATGCTGAATATGTAACGTGTAGTCACTTGACTGTAGTTGTTAAATGAACCAGAGCTCTTTTAAAAAGCTCCCATCAACTCTGGGTTCTGAGTGTTTTGCATTATTATATGCTCTTCAAAGCAAGTTCTCCAAATTATTTAGTTCCTGGATAATTCATTTTGTGGGAAAAAAAAAATAACTGTCTCCTATAAATAAAATGTTCTATTCAGCATTCTTTCATATCACAAGGGGGATAAAGTCCAACAAATATAACAGTATCAGCATACCAGTGTCTGGCTTTGTCAAGTGCTTCTATCTTGACACCATGATGTCAGAGACATATTCCACATTCAGTCCACATTTTTTCCCTTATAATAATCCCTCTGGTGTAAAACAAAAAGTGCTATTAAGCCAGTACATGAGCATCTTAAGTATTTCTATGTTGACAGATGAAAACAAACAAAATGTTTCAATAAGCCAGCTATGGGAATTCTTTATATTCACTAGGATTCTCACATTTCTCTGTTATGTAAAGATACCAGCTCTGTATGTTGCTTTTCTTTAAAAGTCAAGTTAATGTCTGTAATTAAAGAATTTAAAAGGAGATTCAGAATTGTCAGCTGTTATCAGGGAACTGGAATATAATAAATGAAGATAGACTGACCTTTATAAATATAAATAATGTGATATTTTCCACCATAACCTTGTCAATGTAATTTTGCTTTCATCAATATATTCTTGTCTGCTTAGTCTAGTCTCCTCCTCTAGAGAACTCCATTATTTTTTTCTGGAAGAACTGTTCTTCTATCTAAAAAATTTCACTTGGATTGTGTTTTCTCTGTCTGTCCTGATGTTAGAAAGGCTTTTCTGATTTAGCTCTTTACTGCTAATCCTACCTTATAGCATTGGAAACAAATCCCCTTATTCATGCATTCTTCCAGATCCTATCCTCTCCTGGCCGAGAGTATGCTCTGGTTCATCTGACTTACTTGAGTTATTAAATCCCAACATGTTCAACAGTTGTAGGAGTCTCAACAGGCTAAATTGCCCTCATTATGGCACCACTTGTGCAGTGTTCATGTGACAATTCATTTATTAATGCCACCTGAGTCTTATGTCCTGAGGACCTAGAACAGTCTCCATCATGTAAGGCCTCAGGCTGGTGCTGCATTTGTTTTTGATGATTGAAGCTGCATCTTTTTTTTTCTTTCTTTTATCCTGACAAAGTCTCTTGAATGGAACTTTGATAAACTTAAGGATGAATTCCAGTCATTAGAATAGAATGAACATATATAGGTAGGCATCTCTCAGCCTAAGAAGAGCAGAACAATAAGGCTGACAGACTTGTTCCCCACTGTGAACCGACTAATTGATAATTTGGGCTTACTCCCTAACTGACAGAGGAATGGTCACTCATCAGATTCAGGATTACTTTATTTTGCAGAATTCTCTTCTATACCTTTCCTTGCTATATTTATCTGTGATACGAAGCTTGAAATAACATGCCTGAAATCATATTGTTCTCCATAAATTTGAAGTTGAGATGAAAAAATGGGATTATTGCAAGTAGCCATTACAAAAAAACAAATTGATACAGGGTTGAATTTATCTAGACAACAGTGTGGGAACAGTTTTCTTTGTTATGTTTCAGGGAAGTTTTGCAATTTTGAAATGTTTGTGATTCTAGAATGAAAAATATCACATTTCCCACAAGTCAAAACATTACTTTGAGGTGATCAAACTGTTTTTTTTTTTCAATACCTTTGAAATATTCTGTTCTGATTTTGTCTTTTTAATTAAAGAAATTGAAATTAAAACTTCTTTTGAGAAGGACAGGTGAACTGTTGTTTCAAAATGTATTTGTTTTAGTTTTTCAAAACATATGTTCATTGAAAGAGATATGTTCCACAAAATATGTTTTTTTTTTCACAAAAATTTGGATTATTTTTCTTCTTTTGATTTTTTTAATGCATTTTCTAATATATTTTTTCAATTGAATGTTTTTCCAACTATCTCTTACTGTCTATAGCTTGATGACTTGTGGATAACATAAAAGTAAAATTTCTGAACATCTAGAAAAAAATATCTAATGCCTAGCAGAAAGTTACGCCCAATTCCTTCATATAAGTCTTCTGGCTGTGTTTTCCAAAGCCTACAGGCTATCTAGATATAAGAAACTCTATGATTTTTTTTCCTGTCAGAGTGATTTAATTAAGCATGTAGTACTGGGTGTTTTATGTCAAGAATTTCTCACTTTAGTCCTAGACATCATCTCCTGTTACAAAATATTAGGAAAAAAGAGCATTTTTAATCCTTAGGAGACAAATCTTTCACACAAAGGGTAAATGTTGAATTCTGAATATTGCCTGTCCATTCACAAATTGACTCAAAGAGTAAATTTATGTAAGAGCTTAGCCCAAAATAAAACTTTAGAAACTGTATTAATACTTTGCATTTATAGTAGACCACATCTTCCTCTGAATAATCTCAAAAAGAATTGCAAGCATAAATAAGATTACAGCTGCAGTTGAGCAAATAATTTTCAATGGATAATTGGCTTGATTAATCTTACCTTTTATGCAGTTCTAAAATTGTCCATGAATAGACTTTGAAATTCTCAAATGTACTCAGTGTTTTAAATTATCCACTGATTTATCCACAGAATAATGTTTACTACAGAGATAACTCAAATCAAATTGTAGATATTACAGCTGACTATACAATTAATTCTGTTACAGCTTATGTAATATATGTAACCAACACAATCTAATCTTCTAATTCAAATTTGATTTGTAATATTCACAATTGACCACTAAAACCATCTTGATGTGTTACAGAAGAAAACTACTCAGTGAACAGAAACAATGCTATCTGACTTGTGAGATTGGCCAAATTGTATAATGCAATTTCTCAATTTGGTACAAAATGCAAAATTAACCTTTAGAGAATATTTGAGCATTCATGTTAGGTATTTGTCATTCATGAGTGTTTACATTAGTAAATCTGAAGCACTTGAATATTCATGGGAATTGGATCCAGTCTAACTAAAAGTTGCTTTCAAATTTGAACAAATAATGGGTTTTATTACTTATTTGCTGTGTTCTTTTCAGTACATATGAAACATGGCAAAAAGAATGACTACATGTATTATACAAATGGATACACTAAGCCAAAAGTCTTAGTTATATAGGACTCTGTAGCAGAACTGGGAAGAGAATTCAGTGATTTATATTTATTACTAGAAAATGCTTGCCTGCTTACAGATAGAATTGAGGGAATATACATCTATCTCCATTGAAGAATATACTACAAGTTTATACTTTTGCAAAGCCATTGTGTTTTCCGCACAGTTAAATAGTTAAGTGGTATCAGAATGGTTAGTCCTTTCTCATAATTACCAACAGAAGGACATTGTGGCACCCTTTCCTTTTTAGGCAGATTCCTAGGAGAGTGTTATAACCACTAGGCAATTAGGTATCCAGGAGTTGGGGGTCTCTCTGATTGTAGTTGTTCTACTTTGCATAGTGTAAATAACTATCAATTGGGCCCAAGTGAGCATGAAGAAAGGCTTTCTAGTCCAGTGGTTAGGAAACTCACCTGTGTGTGGAGATCTTGGATTTATTTCTAGCTCCGCTGAATGTGAAGTAGTCTATAGAAAGTCGAATAGCTTCAGCAGGAAAGAGGAAGATGTCATCACCCAAGAATACCCTCTAGCCTGGCAGCGAGGGGAATCCTTTAGAAAGTAGGAGATGTGGGTCAAATACTGCTGAAAGAGAGAAAAGAATTGTAGCATATCAGAGATTCCCAGTGACTCAGAGATTCCCAGTGATTCAGAGATTCCCAGTAACCACAGAAAAAACAGGGGATGGGAAACAAAAATGGAATTATCTCCAGTACCTGGACTTTGTGCCAGGCTCAGTCTATTAGACATGTTCAGAGAATGCCTTCTGGGCCAGGGCCTGCACACTGGACAAGCAGAAGAATGTCCATTTGTGAATCCCAACAGGTCTTAGGCATGAATTAGGCTGTGCAGCACTGTTAGAATTTGGGTCATCGTGTCTGAGCCCAGAGGCACACATTTAGGTAGAAACATAGATACCTACAGACTGCATCTGCCTCAAGGATAAGATGACAGCTAAGCAGTGATTCTGAGGATAAGACTTTTGTATTTAGGCACCTAAAATACCAGCTTGGTCTTTTTATGGATCTAATCTTCTGTGACCTCATGGCAAGTTTGACTATTTTCATCACTAAGGTTTTTCAGTGATACCCATTGTTAAGTTAATTTATTTTTGTTTACCTGACATAAATAGTTTTGGAGTTGAACTAAAGGATTAAAACAGACACTCAGTATCAGAGACACTGGTTTATTTGGATACAAAGGATATTAATGCAAAGAAGTTTTATACAGTTATGAAACATTGCAAAATACAAACATAACAGCTGTCAGAACTGGAGAAAAACTGGCTATACTTCTTCCAGCATCAGTTGAAACATGTTAGTTCTGAGAGATTGATTGTGGGGGAAATACGTGTTCATTTTAGCTCACATTTTGACTTATTGTACATGCATGCTTACAAATAGCTCAACTAATAATAAATGGTAAGAACTGAAAAAAAACATAGCTACAAGAATGATAAGCAGAGTAAGGTCATTAACAATTCAAAATTACGGTGCTTATCTACAAAGATAAATGATGTTTGTTAATAAAGGGCAAACCATTGAGTAGCAGAGTACTGTTTTACTGCCCTTGGCATCATCTCCAATCTTATCACTAACAGCAGTTTTAAGACATATTTTACAGGACCTCATGTCTAATATGCATGAAAAGAATATTATTCATTATAGAAAATGAAATTAATAGGCACAAAAGCATTTCAATATACTGCACAAAAACTGTAGCTATGATTATGAGTTATACTAACTTATAACAAAATTAAGAATGACAAATGACATAAGAAAAGATAAAACAAAGCTTATAAAAATAAAAGTATTTGTTATGCACTTAGCTACATTTTTTTTTTTTTTTTTTTAAGAATGCTGCTGAGACCATGATCCTCTTTGAGATATTTGGTTTGAGGTGCCATTTTAGGCAGTACTCTGACATCAGTGGCCATGTGTAAATGAAACAAGGGGCATGTGTGCATGACACTTTAAAGTAGGCTAAATGCTTTTGCACCGCTTTAATGCTGTTGGTGTTTGCACACCTCAGTGGTGTATTGTGCATTAATTCCAGCTGCTGTAGGAAATTCAGCTGGGTAATGTACCTTAAATGACTTGCGGTGCAGCAAACTAATACTCCTTTGAGGAGTATTAGTTTGCTACCCCTACAGCCGCAGAGTGAAACACCGGGCTCCATGCAGCTCTGCAGGTAGCCCTGCAGGCAGCCTGGCATCAACCCAAGAAGGCAGGCTCCACCCAAGAAATGCGGTGAGCCTGATTTATCTGCCCCTCTGGAGTCTGCCTGCTTGAGCTGTGAAGGGGTCCAGTGCTTCCCTCTGCGGCTGTGGTGCCCTCCAGGACTGCCTGAGCTGGGTGCCTGCAGGTAGGTGTCACCTGGGGTGGGTGGGGGGTGCTGTTGCCATGGAGGAAAGCACCAGCCCACCCCACCACCAGCCCAGGGACCACTCTACCTGCCTGCCGCTCACCCTTCCCTCCCTTCCGCTAGAGAGGTAGGTAAGTGTGGGGTATATACATGACATGAGGGTTTACTTCACCCTAAATTGAAGTGGTGGGTTTAAAAATCCACTGCTTCAGTTTAGGGCCCCCATTTCATCTACACATGCCCAGTGTCATGTCTCCATCAAGTGTGTATTCTACGTTTGAAAAGTCATGAGCCTGGTTAGCAAAGACATTATCAGTGTAAACAAATTTTCATGAGCTGGTCTCAGGCAGGTCATTAATGTACAGATTGAAAAGGAGAGGCACCAGTACAGGTCCGTGAGGGAGGATGTGGTTTGGAGTTTCCAAGAGCTGGTTTGGTTGGCCAGGTGGACTCTAAAGTGTCAACCATGTAGTAATAGTTGGACTAGATAAGTGGCCCAATGTGGCAAAATTCCTGATATTTTCACCTGTATGCCAAACAATGTCCTATGCTGCTATTACATCAAGGATGACAACACCAGTCTTCACCAGTCTTCAGGTCTTTTTCTGAAAGCCATTTTCAATAAAGGTAGTTAGGGAAAGAACTTGAGTGCAGGTGCTCTGGCTACAGCAGAATCCAGGTTGGTCTGAGTTCAGGGCAGGAACAATTACTGGAGAAATATTTGCAGAATTAGTCTCTCAAGTGTCTTGTAGCAGACACTAAAGGAGGGAGATTGGTCAGTAGTTTGCTGCTGATTGTGGGTCTTTGCCAGGCTTGGGTAGGCCAATGATTTTTGCCAGGCACCATGCTGAAGGAATTTGTCCTTGATGCATAATATGGTTGAAGAAGAGTAGAAGCCTATTATGACCTCAAGGACCAAAATCTTTCAGAAATGCTGGGTACACATTGTCATAGACAGGTGCAATGATAGATTTTAATGTGCACAGCACAAGCGTTGAGTTCTATTGGTAAAAAAGGCTTGTGAACGATCTTGGTTCTGAACATTCCAATGGAAATGATGTCATTCTTCATATTAATGCAATGAAGTAAACTCTGGTGCATATTAAGACATGGGTGCCATGTGTGAATGTGTGCCTGGACCCACAATATGTTGAGCCAGGTCGGAATAGCCCCAGGTGGCAGGGACCTGGTGTGGGGGAGGATCAGCCTGCCAGCCTGAGGCTGCTTTCTCCAGCTAAACATGCTGTGGAGGGGCTGGCTGGAGCACTAACCAGCAGGAAACCCCACAATGAAAAGCCCTTGTGTCCTAGGCAGCCACGTTCATTTCTACCTGTGTGGTGCTGAGAGGTAAAAAACTCCACATCAGGATACTGCTTGAATTCACACATTCTACCCTATTGTGGAGTTAATTAGTTGCCTATAGCCTAATAGGGCCACCTGTGTAGATGCAAGACATTTATTGTGGAGCTAATTAGTCTACTCGGCAATAAACATCTTGTGTAGATGCATCCAGTGAAAGTAATACTAAGCCTATGCAAATTATTTGTATGTGTTTGAGATGTTGGTACAGAATATTTGATGCAGAAAAGAAGGAGGAGCAGAGAAGAAATGTCTTCTTTGCCTTCAACCAATGGTCAGCAACCTATAGTCTGCAGGTCATATCTGGACACCAAAGCTCAGGTCACCATACATTCTGGTTTGTCTGCAACAGCCCCAGGCTTCAAAAGGCAGTCCCAATTAAAACAAGTGTCCTAGCACTGAGGCAAAGTGGAAGCAACCATGAAATAGAAGCCCAAGCAGATAGCAAGATTGTCCTAAGATAAGTTAGCTTAATTAGTGGAATGACCATTAACACTAATTGTCACTTCACAGGTGATTGTTATCACCTGTGAAGTAAAGAACAATGGGTCATTAAGGGACCATTGACTCCTTGCAGGCTGCAGCAGTGGAAGGGGGCGGGGGGGGGGGGTAATGTTAATGTTAATGTTAATGTTAATGTTAATGTTAATGTTCCAGAGTTCACATTGCTCCATATGTTCACCCTACCCAAAGCCATTTGATTCAGCTGGCCCACAGACATGAGGCTTTGCTGGTGTTTGGCAGTAGGGTGTTTTGGCTGTGTGCGCTCTCCCTGTGCCATCAGTGGGAAAAGAAGTGCCAGCCACAGGTAGGTCCTAGAGCTTACTTGCCTGCCTCTGGTCCAACATGGGTCATTCTGTCCCACAGCCAGAACAGGTTACCTACCATCATTTAAAGGGATTTAACTAACATGGCCACACCAGAATGAGTACATAAATATGTCTTATCTAATGCAAAACCATAGGCCTGGGTAGTACATGGGTGGGAGTCCACCTTTAAAGAGTCCACTTTTAAATCCTAGCTGCCATACAAGTTACTGAATACTTGGAGCCAAATATTATTCTACCTATTAGGCACCTAAATAGTTGGAGATACCTAAGTGTGATATTATTCTATCTCACTTGAGTCCCTGAAAAACAGTAAATTGAAAAGATGGGTGGGTCCTCTTCTTACTCACTGCTTTTAGTGAGTTAGTCATAAAGGTAAGATAATGGTGTGTTAAAAAAAGAGGTGCACCAAATGCATGACAAGACTTCATTCAGTCTCATTGTTCCTGGTGATTCTGCAAACAAGAATAGAAGGGACGAACAATGTAATAAAATTTCCACTGCCTCACAACTTGTAATCCCTGTTATTGCTTTTTTGGACCCTGAGACTGTTTTGGAAAATAAGAATCTATTATAAGCTACACTGTTATGCTTAGTCCTGCGCAAGGGACACCAGGTAGCTGTACCACCTGGAAGCAGCCCTGGCAAACAGCTGTGACTCAGGCTAGTCTTATTTCCTTGGTTTCTCCCTTTGATCTAGGGAGAGTAAATTAGTGCACCTCTTTCCTCCCCTACTGTGAGGTGGCTTACTTTTGCAGATCAGCAAAATGGGTAAGTAGCACCAAGGCTCCACTCATTCCTGCCCATCTCCACCCACTCTCCACTCAAAGCATTCATGTTGAAACTGTGCCATTGTTTTAGCACCTTAAGCTGAGGAAACACTCAACTAACCGGGATAATGATTCCACTTTCTTTCCATGTACAGCCATGTAAAGACAAGGTTGCCACTTGTGCCATAGTTGGAATGAAAATATTCATGAGGTGCTCTGAGGGAAATGTTGGCTACACTGAACTCAAGTGAGAATTTTGCCATTGACTTCAGCCTTCCTCTCTCTCTCTTTGTAGTTCATTTCTGTACTACAGTGCCATGTAAGTAGTACTGACCTGAGACATGTTCTGCCTCAGCTTTATCAATTGGTAGAATACATACAAAAAGTAACATATACTAAATGCCTCTCTGTCAAATATGTTCTGGGTAGGAGGAAGAAGGAAAACATAAAACTTCATATTAAACACAATTTTAACAAGTTTGGTTACTTTAAAATATATTTTGAGTTGCTTGTTTACTAACTTTTAACATTTTAAACTCATAATGTAGAAAATAATGAGCCACAATTTAAAGTTTTATGGTGAATTGGTTTTGAAATGTTTGAATATGTGTTTTGTAATAAAAGTGCCATCACAACCTGACCTTTAACAACATAAAAGTTGCTACTGTAATCTCTAGGAAATTACTGGAAATTGTGGTGTTCTGAGTTTCTTAGTATGGAGAAATTGGAGCATTCTGTGAATTCATGTCCATGAAGCACCCATGCTGTCATTGTTAGATCTTTTCATTATGAATGTGATAAATTGACAAACTGAAAAGTGTTAGGATAATGTGCAATTTGGAGGGGGGGGGGTGTTTTTGTTTATTTGTTTGTTTTTTTTGGATTACCAAATTGTGCTTCCAATGGTGTTTGGCATCAAGACAGGGGTTAAGACTATTGTCACTGAAAAAGTCCTGAAGCATAACCAATACTTTGCAGAACACCTGCTCTAACATATGTCAACAGGATCATTAACAGAAAAATGTTTGTCATGTAGTTCTGGCTTCAGTATTATTTCTCTGTTTCCATTTGCAATTTGCTTCCCTTGTGTCTGATTCTGAAGTATAGAAATGTAATGCACTGCCACTCTAAAAGAATAACATGATTATCTAAAAAAATCAGTGCTGAAATCTATAACTATTATTGATGATGAAGACATTCCTGACAACTTCCCTCTGTCTTCAATACTTCATTCTAACCCTCCAGCCAATCTATGTGATTGCATGTGTTATATATCCATTTATTTTGCTTTTGACATCAATACTTTAGCATTTGAGCCTCTTTTTGTTCTTCTGTGACAAACAGCTGTTTCAACTGTGTTTCTTTTCTTCCTTTTTTTTTTTGTTGCTTTTTTCCACGTGCCTGCCTTTGACTTCCATTCTCCAGTTATATATGAGAAGGAGAAACAATCAAAAAGCCTCCAAAAGTGTAAGGCTCACTAAAGAAATATTAATCTGGCAAAAGTGATTTTACTAGCGATGATACAGGTTCTTTGTGTGATTTAAACCAGTCAGCTCTTTGTATAAGGTACATACAAACAGGCAGTTAGAGATATTCAAAACCATGTGAGTGATACAGATCTTGTAAGGCTTTTGAAAAAATCTGTTCCCCAAAAGAGCATGAAAAACCACAATGCATTCCCTTATTCTCTTAAGGGGTAGGGAGTTGTGAAGTGGTGTCTGTTTTTATGGGCCTTTTATCTGAACAATGTTCGTTAACACTAAACCTGATATATTTTGGGAGAGAAATTGCACAGAGGACATAACCAGAGGACTTTGACCATGTAGAAGCAGCTGTAGGAAAAGCTGAAGCAAGGCCATTCAGGCATTTAGAAAACTTTCTAGAGCTTTCAATGGATGCTCCCTTTCCATCTATTACAATCTCCTAGCTTTTTTCCTCAGCCTCTTCTCTCCTGCCCTTGTCTCCTCCCTTTTCACCTCCACCCCCTTTTTTTCCTTCCTATTTGGCATTCCCCTCCCACTTTTCCCGCCAAAATGCAGAACATGAATTTTGCTAACATCTGATTGTTCATTCAGTTTTTTGTGCTACAGTTATTTTCCCTATCTAATCTCTTTCTTTTCCATTTAAATTGTAGGATTCTTGAAGCATAATTAATCTGCATCTGTATAGTGCTTGGTACAATGAGGTCTTGGTCTTAAGAGTCTTGGTTAGCCCTGGATCGCTATTGTAGCTTAGTATAGTGGCTCAAGCCAGGACTTCTGAAGATCAGTTAGAAACTAACCAGAGATCAGGAGTGAAAGGTCAATAGCTAGCAATACAAGTTGAGGGACAGGAGAAAGATGCCAAAACATGATACCAGGCTAAGGCCAGATGTTGAAAGTCTGTAGTCAGGACATCAAGTCAGAGGTCTGGAGTGAAATCTAGAGGCTAGCTGAGGTCAGGTGCCAAGCTCACAGGACAGTTCAGTTTGATGAAATGAAAGCAGAAGCCACGAGACAAGCTAAAGTAATGAACTGGAGTCGGGAAACCAGAAGACAAGGACCAGGAGTCAGGAAGAACGTGATACAAATAGTTTGGAAGCTCAGCATGTTATCCAGCAAAGACCAGGATTGAGGCAGGTGCTTAAATGAGGACCCAGAGTCAACCAGGGAGCTGAGCAAAGCCTGGAACCCAGCAGAGACAACTCCCATAGACCCAAGGTGGGAGCATGTGCCAGCTTTTAAGGCTGCCAAAACAGAAGGCCCTCACCATCTTTAGGAGGAGCTGGGATCTCTCCTACAGTACTGTCCCCCACCAAAGCCAATGTTCAGGTTAGTGCAAGGACCCCCAGGGCCAGTGCACTTCTGGTACCACTGTTGCTATAATACTGGTTACAGCTGATTATTTGGGACAACAGAAAAATGATCAGGGGAAAAAAAATAGTGGTTTAAAATTAGAAATCCCAAATGGGACAGTGAACATAGAACCTTTACAGCACTCATTGTTCCTTGAAAACATCTAGGAAGTCAGTTGATATCACCCAGTTCAACTCTGAAATGGCCCCAAATTACCAGGGACTAGAAGTAGGTCCATTATTTGTAGAACTTCCTATGTTCAGATTCCTCCATCTGCTGGTATTACACACAGTATCAGATGGGACAGCAAATTCATAAATCTGAGGATCAGGGGCATCATCCTTGCAACTACCATAATAAACACAATTAATAAATGCTAATTATTCTGTTTTTCACTTTTTTTCAATTGTGTGGGGGAGGGGGTAGATAGATTGAGACAGAAGAAAGATTGGAACAAAAAGGTGAGGAAAGAAGGCCACAGAAATAAATTATAGAGTGGATAGGTTTATTTTTTCCCCAGATAATGTTTGTTTGATTTCTTTATAAAATGTGTGCCTGGTGCTTACTGGGGCAGAAGCTTCAGGAGCAGCAGTAAGTAGTAGAAGGGAAATAAGTTTGCTTTCAGATACCTGTTGAGTATTCTGAATAATTTTTACTTTGAGTGTATATGAATTACTTCTGTGAGGCCATGACTGCAATGGTCCTTTTAGGAACTGCTCCATTTTGTTTCTCCAGAGCATTCCAAAACACTTTTGTCAGAAAAAATATTCGCAGAAGTAAGAAAAATTCTATTTTTTTTTTTTTCAATTCTGGTTGGGATGCACTGCTTTTTCTTTTGAGTGAAGTCCGTTAAATGAAAAAAAAAAAAAAAAAAGGAAATAGAGTATACATATTTAACATTCAGCTTTAATATCTATGTAGCTGGAAGTAATTTTAAAAGATTAGAAGAAAGATTCAGGCTTCATTATGGTGCTTTGTCTGTGAGAGAAGAAAACAAGCTGATTTTTAAAAAAATGTGAATAGTTAAAAAAATCAGTGGTGTTTTTTATATGAGGAAAACAACATCATGGAAGAAATCTAATGACCAAGAGTTTCATAAGGGAAGGCTACTTTTGGTGCCTCAGGTTGCCTATGCACATGCAGGGAGGCTGCTCTGATGAGCTGTAATTACAACTCTTTGGAACAGACTCAATTAATCAAGTTTGTTGGAGCCTGATAATAACTGCACTCCAGCAGACTCCAGCATCACTTGTTTCAGCATCCCCACACTGAAAAATGGAGGCAGGGGCACTTTAACTAAAGCTTGTGTGATGAGATTTAGTTAAAGCACCCTTCTACCATTTTTCAGTGTGGGGACACTGATCCACATGATGCTCTGAGCACTTTATTTACAGTGGCTGCCAAAGCCGTTCTAATTAAAGCACCCCCCACCAGTCCTGTAGTATAGCATGTGTATAAATGCTCTCAGGTTTAAGGGCCCAAGTAAGATGGCATAGGGCACAGCAATTTCTGAAAACCAAGTGTTTTTTAAGATTTACAGTAGGATACTGGAAAAATTAGGTGCCTGGCATTTTGTGCTAGGGGAGCCAGATAAAACATACATGTTCACCCCCTGCTCAAGTCTATCCTTATCAGCTGACTATAAACTTATTTCAGCTAGGATAGACCTCCCTGCCTTTTACTGATGTATGTAGTTTAGATGTACACACTACACATGCAGTTCATTTAGCCGTACATACAGTGGGTTACATATGGGCAAATGGTGTGGCAGACAGATTTTTTTTTAAACTGAACACACAGCATAACTACAAGAGATGAGGTCCTCCTTCTAGTGGAACACTGGAATGCAGGTCACTTCTGTATTCCTCTCCAGAGGCAAGTAGCATATCTCCTTTGTTATTCTTCAAACAATACAGTCCACAAAAAGAAAATGTAACATTCAATTTTGAATGACCTGCTGTCATGGCCATCACCATCCATGACTAGGAAGAACCATCTCTGGTGTACTCACCATTCAACTGCCCATTGTACTGTGATACTTGGTCACTATAGGAAACAGGTGCCTGCCACCTTGGTCCAGGCTCAAACTGTTGACCTGGGTTGTTAAATAAAGATGGTAAGATTTTTTTTTTATAAAGAATACACCCATGTTTCTTAACATCCCTGTGGTCCTCATGTGGGTAGAACAGAGTCTGCTCTCCCATGTTCTACTTTCTGACTGCTTTTTGAGTAGCAATACTAGACAGTAGTCTTCCTTTATCACTTAGTCAACCTCAGTGGCATGATGGTCATCTCCTTGCCACACTACACAAAAAAAATTAATAAAAAAAGTCCATCTTATTTTCAGGGCCATCTTGGCTTATGAGCATTCTTTCTCTGCTGCCATTTCAAAGCTACCTTTTTTACCATCTCCTTGGACTACAGCATCTAGTAGATATGGTGGAGACTAGCGCTGTGCAAGTCAGCAGAGATCTGATCTGGCTTTGGATCCGGCCTCTTCATATGGCCTCAATCCAATCCAGAGCTACAGATCAGGTTTCTGCCTCAATCCAGCCGAACTGGCTCCGAAGCTTCAGAGCCACCTCGGAGATCTGGTCATAGGGTATAATGAAGAATCAATGAAAGTTCCATAACTTTGTTGTTTTTTGTATGATTTGGATGACACTTGCAGGGGTGGTCACTTCTGCTAAGAGCATGAAGCCTGCCATGTTTCAAGAAGATCAGTGCAGGGGTTTGGGGGGAACTGTACCCCAAATTCTTGAAAGCCAAACACATGTCACGGCTGTGTGTTACACCACAGGGGGCTGAAAACTACAGAAGTGGTAGCTTTTACAGAGGACACAAAGTCTGCCAAGTTTCAGGAAGATTGGTGAAAGAGTTGGGGGGAAACTGCACCCCAAGCTGCTGACAGGCAAAACTCATGACACAAGTGACTCTGTGTGTGTTAAGGCACAGCGGGCTGAAAACTGCAGTGGTGGTAGCTCTTACTGAGGCCAAAAAGCCTGTCAGTCATGTGTGTGTGTCTTAGAAGAGGCCTGAGTGAGTTCTGAGTCCTGCCAGGCTGAGAAGCCTGCCTGCCAGCTGTGAGTGTGTGTCCTAGAGCAGGCCTAAGTGAATGTTGGGCCCTGCCAGGCCACAAATCCTGCCAGCTGTGTGTATCTTGCTGGGGTAGTCTGTCGTTTAAGGTCTTGCACCCCAAGCTGCTGACAGGCAAAACTCATGATTTGGGTGGGTGACACTGTGTGTGTGTTAAGGTGCACCCTTCCTGGTGCTGGGGCCTCTGCACAACACGGCAGTGTACCCCACTGAGGTCTCCCTCTCCCCTACAGCCTCATACCTGGTCCTCCGCTTTACGTGACAGCAGGTACAATAACTTAGCTGGCTCAACACTAGTAACATCAGCAGCAGCATCAAAGGTACCCAAACAGAACTGTCACAGAGCCTGTTGTTTTGTAAAGGAATTGACAGCAAGAAGTAAAGATGCTGTGTTGTGTTGGACATATGATGTTATTCATGGTGTGTGATGGCTTATCTTGTGTCTTTATGTTTATATGTGTATTATGAAAAAAAGGAGTACCTAAAAAAAATGTATCTTTGGAAGCTTTAGGGTTGAAAACCCCTTTGTCAGGCTGAGGAAGTACCTGTAGCTGGTTCTGGCTGGAAGGAATAGTAAAGAAGCCAGAGGCTGGCCTGGTCCACAATGCAGGCAAGAAAGCCAATCAGTGAAAATGGAAATGGAGGCAGTGGGGGGGAGGGACAGGCTGAGGGAAAGGGGAATGTAGCAACACAGGTAAAAGTGCAGAGGTGCCTGGGGTGCCAGATGTCCGACAGGTCACAGTGTGCCAGAATCCCATACCTCCAAAATTGTCCTGGCATGGGAATGAGCTCAGCAGGGACATGTTTTTTCCCTGCTGGCTGGTGATGCAGTTAGTGCCTCCTCTAGCTGACAGCGGGGCATTACTTGGCTTTTCAAAACCTCAATAAAGTAAATTGGTGCAGATGGAGTGAGGAGGGTGGCAATCAGTCCCTCTGCAGGTAGAGCGTGGGGAACCCCAGCAGTGGGAGGTTTAGAAATACCAGCTGCTCCACCAAAATAAGAGCCAAGCAGGTGCAATGGGGTGTCACAATACTGAACACCCTGTCACTTGGAACACTGGTTGGTGGACAGGACAAATGTTGCCAGGCAACCATGGCTGGATCCTGCCACATCTGGCTGTGGCTTGCCCAGTAGGCCAAGGGGTCGCAGTGGCTCCACATTCTCAGCGAGATAGGTAGCCACTGAAGCCTCAATGCTACCTGCCCGAGGCAGGGGTCTGATGCATTTGGATCCCAGCATTGAAGCCATGCTCATGGCCCACATTGGCAGTGGCTGGAGTGGAGGAGACTGGCTGGTGCTGTAGCAAAACCCCCAGTTTTTCTTTTTTATTTATTTTAAAATGCATTCCCTCCCCTTCCCCAACCATTTCTGACTGTTTCTCTCCCTCTCTATTCCTTATAGATAAGAATAAGCGAGCTCAGACTTAGGATAAGCTTTAACATTTTGATTTTGGTAGCAGGTTTTTCATTTTGGATATCCACCATTTTACATTGTATTATTATTAGGTTGGTATTGATTTTTACTGTTGTATATTGTATAATTATCATTTTTGTATTGATTTTTATTGTTTCATATGGATATTGTATGGTTTAGGCCTGTGTTTGTAAGTGAACCAAAGTCATGTCAAGTTTCAATTTTGTATGTCAAGCGTCCATCTTGTGTCCTCTGCCCGGGCATCCCCTGTGTTGCAACTGTATGGTTCACGTACCCCTCCCATGTAAATTGGTTTCCGGATGAATGAGAATGATTGGGAACGATTGAAATACAATGGTATCAGGCCCCTACTGAACAGCCTGTAATGACCAGGCCATCACCTCGTATTGATTCATCCAGGAACCATGGACCTCACCCAGGAACAGGGACAAGAACCCAGCATTTGAAAGACAAAAGACCCTGCAGAACCAGCAACTCTACCATTGTACCCCACCATTACAGACAACTGAAACTGCAGATCCCTGCATGAATGCATGGAGCACACATGCTCAGTCTGCCAGGGGCTGACCCTTGCCTGGGCATGCCTCCTGTTGCTAGGGTCACACAAAGTCTACCCCTATAAAAAGGGGCAGTGAAGACAGACCCAGTGGGAGTGCCATTTCCATCTGGACCAGACCAGCTTCACGTCACCTATCCACCCCAGAGGCCCTGCTGGCTACCTGCTCTGGACAACACCGAGCTGAAGGAGACCCCGACTGGCCATCAGGGATCAACTTCCAGCCTGGGATAGGTAGATATTACCTGCACACCTCCTCCTACAATTTGAACTCTCTCTCTTTCTCTCTTTCTTCCTGGACTTCAGTGGACTTTAGGCCCTGCACCATGTCTCTCTAACCCCTGCTGCCAGTGTGTGTGTGTGTGGGTGGGTGCAAAGAAACCAATAAGACATTGTGTCACCATCTCCCCATTCAATAAAACCACTGTCATTTGCAACCCTGAGTTGGGTCGTGTTTTACTGAATCCCAGTCCCTTCCCTATCTTAAATTCCAGCCTCGTTCTCTCTCAGCTCCAGCCCCTCCCCCCTCCCCGCCGCTAGTTTCCCAATCCCCTCCCAATTCCGTCTCCCCTTTTCTGCCACATCTCAGCCTCTCCTTGCTTTCCTGCTGCCTTTCAGCCTCCTGTGCCATCTACTGCCTTTTCCCTGTGACTTTTTGCTGCGTTTCTCTGCTTTCCTGCTGCCCCTGCTGCCTTTCAGTCTCTCCTCCTGCTTTTTGTGTAATTTTCCACTCTTCCTCTTGCTCCTCATGCTCCTACTGCCTTTTCCCTGTGACTTTCTGCTACCTTTTTCTGCTTCCCCACTGCCCTGCTGCCTTTCAGTCTCTCCTGCTGCTTTTCCCATGATTTTCTGCTGTCCCCCTGCTCCCCACACTCCTACTGCCTTTTCCCTGTGACTTTTTGCTGCTTTTCTCTGCTTTCCTACTGCCCCTGCTGCCTTTCAGTCTCTTCTGCTGCTTTTCCTGTGATTTTCTGCTGTCCACCTCTCTGTTTTCAGGCTTCCCCCATACCTTCTGTTGTCCTCCCCCTCCCCCCCAGCTTCCCAGCTCCTCATGGCTGTCCTGCAGTTTTCTCTAGCAAATGGAGCCTTTCTCCAGCTCCCAGCACATACTGCCATTCCCTGCAGCTTCTCTAGCTGCTCTGGAGCCATCCTTTTGCTCCCCACACCCAGAGCCCCTCTTTAATGCCCACACTTTCCCTTAGTCCCATTTTCCCCTCTCCCCACCTACCTTTTCAGCTTCCCTGTAGCTCTGTCCACCTTTCCTCCACTGGTCCAGGGTGGCCTGCATCTGCTTTGGGGGTAAGGGGGCTTTGGAGTGAGTGGTACCAGGCTGAGCAAGGGGGTGGTGCCTCCTCAGATACAGCAGCATGGCCATGGTGGAGAAGTGTCTCACGTCCTTGCCACAGCTCATGTGCCTTCGGCAGTGCTGGCAGATGGCAAACCTGGAATCATCTGCCACCTCAAAATGATCCCAAACTACATTACTCTCCTGCTTCTGGGTTGAGGGCAAGGATCCTGCCTTTTCCCCCTTCTCAGCAGGCTGAGGCTGAACAGCAGGAGCAGCTGCCTCAGCTGAGCCACTTGCCTGCACAACCTCAGCCTCCTCCTAGGTGCTGCTTTCCAGAGCAGATCTTGGTCTAGGGGAAACTTAAGGGGTATGGAGCACAAACTCTGATTCCCTCAGAGTGCCCAGAATTCCCTGAGCCATTGCTCTCAGCATCCCTGGTTCCAGCTCCAGCTCATCCTCTGGAAGTGGGAGGCTCAGAGTGAGAGCTGAAATTGGGGTGAAAGAGGCAGTGATTCCACTGCTGGTGCCCACTTCTGGACTGAATGGAGGTGGTGCAGATACAGGGATGTTAGGTGCAGACACTGTTCCTACCGTCAGGCTTCTACTGGCAGCACTGATGTCATGGCTGCTCAGGAATAGAATGCATCTAGTTTGGGATGGGCGGGGTGGGGCTTTCAGATCTAGCTCTCCCTGAACCCCCTCTCACTCCCCTGCCAGAAGACCTGGCACCTGCTTTTCCAGCATGCTTCATATTGATCTTTCCTGTGCTGCAAAAGGTCTCTCTGTGTGTGCAAATCCTTTTGTATATCTGTCTGTCTTGTTCTCCTGTGAATATCTGTGTCTATCTTGTGCTGTGAATGAAATTGTGTTTCTTCTTTCTGGCTCTCACTATATTGTCTATCTTCTGGTATGAATGAATTTTTTTGCATGTCTTCCTGTGTCCCAACATATTATCTGTGTCTTGCTCTTCTGTAAATATCTGTCTGCCTTCTTCTGCTGTGATTTTTTTTCCTATATTCTGGGTCTCTGTGTATATGCGTGCATGTGTGCAAGCAATCTGTGCCTCCCTGCACAGTAATGGATAACACTGGCTGGGAAAACACAACTGTCTTTTTGCAAAATTTCCAAAACAAGTTCCCCCAAAAATAATTCAAAGAAATAAACTGAATAGTAATACTACAAATAATTGAATTGAATAGCTAAGCTAAATTAAGCTAAGATAAGCTAAATCCTAACCACTCCTTTATAACACGAAAAAGCAGCAGGCAGGTCTCAGTCACAGTGTCCTCTCTCACACAGCTGCTGACAGGGAACGAGCTGCAAAAGGCACAGAAGGGCTGGAAACGGACTTTTATACTTTTTTTAGTCCCACCCCACAGATGCTGCCATTGGAAAGGTAGCCAGGGAGAAATCCTTGTCCCTGGCTACCTACAGACAGCAGTCTTCCCCCCCAGGCTCCCCCTCCCCCCACTGTCCGTCCCTCCCCCGCTCCCCCTCTCCCTTCTAATTGTCTCAAAATGGCCAAAGTAGCCCCGAAGCATCTGAAGTGGGTCCAAAGCGCTTCGGATGACCCCGACCTGCTCCAGACACCATTACTGGGATCCCGCTTCAATCCAAAAGTGCCGTTTCAGATGCCAAAGCATCCAAAGTGGTTCTGGATCCAAAGCAGAATCCAAAGACTCGCATAGCCCTAGTGGAGACTAAGAGTCAGAAGATGTGGGTTAAATTCCTGGATATGTCACTGAGCTGCTATGTAACTTCAGCCAGGCAACTTCTGCTGCTTCCTCTCTAACTTACTTCTCCTGTCTACAAATTCTTTGGAGTAGAGGATCTTTCTCACTAAATGTAGAGCCTAGCCTAGTGGTGCCCTGATCTCTCCTGAGGGCTCATACTATTGCTGTAACACAAGTAACAGTTAGGCCATTTGTTTATTTGAATACTTTAAAGTGAATGTTGCCATCATGTTTTGATGGTAACTGTAGCATTTCAAAGTCCTTTGATGCTTCAGCCACTTCATACGGAAACAAACATCTGTTGAGCTTTATACCATGCTTGAACCTAAGATTTGTTTTGGATACTATGTTTCTCCACCAGCAGGTTTTTTTTCAAAATCCACGCACACCTAACTGGAGTGAAAGTTTCCTTCCTGCAGCTGCTTGATTGGGCAGCTAGACCTGGAGGAAGCTGGATTCAAGAGTACATTCTTGATATGGGGAGGAGTAACTTGAATCTTGGTGAAACTGCTAATTACAGTTTAGTACTCAAAATTCTAAATACACTAAATCAGTTTTATATTAGTGAAATAAACCAAAATTTATTAAATAGGAAATTACTTCATTTTTTCCTCACTAAAGTAAAATGAATAGTGAATTCAATTCTAACTTCAACCTCCCAATTGTTAATAGGGTTATTATGTGCAGCTATAAGAAAATCATTTAGATTGTTCTTGAACAAGTACCTTCACCTATTTATGAATAATAAAAATAGTTCAATTCTCTTTGCAGGGAGTGGAGAGGGAAGGGGAGAGGGAGAAGATCAATCCATAGCTTTAATTGTAGACCAAGGATTGCCATGCCACATTTCCTATCTACCAAAAAGTGTTTTTGACAGCCTGAAAAACAAAAATTGTTTTGGCAAAGAATAAACCGGAATGTATTCACAGGAAGGGTAATCCATATGATGCTTGTTTAGGATGCAAATTACTGTCATTACATTACACTAGTTATGTATTTTGTGGTTAGCATATGACTGGAGAAAAAACAGATCAGATGATTGTTAATTTGATTGCAGGGTTTTTTTTCTTATACACCTGATGCCTGAGAACATAACTTTGAGCTTTACTCATTTCAAATAAATACATTCATACAAAAAGCCTTAATGTTGTTTGGACAATCTCTCTCTCCTTTTTTTGCAAAAGGATTTCTTCCAGGAAAAATGTGTAATCACCTGGGTGTTTTGATGATGACAAAATGCTGTTTCACATTTCTTTTGTTTGGTTTTCTTTCTGGAGCAATAATTTGACACAGGTTTGATGGGTTATTACTACTGTCATTTACTTTAGGACAGTACATAATGGCCAATTCAGAACAGGACTCTGTTGCGCCTGCCACTGTACAAACACAGAAAAATGAAGAATCTTAGCCAGAAAAACTTCCAAAATAAATAGACAAAGGATAAGAAAAAGAATATAACATACAAGCAGGGCAAACACGGAGATATTTTGCAAGCATCACAATAGCAATGGTTTTAATGGCATAAAATTTATTGGATCACATTTTTTCCAGCTTCACAAAAAGAAAAAAGGTTAAAAATAATTCAGTCGCATGTACAGAAATGATCAGAAAAAAATAGCCATAGTGGTAAAAAGTCATTTAGTTTTTACTTCTTTCAGAAAAAATAGTCATACTAGGTCTTCAATAATTAGGGACATGCATGCATATTGTGTAGCCAAAGAAGAGTTTTCAATAGCTTTTCATCCCCATTCAGAATTTCTGCCTATTTCTTTCACATTCCAAGAAGTTCTAGCTCTAAACATGGCTGCTTTCATGGATTCAATGCTAGAATTCTTAAACGTTACAAAAATACTCAATTTTCAACTACTGGTGGCCAACTTAGTTGGTTTTGATAACACATAAGAAAAAGATTGGATGCTTCTGGAAACAACCAGTTTTTTCCACCAAAAAGGAGTTTAAACAATTATTGGAGCACTGGCTAGAGAAAAGAGTAAGGTAGTCTTCCAGTCTACATGCATTTTTTTTAAACCAGTTACCTTTCACTGAGTCATCTGTGGAGCTGTTGTACCATTATTTATAGGACTCCTGAATAAGTGACTGAAAGTTTAGGATCCATATAAGCCATATAGGATCCAAGCCCTGTCTGCTGAGCAACCAGTTAAAGCTGTATCCTTTCTGGCCCAATAATGTACATGTGAATGCTCATGACTATCGGAAGATACAGTTGTACTAAATTAATGTTAATCATGTCTTTGATTATCACCTCTCACTCTGTCCATTCTCTGTCTCAGTCTTTCCACAATTCACAAACTTCCTAAAAAAATTTATCTTAGGCCTGGCGAACTAGAATGAGAACAGCTGCATGCCAAGGCAGCTGTAAAGACATGAATGACCCTCTTTCTGGCTCTCCTTCATATTTGTGGCAGGTTATCATACTAATCTGATGTACTTCCCTATAAGGTGGAAGCAACAGAAAAGAGGAAGCTGCAGCCAGGTTGTGGCATAATGAGGAAGACCAAATGCTTGGTGCTTGGCCACTGCAAAATGGTAGATATTACAGATTGTAAATTTCCCTGATTGTAGCCAAAACCCCACTGCTACCACTAAGATCCACATTAGTGATTGTATTTCATTTCAAGATTTGCCCAGAGGATGATGATGACAATGATAACAACAACAACTCTGAAGGTCTTGAGAATACTGGTAATACAGGACACAGGAGCACTTGTATAGAAAGCTGTACTTCATTGGATGGTGAGGATTACCCAAAAGTGTCTCTCTTTCAGAACAAGTAGACCCAACTTGGCCATCTGTGCTTTGTACACACACTAGTACTGTCTGTGAGTCTGTGCCATAATCACGGCTTTTTTTTAGAAAGTTGATTGGACTTCAGGAGATGGAAATATTGAAAATCAGAAATTATATAAATAAGCAAGCCAACACACACATAAACATGCATCTATAAAGAAATTTAATATTACATGATGACCTAAATTATCTGATGGAAAATTATAATTTTCTATTTTCTTTGTTTTGGGAGAAATATTTAAATTATTAGATTGCTGTTTTTCCTCACAGAATGAAGTCTTCTTGACATACAAAGAGCCCTTAATTAATAGTAATTAATACTCAACAATCATATTAATTGTGCACTGAAAATAGGAAAAGAAGACATAAGATTTAAACAGAAGTGAGCTCATTATGCACCATTCCATATAGCACAAAGAACTGAACTATTTTTCCAAAACACAGTGGGCACATCTACACGAGACATTGACTGAGCACTAATTACAGCACAGTCATTTAGTACTTTATAAAGAAGTGCTAAATGACTGCACAGTAACTGGAGTTACTGAGCAGTTGCACCAATGAATGGCTTTTTCATGACACTGACTGGGCAGTATCCTGAGACAACTGAGTGCACGGTAGTGTTGTCACAGGTTTTCTGCAACACAATGCTACTGCGCAGTTGGCACAGGCTACTGAACAGTCAGCATCTCATGTAGACGCAGCCAGTGTGTCTCCTCCATACATATTAGCTTTCAAACCAGAAGCAGGATAGTGAGGTTAGTACGGTACTGTGTGGGTACCTCCACACGTACACTTAATGTGAAGCAATAAGCTCTGGTACAGTTTACACTGGAGTGTATTGATCCCCGGTGCAGTGTTTGCACATGCATATGGGAGTACAGCACACTGAGCTGGGGCAGAGCAGCCCCAGCTGCCAAGGGCCTAAATGGTCAGCCTGCCAGCCCAGGACTGCTCTGACCAGCCTCAACGTGCAGCAGAGGGGCTGGCTATGGCACAAGGGTGCTCTAGTGTGGGGCTAGCTGGCAGGTAGCCCCCTCCCTGAAGCACTCTCATGCCCTAGCCAAGCTAGGGAAGCATCTATAGGTGTGCTGCTGCAGAGTAAAAACTCCACAGCAGGATAGCACTTATATTTACAAGTACTATTGTGCTGCAGAGTTAATTAGTTTATTTTAGCCTAATAGGGGCACAAGTGTAGATGCGCAACATTTACTATGGAGTCTACACTGCAGTAAATGGTTCATGTAGATTCACCTAGCATACATTAATAAGCTCTGTTTCTCTCAGCATATGTGTTGAAACATGTTGTTTTCAGGTTCAGGAGCTAATACTCACAAAGAAAGTGGGTGTATCTACATGAGACACTACTGTGCAGTAGTTACTGCACATTTGTTTAGTACTTGCTAATACAAGTACTAAACAAATGTGCAGTAACAGGAGTTACTGCACAGTAGCCATAGCGAACATCTTTTTAGGTGACGCTACTGTACAGTAGTCTAATAATACTGAACAGTTGTTTATTAACACTGTCTGTGCTTTGATGTGCTACTGTGCAGTATTTTTTCAGCTACTGCACAGTCAACTTCTCATGTAGATGCACACAGTGTTATATGTCTTGACACAATGCCATCTTGGGCTGTATAGACATACCCTATCTGTAGACTTGAGTGGTATGCTTGGTTGCAGATTTTGTTACACATTGGCTGTGTCTACACAGGACACTTACTAAGCAGTAGCTTGTTACTACTGTGCAGTAGCATCACTGGGCATGAATCATGACATGATGCTACTAAGCAGTAGTAATGAGGTACTGTGTAGTAAGCATCACTAGACAACTGTGCCAGGACGCTACTGTTCAATAATGCTGATTACTATGCAGTCATTTAATACTTGGTTATGCAAGTATTAAATGACTGCACAGTAACAACTGCTCAGTGGGCAGCTTGTGTAGACACACCCATTTATATTTCCAGTGTAAAACGAGAATGTACATTTGACAGTATTGGTTGGTTAGGGAGGCTGAGCAGAAAGTCCAGCCATTCTTCAGTATTTTAACCAAACATTTTCCTTTATTTTCTTGTCCCCATCACTACACGAATGAGACAATATCATTCAACACAAATAACATATATGCATCGGACAGATAGAAGGTAAGCCCTTTACTTATCTGTCATATATAGGAATATTATTAATAAAGATAGCTTGCTGTTAGCTAACAAGGCTTTTGGCTTAATAATTGCGTGTCCAAGATATGTAGGATCTTGAACCATGCTTTATAAACAGCTCAGGATACAAGGATAGTTGGCTCTTTTATTAATACTGCAGCTGTTTCATTGGCGTTTTTCTGCCTGTAATGTTCCTTACTGCCTGTACCTATATTCAATATATACCATACTGCTGTGTTATATTTCTTCCTGTGCTCATTGGCTCTCATCATTAATATCCTTTAGTGCCCTGACACATTTTTTTTTTTAAGATTGAGCATTACAATGATGCACATACCAGTTAAATGGACACATGGGACTGCAATGATTCTATATGATCTAACACAGCTTGTTGTACTCAGCATGCTTTTCTTAATGGGCAACATTGACTGAGATCTCAATCCATTATGAAAATAAGTCTTAAATTTTATGCATTTTGCATTTTGGTAGCACCATTTTTATTCTGTCCATGTCACCGTGGAATCATATAAAACAGACTATACAATTTGTAATTTAGATTTTGACATTTTTGTAAGTTGTTGGGTTTTTTTCTTTTCCCGTCCCATTAACGTACTTTGGCAGATTTATGTTTCCCTGGAGATGGATAAATAGATAGTTACAGTACATCATTGTTATACTGCAGTAACCACTATCAGCCATAAGTGTTATGAAGTGGCAAATATTTATCTAAACTACAGTGCATACATCAAAGTCTCATACTAGTATTTGTCAAAAATCAGGTAAATCTACTGAAAGAGCTTTTTATTTATCACATAAGGAACATAAATAGATGCCAAACACCTCCTCACTGGCTTGTTTTTGTGAAGCATAGATAATGGAGCCACAAGCAGAGTAGTTGAGTTAATCACTGTTATTTTATTGAAAAGGCCCAGAAGATTTATGTCATTCCCTAAAACCAATGAAGTTAATACTAATCAGTTTGATTTAATGCTCTTCACCAAACATAATAGTATTCTGCTTGTAGTTTCCATTGTTTTAAAAATTGTAGGCTATTGCATACAACCATGCATTTTCCATTTAAAACAAAACCTGTATCTGTGACTATTACTTTTGCAAGATTCCATCCTTGTATTGTTTAGTAAAGTTCTCTTAACAGTAATACCTGTCTCCTTCACAAATGCTCTGTTGTTCGTGGTGACATTATGGGCTCAGTAGGTGCATATGTATATATAATTTTAAAGCAGTAGCTCCATGTCAATTAAAGAATATGAAAAATGAAGCCTCATCTCAGCACACCAAGAATCCAATGTCCAGATATTTTTCTTTACCTTCCTCAGATCCCCAGCTTGTCAAATGCTGTCTTCCTCCTCTATTAAGACATATCTGCTGAAAACCCCATTTCCCTCTTTCTTCTGTATTGCTGTAGCACTTCTTCTAAAGTCCCTTGAAGGGACAATTTATCCTCTTATGTGAAAAGTGTCTGGCTTGATGAATCCACACAGAAGGATGGAAGAGCAGTTGAGGAGCAGCATAGAATGGAAGTGAAAGGTTCAGTCTTTCTAAATAATATCTTACTGGGGCACAAGGGAGCTTCAGCCCAGGGCTAGCTGGCAGGCAGCCCCCATACTGAACCACTCTCATGCCTCAGTCAGCTGGGCAGTGTCTATACATGCTGCTGTGGGTTTTTTTAATCTGCAACAGGATAGTACTTGTATTTACTGCTGTATTTACAGGTGCTATCCTGCTGTGGGGTAAATTAGTTTACTCCAGCCTAATTGGGGTGCACATATAGATACTGAGACACTTATTGCACAGCTGATTAGTCAATGTCCCATATACTCAGTGACTCCAAACTTTGTCTTGTAATCTCTTCCAGTGGTTAAGCACTCTTATCATTTAAAGGTCCTTCCTAATATCTAAACTAAATCTCCATTTTTCATTTTATTTTATAGGATTGTAGAAAAGTAGAGCTGAAAGGAACATAACAAGGTCATCGAGTCCAGTGCCCCTTGTTCTGTCCCCTATGAACACAGAGAATATTTGATGACTGTCCTCTGTATAAGAATATTTTCTCTGTTGGAAGACGGTCCTCTTTTCTGAATTAAATAAACTCAATTCTTCCAATCTTTCCTCATCTGTCATGCTTTCTAGAGCATTAATCATTTTTGTTGCTATCTTTTGAACACTTTCCAATTTGTCCATCTTTCTTGTAGTGCAGTGCACAATTGACATGGTACTTCAATTGAGACCTCACTAGTGCTGAATATAGTGAAAGAATAGCTTCCCATGACCTCTGTACAACGCTGCTGTCAATACATCCCAAGATGGTATTAGCTTTTTGCAGCAACAGCAGCATTGAATCACTTTCTGCTTATTGTCTACTATAACTGCCAGGTCCTTTCCTGGAGTCCTGCACCCTAATCAATCATTCCCAAGTTTGTGTTTGTGCATTTCATCATTCTTTCCTAAATGTAGCACTGTTCCCTTCTTGTTACAGAATTTCATCAAATTTATTTCAGACAATTTTTCCAATTTGTCAATGCCATTTTGAATCCTAATCCTGTCTTCTAAAATGTCTGCTTTCTCATTTAGTTTCATGTCATCTACAAATTACTGAATGTGTACTCCACTCCATCCTTCAAGTCATTATTGAGCATATCAAGCAGTGCTGGATCTATGAAGGACCCCAAGGGAACTCTTTATTATACCCACTCCCATTTACACATTGAGGACTACTCTGGGTGCAGACAGATATGACCCTTTTTGCCTGATCTGAACACAGAAAGCAGTCTATAGCCATGACCAAACACAAGTGAATGGGTACAGACAGCTTAAAAAATGGCCAGTCAGGCAAAAATCTGAACACTCATTGCATGAGGGTTCAGAAGATGACATTTCAAAACAAAGTGTCCTCTGTAACTTGTGTCTGCCTGGGACCAGCCTTTGAGCTGTTTTCAGAATGAAAGGGGGGAAGGGACTGTTTTTTGAGGCCTGCTGGAGGGTGGGGCAGGTGTATTGGACGACCCCCTCCCGCACCTGGTCCCCACTGCAGGGTCTCAGCCAGCAGCTAGATTCCTCTCCTCCTTCAAAACAAGAGTGAACTTCTTTTTGGCTGGGGGATCTTTGTAACTCAGAATGCTTCCTTCAAAACATTCTCAGTTACTGCAGGAAGCTGAACTTCGCTTTGTGCCTTCGGCTAGGAACAGAAGTTACACATAAACCAGTTTAAGTGATCAGAAACCCATTGAAACCTGTGTCAGAACAGAAACTCAGTGCACATAAACCAGTTTCAAAATGGCTGAAGATGGTTTAAGATAAACCTGGTTGAATGTAGTATCAGACTTAACTGATTTAGATCAAACTGGTTTATGAAACTTCTGTCCCAGATCCTTTCCTGGTTCAAGTTAAATCATAGTCCCCCAGCATCTCAGCATGCTTTGCAGCCCTGGGCTGGGCTGTTCTGTCTGCTCCAGAGAGAAGGGATGACTCCTCCCCTCTGGTCCCTAGCTGGAGCAGTGTGGGCTAGCTGACAAAGGGGTGGGGTTGGGAGCAAGCCCAGCTGGAGATGCAGTCCAGTCTACAAGGAGAACTCCAGGCAAACTCCAGGCAAACTTCAAGGCAAACTCCAGTGGGGTCTGGGGCTAGGGAAGAGAGTTAAACATCCCTTCCCCCCTAAAACTTATTACTGGCTGCAACTGTGTTCTACAAATCCCAGAGGCACCTGGAAGCAGGAAGAGGAAGTGATGAGCAATCCTGCAGAGTGCTGTTGCTGTAATTCTGGGCTGCAATTCCTAGAGACCTCAGGAGCAGGAAGAAGAGGAAGTGATCACAAAGCCAGAGAGCCATGGTCTAGCACCCTACAAATTCTGGCCTGAGCCACTTCAGGCATATGGCTGCATTTCCTGAATCAAACACAAATGTCTGTTCACTTCTGTTTCAATTTAATCTGTGCAGTTTACACTAACCTGCAAAGACTGAATTGACTGAGGCTTGGGCTTTTTGACTGTCTGTACCTAGCCCAAGACTACAATTACACAACTATTTAAATTTACCCAATGTAAAGTAGCTTCATCTTAAACCATGTTGCCTTAGTTTACTTTTGAAAATATTAAGAAGAGGGTGTCAGATTACTTTTATCACATCACTGGCCTCCACTACTAACCAAAGGCCTATTGTCTTGTTATATAATGAAATCAGGGTTGGATAGGCATGATTAATTGTTGAATACTTTGTGCTATTTGTTACTTAAACTGTCACTAAACTCTGATTGGTTACTAAATTCAGTGTTTGAATGAACCAGTATTTTTCTAGTACTGAAGTGAGGACAACTAGTCTATAATTCCCTGGGTCCTCCCTTTAAAAAAAAAACAAAAACCAAAACACTTTTCCATTCTTCTGGGAACTCACCTGACTTGGTTTGCATTACTTCAGCCAAATTTTTAAATACTCTAAGATATGTTTCATCAGGCCTTGCTTTTCTAAGTGTTCTTTTACTTTTTCTTTTCTTAATATAGCCTGAGTACCTATCTATCTTTGATGACAACTGTACTTATCAACTGAAAGTTGACGTTGTGTGTGAAGGATGAATTAGAAAAGGTGTTAAATACCTAGGTCTTCTCAGAATTATCCATTGTTAGCTTCCCTTCCCCAGTGTTCTCTTATTTCCAGAATATGTTATAGCATGCATTTCTTATTACTAATTGGATCTCTTGGTTATATCCCAATCTGTCCATTGGCCTCTTTGATTTTTCACTTATATTCATGCATTATACATTTTTACTCATCCTTAGTAACATGACCACGTTTTTACTTTTTAAGGTTTTAAGGAGATGAAGAGCACATAGTTTAACCATATAGGAGTTCTGCTATGTTTCCTATCTTTCCTTCACATCAAAATAGAATGCTTTTCTGCCTGTCATACTTTCTTTGAAAGGAACAACCAACACTCGTGTTCTGCTTTTCACCTAAGCTTCCATCCCAAGGGCTCCTATCTAGCTATTCTCCAAGTTGTATTCACTTTAATGGGGCCACGCTGGGTAGGATGTCTCACAGGGTGGGAAGGGGGGCTCTGTTCTCTGCTGAAGGGGACTCTTTCCCCTCCTCCTTTTCCTCCCAGGGTGGGGAGGGGGACTCCAGTGCAGGGCTTCCCCCACTGTCAGAACTGGAGCTACAGGCACGGAGAAGCAGAGCCCCAAATGGGTTAAGGCAAGTTCTGCTCCCTCTGAGCACCCTGACATCCCTGTCTGCTGCTGCTGCCAGGCACTGGGGGTTGAATTTATGAGGGAGTGTGTAAGGGTCCCTACAGCTCCTACCCACACACCCCCACCCTGCCCAGCTGAGCTCCGTGCTCCCACTGCTCCTCTAGGAGGAGGAAGAGGGGGAAGAGTCCCTGCCTCAGCATGGAACAGAGCCTCCCCCTGCCCTGGGGGGAGTAGGGGGAAGAGTCTCCCTCTGGGGCTGGGCAGCAGCCCATAGAGCACCCCCTTCCCATCCTATAATGATAGGGGAGAAGCATGGGGAAGAGTCCCCCTCTGGGGCAAGGCAGCCTCACAGAGCCCTCCTTCCTACCCCATGGTGCTGGCAGAGGACAAGGGCAGAGAAAAGCCCCCACAGCACCGAACAGGCTCCCCTCTGCATCCCACAGTGGTGAGGGAGAGGGAGGAGGAGAAAGAGTTCCTCTCTGTGGCTGGGCATTTCTGTGTGCCTGGATTGTTCCCAGCTGTAAGGAAGACCTGGGGCAGTCCTCCTGGAGGCCTGGCCATGCACTCCCCACCTCAGCTCAGCTTCTCTATGGAAGGGAAGGAAGGGCTGCAATAGCACCCCTGGGCTTCTGGCCTGAGCCACTGCAGGCATATGCCAAACATCTATCCACTTGGAAACCAGTTCACTCTCTCCAGGTTATATTAACCTCCAAAGTCTGAATCAATGTCTGTTTGGCATAATGGCATTGGCATTAACTGAATCTATGTTTTTTGAATGTCTGTCACTAGTGCTGACGTCCAGTGGTTTTTTGGGGTTTTTTTTTTTGCTCTCCTGTTGTCCCCCTATCCCCATATGATTCCTGTCACCCAAGTTGACTTTCATCTTGAGATTTTCCACCAGTTCTGCCTTTTTAGTGAAGAGCAAACCAAGAAGAACTTTTCTTTATTTGATTTGTGCCCAACACAGATTAGGAATTAAAAACACACCCAAATAGATAGGTCAGACTTTGAACTAGCAATCTGTTCCTTCACTCTCTGATAGATTCCCCAAAGGGTACCTGGATTCTGCTTGTTTCTCCTTTCTTAGAAGAATCTAAAATATTGCCTGAATGTAGACCCAAACCTCAGACTCTCATATTAAGGATCTGAAACTCTACCAGCTGAGGAAACTGGACACTTAGGTTATCACTAATGCTTAAATGCTAGAACCTGTGCCTGCTCCTTTCCTATTCACCTTCTCAGGCCTACTCACCTGGATGATTAACATGTCCGGGTATCCTCTATTTAGAATTTCCTGCACCTCTAGGATTAGGTAATCCTGTATCCAACTCTAATAGGATATTTTTCTTCCCTGAAACTCCCTATCTTCATGAATCTCTATCCTTCTGTATCTGAAGGTATGTATATGCTTCTGTCAAATGTATGCCTTCTTTGTACTTTTGGATGAGATGCAGTAGAAAAAGTTGTTTTATGTTAGATTATAATTTGTCTTTGTACCTTTGCCTTTATATATGCAAATATAAAGCTTTCATATTTATATTTTCGATGTCTTTTCTATGTGACAAAAATAAAGTATTATTTTTATCATACGGGGTCTCTTAAGATGGACATAGCTTAGGGCCTCAGCATGTCATAATCTGGCACTGAGCCTAAAATATGTTATGTCAGGAGATTTAGTATCACTTCAAGGGAAAAAGTAAACTTGAGGGAAGGTGTGACTCATCCCAAAGCAAGATTCAGTATCCACAGAATAATCACGCAGAAGCCATTTGCTTCAAACCACAGATGTAGAGCAGTGGTTCTCAATCTCATTAATTAGACTCAGAAAATGCCAGCTGTTAGTTTTCACATAGTTTTTGACCAGGAAAAAAAAAAAAGCAATTCTTCTGTTGCAAAGACATTACAAAGACCACAACAGGTCAAAATAATGCTAACATTATGGATTCCTATTTGAAATCTCTGGTTTATCTTGTGACTCATGTTAGCACTGTTAGGTATGGAAACATTGCATAGCACCTTGCAGAATACTTGAAAGGATTTCCTGCCACCCAAGGCTGAGGATGAGAATCACTAATGTAGAGGGAAGAGCAATTGAAACATAGTGGGAGGCACAGGACCATTATTACCATTGGCCCCTCTTCATTGCCTGAAATGCCTTTGATATCTTGATAAAAGTCCTTCTTAGATAAAATCTCAAGTCTCTTGATTACAAGTTGTCAGTCTTGTGATCAATTCTGTTGGTTTAAAATGGAAAGGTTCAGGTGAGGCACTGATCTTTAAATACTCTGCTTTCAGAGACTTTTTTGAACTTACGATATAACGCAGGTCCAATTACCATTATCAAGTCAGACTTAGGGACAAGATAGCTAGTGAAAACAAGGAAGCAATGGCCTAATTTCTGAGGTTCAAAATAGACTTTAAGTTTTGTAGAGGGTAATTTATTAAAATGTTCATTACAAAGAGATATGTTCAAGCTCTGTCTTGACCTTGAGAGGATGCTTTCATTGTGCTTCCAGACAATCCATAAGTACTTAGCTCACTGTAACTTGGTGATATTATACCTACAATGGATAAAACATTCCTCTTATCTAGTAACTATTTTATTCTTCATGTTTTACCATTAGGCTTTCTCAACTCCTTTTTTTACTGCCTTGCTCAGGGCTCAGTTTAATGAAAGACTCCCTTGTGCTCACCTGCTAAGCAGTCAGAAAATCAGACCACATACAGGTCATTATTCTATTAAGAAGTTAACATCTAAAAGAAAAATAGGTAGGAATTTGAAATTAAAATGCCTTTCTGCAATTAGCTGAAGAAACATAACAGTAAAATACATTCACTGTCCAACGCAATTCTATTTCAATCTGTCCAAGGCCCTGAAAATTAAGCAGGGTGGGAAGGACAGAGGAGGGCCATGGAAGGAAGGGGACCCCCCCCACACACTCACACACGCACAGCCCCTGCTGGTAGTATCCCCTTCTCACCTGGACCTCCTCTCTGTGCAGGTCTTATTGGCCATGGCAGGAAATCATGGTGGTCTGACTAAGTCCCTGCCAGGAACAAGGTGGTGCAGCTGCTTCTGGTGTCCTATGGCATGGAGGCACAGCACCTGGCTGCCCAGGCAGTGGCCCCATTCAGGGAGGAGGTATAGCTCATCACTGCTGGAGCTAACCCTGGCCTGTCCTCCCCATTACAGCTGTGCACCTGTAGTTGGAGAGGTAGGTGTTAGCCTGGGCCCCGTAAGCTGCCAAATGAGGCTGGGGCAAGGGAGCACACAAGGACCTATGCCTGGTGCCCTGAGGAGCCCTCCCCTGGTGATTACAAATCAGTGATGGGCCCTGGCAGAGGCTGTGGCTGGACACTTGTGCTAGAATAGACATGGAAGCCATATTCAGGGTCCTTTGCATCCAGGATGTGGTCCAGCTGTCACATAAAGAGCATGCATCTGCAGGCAGCCCCAAATGACCAGCTATGGTCCCTGATGTGGACCTACTGGGACTGCAGGGTCTTGACTTTTATGTGGTACTGTCACACAGACTACTGGTGGCCACACTCCTGCATGCCAGCTGCCATAGTCTCATACATGTGGACATTAGACTGGCTGCCACAGGCAAAATGCCTCTGCACTGTGGCAGCACCACTCACTACTATGAGGTTGCTGATCTCTCCCTTTGATCAGTTGGGGCCCCAGGACACTGTCTATGGCAGGGACCTTGGGGACATAGGCAGAGACTGTGAGTGTGGCAGAGCTTAGTGTGCCCACAGTGGAGAGGCACATTACCCAGAAAGTAGGCGGGTGGTGGAACAGGCCCTGGGGGCCAGAGCTGGGGTCTGCAGGCCTGCAGTGGCCAGCATGTGCTCACATGTCTGGGACCTGATGTCCAGGGGAAGACGGCAGCTGGCACAGGTCCTAGGAGTCAGGCTAAGGGTCTAAAGGTCAGGCTGGGGCAGCCAAGAAGCTGTACCTGCCATGTGGCAAAAGAAACTCCCAGCCACATGGTTCTGAACCAAGAGGAAGCCAGCCCCCTGCTGGTGCGGCTGACTAGGAACAGATTTCCTCCTAGTGACTGTCTACACATGCACTACTGTTCAGTTAATCTATTACCTATAGTCAGTGCCAGATTATGACATGCTGAGGCCCTAAACTATGTCCAGTTTAAAAGGCCCCATGTGATAAAAATAAGACTTTATTATTCTCCAAGAAAGGACAATGAAAATATAAGTATGAAAGCTTTATATATGCATATATACAAAGGCAAAGGCACAAAGAAAACTTATAATCTAACATAAAACACATTTATGAACTCAATATAATACCTGTGCAATCATATATATGTATATTTTTGTCATATTAGAACAAAAATGTCCATATTTAGAGAGTTATTTCCCCATATCTCCTTTATTTACCAATTGATTATTATAAAACTTGATATTGAATCAGTTTTTTTTTTTCTTATTTAGAGGCCCCTCATATTGTAAGGCCCTGTAACAGGGAATCCTAACCCTGTCACTAGAAAGCAGGGTGGCCCCTTTAAGGTTAGAACCTTCAGGACATAGCCTGCAGGCAGAGCAAGGGTTAAAAGCCAAGCCTCATAGGCTGCTCAACTGACTCAGGGCTGTCAGGTGACCAGAAGAGGGCTCAGGCCAGAACTACATAAGGCCTGATCTGAGCTAGCCAGAGAGCCCTGGTTGCAGAGACAGTATACTCTAAGCAGAGCTGTAGCAGCCCTACAAGAGGGGGAATGTAGCAGACAGTGGGACTCAGAGATGTAGAACCCATGGGAAAAAGTAAGCAGGCTAAATGGCCTTTGTTAATTTTCCTTTGTTATAGCCCATGGATTTACTGTTTATGTTTGAGTCTATTCTGGTGGATTGTGGATAAGGCAGTAGGGGAGGTGGAGGCCTCATTAGTGCCTACAGGGCACAGCTATAGAGGGGCAGGGAGCCTGGCACCATAGCAGGCACATCTGGGCTGAGCCAAAGCCCAGAATGTTGAGTGAAGCTGGGACCTCTAAGCCAGGTCCTATTCAGTGGGCCTGGGCTGGTAGGCCTAGCTAAAGTGAAGGGGCAGGTTCCTAGGAGGCTGAGGCCCCAACAAGGGGACATCATACAAACAACACCCATGAGGCATGAGGCACAATAAAGGGGAGCTCAGAGTGTGCAAATAGCCCTTAAAGCAGAAGTTCTTCACCGCCAGGTGTACGTGAGCATAAAACATACCTGGGAAGTCCTGGGGCAGTCTCCTCTTTGAAAACCAAAGGAACATCAAGACGTGGCAGGTAAGTGAAGGGAAGTCTGCTCCCAGCAGAAAAAACAAACATAAAGAGACTTGAGAGTGCCCCCAGGTGTTTCCAAATGCCACCGGGGATGGCATCCTGTTACATCCCCTAAGCTTTTTCTTAAGTAGTTTAAGCCTAAATCCAGCACTGCCTGTAGTAGATTAATCTACTACAGATAGTAGCCAACTACACAGTAGACTAATTTACTGTGCAGTAATGATGCTTTAATGCAGAGATGCCTAAATCCACTTACATGCCTAACAGCTGAAACAGAATGTATGCAAAACTGTACAAAAACTGTATGCTGTATCTTGTTGTTTTTAAATAAATGGAGTCATTTAAGCATAAGCATGATAGAAAAGAAAGAAAACCACCAATCCAGGTAATCTATAACAGTTTTCCTACACAGTTTTGGAGATGCATGTCATTTTTTTGTGTAATATTCAGTACATTCAATCAATAAACATTAAGTAGCTTAGCTGTTCTCTGAATTGTGTAGCCATTAATGTTATAAATTAATGGTTTCTTTTGCATTTTGTCCATGTTTATTGACAAGACATAGCTAGCAAATGCCCCATAAATATGCCGAAGCTGATGGATAATGAGCAGTATTCATCTATGTGAACAGAATTAAAGTGAATCATTAGACACGGTTTAATATTATTTTTCCCTCTTTGGAATCTATCTTTAATTCATTTTCACTCTTTTTCTGTTTTTTTGTTTTGTTTGTTTTTTGCTTTGTTTTTCCTGTGGGTTGCTGGCACTCTCTGCATGTTAAGGAAAAAGTGTTGTCTTTATTGATGTGCACACAGAAACAACAAAAGACAAACACACATATATTTTGTACTTGGAGGTAAAATCTACAAATATATTTAGCCATTAATAATTGGGGTAAGCCACCCAAACTGCCCCACAGGCTTGCTAAACTGTAGATTTCAAATTGTTGTCAATGACCTATGATGTAATATATAACTGTGTGAAAGTCATATTTCTACCCATTATCTTCTCCACCTTGTTAAAAGATCTTATTTTGGATGTAAGAAAGATAAAAGATGAGGCAAAAACTGCACTGTATGTATAGGCATGTCTTCTCTCTTTGATACACCAGTTTCCATGACCTTTTGCAGCTCAATCAGGAATTGTAAGCCCCCTTCCTATATTACCAATGGGTACCTATACACATGCCTGACGCCTCAACTAATTGAGTCTGCTGGAGTGTGCTATTAGCATGATCCAACATCCTTGGCATCATGTATATTCAGCATCCCCATACTCCAAAAGGGCAGCAGGGGTGCTTTACTGAAAGCTTGTCAAACAAACTTTAGTTAAAGTGCCCCTGCTGCCCTTTTGGAGCAGGGGATGCTGAATACATGAGATGCGGCCGGTGCTTTAATTAGACTGGCTCCCGAGAGCAGCTTTAATAAGAGTGCCCCCCCCCACCCCACAGCACATGTAAAGATGCCCAATCACACTAAACAGTGCCAAAATTGTAAAATTTGGACTTTAATCCCCACAAAATTAGGTCCTGAGTACCAAGAAGAAGATTGGGAGGGGAAGGTGAGGGGGAGAGGGAAATAGAACATGCAACCATTTGTAGTGTTGGGAAATTCCTTCCAGATTCCAAAATCGGCAATCAGCAAAGCCTGCAACATTAGAGGTTATCCAGTTTACCAATATTAAGAATGGGGCTGAAGCAGTGTGGTTCATTTCATCTGAGACCCTGTCTTTATTATGGATATCTCTTTATTTCTGCTAGGTAGAAGCAGTATCAAAGTCCTGTACCCATCCAGTTCAACTACCATGAATATGATGTCCCCATTCACACACTCTTCTCAGGTGGCACGCACTTATGCCTAAAAAGAAGCGAAGGAAAAAGCATCAGTTTCAAGCACCCTAATGGGGAAGAAGTCTGCTTCAAGCCAACATTGCCCCTCCTTACTCTAATCCTTGATCGGGCCGTCCCCAGTGCCTTCAACCCCACCTAACTGCCACTCTGGCTAGCAAGGATGATGCTTCTGCTTTTCCTTTACTTTAATGTGTTTGGGGTTTTTTTTAATGGGGGTCTGGACATACTCATTCTTAAGCCACTTATGGGGGTCTCCAGGTGTATGGCTATAACTGCATATAGACACACGCACTGTGGCTTATTAATATTGTTAAAGCTATTCTCTCAATAACGGGGACTGCTGGCTTAAGTACACCTTCATATTTTCTATTTTTTTGGAAAAGCCAAAAAGAAACTACGACAGGATCCAACTCTTGTTTCTATTAAGGTCACTTTGCTTCATGAGTGGCTACCACAGAATTCTTCTGAGCGATGAGGCATTTCAGGAAGGAAAGAGCACAAGGGTTGTTTTAATTCTTTACTGGGGTGTATCAGTCCTCAACTGGAGTCTATTCCCATAGGGAATGTATATTTGAGGTATTAGTTAGAGAAGCCCCTGAGATGCTCTGACACATACTGGGGCAAGTGTTGGTATATATACGGCCACATAATCAGAAGCCTTGTTTTTCTCTCTGTTTCTCTCTTACACACATGCATATACACATACATTCCCTTGAGCCAAGTAGAGAACTAGTTGGGGAAAAGGGAAATGATGGCCCATAGTAATTGCTTAATTACTTTTATCTCTAAATATAGGCAAAGGAATGCATAGAGTAAATGAGCCAAATTATTAACTCATAGAAAACTGAACTAGGAGAGAATTTGTCTTGGTATTTTTATGCTGTTGGAATGTTCTGTCCTGCTTGTTTCTTTACACTAATCCTAGATTTATTCATATTTATTATATTTCTACTATGTTCTGAAATGAAAGACAGGGATTTATGATGTACATAATTACTTTCCTTCTCCATCACATCTTCCCAAAAAAGGGAAACTCTTGAGCATGTCTCATGCACCCACTCATCCACCCACCCATCCACACAGTGAAATTAGGCATGTAGCAGCAAAGCCACATTGGAGGTGTTACATAATGGTACTGCAAAGCATATCTGACACAGAAGTCTTGAGAGTGGGCATAGGCAGGGCTGTCCATAGGAGGGGGCAAATTGGGGTGACTGCCCTGGGCCCCATGCTTTGGGCACCCATGGAACTGGGTGGAGCAGCCACAGCAACTCTGTACTGCTGCCGCCAGCTTCCCATCTGGCCTCTGGCTTCTTCACATCCAGAGTACATGGGGGCAGGGGCCCTGCACAGGCTGATTTGCCCTGAGCCCTGCACACTGCTTGGGTCATCTCTGGCCATAGGAGTGGTAACATCAAATATTTCTGACTTATGAATATTTTGAGGGGGTTTTATTGACTTTTATGAGCAATGCTGAGCAAAGGTGAAAGTGATATAATATTCTGTGCCATGCATTTAATTATTAAGCACTTGTCTGTAGAATCCCCAGTTATAATGATAAGATAATTCAGAATATGCTTTTATACCCACAAGAGCTCTGGTGCAGTTCAAGGATTCATCAGGATTATTAAAAGAATGAGACATGCTTTTGAAGAACATGTGAATCATGGGATAAACTGTGACATAGCGAGATCCACTTTCCTTTCGGATTTTCTAAGTAACAGCACATGTCCTTTGTGTCTGCAACTGAAGACAAAAATCCTGAAATGTATATTACTTTTTCCTTTATGTTGCCGCTCTCAAGACAGTTTGATACCTGGATATTATATATCCATAGAAATACAGTTCGAAGATGAATGCTTTCTCCAAGGCTTGAACCTAAAGCTCAGTGAAATCTCCCAGGTTTCAAACTGATTCAGGGTTGCAATTGCTGGCAAGTGGGATACAAAAACAAAAAAAAAAAGAAGTAGGATATTCTATGTACACTATAGGAATAGCAGAATTTATAAAATCCCAGAGTGCAATTTATATACTCTTTATGGCTCACTGAAATAGAGCAAACAAAATGAAAGAAGTAGACAGGGAGAGAGATGTCAAGGTGTGCATGTTGGTCTAGGATAAGAAGCATAGAGACAATCACTTTCTCCAAGGCTTGAACCTAAAGCTCAGTGAAATCTCCCAGGTTTCAAACTGATTCAGGGTTGCAATTGATGGCAAGCAGAAAAATCTACTTGCCATGTGATACCCAAGCACACACAAGTTTCTTTTCCTGTTATATAAATGAGAGACAACAAACAATGCAATGTAGGAGGGCTAGAAGAGCCAACAGTTTCCTTTTGTAGTATGGAAGCTCTACCAGACAAAATATTCTTTAAAAAAAAAAAAGGCAACTCTTTTAGGGTACATGCAGACATTTGCTGTACCCAGTCTATGATCACCTGGCTTACTTTAAGCCGTGTGATAGTAAATTGGGAGTGGTTTGTATATGCCATGCCAGGAATCTGATCTAAGTAAGTCAAGATAGGGGAAGGGTGGGAGTGGGGAGAGCTGGCACATCTGTGGGGGTAGAGGGGAGGTGTTGGTGGGTCCACAGGGGGCATTATCTACCCAGGAATGTGAGAATCTGGGAGGCTAAAAACAGTTGTGGGGGTTAGAAAGAACACAGCCTCAGTGAGGGGGCCAGTGGGTAGGCTTTCCTAGCCTTGGGGCTGACCTCTGAATGTGTACAGATGTTCAGTAGATTGGACTAACCGATTCCCAATCTTAGTTCACCTCCTCAGGTAAAATAATTTGGATCAAACTGGCCACTGTTTGCCCAATTTATCCTCTCCAAACATCTGTGCAGATAAGCACTTAGATCAGCCTAACCCTAGTTAAGCTGATCTAAGTGTAATGTCTAGACATATCCTTAATGTCGGGCTTTGTTCCATTTTGTAAAAATGACCTGTTTTTTCTGTTACTTCTGCTTTCTCTTCTGGGATCTGGGCACAGTCCATATACCAGTCTGTTTGGCTCAGTGTGTCAGTATGAATATCTTGGGCCAGAATCTACCTAGTTGACATAGGCACCTAAGTGCCAGTCTCTTCCATCAAAAAAAACTAAAAATCTGTTATTACTGAAGGTGGATGGGCCCTCCTCCTTGTTGCTTTTTTGGCTCAATCTTAAAGATCCAAATATAGAAGAAGCATAACATGGCAGCTCTGCATCCTGGGGAGTGGTGGTACATGGCTTAGTAGTAGCTCCTGGCAAGCCAGCAGTGGCAGTGGCTATTTTTGCACCTATGCTGCACCAAATTGGTACCCAGGGCTGCTGATCCAATCACCCCACCTCTCCCATCAGCTACATTAATGAAAAGTAGATGCACTTGAAGGACACAAGTGGGGTAGAACATGATTGTACTTAAGCACCTAATCCTATTCACACATCTAGTAGGTGGAGTAGGAATTGGCCTTTATGTCCCTACTTGCATTCTCATAAATTACTTTGTATTCCTGTGATATTTCTTGACAGGGTATCTTATTTATTTCTCCACACTTTAGATTCCCTGAAGTTACCTGAGAAGAGAGAGTCCTGCCTCTTTCTTCTACCATTAATTTTTGCAAAGTAACCTCTACTGAGTTGAATTTACACACAGATCAAATTACAGATAAGTAGACCAGCACTACCAACACAGAAACAGGGCAAGGTGAATCATGGATAGCAGGTTTTATATTGCTTTCTGTTAAATGTAATTCCTTGGATGTGGTAAACGTTTCTCACCGTAATTGCTAAAGTTTTCAAGAACTATAAATTAAACAATGCAGACATTGGATACTTTTGCCTCTTTACAGTTAAAATTTATTGCACTTGGAACCATGAACCCCTGACTTCATAGAAGGGTGGCTATAGTAGTTTCCACTTAAAGTAATATTTATTTTTTCATTTGTAAATTGATTCTGAGGGAAATTGAACTTGTTGCTCTCTCAGTGTCCCTCTCCACCTAATTGATACAACCCATTTCAGTCTAATGGAAGATGCAGCAGCTCACTATGTGTATCAGTGTTTGCTGGAATCCAAGCATAAATTATATGATCTCTTTTTCATGAACTGTCACTTCATTAGTTAATGTATTTTCACATTGGTCAACTCTTTATTGCTTTCCTTTTTATTCCTTTCCTTGCTTTCAGTTTTATAATATGCACTCAAAGAGAAACTTTAAATTTGCCCCATTCCATATCAGTTTTTATCACGTTTTTAAATACAAAAAAAACACATTAATTATGATTCCATTATGGAATTAAATTCTATGCAATCAGTCTCCTTTCCCCTTCTGGATTGATTTCAGTTCGGGCTTTGATTTGTAAGTGAACAGCACTATGATACATAATTAGAACTGGATCAATACTAAAGGAACTTTATTTCTCTACCCAGGTTTACAAAATAAGAAAAAAATATTCTTTGATTTAGAATTTTATATGAAGCCTGAAGCAACGTGTTATTCCCAAATCAGTTAAGTTATCCCCACTTCAAAAGAGACTGAAATCTTCTATGATGGACTATAAAATGTGTTGACAAGTGATGGTGGGAGGTTTAATATTGGTATTAATCAGATTAAAATTTCTCTCTCAAAAATGGGTAATTGCCATTTAATATTGGGCTTGACAAAATAGAGAAGTTGAGATCAGTATATTTGACTGGAGGTTAGATATTAAATAATAATGTCATGTATCTAATTCTATATAGTGCTTTACCCACTAACATGCTAATTTTCCACTGGTAATAAAGCTGATGAACCAAAGAATTTAGCTCCTTGGGACTTAGATGCTTGGCATGGAATCCACAGTCCTGAGTGAGGTGTCTTTCTGTGATGCATAGGGACAGATAAACACCTAGGACTAGGGTTCGCATCAGGCAATACACTGAGCAGGTAGCTAAGCAATAGGGAATGCCAGAGTCAGAGTTGAGCTTGAGTATACATATTTTTATAAGACATCTTGGAGATCCCACCTATATTTAGGGATCTAAAGGACTGACTCACCATTTCCTTTGAAACAAAGTGATGGCAGTGGTTGTGGCTGTGACTATATTTTATATAATAGTCTAAAGATTAGAATACTCACCCAGAAAGTGAAAGACCTGAGTTCTATGCCCTACTCAGCCTAAGTGAGGTTCACATGTTAGGTGTATAAATACTCAGACAAGTTAGGAGTAAGGATCCCTAGATTACAGAATCCAAAAGGGTTTAGGTGTAAGCTTGGTACCAAGATGGACCATCCTGCCAAGGTGGCAGTAGTTCTGGTCATTTGCAGGAGGGAACTCCAGGGACCTTGGGTGCGTTACTAATAAAAAAAATAGGGGATTATCATCTCTCAGGTTCTGAAGAGATGAGATGGGGGGTTGTAGATCGAACTCTTGGATATATGTACCTAAAATCCATCTAAGCCTCGTTTTAAGAGCCTAAATCATTTTATAGATATGGGCAATAGCTAATGTACCTTTGAATAAAATAGCTAGTCCATTATTTTTTCTTTCTTACTAGTGAATAAACTATCTTTTAAACTCAAACCCATGGAGAATGGCTGGGTTCTTTATTCTGAAAATGAATTTCTATAAGCAATGCATGATCAAAGCTTTTCTTTTTGAAACTTTATTTTTTTTTTTAATTATTATTTCACTGATTTACCTAGATCTCCAGCATTGCTGATTATAATTGCCTAAGACACTGCTGGAAGAAAGACAAGACACCAGGAATCTAATTTACTTAGGCAAAACTTATTTTTTAAAACGTGGAAACTTTCCAAGCAATAGATTGCACAACATTGGTGAACTTCCTTTTCCTTCATACCATCTCTGGATCAGTTGCCCAAATCTTCCTCAGTGCTCCTGCCCTTTCACCTGATCCTAGAATGAGAGTTTTCAGCCTTCACCTTGTAAAAGATATGAAGGCATCTGTAACTTTCCTTTGAACCAGCTGTTAGGAGTTTCACTGCTTGCAAATAAACCCTAGTTTATCATGAACCATCCCTGTTGAACAACCTACATAAGGGGTTGTCAACTGGGGATAAGTGTACCCCCGGGGGTACTTGGAAAGGGGCTAGGTGGTATGCATGGGTGGGTGGGAATGGAGCACTGCTGCCTGCCACCCCATGCCACCACCTCCCAGGAGCAGGGCCCGGGGGGGGGGGGGGCAAGGGCAGTGGCACCCCTCTGCAAACCGCACAGGTACTGCCTGACCAGCTGGACATGATGGGGAGGAGCTTACATAGGGTGGCTGCCATTCACCACCTTGCACTGCCACCACATGCAAGCCCCTAGACAAGTGGCTTTACGTGGCTGAACAAATATATATGACTAGGTAGACACACCAACTTAGCATGCACTTTAGTAGTCATTAGGGCTGTGTGAAGCTTTGGGTGCTGATTCAATTTGGAGGATATTTGGCCTTATTTGGTGGCTGAATCTCTGAATTCAAATTGAATCAGGAAACCAGTAAAAAAGGTCCACATTGATTTGAAGCTCTCCAAATCAATTTGGAAAAGATTTGGAGAGTTTTGGAGATTCAGGCAGTCCCTGCTCACTGCTGCAGGGAGCTGGACCTGGACTCCATGCCGGTAAGTGTATGGGGGGTCTGGAAGAGGGGGAAGGGGGCCATGGGAGGACCCCCACCAGGACCCACCCCCTGGTTATTTCCCCAGCCCCCCTGAGTGACCCCTGAATCCACCCACTCTCCCAGCCCCCCCCCCCATGGCTGCCTGGCCCCAGCTCCCAGTTCTTTAAAAACAAACAAAAAACAAAAACCCCACTCACTGGCTCCTGCCAGGTGGTGGGGTGATCCCCATCATCCTGTGCTGCAGGGGGGGCTCTGCCACAAGCCCCTATCCCCCACCCACTCTCTGAGCCCCATTGATAGCTGTCCCATGTGGCCCCAGCTCCAGGTTCTTTATAAAAAAAAAAGGAAAAAAACCCTCATTGGCTGCTGCAGCTGCGATCAGGACCTCTGGGGGATCATGGCAGAACCTCCCATGCAGTGGGGGGCAGTTGGGGGAAGTGGAGGGCAGTGGGGATCGCCCCCCCCACCTGGCAGGAGCCAGTGAGTATGGGGCTTTTTTTTCTTTTCTTTTTAAAAAGCCAGGATGCTGGAGTTGGGAGAGCGGGCGGGGGTTGGGGGCTCATGACAGAGCCCTCCATGCAGTGGGGGGCAGTGGAGATCCCCCCCCATACCTGGCAGTAGCTAGTGAGTGCGGGGTTGTTGTTTTTTTTTAAAGCCAGGAAGCTAGGGCCAGCCGGGGCAGCCATTGATGGGGCTGGGAGAGCAGGTGGGGGACCGGGCCTGTTTGATTCAGAGATTTGGTGATTCAGCGGTGGCCAAATCTCTGAATCAGATTTGGCTAAATAGATTTGGGACAGTGATTCAAATCTCTGAATGAAATCACTGTCCCACAAATCAGCCAAATCTGAATCCAAATCCGAATTGAATAATAGCTGCTTTGCACAGGCCTAGTGGTCATAGCTCAGATATGCATACTTTGGAATATGTAGATACCTGAAAAAGGAGTCACTTAGGACCTGTGACTATCATACTTAGTACTTAATTTAAGGGTAGCTAAGTTTGTCCATCCTCCTTTGTCCCATGTCTCAGCAACAGTGCTTATGCTGAAAATCCTGGGGGCTTGAACTAAAATCATGTTTGGTCTTAGATCAAGCCAGGGGGAGTGGTTAGAGCACAACACTCTACCCACCCCAAGGCAGATTACATACTCACTCCTTTCTTCAGCTTTCCTTTTGAAGCAAGCCACTAATATAGTGCATGGAAGAAGTGGAGGGAGGGCACAAAAAAGGAGAACTTCTGCCACAATGAGGACAAGGAACCCTTCTTTATTGGCCAGAAGCACTGAGTCCCACACTTCTGTTTTTCTCCTATCCTCCTGACCTTACCTCCTACAGATCTCCCCTGAATGGCTAAAAGCTTGAAAAGAAGCACCAGAAAAAGATCTGCATATTTCTGACTTGTAGTGCAGTGTTTAGCTTGCTGTCCTGGGAAGTGAGAGAGACCCAGCTTCAACACCCCACTGGGGGTCAGAAACCATGACCTCCAGTCTCCCAGGTTAGTATCCGAGCCTTTAGCCCTTTAGGGGGAAAGATCAGTGGGCCCTCATTTTGTTGCTTCCTATAGGGGCATGTATGTAGTCACTCACATGTGTTGTGCTACACATCCAGGAAAAGAATGCCCTTGGACATGTAAGTACAAACAATGTCCTGAAGACATCCAAAAATGGTTACCTAGATGACTGGGAAAGAACAGAATGACACCCTATGCCCTACATTTCCTTGGCATATTTGCATTTTTTTCATATGTTTCTCCCCCCTACAACCTGTCATAACCAAATGAGTTGAGTGCCCCTGTCACAATAGAACTGCCCTGAATAACTGCAAATTTGGTACGTTCTACCTCATTAGCTATTCCCACCTGGCAGTCTGTTATTGGCTACTCTAAATGTATAAAAATCCGTGCAGCTTCTGCCCATGTCGGAGAGCTCTGAGCACGTGGTAGAGTACAGAGAACTTTGCCACGCGGTAGAGAAAACCTGGCAGACTGGCCATCCTCCAACATCTCCCCGTCACCGCCTGTTCCCGATGTATCTTTCATCCTGCATGCTCGTTACTGTCTACAAACTCGCCGGCTCGTGTTGGTCGTCAGTTACCTGTAACCACGCAAGCAACTTGTTACCTGTAACTACGTAAGCAACCTTACCACCTGCGTTGCGACCATCAGCGGTGTAAGTAAAGTTAAAGTAAAAGTTATTTTGCAACCAATATGCTGTGTCCCGCCTCTCCATCCACCAGCCCGCCTGACGGCCGAGTAATCAGCGATCCTCCTCAAGTCGGCTTCGGCCGTATGAGACACAACCAATATTTCCATTTTGTCTGGACTGAGCATGCTGAAGATGCATTCCAAAAGGCTCCACCTTCTCTATGAACTACTCCCTTTAGATGATACAGTACAACTAAGCTCTGTGATGGCAAAATAAATTCCATTCTCTTCACACACGTGGCCCTTTCTCTATTAGGCTTTGTCTGGTGGACTAAGATAGAATGCCAAAGTAAGCTTATGCAACTTTTTAAAATCCTAATGCCAAAATATGAATGTAAAATGCACCTGAAAAAATAAAAGTGTATAAAGTAAATATGTAATAAAACATTATTATTATTTTGTATTATTGTAGATCTATATTTGTCATTAGAATCAAGTTCTAAATTGTTAACCAATGTAGGGGTTATCAAATTGATTAGCTATTCAGGTTGGATAAAATCCCTACAGAAGTCAAAGAAAAGATTTCACTTTCAGTGGAGTTTGACCAGGTTCTGGGGCTGTGATTCAGAAAAGCTTTTAAACTTGAGAATAATTTTATTCATGTTTGTAAATTGCATTGACCTCACTGGAATTTAAGAACATTGCTTGAGTGGCTTCCCTGACTATGTATGCTATCCTGCATCAGGGCATTACTTCTTTCTACTTGAAGCATCCATGTAGCCATATCAGCCTGAATTTTCATACAGGTTTGCACCTTTTGAAGACGTACACATGTGCACCATAGAATTAATGAAACAACGGGCTGTACATGAACATTTTCAAAATGTAGGCCATGATATTACTGTGAACTGATCACTTATTAATATTCAACTGATTTATGAATGTGTTCATGCCTGCTTTATTATACTAAGATGTGCTTTAATAGTCATACTTCTACTTAAGTATAAAAATATGGAAATATGGTAAATACAAATAATTATGAATTTAATAAAGAAAACATTCTATATAAAATGGGATGGAATTTTGCACGTGTTACACAATATAAATATCCAAAAATATCTAATTTAGGAGTGTGCATAAGTTTAACAGTTTGAGTCCAACATAATTTTCTTCTTTTTATTTTATGTGATAGTTCTTTAATTCAACAGCCACACATTCTGTATCAAGATATGCTTTAAAGTCCAAATAGTAAAGGTTATATAGCTGTTAATCATAAGAAAGTGATGATCCCCTCCCCCCCCCCCCCAAAAAAAAAAAACAAAAACAGCATCAAGCAGTGGTCTACAAGTACTTGTGTGGAAAACTGATAGTTTGCAGCACAAAAAAATGTTCAGTAATTTGAATATTATTATAGTTAAGCAGTAACAATTGGTAGGGACTGTTAAAGGCACCAGGTAAATTGATGTTCACTTATTTTTGTAGTGACAAGAAATGAAGGGGATTGTAATGAATGGTGTAGCTGAATTTTATTTAGGTCCTTCAGCTCTTCTTGCTAAATAGACATGTCTTTGTTACAGACTGCATTCAGCAGAATTTCATAGAAGCTTTTTTTCTGTTAACCTGTTAGTCTACTGTAACATTTCTAACTTGATGTCTGAAAGTGGATCCCCTTTTACTGTAACAGTAGTTGTTGTGGGTTTTTTGTGCCAAAGATAAGATATTGTTACTTAAAGGGTAATTTTTCCCTGAATAATAGGTCCATTCAGTTGTTCCTTCCTGGAGCAGTAGGTATTTTTCAGTGCATGTCATATGTATTGTTACTTACAATTAGTTAGGCAATTATTAATATTCCTATTTTACAAGTGTAAACTGAGGCCCAGAGAGATTAAGAGCCTTAATCAACAAATACTTAAATAGGACTTTGGTGAAATTTACTTATAATGAGCAATCCAAATAGGCCCTGGTCTGTGGCCATACAACCATAAAACACCTAGATTTATTACATACCTTTTGGTGTTTTTACACATGCTACAAGGGAAAATGGGGCGAGGGGGCAGCCTCTCTAATTAAAGCACCCACAGCGTCTCGTGTATCAGCATCCCCATGCTTCAAAAAATTGAACGAGCTTTAGTTAAAGCGCTCCCACTGCCATTTTGAAGCATGAGGATGCTGATACACGAGATGTGGAGGCTGGCTGGAGCACAAAATTAGCATGCTGCATCAGACTCGATTAATTACAGCATGTCAGAGCAACCGCCTGACACATCTACAGGCACCCTTTATTTTGGTCTGAAAAAAAAAAAAATCCCTCAGTGCCTATGTAACACTTCTTCCAGGCACAGGTTGGCAGTAAGAAGGGCTGGGTTACCCGATGAGTTATACCAGCAGCTCAAGCCTGAACCCAGAAATTTGGGAATACTGCATTTGACTAGGGGACCCCACACAGACAAATCCCTGTTCTCACAAGCAGTATAAACCAACAAATACAAATTGACTACCAAAACACAAACAGAATGAAATGTTAAATACAATATAAACACTATTTCTACAACTATAGTTCATAGGTTGAACCCCTTTAGAGAGACTTCACCCCAGTCCAGGCCAGCATGGAACTTGGAGCTCCCTCAAGGGTTAGTTCCAGGGTCCACACCAGAGTTGTCTTATGATTGGGGTTCACCACACATTGGGAAGTTGCTTCTGCTTGGCAGTTTGGTTGTGGTGCAAGAGGCCCCTCACCACTTCTGGAGATCTTTGCATGGAGGGGCTGTGTGAAGGGATGACTGTGGCCCCAGCCGGCATACACATACCCAAAATTTCTGGGATGGATTATACAGCCTGCTGAAACAGAAACTGCAGGACAAATTCAAAAGGGAGCAGGTTGGTTACTGGCTACACAACTTGGCTGGAGAAATGGACTGTCAAAAGGAGCAAAGGGGTAAGCCTGGGCTACAGGTAGTTGAAGTTACAGAGCTCCATTGGGAGCAGAAGGTTATAGATCTCAACCCCGGCCCAAAACTGGCAGGAACTCCCAGGTTTCAACCCTTTTTAAAAGCTGCCAGGTGTAATTCCTGGCCAGCCAACCCAAGGAATCAATACTTTCTTTGTAGTATTAATCCCTTAAAACCTCAGAAGGAGAGAGGAGTTCCCAGTCACTGGGACAGTTTTTTTTCTCTCTGTTTTATACCTGAGTTTTCCCTTTCTCTAACTGCAGACTCCCCCTCCCCTTGGATGGGACTTCTCTACTGAGCATCTCATAGCAGCTTCTCCCTGCTCCAAACCAGTCTAGCTGATCTTAGCATGTTACCACCTTAGCCTTGTCCAGGCAGAGAATGCCATGCATCAGCCTCTCTCTTAACCAATCTGCCTGAAGAAATTTCTGCTCCCCCTGGCCAATCAGGCCAAAGGATTTGATATATATTACCCAGATACAGGGCCCCAGCTTTCCATGTGCAGAGCTCATCCCAGAACAATAGGAGCTATTTTGCCCACATGAAAGGACTGCATGTTTTCTCCTTAAAGCAACAGGCCAGAGGACAAAAGGTGTGGGTGGGGGGTAAATATAGGGGAAAAAAAACCACAGAACACACAGAAACCAAAGGCAGACACTCTGCCATACATAACACAAGTATGTATGGGTGTTACACCTGGACTTGAGCTACTGAACATACTCAAAAAAATAACCCAGAACAGCCACCTAAGATCCTCACTCCTGCCCAAGCCCTACCATCCATATACATGTTGGGGAAACCTAAATTCTACCTTAAGTCTTCTACTCTTTGAGTAAAATCAGATAACACCTACTGACTTTTTAACACTGAGAGTGCACACAGAGCAAAATATAAAAACCTAGGCAAGGATGCTGTATTTACATAGTTCATGGATATGAGCACTTTCAACAAGCTGGAGACCTGAGCTTTAGTCCAATATAATCTCTTTCCACCCCACAACTTCCACTTCTGAGAGCAGTAGCCCTAAACAGTTCTCACAGGAACTAGAACACAGGTCAGCTCCCTCTCAGAGCAGTCACAACTCCTCTTGCTGACTCTTTAGATAATTTACATATATTTTATATTAGACAACTGTTTTTTTAAAAGAAAGAAACAGAAGAAAGACTATCAGCACAGGCCATAAGTCAGGATTCCTCCCTTCTAAGAAATGCAACAACTAGACTACAGCATCACATGGTATCCTCTAGAGTTTCTTCTGGTTTCATAAATCTTACCCTCTTGGCTATCTAAGGGACCATTTTTACTGAGGTGGTGGGTGGAGAGGGGCTATACCATATAGCCCACAGCCTGGTGCTTAAGGCACTCTCTGTCATTTGAATTCCTTCAGTCAGTTGGGCCTGCACCCGGGTTTCTGACTTCCTGGGCAAGTGCTGTCATCACAGGGAAAAGGTGTAAGAGTGCAGGAGTGAACAGGGGCGTTGTGCTTTCTACTGGGCTCAATGCTGTTGTCAATTAGAACAGTCTGATTAATATAGGCATCTCCCCTCTGAATCATATGACTACTTTCCAATCAAGAACAGAAATTCAGCTTTGCCCTTTTATCTAGCATTCCTGTTTGCCAGCTCAAGGCCCGTCTCTGCTGAGCATATAGGCAACGGGGATTGTCTTTGGGAGGAACCTTGGACTGCCATCTTAAAGGCATAGGAAGCCTTGCAGGTATAGACATCATATTTACCAGTGTAAATGGCCAAAAACTAGTCTATACACATAACAAAACAGAAGTTTGGCACACAAAACTGGTCTATACCGATAACAGATCAGAAGTTCAGCACACACAGACTGGTTTAAAAATGGAGGAATCCAGTCTAAGATTGTCCCCCCACCCATCTCCACACACATGCCAAAAGGAGAATGTGTGTTTTGTTTGCTACTCATCTAAATTACACTGCTAAAAGAAAACTGCATGACTTAGATCAATTCCTCCTTGGGCTTTTTGAATGTCTGTACTATCAGTGCCTAACTTGCTGATGTGGGTCATTGTTCTGGATTCACATTTGCTGAGCCCCAAGTCCAGGAAGAAATTCTTACTCTTCTTTGTTTGCATCTTTCTTTTATAGTTGCTTTAGAGTTAGCAGGGATGCCTCATTAGCAGAGTAAATAGCTGTGTCCTTCATAAAAGTTAAATGAATAGAATGTATTCAAAGTCTTACCAGAAACAATAAAAACATTTTCCCAAGTGCTAAGATATTTATTCTGTGGGCTTTTTGGCTATAGTAAAATATGGAATATTTGATATTCTGCCTCCATAATACTGTTACTGAAGCAAATAACTCAAATTATTTTAGTTATTGTGCGGGCCGGGGGTGAGCCGGGCCCGTCTTTGCGCACGCGGGCTGTGGCCAGCAGCCCGGGCACACGGGGCTGTAGGAGACTGCGCGGCGGCAAGGCACGCACGGGCTAGAATTAGTCACAGAGGCATAATGGTTGATTGAAAGATTATTTACTTACACCCAAGATGGTCACAGTGTAGGCTGGACAGTTTCCAGGTGCAGCTCCGCTTAAATCCTCGTTGGAGGACTACGACAAATTTGGTTCTTTGGCCCCGGAGTTGTTAAGGCTCAGCAGGTTCGGCAATTCTTTCCCACGGAGTTGTCGAAGCTCCGTGGGCTCTGTTTGGTTCTCAGGCCCCGGAGTTGTTAAGGCTCCGTGGGTTCGAAAATTGAGTATATAGGAACGAGATACGTCTAGGATTGCGCTCAGAGACGGGGAGAGGCTAGAGGCTGATCAGACCTCTGTTGCCTGCTTGAAATGCGTTGGGTCCGTAAGGATCCGCAGCGCTTAGAGATCTTCACACAGGGTGAAGTCTCCTCCCCCTGACGTTTGTGGAGTCCTCCAACTTGGGCGGAAACCACTCAAGCTTTTTATACAGCTAGCAAGCCAATCACTAGCTGCCACGTGTGCATAATTTAGAACTAGCCAATAATGGGGCTCGAATTATAATACGAATGGCGGGAACTCTTTGCAACGAGCATTTCTCCTCTGCAGCAGAGAAATGCACCCTGCAAAGAAAGCTACAAATTTGGCGGGAAATTCTCCATTGCACCAGGGTTCTCTTTTGCAGCAGAGAACTCCACCGTGCAAGGAAGCTGCAATTTAGCGGGAACATAATTTAGCGTTGCCGAAGCACACACAAACAGAAAATCACAACTTTGAGTTGTGACAGTTATCTATCATAGAAATTGATTAATTGACATAAAATAATTGATTAGCTGTTGAGAGTGAATTCAGTCTTTAAGCAATCAAATAAACGTGTCTTTTGGAATCCTAAGATTTTCAATAGACCTAGACATTTCTTGTGGACAAAAGCAGATGGGTATATAGGGCTGGAGTACATTTAAGATATGTATATCCTCCTTCAGAAAGAATCTGTATGAAGCCATTAAAGAAACATAAGTAGTTCATAGCTAAAATTTTTCATTCAAATAGAAAAATATTCTTGTTTGCACTTTAATTATTACTTTCATTTGTTTAAAAAGTATGCACAGTCTAAAGCAACCAGACAACTTTGCTATGCACAGAAATTGAAAAAAAATACCTCAAACAAACAAACAAAAAACCCCCAAATCCTAATCTTTAAACGTCATTTTCATTCAATAATCCATGGCCCCAAACACTAAAAGCCATACTCATAAATTTATGGTTATTGCATGGCATGCCTTTGGAACATATTTTTACATCCTTACTAAATACAAAGCATTTCAATAGTGTTTACTTTATTTCCTTTAGGCATTGAATACTTTTTGCTTAGAAGTTGAATATTTCAGAAAATTATAAATATGCAGAAAATAGTGTTTAAAATGAAAATTTGCAAATGTAGCATAGCAGGTGTTAACATTGTTTCTGATAAAATTCTTGCAATGTTGTTTTGAAAAAGTAATAGGATTTTAAACCTTATGTAAAAATAAATTTATAACTGCATAAAATACATAGAACTAATAACTGTAATGTCATAACAGTGTAATGATGTTCTTTTTATTAATGTAAATATTATTGTAGAGTATTAATTTTGGTCAAGTATCTTTGACAGAGTAGCTGCAACCCTTAGTCATATACGTATTTTCATTATGCCTGCAGGGTTAGAATCCTCTCTTCAGTCAGGAATGAACCAGTATTTGAATTGCTCTCTCTCTCTGCCTCTATGTCTCTCTTTGGTGATACCATCTCTCTGAACTGATTTCATTATACCAGTACAAAAAGTTGCAAGAGAGTTTAAAAGAGAACTTTGGTAGCTGATAGGCAAATACTAATTATCATGTGATATTCTACCACTCTCTAATTTAAAGGATTGGAATGATCTTTAGTTATGTATTAGATATAGCTAAATATGGAAAACTCTATTCTGAATTACTAAATAATGTTTTACAATATTTTCCGTATATTTTCTTTATTATTTTTAAAGCAAACTAATTTATTTTAAGCCTCCTCTTCTTCCTCATTTTTATAGCTTATACTTGCTTCCAGCTGTCTTTCCTATGCTGTTTCCATAGAAATATATATCAGATCTGTTCTAATAAGTGAAGAAAATAGTTTAAAAGAAAGAATTTTAAAACTGTTATCTTATTTTGTCCAGTACCACAAGGAGAGATATTGGAGCCTTTAGTCTACAACTGAAATTAACAAAAACTCTGACCTGGAGGGTATGACCTATTTTCACTTCTCTTTCCAGAGAATTGCCCTTTGAATCTGGGGAATGATAAGTTTGAGAGTTAAATGTTGCAGATCTTCACTAAGCTGGACACAGATAACACCAGAGAATTATCTTTACACAGGGGGTTTAGTACGATGTGGGAGATGTGTAGAGACGGTGACTGGTAGAACCATGATATGCCAAACCTCCATTGTTACAGGGTCCAGAGAAGGATCCTACAAATTTGTGTAACTTATTACTACTACCTGACAATAGCTGTGCAAGAGTGGCAAACTCAGAAAGTAAGATCTAGCTGTACACAGCTAAGAAGCCCCATTTAAAAACCAGGACAAGGGCAATTACTTACCAGCCTCAATGTCTGCCCAAAAATCAAAACAGACCTGGCATCTGGATGAAAAATATTTAGCTTATCCTTGGAATAGATGATGCAACAGGAAAAGCAGCACTTTGAGGACCCAGCAGAAATAGTGTTCCTTTATCTAAATGCTTTGTTTGTCAAGGTGGTTTAAAGCCTCAGGGTCCTGTCTGGCTCTGGCTTTGACTTCCCAACCCAAATGGTCAGGTATCCATTTACAGCTGGGCTGACTGGGAGTAACCTTTGACAGAAGTCCTATCTAGCTCACTGCTGCTCTAAACACTCAAACTGTAACAGTGACTAATAATCAACTTTCCATTATCAGCTAATCAGAAGTCTCTCCTTCCACACAGCCTTGAGCCTTGCTACATTGATTTATGCTTTTTAGAATAGAAAGGGTTTGTTCACTCTACTATGGGATTGGCTATGAAACCAGCAGAGAGGCTTCAGCTACTAAAAGTGAGAGCATTAGATCTCAGGATGAAGATCATTGTGGGATAACATGCTGCACAACATTTCATAGCCTATGCTGGCTCTCTAGCTAGCCCCAGAAAGTATCATTCCTTCTATTCAGAGACCTTATCAGTTATACAGAACACCTAACATTAGATCATTTATTGCCATGTCAATGTCAAATGCCTCCTCCTCATAGCAGCTTCTCCCTGCTCCAAACCAGTCTAGCTGATCTTAGCATGACATCACCTTAGCCTTGTCCAGGCAGAGAATGCCATGCAACAGCCTCTCTCTTAACCAATCTGCCTGAAGAGATTTCTGCTCCCCCTGGCCAATCAGGCCAAAGGATTTGATATATATAACCCAGATACAGGGCCCCAGCTTTCCATGTGCAGAGCTCATCCCAGAACAACAGGGGCTATTTTGCCCACATGAAAGGACTGCAGACTGTGGGCACATCTACACATGCTATTAATGTGCTAAAAGCTTACTTCACAGTAAAATATCACACAGAAAGCTTTCCCCAGGAGCGTGTCTACACGTGCGCCTATTGGGAGGAAATGTGCTCCCGACAGGAGCAGTTCAGTGCAGGTTTACTCCTGCCCTGCTCTGCTTTCCTACAGCATCCAGGAGGGAGCTCTAGGCTTCCCTGGGTGCCAGACCCAGGTTAGCAGGGGGCACCAGGCTCAGGGCTGGGCTGTGGAAGGTGGTAGGGTGCTGTCCCACCTCTGGAGGTCCACATCTCTGTCCCAGGCAGCTGTCTGCTACTGAGCCCCCACTCCAAGATCAGAGCAGAGCCTGGAACATCATCCCCTGCCCTAGCAGCAGACAACTGCTCAGCCCCTGCTCTGACATTGGAGTGGGGGCTGGAAAGCAAGTAGGCAGCTATGCAAGGGCGGGAACAATTCTCCCACCCCCTGCTGCCTAAGCTGACTGAAAGCAATTTGCTCCTGGTCAGCTGTCTACATATGCATTAGTATGCAGTAGCTACTGCTCAGTAAATCTACCTGTATTTATAGGTAGAGAAAACCATGCATTAGGCTATTTTACTGTACAGTAGCTGCTGCATTACATAGTGGGCATGTCTATGCGAGATGCTTACTGTTCAGTAGCTTAATAACAGTGTGCAGTAGTGTGCTGATCAAAAACTGGGCTAATACGCTACTGTGCAGTGTTAATTAGCTACAGCACAGTAAGTGTCACAAAAAAAAAACCCCTACGCTGGTGCACAGTTACTGTGCATTTAGTTAGTACTTCATTAACCAAGTACTAAACTAAATGATCAATAACTACTGCGCATTAATGAATATGTAGACACACCCAGTGACACTTTACTGCACAGTAGATTAGTAAACTGTGCAGTAAAGTCTCTCATGTAGACACGCTTCATAGAGTTTGTGTAGATACGGCATGCCTGTTTATGTAACCAATAGTGCACAAAGGATTGAGGTGGCAGGCACCACACCTGGCCAGCTTTGACTCCCCAACCTTCATGATCAGGTACGCCTGAACAGCTGGACTGACTGGAAGTAGCCTGTGACAGGAGTTTGGAGCAGGGCTTCAAATTCGCAGTTCTGAAGTTATAGCCAGATGTTCATTTAACTGCTATGTAACCATACCTCCTCATAATCTCATGAATGCTCATTATTATTTAAATTAATAGATTACTTTAATTTTAGAAATTCTATGTTGGTTTATAGTTGAAAGGGTTAAATCAAGTACAAAAAATAATTCCTAATTTTCTTACTAACTTTGACTGACTCCAGAGCAGAATCATGTTTTTTTATATGTAGAATATATGAAAGCCTCATCATAGTTGCTTCAACCCTAACCTGGTGGAAATGACCTAGGGATAACTTTCTCAGACAAAAAATCATATGGCTGGGAAAAGGGCTTCCAGATACTTTTTCTCTTTCTTCTGACATTTTTTTCTTCTTTTACACATATATACATACATAAAATATTGCTCTACTAAATGCTCTGTCATTATGGAATAATAAAACTGATATGTATTAGGGGAAAAGCCCTTTTACATCTTTATTCTAGCTTGGGAATGATTAATATGATCCATTACTTTAGACATAAAAAGTTAGCAAACCAGTTATCTCTCTTTTACAAATCTTGCAAGACATTACCATCTTTGTGCTCTCCAACTTCAGCAGCATCCATGAAATGCAATGCATCTTTAAGATCATGAGCTATAAATCTTATTGTGTTAAGTAATTGTAAGATTTGCAGGATATTGTAACACATAGCACAACTATAATGATATTTTTCTTCCCAATAAAAGGCAAATGTTAGTACTTGAGAAAGATCTGTATTGAAAATATAAGAAAATAAAGTCATTTGGGCACATCTAAATGTGCAATTAGTTGACATGAATAAATTCAAAAGTTTATTAGCTTCCTGTACCAGAGCTTATTGCTCCAGAGTTTTTTGCTTGTGGGCACGCTGCTTGAACATGCGCTTGGGAGCAATTAAATCCAATCAGCTATGGAGTGTATTCATGCACAGCTTGTGGAGCTTGGTCAGAGCAGTCCTGTTTGGCTAGGAGCTCTAGGACTCAGCCTGCCAGCCCGAGGCTGCTGTAGCTGGGCTCAGTGTGGTGCAGAGGGGTTGGCTGGGGCATGAGGGAACTTCAGCTCAAGGCTAGCCAGCAGGTTCAGCATCTACATGTGCACTGCTGTGAATGAAAAAACTCTGAAGCAGGATAGTACTTTAAAATATTTTCATGCACAGCAGCACATATTTACTGTGGATGGTGCAGGAAGCTAATAAACTCTGTGCAGGGTAGTACCTGTGCTGCAGGGTACTGCTTCTACAAGTACTACCCTGCAGCAGAGTTTATTAGCTTCCCATAAATTTAAGTACTCCTGCAAATACAAATACTATCCAACAGCAAAGTTTATTACCTAATACGGGTGCATGTGTAGATGCAGAGGCATTTACTGCAGAGCTAATCAGTCAGCTCTGCAAGAAACATCTCATGTAAGTGTGCCCTTTAAGACGTACACCACCATTAGCAGTAATTTAAGCCCTCCCCACCTTTCCAAAAAAGTAAAACAAATGATCATATCATAGCTCACTCAGAATGATTAACTGTATAAATGACAGACAGTTCAGTCTCTGTGTTCACTCATCTCCTCATTTTCTGTAGGAGTCAACACACAAGAGTATTTATTGATGAGTTTTTAGCATAAGTTGAGTGGCCAGAGCTAAAAATTTGAACAGATCTACAGTTTGCTGTAGCACCTATTATATTGAAGTTTCCTTTTGTCCTAAGCATGAAGAATTAATTTCTCTATCTACAATACTGAGCTACTACTTTTAGTGAGTGACAAATGACAAGGAATTCCAGAGGACAAATTGCCACAAAAGAGATAGACAGACCAAAGAATGGATTTAAACATGACTATTAGTAATAGTGTGTGAAGGCATCATTTACTAATCCCCCTGTCACAGGCATTTAAGCAAATCAGGTATGTGTAACAGGACTCCCACTGTATAATTTATAACTCAGGGTGGACCTTCTCAGAGCATTCCACATGACTGAACCTCATGCTCTTTTTTGTTACAGGGTGTGCAAAGAGGGCCTCTTCATGGGAAATTTAAATGATTTAACATTAAATATTTCTAATTTCTAATTTTTTTTTTCATGCAGATACAGGATGAAAAGCTGAAAACACAAAATTCTTTACAAGATGGGGAATTCCAGAAAACAAACAAACAAACAAACAAACAAACATATTGATAAAAACAAACCCAGTTTTTTCATATTGCTACTACTGGCTGAGAAGCCTCTTCTCAATTCCATTTTCTGTCTGCTCGCAGGCAGCCAATGAAATATCATTTAATTCTTCCTGGTGGAACATAGAATACCTGAGATCATTTGAAGTTTTCTCATGGAAAAAGTTGATAAAAAGGGGCTGTGATAGGACCTTCGGGGTACACATTTTGTTTGAGGTGAGATAACCCATTAGAATGACAAACACATTTCAGAAATAAAAAATACTTTAATAATTAGGAAAAGAAAACCCCCCAAAAACTCTACAACAGACCTGGGGCGGATGGAACATAAAATAAAAGTTCAAAAATCCTACTCCTAAGACTTCACTCAAGCCTGGCCACTGCTTAGTTTTCCATCCCCAGCTGGTTCTAGTGGCAGGCAGCTTCCCAGATCAAGCTAGTCTTCTATCAGTCCCTGACAGGCAGAAATCATTATCATCTCCATGGCAAATTCACCTTCATCCTTGAAAGTCTCAGCTTCTCTGCTGGCCCTCAGCAGGTTGCCACAGCCCCATCATTCTAGCCTTTTTAGTCAGCATCCCAAATGGAAAACTCCCTCTGTCTCCATTCTCTGGGGCTTCATGTGAACAGGCGTCAATGGACTCCAGCCAGCCACAGGCTAGCAGGCACACACAAATCTGAATCCCCAATGTCCCTGTGTATATATCCTTACTTAGACTTGTAGAGCCACCATCCCCAGGAAATCCCCAGGATGATACCAAAATTTGGGGTGAGGTGGGCATGTTAGCAGGGAGGGAAAGACTGCAGCAAGACCTGGATAGGTTGCAGGGGTGGGCTAACAAAAACAGGATGCGTTTCAATACTGACAAGTGCAGGGTGCTGCACTTGGGCAGTAGTAACCAGCAGCACACTTATAAGATGGGAAACTCCTTTCTTGAGGGCACGGAGGCAGAAAGGGATCTTGGAGTCATCACTGACTCCAAGATGAACATGGGCCAACAATGCGAGGTCACGGTCAGCAGGGCTAACCGGAACTTATCGTGTATCCACAGGTGCATCCCAAGTAGGTCCAAGGAGGTGATCCTCCCCCTGTACACGACACTGGTCAGGCCACAGCTGGAGTACTGTGTCCAGTTCCTGGCACCCCACTTCAAGAGGGATGTGGACAACATTGAGAGGGTCCAGAGGAGGGCCACCCACATGATCTGGGGACAGCAGGGCAGACCCTACAATGAGAGGCTATGGGACCTGAACCTGTTCAGCCTTCACAAGAGAAGGCTGAGGAGGGACCTGGTGACTGTCTATAAACTCACTAGGAGGGACCAGAAGGGGTTGGGGGAGACCTTGTTTCCCCTAGCGCCCCCCGGGATAACAAGGAATAATGGCCTACCTGTTGGAGAGTAGGTTTAGATTAGACATCCATAGGAACTACTTCACAGTCAGGGCGGCTAGGAACTGGAACCAACTTCCAAGGGAAGTGGTGCTGGCTCCTACCCTGGGGGTCTTTAAGAAGCAGCTTGATGCCTACCTGGCTGGGGTCATTTGAGCCCAGTTTTCTTCCTGCCAAGGCAGGGGGTCAGACCTGAAGATCTACAAGGTCCCTTCCGACCCTACTTCTATGATTCTATGATTCTATGAAATGGTGCCTTTCAGCAACATCCAACGGGCAGTGCCATGGGGCAGCCCACATCCAACCCCTCTAGAATCCAACATTAACTTTTTCCCCACCTGAGCAAGAACCATCCAAAACAAAACAAAACAAAACAGAAAAAATCCCATTTTCAACAAGGACCATCCAAAAAAACAATACAACCACAAAATTGTCACAAGAGCATTTTCTGTCTTAAAAGTAGTATTCTGACAGAAAAGGCCTAACCAACTCTAACAGTTATGCCAGTGTATCATTATTTGCAGGAGAGGCCAGTTAAAAAACAAAACAAAACAAAACAAAACAATAAAAACATTATATTACACCATTAAAAAGCCAATATTTTGCTAACGTATATTATTCCCTCTTAGATACTGTATCTGCCTGCTATTTTGAGTGCAAGAAAATGGAGTAATTTCTTAGATACCACAGTGTTGGCTTTTAAATGGTCACAGCTGTACTTAAGCTTTTCTTTCAGCTGTATTTATGATGTTTTGTAAAGAAACAACATGAAAAATATATTCTTATCTATGCCACACCATAACTTCAACAAATTCAACAGTAATCAAAAACGATAAATTCCTTTGATCTTGCATCATTGTTTCTAAGGCTAGATATGATCAGGGATTTTTTTTACTTCCTAGTTGCTGTACTGGCTCAGCACATAATGCCTAAATATGGGAATTTAATGTACTGTAAAATTCCTTGGTGAAAATGGAAAAATCTTTCTGGAATTTTAGAGCTTTAGGGATACATACACACACACCTACTAACTCTCTGACAGTTAAGCCAACTTAACTTTTATAAGTTGACTTAATTGTCAGAATGTACACGTGCATGTGGAGCAGAGTTGACTTAAATGTGGCTCAAGATAATACACCTCCAAGGTGCATTAGTTAGGAGCTGCATTAGTTGCTCCATTAGTTAAGTCAACTTAGCTGACAAGATGGCTGCCACCATGTCAAGGAGCTGTATGTGTGTATGGTCTGACATGGCTTAAGTAGACTAAGTTCAGGCAACTTAGTTAAGCCTCTTTATTTTCAAGTCAACTTAGTATGTGTGTACACACCCGTAGCTACTAAACTGTCCGTGCTGTTGGTCTCACCAAAATGTCCATGGTAATGTTTAGATAATCTGTTACTATTATTTTTCTGTAACTGAGGCCCCTGGCATGCATACAAATAAAGGCACGATGGGATCTGATGCATGATCCCCACAATAGCGTTTTATGCCATATATGCATGGGGATTGGGCATCAGATCTCATCACACCTCACTGTCAGTGCCTAAGGAGCCCAGGATCATGGCTGATGGTGTGCCTTTGCAGCTGGGAGCCCCATCAGCAGATTAATGGTGTGATGTGATAGGAACCAGCTACAAAGTTATTACATATTTTTTGTGTAATAACTTTGGGCTTAGTCCTTGTTTTTAATCCATTAATTGCATTAACACATGGCTGGGTAGCAACTTAAGATGAACTGGTTAATCATGATTAACTGGTTAATCATGCCATAAGTGTAACCTGTGCCAGGGTCCTGTGATTCATACTTTTGGGTTAAATCAGTGATAAAAATCAATGAGGTATTTTGACAAGACAAATATGATCTGAAAAGGGCATGATTTTCACATATTATTTATATCAGGATGACTTGAAAAATCTTCTCTCTCAGTGTACCAAAAAGTAAAATTTACAGAGAAAACAACATTACTAATATCTTTAGATTAGGAATAGATTCAAGTAGGTGTTTAATAAAACTGTTATGTACTATAACTAACATTGCAACTGACAGTTCTTGGCTGTGTATGGACCTAATTGTTTTTGTAAATCATTACCAATGGCTACATATTCAAAATTTCCAGCTACTGAGCAGGTAGGTTGAGGTTGACTTACGGCAAGGTTAGAGGGAAAACAAAAACAAAAAAGCCACATTAATTGTGCTGGGACTTTGCTATTATTAGAGCAACCTAAGGAGGCAGGTTTTCTGCTCAATGTTGCTCTTTCTATGCAAGTCAGAGCAGGTCTACCAATTTTGGAAGTAACCCAATCTGACAGGATAATTATTCCAGAAAGATTTTAACTCCTCACTAAGGTGAAAGGAAGCCTGTGTGAGCCGAGAAAAAGGCCTTAGACTTTTGGAGCACATAGTCTAAGGCAGTTGTGTCAAATGTGACCCATGAGGCTGCTCTATCTAGCCTGCTGGACTACTGACATGCCACCAGAAGTTGAGAGTGTAGCCAGAGGTATAGCCTGCCACAGAATCCACAGAATTTTGGCACAGAATACTGGAGAATCAGGTTGACATGGGTATTGGCAGCAGGACAAATAAGAGCTGAAACAGCTCTGGTCATACTTTGGCCACTTAGCCTGTTTCTACTGCCATGGCGCTACTTCCTTAGACACCCGGGCCTGCCATGTGCCCCATTCTATAGCCAGAGCTCAAACAACTGCCACATGTTTTAAGCTGGAGCAATGTCTGCCACCACCACTTTCTGATACCTCAGGCTGGATCCAGCCTGCAAGAAGCCTTACAGTCCACATCTAGTCCAGGACACAAAGTGAGTTGGACACCCCTGGTCTAGGGCAATACTTAGCAGGAGAGGCAGCTGAGCTGGGTATCAGGTCCTCTGGGGAAAAAAAAAAAAGTCTATGGGTGTCCACTGTTGGGGTAGAGACTGAGAAAATTGTGGAAAAACTTGGACTCATGCAACATCTCACCTACAAAACATGGAGCTCAATACAGAATAATGCTGACCCCTGATATGGGGTTGTGTGGACACACCCACAAATAGGCTGCAGATACAAGCAGACCTAGATAGGCTAGCATGTTGGGTAGAACAGAACCAGATGAGGTTCAACATAGAGAAATGCAAAGTGCTGCATCTGGAAAGGAAGAACCTCCAGCACACCTACAGGCTGGCCATCACTAACCTGACCAGCACTACAAATAAAAGGGATCTGGGGGTAACAATAGACCCCAGCATGAATATGAGTTGGCAATATGATGCAGTAGCCGCTAGGGCCAATAAAACCCTGGCATGCATCAATTGATGCATCTCCACTAAAACCAGAGAAGTGATTCTCCCACTTTACTCAACATTGGTGCGGCCACGCTGGAGTATTGTGTCCAGTTTTGGGCACTGCACTTCAACAAGGATGTGCTAAAGCTTGAGAGGGTCCAGAGAAGAGTCACCTGTATGATCAGGGACTTGTATGACATATGAGTGGCTCCATATGAGGAGAGGCTGAGGGATCTCAGACTCTTCAGCCTAAAGAAAATAAGGCTGAGAAGGGACCTGATTATGGCTTACCGCTATATCAGAGGCATACATCAGGGGCTTGGTGAACAACGGTTCACCAAGGCACCCTGGGGGAAAACTAGAAACAACAGCCACAAACTCCTGGAAGATAGTTTTAGGCTGAACATTAGGAAAAAGTTCTTTACAACTAGGGTGTCCAGACTATGGAACAAGCTCCCCCCAGAGGTGATGCAATCATCTACCTTAGAGGTCTTCAAGAGAAGACTGGATGGTCACCTGGCTGGGGTCACCTGACCCCAGATGTCTTTCGAGCTCATGCAGGGGGATGGACCCGCTGATCCTTCTGGGTCCCTTCCAGCCCTATGATTCTATGATGTGCTCAGCTGATGTTTCAAAATCAGGTCAGGAATTGAAGAGCAGGTGCCCTGCTAGTGAAGTATGACATACAGCTAGATTCTGCATCCTAGAAACATTACATTATAAATTTATTGGGACTCTGTAGTTATTATTTTGATAAAGCTATAACCATAAATTGTTCCAAATGGTGCTCAGTCACCTTCAGCATGATGCCAGGTTATGGACACAAGGTTTAGATAGTCAGTTCACTTTGTCTTCTTGGAGCACACAACATCACAGCAATGCATTCATTTGTTGCAGACCTTCCAGAAGTTAAAGGAGAATCTGGATGTTTAGTAGATTGTGGATAAGAAGGAGGGTCCTCTATTAGGCTGATAAACTTAGGGATCACACTGGATGAAGCAGGAGACTACTCAGAACCTAATTCAGTGTCTGTGCACATAGAAAGGTACCTCGAAGCAACTGAAGGTCATGATGAGCCACCTAGATATTTCAGACACAGGGGTGCCTTCCCTCTCATCTCCCCAGGCTTTTGTGCTATACTTCTGGCTGCAAATCTGTACGTTCCCATTCTTACTAGTGTGCCCTAGAGGCTAGTATCCAGGGCAAGATTTGACAGATAAGAAGGAGTTATGACCAAAGCACAGCAAGGCCTTGAATTATTTGCAGAACTAAGGAGAAGAGTCTTGCGTCTCAAAGAGGTTGAAGCATTCCTCATCTGTTCACTCTCTCCCTTGCGTTAAGGTTAGGCTCTCAGCAATTGAGCTGGATCTCCTGGAAAATTAACCTGTGATCACCTTCTTCCCTATTTCATTGCCTGGTGAAATAGGTAAAATGTTAGCCCTCTCTATTAAACCATCAATGATAAAGTTGCAACCTGTCACTTAACTTGTCTGGTGTTTTATTCCTCCAAGCAATTCTCTGTCATACTCTTTTAGAGCTCAGTCTTCCCTAGTAGTCCTTCTTAGGCATCAGTTTAATCAATTCAGGTACTATTCTTCACTTTCAGGTTTCATTGTTGCTGAGAAAAATGTTAAAAACAGGAGAAGAGGGAGGATAAGCAAAAAGCCCAAAGGGACTGCAGGGAGGCAGGGAATAGGGTGGAAATCAATGTATAAAATACAGGAACACATATGAAGTGAACTACATTTATATATAAGTAATAGTCCAAGAAAGCTACATACCTCTGTTGCAGGGAGAAGAGGAACAGCATGGTCAGGGGTGCCTGGAATTCTGGAACGGTCTCAGATGCTAAATCAAAGGTCCCACTCCCCTGCCATTGCTGACAAGAAAGAGAAGCTGCAGCTCAGTTTCTCATCTTTATGAGAACAATAATACTAAACCTCCTTTCTGAAGCACTTTGAGATCTCTGGATGGAAAAAGCCTTAAAGAGGTAGGGATGATTCTATTATATTTTGCGGGTTTTTTTAAGTCTGATGTATTGTTTAGAGAAGTAGTTTAGACAGCACTTCTCTCTGAATACATGTATTGGTATTTGATTGAAATTTCAATCCTCAGGGAGTATACTGAGACACATGCAGTGAAATGAGGATGAATATGTGTGGGTAGCAGCACAATCAGAGTTCAGGACCTGCATGAGAAAACTGAATTAATCTGTTCTGTTCTTTGATTAATGCCAACTTACATATTGTTTACTCTGAATACAGGAGAAATTCATGCTGAAACCACACTATCAATAAGCATAAAACAGGGAAGTAAGATTTTCTCAATGACACAATAAACAAGAGGAAGGTTAAAAATTGCAATTAGGAAGTTCTACCATTTTCTTTTTATGATTTTAGATACCATAGAAGTTTTCAAATGTATTATTGATTAGCAAGGATCATTTTCATTCCGACTTCTAAAGATTAAGGTGACAACCATACTAGAAATAATGTCACATTACTATCTATAGTTCAGAATCACTATCTGTGATTCTACAACCTACACCCCTGTATCTGTGATTTTACATTTTAGAACCAAATCTAATTAATTTATAATGACTGAGGTACTATGAAGTTTGCTATCACGGGCATCAGGCCAATTCAACAGTACTTAACTCCAGTGGTATGTGGCAGTCCTAGCTAACACAGTAATATATGTGTTACTATGTGTTAGTAAATTATGTGTTACTTTTACAAAGTAAAAATAAACATTTAGAGCCAGACTCCATTAGGCATCAAAGTAGACTTAGGTGCCTAAGTATTATGCTTTTCCACCCTGTTAAAGTCTATGCAAGTCCACATTGCATCTACATTTTTAACACATCATCATCTGAACCTTCAGACCGAGTCACAAAAATGCAGTGAAGAGGAGGAAGAGGACCTGCACACCATTTGCATTAACTATTTTTATGGGCTTCAGTCAACATAGAATAGAATCGCCCTTAGGTCCCTGCTACACATTACATATATTGCACAATTAACTGGTTAATCTCACAATAAATTTAGACTGGCCATACATACAAAGTAATTATCACATGAAAAAAAATGAATATTGAGTTATAAAAAAAGGCAACCAGCTATAAAGTTAGTGCTTGAAAATGTATAACAGCTCTATAACTGGCTTCTATCCAGTTTTAGTTTGAATGTATAGCAGGGCCCTTAGGCACCTAACTCTTCTAGGGTTGCTATATGTCTAGGTTTTCCTGGGCATGTCCTCTTTTTGGCCCCCTGTCTTCCTGTCTGGGCAAGGTTTTAAAATGCAAGCAAATTTCTGGGCTTTTGCTCTGCCTCTGCTTTTTCTGGGCACTTCCAGCTTGGCTGTTTGAGACTGGGAGCAGCAAGGTAAAGTAAATGTAAATGGTTATCAGGAAATTATGTGCTGTGTGCTCGGGTCCTGGCAAGCTGCTTGCAGGTAAGAGAGAGAGAGAGAGTGTGTGCATGCAAGATGCGTGGGCAGCAGGGCTGGGGGGGCAGGCCAGGGGGGTGAGGGTCTGGAGTGAGGGGTACTGGCACGCTGAGGCCTGGGCTGAGGGCTGGGATAAAAATGTTGATTTTTATCACTGATTTAACCCAAAACTATGAATCTCAGGACCCTGGCACAGGTTACACTTATGGCATGATTAACCAATTAATCATGATTAACCAGTTCATCTTAAGTTGCTACCCAGCCATGTGTTAATGCAATTAATGGATTAAAAACAAGTACTAAGCCCAAAGTTATTACACAGTGGGTCAGGAGTGAGAGGCAGCAGCAGGGCTGGGGGGCTGTGGCTAAGTAATGAGTGACAGGAGCAGGGCATGGCATATCACTGCCCCCCAAATCATATAACCATTCCCTCTCCTCTGCCCCTCCCCCTGCTGCCCCCCGTCTCCTCCCCCCCCGCCCTGTTCCTCCCCACAGGTGTCCTCTTTTTTGATACTGGAAATATGGTAACCCTACTCTTCTGCCTAATTGATAGAATAGACACTGACCCTTAATTTTTTCAAAGGTAATGAATCTTTCATTAATTTTCAGTGACTTAGGTACATACGTCTTCCCACTTATCTCATGATAGTGTTAAGAGTGATGTTGCAGCAATGATGGTACAGAAATTACGTAAGAAATGAATTTCTTAGGATGATATCATTTGTTGGACCAACTGCATAGTTGGGATAGTCAGAACTTTTGAATGCATGACATTCTTTATCAGGTCTGACCACCTGGATAGTTAGTTCAGTAAAATATATCACCCTAAGACATCTTTGCCTGCCATTTATCTGAGTCATTTTCAAATGGAGGTGAAAGATCCATGTGGGGTGCCAAAACTAAGTAGTCTCTTTTTACTAGGACAACGGTTTTTTGGCCAGGGGGGGCAGGGACAGCATCCTAACATGTGAAGTGCTAAATTAAGATTCTTTCTTCCTCTTCACTATAAAATTATAGTAGTGAATATGCTTTGCAAGGTAATAATAATCCTTCAATACTCTGAAATGTTAGTCATTTTAGGGTATACCATCTCTCCTTAACCTTTTACCATGGTGCTGTAGTCTGTGGAAATAACCACTGCACTCCATTTATAAACCTAATAAGTATATGTTGTTTTCATCTCTATTCAAACAAAGAATTGGTTACACTTTGTGGTGATATGGGTTGTTTCCACTAAAAGCAGTCAGTTACTGGGTGTTTTTGTTTGTTTGTTTATGCAGTACTGTTAATAGAAAAGAATATGTATAAAGTTATCTTTTCTTGAACACTATAGGAATAGAAAAAGCAAGAACACATCTTTGTTCACTGCAGCAAACCTCTTTCCAGCCACGACTTCGCTTAAAAGCTTTCTTTGATTTAGATTTTTCTCAAGGTCTTGCTACAAGTAATTTTATGGCTGTGTGTAGGCCTTCCTTGCTTCCTTTTTTGTGTGCTCCTATGGTAGTTCTATTCTTCCTTCACTCCTCCTTCCTCAAACATACCTGGGTCCCTCAATCACCACCTCATTCTTTTCATTCCTGAATGAAAACACTTTTGTCAGCCTTCTACATGAATGCCAACTCTTTTTATGGTGGAATTCCTTTTCATATGGCTGCTGGGCTCCACTGGTGGTACTTACAGGGAGTGGGTAAGAGCATTAGAAGGCCTTGGATTTGCCACTCAGTCTAAGTATTCTTCTTTTTCGTGTCTCCAGTCCAACCTTTCTGTATGGTCTGTTCCCAATATACTGCACAGGCCACTGCTTCTGGTGTTGGTGTTGCCAGATCTTGTGGAATGCATTGTGGTGAGACAGACCATTTCAGGAGATGATCTATGGTTTGCTTCTGCTAACAAACACTTTGGTTGGGTGCATGGAGGCCCCATGATTTAATGAGAAAGTTTCATCTTCCAAGACCTATGCTCAATCTGTTAAGGCTCTGCCATGTATGCCATTTGTAGTTGAAGCTAGATGCTAACTCCTCACTGGGGTAATTCCTCACTGTCTCCATTCAACAGCTTTGTTACCTAGTTTCTCCCATTCTTTTTACGGGAGGGTAGCTGGTTGATTCTGGTGATGCGGTCCATAGGATAAAAAGCTATTTCTTAATGAGAGATGACAGTGTACTGGTTGATGTCCATAAAGCGAGTGATGATCATCTGACTGTTGTACCTGCCAGTCAATGTTGCTTGCTACTTTCCTTATGATGTAAGGAGGTGTTCCTGGATAGTGCATATAGGCAGGGAACAGGGGTGGGGTTTAGACAGCCTGTTATAATTCTAAATGTATCATTAAGGCAGTGTCAATGGGCGTGTCCACACATGCAAGCACGTGTGCTTGCAGCAGCTCAAATACAAGCGGTGTAAATTTGAGCCAGGGCTTTTTGCTTCAGCGCACGTGCTCGGACATGCACTTTGTTGTGGAGCAAATCGTGCCACCCAGGGCACAAAAACCCTGCCTGGCTTCTCCCAGATCTTCAAACAGGGGGAGCTAGAGCCCAGGGCCAGAACCTGTGCTGTCCCCAGCAGTATAAAAAGCTACCCTGTCCTGGCTGCAGCAATATAAAAATCTGCCCTGGCAAGTAGCTCAGGACTATTAGTTCTCAGGAGCTTCTGGGGCCCAGCCAACTGGTACCTGGGGACACTACCCCTTGTGCCAGCTGGACTGCTGAAACTCCTTGAGAGTTTCCTGCATCCTCTACTCACTGCAGCAGTCTGGCAGTGGAGCCTGCTGCCTGGTTGTGACCTGCTGTGCACCTGCCAGACCTGGATGGGGACTGCACAGCCAGTAGAGGCATCTGCCCCTCTGGGCCAGCTGCCAGTGGACTGCAGTTGTAGGGTTGGCCTTTGTGTGTCACTACTGCCATGTGTGCCTCTGCCCGGTCATCTGGGAAGCTATCACCCAGAAGATGTTCTGGGTGTGGTGGCCTGCTTTGAACTGTCAAAGCATGTCCTCCTGGCCCCATTTGGCCAGGATGTCAGCCACAGCCAGATGGGTCCAAGGTGCCAGCTCTGAGCAAGCAGGGTCCTGCCACTGCCCTCCCTAGTAGGAATTCTGGTGTTCCCTACTGGAAAACTGAAAAATCCCTGATAGAAAAAAATCCCAAAGCACTCTGTATAATACCCCCAAATTCATGTTCCTCCACAAGTAAAACAAAAGACCACTATAAAGACAGAGAGCAAGAAAGAGACTGTGATCAGTTGAACTATGTTTTACTGATATATCTTACAGTGCTAAAGCAAGTCTCTTATCATAATAATAAAATGAACTCTAAATACATGTTTCATGAATTCATGAATACATGTTTTGCTGCACTCTCACACGGCAATGACCACCACACAAGGGGTATGCCCCCCAGCAGGGGATTCAACCCCCACTCAAGGGTCATGGACCCCCAATGGGGGCCAAATGGCCCCCACAGTGGCTACCACCCCCCTTCCAAGGCCCACATGACCCACCCCAGCCCCCCAATTGCTGCCCCAATTCTTCCATCCCCCACAAGTTGCTGCAGCCCCCCCAATGGCTGCCCCACCCAGCCTCACCCCCCAAATTGCATCCCCAGGCCCCCAAGGCTACCCCCAGAACCCCAGGCACCATCACTTAAAAAAAAATCCCAGAAAAAAAAAACAGAAAAAAGGGGGAAAAAAGCCTCTGCTTACCTTGGAAGCAAGGGGGAGGGGGGCTCCAGAGCCTCCTGGCAGAACCCCCTGGGGCAGCACAGGATAGCAGAGGGACAGGAGGGTCCAGGCTGGGGCTGCTGGGGGTGTCAGCCTGCCCCTCACTGTGCAGGCGGGGCCCCAGGCAGCCAGACGGCAGCTTTAACTGCTGGTAAGTGCCAGGTTTTGTGGTTTTTTTAAGTATGGGGTGGGGGGGCAGGATTGGGGAGGTTTGGGGGATGGGGCCAGTCAGGGCAGGGGCCAGGGGGGTCATGGGCCTCAGGGGGGTGGCAGGGGGAGGGTCCAGCACCAGCAGGGGTCAGGGCCCTCAGGGGGCTGGTAGGGGGAGGGGCTAGCCCCGGCAGGGGTTGGGGGCCTTGGAGGGCTGGCAGGGGGAGGGGGGCCTAGGGCAGTAGGTGGGGCCTTTGGGGGTCAACCCTCATGGTCCCCTCCCCCTCCTCCAGCCCCTCTTACCCCTTACTCACCAGCACCGGAGCCCTGGTGCTGAAACACGTGGCTATTTTCAGCACCAGGGCAAGGGCTAACCATAGAGATGCTCTGGCAGCCAGAGTGTCTCTGTAGAGGACGCAGCCTTTGGTTGCCGCTTTTTTAAACATCAATTTTTTTAGACCCCTGGATATCCAGGAGTCTAATTTTCTCCAAGTTTGCAGCACGGGGAACATTTTTTTGTTCCTGCATGTGCCTGTTGCCCCACCTCAAAGGGGTTTGAGGCGGGGAAAGAGGCATGTGTGCATTCGTGTGGAGATGCCCAATTTGTTTAGTGTGACTAAGCAATGCACAGTAGGATTCACATCCATAGTAGCAGCACCTCAAGATGTTGTGTTGCTTTGAATATACAATGTCTTAGGTGGTCAGATTAGCTTGTCACTTAGCAAGGCTAGTTACCTTTTGAAGCACCAGCTGGGGCAAGATATGTTGTTTCTATTAAGGCCATGTACAGACATTCAGTTTCTCCTAGAACAGTTTCTGCTTTCCCAGGAGAAACCATGTTCAGGATTTTTCTTCCAAACCACAAATGGTTGGTTCAGGAAAAAAAATAACCTAAGAACAACCAGGGTTAAATCACTCCCAGGAGTGTTTCTTCTTGGTGAATGAATGTCTGTACATATTTTCTATTTAAAGAAGCTAACACACAACCCTCCAGCACCTTGGGATGCCTGTAAATGTGCAAGTACACTGATCTGATGCTCTGTAATTACTGCATATCAGAGAAGACTCAATCAAATCTGCTGGAGTGTGCTAATGAGTGCACTTCAGAAGCTTCTGTGTCTCATGTATCACCACCCCCACAGTTCAAAATGGCAGTGGGGGATGTTGAACAAGTTTTAGTTAAAGCACCCCTGCTGCCATTTTGAAGCTGGGGGAAGCTGTTACATGAGATGCTGAGCGCACTTCAGTTAGAGAGGCTCTCTGAGCTGCTTTAATTAAAGCACTCCTCAACTCCCCAGAGCACATGTAAAGACACCTCTAGGGTGCTTTGCTTCCCACCCCCAGCCCCACCCCCAGAATGATAGTGTGTCACTCACTAGATTCTCTGTTCTAGCCAAGCAGGAAACAGAATATGTCCCCTTCACAATCCTCTGGGCCTGCAGAAGACTCAGGCAGTCTGGGTCAGCCCATCAAGAATGCCCTGTGTGCTGTTGCCATTCTGACTCCAGCCTGCAGAACATGCTGAGACATGTGCAGAGCCCTCCCCCCCCCACCCCGCCCCAGGCACCGCACCTGTACAGTGTCAGCACTGTAATCTCTCTGCTCTTCAAAAGCTCTTCAAAGGCTCAGCATTTGAATGTCTGTCCAGTCACCTCCAGGTAGGTTTTCTAGGGGAACAAACCTGGGACAATTTTCACAGATTATTTGAACATGTGTATGCAGCCCATACTTACTGTGTAGACATGGCTTTATACAGACAGGCCTGATCCTATCCTCCTCTGCATGTGCTGTAATTCATATGGTCTGGGGATCAAAAATCTCATGTCTTCTGCAGCAGAGTACTATTGCCTTGCCCTTCTCAAGAAAACAATTCTACAAAACCTGCATTGAATGTTCTTCCCCAATCTGTGGCATTTATTGCCTTTCCAAGATAAAATCTAGGCCACAATCTCTAGATCCTTGATTATAGTTTGCACTCAAGGGCAGATCATCACGTGTAGTGAAATTAATTCTTTGAAGTTATTACAATATATATCAGAGAGGAAAGGTTTTCTTAGGTTGATACCTGTTATTGGGCCAATTGCATAATTGGGATAAAGTTGAAAAACTTTTGAATTAAAGATAGTTTTCTAGAGGATCTGCTCCCAGGTAACCACAAAGTACTAATTCACTATCTAAAATATAATAAATGCACAACTCAAATATAAATGAAAATTCAAATATTTTACCTATTTCCATAGGACTAGAGAAAACAAACAATCTGCTTTAATCCATGGCTAATACAAGACTGGTTTTGAAGATTATGTTCAGAATAAAGCGTGTTCAGTAAACAGATATAAATACTAGAACAAAATGAGGTAACAGTTTTTCAGGGGGGGGCATTAATATATACAATCATTATAGAAAAAATAACAGTAAAATATAATTATTTGAAAAAAAATCTTTAAAGTACAGAAATGTTGCATACTAGCCAAACAGTTAAATTTCAAATGATACTTTCTACGTAATTCTGATACTTTCTCTTCTAAATTATTACTACAATTCTCAAGTGATTCCAGATGAATACCACAAGAATAAATCTATTTGGGTTTGTTTTAGAAAGTGTTTTCACTTTTGGTTGTTATTTTCTATGATGTATGGCAGACTTTCTGTTTCCTTAGTCAATGGGTAGACTTGGTTCCCCAGTATTCAGTAAACTTCAGCGAGAACAAATATTACCGTTGTCCAGTTTTCAATAGGATATCCTCCTGAGCTGTTTCTTACTGTCAGCAGTTCACTTTCAATCCACTCTGTCCAATCCTTGAACTGTCTTACACATTTCCATAATATTAATCATCCATTGATTTTTCCACTAGCATCAGCAGCATAGTCACATGTCTAATTGTATAAATGCTGTGTGAACATACTCAGTTAATCAAGCTGCTGAATCATAATTGGTGATGTTGTAACATTTTGCAAAGTTTTTTACATTTGGGAATTGAATAGTGTAATGATTTTGAAGTTGTGCATTGAGGAATGGTAAATAAATATGCTGTTTGCCATTGTGAAAAACCATCTACCTTGAATTGCCATATTCAGCTTATTCAGACAGTATTATATGGTATAACAAAGCAGCATTAAAGTGTGTGCAGCAGCTGAACTCTGAAAATAAAGTATCATGAATTTCCTGTTTTTAAGATGCAACTCAGTAACTACACATTAACAACTCTTAAAGGCAATTGCATGCATACAAATATATATCATAATGAGGTCTTTCTCTTTAGCTATTTTTGAGTTTTCAAGGATTTAAATTTTGCATTCTTTTTACAAATAAAAACCACACATCTTGCTTTATGTAAATAAGTGGTTAATAATAACTAACGCCCTTATACTTGTGGCCATCCAGTGTTTGAAATTTTTTGTAATTCATGAAGGGATTGTTACATTTACATCTCTATTTTTTTCAGTAGAAATACAGTTTTTCATCTTATGGTATACCTATTAAGCATATTCATATATACTCTTTATTAGGCTTACTGTTTTGTACATGAAATTAATAACCTACATTTGAAAAGAGATTTCTCATATTAGTCATCATGTAAAGGTCAAAGTTTATAAACATGTGACAAACTGAGATGCTACAGTGCTAGTCTTTAATAAGAAAGGGAAGTGAAAAGTGCTGCTTTGGATACCCTGGATTGTTCGTAATAGGCAAATGAGCTTTTTAATTGCAGGCATTGCAGTGTCATATTGTGTGAACATTTCTTTGAGTGGAAGCTAAGAGAATTTCTTCTTTAAAGCAGATGTACTGTAAGACAGCAGTTTGTAAGAAAAAATAGGAATGATCTTTAAAAAGTTATTTGAAGAGTTAATCAAAATTCCATTGTCTTGTCAGAGAAATGTTGAATAGAAGAATAGACAAATAGATGGCAGAGATGTAGAATTATTTTCTGAAAATGTTAGACTCCATAAAGTGCACTCCAATTGCATTCAGATGGAGAAGTGAAATTCTATCCATCTTTAAAGCAGTGGTAATTTTAACATTGACTAGAATGGGCCAGGATTTTATAGGGAATCAAATTTGTGTTATTTATTGAGAGTCATGGATTTCTTTGGGTGGCATCTTTTTATTGGACCTACTATAGGTATTAGGCAGATTTCCTTGAGCACAAGGGTAATGAGGACAGAAAAGGAGAGGTTCTGTGAGAAATATGCTCTTAACAGCAGATGTATGTCTTTGTCTTTTGTATTTTTTGTGAGAGTTTATTCTTGTGCATATTTGCTGTTTATTTTCACTCATGTAGTTGCCATAAGGGTATTTGGTGCACTAGATCAGATATATCACATTTTGGGAAAGGCATATATTGGATCCATGGATTCTTAGGTTCATTATGGGTGCTATTGGCTGTAGTAGCAGTGGAGATGTGTTGACTGGTTAATTATTTCTTGCTAAGGCAAGGTTGTGTCCCACTTGATATCTGTTAAATAGTGAGGAGTTTGCTTCTGACAATGAGTTGGGCAAGGTTCGTGGGTTGTTTGAAAGCCAGGAGTGGAGGAGCTAGGAATATTTCTCTGAAGGCCTGTTGTTTATTGAACATAGGCTGCATCTGTTTGATGGTTCCAGTGTGGGGTAGTAGGTGACCACCAGGGGTGCATGACTACAGGAGGGTTTCTTTTTGTATTGTAGCAGGTTACTGTGGGGTACTTGGCTAGTTCTTTCAAAGGTATGGTCTGTTTCTCTACTGGAGTGTCCTTGTATAAAGAAAAAAAATTAACCTGGCCAGGTGGGCATCATAAGTGCTGTTCTCAGAGCAGATGTGATATCTGAGGGCCCGACTGCAGATTAAAGCTCTTTTTTGTGTTTTGGATGATTGCTGGTCTTGTGGACGTAAGAATTTTGATCTATGGTAGTTTAAAGGGTGCCAGGGCAGATGTGAATTGTGACATCTAGTGTGAAGAAATCTTCAGTCTGCCTTACTTCTGTAAGGGGAAAACCCAACCCACTCTGTCTCCTCTTCACACTGCCTGGTTGTTTAGGCAACCAAGCTTAGACACCTTGTGGATTGGGCTGTATAAATTCCTTTGTCCTGAGTTTCCTGTCAGGGGACCTGCTGAACCAGTTTTGTGACCCTAGTCTCTCTACCTGAGGATGCTGACAAATTTTAAAAGGATTGGTCTGCATCCAATACTGCCTGTTTCTGGTTGGGACTTAGTGATGAGGTTTCAAAAGTTATAAAAGGGCTCACTCCATTTATGAGGGATAAGTAATTTTTGGGACCCTGAAACTAGCAATAAGCCTCCAGAGCTCGATCAATCTCTGGATGGACATGTGAGTAATTTACCTGAAATTTAGCCAGTAATTTAGGATTAAGTGAACTAGACACATATCAAAAGGCCAACAAGCCCATTCTGTTTTGCTCAAGTAGATTTTCTTTCAATTTTCCATTGTTTTGTATTCCTTCATCACTCTCTCTCTCTCTCTTTGATCAATAAAGCTATCTGTTATAGTACACCTTTCTATAAATGCTTATGAGGGTCAGACTAGCCTTTAAAGCCCCCTTCACTCAGCTAGCTAAGGTGGGCATGGCTTTTTACTTTCCTCCTATACAGGAGGCTACTTGTGAATGTTTCAGGCCAAAAGAAGCACCCCAAAATACCACAGTGGGATAAGCACCCCAAAGGTCAACAGGGTCTGTGCATCCCAGGCTACACAGACCCCTAATAAAGACCAGGGCCTAGGTGGTGGCAGCAGTTACCCCAGGCTTGTGCATGTGCTCCAGGAAGGGGGTTAGCCAGATGTGAGCACCCTAGGGGAGACACCTGATGTGTGGTTTTTGGTTGGGTGCAGTGAGGTGGGTGGCTTAGCACAGCAGTGCCCCCTACTGGCCCGACATATCTAGAAGTTGATGTTACTATGTGAGTACTCCAAAGAAAGCTTTGTTATAGTTGTGAAACCAGTTGTAGAAGCAAAACAGTGAGGACAGGTGTTCAGTCTAGTTGATGAAAATATTTCGGTTTCATGGTCCAGTTTTCTAGAAATTCTTCCTCCAAATAACTCATTAAGAGGTTGGCACATTAAACAGCCATAGCTCTGCCCATGGCTTGGAGACAGTCTTGATTGTTGAAAGTGAAGTTGTTGTAAGTGTGGATGAAGTGACTGATTTGTGCAACATGTTGTTGCAAATCTGATTGTACTCCATGTTCTTGAAGGTATTTCAGGCAGGCAGCTACTGTTTTATGGGGTCAGATGTTAGTGTACAGGCTGGTGACATCCATGATTGCAAGTATGGTCTTCATGGGAAGATGGTTGAAGATGTAGATTCTGTTGGGGAAGTCAGTGGCTTCTTGTAGAAAACTTGCTCTTTTAGTGGCAAGTGGTTGCAGGATACTTTCTGTGAATCCCAATAATTCTTCAGTGTGGGTACCACAGTTGGATATGATAGAATATCAGTGTTAGCTTCCCTCCTGAAACAGTCAGTATAGGAGTCCAGTGTATGGTTGCATCCACTGGGAGGTGTCCAGTCCAATGTTTCACTATTATTTGTTTTCTCAGTTGTGGCAGGAGGATTGTTAAAAATGGTTGTTTCCTGGTTGTGGAAGTATTCTTTCAAACAAAGTCTAAGGAAAAATTCCCTTAATTCTCCACATGTTAGTGTGGAGATCAGAGTATTAGCTCAGAGGGTAGTAATCAATGGCAGCTGGTATCAAGTGGAGTGCCCCAGGGATTGGTCCCGTGTCTGGTTTTGTTCAATGTCTTCATCAACGACCTGGAAGATGGCACAGAGTGCACTCTTAGCAAGTTTGCAAATGACACCTGTGGCAGGATGCCACCTCTGTCTCTCCCCAAAAACTCTGCTCTGTGATATTTTGGTTAACTTGGGCCCTGCAGAGGGCAGACATCCCATCTCTTTAGGTAACCTGAGTTGGATACATTCCTGAGGGAGGGGGGAAACCTGCTCCCTCTGCCTATATGACTGGCATGACATACCTGGGTAAGGGGCTTACACTCCCTATTGTTCTAAGCAACACCAACCTGACTGGGAGGGGGCTAGAGACCCTGCCAACCTGGCAACCAGTTATGCATTTCAAATTGGTTGGCTGGCAGCCAACAGGTGCTGGCCTCAATTGGACCAGGTAAATGTTGTCATAAGGTCTATATAAGTTAAGAACTTCCCAGTAGGAGAGCAGTAGCCATGATAAAAACTCAGAGAGAAGAGCTGGACCATCTGAAGCTTGCTCTCTCTCTTGAAACTCATGATCAATGAACTGCCTACCTCCAGAGGGAATCTCCACCTGCCTCTGGATGATACTTGTGAAGTAAGCTACTTGAGATCTAACTAGATATGTAGCTTGCATAAAGAGCTGTATATTTAAAACCTTTTGAGTTTTGAACATTGTGTACAGTTACTACACATTTCTCCACTGTTTTCTCTGATTTTCTGGGGCTCAAATACAAAATAAGAAAGAATATTAGGACAGCTGCATAACCTTGAATCTATATTCAGGCATAATAAAAGGAACCCAAAAAAGGTTCAGGGGCTGGAGCACATGACTTATTAGGAGAGGCTGAGGGACCTGGGCTTATTTAACCTAGAAAAGAGAAGACAGAGGGGACTGAGAAGACTGAGAGCAGCCTTCAACTACCTGAAAGGTGGTTCCAAAGAGGATGAAACTAGGCTATTCTCAGTGGTGGCAGATGACAGAAGAAAGAGCAATGGTTTAAAGTTGCAGCAAGGGAATTTTAGGTTGAATATTAGGAAGAATTTTCTCAGTAAGAGGGTAGTAAAAAACTGGAACAGGTTACCAAGAGAGGTGATGGAATCTCTGTCCTTGGTGGTTTTTAAGATCTGGCTGGACCAAGTTTTGGCTGGGATGATCTAGCTGGGGATGGTCCTGGTTTAAGCAGGGGGTTGGACTAGATGACCTCCTGAGGTCTCTTTCAACTCTAATTGTCCATAATTCTATTATTATTATTATTATTATTATTATTATTTATTGCTTATGTTACATTCATAGTTCCTTTTATTATGCCTGAATATAGATTCAAGGTTATGTAGCTGTCCTAATATTCTTTCTTATTTTGTATTTGAGCCCTAGAAAATCAGAGAAAACAGTGGAGAAATGTGTAGTAACTGTACACAATGTTCAAAACTCAAAAGGTTTTCAATATACAGCTCTTAAACAATTTTTAGTATCTTATAGGTCTTTGCTAATATTTGTTTCCTTTATCCTGTCCTTTGATTGGGATTGCATGTTTTAACTTAATATTTTTCAGCATTCATTTCTTTTAGTAATCATACTAGTAATCATAAAGAGTTTCAAGAAATAGAAATTATGTTCTAACATTGGTCCATTGGACAAAATTAAATATACTCTTCTGACAAGATTTTACACAATGCATTCAGTGATTGCTCTTTTCTGATGAAGAACACATTCAGTGATAAACCTTTCTGATTGAAAGAGCTTATGAAGTTGAGAGGCAGGTGTATTTGGACAAGAGTCTCATGAGATTTTGCAGATTGATTATAAACATGTAACAATTTGGAACGTGTGGCATCATCTAAGAGATGGGATTTTTATACAGTTTTTATAGGCATTGAAGTCACCTGCTTTATATCTCATGTGAACAAATAATGCTTTGCGGCAGAAGCAGTGGGAAATGCAGTGACTATAGCTCTGATTTTGAGTGTTTGGGTTCATGAAGGTCAAAAATAGCCTGGTCTAAGATAGATTTTGATATGTAAACAGCTGTATTTAAGATTGAGGAACCAGAGAAAGACTGGATCCTTACATGGTACTGATCTGCATTGTTCCACTGATTTCAGAAGAATAATTTACATTACCTGAGAATGTGGAGAAGAAACTACCTGCCCCAGTTTTAAGTTGTGCCATACTGAAGAAATAAATTTAATTCTGCCAAACTTTAAAAATTAAAGACTGAAAGTTTTAGGTAGTTAGTATGGTGAAGGATAGTTTCTTTAAGAGAAAATGGAGTAGAATGATGGGCAAGAGGGGCTAAGAAACAGTTCTACATATGTACAATGCCAAAGGCCCAATGATGTTTACTGTGACATGCTGGCCATAAAGTCCAGACCTGTGTATCCACAGGCAAACTTTTCCCTCTTATTTATTGGTTTAACTATTTACTATTATTTCCAGATCTATTTATGAAACCCCACTACATCACTACAGCCCTATATTTTCTTTTGTAAATGCTGTAGATATGAATGTGTCTCTTTGTGTTTCTGTTTTCCTCTAGGTTCCCATACTTGTAAAAATTCTTGACAAGGCAAACCTAAAAATGCACATGAAAATAGCAAAGAGATTTTAACATTTTCATTTCCATTTTTTCTTAAAAACAGCCATGAGATATTGCTATGCTCACTCACATTTTGTAGTATCTTCCTACTAAGACAATGCCATTGAGAAATGAAAAAGTGGTTATATGACAGTATGATTCCAGTTGAATAAAGATGAGAAAATATGTCTCGTAGAGTTTTCTCCCATAGATTTCAAATTGCTTTACATATGCAGCCAAAAATGATTCTGCACATATTACCAATGGGGAAAATTGGGACAAGAGGGTTCAAAACGACATAATTAAAAAAACAAAAAACAAACAGGTTCCCAAAATTACAGTAGACAGCTACATCCATTTTTGCACAAGAATTGACATTTGTGCTCACAAATTAGATAGAATCTAAGAAATAGACACTAGAAATAATTTAAATAATTCTCTTTTCTTAATCAGGAAGGGCACTCACAGTTTTTAAATCCACTTGTAAAGCTAAATAAGATGCTTTTTCAGCATAAGAATATTTTAAATATTCTAAAATTGCTTATTTTCCTGCTATTTATCTTTCCTTTTTGTGATTTTTACCTGGTCCCTGACAAATGCAGTGACCCAAAGATTTATTCAGGAACTTTTCCAGTTACCCATACCAGTAAAGTATTTAAACACATACTTAAAGCATCTGAATACAGGAAACCCTCACTGTTTGTGGGTTCAGCATTTGCGGTTTCACATATTAGCGAATGTTGAACCCGCTTCTTAAACACACTTAAAGGAGCTCCTTGGGAGCTCTGTGCTTGCTGCCACTGGGCTCTCACCACTGGGCTCCTGCCACCACTGTGCTCCTGCAGTTGCCAGAGCAGCTGTGCCCCTTCCCGGCTGCTGGGGGCATTGAGTTCATGAACACAGATGGCATTCATGAATGAAGTGCCTTCTTTGCAGATTTTGCCATTCGCGGGGGATACAAGAATGTATCCCACATGAATGGCGAGGGTTGCCTGTAGTCTTAGTGACTTTAGTAGGGCTGCATAAGCTTAAGTACTCTACTGAATAATGAGGGGATGTCATTTCATGTGATTTGTGAGTCTTATTTAATAAGAGTGCTTGCAATGAGCATTTAACAAAAATCTGAACTCTGAAATATGTTCATGAAGTTCGAGAGTTGAATAATCATAGCTAATAAACACATTTGTAAAAATAATGTTTACAGACAGTCGCTGAGAAGAAATTAAGGACTAATTCTAATGAATATTTTTTTTCAAGATATATAATTATAACATCACTAAACACTGTCATTTTTTATTGGCTATTAAAAACTGATAAAGAGGCAAGTTTTTATGCATTCTCATTCTTCTCCACTTCTGTATGTTATACACCAATGAAAGGAAATACAAATTGTCATAACCCAAAGGTCTGATTTTTTTGTGTGTGTGCTTCGGCACTAAGAATTATCCCCGTGGGTTTACCGCTTCATTGCACGGAGGAGTTCTGCTGCACAGAGAACCCGCGTGCAGGGAAGTGTTCCCGCCACTTTGCAGCGATCTTTGCAGGGTGCATTTCCTTTGCAGCACAGAAATACACGGTGCAAATGTTTCCCGCTCGTCGTATGCAAATTCATGCCGCGCAATTGGCTAGTTCTAAATTATTCACACGTGGCGGCTAGCGATTGGCCTGCTAGCCGTATAAGAGGCTTGAGCAGTTTCTGCCCAAGCCGAAGAGGACTCCGCCTCCATCTCGTGGGGACTCTGGGTGTGCGCGGCAGGGTAATAGAAACCCTGTGTGTCGCTCAGAGGGGTTTGGCGGCCTGATCCACCACCCACCTCTTCCCATCTTCGAATGGAGCCTACTATAAGACGTAACGACGAGTTTAATGCGCGCTTGTCCTGGACATCCGGAGTTTGTCTGCATGGAGCCTAGCAACTTCCACGTGATGGTTCGTGTTCTGTCTGCGTGGAGCCTTGCAACCTCCACATGTGTTTGTATTTTTTGTTGTAACCGCAACTCAAGCAAGTTCTCAGCCTACACCACGACCATCTCGGTGTAAGTAAAATAATCTTAAAATCAACCGTTACGTGTCTGTGCCTAATTCTAGCTCGGTGCCCGCCCTCTCCGATCCGGCCTGCCCGGGCTGCTGGCCACAGCCCGCGTGCAGAGCGACGTAAGCGACCCAGGGTCAGACCCGGCGTGCACATGGCTATGAGGATGGGATCGGGATCACCGCGACCCATGATGGGATCGGGATCACCGCGACCCATGATGGGATCGGGATCACCGCGGCACATGCCGAAGGGATCAGGAGAGGGCTAGCTAGAGTTAGAATTAGTTGAGAACTGCCCTTGGAGAAGAGGGAGACGCAGCGTAGCAAGCGTCGGAGAACTGGAGGCGCACCTCGCGTACCACCAGGCGGGCGGAACAGGCAAGAGATGTGTTCGTGGACACCTTTCGTTAAGGGGAGAAGAGGGAACTCCAGTAGTCGGAGCCCTGGAAGGGAAAGAGATATATCTTCACCCCGCGGCGTTCGGGTGTATCATGGGCGATGAGCGGGTCCTGTATAGGCCCCTCGAAGCTGTGACCCTTGCCGAAGTCGACCCGGCGAGCGCAGTAAGCCCGACCCCCACCCGGGAGTGTGTCTGTTGCTCACGGTATGCCCGAGAGATGGGAGAGACGATGCAAATCGGCTGGTTTTCCCTGTGTATGGTGGTGCCTAGACTGAGGGGTCGTGAGCGTCCGTCCGAGCTCTGCGGACACCCGGAGATGGAGGACCACGCTGTAAATGAGAGAATGGTCCTACGGTGCGACAAGGGGGGAAAACTGAATGCCGCCTTTCAAACTATGGCTGATTTAATGACTGAAACTTTAAGTTTAAAGACCCAGCTGCATATGGCCGTTCGAGCGGTCAGAGAAGTGGCTGAGAAAGGGGATCTTGAAAAGCCCCAACAAGATGGCGCCGAGCAGAGGGAAGACCGCGTGGAGGAGCCGGAAGTGAGGGATGGAGCTTCGGGAGAGCCCGCGAGGGTTCGGCCGGTAACTCCGCCCAGTGTTGGTTCCGCCGACCACGCCCCTCTGCCGAAGGGAGGGGGAGTCGGGCGGAGGAGTGCATCCGCCCCTCCCGCCTGAGACAGCAACGACTCCCACTGTAACAATGACTGCAGCTCCGACAGAAACAGCAACAGCAACGACAACTCATGAGGAAATTGATCAGCCTGCAGTATCAAGCAGCCCAGTCATCGGTCCGCAGAGTGCAGTTCAAGCTACCACCTATTACGCTCGTTCCAGACCCGAACTGCAGAATTTGTGTAGAGAATCCAGGATCCGATCCGACGAAACTCTGGCTGTGTGGTTGGGACGTCTGGTTGTGGAACTTGGGTCCGACCTCCTGGATCAGGAAGAAGCAAGCTTCTTGGTGAGACAAGCTTCATGGAATAGGGGACATGTCACCGACATCGACATGGTGGCGTTTAGCGTCCATTGGCCTATTCCGATTCCAGCGCTTGTGGCAGGAGTGATTGAACAGAAGGCCCACGCATGGCATGACTGATGACCAGAGCACACCGGTGCAGAACAGCTTGTACTGGCTATTATCGGAGTTTCGTACTGTGCCTGGAACCGAAGAGAATGCACGTTGGGATTAACACCACTCCAATGAATGTGACCATGGCCTCATCATCACCTGCGAGACCCTGGAACCGTTCCAGTGACTCTCGACAGCATAGATAGTTGCCTTAAAGTTTACGGGCAAAGAAACATCGTGGTTCTGCAAATTGTTCTGAACCCACTGGTTGATCACCCTGTGAGTAGTCTCCTTCATCAGTTGTCAAGACTGAGCGTCCTAATGGAGCCAGGACTATCCAGTGATCGAGAGTGTCAACGCCCGACTGAGGCTCAGAACACGAAACACCGCGAATCCGAGCGTCCAGTATTACGACAGAGAACACAGGAGGAGAGATATATGTTTGGATACCTCCTGCAGCGTTCTGGACTTAATAAGAGACAGCTTCGGATTTTAGGAGACGCGGGACAATGGAAGCTAGCCTACGAGTTAGGTTTTCATTATCTAGAAGAAGGCGACGATGACTCATCGACGATTTTGTCGAGTTGCTGAGTCAGAAAAGAGAAGAGAGCTGTCCAGTATAAAATCGTGTTTATGTATTTGTATTTAATAGTAGTGATAAGTTTAATTGACTGCATTATCGTGCGGTCCTGTGTGATTTTATAGATAGTATTGAATAACCATTTTAAGACAGTTCTTTTACAGATCTGGGATTCGGAGTGCGTGGTGGAGAGAGGCCTCGAGAGGGACAACATCACCGAGAGGAACGAAGGCCTGACACGCGATTCCACCATGATGCCCACCGAAGTCATGATCATTCAGTTTTTGTTATGAATGTGATTTTATGTATATGTGTGTGTGCTGGCTATTATTTGATTCGATCCCTTGAGGACGAACTTTTATTGTTGACTGATTTTGTTTTTGCTCGTTTAGTTTTGCAAACCATTGACAGAGCTATGAATAACCCGGATGATAGGTTTGAAGTATAATTCTATTGTGCCTTCAGCAAGGGGGGATGTCATGACCCAAAGGTCTGATTTTTTTTTTGTGTGTGCTTCGGCACTAAGAATTATCCCCATGGGTTTACCGCTTCGTTTCACGGAGGAGTTCTGCTGCACAGAGGACCCGCGTGCAGGGAAGTGTTCCTGCCACTTCGCAGCGAACTTTGCAGGGTGCATTTCCTTTGCAGCACAGAAATGCACGGTGCAAAGGTTTCCCGCTCGTTGTATGCAAATTCGTGCCCCGCAATTGGCTAGTTCTAAATTATTCACACGTGGCGGCTAGCGATTGGCCTGCTAGCTGTATAAGAGGCTTGAGCAGTTTCCGCCCAAGCCGAAGAGGACTCCGCATCCATCTCGTGGGGACTCTGGGTGTGCACGGCAGGGTAATAGAAACCTTGTGTGTCGCTCAGAGGGGTTTGGCGGCCTGATCCACCGCCCACCTCTTCCCATCTTCGAACGGAGCCTACTATAAGACGTAACGACGAGTTTAATGCGCGCTTGTCCTGGACATCCGGAGTTTGTCTGCATGGAGCCTAGCAACCTCCACGTGATTGTTCGTGTTCTGTCTGCGTGGAGCCTTGCAACCTCTACGTGTGTTCGTGTTTTTTGTTGTAACCGCAACTCAAGCAAGTTCTCAGCCTACACCACGACCATCTCGGTGTAAGTAAAATAATCTTAAAATCAACCGTTACGTGTCTGTGCCTAATTCTAGCTCGGCGCCCGCCCTCTCCGATCCGGCCTGCCTGGGCTGCTGGCCACAGCCCGCGTGCAGAGCAATGTAAGCGACCCAGGGTCAGACCCAGCGCGCACACAAATGACTCAATCAACACAGCCAGCATGAAGAAACTCAGTAAGGACCAAACTGTGAAGCCTTTACTCATACTAGTGAATATTTACTCATGCAAATGGACGTACTGGACTAGATCCTCAGCTGGGTACAATCAGCAGAGCTGAACTGACTTCAGTCTGGTTAAACTGATTACAGGATTTGGTATGCTGTTGGGCACAAAAGTATGCTAAATGAAGTCAAAATGAATAAGAGGGCTCTATTTCATCGTACACAGATATTATTCATTCCAGGTCTGAGGTACTTTGGGACTTGGGATGGGAGTTGCTTGTTTGTGTTTTGTATTTTTTGGGGGGGGGAGGGGTGTTCTTTAACAGTTTAATAATCCTCCATTTCTATTTCATTCAGATAAGAATCAGTTTGAGATGATACAAGCTGCATCTGACTTTTTTTTTTCTTTCACCTTCCTCTTATATGCTGTGACATGCTTCAAGCACATAGACATTCAGGGCACTGTAGCAAAGAGAAAATATTTTTTCATGTTTGCTAAACTGGAGAAAAACTTAAAATCCCTTTTATCGCTCCATTATTTGCACAGCTTTGCTACTTACAGCTATCCAGCCTTGAACCTCCCCAAATGTGCACTGATTGCAGCAGTTAATTCTGTAATCAGACATCATTGATTTGGCAGAAGAAAAAGATGGGCAGGATCTTGAAATAAAAGCAGAACTAAATCCGTAGTCATCATTACATCACCTAGAAAATCCCCCATACTGCTCACTGATTGAGAAGTAACATGAGAAGGAAATTTTGATCCCCCAATTGTGTCATATATAGAACAAAATGTATGTTCATAATGATATATTTTTTTTAATTTTACCTTAAAAAGTATCATTTGGATTATTTCTAGTCTCCTGAATAAAGAATGTTATTGTGCTATTTTTAGGGGGAGAGAGAGGCAGAAGGCGTTCCTTCATCAGCTTCCATGAATAGACGTATGACATTTGTCTTTTAATTGATAATGTTAAGTCTGTCTGATCTCTGTGATATAAAGCAGAGATTATCTGTTCCTGTCTGTCATTCTTGGCAAATTTATGAACATTTCATAAAAATGGAGAGAAAGAGAGAGAGAGAGAGATCACAAGAGATATTATTGTCTCTTTGTTAATCTTTCTTTCATATCAGTGTAACATTCGTTATGCAACAGTAGGCCATGGAGGTCATCTTTGTAGGAAGGGAAATGAAGTGCGTTGTCCCTCCTTTATCCCAGGCCAGGAGACAGCCTTCTCCCTTTCTTACTTCAAATAAACAGAATAACAAAATATCACAATCATCTCTCCTCCCTCCCCTTTCCCCCTCCCCCCCCCCCGACTGTCTTACCCAGGGCAAGGGCTTCACCACGTGCTACACTGTTGCCTTTCTTCTCAGCTTCCCTCCTCCCCAGAACCATATTCTTGGGAACTTTTAACTTTTAACCCATCCCTATCAGCTAGCCCAGTGCTCCTAGGCAAGTAGTCTATCACCTGTTAACCCCCTGCATCTGGGCTCCAGCCCATGAGTCATGAAGAGTTTGAAATCATTACCTAAACTGCCTCTGAATTCAAACTAGTTTAAAACAGATTGAACTGAAGATTTGCAATCATAAACAGCCAAAACAGATCTAATGGCTTCTTTAAGGAACTATTTTCATAAGAACTTGGGACTGTTTAAGCAACTAATATCTATAGTTCTCATTGCATTTGTTGGTTTGCAGATAAGAAACTGGCTTTGTTTTTCAATGTGTGCTTGTGTGAATGACTTTTCTGTAATATATAAATAGATTAAACTGTATAGATCCTAAAAATGATTAATGTATGGGATAGTATCTAGTTTAGTTTGGATGTACATTTGGATATTCCTTGATGGAAGAGGCCTAAGGCTAAATTCAGGATTGAATTTAGTTGTATATTTCCCTTACTGTAGAACTAATTAGTCAACTCCACAATAAAGTGTACAGGTAGATGCACCCAGTATATGCATACTTTCAGTCAGTGTTTATGGGAAACAGAATTAGGCAAATGTTCAGACAGGTTTTCATAGTGTGATATCTGAGTTATTTTTAACTCAAGAATCACACATATAGGCATTAATTTAGATTTATTTTAAGATTCTTTAAAACATCCTCACAAGGGAAACATACAGCTAAATTGAATCCTGAATTTAGCTTTAGAACTCTTCCATCAACAAATATCCAAATGCATATCCAAACTAAACCAGATACTATCCCATACATTAAGCATTTTTAGGATCTATACAGTTTAATCTGTTTATATATTACAGAAAAGTCATTCACACAAGCACACACAGAAAAACAAAGCCAGTTTCTTAGCTGCAACCCAACAAATGCAATGAGAACTCTAGATATTAGTTGCTTAAATAGTCCCAAGTTCTTATGAAAATAGCTCCTTAAAGAAGCCATCAGATCTGTTTTGGCTGTTTATGATTGCAAATCTTCAGTTCAATCTGTTTTAAACTATTTTGAAGTCAGAGGCAGTTTTGGTAATGATTTCAGTGAAGTCATGATTTACCCTGACAAGAGAACTGGGTACATCCAGTTATAAGCAATGAGTTGCTTCTGACAGCTGAAAGAGACTTGCATTTTCTCCATTGAGGCACAGACAGGACATACGACGTGCACTGACCAATTGCTTGCATTAAGACTATGTTTATATTTGATCTGTTTTACTTCTTTTCTGTCTTCTGAATGTATTGAATGGCTTTTATATTATGATTAAGGTTTAATAGGATCATTTTTTGTCTTTCTCTGTAGACTTTTTTTTGTTTAAATATCCCTATGACATTACCTCTTAGCTGTGTCTCCAAATAAAAGTAATACTACTTTCTTTAATTTGTGATGCTTTCAACCCTGATTGGGCAGAGCTTCTATTGTAAACAGACTTGAGAAAAGTCTCAAGCTTGCTTTTAGTTAGTGATACCACTAAATAAATAAATAAGTAAAATAATTCTTTTGGTTAGTAAGATATTTAATTTCCTCAGGTATCCAACAGGGGAATCTGATTATGAATTAATTACTATTAAAATCAGCTACTAAAGAAAAAATAAGCTAATTTCAAGGTTCTAATAAAATTCCTAGGAGAAACACACAGAATGTATTTGCTTTCAATAAAAACTTATTAATTTGAAATATTTTTATTTCTCCTCAGGTTACATAGGGAAGTTCTGCATGAAGTTTTCCAGAAAACTGTTTAAAATATGTATCACATATTGTTCTTTATTGTATGAATCTTCAATCCTTACTTTTAGAATACAGAACCTCAATGACAAACTACATGAAATGCAAATGAAGCTATGATTGGTAGAATATTGGAACATGAGACAAAAAACATTTCTTCAGGAATTTATCCAGTTCTGTTATCCCAAGCCACCATCTCATCTAATTCCCTTCAGTGGCATAACTTGAAATTTTGGTGTCCTGAGCAGTGTATGTCTGCGTGGTGGGGAGAAGAGAGTACTTGTCTCCTATAAAAAATGCTGCAGCAGTGGCAGAATGGGCTGCTGCTGCATCAACACAATCTCTCTGAACACAGGCTGCTATGGTGATGATGATGGCAGCGCATCCTGAGGGTTAGCTTTCTGGCACCCCAACTCTGAATCAGCACCTTGGCATACTGCCCACTTACCCCTCCTTTTTATACTATTTTTCCCCTTTAGTACCTGATACTAACGCATTTTAGTGATTCAGAATCATGAAGTTGTGAAAATTTTTAGACTTACGTAAAACTTCATGAAATTGTATCCTGGTACCCTTATCTGCCTACAAATGTTTCAAGGCAGGCACGTTTTGTTCATTTATTTTTTCAGTAACTGGTTCATGGGTGGAGAGGACCAAAAATATTCAGTAACTCTTTCAACTGCATTTTTCATAAAAATTTAATTAAAACATTGATAAAGATGTCTCTGAAAGCTCTGCAAAATTTCCTGCTTTTGTGAAAGAAAAATGCTGTTTTCAATCACAACTAGGGAAGAGACCAAAAGCTTGAAAGGTTGATTAATTAACTTGAATGCAAATAGCAATTATGTGACCCAAAATATAAATACTAGAGCATAAGTAAATGTAATAAGTGCTATAAGGAGTGCAAGAGAGAATCAAAACATGTCTGCCAGAGACTACAATGGACAATCCCAGTACGAAAATAGTTCACTCTGGGAACATCTAAACGTGCACATTACTATGGAACTGAATAATTAGCTCCACAGTAAAGCATCACCATCTATATGTGTGTCCACATTAGGGTGCAGTAAAGTAATTAACTTAAATCAATTAACTTTATTGGATTCATTACCTCTGCTGTAGGATGGTACTGTCTGGGACAAGTACTATCCTACAGCAGAGTAGTTACGTGTGTCACAATGCACATGTAAATGGTGACCAGGGCTGGTTGGGGCATGAGGGTGCTACAGTATGGGTCTGGCCCCCCCAGGCCACTTGCCAACCTGGGGCTGCTCTACCCTGGCTAAACCTGCTTTGGTTCTGGGCTCATGTAAATGCTGCACCCAGGAGAAATAAACTCCAGCATGAATTGTACCAGAGTTTATTTCTTCATTTAAACTGCAAGTGTAGATGCACCCTCTGACACTTAAACACAAAGAGAAACAACAACAACAAAAGAATTAGTGCTGGTAGACAAAGGCAAATTAGCAGTCTTGTACCTGTACATACATTGTCTCGGTTTCCTTAAGAGAATGGATGCCACAGATTGAAAGACAACAAAGAAATGGATTTGAAAGTTTTAATAAATTCATATAAAGATGTATTCACTGGAAACTGGTGTCACTGAATATTGTACAAAATTTGGTTAAAAAATAATACAGTACCACTGGAACATGCCACAGGAAAAGTTTGATGCAAAACACAACACCTAATGCTTTCAGTTGGGGAACAAAAGAACCAAGAGATGGAATTCATTCTTTAGTAACTGTAGAGGGAAAAAAAGGCATGGGGAGTGTATAGGGAGCCTGAGGAGAGGAACAAAAGCATTTTCTGACTGAAGGATTTTCTGACGTGCTGTGCAAAATCTTTTAGCAAATTAGATGTATCAGCAGGATTTTGGCAGATCCCCATGAACATTCAGAGTTCCAGGATATGCACTTTCAGCACACTACTTGAGATGCTGTTTCCTAAAACTGCCTTTTGAAATATGTTTGGTTGCAAAAGGATTTCACTGTACAAAAAGCCAGATGCTAGATCCTAGCAGGTGAAAAAAGTGTACAGAGATGACACAATCATTTGGGGAAACAATGCCATTGAACATCAGTAATGACTGAGATTAGTATTAGAAACTGCCAGGGATAACAACCTCAAATTGAATAAAGACAAATGTCAATTTCAAAGAGAAATAGCATACTTGGGGAAAAGACAGACTACAAAAGAATCTTTGTTGATGAATTAAAGATTCAGTCATTATTGAACATGCTTAAACCTAGAGCTAAAAAAAGAGTCTAGAAACCACCCATAATGTTGAATTATTTCAGCAAGTACATACTGAACTGTACAGCTCACATAGCACACCTAAGTCATCTCCTCCATTAGGGCACACAGTGAGGTTGGATGCCACTTCATGAATGCACATTTTGAGATCAGCCCAGTTGCTTCAGTTCTTAGACCCACAGGAAGATACCAAACTCTCTATTGATGCCTTTAAAGAAGGATCATGAACACTATTGTTAAGACTACCAGAACACTGAGCAATTGACATTCTCATATTGTCTTAGGGCTGGTGTAGCTTCAGAGATGTTATATGCCCAAACTGAAAAAGAGGCATTAGGTCTGGCTTATGGCTGTACAAGATTCCAAGACTTAATATATAACTGTGGCTTTTCAGCTGCAACTGATTACAAACCACTGATTGAAATATGCAAAAAAGGACGTGTGGAGGTCCCATCAAGGTTACATTGATGACTTCTGAAAACAGAGTAGTATGATATAACCCTGGAGTTCCAGCCTGGATCCTACTTAGTGATGGCAGATATACTCTCAAAGGTACACTATTGGACAAACCACAACCTGGTTGATGAGCTGGAACAAGCAGTGAAGACATGTGACCATGATAAAAGTGTTGCAAGTTATATTTCAATTGTAAAATATGAAACATGAATAAAGGTGACAAAGATTCTGCCACAGTGTGGGAAAGATTGAGATATAGTCAGGTATAGTATTGCAATAACAGGGCAAAACCATTTCCATTAAAAAAAAAATAAAAGATTAAGTGTGCAATTCACATGATGGACACTGGCAGATCAAAGTTATCACCTCATTCATACTCCATGATAAAAGGCAAAGCCAAATCTACAGAAGGAATCACAACAACTTAGCTAATACAGGGGAAGTGAGAACATAGGGTGCCTGTACACACCATGGGTTTTAAGCCTTCTTAAATTAAATAGGTTTATAAAATTTAAATTTGTTTATTTTGGAGCACTGCATCTGTGTTTACATGCACTAAGTTTCCAGATGAATTACGCCTTGGAGCATCGTATCTGTGTTTACACACACTAGGTTTTCAAACAAATTAAGCCAAGTCCCTGGCCTGTGCTGCAGAAGAGCGGGATGGTCCAACACTGCCCCCCCCACCCCCCCCCCCCCCCGGCCCAGGGCCCCCCACACCATGCCCATGCCCTGCCATGCAGCTGTAAAAGCAGGGAGCTGGCAAACAAGGGGAAAAAAAAGAAAAAGACAAGAAAAACAAAGTGGAAGCAATTCGAAAGCAAAAGCAATTCAAAGGGGTGAACTACAAAAAAGTTGCACCGCCATCTGGTGGACAAAGAGGCTCATTACATGTCTTTGAGTGCCTTTGTATTTGCACACAACAAATCCATGGATGTGATGCTTTAATTCCTGGCAAGCCAAACTTAACTAGTCCAGGGATTTTTAGTTTAATGCACAAGAAAGACTTTTAAAGCATCGGGAAATCCTGCTTGTGCAAACAGATATGCAGTTGCAGCACATGAAAGGGCAAAAATTGTGGCGTGTACATGAGCCCATACAAACTAGTTGAAAATTTACAAGAAAACCCAGTAAGTGGCCATGGATATATACAAGGACATGGGTAAGGATGGCCTTCCATACAGCAGAGTAGGAAGATTGCTAAAATAGCTGGACATTGATTGAGGTGTGTTACTTTAACATGTTACTTCTATGTTAAGTGATTGTTTGCATCAAGCAATTGCTCTATTCTGCAAGCTCTGTGTTTCAGTCTGAACTTCCCTACCATGTCTACCGTCATCCATCAGTTTTCCCTTGTTCAATATAAAAGAAAAAAATAAACAACTTAAGAGTTTGAGGTAGTGTTGGGGTGATGCTTCATTTAGTTTGAGGGTGTTATTGGTTGCTAGTTTAATTAAATAGCATTAGTTTAGATAAACATTCTTAAAATAAATTTTAAAAGGATAAGATGTGTCACAGAGGAAGGCCTCCTGGACATATAGAGATTCTATACTTCCTGATCACTTTGGAAATAGTGTGGATGGGATAATGCTACAGAACAAAGAAGGGGACTAAGTCACAAGTCACAGTTATATGATGCAGTAATAAGTCAATAGCTTCACTAATGTGGTTCTTAACATAAAGTTCCTAAATATAATAATAAAAGGCTACTATTACACTGTATGATGATACCAGTGGTTTCAAAGGTTCAGTGCAGTCCATGTATTTTATATAAGATGAATCTCCTGATAAGAAAAAAAAAATGTTATCTGCTAAGAATGTATGAGGCCAATTCCTCTATTCTGCAAGCTCTGTGTGGCAGTCTAAGCTTCCCTGCCATGTCTATTATCATCTGTCAGTTTTCCCTTGCTCATTATAAAAGAAAAAAAAGCAACAGGAATGACTTTCCTGCCATGCTATTAAGGCAGTCATTACATTGTGTGATTGAGGTTAATATATATCCAGAGGAAAGCTCACATAGGCAAATTATTGTCATAGAGTACATTTATAATGTGGTCACAGCATGGCTGAGAAAAAAATGGTTTTACAAATTGATGATAATTGAAGCTCAGTCAAAATAGAAGAAATGTTGTTTGAATTCTGGTTGGGTCATGTTACACTCCCATCATTTTTCATCAAGAGAAGAGAATATTGTTGAAAGAATTTTAATATTACAACATATGCCATTTGCTTCCTATTGAATGCAACGTTTGATGTTGCTGTAGAGAAACAGCTTTTGCTTTTTTGACCTTTCTACAAGTTAGTTGCCTCTGGCCACTACCCATTATGTGGTTTATAATATATCTTTGCAAACTGGCTATAAAAATGGTAATGTTTTATGTGGCTCAGGGTGCCTACTCAGAATATCATCCTTGCTTCATGATCTTTCTATGTGTGAAGTGCTTGGCTAGGTTTAACATTAAATGTGTATGATAGAGATGTATGAGCATTTCAGTCCTAATTTCATGATAAACCAGTGGGTGAAAACTACTTTTTCCATAATCCTATTGCAGGTAGAAATCCTTCCTCTAAATTAAAATGGATCCTTATTTGTGAGTGCAGTCCCAGCCACTAGTATGACATTTACAACTTTTTTTTCTTGCAGAACTTCTAAGGTCCTTCCGAGACACATAGTGCTTGCTGCTCACTGAAGAAGTCCTGTCTGCTTAATTATGGAGCTTTAAAAACTTCTCTCCAAAGAGGTAAAATGCCTCTCCAAAGGTGTAGAAGGATTAACACGTTGAAGTGATACTCTGGAGATCTGGGTTCAGTGTCAGTTTTGACAGTTCACTTATTACCAGGGATCCGGGTTTTCTGTTTTCCATTTCCCATGGGAAAATGGAGTAAACCACAGATTTTATCTTTTACCAGAGGCAAACGCGGATTTTTGGTTTTACAAGAGAAGCCCGTGGATTTTGCCATTTTGCAATGAGCTCCCTGCAAGCTGGCAGAGTTCCAGGGAGGAAGGTGGAGAGATAAGGGGCACCATGTGCATGGACATGCACATGACCCCAGACAGTAGGAGAGAGAGGGAGCTGGGCAGGGCTGAGGCTGCTGCCCAGTCAGGTGGGGCTTGGGGCCCAGGGCTGCAATGTGCAGCTGCAGGTCCCCAGCGGTGAGCAGGATGGGGCCATGGGTGGCTCATCTGGGGGAGAGGGAGGAGGAGGGCTGGCTCCCTGCTGCTGCACACACTCCTAGCGGGTAGGGAGGACCTGCGCCCCCCAGATATGTACCTGAGGCAGGTGCTGGCCGTGGGCTCAGGCTCCCACCCTGCTTCCCTTCCCCAGGGCCTCTGTAGCCTGGTGTGCATGACCTGGTATGGCTGGGGACAGCGGGGCCTTATGGGGATCTCCTCACTGCCACTCACCCCATCACTGCCCTAATGATGTGCGTTCTGTGTCTGCCACTGCTTTGAGGGACGCAGCCCCACGTCGTTGCCTTCATTGCAGCTCTGTGTGCAGGAGACGCATTACTGGGGCAGCGCGGGGTGAGCAGCAGCAACGAGATCCCTGCGCAGCTCTGCTGCTACCTGCCATACTGGATCACGCCTGCTGGGCTCCCGAATTCCCAGGGGAGGGAAGCAGGAAGGCAGGGAACAGCTGAGCCTCATGGAGAAGCTGCTAGCTGCTATTTCTTGATACCCTGCTTCCCTCACCCTGGGCCTCCAGAGCCCAGCAGGCATGACCTAGTGCAACAGGCAGCAGTAGAGCTGTAGGAGGATCTCCTCGCTGCTGCTCACCCATCCCCACTGCACTGGCAATGCACCTCCTGTGCATGGGGCTGCAGTGAGGGCAGCAGCACGGTGCTGTGCACCTTAAAGCAGCAGAAGGTGCAGGAAGCGCATCACCAGGGCAGCAGGGCATAAGCAGCAGTGAGGAGATCCCCACGCAGCCCCACTGTCCTCAGTTGTGCCGGGTCATGCCTGCCAGGCTCTGAAGTCCCTGGGGGAGGGGAGCAGGGCGGGAGCTCAAGCCCACAACCTGTGCCTGCCCAGGGTACAGATCTGGGCTCTGTGTCTCCTGGGAGCATGCATGGCAGCAGGGAGATGGCCTGCACAAGCCCACAGCAAGAGAAAGTGGGGGCAGGGAACTGAGAACCAGGGTCCATAGTCCTAACAGCTGGGGTCCCCTCCTGTAGGGCTGGGGGAGCAGGGCCTGTGGGTAGGGGGCAAGGGGCACCAGCAAGGTCGTGCGAGCTGTGGATGGGGAATGAGGGGCACCAGCAGTGCCGGAGGGGCTGTGGGGTGGGGAGGGGCTTTAATTTTAATCACAGAGGAAGAGGGCCAGCTTTGGGAGTTTTTAGCAGAGAATGTGTGATTTTTTAGCAGAGGATTTGGTATTTTTTATCAGGGAAAACCAGGATCCTTGCATATTACTCTGTGCCACTTTTCTAGCTGCAGAATGGGGATAAAATACTTTCCCTATTTCAGTTGTTGTAAGGACCAAGATATCAGTGTTTTAGATTTGATATTATACTACTAGTCTTAGGTACAATTTATACCCACTGCTTAGATAGCTTTATGGCAAACACTGCTTAAACAGATGTTTTGAGATAAGAACAAAGATTTTGGAGCCAAAAGATGAAATAATGCTTCTTTTCCATGGGTTTAGAATCCCATTGGAGAGGCAGAATTAATGCAGTTTATCTTGTCCTGTCCTTACTGCATGATGGTGCAAGGCAAAAATATAAATATATTCTCAGGCTGACATGAGGCCTGAAGATTTGAATCAGAAACTGTTCAAAGATGAGTTTGTCATGCTCAAAAATATATGATAATTTGCAAGCCTGATTCAGCTGTTTTTATTTTGCAAAATTTGACACTAGTAACATAACATAACATAACATAACATAACATAACATAACATAACATAACATAACAAAAAATCCTTCTTTCTTTACTGATGGCATTAAGTGGGGCAGCCCAGCTCAAAAATACAGATTCTGATGTCAGTTACAGCAGCATACAAAAGGAGTAATTGCACAGAAGACAACAGGATTACTCTGGGATTACACAGGTGTAAACAAGATCAGATCCAGCCCCAGAGATTGAAAGGGTTAAAGATGATATGGATAAACAGCACTCACCCACAAGGTGATGTGTCATAATACAGATTGTGGCTTGTTGACAAGATTGTACTAAGAAGTTTGTACTGGTGCAGCTTTCTCTTCTTAGGCAGAGAAACTTAACTATTATTTTCACTCTGATATCTTTAACTAAATTCTCTCTTGTGTAAATCACTAATTTGTTGTCAAGTAAGGGCAAGAGAAAAACTGCTCTAAGGCTAATCTAAAAGAAAATGATTGTGCGTGTAAAGCACTCTGGACATGAAAAGTGCTATCTATGTAAGGCTAAGCAGTACTAGTGATATTGTGGTAGGTTTGTTTTCAAATATATATATATATTTTGCTGTACCTTGTTCTACATTTGAAGTCTGGCCACTACTCTTTCCTCTTCTTTTTTCCCTCCTCCTGTACTACTGATACTAAGAGATAGCCATATTTTGTAGTATTTGTCCACTGTATGATCAAATCCACACACATACATGACCACACATTCTTTAAGACTCTTGCAATAGATAGTGAAGATTGTGAATTACATAATAAAATGAAACGAGGGTAGATGGAAACTGTGAACTAACAAAACAATGCCATTTATTTTTTAACAAAAAAAGGATTTTGATTACCATTGCATTAGATTTGACTGCATTTGATTATCATCTTTCTCTCTTCTAAATATCTTTCGTCTACTAATATGTTCTGATTTCATAGATTCATAGATTCATAGATGTTAGGGTCGGAAGGGACCTCAATAGATCATCGAGTCCGACCCCCTGCATAAGCAGGAAAGAGTGCTGGGTCTAGATGACCCCAGCTAGATGCTCATCTAACCTCCTCTTGAAGACCCCCAGGGTAGGGGAGAGCACCACCTCCCTTGGGAGCCCGTTCCAGACCTTGGCCACTCGAACTGTGAAGAAGTTCTTCCTAATGTCCAATCTAAATCTGCTCTCTGCTTGTGGCCATTGTTTCTTGTAACCCCCGGGGGCGCCTTGGTGAATAAATCCTCACCATTTCCCTTCTGTGCCCCCGTGATGAACTTATAGGCAGCCACAAGGTCGCCTCTCAACCTTCTCTTGCGGAGGCTGAAAAGGTCCAGTTTCTCTAGTCTCTCCTCGTAGGGCTTGGTCTGCAGGCCCTTGACCATACGAGTGGCCCTTCTCTGGACTCTCTCCAGGTTATCCGCATCCTTCTTGAAGTGTGGCGCCCAGAATTGCACGCAGTACTCCAACTGCGGTCTGACCAGCGCCCGATAGAGGGGAAGTATCACCTCCTTGGACCTATTCGTCATGCATCTGCTGATGCACGATAAAGTGCCATTGGCTTTTTTGATGGCTTCGTCACACTGCCGGCTCATGTTCATCTTGGAGTCCACTACGACTCCAAGATCCCTTTCCACCTCTGTGCCACCCAGCAGGTCATTCCCTAGGCTGTAGGTGTGCTGGACATTTTTCCTCCCTAGGTGCAGCACTTTGCATTTCTCCTTGTTGAACTGCATCCTGTTGTTTTCTGCCCACTTGTCCAACCTATCCAGGTCTGCCTGCAGCTGTTCCCTGCCCTCCGACGTGTCCACATCTCTCCATAGTTTTGTGTCATCTGCAAACTTGGACAGAGTACATTTCACTCCCTTGTCCAAGTCACTGATGAAGACATTAAAGAGTATCGGTCCAAGGACTGATTTCATTCTTACTCCTTATCTTTCATTCAAGCTGCTCACTAAGGTTGTGATCTAACTTGCACTTAAGTCAAGAAAGAGATACAAGATACAGCTAACCTTAGTGTTTTTTAAGAAGTTTGACAAGGAAGATATAAATGTTGTAAGAAGCTAGAATATAATGATGGATATAAATGAACTCCTCTGTCCCTTTTGTCCTTGTCTTGTATTTCCTTTGTTCTCACTCTATAACATTTCAGAAATAGATGTATTAGTATTAAGTTTCATTCCTTTCATAGCAGGATACTTGATCTTCCTATTCTCTTTTTAGTAGCTTATTGATGAGATACCATATTTGATATCACTTAATTTTTGTAATTAAAATATTGATACATTATGAAAAATTTCTTTCTTAATTTTTTTTTCAAATGATGAACAATGATGTGTTCATACAGGTTCATTTTCCTATCTACCACTTGAAAAGCAATGATGACATATTGCTGTTTGAAATTGCCCAAAGCAGTTACTGTTTTTTCCCTTTTTAAAGTGTGGGCCATCCTACAGGTCTAACATCAACATCAGCAGAAGCTTGTCCTTTACAATACCTGTTCACTGGGTTCATTATGCTTAAAAATACTTTGGAAATGGATTGACACTTGCAGAAGTTAACAAAGCATAAATTAATTTAAGTAAATGATTGTAATCATCCTTTTTAAATGCAGTTAATGCCACTGCACTAAGTATTTAAATACAGGTAAAGAAGGAGTGAGAAAGGCATCCAATAGATTCCATAGTAATAATTCCTGACACTTACTTTAGTACTTTTAATAAATAGTTGTCACATACTTGCAAAGGTAAGTATAATTACTCCCTTTTGTATAAATATACATGCATATCTGTTAGATAATTCACTTCAGCTCCAGCCCCAGGAAAAAGTAGAAAATAATTGCCATACAAATCCTAAAGTCTATGGCATTTATGTATATGTATTCATTTTGTAATGCACATTATGTAGCTGGTCTGATAGTTGAAAGCCATTAAATAAAGTTTTGTAAGTCTAAGCTAAGAAAGCATATCCACTCTGCAAGCCTATGTAGTTGTTGACACAAGCAGAGCTGTGTGTCCACGAATAGAATTTCTCTGGGCAGGTAAATTCTATAACGGCAATGTAGATGAACAAAATATGGTCCCTTGGATGATCATGAAAAACAGGATGCCACCCCAGGTTGTATATATACTGAGTATTATTTATATCTGCCAATATAAACTTTGATCCAGCCAAATACTTAAACACATACTTAACTTCATAGAATCACAGAAATTAGAGTTGGAAGGGACCTCAGAAGGTCATCGAGTCCAACCCCCCTGCTCAAAGCAGGACCACCCCCAACTAGATCATTCCAGCCAGGGCTTTGTTGAGCTGAGCCTTAAAAATCTCCGAGGATGGAGATTTTACCACCTCTCTAGTAACTTGTTCCAGTGCTTCACCACTCTTCTTGTGAGAAAAATTTTTCCTAATATCTATTCCTTGCTGCAACTTTAGACCATTGCTTCTTGTTCTGTCATCTGTCACCAATGAGAACAATATAGCTCTATATTCTTTGGAACAACCCTACAGGTAGTTAAAGGCTGCTATCAAATCCCCTTTCAGTCTTCTCTTCACTAAACTAAATAAGACCAGTTCCTTCAGCATCTCCTCATAAGTCATGTGTCCCAGACCTCAAACCATTTTAATTTTCCTCCAATAGACTCTCTCCAATTTATCCACATCCTTTCTATAGTGGGGTGCCCAAAACTGAACACAGCACTCCAGATGTGGCCTCACCAGTGCTGAATAGAGCAGAATAATTACTTCCTTCAATCTGCTGGCAGCACTCCTACTAATGCAGCTCAGTATGCTGTTAGCCTTCTTAGTAACAAGGGTATACTTCTGACTCATATCCAACTTATTGTCCACTGTAAATCCCAGGTTCTTTTCTGCAGAGCTGCTGCTTAACCAGTTGGTCCTAAGCAGGTAGCAGTGCATGGGATTGTTCCATCCTCAGTGCAGGACTTGTCCTTGTTGAACCTCATGAGATTTCTTTTGGCCCAATCTTCGAATTTATCTAGGTCACTCTGAATGCTAGTTCTACCCTCCAGTGTAACTCCAGTGTAACCTCTTTCCTTTAAGCAAGCTTACAGTGAAGAATGTGAGACAGAGTTTCCAAGCAAACTCTAGCAAATGCCCCCTTGCTCTGGTCTCCAGTTAAACGAGGAGTGTAAGTCTTGGTCTAGATGTTGAGTTTTAGATGCTAAAATAAAACTATGTTGTTTAGTTAATCCTAATTACAAAAAAATAATCTTACCTTTTTGGCTCCCCTTCAAAGAAAGGGGCTGAAAACTGTCCTGTAAACTGACTAGCGAATTGCTTGCAAACTGTCCTGTTTGCTTCTTCCTGTTCACTCCTTCAAGCACAATTTAAGCACTCTTCAAATTTCAAGCACACGGTAACAGGGAACTGGTTCCAGTCCCTGTGCTGGCTGATGAACACTGTTGGGTCGGGGCAAGGAAAACACCTACACTGAAGTATCTGGTGGGGTTGAGCAACCACTGGAACAGATGGAGGAAAGGTCCATATGCAGTCCTGGATGAAAGAGCAAGAATCCAGTAGCATGTGGTCATGTGCAGGGGAGCAACCCCTCAGTGGTCTTCAGGACTTACATCAGACTACAAAGAAGGAGCTGGCATGCATAGTTACTCCTGGAGAGAGGAATGCACAGGAGCCTGGGAATGCTGCACATGCCATATGGAGCCAGGGCTTCCCAGGACCAGACCAGTGAGCGACACCGGGTGAGTGCAGGGGAACTCAAACTGTGTAAAGAAAAGTTCTGCTTCCAGTGAAATAACACATTTAGACTGAGTGGTGTCAGATTGTGGGTAAAATGATGGAATGATCCTACAAGTCTGACATCTCATGCATCAACTAGAGTGAGAACAGGACCCTTAATGTAATTAATACAAATGATAAAGACTTGTAAATTCAAGGATAACTAATTGATCTTTGGCAAATCAAGGGAGACTGATGAATTCATTGATTAATTGTTCAGCTCTGGATCAGGTGGGACTGTGGAATTCATTGAGAGTTAATTGTGGAATTCATTGATAATTAATTTAGCTTTTGTGAAACAAAAGGGAGGCTGGTGATTGCAGTAATAATTAATCTCCTGTGTGTGGAAAAAGTAAAACAGGTGTTTGGTGATAAGCAGTTGATCTTCTCTTATATAAAAAGGGAACTGTTGAATTCATTGATAAGTAACTGATATGCCATGAACCATGGGAGATGGCAAACTTAATTGATATTTGATTCTATTCCTAAGCCATTGGGGAATAAAGTAGCCTTAACGACTAAATTGAGAATTGATTGAGGTACCCCAAGAAGGGCTTGGGGCCACAGACTGAGTGGCAATTGTCAATAGAGGGGTTCAGAATCCCCAACATAAGGCTACAAATCTGGATACTGAGGCATGAGTGGTAAGGAGCAAGGTGTAGAGTAGCAGGAGCCCTGCAAAGAGGATGACCTTCAGTCAGGTGGATCTCTGCTCTTTCTCCCTTGAATTAAACTCCCTTGAATTTTCTTAATAGCCAGGCATGGCAGATGAGACTGAAGGGAAATGGGAGTGGGACCTGTTAGATCAAGACAAGAGGAGGGACTCCCCACTTGTTGCAGGCTTAAATCAAGGCCAATAGACACATATTAACATAAATATTTGTATTAGATTCCTGTGGTCAATGCATTCCTATCAAATGCTGTTCATCAGCACAATAATATCAAGTATAAGAAATGATTCTTAAGAACTTAAGTTCTATCCAAAGTAAATTATTATTTTTTTCTTCCTTACTCTTCACTGCTCTCAACAGATTTTCTGTGGGAAAAAAGAAATACTCTAGTGTTCAGCTGAATAACAATCTGAAAGTGTTTAATTGCCTGGATATTAGTTTTCTTACATACATCAAGATTGCATGTTTCTTTTGTAACTCAACCAACCAGCAGCATGCCATTCAGAACTCAGCTGGACTGAAATGGAGATTTTGAAATGGAAAACAAAACAAATCATGCCAATTCATTTTCAAGTGTATCAGCCTCTTCACTAGCAGATGAGAACAAATTAAATCTATTTGAAATTCTGGCAAATGGTCTCTTTTACTTGTTTTACCTGACGTGAACAGCATAATGCTTTCATGTGTGATTTTTTTTTTCTTATGTTTTTCCAAGATTCCCAGATAAACAGCTATCAACTATAGCCATTATAGGATCTTGTGTAACGGATAAGCCATTTAGGACATTAAATCATTTGATCATTTCTCTTTGAAAAGTTTACGATAAACATCAGAAGGTATGTCTACACATGCATTTACGCCAGTTTAAATTTAGTGTGCAGTAAGTTTCTGTGCAGGAAGCAGGAATAGGCCAACATCTATTTGTGCAGGTGACCTGGGGCTAAATGTAGCTCCCTGCCATGTGCCTCTGTGGCCACGGTAGGGATGGGCTCCAGCCTCTAGTCACATGTTAATACTTTGAACAGCTAAGTTACCTGTCTGAAGAAGAAATGTATGAGCCAGATCCCTTTCTACCAATTAGGTGTATGAGTGGACTTGGGCCCCTAAAAGTAAATCTATTTCACCCTGCTTCAGTCCCTGAAAAACAGGTAATATGAATGGTGTTTAGGTCCTCCTTCTCCCTGCTTTTTTCTGGCTCAATTTTAAGTGTAAGTTAATGGTACGTTACAAAAAATGCGTAGACCCTGAGATGGTGCAGAGTCACTTGGAAGAACTGGATGCCTTTAAGTCGGCAGGCCCGGATGATCTCCATCCGAAGGTGCTGAAGGCACTGGCCGACATCATTGCAGAGCCACTGGCGGGAGTATTTGAACGCTCGTGGTGCATGGGCCAAGTCCCAGAGGACTGGAAAAGGGCCAATGTGGTCCCCATTTTCAAGAAGGGGAGGAAGGAGGATCCGGGCAACTATAGGCCAGTCAGTCTCACCTCCATCCTTGGCAAAGTCTTTGAAAAAATGATCAAGGCTCACATATGCGAGAGCCCGGCAGGACAAATTATGCTGAGGGGAAACCAGCATGGGTTCATGGCAGGCAGATCGTGCCTGACCAATGTAGTCTCTTTTTATGACCAGGTAACGAAACGCCTGGACACAGGAGGAGGGGTGGATGTCAGATACTTAGACTTCAGGAAGGCCTTTGATATGGTATCCCACCCCATACTGGTGAACAAGTTAAGAGGCTGTGACTTGGATGACTACACAGTCCAGTGGGTGGTGAATTGGCTGGAGGGTCGCACCCAGAGAGTCGTGGTGGATGGGTTGGCTTTGACCTGGAAGGGTGTGGGCAGTGGGGTCCCACAGGGCTCGGTCCTTGGACTGATACTCTTTAATGTCTTCATCAGTGACTTGGACGAGGGAGTGAAATGTACTCTGTCCAAGTTTGCAGATGACACAAAGCTATGGGGAGAAGTGGACACGCCGGAGGTCAGGGAACAGCTGCAAGCAGACCTGGACAGGTTGGACAAGTGGGCAGAAAACAACAGAATGCAGTTCAACAAGGAGAAATGCAAAGTGCTGCACCTAGGGAGGAAAAATGTCCAGCACACCTACAGCCTAGGGAATGACCTGCTGGGTGGCACGGAAGTAGAAAGGGATCTTGGAGTCCTAGTGGACTCTAAGATGAACATGAGTCAGCAGTGTGATGAAGCCATCAGAAAAGCCAATGGCACTTTATCGTGCATCAGTAGATGCATGACGAATAGGTCCAAGGAGGTGATATTTCCCCTCTATCGGGCGCTGGTCAGACGGCAGTTGGAGTACTGCATGCAATTCTGGGCGCCGCAATTCAAGAGGGATGCAGATAACCTGGAGAGGGTCCAGAGAAGGGCAACTCGTATGGTTAAGGGCCTGCAGACCAAGCCCTACGAGGAGAGACTAGAGAAACTGGACCTTTTCAGCCTCCGCAAGAGAAGGTTGAGAGGCGACCTTGTGGCTGCCTATAAGTTCATCACGGGAGCACAGAAGGGAAATGGTGAGTATTTATTCACCAAGGTGCCCCCGGTGGTTACAAGAAATAATGGCCACAAGCTAGCAGAGAGCAGATTTAGATTGGACATTAGGAAGAACTTCTTCACAGTTCGAGTGGCCAAGGTCTGGAACGGGCTCCCAAGGGAGGTGGTGCTCTCCCCTACCCTGGGGGTCTTCAAGAGGAGGTTGGATAACCTTCTAGCTGGGGTCATCTAGACCCAGCACTCTTTCCTGCCTATGCAGGGGGTCGGACTCGATGATCTATTGAGGTCCCTTCTGACCCTAACATCTATGAATCTATGACTCTATGAAAAGTAGACACATTACTGGATTTTTTTGGACTTGAAAAGGTGGAATAGATCACAGTTAGGTACCTAATTTCCCTTGGAAGCTGAATAAGTACAATAGAACTTGGTCCCTAGTACCTGCAGTTGTCATTAGTGGGTTTTACCTCTATGTAAAGAGAACATTATAGGAAGCTCACACTTATTGGATGATATGACTGTGTGCTTACTACTTCTCAAATGTGGATTTTGCGAATATCAGAGTACAACACATATAAAAACATCGATAGATAACAATACTTTTTTATGGAACCCATGGAGAATGAATATAACAAACTTCAACTGGTACTAATTTTAGTTTGGAATCTCCTATTCAAGGGAAAAAAGGAATGATCCAAACCCCTGTATTTATTTTGCTATAACCTCCAGGTCCAGATTCCCATATGAAATCACTCCTGATATAAATTAAGAAAGCATCTGGCCATTTGTATTTTAGAACATTAATGTAGCATTTTCAAGAAGGAATTAATTTAATTTTGTCTTTTCTACTTCCTTGAGTAAAACCTTTTACTTATGCTTTGAGGAGGGGGAGGGGGAGGGGAGAGGAAGGGAGCGGGGGAAGAGGTGGGAGGAGGTATTTTAATTAGGGCAGCTCTGAAAGCCACTCTAACTAAAGTGCTTGGAATGTCTTGTGTATCAGTGTCCCCACACTTCAAAATGGCAGTGGGGGCATTTTATCTAAAGCTCTTTGAATGAGCTTTAGTTTAAGCGCTTCCACCTCCATTTTTGAAGTGCAGGAACACTGATACACATGCAGAGATATGGGGACTGGCTTACACTAATTAGCATGCTCCAGCAGACTTGATTAATTGGGTCTTCTCCAATGCACTGTAATTACAGCACGTCAGACCAGCTTCCCAGAAGGTGTACCTATCTATTCAGCATCTACCTCCTTATTTACTGAAATACACTCTCTCTCAAACACACACATACACTCTTACCTAGCCTGATCCTCCATTAGTGAAAAGACTGGACAAAAATATCTTCATTAAGATGGAGTTGAGATTAAGAGGATTTATAGAGATTCTGTATTAGTTAGCAAATAATTTAATATTCCATTTCTGCATGTGGAATTGTGACAGTTAGGTCCCTATTATGTACTGTTTTCTTTCCAGTACATTATAAAATGGCTTTTAGCCAGTTGGTTAACATGGGTAGACAGATTTGAGAGAGAGAAGGTATCCTGCTTTATTCCTGGAAATCTCATGTTATGATCTTTTTTCTTCCTTCTTAACAAGGCTTTTGGGATTGCATCCAGATTACTTTGGCTGACTAAAAGTATAGCAATTGAAGCAATCATTAAATGGTCTGTAGCCATCAGTTAGAAAAGTGATACATGAGGTGTCCTATATTTGGTTTCTGTCTGACAAATAAGGTATTTGCTTCTGTCCTCCTGAAGACAGCTGTAGGGCTGCTGAAGTGTACCTGTCATCAGATTTTATTTCTGAAAGAAAAATAAGCTTGGCCTTCAAGTGTGTAGAGGCATGAAATCACAATCCCAAGTCTTGTTAAAAATCAAGCTGTATTCATTATTTCAGGAATAACAAATTCCATATATGATAATCAGAAAACAGTTTTTAGTTTATTTTATGTCTCTTGTTAACTATGCATACAAATAAGCGCAGCTGCCAGAAAATGAATATACCCAAAACATTTGGATTCCCTTTAAAGTGACTTGTCTACTTGTAGATGAAGTATTTATTTAACTACCTGCCAAAAGTTTTCATGTTTAAGTACAATATCTGAATAAAAACTGACAATGAAGTGCATGGAGGAACATTTTTATTCATGAGACAAAACCATATTTAGATAAGCTTCAGGCAGAAAGCAACTCTGTGGTCTTTAGTGGGATTCTACCCACTCACACTTGGTCTAAATGTAAAAGAGAGTATGGGCAAGAAACTAGTGAAAGAGAGTGGTTGATTGATTATAGATGTGCCCTGAATGTGCATCAGCTCAGCTAGAGATCAGAGGTGGGGGAAATGAGACAGAGAGAGAGCAAGACTATATGAAACAAGATGTTGCACCCAAGTAAAGATTTTCTTAATAAATTACATTGCTCAAAATGACCCTTTTTGGGGAAAGTTGTTTTAGTGTAATTGATCCCAGGATGTGCTCTTGTATATTGTCTTCACAGAAAAAAAATATTTTAATGGAAGATTTATAAACTCCCTGAAAATAGAGATTTATAATGAAACTATAATGACCACCTGAGTTATGAATCGACACCAGCAAGTAGCATGATATTTTCTAACATGTTCTTCAAAGCCTGTATAGTACATAGACTTTGCCAGGTTTTGCAGACATGGCAATTAGTCTGAACAGACACTTTAGTAACTACAGCCAGCATGAAGTTTGATGACCTCAGGTGCTAGAATGTTTTTGCTTTTTTCCCCTGAGTTTTCTAGCTTTGGTTCTACTGATTGAAACAAGGGCTTTTGTGAAACTGACCCCTGGATTCAGCAAAGAGACTTAGTGAGACACTTCCATCGATGGTAAAACTGAAACAGACCATTAGGATCATCTATTCCAGTGGGAGACAATCTTTAGGTGAGCATATCTCAAATTGGCTCCACATCCTTGGAGTGCCACTCTTGATACCTTTCCCTTTCTTCATTTGATGAATCCTCTTCCCCTACTTTATTTGTTCCCTGCCCTGTGCTCCCTGCCCAAGTTGCTTTTCCACTTTCTGCTTCCTGCTGTGTGCTCCCTGCCTGATCTGATGCTCTGCTGTCTGGTCCCTGACATGTCTGTCACCAGGCTCCCCTTCCCTTTCCCAGGCTGCATGTCATGCACAGAGGCCACCTGAGACACTTGTGGTACCCGAGTCATGGGCTGGCCACCCCAATCTAGTGTGTCCACCTGTAAAATACAGGCCATAGATTATCAGCCACAAAATTTTAAGTAAAGCCCATAAATACTGTTTGAGCTACATCATGTGCTTCAAAAAGGTATCCAATCATTAATTCAAAATTTTAAATGGTGAAAAATCTACCACATAACTAGACAATGTTCTTTAGGTAAATCTGGTATCTTATTAGACCAACTCGAATAGTTGGAAAAAATCTTCTTTGCAAGCTTTTGGGTACAAATACCCTTTGTCAGGCCTTAATCACTGTCACCAGTAGTGTAATTAGTGTGGAGCAACTGGGGTAGATGCCATGGCACCATCTTGGGGGCGGGGGGTGCAGGGTGAAAAAAATGCTCACCAGCAAACAGAAGTTGCCACTACTCCTGTGTTTCATATCTATTCATTTCTAATCTGCATTAGTCTAAATTCAGCTTCCAGCTGCTGAATCTTGTATGCATTTTTATGCTAGAAGAAAGCACCATGTACTGTCAGATATATCTTCCCTTTGCATATCCTGCTTCATGGTCAAATTACCATTCCCTCATGCTTCTCTTGGGTAAATTAGATAGTTGAGCTGCTCTAGTCTCTTATTAATAGGCATGCTCACCAGAACTTGAATAATTTAATAATTCTTGCAGCTCGTTTATGAACTCTTTCCAATTGGACATCCTTTTTGAAGCATGGAAACCATATATGACTACAGTATCCTAGTAATGGTCTCACTAATACATTGAAAATCCTATTTGATATGTCTGTATTTATACATGCAAGGGTATTGTTGACTTTCTCAAGTACAACATCATGCTTGTGTTTAACTAGTGATCATCTTCCATGGCCCTTAGGTGGTCTGCACTTTTTGTTCCTAGATATATATGACCTTGAGCTTGGCTGTGTTAAAATACATTGTTCAAATGAACATGCCTTATCCATATAATGCATATGCCTGGTCCATACAATCTTATGTAGCTGGTCCATCTAACCTGTCCCTGTTATTATTTACCACTCTGCCATTTTCTGGATCATCTGTGGGTTTTAGTAATAATTTATATTCTTTCAGATAGAGACACTGACTAGCATTTGACAAAAATAGATTCCTGTGAGATGACACTAAAAATACTTACAATGAATATGATTTACCAGTTAAACAGTTTTTTATTATTTCATCTGGTAGCAGATGCAGTGATTTTGGGCTCTGCTAATATTTTATCTGAATGCTATCTTGGATAAAAATCGAAGGTCCAAATCCTGGACCAAAAGAAGCATAAGAATATGCTTTATTAACCAAGCTTGCCATCGTGTCAAAAAATGTTCTCAAATTTGTTCAATGATACCTATTTTCAAACCTTACTCATTATATTACTTACCTTTCTGATTTCCTGATTCACCTTTCTGCTATCACCTTGATTCCTTGCTGATGATGACTAGATTCTAAAGGACTAAGATCCGAAAGCTAAATCCTCCAGCCCCAGTTCAAGTCTCTTCTAATCACAGAGGGACCCCCAAGTCCATCAGTGCCTTAGCTTTTTCATATTAATTTTCTCTGGGCATGTAAAGTTCTGATTCTGGGCATGGCATGCATTGAGGAGGTTCAGTCTAAACATTGCTGAACAGGTTGGTGCCTATCTCATACTTAAGATTCAACAAGCCCCGCAGCCTGTTTGTCTGAAACAGGGCTTAATTCAGTAAGTGGAGTTTGAGAACACCTATCAAATTAGATTTTACTAAAAATACACCCAACAGTTACTACTTTCCTTCAAAATAAGGTGGTAGCAGGGCCACTGTTACCCCACTTTTCCTCATATCTCAGAGCATTCACGTAGATTTTGGAAGAGCTGACTAACATTCTTTCCTCTCCTAAGAGGACTCAAATGCACATCTCCCTGTGCCCAAAAGAGTGCTCTCAGCACCAGGTTGTATGCTATTCTGAGGAGCAAGACTACTTTCAACCCCTCATGTTGAAGCTGTTCCACTTTTGCAAAAAAGAATGAAAGATTTCACTGCGAATGACTGTGTGTCCATGGGCTGATGTTTAGGGCATGTACCTGAGGTGAAAGTTCCATTCTTTGCTCTAAGCTTGTTTCAATGAAACATCCACTGGAAGAGAAGACCATCTCCTGCTATACATTCTTCAAGAGAAAACAATTTCTGAAAGGCAAAGACACTTACCTTCAGGAAAGATTCTGAGCTGTGAAACCTGTGTGGAGGAAAGTATCTGCCTGTAGTGCTGAGCAATGCCTCTAAACCTCAGAAAGCTGGGTTATCATCCTCGTTTCTTGTGGTTAGCATGTTCTATCAGCTATTTTGTTCACTTGCTTTAGGACAGAGCTATTCAACTGTCCAACTGCCTACACAGGACTTCCTCACTGTGCAAGCCAGGAACCCTGCTGTCCAACTCTCTTGCTGCTGTGCAGTAGGGGCTTGGCTTGGGGATCCATTCATTGCCAGTGCAGCACATGCAGCAGAGGGGGAGGGGACGGCACGCTGCTGAATGCTTTTGACGCAGCCTGAGCAGAAGGGTGAGACCACGGTCAATAAACGGGGGAGGTCCTGCATACCGCCAGAGCAGCTCATATGGTATGGGGTAGGTTTTGAGCTGCAGGAAGTTGGCTTCAGTTCTGGTGATGAGGTTAGATTAGCAAGGTTTGGTGCTTTTTTGAATTTACATACCACTTTTCAGGCCTATGAACTTCACTTCATCAGCCTCCTAGGTAGTAGGTATAGAAACTCATGGACTCAGTATAGACAGTGGCATTCTGACACACATTAACCTGCTGGACATCTGACTCCCCAGGTACCTCTGCACTTTTACCTGTGCTGCTACATCCCCCTTCCCCCTCCGCCCTAGCCTGTCCCTCACCCCTTGACGCCTCCATTTCCATTTCCTGATAAAGGGTTTTTCAACACAAAAGTTTGCTAAGATATATTTTTCTAACTATTCAGGGTTTGTTTGTTTTTAATAATAAACATATAAACATAAAAACACAACATAACCCATTACACACCACAAGCAACACATCATTTATATATCCAAAACAACATCTCTATTTCTTCCATTCAATTATTTTATAAAAAGAAAGGCTCTGTAATAATTTGGCTTCCTGAGATGCTGCTGGTGCTACTGTGCTGCTGCTCACTAAGTTTTTATTTTACCTGTTGTCACTTAAAGTTGTGGACTGGACTGAGTCTGTAGAGGAGAAGGAGTCCTCATTGGGGCACACTACCATGTTGTGTAGATGCCCCAGTGCCAGTGAGGGCGGACCTTAACACACACACACAGTCACACAGTGAGGGTGCACCTTGACACACATGCTGGAAAGGAAGCTCCTCCAGGAGAGGAAAGAAGGGCGCTGCCACAGTTTGGCTGCCTCAGATGCTGCTGGTGCTACTGTGCTAGTGCTCACTAAGTTAATTTATCCCTGTTTTAACTTAAAGTGGTGGACCAGCCTGAGGTTGTAGGGGAGGAGGAAGCCTCATTGGGGTACACTACCATGTTGTGTAGGTGCCCAAGCGCTAGTGAGGGCATGCCTTAACACACATACAGTGTCACCCACCCATGTCATAAGTTTTGCTTGTCAGGAGCCTGAGGTGCAGTTTCCCAGAACCCCCTGTACCTATCTTCTTGAAAGCTGTCAGGCTTCATGGCCTCAGTAGGGGCTGGCATATCTGCAGTTTTCACTCCCCTGTGCCTTAACACACACACACACACACACACACACACACACACACACACACACACACACACACACAGTGTCACCTACCCATGTCATGAGTTTTGCTTGTCAGTACCCTGAGGTGCAGTTTCCCAGAACCCCCTGCACCTGTCTCCTTGAAGCTGGCAGGTTTCATGGCCACAGCAGGGGCCACAATCCCTGCAGTTGTTGCCCCCCACCCCGTGCATTAAGACACACACAGTGTCATACATGTCATGAGTTTTGCTTGTCAGCAGTTTGAGGTGCAGTTTCCCAGAAACCCCTGCATCTATCTACTTGAAACTTGGCAACCCTTATACCCTCAGAAGGGACTACCATCCATGCTCTTTTCATCTAAATATGCCTTAAAACACACACGTGACATGAGTGTTGCTTTCAAGACTCTGAGGTACAGTTTCCCATAAACTCCTACACCCATCTGCTTGGAACTTGGAAGGTTTCATGCTCTCAGAAGGGGCTATCATCTCTGAACTTTGTATCTAAATGAGCAAAAAATGACAAAGGTATAGGTATTTTAGTGATTCAGTGGAACTCTGTGGCTGAATCTCAGAATCTGTCCGAATCAGCTCCGAATCTTCTGAAGCCAATTTGGCCGAATCAATTCAGAACAGCAATCCAAATCTCCGTATCAAATTTCTGTCCTCCAAATTGGCTGAATCCAAATTGAATGCTTTCTTATTCACACAGGCCTAAGGCACATGTGTATTTGTACATGCATGTTTCTGATGAGGTATTACTTTGCTGCTGCTTATTTGCAGCCTGAATTCAATCCACTGTCTCAAAAAATTGTCTTTCAGCAAAGGATAAAACTATGTAAAGTAAGTGCTTTTCTGAGTAAAGTATCATTTCATGTGTTATGTGTTGTGCTAACAATGTGTGGGTGAATTTGTAAGAATATGAACTTTCCATCACTGTAACATTTCAGGAGTCTGAGTAGTTTGTTGATACAAAGTATAGGGGCAAAATGGTGAAAAATCAATAAAAGTTTAAAAAATAATGAATTAAATATTTGAGATGCTTTAACAAGACTACACATATTCTGTGTATATCCACATAGCTAATCCACCTGGCTACTTTTAAATCAACTGATGTTGAATGAATTAATCAGAATTAATTTTAACTTGATTGTTTTTTAAAGGTGATGCTTAGCACATCTTCTGACACCATCAAATTGATGTGGGTCTCCTATTGTGTTAAAAATGATCAAGTTGCTTTTTATGAGGGTAGGGTTGTTCTAAAGACTTATACAGCTTCATACCAGCAAGGACAATTAGATAGATATATAACAGAAAACTACCTTACACTTTTTATCAGGGCTCCTTTCTTAAAATTGCATCCACTAAAACTCCCCTTACACCTAGGGCAACTGCTGGTAGGGGGAATGAGGCCAGGTCTATACTAAAAACCTTTGCTGTTACAGCAGAGTAATCAACAGGTATCATTATATATCATATATAGACAAATGAGTTTTGTCTGAGTGTTTTTAAATTTTAAAAATGCAAATACCAGTAGTGGGTATGTGCCCAAAAGTGTGGGTGCATATGCAGAGGCCACCTTTTACAAAATTTCACAATAAAAATTAAGTACAGAAAATAGAGGCAGAGGTTTCTGTCTAATTTGGAAAGATGTATGTGCTACATATTAAACAAAAGAGAATGTGATTCTTGAATCTGTCATGTACTGGGAAGCTAGACTATCAAAACAGAATTTAATCCTAACTGTTCTGACTCTCTCCTCCTGAAAGCCCACCACAGGTCTGTTAGAAAGACTGACAAGAAATATATCATCTCAGGGATGAGCTGCTTGGAAAAATGTCAAGAAAGCCTGACAAGAATTTGTCAAACAAAAAATGTCCATCACATGGAATATGGAGTCACTGGAAATAAGTCTGACACTTTTTCTAGTACTGACAAGAAGGCAGAGAGAGAGAGAGAGAGAGAGAGAAACTTTTCTAAATATAATTTTATTATAAAAAATTGATGCAGAAGTATGTTGATGTATAAGGTATTTCCTAATGAGTGGGCACTGTTCAGCTGTGTAAAAGGCTGTGTACTATCTGGAATTTTCTTAAAGTGGTATTTCTTCCTTTTAAAATGCTGGCTAAAATGGTAATTTGGGACTACATGTTGAGCGTTTTTCATTAACTCCGATTCAGCGCATCTCATTTGCAGGTGAAAAATAAATAAAGAAAAGAAATGCTATGTCTGAAACCTCCATCTGCAATTTTAATTCAAGCTGATTTGTTATAACTGACATGAAAAGTAAAGAGCCTGAAATGGGGATTTAATGAACAATGTGTAAGCCCAAAGAGGAACGAGTTCATGCTCTCACTACTTCTGAAGCACCAAAAAGAGTTAAAAGTAGTAAACATACACGAGCATCAGTAATATAAGCACATATGACAGAACTACAGTAGGCAGATCAGCTGATTAGCATGATGCCTTCTATATAGATACTATTTAGAATTCAATATTTTTTTAATGAGATAATTTGTTAAAATAAGTAGTTTAGATAGCATCTGACAAAGATTATGCATCTCTGAATCAGTTAACCTTCAAGGTGCCACCCTGCCCTAACTTCTGCCTGACTCCAAACTAACATGGCTAACCTTTTCCACATTTCATTTGAATTCATAGATTCATAGATGTTAGGGTCAGAAGGGACCTCAATAGATCATCGAGTCTGACCCCCTGCATGGCAGGAAAGTGTGCTGGGTTCAGATGACCCCAGCCAGATGCCTATCTAACCTCCTCTTGAAGACCCCCAGGGTAGGGGAGAGCACCACCTCCCTTGGGAGCCCATTCCAGATTTTGGCCACTCTAACTATGAAGTTCTTCCAAACGTCCAGTCTAAATCTGCTCTCTGCTAGCTTATGGCCATTATTTCTTGTGACCCCCAGGGGCGTCTTGGTGAGTAGAACCTCACCAATTCTCTTCTGTGCCCCTATGATGAATTTATAGGCAGCCACATGGTTGCCTCTCAACCTTCTCTTGCAGAGGCTGAAGAGGTCCAGGTGCCCTAGTCTCTCCTCGTAGAGCTTGGCCTGCAAGCCCTTAACCATATGAGTGGCTCTTCTCTGGACCCTCTCTAGGTTATCCACATCCCTCTTAAAGTGTGGTGCCCAAATCTGGATGCAGTATTCAAACTGCAGTCTGACCAGTGCCTGATAGAGGGGAAGTATCACCTCCTTTTTCTGTTTGTCATGCATCTGCTGATGCACGATAAAGTGCCATTAGCTTTGCTGATGGCTTCATCACACTGCCGACTCATGTTCATCTTGGAATCCACTAGGACTCCAAGATCCCTTTCTGCTTCCGTTCCACCAAGCAGGTCATTTCCTAGGCAGTAGGTATGCTGGACATTCTTCCTCCCTAGGTGCAGCACTTTGCATTTCTCCTTTTAAATTGCATTCTGTTGTTTTCTGCCCATTTGTCCAACCTGTCCAGGATGGCCTGTAGTTGTTTCCTGCCCTCCAGTGTGTCCACTTCTCCCCACAGTTTTGTGTCATCCACAAACTTGGACAGAGTACACTTCACTCCCTCGTCCAAGTCACTGATGAAGACATTGAAGAGTATCAGGCTAAGGACTGAGCCCTGCAGGATCCCACTGCCCTCCAGGTCGATACCGACTCATCCACCACCACTCTCTGGGTACGACCCTCTAGCCAATTCGCCACCCACCAGACTGTGTAATCATCCAAGTCACAGCCTCTTTATTTGCTCACCAGTATGGGGTGGGATACCGTATCAAAGGCCTTCTTGAAGTCTAAGTAAATGATATCTACCTCTACTCCTGTGTCTGGTCATAAAAAAGAGACTAGATTAGTCAGGCATGATCTACCTGCTATGAACCCTATAAGTTCATCACAGGGGCACAGAAGGGAATTGGAGAGTATTTATTCTCCAAGGCGCCCCCAGGGGTTACAAGAAACAATGGCCACAAGCTAGCAGAGAGCAGATTTAGACTGGACATTAGGAAGAACTTCTTCACAGTTCGAGTGGCCAAGGTCTGGAACGGACTCCCAAGGGAGGTGGTGCTCTCCCCTACCCTGGGGGTCTTCAAGAGGAGGTTAGATGAGCATCTAGCTGGGGTCATCTAGACCCAGCACTCTTTCCTGCTTATGCAGGGGGTCGGACTCGATGATCTATTGAGGTCCCTTCCGACCCTAACATCTATGAATCTATGAATCTATGAACCCGTGCTGGTTTCCCCTCAGCATAATTTTTCCTGCTGGGCTCTCACATATATGAGCCTTCATAATCTTTTCAAATACTTTACCAAGGATGGAGGTGAGACTGACTGGCCTGTAGTTGCTTGGATCCTCCTTCATCCCCTTCTTGAAAATAGGGACCAAATTGGCCCTTTTCCAGTCCTCCGGGACCTGGCCCGTGCACCACAAGTGCTCAAATATTCTTGCCCATGGCTGTGCAATGACATCAGCCAGTGCCTTCAGTACCTTCAGATGGAGCTCATCTGGGCCTGCCGACTTAAACGCATCCAGTCCTTCCATGTGACTCTGCACTATTTCAGGGTCAATGCTTGGTGGTCTAGTGCCTTGCTGTTGTCTGTCTACAATCCCATTGTGAGACTTGTCTTGCCCCTTGTTTAGGAACACTGAGGCAAGAACTCATTGAGGAGTTCAGCCTTGTCCCCTCTGTCTGTCACCAATTGCTTTTGCCCATTCAGTAGTGGTCCTATACTGCCCTGGGCCTTCCTTTTACTCCCTATGTATCTGAAAAACAATTTTATTTGTTATCCTTAACTTGGGATGCCATCCTCAGCTCCATGGTAGTTTTGGCCTTTCTAACTGCCTCCCTACAACTGCAAGCTGAGGAAGCATAATCCTCTTTAGTAATTTCTCCCTGTTTCCATTACTTATATGTCCCCCTTTTTGCCCTTAGGCTGCTCTGAATTTCTCTGGTTAGCCAAGCAAGCCTCTTGACCACTTTCCCCCTTCTCCCCCTCATTGGGATCATCTCCCTCTGTGCCCGAAGGATCGTTTACTTAAGGCACAGCCAACCTTCCTGGGCTCCCATCTCGCCAAGTGTCTTACCCTGCAGTGTATCATTGACTAAATGCCTAAGCTCGCTGAAGTCAGTCTTCCTAAAGTCTAGCACTTTCACCCTACTAGTTACCTTCCACACTCTATGCCTTATGGTGAATTCTATTATTTGGTGGTCACTGTCCCCCAGGTGACAACTGATCTTTTGGTTCCCTACCATGTCATCCCCCTAGTACATGCCAGTACTAGGTCCAGTAAGGCATTCCCCCTAGTGGGACCATGTACCTCCTGCGTCATGTGGAGGTCCTGCACACAGGATAGGAACCTGTGTGAATGGTGGAAATTTACTGCCTGCATCTCCCAGCAGATGTCAGGGTAGTTTAGGTCCCCCGTGACTACTGCTTCCCTAGTCTTTATGGTCTCTGAGAGCTGCCTCAGGAGTTCTAAATCTAGTTCTTCCTCTCAGTGTGGGGATCTGTAGCAGACCCCTACCACCAAATCCCTTTTCCCTTGACCTCCATGTATCCTAACCAACAATCCTTCTACTTTCTCCTCCTGCAATTCCATTTTGATAAGGGTCAATGTATAATGCTCCTTGACATAGAGCACAACCCCTCCCCCTCTCCTCCCTACTCTATCCTTTCTGTACAGCTTATAGCCCTCATGTCTCATGTCACCTCATGTGTCTACCATGACCTCAGTCATGGGTAGAGTCCCACCAGGTTTCTGTTAACCCCACTAAGTCATAAATGTTTTCTGCAAGCAGGAGTGCTAGTTCATCCCGCTTGTTCCCCATGTTCCTAGCATTAGTGTATAGGCACTTGAGCCCTGTGACTGGTGCCTTTGTTGCCCCCTGGCTCTGATGCCCAATGGGCCCCTTATTGCTTACCTGCTTATTGCTTACCTGTGCTGTACTGCTGGACATCCCATGGATTGCAGGTTCCTGATGTTCTCCTTCTTATGCCTCCCTGTCCCCCATCTGAGCTAGTTTAAAGCCCAACGTAGGAAATCAGCCAACCTGTTGGAAAAAAGACTTTTACCTTTTGCTGAGAGGCAACATGAATTTGGATTTGAACTTCAGCTGCTTTATCCATATCCATAGCTAGAAACACCTGTGGGCTGTACAGTGAGAAAGAAAAGAGCCAGATTCAGTCAAGTATAGTTGTATGAGGTTTCCAGCAATTCCATCATTTAGAGTTTAAACTGTGGTTAAGTTGTAAGTACATATGTGATGGTGAACAATTAGCTTCACTGTTTAAAAAAATAAGTGCAAGAACTTTGCTACATAATTCCATGGATTTGGGAGTCACCACAGTTAATTAAGGTTAGGTGATAAAGCTTGGGCTCAGAAGGAAGAATACAAATATTAAAGAGTTGAGGCTCTATCCAAAAGCATGGTTCTCCTTTTTAGAAGATTCATAACTTGGGAGGAAGGCCCTGCTGACAGGGCATAAGTAGAACAGTCTAAATTCAAGAAGAACTGATTTGGCAAAGGTGGGTTTACTGTATGTGCAGTGGTGGCAGAAAGCTGGTTTGTGGTGGGGAGAAGGATTTCTTGGGCCAGAAGGAATAGCAGTGGTGATGGAGAGCTGACTCCACCTTGACCATGAGAACTGAATTGAAGCATGCTTCCCAAACCAGCAAGAGTAGTGTGGATACCCTGCCCTATCAACAGAGATGAAGCAATATGATTTTGCTCAGAGCTGGGGCAAGCAGCTACGCCTTAAGGGGAGACCAAGATGAGAAGCTCAAGACTCGAGTAAGACCTGAAGACCTATAAGAGTAGGTTTGGGGAGATTAATTTTGCTTGATTGTTTTTGTTATAATGCTTAAGTCATCCAAAGAGATAGATTGTACCTTTGAAAGAGCCACCTAGATACCATGTGAAGAATTGTTGCAGTACAGAAAGAAAATCCCCACAAATTGCACACCATTAGTTATGACATACCATCCATCCCTAGAACCTATACAGAAAATCCTCAAACAATTAAAACCCATAATAGAAGAAGACCTAATTCTTAAAGAGATCTTTCCAGAACCACCCATCTTAGCCTTTAAACAAGCACTGAACCTCGTCAACCTCATCTCCAGAAGTAAACTTCCTATAATCCAAAGCACACCAAATTGATCCATACCATGCCAGGGCAAAAAATGTAAAACCTGCCAGCACATCTCTACCATTGCAATAATAACACCCCACAACAGAACTATCACCATTCCTGGATCTTACACCTACACCTTCATAAATATAATATATCTCATCCAGGGCACTAAATGCCCTGATGGAAAATATGTAGGAGAAACCAAACAAAAGCCACGTACCAGAATGAATACACACAAGAAATTGATCAAAGACAAAAATACCAAATTACCTGTGGGTGCACATTTCTCACAAGGCAACCACTCTCTTTCCATGCTCTCAGTTCTAATCCTCAAAGGGAATTACAAAACACCTTTCATAGAAGAGCCTAAGAACTTCACTTCATAAATCTACTAGATACAAAAAATCATGGACTAAATATAGATATTGGATTTATGGCATATTATAATCTGCCTGCCATCTCATAATAAGGGATCCTGCTTTCCTCTGTTTAAAAAAAAACAAAAAACCAAATTTTCAGTTAAAAAAAGTAACCCTAAATCTACATTTTTCCATGGTTTAAATGAAACACCACTAATATCATAACTAATTCCTTTGGTGGTAACTTGCACACAGAAAGGGTGGCCATGGACTGGTTAATACCACTGCTTTGGGCAGAAACTCCTTGGAAAGATCATGATGCTAGCATGTCAAAGCCAGTGCTGACCTTTCTTGAGATAGAGACACATGTCATTACCATTGGTGGTGGCAGCAGTCCCTTGATACAAGGATGAAAGTTTTCTAGTAAATAGAGTTATCAATGAGTCTGTATGTGGGCTGGACCCAATGATTTATGAGGTCTCTTCCAGCCACTAACAATCTATGAATCTATGATTGAGGAGGCCAATATGACACCCACATGTTCAACTGCACATATGACAAATAGCTTCAAGAGAAAGGAGTGCATCCTGGTGATGTTCAGCCACAGCTCTTTCCCTTTGTCTTTCTCACATATTCACCTCCACAATGAGGTGAGATTGGTTACAGTGATTGATGCCTTGTTGTATGTGATGGCCCCATTGGGGACAATTCAGTACTCACGTGTCAGGCACTCATGTTAAGATCACATTTTTTCCAGATTGGATTCAAGGGCCACATCCACACATGCAGCCACATGTGGTTTGTGGTGCTACAGCCTCTTTGTGGTGCCACAAATTGCACACCTTACAAATTGCCATGAGCCACACTGCTAATTAGCAGCATAGTGCCAACATTTTCTACCAGGATTTCCTATATTTAAATATAAAAAGTGGGGAAAAGCACATGATTTCTTGTTTGTCATCTGCTTAATGACTTTCAAGGCCTCTTGATAAGTTGATGGATCTCCAAGGTAGTCCATAATGGCTTTGATGTTATTGTCTTTGACATTAGAATCTTAGTTCAGGAGCTCTTGAAAGTGTTCCTTCCATCATGCATTGATGGTGGAGCTGTCTTTAAAGAGTATTTTTCCATCATCAGACATCAGGCTGAGGAACCATCTGCAGTTGGTGCATGCTCTTCCTGAATAGAATGAATAGTAAAGAAGCCAGAACCTGGTATGCATGCAGGACAGCCAGTTAGTGAATATGTAAATTCAGGAGTCAGTGAGTAACAGGCAGGCTGGGGGGTGGGGGGCAGGAGTGGGGAAGGAGGGTAAATGTAGCAGGTAAATAGTGGAGAGGTACCTGGGGATTCAGATGTCAGGCAGGTTATAATGTGTTATAAATCCAACGTCTATGATTTAGTTCATGATTTTTATATCCAGGAGGTTGGTGAAGTAAAGTTCATAGGCTCATCTGTGAATGGTGTTTTGTAAATTCCCTTTGAGGAATTTACATAGCTACAACCTACACCTCTGGGTGTTGGCTTTAATGTGGTGGCAAGTATCTTGCTTCTGTTTGCAGCAGATGTTTTCCTGTCAAGTTTTGAAAGCTCTAATTTTTCTATAAATGAAACCTTGAATTTGACTATAATTTTCACCAAACAGCCCTGATGTTTCTTTGTGGAGAAGCCTAGAGATTCTTTGTGTACTTCATAGATACCTTCCTCAAGGATGTATGGAACCATGATGGTCAGAGCAGTCAGACAGGTTCTCTTGCTTGTAGCAGGGTCTTTCAAGAACTTGGTACTGAAACTCTATCCTGGATGCTTTTTTTGTTCACACTGTGTTGGGGCAATACAGATGGGCCTGACAGAATGTATCAAATGATGATTTGTTCAGTAGTCATCTGTGCTGGTCACAGGTGCAGTGATATGAACATCATGCAGGTGCCAGGTACACACTATGTCATAATGAATCTGGTGCTACTCTTTTGTATGGGGGTGCATTCATGATGTCTTCTATTTGTTGCTTTGAAGGAATAAGGATTTTGTGATCATGCATTCTGAACACTTGCCCAGGTAAAGGGTTTCATTTGAATTGACTTTCCCCACCCCTTTCTTTCCAAGTGTTCCTTTCCATAGTTCAGAATCTCTATCCACTCTACAATTGAGATCAGCAAGAAAAAAATGTCATATCTTCTTTGGGATAGAGCACCAGACCTGGTAGAGTTTAAAATAAAACTATTTTTTTTCATCATCTGCGTACATGGGGCAGGGCATACACACTGAAGACTGCTGCAGGTTGTCTGTTGGTCAAGACGAAGGGTCATGAGATGCTCATTGTTGCCAACAGACATTCTGGCATCTGAGTAACAGCCTTGGTTTTGAGAACAAAATCAATGCTGTGGATGTCTTTCTTTTACAGTTTTTCCTTTCCAAAAAAGGTTCATCTGTCACCATGCTTTGTGAGCTGTCCCTCTTTTGCCCGGTCTTACGAAGTGCAGCACTGTCAATATCAAATTGTGGAAGTTCTCTGGCTACGAGTGCTATTCTTCATTCCTGTCAGTCACTGATAGGGTTGCTCATCAGGGTGTGAATATTCCAGGTTGCAAACTTCATTACTCAATTAGTTTTGTAGATAGAGTGATGCCACTTGATGTGGTTTCCAGTCACATATTCATACCCCGCTCCTTAGCTGGTGCCCAGTTGTCTACTGATCCAACCTCCTGACCCTGTCTAGATTTTCCTTGGCCACAGATGCCTGTCCCAGCTATCTGTCTATCCTCCTATTTAATCCTTTCTTGTCCCTACTCTGCTAACTCACCCTCAGCCCCTGGTCCTATGCTAAGTGTCTTAGTCCAAACTCACCACGTTTTCTGGGATCCTCCAGAGTTGCTCGTCTTGCACTGTCTGACTTATGCTTATTTTAACTCGTGCCCACTTTATTATATTTGTCTAGCTTTAAATGCAGGGCCCTGGACAGTGTTTAAACACCTACACTCACAAGTCTAAATTGCAGTAAGGCAGAGATGGCCATTATATATATTTGGGAATGCCCTGGATGGATCAAAATCAAACATGCATAGAGGCCAGGCCACCAAGGACAAAGCTCTTTACAGGCTAAGCTACAGTCTCATAACATGTAAAGACAGTTAAGACTCTGTTCTATAACACCAATAGGGAAAAGCAGAATCACAGAAACCACCCTGTGAAGCTAACTGATGTACCATTTAGACCTGTGTTGGACATAGTTCCCTGTCTTAAGAACGTTTCTTACTACTACTCCTTTCCAGTATTCCTTTATTCACTTCAGCGAAAAAAATATAACTGAGTGTGAAAGATACTAATGACACTTGTAGGTACTAGGAACCAGAATTTATTCCACCTATTGGGCATCTAAGTGGACTAAGGCACCTAGATTTTCTTCTATTTCACTGTCTTCACGTTCCTGAAAATCCGTTAATGCATCTATTTTTGTAATACACTATCTTCTTATACTTAAGACTCAGTTGTAAAAAAAGCAGTGAAGAGGACCCATTCACCTTTTCCATTATTTTTTTTTTCATGGACTTGAGCAGAATGGGACATAATTACACTTAGGTGCCTAAATCCACTTATGCACCTAATAGGCAGAATAGAATCTGTTTTAAGATTACCCAATTACTTGAATGTCCTTAGTATTCAGACAAGTTATTTATTTTTCCCCAATACTCCCATCCCTAATTATTAATGTGTTATGCCATTTACATATTTAAACTGTGAAGGCAATAAAGGCGCCAAAGGAAAAAAAAAGACAGGGAGACAGATGGTGATGTGATGCAGATAAACATGAGATGTTTGAGTATATTCCACAGAAAGCAGAACATCAAGCATATGTTTTGGAAGAATTCCAGTTGCCTAGAAGCCACAGATCTTAATTCCCACATTTAGGCATCAGCATGTTCACTGCACTTCTATCATGGTCTGATTACTTAGCTGGAAAACACTATACCACTACCAACTTCCCTTTCGCTAGTGCACAGTCCAATTTGTGTACTGCATTTGTAGTCCCTAGAAATAGTTCATTTATACCATGTAATGTCACACTCTTCTATGTGCATACATTGTGAACCCGTTAGGGCCCTACTCCATGACCTTTTCTAGCTTATTAGTGGTAAGCGCTGCACTTTTAGATAGACGTGAATCTATCAACCATAGTGTAGTATATAAAAAGAGATAACACGAAAGGACTGAGGTTCCTGTGGTAGATTTTAGGCAGAATTTAGCTAACTACATTCAAGAATGTGGTCCTTAAAATTCCACTTAACCATTTAAATACTGGAGAGGAGTACTTGTACCTAACTTTTGGCCAGTAATGTTCATAGTTACTGCTTGCATGGGTGTCTACACTATGGCAACTGCATATACCCATAGGTACCCCTAGCATGGCTGAACTAAAGAGCTTGGTGTCTGTCTTTCACTTCAGCCTCTTTGGAACCCACAAACTAAGTGTTCCTTTTCCTGTGTTTCCTAAGGGGTCTAATCTGGATGATGTGCATTACGCATGTCTAACACGCCCCAACAGCATTGAGTTTGGCCACAACAAGAATTACTGTAATTCAAAGACATGGGCAAAAGTACACAAGAAGGGGTAAGGGTGGCAGTCCCACTCCTTTCTTCCAATGCCATTAATGCATTTTGTATAATTAATTGCTAATGCAAAATGCACAAGCAGCCCACAGATCAGAGATGGAACCCAAGCTGTCTTCTCACAATTCAGTTCTCTTACCCTGGGCAACTCCAACATGTTCCTTCTTTCTTGCTCTTGCTCATGGAAGTCTTGTATTCTTTGCAGTAGAGGGGGGCCACTTTAGAAGAAGATCCTGTCCTATAGGGCACACTTCATAAGATGTGGTTTTAAATCCTCTCAGGCTGGGGAACTAGAACCAGGTCTCCCACTCCTTAGGCAAGTGTTCTAATCACTAGATTATTGCATAATAGTTAGGCACGTCTTGCTCCCAGATGTGTTTTAAAAGAAAAAGATAAAATAGCTTTCTGTACATAAAGAGTTGTCTTGGGTACCTAAGTCTAGGAAGGAATTTTGGACCATGAATTTCAGTCTCATGGGCATCTAAGACATAGGTGCTACAAGTAGATGCTAAAGTCTGGGAATGAGACACACCCCTCTCTTTATTGGGCACAGGCAGAAGTGACAATTTCTGTCTGATATGGCCACAGAAAGTGGTCTACAGCCATGACCAAACATAAACGCATGGCTGCAGACTACTTAAAAATGGGTGATGGGGTGAACATGAACTTGTTTCAAAACAGAGCATCTTGTGTAACTTTGTCTCTGCTGCCTGCCAGCACGAGCTGTTTGCAGAATGGGAAGGGGGAAAAAGGGAGCAGAGGAAGTTTGATCTGGGGTTTTTTCAGCCCCCACTGGTGTGTATGTATTGGAGCCCCTCCCAAGGTGCGGGTGGGGGAGTGAGGGCTCGAACTCACCCACCCCACTCTCCAGTACTAGCTGGGGAACTCTTAAAATGAGCTACCTCTGCTCCCTTTCTTCCCTCCTATTCTGAAAACAGGGACAGGCTGGGAGAGAGGAGGAGGCATTTCTGGGGGAAACTGACTACAGGTTGCAGCCAGCAACTAGATCCCTAAGAGTGAACTTCTGTTTGGTCCAGAGGACTGTTGTAACTCAGATCACTTCCTGCAAAGCATTCTCAGTTAGAGTGGGGAGCTGCACTCCTGTCTGTGCCCAGTGTTTCCTATGGTTCATTTAGGTATCCCACAACTCAGCTTGCTGGCTGTTGCAAATCCCATTCTGAGATTCCTAATGCCTAGGTTCCTAATTTGCATTTTGTGAATTCCAATCTGTGAGGTGGATGGCTAAAAGGAGTCAAAATACCTTCCAAACCATATTTAAAACAACAAGTTGAGGCAGTGAGACTACTAATCCCATTGAACCAACTAATCCAGTTTGTAAAATTGCAAAAACACATTTAAAGGATCATCATGTCATTTCTCAGCCGAGTGAAGGGAGTCAGACTTAATTTTCTAAAGTTAGACTAGAAAATCAAGGACTCTTGAAGGATTGTAAGAATGAAGATCAAATTACCCATGAAACTGCAAGGGCAATACTACATGCTTTGTTAGCAGAATAAGCATAGGATTTATTATTAATTCAACAAAATACAGTCTGAGAAATAAAGCAGTGAGATTTTTCCCAGGCCTCTAAATGATATGCAGCTGCTGCAATTACATCAGCTGTCAAAGATCACAGGGCTAAGACATATATGGATAATAAACTCAATTTGGTGCCCTTTAGGGTGGATTTTGAGGGGGAGAATCTATGTAACTCCCAGCCAGGGTTTCAGAAAACATGTCATACTTCTTTTAGGGACTGATTTAAAAGGGAAACAAAGTAGCCAATTTCTTCTGTTTCTTTTTTTTTCACTGGGCATTACTGGGAAGAATTTTACAGCATTCTAGAAAAATCTCATAGTCTCTACAAAACTGTCTTTCAATTTGGTTGGATGGGGTTAGTCCCATCCCATCACTTCACTCTAGGAATCTTCTTAGAAGCTCAAATTTTCCATTGCCACTGTTAAATCTGAAGAAAATGCATTTCTTAAAGTAGGCAGTCTAATAAACTGAAGTGGCTGCTCCACTTCTGATGCTTTTGTGTTTTGGGGAAGAAATTTTTGTTTCTTTTGATGAAGAAGGAGGCCTTTTATGAGTAAAGCTGAGGGCATTTTAAGTTATTTGGCTTTTTTTTCCCAAATTATGTGCCTGTTCCAAGAAAAGTCAAAGGGATTTTGATTCATTCTAATCTTTTGCAGCTAGGCTTGTGGGAATGGTTTTATTTCACCTGAGAGGTTTCATAGCTCATCAGTGGACTGATATTTAAATAAGTACCACAGATCAGCATCCTACATTTACCAGTGGGAAATGTTTTACAAATAAGAAAGAGTTTGCATTTAATCACTAAAGTTGTTGTATGGTGAACATTGATTAAACATTCTATTAATTAGCAAAATGATAACAACAAATGTTTCTCATTCTTGACTGGACCACATTTAGTTTTTTCTTCATTTTTTCCCTTAAGATTTCATTTAATAGATTTCATATATTTCATAGACATTAGGGCTGGAAGGGACCTCGGAAGATCATCGAGTCCAGCCCCCTGCCCAAAGGGCAGGAAGTCAGCTGGGTTCATAGGATCCCAGCAAGATGAGCATCCAGTTTGCTCTTGAAGGTGTTCAATGTGGGCGCTTGAACCACCTCCGGTGGCAGGCTGTTCCAGACCTTGGGGGCTCGGACAGTAAAGAAATTCTTCCTTATGTCCAGCATGAAACGGTCTTGTAGTAGTTTATGACCATTCGACCTAGTCGTCATCCCTTGGGGCGGTCTGGTGAACAAACGTTCCCCCAGATACTGGTGGTCACCCCTGATAAACTTGTAGGTGGCCATCAGATCACCCCTGAGCCTGCGCTTTTCCAGGCTAAAGAGCCCCAGGGCTCTCAGCCTGTCATCGTAGGGTCTGCTTCCCTGACCTCTGATCATGTGCATGGCTCTTCTCTGGACTCTCTCAAGCTTCTCCACATCCTTTTTGAATTGTGGAGCCCAAAAATGGACGCAGTACTCCAGCTGCGGCCTCACTAAGGCCGAGTACAGGGGGAGAATGACGTCCCGGGATTTGCTTGAGAAGCATCTATGGATGCAAGCCAGCATTTTGGTCGCTTTACTAGCCACAGCATCGCATTGCAGGCTCATGTTCATCTTGTGGTCAATGATGACCCCCAAGTCTCTTTCTTGCATAGTGCTAGCCAACATAGCACTGCCGAGCCTATAAGGATGCTGCGGGGTTTTTCTTCCCAAGGTGGAGAACCTTGCATTTATCGGCGTTGAACACCATCAGATTCTTGTCCGCCCACTTGCTGAGCCTGTCCAGGTCAGCCTGGATCACCTGCCTGTCTTCTGGTGTGGATGCTTTTCCCCAAAGTTTGGTGTCATCAGCAAACTTGGCCAGTCCGCTTCTGACTCCAGTGTCCACATCATTAATGAAGATGTTGAACACTATGGGTCCAAGGACAGAGCCTTGGGGGACCCCACTGGTCACCGGACACCATGATGAGTGACTTCCATCAATTACTACTCTCTGGGTCTGACCCCGGAGCCAGTTTTCCGGCCAGCGGATTGTGGAGGACCCAAGGCAACAATTGGCCAGTTTCTCTAAGAGGTGATTATGGGAGACCAGGTCAAAGGCTTTTTTGAAGTCAAGATATATGACATCAATCTCTTCTCCCTTGTCCAGGTGATAGGTCACCTGGTCGTAGAAGGAAATGAGATTGGTCAAGCAAGACCTACCCGCAACAAACCCGAGCTGGATATCCCTTAAGATGTTGGCGTCGGCCAGTCCATTAAGGATGGCCTCTTTAATAAACTTTTCTAAGATCTTTCCCGGGATAGAAGTCAGGCTAATGGGCCTATAGTTAGCCGGATCCACTTTCCTCCCTTTCTTGAAGATAGGCACCACATTGGCCTTCTTCCAGTCTTCGGGCACTACACCAGAGCGCCAAGAGTTTTCAAAGATCCGTGCTGGAGGCTGGGCTATGATGATCGCCAGCTCCTTGAGTACCCTGGGGTGAAGATTGTCAGGGCCGGCTGACTTGAAGGTATTCAGCTTCTCAAGATGTTCCTTCACGAAGTCAGCATCAATGGAGGGCAGGGGATCACCCTCACCCGGACTTCCCTGTCCCGTAGTGGGTATGGGCGTCCCATGGGACTGATGAAAGACCGACGCAAAGTACCTATTTAATAGGTTGGCTTTTTCCTGGGCATCAGTTGTCAGTTGCCCCATCTGGTTTAGCAGGGGTCCAACGTTGCTCCTGCTTTTCCTCCGGCTCCCCACATATCTGAAAAAGGACTTTTTATTTTCCTTGATGCTCAAAGCTAGTTGGAGTTCAGTTGCAGCCTTGGCTTTCCTGGTCTGCTCCCCACAGGACCGGACCAGTGCAGAATAATCCTCCTTGGAGGTGACTCCCATCCTCCATCCTTTGTAGGCCTTTCTTTTTAGCCTCAGGAGGTCTGCTAGGTCCCTGGAGAGCCAGGGGGGCTGCTGTGCCCTCTTGCTGCCTTTCCTCCGAGATGGAATAGATTTAGTTTGTGCATTGAGGATTGCTCCCTTGAGGAGCAACCACTCTTCTTGAACTCCCCTTTCTCCGTGGTCATGGTCCCTTAGGGCCTCACTGACAAGCCTCCTGAGCTTGTCAAAGTCAGCTTTCCTGAAGTCAAGGACTTCCGTGTTGCTGACTGACTTGCCAGCTTTAAAGCAGATGGTGAAGGTGATCAGCTCATGGTCGCTGTCACCCAGCTTCCCATCGATTACTAGGTCGCTGACTAGGTCATCCCCAGTAGCCAGTACCAGGTCGAGCAGCACTTTGCCTCTCGTTGGCCCATAGACTTCTTGAGTCAGGTAGAGGTCATCCACGCATGAGAGGAAGCTTTGCGACCGCTCAGATTTTGCCGAGCGATCCTCCCATGAGATATCCGGGTAATTGAAGTCACCCATGACAACCATGGTCCTGGAGCATGCAGCCTCAGCCAGTTCCCGGGCAAACTCCTGGTCAAGTAGTTTGCCCAGGATTCTTCTATAAACTATATAAGAATCCTGAATTAATACAGCATGTCTCTAATGATGAATCAATTAGTTTGAATCAAAGACACAAAATAGGTCCAATAGGGTGGAAAACAACTGTTTTATGACACTAGCCCAAAACATTGTCAAAAAAAGTAAACAGCTTTGATTTTTACAATATCTTATTGGGAATCCTTTGAAAACTACTGAGGTTCTTTTTGAAAGTAACAGCACATTTCTGTGTGCTTCTAGTTTTCTTTCATTCCATTTATTTTTAGCCTAGTACAGTAAAATTGCTTCAGCTCCTCAATCAATCTCCTTGTTTTCCTCCTCACAACTCAGTGCTCAGTCTGATTCTGATTTGAGACTATGTGAAGATTTGTCCTACACCACACTTGATGTGCCTGATTGTGCTCTCCCCTGCAGTGGTTTTACACAAATGTAATCCCATTGAATTTAGTGGAGCTACTACTGATACTCACAAGGCTGAGGTCAGAAATAGTTTGGTATTTCTACAATACACTGCCAGCAAAGTAGTTTTTCTGCACACTTCAAATGCATGGATGGTTAGATTTAAAGTAACGTGGGAACACTGGATTGAACAATATGCATGAAAAGTTGTATAAAACATGTGTGTTCAGATACAATCCCACCTCTCTGCTTACAGAGAAACAACAGAAACATTTTCAGCTACGTTGAGATGGGCAGATTAGGCAAAATCTTGGCCTCATTGGGACTTTTGCTATGATTTTAGTGACTCATTGGGAATAGGAATTTTACCTGTTGTAGTTTGCTACCCCTTCAAGAGTTAATGTTTCTGATAATAAAGAAAATTATTAATATTGATGCCTCGTTCTGATTAACTCTACACTAACCTAGTCTAGTCAGTTTTCAAAAGCAGGATTCTTAAGTGTTCTGAAGTGAATTACTAACATCCTTAGGTTAGTAAGTAGATTTAACATATGAGAGAGATTACATTTTTTTTTCAGAGTTCAGTCTATTGCGCTTTGCTTGTGTATAAAGCAGGGTTGTGGGTTATTTTTTTTTAATGAATTTTTCTTTTCTAAGTTTTTGAAAGCCAAAAAGAGAGAAATAAAGTACCTGGGGAAACTGCAAAATGTGCAGCTCATTAGCATATACAGTAATCAGTATTTTATTTGTTAGGTATTGTATGCATCTCTGAGGCCTGAATTTGTTTACTTCATTTTCTAAGCTTTATCTGTATAAGTCAAAGAATTTCAAATGAAGGCTATCTCCTGGAGAAGAGGGAGTATATTACTTTTAATATGAAATGTTAACTTTCACACTGCAGATAGTTGAGGGGATTGTAATGAAAATGAGATGCAGTTACATATAAATGGCTTTAGGAAAATGGTTAAAGGTGAAATTGCCAGTTTGAGGGGGCAAATGGATTCCAACATGAATGTTCTAGTGCTCTGGGAGTTCCGAATAACAAAAAAATTGTGTATGCAGATGTATTCCAGTCATATAATGATGGTGCATATTTATTCAGGAAAAATGCAAATATCTGCTGCGTAACATGCAGTTAAGCCCAGGAACTGTCAATAATTCTGACCAAAAAAAAAAAGGGGGGGGAAGGAACGCTGAGACCAATGGGTTGGGTTTTGTTTTTTGTTTTTTGGAGAGGAAAATTATAGTTGTACATTTTAGAACTGGGTGAAATAGGAATTTTTTTTACAAGCTGCTTATAAGAGTATTAAAATACTTATAAAGTAAGATAATTATTAACAAAAATGAGATTTCTCATAAAAAATTATACAAAAATAATAGTTATTCTTACCTTGAAAATATGATTCAAAGTTGTTGTTTTTTTCTTTTCATCCTTTGGGATTGAGATTGGTCATATGCGATCCATGGTACTGATCCTGTTTTTCAGAGTGGAGAAGTTACTTTTCAGAAAACAGATGTTCTCTGTTTATTGCTTTATTACTTGCTTCATCCTCCCCTCTCCCATACAGGAATATGTCTATTTTGCTTCCCTCTCAGACTTCTGCTCAGACTTCTGTTAATTTTTCCTTTCCTGTCATCTTGCCTTAACCCATCTCTATATCTGTATTTAATTTGGAGAACTAATTTTAAAAGTTATTCAGAATAGTAAGAAGATTTTACTAGGATGTACCAATCCTTCATCCCTTCTTTCCTCTATTGTTTGTTACACTCACTTGTTCAATTTTGTCCTATATTTTGTCTTATATTGGCTTACAAGCTGCTCAGCAAAGAAGCCATGTCTGTCTTCAGTGTTCTATGAAATACCGTATTAAGTGCTACCACAATATAAAAATAACAGTGTTTCATGGCATGGAGCTACACAATATACAAGTGGGAAAATGTGTTTAAAAATGTCAATTTCAGAACTCATTGAGTTATCTGGTAGTATTAATTTGAAGGCCACAGTCAGTATTGGGGAAACCCACTGTGGAAGGTTTACTGTACTTACCCAAAAATAAAGAACAGTACCTGCAGAGAAGGACTAGCCATGCTAAAGGGACAAGAAAGAAAGCAGAAATAACCAAACCACATATCTGCAATGTCAATATTACAAAATTTATTTCTTTTTCCTCTTTTGTATTTCCCAAAACTAACCCATTCCCTCACAACCCAATCAACACAAAATCATTCCTTTCAATTTGTCCATGGCACATAAAGCTTTCAACATTTGGGAAAAGGAATTACTACACAGGAAAGAAATCTTGAATTCACTGTGGATAGTTTACTAAAAACATCAATTCAGTGCTCAGCAAGCATCAAAAAGGCAAACAAAATGTTAGGGATTATTGGGTGTGTCTACACATGTGCACTTGATGCACATTAGCACAATTTAAGGTGCATTAAGGGTGCATGTCTACACATATGCACCCTTAAAGCACCTTAAAATGGTGATTTTAGGCTATTTGAGCCTAGATCTGATACTTGCATAAAGTTTCACTGCGTTTTATCCCTTTCTGACAGACTTGTGTGATTCCCCAGCATCGTCTTGCCTACCCAATCCGGAGGTTGCTGACCCACATGGGTCTTGAGTTGTACCTGACAGCTGTTAGTCACAGGGGTCTCTGCCTGTTTGTACCTGAAGTTTTGGGAGTCCACCCTTGACTTATTGACTTAATGGCTGCATTGTCATGGGTTACAGGAACAGTCTACAGGGTGAGTGCTAAAGTTCCAGGAATCAGTTCTTTAGCTTGATTAGCTTAAAATGGAGTTCCTTTGGCTAGACTAAAGTCTATTGATGATCATCATTCTCTCACATTCACTCAACAGATTTTATCAATTTACAATTACAATTCATATGCAGTTTTAACAATGGCCCAGGGTGTAACTTCATTCTATAGGAAGTACATTCCTTAAGAGTTTAAAAGTATAAAATATAAAATACAAAATGCCATGGTGAAGACGAGACAAATGAAATATGAAAATGCACACTGAGAAATATATTAAAAATGTAATGTGAAGCAGTAAGGATCAAAGGCTACTGGGGACAGTTGGTGAGTTAGGTTGCACAGGATATATTTACAGTCTTTGCAGTAGATATTTTAGTTCTTTTGTTTTCTTTAGTGACACTGAGCTTTATTGATATGTAGATGTCTAGGTTTCTTCTACAGCAAGCCACTTCAGGTTTATGGTTTGCTCTGAGCCTTGCCACACTCATGCAATGAGTGTGCTAGGTCTCTGCCAATACTTGGAAAAGAAATGCACAAAATGAGGGTGGGGGTGTACAGGCAAGAAGGGGCTTCTGTTATATTCATGTCCAGAAGAGAAATATACAATAGGGGCTTTCTGCTACAAAAATGGAAAGCATCACTATGTCCCTTTTTAAATCCATGGTACATCCATGCCTTGAATAGAGTAATAGAAAATTAGGGTTGGAAGGAACTTCAGGAGGTCATCTAGTTCAACCCACTGCTCAAAGGAGGACCATCCCCAACTAGATCATTCTAGCCAAGGCTTGGTTTAGCTGGGTCTTAAAATTCTCCAGGAATGGAGATTCCATAACCTCTCAGGGTAACCTGTTCCAGTGCTTTACTACCCTCCTTGTGAGACAATTCTTCCTAATATTTAACCTAAGCATCCCTTGCTGCAACTTGAGACCATTGCTCCTTGTTCTGTCATCTGCCATCACTGAAAACAGAGCTCCATCCACTTTGGAATCACCCTTCAGGCAGTTGAAGGCTGCTATTAACCCTCCCCCCCCCCCCGCCCCCAGTCATTTCTTTTCCAAACTAAATAAGCCCAGTTCCTTCAGCCTCTCCTTATAATCATTATTACCCTGCCAACTAACCATTTTCATCGTAATCTGCTGGACTCTCTCCAATTTGTCTATATCCTTCCTGTAGTGGGGGGCCCAAACCTGGACACAGTATTTCAGATGTGGCCTCACCAGTGCTAAATAGAAGGGAATAATCACTTCCCTTGATCTGCTGGCAACACTTTTACTAAAGCAGCCCAGTATGCCATTAACCTTCTTGACAAAATGGGCACAGTGTTGGCTTATAAATACTGTGGTCAATTCTGATCCCCAAACCTCAAGAAGGATATAAAAGAACTAGAGAAGCTACAGAGAAGGGCAACAAGGATGATTAGTAGTATGGATGGATGGAAAGACTAAAGATGCTAGGCCTATTCAGTTCAGAAAGGAGACATTTGAGGGGGAACATAATAAGGGTTTACAAAATACTAAATGGTAAAGAGAAATTGTTAAAGAGAAATTCTGCAGTGACTGCAGAAAGCATTGTATGTGATAGAGGAAAAAGAGGAAGAAAAGGAAGTTTAGAAAAAAAGGCTCAGGATGCCCAAGCTGCAGTGCAGGCAGTTATTAAGGATGAAGAGCTGGGCAAGCCTGCAGATCACAGGGCTTATAAGTGATAGATAAGGGGGTTAGAACTAAACCTGGGCTTTTCAAATGGAAACATTGCTGCTATCCAGGGTGGAAGGGCAGAGTGGAGCAGTAGTAACTGTGAAGGAGAACAGAATGAGGATGATGATGATGCCCGTGATTTGTATCCTTATTATTATCGTGAGGAGGATATATGGGCTCTGATATTGGGAAGACCTTCTCCACATGCCCCATTAAGGGAAGAGCTTAACATGCATTAAGGAGCTCCTATGGCCCCAGTAAATTTAAAGGAAACTACTCATCTGGGTGTGCGGGGGTCTGGAAGGTAGAACAAGTTCAGATGAAAGTGCCCTTTACATCTGACTGATTGAAAGCAGCTGGAGAAGCACTGGGGCCTCTCAAGTGGGAAATAGCTATTGCGTGGTTAACAATGGTTACCCCAATGTGGGGAGTTGATAAATCTGTGTCTGGAGTGTATAGCTCCAAAAGATTTCATAGCTCTCCCTCCCAGTGTGAAGACTAGGTCTGTAAAGTTGTGTAGGCAGCAGCATGGAACTGTTTTTGTCCAGAAAGCTAGTGATAGTGCTGTTTCATGAGGAAAGGCAGCAGTCAGTGGAGAGACCAGACACCTCCTATGTGGAGTGCAAAAAGCTGCTTTATGTGGTGGTTGGTCTGCCCATTGGAAACAACCACCAAAATCCTAACTTTGATCAGGATGAGTTTAAGGGCCCATTACTGCAAGGTTTATCTGTGGGTATATGAATGTGTTTTGGAGGAAGAGTGTTGGAACTTCCTCTCTGGGTCATTATTCAGGCAGCTAGAGATGGCTATGAACTTGGGCAACAGGTTCTAAGGGAACAAAGGAAAAGAGGAAAGGTAGTTTCAGTTAGTTTTACTCATAATGGGCCTAAGAAACATTTTAAGGGGCAAAAGGTTAACCAGGATGGGAAGGAAAAGGAAAAGCCAGTTGATCCCCTCAGGGTAGAAATGTGGTGTAGACTATTGCACTATATAAAATTGCCTTTGATCCTCATAGGTCTGCATGGAGCCATAGCTGTGCATGTGCCTGAAGGACTTGCAACCATGAGTATTAACAGATGAGTGGATGCAGCAAATGTTAAAAGCCGTCTCTAATACTCACTGGACATTGGCAATGGCCTTAAAGATAAGCTGCAATCATATGGAGAGGCATTTTGGGCTGCTTGAAAAACATGTCAAGTGGGAGCTCAGTGACCTGGTCATGTACTGGGCTTACCAAGAAAAAGCCTGTTTATTGTGCGCCATCTGGGCTGGATTCACTATAACTAAGGTTAGGCTGACTGTCTATAAAATTTAAATTCAGCAAAAGGGAAAGGAAATCATATTAAAAATGCATGCACACATCACAATTAAAGGCTTGTAAAGGAGGCAAATTTACTAATAACAACTAATTTTTGGTGAGGCAGGCACCTCAACAGCATCTTAATTTTGTTTTGCAGCCTGAGAATGCATTCCCCATGAAACATTCACCAAAGAAAGACACAAGTCGTTTTTACTATCATCCTAGTTTGGACTCCCATTACCATTGCCTTCCAAGATGAAAGACTGCTTTGGCCCAATAAGAGTCCACAGTAAACCCAAGCCAAGTCATGGTGTCATACTGTAAAATGGTGAGCTCCCAAGCATGTCCCTGTTGGACAAAAGATTTCCATGGTTATGCAATTTAGCCAGTGGGTTGAATCAAATTTAACCCCAACCCAGTTTAAGAAAAGTATTGCTGTAAATTTAACAGACCCTTATGGAAGATTTCACCAGCTTAAGTGTTACTCCACAGAATTCCCAGATGCAGGCATGGGGAAAACTTAGTATATTCACAAATATGGTATTTGTAATTATGATAATTCTGCAAACTCATGGGTAATGGGAATGCTAAATATCATTTTGACTCTTGATCAAGGAGGCCTGTGGATAATTAGTGGACCTGTTGCGTATACCAAAGTTTTTCCCATTGAGCCTGGTCTCATGCTCCACATTACACAGGCAGAATTTTTGGTCATCAACAAGGATCAAGTGCAAGAATTGATTACTGAATCTGTTAGATTGCTGAAGAAAGTAATGTTGTCATTAGACTTCATCAAAGTCTCCTTTGTGTGGCTTAGCTGCACGGTGTTTACCCATATGTTGGTACCTGAATGGTTGAGCTGCATAGTTGGTACCCATGGCATCAGGGCTCATGTGTCAAATGAGATGTTGCCACCACATTAGGCAGAGTGGGAACTGGACTTGTCATCCTTAATTCCACAAAATGAAGAGGTTCTGGCTCTTGTAAGCTTGTGGCAGTGTCAATTTAAATGAAACATTTGGTTGCACCACTGAATTAATCACTGATTAATTTGCGCACGGGGCAATGATTCACTGCTAACCTATTGTCAGAGTGGAAGGAATTCAATAAGGATGGCCATGTACTTGTGTTAAAGGCACTGGGAGTGGCCCAGAAAAATGTCCCTTTGGCTCTGGCATGCGTTCAGTGTCAAGCATGGCTCCAAACTATTGCAACAGGCATTATCTGAGGAGATATCGATAGTTTACCACCTGAATTTGGAAAATTATGTGGAACACTGCTTCACTCTGAGAGTGTCAGCTAACAGCACAGTGGAAGTTAGTTAATTCTGTCTACCATGAAAGGGACAACATCATTATTGCATAAGTTTTAAGTATGGCAGAAGCAAAAGTCCAAATGATTTGTTCCACTGGCTTAAACACTAGTAGGTCCCTCCTTAACCCCATTACCTCCAGGAAGTAGATAAGACAATCAGTAGAAAGCTGTGAGTTTAGAAGGATGTGTAGTGGAGCAAGGTTTAAGGTTTGTATGTGAGGATCATGTCCTAGACCCAACAGATGCCTGCCTACATGTGGATGTCAGTCAGTACCTGTGACTGTGTATAGCAGATGCAGGCAAAGTCCAAGAGCTCTACTCCAGCTCCAAACCACACTGTCACCACTGCAATATCCCAGGCCTGGCCCCAGAGCAGGTCCCATTCCAGCCATATGCCCTGCCAGTGCTGCTAGGGTTGGTCTCCTGGAAACCCTGGTCCCATGCTGTCACAGTGCCACTGTTCCTGGGATCTCCATGGAAACCAGCCACAGTGATGTGGGCAGGGACTGCTGAGAAATGGAGCCTGGCCACTGGCCAGATATGCCATTTTGCCCGCTGCTGGTGTATAAACTACCCAGCCTGTTCAAAGCAGTTCCACCATCATGTACATGGGACAGGGATGTGTTTGTGTACATACAATATGCTCTTTTGTAATCATTAATGAAGTATATAAACAGTCCATAACTAACCATAGTAACTTTTGTAGTTGAACATAACCAGAATAAGTGGATGTGAGTCTTATTTTTAAAACTCCAGTGTTTACTATTCAATTGTTAATAAATAATCTTATTTCGTGTACTAAAATAACTCCTGTTAAGTTAGGCATGAAATTAAATGTGCTAAGACCATTTTAACCCATTCTGAGTTGCAGAGCCTGCTTAAATACAATGCTTAAAAAGTTAAACAAGCTTCAATTTCTGTGTATCACAACAGTGAAAACATTACCAATTACTTTATTCTGTTCACACCACCCCTTAGTCAAAATTAAGTATAACACCTGGGGGAGACTGGCCAAGGAAAGCCTCCTGGCCCTAGCTTATTGGTTGTCCTCTGGGTTCGAGGCTGCCAGTGCGACAATCCACTCAGGGGGCTCTTGCCCTTCTATGGGAAGTTAGGTGAAAGGGGTTGAGGGGGCGGCAGAGTGGGTTCCCTGTCCACCAGGGTAGGTGATTTCCTGGGGGGGGGGGAGGTCCAGGGTGCCTCCTCCATCTGCAGTGGGTGGGGGGTTGCAATTTGTGGGGGGTCCTAGACCCATGTGAAAGGTGGTATGTGGAGCAGGGCTAAGGCTTGGGGGGTAAACCCCAAAAGACCCACAAGGACACACACGGGGGGAGTGGGGGGGCATGGTAATGGCTTACTCGGCCATACACAAAACACCAGGAGAGAAGTAGTACAGCACAGGACTCACCACAGGAGGGGCAAACACAGGATTTGCTGCCAGAGCAGCTGGCAGAAGCAGATGGTGTTTGCTGATGGAAGGACACCAATGGCATTGTAGAGTCCTCTACCTGCAGGTGGCTGCAGCAGTAGGTGATGGTTGGTGGTAGTTGAAGAAGAAGGCCTTCCCTCTCCCCAAGAAGGGAAGGGGGTATAGGTCCAGTTGAAACTGGTGGGGGGTGAGAGAAGGAGCCTGTGGCAGCTCAGCAGAGCTCCTGTGCTTCCTGGCCCAGCAGCTCCAGCAGCACAAGTGGTAAGTGGTGGTGCCCTGCTGTGGACTTAGAACACTGGGCAAGATGAACCTATGGTCTGACCCAGTAAATTGCAAGTCTTAGATACAACATAGAATCATTTTTATGCCATGCCTTGGGTGTTTTGTTTGCACAAGTATTATTTGCAGTTAGGAAGAGAGCAAAGAAAAAGACTACATGACTTATCTAATGATCACAACTAAGTAACAACATGGCTTGAATAGCTAATACCAAATTGACACAGCAAATTTCTTATGTCAGTCTGTAGAGTTAACCCCTCTTCTCAAACTTCCAAGATGTGTGATTGAAAAATTTTGAAACTGGATACATTTGTGGTAACTACAGACTGCCCTTAGTGACTAAATACTTTTAATAAATTATTTGGTTTGTCTTGTTCACTCAGCTGTAGAACAACTTCTGTTTGCCTTTATATTCAGTGTTTAAATTCCTTTGCCCAGGAAAATGCCACAAGCTCCCAAAAGACATGCTCTTAGAAATATCTTCAAAATATCAACCCTGTCTCTCATTCCATCACTGTTGACTAGGCTGAATAAATCTGAGCCTGACAAATGCAGGGTCCATTCTTTTAGGTACTATTTTACTAGTGATATAGAGCTTCAAAAGCCTGTGTTTTGACATCAGCTAGTTAGCCAGCAATGGGCTTCCGTACGTAGGACAGATGACGTGTACAGCAGGTGTGGAAAACCACCATCTGCCCACTCACTGACCCATTGTCAGATTCGCATAGGATCCGAGCTCTTTAATAATGTTTTAATTTTTGCAGATAGAAAAAAAAACAAACAAGCCCATCATGTGGAAAAGAACAGAAGACTGTGACCCAATCCACCCTAAAGAAATTCCAGAAGACAGAAAAAAAGACATATTTATTTTGTTTTTTAAAAGTTCAGGTTTTGTATGACCATCCCATTTTCTTTTTAGGCTTGATGCTTGCATTTTGAAAGCTCATGGTTGGCAATACTGAAGTGTCCTCCTTTCCCTGAAAAGACATTGAAAATGATTCATTCTGACTAGTGCTAACAAACAAACCCTTTTCTGTACTGATTCAAAGGCAACTTCTGCTAGAAGCTTTAAGCAAAATTTCCATTTCCTTTGCTGAAGTGACATTAAAAATAAAGTACTGGGAGTTGTGTTATGTGTGTCTCATTAAAACTCAAGTTTTTGGAGAAGGATCATATTTCTTCTTATTTTTTTATCTTGTGCCTTACAAAAATTCCAGAGCAATTAATAGAATTATTCTTTCTGTTCAAATTATGTGATGGAGCTTTATTGTACTCCTGATGCACATTAGTTTTGCTGGAGTTAAATTTACACCTCCTTCAAGGCACCTTTACACTGCCCTTTTCATAACAACTGCTGTAATCTTCCTCCTCTCTGGAATGATGATTACCATGAATCAGCTATCTCTTGAAGACTGCTTATTATTGCCAAAAGCCAAAATTGCTCACTCCCCTCATGCAATTGCCTTGCAAGGATCACAAAAAGTGTGATGGGCCTGTCCACTGGGATTGATGAACACCAGCACCAGCTGTAGCTTAGTTCATTTGTAGCCAGGCTTTCCCTTCTAGTTGCATCATGCCTGGCAAGTTGTTGATGTTTCTGCCTTAAGCATTGCCTCTTTCTTCAGTTTATCAGATTGTCAGCAAGACAGCTAGAATGCCTTTTCCCTCCAAACATGAGGAGAGATTGTTTATTTATCGAATGGAATACTGCAACTGTATGACAGAGCAAGCTATAAACATCCTATAAACATCAGCACTGAGGGCTAAAGCCAGAGACAGTTTTCAATTTGATATCAATTGCAAGGTATTATCAGTAGTAATATCATCTCAAAACTGTCTGGTATAAGTTGGGGAAGTGATGCTGAAGTTCTTTGAACCTCTGCTAGGCCTTGTTTATTCAGCAGCTGGGTATTGTGTCCCAGTTTGGGGCAGGAGCACCCATACCAGCCTGACTGACTCTCAAATGAGTGAAAAAATGAGTCTTAAAACAGGTACATGCAAGATTCACTCCTGTTCCTTGCTTGTCTGTTCTATCTCATATTCCTCCTCCTGATCTTTCACATAAACAGGCTACTTTAATAGTCTATATAAAACTGCTTATATTCGATTCATTACCAGTTTTTGAGGAACGCGACACCCCTAGGCCAAATCTTAAGTCAGGAAGTTCATTTTGGGGTGCGGAAAAAGAGCTGAATGATGAAAATGTTGACATTGAGGAAAAATGGATCCAACAATTGAACATAGTTGAAGTCATTAACACATTTCTATCACAGGCCCCACTTCTAAACTTCCTGACTTTGCTTTACAAAGGCAGAGCTGGACAATGTTGAAAACAGTTCATGCTCGATAAGGTAGATGTAACTACCTACTACATAAATTAAATTTTACTAAATAGTAAAAAGTTTAGTATATTGTATGTATCCAGCCCTTTTGGTGTTAACCCCCTCGACCAAGGCTGAAAGCCCTGAATAGTCACTAAAGCCAACCTTCTACTTATGGAGAAACAAACAAGAAAAATATGGGAAGGAAGATGGGTCAAGTGCAAGTAGCTTCTGCAGATTTCCCCAAAGCATCCCATTGAGCACAGCAAGGTTAGCCTGTATGGAGGAAAGGAACCTGATGATTTTAAGAGGGATGAGGATTAGCTAAGAATGAGTAAACTCTAACACTGATTTCACAGAAGGACTGCAGCTGACGGAAGTTACAAAATAGGGAGCCCTTACCTTTGTCTTCACTGAGCTTTGGAATATTGAAACACAGCCTCCAAGTTACTCACAGCATGTGTACACATGATCATTTAATGTGGATTAGCCCAATCTAAACTACATTAGGGGAACATGTCTATAGTAAGCACTCTTAATGTGGATTAAAAATGCTGATTTTAGGCTATGCGAGCCTAAATTTGATACCTGCCCAAACCAAGTATCAAAGTTAAGCAGGATTAGTTAATGCAAATTAGCACATGTGTAGTCACTGTCCCAGGGGAGCTGGGACACCGAAGGAACCCCGGGGCAGCAAGGAGTCATACTTACCTCCCGCAGAGCCGGAAGAACCGGGGGAGGCACGTACGCCGAGGACGCCGGCACGGGTGATCAGCCAGGCATTTATCTGGCTGCGGCAGAGCAGTGGGGGTGGAGGATGCCTCCCAGAAGAAACAAAAAGCGGCCCCGCCGAGGCAGCAGGGCAGCTGATGAGGAGAGACGAGGGGAGTGAGCTCCTGCGGGGAGCAGATCAGCCGCCGCACCCAGATGCAGCGAGTGCAAGGGACGGAGCCAGAGCGGGCTCCGAGAAAGCCGGCAGCACAACCGGCAGCCATGCTGGCGGTGGAACCGGCTCCGACGCTGTTGGCAGAGCCGGTGAAGGAGTTGGATGCGTTATAGGTGACAGAGCCGGTGGAGGAGCCGGTGGTGTCGGGAGCAGCAGAGCCAGAGAAGAAATTGACGACGCTGCAGGCAGCAGAGCCGGTGGAGATACCGGCAGCATCTGGAGCAGAAGAGCCAGGGAGGGAACTGGCTGCATCGCAGTCAGTGGGGCCGGAGAGAGAACCGGTGGCATCGGAAGCAGCAGAGCCGGTGGAGGAACCAGCTGCGCTGTGAGCAGAAGGGCCAGCGAGGGAGCTGGCCGCATTCCAGGCAGCCGAGCCGGTGAAGGAACCAGCCACTTTGTAAGCAGCAGAGCCGGTGAAGAACCTAGCAGCTGGATTAAAGAAGGAGCCGAGGCAGAAGGATGGGGCTGGCGACCCCGGTGGACGGCCCATTGAGCCGAGGACCTTGACAGCCGGCCGGCAGGTTGGGGGTAAGACAGAGGCAGGTCTAGGACACCGTGGGAACCAAGAAGAGGTAGAGCTACAGGTGGCAAGTGGCCGGGGTGTAGGGGAGGACGGAGCCCCAAGACTACCCATGGGGGACTACGCCAACTCTAGGAGCTACCCCAAGGAAGGACCCCCCACTGAAGTTACATTCAAAGTCGTGGCAGGCGAGTTCAGGGGTCCTCCTGACTTCACCAGGGGTAGCCTCCAAGGTCCACCCGTAAGCCCGGGGCCCGCAAGATCTAGGGCTCGGGCGAAGGCGGCGCGGGAACATCTACTAGAGCGGAGGCGGGTACAGTCACATTAATCTGTATTAACACAGGGAATTTAGTCCTAGGTCTGCTCAGCCACTAGGGGGCCAGCCGGAGCCCAGCCCCAGGGCTCCTGACAGGGTGCCTCTCATCCCCCAATGCTGGGCTGCTCTCTATATAGTTTGCCACTAGTAAGAGGATTTTTTTGTTGGTTGGATGGGGAGGGTGGTGGAAAGGAACTATTTGTTGAAGGGGAGGGGGAAGGTATGGGGGTGGGTGTTGTGAGGGTAATAAAATATTTTTTTCCAACCATGTGCATGTCCTGAGAGTGGTTCTGGGGATGGGTAGGGGGGAGCTGGTGTGTAGGCAGTGGAGCAGGTCGGCTGGAGTGCAGGAGCAGGTCAGCCAGGGCCTTCTGCAGCTGGTGCCCTGGTGGGTGTATGGCTCTCCTGGGCTCTGGGTTAGGGAGTGCCTGTTGGGGCCAGAAAGGCCAGCACCATGGCCAGCAGGAGCATGGGGTGATGGTCATCACTGGCAGGGGCTGGGCTAGAGCAGTGGGGTGTTGAGCATCACTGGCAGGGGCAGGGGCCAGGGAAAAGGCAGCCCTGGCACAGAGAGGCAGTGTGGGCAAAAAAGAAGCTGCCGTGGGCTGCCCCTGTGCTGGGCATGTGGCTCCTGGGCAGGAAAGGGGCTGGCCAGGGATCAGAGGGCAGAGGTGTGTTTCCAAGATGACTGCCAAATGCTGGCAGCTGGCTCTGGCTTCAGCATAGCTGCTAAATGGTGGCAGCCATCTGTCTGGAGGCTGGAGCTTCCCCCGGTGGCCACAGGGAATATGGTACGGCTGAAGTGACCTGGGACTAAAGTTAGTCCCAAGTCCCACCAAGTGAAGAAACTGCCAAAACCTGCTTAATCTACATTAGTTTAATGTGCATTAAATTTAAACTTGCTTAAATTCATGTGTAGATATGCCCTCAGAGATCTGAGGGAGAAGGGACTGGCTGTCTGTCCCCATCCCAGCCCCACTGGGACTCTTCCAGGAGTTGTCTGTATCCCAATCCTCAGTCAGAGGGTGTCAAGAGAGCAGTCATGTGTAGCCCTTTACACATCTGGGGTAGTTTGCACTTTTACTTTTCCTCTTTCCCTATGAATTAATCTGAAGTTCTTTTTTGTGGTTTAGTTGGGATGAATAGAAGGCATCAGGAATTGTGTTCCAAGAAGAGAGAGTGTCAGTCTGGGGAAATTTAAAATAAAAAGGTAATTGGGAGGAATATATAAGGTGCTTTTGACATGTTGCATATATATTGCTTGGCAATCAGCTTTTATCTATACATATCTCCTACATTTTACTTAGATATTTATTCTCTCTCTTCACATTTTGAACAAAAACTCAACATACAGAAGAAAAAGGGTCTAGTTCTTAATGCAAGATAAACAAATAATAGTAAAAGGAGGATGGATAGGGTTCAGACTGATAGAGCAGCCAGTAAACTTAACACAAAAAGTTCCCCAAGAAACATCCTAAAAATGTAAGTGCCAGTAATTTCCCCTTATGGTGAAAGCATGGAAAATAAAATTTGGGAAAAGACATTTAGAAATACTAAAATAACAAACTTGCTGTAACTGTTCCTGTAGTTAGTGAGTTGGCTCATGATATATATGCCTAGAAATAGGAGAATTATACATTAAAATGTTGTAGCTCTCTAAATCTATGGAGAACACAGTGGTATGTTCAATCTTATTATTATAAAACTATGAGAACCCCCAAAACTTATGACTGCCACACTTTGTGGGAAATTATGTAGAGGAAAAGAAAATGTGATCATAAACATTATCTACCCAATATGCTTGTTCTGATGTGCTACCAGTTATAAAACAGTACATGACAGAATGAGCAAATAATTTGTGTAAGGAACCACTTTTATAGATCACTAGAGCACATTATTCTACATCTGGCCTATTTGTAAACCAGCGCCAGGACAGCATTTTAGTTGGAAGAATATAGCAACCCCCTGATGAAGACTTTATTATTCAAGCAATCATTTAATTTATATACCACCCCTCATGCAGAGTATTTCAAAGCTTTTAGAATGTAAAACAGAATGCTCTGTCACGAAAAATGAAAAGTTATCTGCAGTTGCAATCAACCAAAGCAGAATCATAGCATATTTAAAAGAAACCCCCAAAATTTTAGCACACTGTATACAAATATACTTTGAATGAAGAATCTGGAAACTGCATACTCAGAAGGTACAGGAATAATATTAAAACCAATTTATATTATATAATTCAGAGTCTCTTAAATGCCGGAATGAGTTGTATTCCTCCCATGAGATCTATAAGGCACATGCACAAGAAATATAATATCATGTAAGTAGAATAATCTTGCTTGATGTTAACATTTGGTTTTTCCTGATGCATCTAGGTTTCACATATGGATTTTACCAGTCTGAGCAAAACCTACATACATGGACACATACTAACTTGCAAAGACAAGGATGAAACAAGTAAGGAAAGCATACCCTCCACACTAGCACACCAATATGTTTGGGAATAACCCATATGCATGAATTTAACCAGAACAAGGGAGGAAAGCACTTGTGTCTCCACTTAGCTATTTACAGCTCTAAGAAGAGATAAATTGGAATAGTGGTCTGTGGATAATTGTATTACAAAACAACATCAGACATGATGGACCACTCACAAAAACAAACATCATCAAACAATGTTTCCTGTCATATTAAAATGTCTGGCCCATTCTCAGTCAGCGGGGGTGGGAACTGGGGTGTAGGGAGCAGGGAAGAAAGTATTGATACCTGATTTAATCAGCCTATCAGTTCCTGAATTTACCCAGTGATTTTTGACTGGCATCTCCTTCCCCCACTGCAGTAGCTATCAAGCACTTTTTCCTTGGATCTGCATACAGTTGTGAATATTTGAAGATTCATCATTTTCTTCATAAGCCAAATGCTTGGGTGACTAGATTGCAGGCAGAGGGAGAACTGTGAGTGTTTTGGGGAACTTTATTTACACATTTGGCTATGCCTTCAATTATTTGCCAGTAAATTGTATAGCAGTATTACAATAAAGCAAAACAACCCCTCCCCGAAAAACGGCCCCACTCAAAATAATTATCCTTTCCATCTTTTGCTGCATATGCAGAAAGGGATAAATATCTACCACAAAAATATAAAACAAGTAGAATATATTAGATGATGCATTCTGGTTTAATCAGGAATTATGGGTTAGATGCAGATATTAAGCATATTATCTGCCTTTTGAGTTCAGATTAGATTGTAATTAATCTTTCTGGCCTCAAAACCTATGAATCTATGGAATTAAACAATAAAATATGGTGTAATTGTGTTCACTGCTTTTATTTATTGCTTTCTTTTTCTTTTTGCATCCCCAGATCTATGTATCTGAAGACATCTCTTTTCTGTATCCCATTTATCTCTCTATTCTCCTTCACTTTTCTTGAAAAGCAACAGCTTCTTTTAAAGCATACTTCCCAAATTGTTTGTACCAATCAGTACTATCTGTCCCATTGCTCTCCCTTCATGACATACATTCTCATTTCCCTTGTTCATTTCTGCTGCAGCTTGTCCTCCAAGTTTGTTGCTGTCTCTTTATAATTTCGCTCCATCTCTCTCTCTCCATTTTTTCACTGACCTTTGAAAGATCTGAACACAGATGCCCTGCAGCTTGATTATTCTGTCAGTTAGGTGCACACAATCCCTATTCACTTCACCGCAACTCCAGCCAACAGGATGATTGTGCTCCAAGGGTGCAGAGCAAAGTATTACTTGATGTGAGTAATGGAAATGAGATTATAATAATACATTAAAAGGGAAGAAGGGGGAGGGAGGTGGGTAACAAAATCTAAAAGATCCAAGGAAAACTATATGTAAAAAACTATACGCTAACCAGTTAAAATTTTTAGCTAACATTGTGAAAGTTAAAGTTATTTTAAAAGTCTCCAAAGAATTCAGATATTTAATATTTAACTCTCATGACTTCAAATTTAGTGAGCTTATGAATTGATGATGATATGCTATATCTTCAATTTCTGGATTTACTGTAAAATCTAATCTTTTACTTTCTCCTGGTCTTGATTTTTTTTCCCTCCATAAGGCATAGCTAATACAGATCCCTCTTAATGAGGCTTTCAGTCCCCAAACAGTTCCAAATTGTGTGGCATACCTCAAATGAGCCTTCATTTTCCAGCAAGAAGTTTTTAATCAATGCATCAATTAGTGCAATGAATTCACAATCCCTCAATAGGCTTAGAATGAATCTTCAGCTTGGATTAACAAAGCAAACAAGAGTGAGGAATGAACAGTAACATAGTAAAACACATTTTAATGTAATCAGCAGTGATGGAGGAAGAAGGATAATTTATGAAAAGTCAACCTCTATGAACACTACCGAAACCCAGGTATCTGTCATAAAATATGATGGGGGGAATAGGGGGGAGAGAGATTCTTTGTGTGTATAAACTGCCAGTTTCATTCTTCAGTGTAATATACGGCTCAAACCTATGCCGATAAAATGAATTAATGCAATGTTCATTTATTCTAAGGTTAAATGATTGAATAATGAGAAAATAAAAGAACAACAAAGCTGCATTTTTACATACCAAGAGAATGTATCTCTCTGGTACATCTCCTGACTCTTTTGCATCCTCTCTGTCATATTCTGCCCTGGGGAAGCACCTTCTAGAGAAAAACAGTTTGTTTCCTTTTTACTCGTTTCTCTCCCATGATTTCCTGAATATGGTGACGGTGGATTTTCATTCCCTTTAAATTTAACAGTCTTATTACAACTAATCTTTTTCTTTCATTTGCTAAGTATCTTCCAAATGTCTAATTCTGCAAAAACATATGCACACAATAACATTTTCACACATTTATAACGCATTTGACTTAAATGGGACTAGTCAGTGGCATGTAAAGTTAAACATGTGGTGGAAGTTTTGGCAGGAATAGGGTATCAGATATTATTTCAGGCACTGACAGAAGTGACATATGTTGCACAATCGGCCCCCTGAAAGCACTTTACAGCCATGCTGTGACACACATGAAAGTCTGCAGAGTGCTTTAAAAGTGGCCAGTTGTGTGACAAATTACACCTCATTTAATGAGGGATCAGATGAAGATGCTCCAAAGTGGAGTGCCTTAAGGCACTTCTGTCTAACTCTTGCATTATCAGGGCTGGGCTGATGCAGTCCAGCCCCGCCCCCAGTGCTGTCTGCAGGAAGGGAGGGGGAGAAGGAAAGGGGATGAAGGGGAGGGGAGGGAGCTGCAGACTGTGATTTGCAGGGCCTGAGCCAGAAGGTGGGGCGGGTTTCCTTCAGGATCCTCTGCTTCCAGCTCAGGTTCGGCAAACTGTATCCCACAGCTCCCTCCCACTTCCTTTCCCCCCTTCTTTCCTGCAGAGGGAGGGAAGGGTTGAGCTAGGGGAGACAGCCTGCAGGCAGGCTCCTCTAATGGATCAGCTCCAAAGTGAAGCTCGACTACTCCGATCCCTTTGACCCAAAAGACAAATGTCTGCTGGGGTGCGGGGTTCACTCTAACTCATAGCACTTTTTGTGAAGTGCCATGAGTTAAAGCAGGGAGCTGCACGTCTGCCAGCATCCTTCATTTCAGTGCACTTTGTTTTAGATGGTGATGGGCTCAGTTTTCTCTGTATAATATCTGAGACTATTTGTAAAAGCTATTATATTTGTTGAATTAAAACTTGTGGTTTGACTTTCTGCTACAATATTAATAGAACCTGTTTTGTTCTGTAGGATGATTATGTTTTTTAAACTAATTTTAAATGGTTTCCATTTCTCTTCTGAATTGTATTATGTGTTCTCTATTGTATTCTGGTCAGGAATGTTGCTGCACTCTTGCTTGGCTTTAAATCTTTAAGATATTATATTCTAAGTTGTGACTAACATAGTGAAGTGGGCACATTGTTTTTTAATACTTGTTGTTGCAAAAGAAACCCAAGCAATGCCTTTTTAAAACGACATTTTTTTTGCGCACACAAATTCTTTTAGAAAACCCATGCTTTCCTTGTAGGTACACCCTTACTAGAATTAGTCTACTGGTTACTTTTTCCAAGGGAGAACCAATCATTTGATTTTTTTTTAGGGTCTGCGCACCTACATCTACCAATAAAATCAATGGCTATTGCAATTGCTTTACACTGTTGGGACAATCAGGGCATGTATTTTCAAACAGGAAAATAAAACATCTCAGTCTTATCACTGAAGGCCATAGCGGCACTTAAACCATAGAGAAGAAAGGAGGGAAAGACAGATGAGCCGTCTTGCAACAGGGATGCACTAGCATCCTGTCTAGGATTTCTTTAGAGGATTTTCTTATTAGGCATCTGTGGCTGTATTTTAGCCTCTCTCAGCTATGTGGCTGGTGCAAAGGTTTCATCATGGAATTTGAAAATATCACACTACAGCCCAAATCCACAAAGGATCAAACTCTATTGAAAATAAGGAATTCAAATACTATTGTATGTTTGTAAGTTTAGAGGATGACTGGTGGTCTTTATCTGGATCCATTTAACCTTTATTGTTGCACAGGGCACCAAGGATTAGAATAAATTAAAAAGCCTATAGAGAAGTATTCCACACCCAAGTTCTACATACGGGATTTATGTGTTGTATTGACCTTGCATAGGCTAACTTCATGGATGAAATATTTCTTCACATTATATATTCAGTCTGTGATTTCAAAGAACCAGCAATGCTCCTTTAATTTGGAAAACTAAATAAGAATCCAGTAACTCAAATTCCAATTTCAAAAGTAACAAAAAACAAATATTAATGGCTTCAATTTTACAGTTTTATGGGGGTTTTTTTTTAGAGTTTTATGTGCTGAAATAGTCAGAATTTAGATTGAATACATGAATTCCAGGACTGCAAAGCCTTCACAACACTTGACAGCAGTGATGGTCATTACCTGAACTGAATTACATACATTAACAAAAAACAAAAAAACCCCTGCATAACAAAGACGCCAAAAAGAAAACTAGTTTGAATTCTTCTTTTTGTGCCAGAAGCATTACATAATGAGATAAACACTGGTAATTGTGTTTAGTTCAATAACACTTTTAATTATAGTTGATATCTCCTTTAAAGAGTATAGATTTTACTGACACAAAGTAAACAGCTGAAAGCAAAATGAAGGCACTCTCATAGATTTCTACTGTCTAATTAAAGCATAGAAACATCGGTTCACCAATAGAGGTATTTAGTAAAATAAATAAATATAAAAATAAATAAATAAGAAAATCCTGCTACACATTTTAATTATCAGAGGTAATAAAGTTACTTTCCTATAGATCAAAGGGGAATATAGCTATTCTGAGAATGTAACCCCCTGCTGAGTTGAAATAGGGGCCAAACAGGTAATAAAGATTCTGAAATATTTTCCAGTGGGAAAAAAATACAAAAGTATGTGACTAAGTGAACAGTACCACAGAAATAAAAGGGACTGTCTACATGCTTCATTATGGTAAATATTTAAATATCTGGTTGAATTAGGGCCTTCACTGCTTACTGTAGAATTTCTGAAGTAACTGAGAAATCTCAGCTCCTCCAGCTGGTCATTAACTGCCAGGAAATACTCAACCTTTAGCAATATTGATTTAATATAATGTATAAAGGCTTTAGAAAGGATATAGAAAAACTAGTGCATGTATTGATTGACACATTCAAATTTGAATTTCAAGTTGCCATACACCCATCTATCTATTTACAAATCTTTTTCTCACAAGTAGGGATTGCACAGAAGTTGGTTTTCTTGCTGTTTAAAACTCTTTGTTGCCATAACTTAAGAAAAGTGCATGGCTTTACAGCACTTTTAAAAGGGGCTTTACAGCACTTTACATTTACCCTTGCTAAATGAGGTATTAAATTTGAAGCACTGTATTTTATAGCTATTTAGCAACCTACAGTATTTTAAATAACTTCTGTATGCTGGAGTCTGCATAGAGCCATTTCTCCATGTAGTGTCCCCTATGTCCTAGCCTGGAAAGTCAAGGGTGGCTCACAGTCCCCCCTTCCCATGCCCACTACCACCAAGTACTGCACATTTGTCAAATTTAAGAGCGCTGTAACATTATAGTGCTATAAAAAGTTTTCTAAATTACATTGTTGTAAAACAGACATGGAGAATTTCTGTACACACCCTTAAAGTTTAGGTCAGTGTCTAGTAAAAATTAAGTACACTGTTCTCTCTTACAGAATGTTTAAAATATCCTAATATTAAAATAAAAACATATTGTGGCAAAACAAAGTATGATATGTTTATTTGCACTGGGAGACACTGCAATTGACAAGCCTCTTACTTTGACATCCTAAGGTTGTCAAAATGGCCATCTTTTAAGGTAACCACAGGGCATTTTTGGTATTTACACATCCAGGGGTATTCTATTCCTGGATGCATAACCTTGCACATATGGACAACTATAAATATTCTTTAAATTAACATGTACAACAGTGACCATGGCTCATATGCCTTCCCCTTGCAGATGTACAGAAGACTTAAGATACCTGAAAATTGAGTTGTTCAGAACCTGTGACTACTAGACTTAGACTCAAGAACAAAAGAAGGGTTGGGTGGTGTCTTCCTCTTTTACTCCATAGGTTATTAGTTAGGACACTCATCTGGGAGGCTAGAGGTCCAAACCAGGGCCATTTTATGCTTTCTAGTACAGCTCTTTGCTCATAGGTCAGCCTAGGGCACTAAACTGAAATGATGGAAGTCCTGCGGGTCTCAATCAGGGCCTTTTTCAGCTCTAAGAACAGGACTCCAAATACTGCAACACAGGTCAGGTATGACTTGCTGCCTTCACTGGTAATCCTTTTGAAGTTGATACACTAACAGTTCTTCAGAAAAAAAAGGATGGAATTCATTGCAAAGGGGAGTTTTTGGCTCATTAGAAGCAAGGGCCCCCTCTCTTTCAGGCCAGCAGTCACCTCACTGATTTAGACACTGAGTTTTACTTTAAGCCTATTGGCATCACATGTGTCTCAAAGACCTCTCTCTCGTGGCTGTCTGGGGGTGCATCTTCAAAGGGAAAGCTGAAGAAGGGGCTAGATAATGGTTAACATATTGCATGATATTTAAAGTGCTATGCTGATATAGACCCAGATCTAGATTTGGGTCCTAGATCTGGCAAAAACCCCTCTGGATAAGGTAGGTTTAGAACCAAGGTCTTCTGGACTCCCAGACCACTCAGCTAGATGGATAGAAAAGAGGGGACCTTCTTTACCCATTTTCCTGCTGCCACTCTTCATGGATGTATAGTTATCCATACAGCAGAGCTACATGTCCAGGAATAAAATACCCCCTGGATGTATACATAACCCAAATGCCTTGTGTAATGAACCCAGGCCTAGTTAGAAGTTATCAGTCAAGGCTGAGTCATCCCCCTAACTTGCAGGAAGAAGGACCTACCTCTTCAAGCCTCATAAGCCCCAAGGAAACACTAAAATGCTGTCTGAGCAAACAGACCACCTGTCTGTGCCTCCTGGCCTGCTTGGAACTCTTATAGCCTACTTGCCCTTGCTCTAGCCTAAACCTGTGCCTTGCTCCTACCTAGATCCCACCTGAAACTGTACCTTATTCTTTGCCTAGGTCCTGCATGTACCTTTGTCTAACCTGAACCTATACCTCAATTTTACCTTGCCGACTTCCTACCTGGTCCCTGCTCCCATGACCGTGTCTTCCTGCTCCTGTCCTGGACTGCTTTGTTCCTTCCCTGACTGTTATTGTTTCTGACTTGGACCTCCTAGCTCAACCAATGCTTGCCTCAACCACGAACCCATTATAAACCCTTACTTGATACCTCAGGCAGTGACTGGTACCAGCTTTACCTGAGCCCTCTCCACTGTAAACCCTATCCAAGTACACCTCCTTAGATCAACTATCCATACTCTGGTCCATCCTAATACCCTGTAGATAACCAAAAAAATGGGTGGATAACAGAAATAATAAAATGCTACCCTTAGTATTAGTCACATCTTCCCTGAGCTTTTCAAACCAGACTGCACAGGGTCCATTCAGAGGAAAGAGAAATACAATAGCCAATATCCTTCTGTTTTTTTTAACAGTTGGGTTCAAATAATTATCAACCCTCATCTGACAACCATTAATGATCCTATCATAATATATGGAATTACAATACCACTCTGTTTTTTTATGTGACTATTTCTCAAAACCCTCCTATTTTTATCATGCTGTGTCTTTTTGGCACTTGATATCAGTAACTATGAGTGAAATTCATCCGATTGCAAAAAGTCTATATTGAAGTATTTATATCTCAAAACATCCTGAAATTATTGCTTAAGTGAAAATGATGCTTTGCATAGATATAGTATGACCTTCAACACAGATGTCAAAATTAATGGCAAAATTGCATTGTGAGTATTTAGAGAAAACAAATTTTAAACTTCTACATGCAAGTATTCTGGCCTGAAAAGCTTCAGAATCTATTTCACCAGGGAACAGCAATGATATTGTATGATTTGTTTCACTAGTCAAAACCATCCAACAGTGACTGCCAAATACTAATCTCTCATAAAGAACTAGTTACAATCAATCATGAGCTGCTAGAATAACTCTAGGGTACTACTGACAGCTAGTACAGCCTTCAGGATGCCTGGGGTCTGGCCCATTGTAGACTGGCCCATGATCAGGAAAGAACAAATATTGCTTAAGGCTCCCCTTACACCATCGCATCAACAAGCTGCAAATGAGCACTCGTCAGCTAAAGACAAGGTTCTGCAAAGTCCTCATAGGCCAGCAACTCCAAGGCTAGATAGTCAACACTCATTCCCCCAGTGCTGCATATAAACCAAATAATTGTTCCGCTTATGCTGTTTCATTTATTTTAGAAAGAAAGAAAATAAATGGATAGCATCTAAAAACAGAATAAAGTGCGGAAAACCCATCACTTTGCTCTCATCAAAGCAAGGACTGTGCACAATATCCCTAGGATGTGGGTCCAAGGTTCTGATTCAGAGATGAAAGGTTGTTTCTGTGCCAGAAAACTTATATACTTCAGTCCACATCCATGACCTTTGCTTTTTCTCCTCTCAGTTGCCCAACTCACTGGCAGACTGCCTTGAAGAGACCTGTTTTCCCTTTCTTGACACACAGGCCATCCTTTCAGAAAGATACACCCATGTGGTGATGCCCTTGTACTTCTCCAACAGCCTTTTTTCTATAGTCCTATGGATTTGGCAGATTGAATCCACGTATGTCTGAAATCTATTTACACTTTCTATCCTAACTCCCTTTAGTAGAGTTGTAGTTGGTTTGAACTAGTCCTTTTGAGCATGCCATAATATGATCATACTGCAAAAGTTTTCTGTCATTATTTGCAGTTAAGGTGTTACTTGGGGTAGCATAACTTAGGGTGGGCAAGCGGGGCACCTTCCCCAAGTGCCAATTTAGGAGGGATGCTGGAATTGCCTCCCACCCCCATGAAGTCTATACGCCAGCAGCATTCCCATCCTGGGAACTCTGAAACAGTCCCCACCTACTACTACTTCTAAGAGCAACAGCCAGGGTGGGCAAAGCATGCATGCTGGTACCAGTAGGTCAGCTAGGACTGTGGAAGCCCTGGAGTGATTATTGTTGGACCCTGACTCCATGTGGCGTTCAATGACTAGGGAGATGACGATCCGATTGCCAATGGATCCTGTTACTCATTAGCCAGAGCAAGCAGGGAGCAAACACTAGCACACATTGCTCACAACAGCTTTATTCAGAATGGAGACAGCTTTGGCCCAGCTCCCAAAAACAACAAACTGGGGAGCCGCCCTGAACAATAGTTTTTTTCCACATGTGTACATTTTGGTTTATACTCATTAACATTCACTCCACCTCCATCCCTCCTTCTGTTCCACCCATTTCTCCTCCTATCTCAAGCTCCACCTCTGTTTACTGTTTGCTTCATTAGCATGGAATTGCCTATGCATTTTATTCATTTACATGCCTTTTTGCTATAAGCACATGTCTAAGGCCATGAACTCCCTTCTTTCAGTCAATGGGCGGACTCTGGGGTTTTCCTTACCAATCACCATTCACCCTTTTGCATATATTCATTTCAGTTATGTGTTATTTTCCACATTCCAATCTGTTTTTCTGTCCCATGTTGTACCATCTCCACCTTTTTTGGGTCCCTGTATCTTATCTCGTTCCTCACCATAGCTGGTTCACAGCACACACTTATTTGCTGCTTTTTTCCAGAAAAATGTTTAACACAATTAAGATGGCTACTTAGCATAAGCACTCATAAGCAAAACCTTATATATAAAAGCTATACATCTCACAACAATATTATTATATGGTTAAAAAAACTATTTGCCTAAGCATTTGCAATGTTATTTTTAATATATAACATTCTGCCTTGTGGTTAGCGGCTTTGCTGAAATACAGATTCAAGCCTTGTTCCAGCTGCAGATCCAATGCTCCCCAAAAATCCACATAGTGTTACTCTAACAGTTATGAATGTTTCTCATTTCTCATAGCCTCCTCCCACCCCCACTCTGAGATCTCATGCCCCCTGCCTTCAATCTCAGAACCCATTCCTACCCCTGCCCAGAATCTGCACTCTTCTCAACACTCTACCTCCTTCTCTCAGAACCTGTGTCCTCCCCACTCCATCCCCTGCTATCCAGCATGGTTTGCCTTGGACAATAATTCTGCTTCTTAGGCCATTGGTTACTTGTCCTTCATTTTATAAATGGGCAAGAACACAGTTAAGAATGACCAGAGATTAAAACATCATTACCTAGGAACACAAGGCAGTCTCCAATGTACTATGTGTGCATAGGCCTTAAAAGTGTAGTTTTACTATTGCTGGTGAGAAATGCAGAGAGATTATGTTTAAAAAACAATGTTTAATTGAGTGTTTTCTCCCCAGGGGAAATTAAAAAGGCAGGTAAATTTACAAACAGGACAACTAGGGATGCTATATATCAGCAATGAAACAGAGGAACATGGCAGTTGGGCAGGAAAAATCTCCTGGGAAAAAATAAGTCAGCCAGCATGGATAGTGGAGGGTGGGAGGGAGGAAGGGAACAGCAGGACTGTCCAGTATAACCGGGGAGTTTCTTTTCCTTTGTTGGATAAACAGTAAAACAGTCAAAGAAGGCAAAGGAGGCTCAGGGCTATCATCGTTTGGAACACTGCTGAAGTGAAAGGAGATTTCAGTGCAGGAAAGGATCTCCAGGAGAGCCCATGGGGACCCCAGGAGAAGTTGTGCTCAGGACTTTTTCCTCACATGCAGAATAATGCCTTTAGGACCTTGGCTTTGGCCTAGCATTGATGCCAGTCCTGGTTATGCCTATGAGCTGACATCTCTGCCATGATTCACTCATGCCCGGCCTGGCTCTGATGGTGAGTGAGCATCAATGTTTCCAACACAATGGTCCAGAAACTAGTAGCTACAGTATGCCTTTGCACCAAGCTTTAAAAAAGGAAGATCACATGCAAGACAGGGCCTGTGGTCCAAGGGCACAGGAGCTGGGGGGAGTCCTGTGGGTTGCCAGCAGAGACTGACCAGCTGTACCAAAAAGTGCTTTACATTGAAGAGTTCCAATGTGTTTTTATTTTATCCTGGGTCATCTTAATGTGGTTTGTGTTGATTTGTAGCACTCCAGCTGTGTGCATTGTCTGTCCTCACATTTATAACACAAACTACTACAAATATTAAGATTATCCATGCCCTGAGTAAGTCTTTCAAGAATTTGGTCACTGCAATATGTACAGTGCTTACATTCTTAAGCAAGTGGTTTGTTACCTGTATCTTTCTCTGACTCATCCATTCAGTGCTGCACAGACAGCCAAATATATGAAAACTGTAATTCAATAGAAAACATCAAAATAAATACTACTGCTTAAAAATGATCTTTCAGGGTGATAGTGTGATCATTCTGCTCACTAGAACAAGGTTTCAGAGGAAACTGTGGTCCAAATTTTTCCCTGGCAATGCCCTCAAATGTTGAACTCCAGGGACAAATTCAGCCCTAAACATTTAATTGTTTTTTCTTGCTTTGACTTTATATTTTAATCATGAAAGACTCAGACAGAACTTTTAGTTGAAAAATGAATTGAGCATTCCAAAATTCTCAAAATGTGTTGTTGTTTTCAAAAAGTTTTTCAGTGGTTCATGGTGGGTGTATCTACAACTGAAGCTTCAGTTGCTGATTTGATTCAGTTGAGATTTTGTCTGATTCAACAGCTGAATCTCCAAATCTGAATCAAATCAGCAGACCCTTTAAGCTCTCCAAATTAAATCGGACCCCTCTGAATCAATTTGCAGTGATTTGGAGAGATTCAATGATTCAGACATAGACACAGCTGTAAATGTTTTTTTCCTACATACCTCAAGGTACCTGGTGGCTTGTGAATGCTGAGCTTGGCATGGCTTTATGAGCACTCATGGTGCTCTGGCCAGGTGCTGGACAACTGGAAGAGGGCCAATTTCATCCCCATCTTTAAAAAAGGGAAGAGGGAGGACCCGGGCAACTATAGGCCCATTAGTATTACTTCAATCCTGGGGAAGCTCTTTGAGAAGATCATCAAGGAGCACATCTGTGATGGGCCAGCAGCAGGGATGATCTTCAAGGGCAACCAGCATGGTTTCATTAGGGGCAGATCCTGTCAGACCAACCTGATTGCCTTATACGATCAGGTCACAAAATCACTGGATGCAGGTGTTGCGGTGGATGCAGCCTTTCTGGACTTCAGGAAGGCCTTTGACAGTGTCTCCCACCCCATTATCATTAAAAGGCTAAGTTACTGTGGCACTTATGCCCAAGATGGATTACAAATTGGCTGAGGGGTCATACTCAGAGAGTGGTGGTGGACGTGTCATTTTTTACCTGGAGGGAAGTGGGCAGTGGGGTCCCCCAGGGCTCAGTCCTTGGGCCTGCACTGTTCAATGTCTTATTAGTGACTTGGATGATGGGGTGAAGAACAGCCTGTTCAAATTCACAGACGACAGCAAGATTTGGGGTGAGGTGAGCACGCTAGAAGGGAAGGACAGTTTACAGCAAGACCTGGACAGGTTACAGGGGTGGGCAAATGAAAATAGGATGGAATTCAATACTGACAAGTGCAGGGTGCTGCACTTGGGCAGTAGGAATCAGCAGCATAGCTATAGGCTGGGGAACTCCCTTCTCAAAAGCATGGTGGCAGAAAGAGATCTTGGATTCATTATTGACTCCAAGATGAACATGGGCTGACAATGCAAGAATACGGTCAGTAGGGCTAGCCATACCGTGTCATGAATCCACAGATTCATCACAAACAGGGCCAAGGAGGTGATCCTCCCCCTCTATGCGACACTGGTCAGGCTGCAGCTGGAGTACTGTGTCCAGTTCTGGGCGCTGCACTTCAGGAGGGATGTGGACAGCATTGAGAGGGTCCAAAGGAGGTTCACTCACATGATCCAGGGACAGCAGGGCAGACCCTATGAGGAGAGGCTACGGGGCCTTAATCTGTTCAGCCTTCACAAGAGAAGGCTGAGGAAGGACCTGGTGGCCATCTATAAACTTACTAGGGGGGACCAGCGGGGTTTGGGAGTGACCTTGTTCCCCCGAGCACCTCCCAGAGTAACAAAGAATAACAGTCATAAGTTGCTAGAGGGTAGGTTTAGACTAGACATTAGAAGACACTACTTCACAGTCAGGGCGGCTAGGATCTGGAACCAACTTCCAAGGGAAGTGGTGGTGGCTCCTACCCTGGGGGTCTTTAAGAGGAGGCTCGACATTTACCTGGCTGGGGTCATTTGAGCCCAGTTTTCTCTCCTGCCCAGGGCAGGGGGTCAGACTAGAAGATCTACAAGGTCCTTCTGAACCTACATCTATGAATCTATGAGCTGAGGCAGGCACGGCAGCCATTGCCGAGGCTGGGAGAGTGGGCGGGGGATGAGGCCTGCTGCTGATTCAGCAGCAGGCAAATTTCTGAATCAAATTTGGCTGAATTGATTTGGAACAGTGATTCAAATTACTGAATCAAATCACTATCCCCTGAATCGGCCGAATCCGAAGTGAATACTAGCCACTTCACAGAGTCCTAATAGATATCAGTCTTAACAAAGCTGATCTTTTAGACTGTGGATATATAAAAGACATTCTATTAACCAAAAAGGTCAGGTGAAGGTAATGGGTAATATCTGTTCCATTCTAGGTACTTAGAAACACGCTTGCTAGAATATCCTATAGTCGGGGTCAGCAATTTTGGTGGTGCAGGACACCATTTGCAACTTCATCCTGGCCATAGGCCACAAGTCTCCTGGAGTGGAAAGCTAGGCATACCCTTGCTGTGCCTCCTAAGTTACTATGGATAGTGAAGGGAAAAATCGAGTGGAGGGAAAAAGTCACTGTCATCAGTTCCATGGGATGCCCCTGCCCATTATGGGACCGGGGGGGGGGAGGGGCGGCTGGATGAGGGAGATTCCTTGCCTTCCATCAATGCTGACCTTGTGAAGGAACACCTTGAGAGGCTGGATACCTTCAAGTCAGCTGGCCCTGTCAATCTATACCCCAGGGTACAGAAGGAGCTGGCTAGCATCATAGCCCAGCCCCTAGCATGTACCTTAGAGAACTCCTGGCACTTTGGTGAAGTGCCTGAAGATTAGAAGAAGGCCAATGTGGTGCCTATCTTCAAGAAAGGGAGGAAAGTGGATCCGGCAACTACAGGCCCATCAGCCTGACCTGTATCCCAGGGAAGGTCTTAGAAAAGTTTATTAAAGAGGCCATTCTTAATAGACTGGCTGAGAGCAACATCCTGAGGGATATCCAGCAGGAGTTTGTTGTGTGTAGGTCTTGCTTGACTAATCTTATTTCTTTTTATGACCAGGTGACCTATCACCTGGACAAGAGAGAGGAGATTGATGTCATATATCTTGACTTCAAAAAAGCCTTCGATCTGGTATACCATGATCTCCTTTTGGCAAAACTGGCCAACTGTGGCCTCAGGTCCACCACGATCCACTGGCTGGGGGATTGGCTCCATAGTCAAACCCAGAGGGTGGTGGTTGACAGAAGTCAATCATCATGATGACCTGTGACCAGTGGGGCCTCCCAAGGCTCTGTTCTTGGACCTGTATTGTTCAACATCTTCATTAATGATGTGGACATTGGAGTCAGAAGCGGACTGGCCAAGTTTACCATTGATACTAAACTCTAGGGTAAAGCATCCACACCTGAGGACAGGAAGATGATCCAGGCTGACCTTGACAGGCTCAGGAAATGGGCAGATGAGAACTTGATGGTGTTTAACACCGAAAAAAGCAAGGTTCTCCACCTTGGGAAGAAAAACCTGCAGTATTCTTATAGGCTCAGCAGTGCTACGCTGGCTAGCACTACAGATGAAAGGGACCACAAGATGAATATGAGCTTTGAATGTGATGCTGCGGCTAGTAAAGCAAGCAAAATGCTGGCTTGCATCCATAGATGCTTCTCAAGTAAATCCCAGGATGTCATTCGCCCATTGTACTCGGTCTTGGTGAGGCCACAGCTGGAATACTGCATCCAATTTTGGGCCCCACAATTCAAAAGGGATGTAGAGAATCTTGAGAGAGTCCATAGAACAGCCACACACATGATCAGAGGTCAGGAAAACAGACATTATGATGACAGGCTAAGAGCTATGGGACTCCTTAGCCTGGAAAAGCGCAGGCTCAGGCGCAATCTTATGGCCACCTATAAGTTTATCATGGGTGTTCACCAGGATCTGGGAGAACTTTTGTTCACTTGAGCACCCCTAGGGATGACAAGGTAAAATGGTTATAAACTTCTCCAAGACTGTTTCAGGCTGGACATAAGGAAGAATTTCTTCACTGTCTGAGCCCCCAGGGTCTGGAATAGCCTGCCACTGTAGGTGGTTGAAGTACCTACATTGAACGCCTTCGAGAGAAATCTGGATGCTTATCTTGCTGGGATCCTATGACCCCAGATGACTTCCTACCCCTCAGGCAGGGGGCTGGACTCAATCTTCCGAGATCCCTTCCAGCCCTAATGTACATAAAATATATGAAATTTATGGAATCTGCTGCATCTCCTTGATGTTTGACTCAGGGGATGACCTGGAAGAGTGCTTTTGGTGCTTCTACTATGTTCATTTTCCTAAGACAAATTGAGAACCTCTATCAAAGTAACAAAATACTCTGAAAAACAAAATCTACGTTTCTCAGCAAACAACAAGAATTGGATGTTCTAGAAAAGCATTTGCTTGAACATCAATAGTGAAGAAATGAATATGATAAGGGCATAAGATGTACATGAGGACACTCTTAAGGAACTCTGTATCTGACCTGAGTTTTCTTTTTCTGCCTTTACATTTCATAAAAGGAAAAGGAAGATTTTAAATTCCTTCAACAAGAAGCCTGCATGAAAGCTGTTCACCAACAGGAGGGAGTATCTGAGCAGAACCATGGTGTGTTCATATAATTAGGAAATTAATCCACTCTTTGGATAAGGTGAAGTTAACATTCACAAATATTTAATGTTGGTTCTCTGATAGTAATGCAGCTACATTAATAAGACACTAGTCCCTCTCCACCCTTACTTTTCTCCTAACATGCCAGCACAGTGAATGACAGCTGCTTACTCTGGGCATGGAGGTGCAAGCAACATAATAAGTAGACTTTGACCCAGATCCTTAGTAATGGTTGAGCACACAAAACACCTCATGAGTATTATGGAGAGGTTACTGAGTTCCATTGTTCAGGTCCTCCTGAAAGTTGTGTGGAATTATATCAGTTGTAAACAGCCTTAAAGGGTTGATACAGAAGCTAAGGATCAGTAGGGCCCACAGACTTTTTTACCCACCATTGGATCTATAATGCTTGTTCTATACCCCTATACTGCCACTCCACTCCCAGTCCCTCTCACAAAGCTGGCTATACTTTAGGCCCCTTTGCACTGTCAGGGTGACATAATGCATCTGTACAATGAGGAAACATCTGTACTCATGACTTGATATATATTGAAGCAATGTATGCCTGTGACTGTAATGGCTAGGTTACCCAGAAACACCATTATTATAAAATACTATTTAAGACCTTGCCTATACACAATTTGTAATGGTATAACTATTTTGGTTAGGATGTGATTTTTTTGATGAAATGCTTATACTGTTACAATGCCTAATGTGGACAGAGATACACAACTATAAGGATTCATTAGATGACTATGATTTATTCTTGTTTCCAAGATGGAATGAGCTATACTAAAATAACCCTATTTCTACTGGTATAGCCACACTATGGTTATAGTGTGCTGATTCTAAGTAGAAGTCTACCAAAACTGAGGAGGCAGGTGGTTGATTTTGGAGGGCAGGACACCATTTTCATGGGCTGGTTGGCCATAGGCCCTGGTGGCCTGGCCCCTTATTGCTGATTGCACAAGACAGCTGTCCATCATGCAGCCCCACCTCTCACAACTGATTGGCTGAAAGGAGCAGGGCCACACTGATTAGTAAGGAATATGGGTGGCAGCCATCTTGACTGGTCCTCTTTGTGTTGGTATCTCTCCTCTTCTCTTCCCCGCAGGGGGCTGCATGGCCAGGCCACAGTGACCATGAGGACTGCTGGCTCCTTCTGGGGAAATCTATGAAACTACAATTTGAGTAGGTTCCTAACTATAAGAAACCAATGCAGTTATGGCAGAACAATATGTGGTGGACAAGGCCAATGGTTCAAAAAGAAGGAGGTACAGTAGAATTATGGAGCTGTCAACCGAGCTGCACCTCAGCCCTTTTGCACCAATGAGGCAATGCCCTGCTGGTTTGTAGAACTATTTGAGATTCCACTCATACAGGGGGACTCTGTTGGGAAAGCAATCTTGTCTTTTAGGGTGGAAAATGCTATCTTGCAAATGTTCAGTTGAAGACTCTTTACATATATACACACACAGACAGACAGATATATCAACCAGAAGTTCTATGGTGATCAAAATCAGTTTGGATACTGGAAGCAGATACTAGTAGCACAGCACGTTAAGATAATATACCTCACTTCTCAGCAAGGGCAATTAGCTTGCATGCAGTGCTTTGCTAATATGGCTATACAATTTCTTGTTCCTAGGCTAGCTCATTTAGACTTTGCTTGGGGTTCTTTGAACTGTGCCGTATAGACATGCCTACAATGTACAAAATGTACTAACAAATAAGAACGAACACGATCAGCTTTCTTCATTCTCTTTAAGCTTTAAATAGTCTCTTTATTAAATTGGCTGAGAGTTGTTTTAAAAAGCTCATTTCCTTAATAAGCATGTTCATCCATGAATGTAAGGAGGCCTTAGTTAAAATGATCAAAAATACACTGCCCTAAAAATTGGGGGTGGGGAGGGAGATGAGCTGGGTCTTTTTCAGTTTAAGACCTACAAGTTCTTAGGTAATGGGTTAATGGAACTATTAATATGTTAAAAGTCTCTCACATACTTGAAGTTGTCGGATAAGGCTAGAGTACCCATCAACCTGAAAGATCAGATACTCATTGAAAAGCGTTCACTGCTATCTTGCATACAGTATGAGCAAAGTTGTGCTATTTGTTTTCACATGGACCAAGTCTGGAAATGGCCTGAGGCCTTAGCTTTATCAGGCACCCTGTGGCAGGGCACTGTTGGTGCCTGCCACTTTAAGGGCTAAGCCAAACAGCCAGCAGGTGCTTAATTATGGTGGCCATTTTAGAACTCTGTCCGCCTACATAAACAGAGGAGTTTGCTACTGGTAGCCTGGGCAGAAACACTGCCTGGCTAAAAGGCTGCATAAAACATCTTGGAGGTAAGGGGAGGAGTTTAGGGAGATTGTTTGGAGGCTCCTGGTCCAGGGCATGATCTAAAACTTTACCCTGACAGGAGTGGGTGGCCTGGTGGGGCTCCCAGTGGCATAGGAGTCCCCAGGAAATACCAAGCTAGTTACCATCCTGGTGAAAGGTGGGTTGGGGTGCCTTAACCCCTAGCCCCCACAACACTGTGGGTACAAGGGGCCAGGCATGGCTAGAGCCACCTGATCCTCCATCAGGGAGAGAAGCCCTGTGGCCCCAGTGAGGGGGAAGAGATGTGGAGCCCCAGTGAGGGGGCAGGTGTGGAGCCCTGGTGAGAGGGGTAAACCAGAGGTCTGGGAACCCTGTATGTGTGTGTGAGTGTGTATAGAGTTGCCCCAGGAAGGGCCAGGTCAAGCTTGGACCCAGTCAGATAATTGGAGGGCCACTACCCCAGTGAGGATGGCAGGAGAGACCCAAAAGATGGTACGTCTGCCACCCAAGGTGTGTGCTAGGTAAAGCCTATGGCCGAAGGGGCCTGTTCTGAAGGGAGCAAGGTGATACAAGTTGTCGATGCATGAAAGAGACCCTGTGAGAGGGGGTGGAGTGTGAGAGGCCCTAGTGAGAGGAAGGTGGTATGAATGCATTGTCTGAGGCCTGACAATGAGAGTTAAGCTTGGTCCAGCTGTAGGCCGGAAGCATTATGTCACCTGGATGCCATCTGCAAGGCTAGGTAAAGCCTATGGCCGAAGGGGCCTGTTCTGAAAGGGAGCAAGGCTTGGGCTGCTACATGTATAGACAGTAACCATATTGAAAGGGGTCTCAGACTTCATTTTCAGACTGGAAAAGGTGAAGAGAAGGACTACTTAGTTGCTCAGGAACTAAAAAGTCCCCTAAGTGCGGAGGAAATTCTTGTTATAAGCTTGAACATGGTCCTATTACATTTAATTCCATTTCTATTACTTTGCTTCTCAAGGTCATCCAGTTTTTCCTGTATGATATTTGGAACTTTCCTTGCATTGATGATGCCTCCCAACTTCATACCATCAGTGGATTTCATTAGTATTCATACTTTTCTGCCAAGGTCATTAATAAACTCTAGACTGATCTTTCAGAAAGTCTCCGGTAGCCTCCATCCAGCCTAATACTTTCCTTTAAATCTTTCTCATTGCTTCTTCCACTTCAGTCAATATTTTACCTTCCTCACAATACCTGTACTAATCCCCATCATATTCAGTTAAAATAATACTTTTTTTTGTGGCACTGTAACAAATACTTTAATAAGATCAAGACAGGTCACATCTACTCTATTCCTTTTGCCTAAAAAGTCTTTTAAAAGAAAGACATAGACATAGTCTATGGTAAAATCATGCTGCATTTCATAACATTTTCTACTTGTCTCAGTATTATTTTATTTCAAATGCATTTATTCTTTTATTTCAATGTCTTGCATACTAATATGCATGGATTCTAAACTAACAGTTCATTTGTAGTTCTTCAATCATATAGTATTACCACCAAACTTATCAGATTTGTTAAAATGCATGCTACTGCACCTTTACTTTCTTTCAAAATTACAGACGTTCTCTAGTCTGCCAGTCTGTGTGCATTGAGATTTTTGAATTAGAGATAGTAATTTCCATTTCCAAGCCTCCATTTTCAACATCATACCTTTATAAAACTGAAATAAAGTATTTGTTTTGTTTTTAGGGTATACCTCGGACATGTCAACACAATATGATTACATCAGAATAATTTACCCCAGATTTTATCCTGTAGTAATTTGCTAGATAGTGGGTGCAACTACACATGCAATTAATGTACAGCAATAAACTCTGGTGTATATCACACTAGAGTGTATTGCTCCCAGGAGCCATGTTAAATGTATGCCTGGGACCACAGCACACTGAGCCAGATCAGAGCAGTCCCAGCTGACAAGGGTTCTAGGGGGTCAGTCTGCCAGCCTGGGGCTGCTCTGACCCAGCACAATATGCTGTGAAGGGGCTAGCTGGGGCACAAGAGTACTTCAGTGTGGGGCTAGATGGCAGGCAGCTTCTGCACTGAAGCACCCTCATGCCCCAGACAGTCCTGTCAACATCTAGATGTGTTTTGCTGCAAAGTAAAAAAACTCCACCATAGGATAGTATTTGTGTTTACAGGTACTAAGCTAGAGCATCCTTGAGTAAGAACCGTGATGCTCCAGCTACATCACTGTAGCACACTGCTATGGCACAGTTATAGCACACTGCTATGGCACAGTTATAGCACACTGCTATGGCAATGTAAAATAATTGTGTGCAGCAGACGTGGCACAGCACAAGGTGTTATTGTGCTGATATTTAGGACTGAGTAAACTAATTAACTGTGCTCTAGGTTAATGATGTAGCTGGAGCATCATGGTTCTTACCCAAGGATGCTACGTCGCTGTATCACATTGCGACGGCAACATAGTTTCCCATGTAGATGCACCCAGCGTCTACACATGAAGTTTGTTTTTCAGCAATTTCCATATTACCCTTAACTTCTTTGACCACAGGTTTCTTATTTTTTTAATATTTATTTATTCATTCTTCTCAGCCCTTTTTCCATCTCTTGTTGGGTTTTTGCTTTTAAGCTCCACCACTTATTTGCTAGGATTATCTTTTAACAGAACCGAAAGTAAAGTAAACAGCAAACTATTCAGTCACTGAACTATACAGAAAAATAGATGGGGTTCTTGTCCATGACTGGAGTTCCTAATTAGTTCCATAACAACAAAAATCATAAAATAAATAGATGTTGACTTTGAACTCTATGGTTGTCTACTGTGACATCTGCAGAAGAAAATGGTTTCCATATCTTTTGGAAAATAAAAGGAATTTTTAAAGAACTTTAGTTCATGTTTGGATAGAGATTTTAGTCTTAAAAAAATTGAAAAGTCTTATTATAAATATATTTATTAAGAAAATCCAAAAGTAAAAATCCAGTTAAATATAAAACCAGTATGCACCTCCCTGTATGGCAAATTTCTTCTTAAAATGTACACAGTATGAAAGAAGCTTACTGCTGGGAATTGTATACAGATACTTAGATAAACAGTTTAACTAATCTTATTATTTGCAAATGATAATCTAAATAAAATGTAATTATATCTAAACATGAAAAGGGAAACCTTTTTGTATAAAATAATTGCATCCTTTAGATAGGGTTTTCATCTTGAAAAAATTCTAAAGCCATATCTGCAATTTGTGGGCATTTTCCTCTTCATATTGTAGCAAAATCCCCAGCTTTTCTTTTTTCTTTTCTTTTAAAATGCATTCCTTTCCCTTCCCCAAACATTTCTGACTTTTTCTCTCCCTCTCTATTCCCTATAGATAAGTATAAGTAAGCTAATATGTAGGACAAGCTTTAACATTTTATTTTAGATAGTAAGTTTTATTTTTCTCTCCCCTCTTTGCAAATAAGTGCCCTGCTATTTTGACATACATATCCACTCTTTTAATGTAACATGCATTTGTAATATGAATTATTTTACCAGCTTGAATTCAGCCTAGGAAAAGTTGTAGTATCAATGTCACAGACTGAATTACTTTGGTACTCCTGCAATGACGACAACAGTTCTTCAACTGCTAGATACCTCTGTAGAGATTAGCAGGCAGAAAGTATTTTGAGATTTATTTATTTTTTATTTATTTATTTTTTTTTTACAGCTTGCATGACAAAAGCTTTGGTTTCATTTTTGGTCTGAATACAAAGCAGCTTATATGTTGTTAGTACTTCTAGCCATATCAGTGTTTCGTGCATTAATTTATTTTTGTCATAAAAAAGACAAATTGTCAAAGTACTAAGTTGCAATAAGGTTGATCATGTACTAAGAGGCAGATGCTAAGAGCTAGTAAAACAATAGGAGGCCCCAGAATACTGGTATTGGCCTGATCTCAATTTAGCATGAGAAAAAGAATTCTGGAAATAAGTAGTTGTAACATGCATCCTGCTGCTGAAGTGAATAATTTTCTCCTGAAAACTATATTGTTCAACTTCATCTCTCAGTCATACCTTTTGGGGGCTGCCTATACATACAGACCCAGCCAACCCATGATATCTCTGCTTCAGTAACATGTCAGATGTAGTACCAGAGCATACACTGAGAGATGCAGATATTTTTTCTATACATATAAAATGTTTCCAAGTCCGTTACACTAGTAGAACACCATCAAAAAGTAGCATTTCAACCACCAGACAGTAGAGTGGCTATCAATGGTGTTCTGAAGTCCCCATCTCCCTGGGCTGTGGCTTCATTCTCCTCCCTCAATGCTAGTAGGCACTCTCCAGCCACTGCCCCTGATCTCCCTGAGTACCCCTAGTGCCTGAAATGGGAAACCAGAGACTACATGTCCCACCCTTCCTGGCCACAACCCCCTTTGCCAGAACCAGAGAGATATTCAAGGTTTGGGAGAGCTGGAATCGTGGCTCTGGGTCACAGGGGTCTTGGGGAGATCTCACAATGCCAATCAAGGGACATAGGGAACTTGCAGCAATGCCCCCTGAACCCCTACTGTTACTGTCAGGATACCAGCTCTCCATCCTCCAATTTCCCATACATCCTCTGATTGCAGCAATGGCAACAGGGGTTTTATGGCAGCAATCCCCATATCCCACCACCACCAGGCTTCCAGGCCTCATCCCAAATCCTTATATCTCTATTTCTGGTGGCAGTGGCAGAAGTCTCAGGGTGGTGATTATATTAGCATGAGGATCTTGTCTCTAGTGGTGAGGGGCTCTGGGGCAGCAGACCCAGAGTAGCAGGAAAGTGCTTACTCCCCCCCCCCCCCCACCCCCCAGCCGTGTATGGAAAAAGTGGAGCAAAGTGGTATCTTGGAGGACGCAGGGGTCCCCTATTGTTTTCTGTATTGTTCTCATATGTTGCAGCCAGCAAAGAACTTCTAAATAGTATTTCAGTCAAACAAATACAATTTGTAGCACTTCAGCTTCTTTCAGGGCATTTAAAATGCTTCAAATGTGACATTTGTCTGTACCCACAGAGAGAAGAACCAAGATGCAGTTCCACCCATCCCTTATGAAATGATTTGGGGTGATCTCACAACCTTTCCAAGACTGTAGTGGCCATGGCCAGGCAAGATCCTATTGTTTAACAAATCCTATTGCTTAATCATGAACTGTATAGAGATAGAAGGTAGATACAGATGTTTTCTACTCCCTGTAGAAATGTGCTGCTTGTACCAAGTCAGGAAAATCACCATGATTAGTATCTCCTGGCCCAGGACTGAAGTGAAACAAAAGCTTAATTTAGAGCACTGAGCATCAAGAAAAAACAGTGGGGCTTTTCCCAGTTCCAAATTTACATGCTGAGATAGACCAAACTGAAATTTGATTGGTTTTGAGACAATGTGCATAGAATCCAAAACTGCTCTTAAGAAGAACAGTCATACTCTAGTTTATACCTTCCTAATCAACCAAGTGAAAAACAAATCAAGGGTGCCATCCCTGTGTAATAGCAGTTAAGGAAACAATACTCATTTTATGTCTTTAACAACAAGACACTACTACTGAAAAAAAGCAAAAAAGCAAAAACCATCAAGAACATTTAAAAAATGTTGTTGACATTTTTAATGAGAAATGGCAGTGGCTAAATTTGTACTTGTTTCCTTAACCTGAAATTTTTATCAGTTTCTCACCATACTGCTGTTAATTCAGGGTTGGCATGCATTAAGGAATAGAAATTTAAAGACCATCCCATCTTCACAACAGACAATGCGGTATGTATGAAAAAGACCTAATTACTGATGTTCTGAAAGGACTGCTTCTCAACTGTGTGAACATCACTTGTCTAGTTCACATAATGGATCTTATTGTGGGGCACATTTGAAAAACTATTCATAGTGCCAAAAACCTTCATTAAATGGCTAAGGAAGCTGCAGCAATACGGACAATGGGCGCAAACAGCAAAGGAAGATGCGAAAGTACTCTGTAAGTTCAAACAAGAATTCTGAGGGAAGTGGAATCAGTGAAGAATATGGTTTCTGCTAGCCCTGCAATGAGAACAAAACAAAACAATAAAAAAAGATTGTTGGTCAAGCAGAGATCACCATCCATGGAAAACCTAATTGAAAGGCAAAAAGTAATTCTCAGTCAATAAAATTATATTTTACAAAACCAAGCAAACAAAAATAATAAGATGAAGTATTGTTTTCCATTTTTCTTACAGAATATACTTTTCCATTTACGGTGCCTAATCACGTCAGAAAGTTATCTTTATGAATAGTAAATTTGCCAACAGTTTTGAATGTGAACAAATGATCTGCAGGAAGCCAGCATTTATTTCTATCAGTGACAGGAACAATGATCCACATGTTGAAAAGGAAACAGCCATTTCAACCTGACTGTTTGACAAAACTGTAGAATAGCAACAAATGCACTTTTACATTCCAATGTCATATTTGAACTGAATGAAACAAATGTTGTGTGCAGTATTTTGGGGGGGGGGGTTTGTTTTTTTTTCTTAAGAAACAGCTATAATCTGGATATTGCATTTAGTAGCAACAACTGTGGGGAAAAAAATGTCTGTTTTGTCCAAGCACAGTCAAGTACAACCAGACAATATTTGCACTTTGGATACCTGTCAGGCAAAATGTATATGGTCAATAACATGTTAAGCAGTTGGACTGACTGCAGATGAATTGTTGGTGCATATGTATACAAAATTATATCAATTCTCATTAAAATTTCCACAAAATATGTATTTCTATTGTAAAAACTTATTTTAAATATCTATACATTTTCACTTTTGTTATGTTTTATATTATTTCATATCATACCTATGAAATAATATATACTCTGTACATATTTACCACTATAAAAACCACGCACCATAATGTTTTAGACAAAATTTAGAATTTCTAAACAAACATTTTCTTAAGGCAAATGTTTTTGGAAATTCTTTTTCATTAATTCTTTTTTAACATGTGTTTCCATTCTGATCTGCAATGAGAACACATTTTGAAATTTCAAAACTTTCTGCAAACCAATAATTATATGCTTTAAACAGCATTACCAGTAACATCCATTCTTCCAGGCAGTTTTAGTTTGCCACCAACAAAATGCAAAAGAAAGTATCATTCAAAGATCCTATTTTTGTAAATCTGAAGGGTTCTTATATTTATCTTGATACAAGTAAGTATCAAGTGTATTCTTTCTTCATACTTTAGTTAAAAGGAAGAGATGGATTTACCAGATGCTATCTTATTCAAAGTAACTGTTTCATCTGTCTCTACAGTATTTGGCTGTCAGTTGAACCCAAACTTGGGGAACAGCTGAATTACAACAGTTTTTTGGGTTTTTTTCTACTTAGTGTGGAATAAAGCAGAAAACCTGTCAAACCTGCAGCCTGGAATCCAGGTCTCTTTCTGACTTGAAACTGTAGTCTGGTAATGCTGTCTGCTTTGTGTTATCCTGTTTTCCTCACTCAGCTTACTTGTAAGCTTAGCTTGTCTCTTGATCACCTGGTTTCCTGACCCTGCTCATCCCTGACCTTGGCTTAGCCTTTCAAGTCCAGCGATCTTGATCACCAATAGGCGTCCAGACTTAGCCACCCATGTCCTCATACTGGCACAAACAAAACAGTTACAGCAGATGAGCTTGGGCCATGGTCCCTTCCCCTGGATCCCCAACTTAATGTATGACATTATTTTTTCACCAGTCCACAACCTGAATGTAAATATTGGCTTCCATCAAATGATTTTCCTGTCTCACCTCTTAAGTGCAGCAAAATTTTAAGTTTGTTGCTTCGTAACATCCTAACAATCTTCATCAATTGCAATGAGTAAGATTTTCTTTACTCATTCACGTATTTTTAGCATTAAAGTGTTGAAGTGATTTATATTCACTACAGCGCTGACATACTGAGTAATAGGATTTTTGCTACATATTGCTGATATGCCGTGCACAGACACTACGGAGCACTTTTACAATCTTAACCATGCCAATATATCTGTTAATTAAAGTGGAATTTACTGTTTGCTGCTATTTGTTTTATGTTAAGTGATTTTGAATGCAGTTTGTATTCACTTCCTTTTTGTAAAGGACATTTTTTTTTTTTAAACCAATGTGCACCAATGTCCCTTAGTAATTCAGGAATGTTGCCATCTCATTCTTAAGATTAATAAACAAGAGATTTCAGCAAGAGGAAAACAACAAGATACTGACACATTGAAGGGTTTTCTAAGTCAGCTTTCAGGACTGTGATCAAAATATTTGCCAAGAAGTGCTACCATGTCAGAACTGGCCCATTTCTGCAGATTCTAGGGACATTGAAAAAAATCTATGCCAACATCTGCAATATGGAGTTACACTTTTCCAACTTAATGATACAATGAATAAAGGATTTAGATACCTAATATTTAGACTCAGAAAACCTCACTCTGAACTCTGTGGAGCACCTAGGCTCACTGTGGGCATCTGGAAAGCATGAAGAAAGAGGGCTAAGATACAAATCCAGGTCCTCAGGTGCCCCACGTGAGACTTCAAGGAAGTCTTCCCATGTCATATCCATAGCTCTGAACTCTGTCCCAAAGATAAGCACCAACACCACTCCCATCAAAAAGCTGAGCATGTCTCACACTCTTGTTTTTAGAAGAATTGTACCACTGCCTCTTGCCTTTATTATTTAATAGTTTAGTAAAATGGTGTTTAATCTCTGGCCTGCAGGCCAGATCTGGTTCATGGAGCAATGTTATCCAGCCCATAGGTGGATCTAGCAGACTGAGCCACATTATCCAGCCTGCAGGGACCTCCATAAGTCCAAAAATTTGAAAGCAGGCAAGCAGTAATTAAGGTTGCCCCTCTGCCCAGCTACCAAATTGGGGCCAAAGTGGTACAGAGTTGGATCTGGTTGTATGCTGCCAGGACAGGAGGCTTGGGGCTCAATGCAGCCATGCTGGGTCAGGCCAAGGTAGCACAGGGCCCAATATAGGTGTACAGGGATGGACTAGGTAGAATAGGGCCCAATCCAGCTGCATGGGGCCTGATTTGGTCATGCCAGGCTAGGATGAGGAAGCACAGGGCCCAATCTGGATATGCAGGAGCAGGCTGATGAAGCATGGGACCCAATCCAACTACACAGGGCTGGGTTGGGGCAGGGGTATGGAGCCCAACCTGGCACTGACCTTGAGATATGGCCCAAGACCTGGCTGCAGGGCCAAACATTTAAGCACAACTGTCTTAGTGGAAAGATCACTCTCTCAGGAAGCATATCTTGATTCAGACCTCTCCTTTGTCTAAAGGGATTCAAAACCACATCTCCCATCTCTCAAGAGGGAAGAACCTTAGCTAGTTTATACAAAACATTACTGGAAAAAATACAAAAACAGATCTAGGAACAGACTGGAATCTGGGACTCACTGGCTTAACCACTGTGTCATGCCCTCTATCTCTAAGGCCCAGTTAATATTCACATCTTTTCTGCAAAGTGCAAAACTTCCGTAGGAGTGATGGAGAGTACCTAGTGGTTAGGATGCCAATTTTTATGGGCAATCCTGTCAGTGTGCATTACACATGTTGTCTGAATGCCTATAAGACTGAGTCCCTCAGGTATTTTAAACAGAGAAACAGTTTGTGGCATTTCTGGGTGTGCACAGAAGCACCATTCTATCTTTAAAGTTATAAAGTAAGATGCCAGTTAAATGTGTGTGCTCAGAATTATGATTTTGGATTTAAGAACTATGATACCTTGATTCTTACATCATTCCTGGCCATCATGGCTACAACAATACTCCAGCCTAACTACTGATGCTTTTTAGGCACTTCAGATCTACTGGATCTTGCCCCTAAATTCTTTCCTTACTAATGTAGCTAATGCCTCTCTGTGGAGCAGCACTCTGACCGTCACCTTCTGCAACTAGATCTCAAATAAATCTGTGCTTCATTGCAAATTTTCATCTGATCCTTAAACTCCCCTTCAAAACAATTCTGGATAAGATTGTATTAAAGAAATTATTTCTCTAAACTGAATGGACAACATAGACTATTCTAGATTTAGTTTCAGGTCAGGTCATGGATCTGAAACAACACTGTTTGAATTAAAGGCCATTTTCCTTTTGAAGGGGAACCAAAGAAAGATGAGAAGTTTGATAAAACTCAGGTTATCATTCAACTTTTAACATAATCAATCAACACTATTAATCGGCTTCAATGTGCAGGTAAGTGCTAAAAGAATCACAACCTCTGCAAGTCCTCAGAGAACCCTTAAAAGTTATCGTGGGTGGGCATTGCTCTTGCTCCAAGCTTTGATAGACAAATTCTTTGACCTCAGTCCTGCTCCCATTTAAAAATTATGAAAGTATATATGCAAGTCCAGTTAGATACCATGGACCATACAATCAAATATTTATTGATAAAATTCAGCTTTATATATCTTTTTCATCTGGCCTTGCACTATTGTCTGACCACTGACATAACAAATACTGGAGAATAGAATCTTCATCAAGATCAGGTACTTTAACCTAAGTCTGGAAAAGATCACATTAATGTTAATCTTAAAAGTGAGTCATTAAGAGTGACGTTCTGTAATTGTATGTGTAAAAGTGACCTGGTTAGAAAGCTTTATCTATAAATTACATCTCACCTACAACAAAACTACCTATTTGATTGGAAAGAGCCAAAATGACCACATACATAGAATATTTTGCAACCTACACTAGTTTCCAATGCATCAATGCTATTCAAAGATTCTCCCATTGATTTACCAAACCTCTGGGGAGAGAGTTTGATATTTAATAAGACAATCCTCTCTTTCAGTGTCATTTCTTGGTTGGTTCAATAATTAAGTGTGCTATATTTATCTCAAACAAGGGATAAATGTGTGGAATTGGGGTGTATAGCTTTGTCAAAGGCAGATCCAATATCCTGGAATATTCTTCAAAAAATTAAAACTGCTCTAATGCTTTCCAGCCCCAAGTCATACAGTAAAATATATCTCGTTGCTGTCAGTTCCCCTCAAGAGTTTGAACATAAGGCAACAATGATCAAAAGTATCAGCTCAACATTAAACTTACATCAGAATAGAGAAATATCTTACACTCTGAGCTTATCGGGACTGTGATTAAATGTACAGTAAAATAGATGACAGTCTACCCCCAACGAGCATTTATTTCTTAATTCATGTGCAGTTCTTTCATGCTAATTTGATAAATGCTTTATATATGTCATATAAATAAGATGTAGCTAAGCAAATGTTAAAGAACAGGGAAATAACATATAACAATAATGTAAAATATATAAAAACTAAATATTATGGAGGAAAAATAGTTATTTATAATAACATATAGGGATACAACAAGGAGTAAAGTAAACTGTGACATGGCTACATAACCCTTTCATATCCCTTGGAATTAGAAAATAATGTCCACATTCCCTGAAAGCTGGAGACCTCAGAAGAGGTATGGAATTCTCACTCTCTTACCTTTCCCATTGTTAGCCAGTTATCCATTGAAAATCCTTTCAACCCTTTATGAAAGCTTTCATTACATAATGAAGGACCCCGCCCCCAATTGGCAGCCTTCAGATTGAATGTGGCCTGCCAGAGGTTAACACGAGGCTCCTGGGCTCCTGCCTAGCACCCCCCCCCCCCCACCCCACCCCACCATTGCTCCTGTTGCTGTCATGGCCAGAGTTGTTTCAGGGAAGAAAGCATGTCAAGATGGGGCCTACTGAGCCTACTGTCCATGTAGTGGCACAATGGAGAGACCTTTCATTGTCTACACAGAGCCAACCAGTGCGTTGGAGGGGAGCAGGTTTTGGCAATGCCCATGACAGGGCGAAGACTTTCCTGGCTGTATTGTAGAGGTCCTAGGGACCTTGTGCAGCATGTGGCCGTAGCATCAGTTTAATGTGTGGCATGAGGCTCATGACGGTTTAGAAGATGGGCAGCCCTGATATAGCATCTCTATTAACAATACTGAATTTCCCAGTTCCCAACCAAGCATTTATCCAATGAGCTGATGTGTCACTGCTGGGGAGGTATACTTCATTAGCATGTACAGGGGATCCTTTTATGGTTAGAGTAGACTCAGTTAGCTTACTTTAACCTGCAGTGTTTATATTAAAAAGTAACATTTATCATACTGAAGTTCTGACCTCCTCATGTGAAAATGCTAATTTGTATTTTTTATATTTTAACTGTAAACCACTATGCCAATCATTTACCACATCTTATAAAACTAAAATGGGTATCACAGTATCAAAGTGTTCCAGGTCTTCAGTCTGATTTCAGCACTCAGTTGCTTCATTACTTATAGATAAAAGATGAAGGAAATGACTTAATCATCACAGAGCCACTTGATAAGATGGTACAAAAAAAAAAATCTCTTCATGGAACACACATATCAGGATTCACCCTTTCAAAATGTAAGACCACTTACATTTTCTAAGTTTACCAATAACAGCATTTTTTTTCTCCAGGCAGGTACATTACAGAGAAGTCATTTAAAAGCATGAAACTTCACAAAAATAAGACTAACTGAATTACTGCTTTCCCACACTTTAAGCATTTTTTATTTGTTCAATGGAGTTGCTTTTGTAATTTTTCTTCTTATTTCCATTTTCCTTTGAGTCTTTGGTTTTGCTTGAAAATTCCTCTCTTGTGCTTATTTCCTATCATGTATTTTAATTTATTCATCAATCTTTTTCCTTTGCTCTTCATTGCTTAATTTTACCATATATAATTTCCTGTTATTTTCTCAGCAGTACTCTGTTTTTAATCTCCCCTTCTTTTATATTTCTTTTAATCTTCATTAAGTTCAAAAGTATGCATGTTGCCATCATTCTATTTTCTCCAGTTTCCTACAGTTTTAATTTTTTTAGTCTAAAGCTTTTTTATTTTTCAAATGAAATTTTAACTAATTACTGTTGCATTTTCTTCACATTTTGCTTTCTATTCTTGATGGTTATTGAGGTCTACACTAAAATATTTGTTTCCAGTTTAGCTAGGAGACAAAATAATGCAATTATTTAAATGTATATAATGAAAAAACAGAGGCATCTTTAATGAAGCTTAGAGTTTAGGCAACTCTTTAGAAAAAATATATAACATACTAAATGTATTTTAAAAAGCTTTATGTATGAACATGAAGTCTTAGATACTTTAAAATTTACATTTATTTTCCTATTCTCAGCAGGCATACAGCGCATTAATGACTAATATCGATCAGCATTCTCAAACTATTGTAAATGCCAGCAGGTGTACACTAAGGACAATAAGATGTTAAGCTTGTTTTCTTGTTTTAAAACACCTAAAATAGTTAAATATTTTTAAAGAGTGACTTTGCTGAAGATCCAGAGTGATTGTATCTTTTTGTTTATTCCAATGCCACTGTATGAACCACGTCAGAACATGATTTGAGGATTTCTTTTCCCTGGATCTACTAAACATAGACACCTGTGTTCCACTGAAACTGCTAGACAGACCATACAGTGAGGCCATTCAGAGCAAAGGCTCTCAGGAATTGTGTTCTCCCATAACCCATCACATGGGCTGTTTCAAGCCCAACAGGGCTCACATATGCCATAACAGCTCAGACCTCCACAGGAAGGTTTAGGAATCTTTAATGAACAATTAGAGATTTACATGTCCATAGAACTTTTCTTAATATCAAGAAGCCAGGTTTTTATGCTTCAGTTTATGCCATTAAAACAACAGTAGAGAATCTAATCAAATATTATATATATCTTGCAAATACACTTTTTTATGTTCTGCGGTTAAGCATAGCAGCATTTAAATCTAGATTTGTAAGAGATTTAGGCAAGGAATCAGCACCCTATGACCTATGGCTTGGATCTGGATCATGGATCCTTTAGATCTGGCTTGAATTTGGTGGTATATGGCAATGAGGGGAACTTTCCATGTCACAGCTGGGCATCCAAGGCTTCAGTGGAGGGGATGCTCTCCATGTCTTGGTGCCATAGTTGGGCAGCGTGGGCTCTGGCAAAGGGGGGCTTTTGTTGCTCTGCAGCGGGATGGTGGGGAGAAATGGCAGGAAAGGCTGGGTCCTACTGTCTGCCAGTCTCTGACCCAAACTGGTTCTTTTCAAACCCCTCACAAGAAAACATTTAGGGCCCCTGATTTAGGCAACTAAAACAGTAGCTAGATGCTTCACACCAATCTTTATATCCTCAGAACCCCCACTCAGCTTTCACATGGAGCTTATGTTCCCAAGAGTCTCTAAGTGCCAAAGTATTTTACATTAAAATTTCCCTGACTTATACTATTTTGCTCTGGAAATATGCTCAGAAGCACCTCAACCTTGGCAGTGCCGAGTGTCATGGTATCATGGGTTTGCAACAGCATGCGAAACTCTCGGTAAGATGTACAAATATCCTTTGGTCTTGATCTGCCAGGTGTTCTCAGGGCACAGGGGGCTCTACATGAAAATAAATGGGTTGAGTGTCACTCTTCTGAACGCAGTTTAGGCTTGAGAATATTCAATGGAAGAAAATTTGCTCTGGCAAGTTTGAGTAAGTCTCCTTGCCCCTGGTAATCTTTGGGATTTAAGAAACTGGGTGCATCTACGCAAGATGCTTACTGTTCAGTAACTTGTTGCTACAGCTCAGTAGCTCATTACTACTGTGCAGTAGTGTCGCTGGGAACAAACTGTGACGCAATGCTACCACATGGTAGTAATAAGCTACTGTGTGGTAAGCATCGCTAGACAACTATGCTGGAATGCTACTGCGCAGTAACACCAGTTACTGCGCAGTTATTTAATACTTAGTTTTGTAAGTACTAAATGACTGCACAGTAACAACTGCACAGTAGATAGCTCCTGTAGACATGCCCACTTTGTTCTAATAGCTGTGGGGGCCAAAACTTTTTGGCAGATATGCTACAAATTCACCCTGCATTCTTTCTTAATGTTACTCCAATCCTCTGCCCCTGTCCGATGAGCTGCTCTGCTTTCTGTTCCCTGCCCATTCTGCTGATCTCTTTTCTGTTCTTTGCCCTATCTACTACTGTGTTGCTTGTGCTCTCTCTGATCTGCTGTGTGTCACATACAGAGGCTGCCTGTGCCACTTGTGGCACACATGCTGCAGGTTGGACACACCTGGTCCACAGTATTTCCTGTGTAGTCATTTTATCATGCTACACTTTTGTATTCCATACGCCATGTGCTTACAGTAACTATATATACACACACACACACACACACACACACACGAATATACGCATGTACATATACACACACGCACCTACATATGTACATATTTATATTCTTGTCAGTCTTAATTTTCTTTGATTAGATGTTGTCATGCCTTTGTATCATGACATGAGAGAATACAGTTTACTACCTTCTGTTCCACTAATGTAACGCATACTTCTAGTCTATCTCTATACTTTCAAATCTTTACAAATCTAAAACAGTTATCATCTTGTTAGGGTAATGATATGGATTTTGGGTGTTGGGGTAATGATCTAGATTTTGGGGAGTGATGGGTGTGCAGCTGAATAAAAGTTTTTTTTTTCTGTGTCTCAGCAAAAGCTGCTGGTCACAAGGCTGGATAATACATTAAGAGCAACTAACTTTGTTAATGCTTAAGCAAGCAGACTCTTAACAAAAGGATAGGGTGCAAAGTGCATGATGTGTTGGGTAAAAATAGAATGCAGCCCACCAGCTATTGTCAGGTGACAAAACAGAAATATGGCCTTGCAGATGATGCTGAAGTCAGCAAGAAAACTAGAAAGAACCAGCGAGAAACCGCAAGTGACAAAAAGAAGATGAGGGTCAAAGTCTTACGCATGTGCTCTTAGCAAAGAGGCATGTAAATGAATGAAATGGATAGGCAATACCATGCTAATGAAGCAAACAGTAAACAGAGGTGGAGTTTGAGATGGGAGGAGAAATGGGTGGAATATAAGGAGGGACATAGGTGGGGTGAATGTTAATATGTATGAGCCAAGGTGTATAAAATGTGAAAAGAACTAATGTTCAATGCGGCTCCCAGGTTTGTTGGTTTTTTGGGAGGTAGTTCGAAGCTGTCTCCATTCTGAATAAAGCTGTTGCAAGCAATGTGTGCTGTTGTTTGCTCCCTGCTTGCTCTGGCTAATGAGTACCAGGATCCATGGGCAATTGGACCATCACCTCCCTAGTTGTTGGGTCCTGCATGGAGTCAGAGTCTAACATGGGACGTAGTCTTTCTAGACTTTAAGATGGCCTTTGACACTGTCTCTCACTCCATCCTCATCAATAAATAAAGAGACTGCGGCATTGATGCCTACACAGTTGGATGGGTAAAAAATTGGCTGATGAGGCGCACCCAGAGAGTAGTGGGGGATGGGTTGTACTCAACCTGGCAAGATGTGAGCAGTGGGGTACCCCAGGGCTCGGTCCTCGGGCCTGCACTGTTTACCATCTTTATTAGCAACTTGGACGAGGGGGTGGAAAGCACGGTGTCCAAGTTTGCTGATGACACTAAGATGTGGGGCGAGGTGGACACACTTGAAGGGAGAGAGAGGCTGCAAATAGATTTAGACAGACTACAAAAGTGAGCAGATGAGAATAGGATGGGGTTCAACGTAGACAAATGCAGAGTGCTGCACCTTGGGAGAAGGAATCCACAGCATACATACAGGCTGGGGAGTACCCTTCTTGAAAGCACAGACGCAGAAAGGGATCTTGGAGTCTTTATTGACTCCAAGATGAACATGAGCCGCCAATGCCAGACCTCAGCCAGCAAGGCCAGCCATACCTTGTCATGCATCCAAAGGTGCATCTCAAGTCGGTCCAGAGAAGTGATACTCCCCCTCTATGCGACTTTGGTCAGGCCGCAGTTGGAGTACTGCATCCAGTACTGGGTGCCACACTTCAAAAGGGATGTGGCCAGTCTGGAGAGGATTCAGAGGAGGGCCACCCGCTTGGTGGCTATGAGGAGAGACTGAAGGACCTGAACCTGTTCAGCCTCAGCAAGAGGAGCCTGAGGGGGGACCTGGTGGCTGCCTACAAGCTCATCAGGGGGGATCAACAGCAAATAGGCAGAGCCCTTTTCTCCCCAGCACCACCTGGGGTGACAAGGAACAACGGTAATAAGCTGATGGAGAATAGGTTTAGGTTAGAGATCAGAAGATAATATTTTACAGTTAGGGTGGCCAAAATCTGGAACCAACTTCCCAGGGAAGTGGTCCTCACCCCTACCTTGGGCAAATGCAAGAGGAGGTTGGATGATCACCTGTCTGGGGTCTTGTGAACCCAGCATTCATTTCTGCCTGTGGCAGGGGATCAGGCTAGATGATCCATTCAGGTCCCTCCTGACCCTAGCTACTATGAAACTATCTTGGCACAGTCAGCAAGATTCAACACACATTTGGAGGGGACTGATCATCCCTATCCTACCAAGGTAAGGCCTAGCTGTGTACTTACACACCAGTGTACTAGGTTCTCTTGGGCCATCTCAGCTATCATACCCCATCTTTTACCTTTCCCAAGTAGCATGGTAACAGGTTCAGAGGGTTTTCCTGTGTGTGGGGTCAAGGTGTCCTCCGTGTTTTTATTGAGAGTTAGGTAAAACAGAATGGGGGTCTGGGACCCCAGGAGAGTCCATCTAGCCCAGCTTGGATTAAGGTCCACGGTTGGGTCAGGGGAATTTTTAGTAAAGCAACTGCCCTCCAGGATTTAGCTTGGAGTGTTCAAGATTTTACCTTCAGACTCCTGACACCTAAGAGAGAGCCTCACAGTGAAGCCTGCACCCTGGTCAGATGTACCTTAACTCTGATGACAGCCTAGGCTTAGTAGATATAGAATTATATAGATATAGAAGTGCTGGGTCCAAAACCAGTCCAACAATTGCCAACTTCACCAGGACATAAGAGTAGTAACTTGACTATTCAGGGAATTTGTTGATGCAGAGTGATCTGTTTTAGAGGGGTTAGCTGAAACTTGTAATATGGTAAAGTTATATAGGAAGTAACTAAAGTCATAAGTATTGTGCAAGAGATGTTGTTTGTTACTGATCACCAGGAAACTTTGTCCATGTCAGGCAGAGTAGTGGACAGGAGTATATGCTGTGGAAGTATATGCTGTAGTCTGCTTGGAATTAAGTAAGAACCTCCTGTTGTGTTTACAATAGGAAGTTAGAAAGCAAAGAAAGTAATCTCTCTGCTAGAAAGGCTGTGTGAATGAACAGAGTCCTTTAACTCTAAGGTCCATGGGAAAAATATGTACAGTCTTCTGTGGAGAAAAAAACCAAAAGTAGGTATGTGTTTGCTATGGAGTTTGTAAAGCATAAGTTACCAGTGCAGGTTATAGCAAGATAAAGTGTTATATAGGTAGTATAGCTTCAGAGAGATCAAAAACAGTTAGACAAATGTAGAACAGACATTGTAGGATCTGGTATGTACCAGAAAATAAAGGCAAAAAGCACAGAAAGAAAAAGGTATGTTACTAGACATCTGTTCAGGCAGTGGAAGAGAATTTGTGATTAGAAGTGAAGGGAAAATTAGTTCTCTCTCCCTACCTTTCTGGGAACAGTGAAGTGCCTGAAAGAGAGAGAGATTGTTACAGCAGTGTACCAGCTTGTTTTGAAAAACATCAGGGTATAGCTGTGTAAAGATAGATAAGTGCCCAGAATTTCTTTAAGTTACTCTAAGCAGGGAAAAAGGAGTAAGCTTATCAGAGGCATGTTTTGTTTTTTCTCTGCAGAGGCATAGTTTAGGAGTTTCTTTTTTAGGGTGGAAAAAGTTTTCTTGAAGGGATTGTGTGTAGTGTATAATTTGTCGCCCACGGTCTTTCAGGGAAACTTTCTTAATCCTGAAGTGGAGCTTGCTGGGCTGTACAGCTGTAAGAGAGAAAAATGTGATAAATGAATTAGTTTGCAGAGAGTAAGGCAATAAAAAGACAGTGATGAGAATGAATTGTAAAGTCTGTAGCCTGGAAAGGATATGGTTAAAATTTGTTAAAGAAAGGGAAAACTAAAAGTTAAGTAAAACCTAGAAAAGTGTTAGGATTCTAGAGTTGCTAGAGAAAAGAGAAAAAAGATCTAATAAAGAGTCTGCAGGACCTTAAAAAACCAGGTAATCTAGCAGTCCCAAAAAGGGGAACAGGAAGAAAAAAATCACTGTTAGAGCTGCCAGAGCTAACAACCTGCAATCTCAACTGACTCGAGGGGGGGCCAAAAAGCCCAGAAGTCAGAAACTGTGCCCATAAGAAGTAAAGAAAACCAAAACATGAGACTGAAGAATTTAATCCTAAGTATGACCTGAAACTGCCACACTTCTAGGTGTGGTTAGTAGAGTACAGCTACCTGAAGCAGGGTAAACACTGCAAAATGCTGCATAATAACCACCCTGGGGACAAGGCAAAGACAAATACAGAGTGTCTTAAAACCCTAGCTCCCATCTCCGTATGAATTATTTTTCATTAACAAAAAGCTAAGGGGAGCATACTCCAACAGGAAAACCCTTGGTCCAAGCCAAGGAAAAGAAGTGTGTGGCATAAAACGCCTGCCACTTTAAGAAAAGAACACTGCTGTAAAAGCAGCCTCTGCAAAGTGCAAGGAGAAAAAAAATTTAAATAAGTGCCACCCTGGCTGTAAGCCAAGCAAAGCCAGCCACAGTGTCTAAGTAAACTAAACAAAAAAGGTGAACCCCTCTCTTTTTGTCTTTGTGTTTTACAGGATGAAATCATTAAAGTATCTTGAAGTTTGCTGCGTACAAAAAAGAAATCAAGCTTAACTGTTATGTGTAATGATTGTGTTTTACTAAGTTTGTAAAATGCTGTTATTATAAGTAATTGTGATATTAACTATGCTGGACTATAAAATGTAAAGCAAAACTTCTGGATAAGCTATGAAATATCTAAAGAGTGGCTACAAAATGATACATCATGCAGAGCTTCACCTCCATGACCTTGCAGAGTTCACCCATGCCAAATATCAAGAAGGCTACTGAATTGTTTGTTTTATTGTCATCCTTGGTTTCCTTTTTTTCCCCTTGTATTTGTTTTTGTGTGTGTGTTAAAATTAATGTATTTTAGTTTGTATAGTAGAAATAGTAATGTAATGTAGTTTTATTAATTCCCAGAATTTATGCAAAGATTAGGAACTCAAAGTAAAAGGATAAAATCCTAAGGAAAACCAGGGCCTTCCTGTGCAAACACCATACCCAGTTTCCATGACAAGTTAAAAGGTCCTAGCCCTTGACACTTATCCAAACATTTATAAAATGCAAAGTCACTAGTAGTGCTACCATAACACTAAGCAACCAGTTAATGTTCAGCTGCATATTCAGGCCAATAAAAAATGAAATATCCCTATGGTACCATCATCCCAGCTCCTGGCTCTGTCCCAGGCTGGAAAGTAAGTAGCCTAAGCACTCTCTCACCCATTGCCAATGATGGGCAAAAATGGTCAGTCCTCTGTCCAGGTAACACAAGAGCATTATCCACCTTGCCAGGCCCAAGGGGTGTATTGTGCAGGGAGAGTGATGACCTCTGGAGAATTGGCTGGGTATCTCTTTTGCTGCCTATACTAATTCTGTGAGGGAGTGTTAGGGTAATGATATGGATTATGGGTGCTGGGGTAATAATCTAGATTTCGGGGAGTGCTGGGTATGCAACTGAATAAAAGTTTTTTTCTGTGTCTCAGCAAAAGCTGCTGGTCACAAGGCTGGATAATACATTAAAAGCAAATAACTTCACTAATGCTTAAGTAAGTGTATTCTTAACAAAAGGATAGGGTGCAAAGTGCATGATGTGTTGGGTAAAAATAGAATGCAGCCCACCAGCTATTGTCAGGTGACAAAGCAGAAATATGGCCTTGCAGGTGGTGCTGAAGCCAGCAAGAAATCTAGGAAGAACCAGTGAGAAACTGCAAGTGACCGAAAGAAGATGGGGGTCAAAGTCTTACGCATGTGCTCTTAGCAAAGAGGCATGTAAATGAATGAAATGCATAGGCAATACCATGCTAATGAAGCAAACAGTAAACAGAGGCAGAGTTTGAGATGGGAGGAGAAATGGGTGGAACCAAAGGAGGGACATAGGTGGGGTGAATATGTTAACATGTATGAACCAAGGTGTATAAAATGTGAAAAGAACTAACGTTCAAAATGGCTCCCCAGTTTGTTGTTTTTTTGGAAGGTAGTTCGAAGCTGTTTCCATTCCGAATAAAGCTGTTGTGAGCAATGTGTGCTGGTGTTTGCTCCCTCCTTGCTCTGGCTAATAAGTACCAGTATCCATGGACAATTGGACCATCCTCTCCCTAGTCATTGAGTGCTGCATGGAGTTGGGGTCTAATATATCTTTTCAATCTTTCCTCATGTGAAAGTCTTATCATACCTCAAATCATTTTTCCTTAGTCTCTAGAACCCAAGTATCTGTAATAACTTTTTGAGATGAAACAAGAACATCTGTATACATCTCTAATTTTGCTTTATAAATCATGTGTTTGTGCTGAACTGAATGACCCAATATTTTTCCACAATAGTTTACAATTAAAGCACAGAAAATATCTATAGTAATTCAAAGTATTCATTACCTTGCCTTTGGTGCCACAAAAATTTTGTCATTCTGCTGATTATTCATCTAGGTTTATCAGATTCCTCATGTCCTGTATAGTTTTCTCTAACCTTAACAGTCTTGAACAACTATCGTATCTCAATGTTGCAAAATAATTTTCTATCCATTTATCCAGATCATTAGGTCCAATAAAAAAGGTGGATTCCCAACTGTTAACCTTTTGCTATTTTGAAAATTGAGCAATTATTCTTACTGTTTTCTGTCTCTTACAGCCAGCTCTTAAATCCCAAATTATGATTTAAAATTTTTCTCCAAGATTATTTAGTTTCTTTCATAGCTTGTTCTGAGATACTACATCAGACTGTTTCATTGATGTAACTAAATAATTTTAAAAGAATTTTGAAGACAGTGATTTTCCTTTGCAGAAACTGCGTCGTCATTGTTATAGCATGTTCATTTAGGTGTTGTATAACAATAACTAAGAAAATGTTCAGTTTCCTGGGAACTGAAGTGATTCTTGCTGATATATGACTCCTAGCTCCCCAGCACAAAAACTAAGGAAAACATTATTTTCAGGCATTCTGAAGGGAAATATTTAGTCAAAGACCTATGATGAGAATATTTTTCCTCTGTAAAGCATAAACATGCAATTTTTCAGATTTGCTTCTCTAGCAAAGATCTCTATAAATCCAGCATCATTTTAAAAAGAAATAAAAATTGTCTTTGCTCCTATTTCTGAACAACTAGAAAGTGGTTTAACAATATGAAGAATAGATAAAGTGAGCATGAATTGAAGGAGCTATACAAAACCACATTACTAGTTGTACTGTTTATGCTATCTCACAGGACATGGTAACAAAGGCTACACCCTCCTTTTTCTGCTCTATATAAAAGAACATTTTTGCAATTCATTTTGACATCCCTTGCTTATATTTGACAGCAATTTTTCATGCTTTAACAACAGCCACGAAAACAGCAGCAAATTGTGTTTCTTATGAAATGTATGCTACTTATAAATAGGGAAAAGTAAAAAGCTCATTAGCAAATGGTTTTAGGTCCTGCCTAGTTCAGCTTTTTTAATTGGCATTTTTTTTGTAAAGTGTGCACACACAACAATTGCAACATGCTTTATCAAAATGTAGGTAAGACCTGCTCTATTAAGTTAAAATTCCTAGCTCTGCAAAAGGTAGGCAGAGTAATTAAATCCTATGTTGCAGGGCACCCATGGGTTGCTTCAGGGAAGAAGAGGGAATTGCTTCTCACTTCCAGAGTGTACTATGTGCCTCGAACAAAAATCTTCCTTGGGGCTGGGACAGCTGCCTGCTCTCTCTAGTGCTGGAAGTTGACATATCTTTGTGAGATGCATGTATTTCAATTCAAGCCTTGGGGGAGCCCTTTTATTGGAAGCATGTTGGAAAGATGATTGTTAACTCACAAAACAGCTCTTGAGTTTTTTTGCAATATGCAGAACTGACGAAGTCTTCCCCCCTCCCCTTTCACTTAAAGCCTCAGGCACTGGGGTCTGAGGTTAGGGCTTCAGTGCAGAAATGCAGTGGGGGGAGGGGTGAAGGAGGAGTAGAAGGTGCAGGGACATGAACAGGCATATTAATCACCCATCTTCCCAGCATAAACAAATGCAGGCTTCTAGACTGCTTCAATAGATGATAAGCTTCCTGTCAAGAGATCTAACACGGTGAAACTTCATAAGCAACTAAGACTGGAGACATCCCGTGGGGGAAGGTCAGGGTGACTCTTGTGGGAAACAACTGAGTTGTGTCTTAATGAGCTAATACCTTCTGCTGCAATACTTAGGGTTATGAATGAAATCATATTTTAAAAAAAGGTTCCCCTGCCCATGAAAATGTCAGAAAAAAGAACCGGGGAATCTTTATATCTATGCAAATCAGGAAGACTGGATATATCACAAAACGTAGTGGTAAAATGATGGTAGAGAGTTTAAGCAAGTGTTACATACATGCTACTGACTAAAACATTGCTAGGGGCTGACAGTTTGAGGTTCTCTGAAAATGCCTCTCATTTTTGTCAGAAAACCACTAGATTCATTTTGAACTTTGCATTGTGATGCATCTTAAAAACCAGTTTGCAGTGCTTTTAAATTGAAGCACACGCTGACAAGAAAAGCAGTGTCTAGAAAGGCTCCGTTATTCAATTATTATGTAGCTGATAGAGCTACTGGACTGGCTAGGAGGGCACAGACAACGTTCTTGGCTTGGGACATGATTTTTGCACCTTGGAAGGTCAATGAAACCTGCAGGAATCCAGAAAATAGTTGGAAAGTCAAGTGAAAACCATCTGTAGAATCTGTGTAGATTAGAAACTAAGGTGCCTTTTATGAGTTCTGTCTTTGAAAATAAGCTTATTTAGAATGTCAGAGCTGTTTTCACTATAGGAATCTGTAATTCAGGTCTTTTATGCAGTGAGTCTAGGAGTGGAGTTTTTGTTTCATGGAGGGAAAATTACTGTTCTATTATACTTTTTCTAGCAAACCCACTCAACTCTCTCATTTTTAGACCAAGCTTTATGTGGCAAAGATAGTCTTGGGAGAGTGCTAGCATTATAGGATTCTGATTTCTGTGCACTACCATAATGATAAGTAATAGGAAAAAATCAATCAGAAGTATCTTCATTATTTTAAATTACAAAATACAAACTTTTCTCTATATTCTGTGTAAGTTAGATGCTGCTACTTTGTGACTAAAACATGAATTATGCAATGCACTGATAGATGCTCTAATTCTTGAAATTATTTCAATAGACCATTACAAAATCATGAATTGTTTCTGCTTTTTTCTAGTTCTTAATACTGCAGTTTGTTCATGTTATGTATAAGCATTATGACTGTAGAGGTAAATAAGAATTGAAAAAAACAGTAATGTTTCCATGTCTGTAAGAACATTTGAAATGGTAGGGAATTCATCCTAAGTATAACTCTGCTTGGCTTTAGGTAACTACAGAATACAACTCTTGAAAAGAAAATATTGAAATTTCAAAACATAATGTAATTATCTTGAATCAAATGTTGACCCAGTTCTGTTTTAATCTTCTGCTAACTTTTCAGAGATCGGCTTTTCATGTAGAACATTTTGTTTCCTTTTCAATAAAATTATTAATGAGAAAGTTTGATGAGTTACTAAGATCTTCTGCCTCAGAATTGCATGTATAACGTGTCTTTTGCAGATTGGATTACACTGGATATACCTAGGAATGTTTAACTGATTTATTTTTAAAATAAAAGCTAATACTTAATTCTTGTATAGTTCTTGTAGCCTTTTGTGGCTGCATTTGGAGCCTGCATCTAATTTAGGTAGAAGGTGCTGGAATTCAAAACATTTGACCTTGAAAGGTGGGCCAAGAATGATACCTAAAGTAGTTTTTAAAACTTCCTGGATATTCTTAATCAGTTTTAACTATATGGAAGTAGGGAACTATGCTGTAACCATGCAGTCAGATAACTATTAAAATAGAGAGAATTCCAAGTAGCTTTTACTGAAAGCTATGTGAAAAAAGAGACAATAATTAAATCAAAGCTAAGGTACAAATAAAACTCTCAAATTCTATAAGACAGTAGAATATAATTCAAGTTATAGCACTAGAACACAATAAACATGGTAAAACACAAATTTATTGTACTTTTTATATTATTTCCAACTACTGGCACTTTCAGAACATTTTGTATTAAAACAGTTTCCAATTGTAATGTTTCAACTAGTGACTGAGCATACAATTCAGATGCCTAACCTTGCTTGATCAAGAGTATCCAAAACCTGTGCTCTCTTGTTTTCTTTGTAATTGTCTGCCATATATACCAGATATAATGTGGGGATCTAGGAATCTCTATCCAGTGCTTTGTGGTTATTGATGTGGCTTTTCCTTTTGGAATAAGCCCTCGTTTAGCAAAAGAAGCATTTTTTTTCCCTGAAGAACTGCTTCTTGAAGAAAAAATGAGTTTGCTCTACTTCTTGCAGTTTTTTGCCCCATAGGTTCCAAAACTGTTACTGTGATAACATTTGAAAAGTTTGCTATCTAATATTATAAAAGCCTTAGTCTGTCTGTCCATAATGCTTTATTTGCACTCTGAATGGCTGACTGAAACAACCAATCAGAGTGCTCCAGGAGTGTTCAGGCAGGAGACGGTGCAGACACATGGGATGGAGTAGGGGGAGGGGGGGATGGACCTTGACGCAGGGGGAGGGGATGGGGGAGCAGGACCAGACCAGAAGCAGGGGGTGGGCAGGGGCTGGACATGGGCCTCTGTCCCCACCACCATCGTTCTTGATGTGCAATTAGCTAGTCTGTGTTAGAAAGGTCAGAAAACTACTACAAAATGCAAAATATATTTGCTGTTCAAATTCATATCTATAGCTAACAATGCAGTCATCCATCTTTCAGTTTGTGTAGTTAATTTACACTTTCTGTGCTGGAATATATAAAACCACAAGTTTTGGGGTTATTGGCCACAGCCTGGATGGTGCAAATAGCTGAGTCAGGGATGGTGGAGGAGGAGAAGCAGGCTTGTGTTTGCCTGCCTGCTTGCCTGCAGGTGAGTGGGGCTGGGCCCTAGTGCCATGTACTACCTGATGGGAGTGTTGAGGGCTACCTAGGCTCAAGCAAGGCCAGCATCATTTGAGGGCTTACACGGGGGCGGGGGGGGGGGGAATATTATCATGTGGTACTGGTTCCCCCTGAACTGAAGGATCAGCTCACCCCAGGACTCTGGCTGCTTCTTCTCATCCCTCCCCCAGCTCTGCCAGAGTGTGCCTGTGTGGGTTGTGGTGGGACCAGCACAAGTCAGGGTAAGAGAAATAAAGGCACTGGGCCCACACCTTGACCTAATTATTGTGTGTCTGCTGGTGGAGGGAGGAAGGAGGGGATTTGACTCTAGGCTGCACTGCGCATGAGGGGATATAAGCCCCATGCACCAGGGTGCTGCTGAGCACACTTTGGCTAGGGGCAGAAGTTAGACATAAACCAGTTTAAATGATCAGAAACTGATTTAAACCTGCAACAGAACAGAAGTTCATTGCAAATAAACAAGTTTCAAATTGGCTGAAAATGGTTTAAGATAAACTTGGTCGAATGCAGTATTGGATTTAACTGATTTGGGTCAAACCAGTTTATGAAACTTCTGTATCAGACCCCTTTCTGGTTCAAGTTAAATCAGAGTCCCCCTGCTTTTCCTGGGCTGGACAGTGCTCTCTGCTCCAGAGAGGAGGGCTGGCCCCGCTCCTCTTCTTCCTAGCTTGAGCAGTGAGGGATGGCTAACAAGGGGGTGGAGGGGAAAGCCCAGCTGGGGGTGCAGCCCAGTCTATGGGCAAATCCCAGCTGGGGTCCGGAGCCCAAAGGTACCGATAAATACCTCTTCCCCCACTCAAACTTACTGCTGGCTGCAACTGTGAACTACAAATCCCAGAGGCACCTGGAAGCAGGAAGAAGTGATGAGCAGCTCTGCAGAGTTATGCTGCTGTAATTCTGGACTGCAAATCTCAAAGACCTTGGCACAACAGGAAGAGGAAATGAACACACAGCCAGAGACCTGTGCTCCAGCACCCCCCAGTTTCGGGCATGTGCCCCTTCAGGCATGTGGCTACATTTCCTGAATGAAAGGTAAATGTCTGTTCACTTCTGTTTCAATTTAATCTGTGCAGTTTAGATTAACCTGCAAAGACTGAATCGATTTAGCCTCAGGCTTTTTGAATATCTTTACCTAGCCTTTGGACCAAGGTCCAGGAATTGACATGTGAGAGGAGGCAGCATGGCCCTTACCCTGACACTGGTATTGGGTACTTGGAGCATCTTAGGGCAGCCAGAATTTCATTTCCATAGCTGGCCAAGGGGAGGGGGAGAGAGGGGGGTCTTGATGGCTGCCCACATGCTTGCCCCTTGTTTTTATTTTCCATCCAGGCAGCTCATAGGCATTGGGGGGATTAGGCTGTATTCCCATATCCAAAAGTACCAATAAATGTTTGGGGATGAAAAAGACTTTGGGGAGCATGGGAGAAGTAGGGGAGCCAGTTTAAATCTAACAGAAGGAAGTCCTTTTTCAAGTAGCATGTCATTTGAGTGTGGAACTCCTTACCACCAGATGTGGTGGAAACTGACTCTAACTGGATTAAAAAAAGGATTGCAGTAAGGAATGTTGAGGTTAGTGCAGAAGGAACCACACTGTGTGGCTGCACCAGGATGGGGCATGTGTGCTAGACCCTCAGCAAGTGTTGCACTTTCTCTCTTTCAAATCTCATCTACCACGACTTGATGTAGTTGAAAAGAGATATAAGGAGGTAGTACTTGCTTACAGAAAGAGTGCTGAAATTATCATGGGTCAACATTGGGTTCTTCTGTGGGGCTTCTCCTTCCCAACACCCCACCACTTTCCACTTGGGTTTCCAGCCAATACTGGATACACAGATTCAGCCAACCTGAGTGACTGCCCTGCAGTAGGGCTATGCAAAATTTTGATTTCGACACTGTTTCAATTCATTTTGAGGTCAAAACAGCAAAATCGAAATGAAACAGAGGCCGTTGAAATAGACTTGAAACAAAATGAGGCTGATCAAAACATTTTGAAAGTTGAAACATTTCAACCGTAGGCTAGGGATGGGAAGTCAGTCCAGCTGGGTGCAAGATCCAGCAGGGGAAGGAAGGCAGCCCAGGTGGGCTGCCTCACCATCACCCGTGCTAGATCACGCAGAGGGCGGGAAATCAGCTCAGCTATGCTGCCTCACCATACCCCATGCTAGACCTAGTGAGATTACGTGGGGGATGGAGAGGCATCCTAGGTCAGCTGCTTCCCCACCCCCCATGCAATCGAGCCGGCGGGGGGATGGAGAGGCAGCCCAGCTGGGCTGACTTCCCACCTCTGGTGGGATCTGGGAAGTCAGCCCAGCTGAGCTGACTCATCATCCTAGTTGGGGTTGGGAACTCAGCCCAGGTGGGCAAAATTCTTTTCCCAACCCCATGGTCCAGCGAGACAGTTGAAACAGCATCAAAACAGCCTCACTGTTTTGACAGAGCAAAACAGTGAGGCTGTTTTGACTCAAAATTATATTTGATTCAAAACACTGCTCCATCCAGACCTCAAAACTGAAGTTGGAACAGAACAGTGCCATTTCACACAGTCCTACCCTGCAGCTCAGGTGAAGAAAGGTGCAGCTGCATTGTCCGAAGTCAGTACATTTCAGCTGTGATCACTGGAGTTTACTGCAGTTTCCAGGGTCACCCAGGCTTGACCCTGGTAAAGAAGTAAATAAACCAAATAACTCATATGACTGTGTCCTAGGCTCTTCTATAGCCCTACAGGCTCTTTAGTCTTCTTTTGTCAGGCAGTCTCAGTCCCACAGGGTTGGCCCTGTACTTGCATAGTCTGTGTGGGCCTGCCTATACTAGGCAGACCACTGGAGTACTGTGGGGCCAGAGGCATCACAAACCCCACCTTAGCCCCTAGGGGTACCTGGCTTCTCCCAGCAGTATGGTCATCTGGTGTCAGTCTGGACAGATCAGATGTGCGTGGTCTCAGGTTCTGATCCCCTGCCTCTGTGGGGGAATGTTATGAGAGCTCTCATCTGACTGTGTGTTCCCCCTGGCCTGGTGTCAGGGCATGCTTTTATAAGGGTGTCTGGGCCAGCATGAACCAATCCAGCCCCTTGTTCAATCCCATGTGCCTGGCTGCTGGTGGCAGGTGTTAAGAGCCCCTGAGGGGCTATTATCCCCTGCAGATGTTGCCCTTGGACCCCAGATGACACCCATGCACTGGCTGTCCATTCTCTCTCAGGACTGCAGCCTGATCCCACATGGGGCTTGGGTTCTGATCCCCAACCCAAGTAGGGCACAGAGCCTGGGGAATGTCTGCCACACACCATCTGCTCATCTGGCAGCACCATGGGGATAGTCTCGGGAGCACGGGCTTGCCATTTCCCCATGAGCCCAACTGGGGATCTGCTGGCTGTGGAGTGTCCTTCCATCCCAGTAAGTACAGGGCTCAGCTAGACCCCTGCTACAGTTAGATAGGTGGAAAAACTCTCTTCACCAGGAGGGTAGGAAAGCCTGGAACAGGCTTCTCAGAGAAGCTGTGGAATCTCCATCCTTGGAGGGTTTTTAAGACCCAGGTAGGCAAAGCCTTGTCTGGGATGAGGGGGCTGGGGATTGTCTTGCTTTGAGCAGGGGACTGGACGAGATCAATTCCTGATGTCCCTCCTAATTTTCTATGATTCTATGGCTAATGAAAATGTGTTTCCTCTCACCATGTCTCTCCCTATTGGTTTTCTATCAAGAGCCAAAAACATATTGGTGGCATAACAGCTTTAACAAGGTTGTTAATACCATATGCTGTTATCTCATTGCTTTTTAAAAAGGGTTTATGTGGAAGGGTGGAAATAAACATTTTAAAAACTTGATGGATAAGTTATTAGTATTAAGAATTAAGTCAATCAGTTCTAAGCTATTATTTTAATTTGCTTCTCTGTATTATCATCGTCATTCACATGCTTTTATTATTGCGGTCTTCTTGGTGTAAATAATTATTTTGATTTCAGGGGTGCTGGATGCAAGGGAGATTATCTATTTGAAAATATTACCCTTCCCCTCCCCTTCCCAAGGCTTATTAGGTGAACTATGAATAGTGTATAGTTTCCAGATAGGAACCTACTGAACAAATGCATTTGCACATGAAAGTAGTGAAGCAGATGTTATACACGGACAGCTAAACATTGGCTGTTAAATGCTGCATTTTACAAGCATCTTACTTGTATCCATAAAACCCCCCATATATCACTGGAGAGAGGGCCTTCTTTAAACATCCAAATATCCTTGATTAGAGAATTCTTAGTAAATAAAAGGAAAATGCTAGCTTTCTTTTGTTGTATTGTCTAAACTTCCCTATCTACACCATCCCACATAAATATTTCTCTAACCTGCATTTAAAACTTTTAGTGACAGACATCCAAAGTAATGTTTTCATACTTAATCACTTTCAGAATTAGGAAGTTCCTTTTCTAATATCCAATATTAAATCTACCTTGTTGCAATTTCAGCTTGTTACTTTTCATCCTTTCCCCTATGGACAGAGAGCAATTGGTTGTTATCTAAAGACTGATAGCAAAAGCACTCTTTGGTTTTCCTTAGACTAAATACAGGTTTCCCTCACTTTATGTGCATAACTTAAATTCACATAACAGGAACCCAGTTTATAAGGTAACAACTAGGGATATTTTCCCACAGCAGTGAGGGAGAGAGGGAATGAGTCTGGGGCTAGGAAAGGGTTTGGGGGAGCGGCACAGCAGGGCACCCCAGCAGCTGCAGGCAGGTGGCATCAGCCACTTCAGGGGCTATGGCAGGGAGCAAAGTGGAGGGAACATCAGTGTGTGTGGGGTAGGGAGTGAGGAGGTGCAGATCTTGCTGATATGAACACCCTGGGAGGGCTGCAGGCTGGGGGGCTGCACCAGGCTATTCCAAAGGACTGCATGCCCCTGGTGCTCTGGGTGGGCAACGGTGAGAGGGGGTCTACGGCCACCACAATATTCACTGTATCCCCCCCCAGCCTGCCCTCCGAGTGCCACTGCTGTGCACCCTGAGCACTGGGAAGAGCCCGATACTGACACTAGCCCCAGACTGCAGCAGCAGCCTGGTCTCGTCCTGTCTTCAGATCCGGGGGCATGCACCCCCCTGGAAAGAGCCTGGCACAGCCCCCCCAGCCCGCAGCCCTCCCAGGATGTGCATAGCAACAAGAGTCGCGCCCCCCACCCTGCACCCACTGACAATTCCCTCCACTTTTCTCCCTGCTGCAGCCCCAGGAGCAGCCAACACTACCTGCCTACAGCTGTTGGGCTGCACCGTGCCCCTTCTCCCCCACCCCTTCCCCTATAGACTTACCTTGCATATAACAAATTTACCTCTCATATAACAAATTTCGTGTGTAAAAAAAGTCATCACATAAGAGCAAATTCACATATACAGAACCTGCATAAAAGCAAGGGAAACCTGTAATCCCAATTCTTCCAAACTCTACTCATATATTGTGTTTTAAAGAAGTAATAATTTGTTGTGGCTCACAGCTGTACACTTTCGAATATTTCCACCTCTCACCTGAAGTGTGGTGCCAAAATCTTTAGATGAAGTCAATGGTGAATAGAGTAAGACTTACCCAGTACTGTGACTTACCCAGTCATTATCCATTTTAAACTTGTGCATTGATTGTTGCATTCAGTGTAGTATTTTTTCATTTGTCCATATTGTATTTCAACCTATTTTATTCAGATTTTTTCCAAATTTTATCAGGATTTTTTTGGTTTCAGGTCCTGCTCTCACAGGGGTAGTCATGTTGTTATTTTCTGGGAACTTTCAAATCTAGTTTGTAGTTCTTGAATCCTCTTTTCTTTTCAGAGGGACACTATAATATGTCCTTTCGTTATCACTTTTCACAGATATTTAAGTCTATGACTTGATTAGCTTTCGGATAAATGTTTTACAGTGCTTGCAATTTATAAACATTTTTAATTTATAGATTTTAATTTATAGATTATATAATGTCTAAAAGTCTATAAAACAGAGAAAGGTAGCCCCTAAAATATTTTTCTCTTTCAATGTGGCTGTAGAATTTTTAAAATGAGTAATTGGGTAATAAGATAATTGAAGATTTGTAAGATAAAACACTGAATTTTTAGCTGGGTTTTCACACTTCAGTCAGTGTTTGGGTTCACAACACTGGATAAGAATATTCTCTCCTCCCTTTTTTTTCCTCCTTACAAGAAAATGAATCTATAAATGCAAATATATGACAGAAGAATTGCTATTTTTAGTTTATTTAAAACACATTATGTACAAAATCTACATAATAGATCTTAATTAATTGTCTCTTGTAAAATGCAGGTGACAAGTTTCTTGGTACTCCTTGACATTGCTGCGGGGGGGAGGGAGGGAGGAGGTGGATATTAAATTGAACCCAGCATGATAAACTTTGTACTTCTCTTCAGTTTTTCAGTTTAACTGCTACAAATAGATCTGAAAGGAGAACCTATTCACTGTTTTAGCTAGGAGAAGTTACAGGACATCATCATTTTATGCCTTTGTGGTATCACTGACTAGGTAAACCATTTCAGGACCAAACCTGAGATTGGGATGCATAGAAGGAAACCTATAAGTGATATCCCTGTTAATTTAAGTTTTGACTAGGCCGTATCTTGGAACAGCTTCATTGTAAAAGCTGTTTTCCTTATACAGGTCAAATATTCTTCAAGGAGCCTTTTCACAGCAATTAGAATCAATTTAGCAATGAACTTAAATAACTTGGGACTTCACTCGTACTTCATCAAATTACATTGGAATGAAAATGTAATATAGAAATGTTTTAGATAACTTGCTGAAAATCAAATAATTGTATTTATTTCCAATGTTACTAAGAATGTATAGCTTGAAGAAATGAGAAAGGGTGGATCAAGTTCTGTTAATCCTCTCTTGATGCCAGTTCACTAAAGTGACTCCTGTTGTTTTAGTTAAATGGGGTTCTTGACTATTCCTTGGGGAGACAGTATGATTAGAAGCAAACAATATAACTGTTATTGTAGTGTTCTTTATGCTTACTGAGACAAGAATAGAAACAGAAAGAAAACCCTTTATTCACAGTCAGAGGAAGCTGCTTCTCTCTCAAATACATGGCTTCCCTGCGCCCCATTTGTCCAGTTTCCACACACAGCCAAACATGGCCATCCTGAAAAAGTTAAGGGTTCAAAATAATATATTTAAGTTGTATGGAGATAATTAAATCAGTACCATCTAGACCAATCCTTGAAAAAAACATTTATAGCAAATACCACCTCCATTCCTATAGCCTTTTCTCTGTTTTCCTACAATTGTCTCCCAGTTCTTACCCTTGTCACTGTCTTAATAAGATAGCTCTCGCATATAAGTCACAGTTTAGTGCAGATATACAAATGTTGTAGTCTAAATCTACAGTCCCCCCAACAGTAATAGGGAGGCCTTTAGTAGCAAATGGGCCTAAAAGCTGGCCCTTCTACTTGACAATAGCTGCTGGTCCATTCCATTTCTAAGATAGCCTATTCTTATCTACCTGATTAGCCTCAACTCCTCTAAGAAAGTACCATATCACCTGACTTTTGCTGCCCACTACAATGAGTTTACAGTCTGCAAGCAGACCTTGCTCTCTGCACACTCCTAACCTGTTTTCCTGTTCAGATCTGGTTCCCAGCTTTTGCTTTCTAACAACCTTATTCCATGTCTTGCCTCTTTAGTTTCAAATTCTGTACTCTGGCTTCTGTCCCTTTGGCTTGAAGGTCTAGGCTTGCAGACCTTAAGCACCTGACCTTATCCTGGTATAGTAGATCTACCTCTTGTCCTTGTCCCTGGACTTGGCATTTCTGAACTGAGGCTCATGAATTCTGGCTGATTTCTAACAATCCAGCCAGGGCCCTTGGCTTCAGGTACTAAGCTAAGCTACCCCTGATTTCCAACAGATATAGATAATTGGTAGGTCTGGACTGAGGAGTACTTCCAGAGTTGTAAGAATATAGCAGTATAGATATGGCCTACATTTCTTTCTACCCATTCCTTAATATCTTTAACAAAATGTCTGACCCATCATCTGAAATGTGATTTTGAACTTAGTGAAAAGCACAGAAGAGTCACAGCAGAATCTTTGGCTCTCTCAGACTGTTCCACCACAGGTCTTGGGGAGTCAGGAAACCTTCCAGTTCTCTCATCCTCCTCTTGCCCATGCCTGATCTACTGAACATTACCAAGGGCTCCCTGCTAGATTCATGTCACTGGTATCTATGACCTGTTGGGATCCATCTTACTAATACTACATGATGTATAACAACCCAGCCACTGTTCTCTTTCTATTTATACCCTGTGCAAAACTGTTCTGAACATCTCCCCCCCTCCTCGCCTATGAAGGCTGGGAGAGTACATTTGAGGGGAACTAAATGCACTTGGGAGCTTCTCTGTGCCTCAGGCTGAAACCCTAGAGTCCTACTGGAGTGTTTCAGTATGTGGCTGTGCCAGAAATATGTGAATGGGTGGTCTGATTTGTGTTCCCTGGGATTTTCTTCAATTCTAGTGTGCTGTTTTAGTGCAGAAGTGTTGATAGGAAGGTATATAAAGGAAGTGGAGTGAGTGGAGTTTGTGTGGGAGGAAAGGGAAGAATTTTCTTACTGAGTAGAGCTTATGAATTAGCCTGAATCTGATGCATTAGCCTCCCTAGCTCTGCATGGGAAGCTGGTTTTTGCTTCCTGGACTTCCTTCACCACTACCAATACCATTGCTGGGTTTGCTGGTGCTCTAAATACTTGTCTGCACCAAATCCTCCACAGCAGTCAAATCTGTTTACTTGGTGTAGAACTGCTGCTTTACTACCCTTCAAAAATTCTCCATTATCTGTGTTTCTTCTCCCTCTCGATAAGATCTGGCCACTGTCATTTGATGAGTTGTGGAGTCTACAATGGAGGTGGCTGGTACCTCTATTTGTGAAGTTCATTACTGGCTGTTCTAGCTGTCCAAAGTGTTGTTGAATAAGTCACAGGGGGTGCAACTACATGAGATGCTTTACTGTGCAGTAGACTAATCTACTACAAAGTAAAGCATCGCCATGTAACTGTATGCATCAGCTACTGCACAGTAAATTAGTCTACTGTGCAGTTAGCTAGTACTAAATTAACTGTGCAGTAGTTACTGTGCAGTAGCACTTGTGTAGATGCTGACCGGGAGCAAATTTGTTCCTGGTCAGCCACACCCTGAGTTGTCTGCAGAGGCCCAGTCCTGGTGCTGCTCCTGGGGAAAGACAGGAGCTGACCAGTGCTTGGATGGGGTCACTCTCTGCCCCCCACCCCCATTTCTGGTGCTGCACAGCTCCCAGATCCCCACAGGAGCAGCACCAGGACTGGGGAGGTCCCTGCTTCCCTGCTCACTGGGGGCACACTGGCAGCTGTCACACTTGCAGAGCAGCTGCCAGCAAGTTCCTACCTGGGCAGGGAATACCTGCCCAGCCAGAGGCTGGCTTGGAGCTGTCCCACCAGTGTGGCAGGTGGTAGCAAGCTCCTGGCTGGGTGGGGATTCCCCACCCATCCAAGGGATCACTGCCGTATGCTCCACCAGCTGATCAGGGAAGGAGACCAAGAAACAGCTTTCCCAGACCACCCAACTTCCCCCTGGAGTCCAGGCCTGAGCCCAGTGCTCCCTGTCAACCCAGAGACGGCACATGGGGGAGTCTAGATCTCTCCCTGGCTGCAGTTTGGGAGTATAGCAGTGAAGGAGTAGCCCTGCCCTGAACTACTCCAATTGGGGAAAACTGTGTTCCTATTGGGTGTGTCCAGATGAACACTTGTGCACTTTGTGGCACCTCCAAGGCTTTTGAGGCACTGCAAAATACACAGTGCATGTGAATGTGAATTTAAAAAAAAGAGAGCAAAAAAAAGTGGAGTGCTGCATGTGGCTGCAGCATCAGCCTCCTGAAACCAGAGCTGGGCCACCCAGAACCACACTGTCTGCTGGTCAGGCTCCATGCACCCAGATCACCACTACTAGAGCCCCAGGAGGCCCCCAGGACACCAGGTAAGGCTTCTGGGACCAGCCAAGTTGCTGAACCCAGCCTCCCTTACCCCACTCAAGGCAATTTGCCACATGCCAGAGCACGTATGCAGGGGTATTCCCTGGGGACATGTAGCAGCAGAACAACTATATGCTGATGCTATTTGTCCTTGAGGAAACACACATGCATGCTCATCTGGATGTGTCCATCAGGAGCAAATTTGATGGACACACATGTAGACTATAAATTTCCTGTGCATTAATTGTATGTGTAGACTCGCCCAGGGAAACATTTGTGAAATGTAATGTTTTATGTTTGCTTTAAATAATAGCTCTCCAGAAGTTGACTAGCCAACTATTTTGGCTAGGTCCCATTGCATAGAAAACTTTCCTTTGTATCCTTGGTTAAAATTTCTGTATGGGGGACTCATCTCATGGCTATCCAGCTTCAGCAGATCCCCAGTCAGCGTGGTTTGCTGAAACTATCTTCCCAAGGTAGTAGATCATCCTCATCCATTGTGTGAGGAGCTCAAGTGCTAGTCTGTGGCTGAAAATTCCATTAAGAGGGAAGTCTAGGAAAGATTTGTTCTGTTTTGTTTTGGCTTTTTTTTCAGCTACTGATGTGTTATCTTTCATGCTAATTTTGTCATTTTTTGTAAATTTAACTCATGTAGCAGTATGTGTTGAACAACAGCAAGTAGATCTGGTCTTATTTAGGTGCTTGCCTCTAGTGTTGAAGACTACACTTTATCTAAGTAGAACTATACTTCTTGCAGTAAGCATCAGGCTCAAGTAAGTACAGAGACTGGCATTTTAGCTTAGACAGGCAGTGTTCACAAGATTACAAATGTCCATCCTAAACAAAATTGTACACTTCCTACATTCACTATGAAGAGGCTTGTTGGTGCTATTTTATGTAAGTGAAGCTGGCTTGGCACTGTGTGATGTAACACTGTACATAAAGCAAATTACAAGATGATGCAGTAGCTTCTGTACATTATTGAAGTAAATCATCCAGACACTTGGTATTGTTTATTATGAGTTAGTGTATTCATGTCTGGTTTTGTTTTGTTTTTATATAGAAATTACTTTCATTTAAAATAAAATACTATGTCACTTGCTGTGGTGTTCACAGCATGAAAAAATGAAATGAAAATGAAAAATGAAAATAAAATCCTCTACATTCAGGAACTTCCAGGCATTGCCACTATAATGGCATTACAAAGATATCTAAGGAAAGATGGCAAAAAGCCAATGACTGAATTGAAGAACTCCATCTTGATAATATTGCTTTTCTGACAATGTTACACTTTAGTTGCACCTACAGCTCTTCAGGTACCTATTATATGTTTGCATTTTCAGAGCAAAGAGGGGGTTTAGACATCATTATTGACATTATGATGGTCTCTGTTCAAGCTGCTGCTGGAATAAAAAAGCACAATTACTTATCCTACAGTAATGTGGTTCTCCAAGTTTATGATGATGATGTCAGGATGGGTCACATTGACAGTGCATATGTATATCTTGCTTTTTCAAGATCCAAAGCTATTGAATGGGAGCATCCATCCAACCAGGCACATACTTGTGTAAATGCATAGAAGGCAGTGTCACTCTGATAGTGCGTCTCAGTTCCCTTACAGTACAAGTGCATTGATAGCTTGAGGAATTGGGGTGAAAGGCATCTGGTGAGATCTATTCTGGCAGCAGCATCTACCACTCCTGCTCCACTGCTGAGGCAGTAGTTGTTCTTTTTTTCCTTGACTAAGGCTAAGTAGATTGCAAGTAGTGTTTTTCATGTTGGTGAGAGCAGGCTGTTACCTGCAAAACCATTTTGTTTGTAAGTTCAAACATCCAAGTAAGCGTTATGAGTTTTTTACTAGAATAGCCTTTATTCATGGTCAGACTGCTGGCCATGGGAAATTATACCACAAAATAACTTTAATGTTTTTACCTAAATTAAATATTTTTAAATTGTTATTGTTTACCGCATGAATCAGTTACAGAAAAAAAGTGTAATTGAATATGGATTATGCATGTACCTTTATTTTACATAAATGCAACATCCCGGTGTTATATTGCTTTATTTAAAAGTCAAGGTTTTTATTTTAAAGGAAGCATATTTTGATATAATATATGGTGTTTCTGTGTGTGTATTTTACTAAGATTTGTTCCATTCTAACCTTATGGCTTTAAAATAAAGCTAAGGCTTTAGTTTTGGTATGTGTTCACTTTGTTTTCTTCGGTTACTTATTTACTTAGAGAGTCCTTAGTAGTTAGCCCATCTGAGTCATTTTAATGAGGACTGAGACTTTGACTCCGGCACTAGCATGAGTCACAGATCAGAGTAAATCTTACTTCTGTCATCTCACTTGAACACAAAGGACAGTCTTGAAGTTTTTGTCTTTTAAGCCACAGTGGGTGTGTCTATACATGGATTTGATGTGGGACCAGTTCACTTGCGAGTAAACTACACACAAGTAAATGTTTCCAGGCAGGCCTCTACATGTGGAGGGACATGGCATAGATTCACTGCTCCTAATAGCAAACTGCTCCTGCTTCCTAGGACCCTACAATGGGCCCCTGCCACCACCAAGGGGAACTGAAGGCTCTGACCACAACAGTCTGCAGCCAGAGGCCATCTTTAAAAAGCAGCTCTGCTCCCAGGCCAGCTGCATTTTTAGCCAGGAGCAGCATGCACAGCATGGGGGCAGCACACAACAGCTCTTGTGCCAGAGCACCTGCCTCCCCATGCCATGGCTGCTCTAGTCCCTGCCTCTGGCAGCAATACCCAGTACCTCTGGCTCCTGCTGACTGTTGTGATGGCCCTACTGGCCTGCCACACCAGCTGCTAGCTGGCCCATGGCCATTTATACCCTGCTGGCTTTCCCACATGCAGTGATCACCTGCCCAGACCCATCCCTCCATCCCAAGGCTACTGCCACCATACAGCTGCTGCCTGGACCCTGTCCTGCTGGCTAGACCTTGGCAGGAAAGCCACCATTGAGCTCCAGGATGCCGCCACTAGGGCTGCCTTTGTCTTTCTGGGCTTCTAGGGCTGCCACCTCTGGGCCCACTGGGCCAGCCAGGATTAGTGGCTGTATGTCATCCAGCACACCTGGGATGATGAGCCAGTGGCTGGAAGCATTCTGAATGATCAGGGCCACCTTCCTGGACCTCCAGGAGCAGCTCTTCCTGCATCTGGAGCAGCAGTACACCATGGTGTGGTAATTCCTCCTTAGAGACACCCGGCTGGCCATCACCTTGCTCAAGCTAGCCACGCCAACTAGCCTCCTCTATGTAGACCACCTCTTTGGCATGGGCAATGTGACTGCTGAAAAGGCCATCCTGCAGATGTGCCTTTCCCTCCAGGTCATGCTGGTGTTCCAGAATTCTGCCCTGCCAGCCGTAGCGCAGAGTGGGTGCTTTGTGCTGGGGGTGCCGGACCTCCAGCTGGGCACTGTGGTGGTCCTGCCCCTCCTTATAGGGGACACCACTTACCTGGTCCTGCCCTGGGTCATGAAGTCCTACACAAGCCAGCTGGACCCCTGCCAGACCCACTTCAACCAATGCCTGGGCTGAACCTGCACCCTGGTGTTGTGTGCCTTCAGCTACCTCAAGGGATGCTGACACACCCTCACCACTTGCCTCAAGTTCACTGAGAACAACATCCCCTGAGTCATTGTCACAGCATGTGTGTTGAATAACATCTGCAAGGCCAAGGGGAAGCAATTCCATGAGGTTTGGGCAGAGGAGGTGCAGTGGTCAGAGGACACATGGCAGTGGGAGCATCAACTGCTGTGTCAGCAACAGCAGCAGACCCCCATCATGGCCCCAGCTGAGCCGTACACCTGCCAATGGAAGCCAGGGCACTGGGTGTGAGCGCTGCTGGCTGACCACCTCCTCCTGCACTCCCCACTGTAGCCTGCCTGGACAGCCACTGACAGACTGTCCACCCCCAACACCATACTCACTATGGACATTCTCAGAAAAAAAAATAAAACATTATTTTCCTCACAAATAACAGACCCCCACCTTCATCCTAATAATAGAACCTGCTCCCCATCCCTCCTCAACACCAGAGCCCCTCAATCACCCACCCTACCCATCAATAAAACACCCTTTTCCTCCTGCAAACTATTTACAATGTGGTTTGTGTGTGTGACCTCCTGGAGTGGGTGGCCATAGGGTGGAGTTACCTAGGAGACAGAGCTTGGGGACAGGTGGGCAGCACCCCGGACTCTGGTCATGTCCCCATAGGTGTACATGAATCCAGTGGTCAGGGGGCTCATTCAGGGGTGATTGCAGCCATTGGACCCTTGGCATAGGTGGATCCCCCTCCAGCAGCTGGTGGCCAGGACCAGCAGGGCCAATGCATGATCCTAGCCCTGCTGCAGGCAGCTCTGGCTGTTCAACTGCATGGAGCTGGGTAAAGAGGCAGTACTGGGCCTCAGTGGGGAGCCTGAGTGGTGGGGGACCCAGGGCAGGGGTTGGGAAAGGGGGTCCTGTGTAGTGGGGGCAACACTGGCCAGGCCCATGAGGTGGCCTGCTGCTGGGTGGTGGGTGGCATGAAGATGACCACCAGGGCCACGACAGTGTCCAGCACCTGGTGGTCCTCTGCCATGGCCTAAATTGCCCTGACTGTAACTGTGCCCTGCTCTCACAGGGCCTCCACCTGCTCACACTCTAGAGCCAGGAGCTGTACCCTGAATTCCTGGTCTGCCTGGTCCTGTGCCTCCTCATGCACAGCATCCTCTGCCCACCACCTGTCCTTCCAGGCAACATACACTGTCCATCACATCCACTCGTCCTCCTGCCAGTCCTCTGTGGTCATCACCAACCAGTTTAGGTCGGTCCAATCCTAGGTCCTCCTCCTGTGGAGTTGACACATCCTCAGGGCCCTGGCTGCAGATGGCAGCAAACCTGAAGCAACATCCCAGCTGCCAAATGCAGATTTTCCCCTGCGTGCAGCTGCAGGGCCTGCAGAGCCATGAGAAAGAAGCTGTTTGTGAGTTTGCAACATTTATGAGATGCTCTGTACCAGGGATTGTGTGGTGCCTGGCCTTATGTTGGGAGTTAGGCATGCACAAGTGCCCAGTAAGCATGGTAAGTCAACCAGACAGGACTGGGCCCAGGTGGCCACAGGCCAAGCCTCCCATTCTTGCTTGCTCCCTGGGGGCTGGTGAGTGACTGGGTTCTGGCTGTGGGTAGCCTGCCTCCCCCACCCCATTCCCAGGGCAGGACAAGCCAGGTTCATGGCAGCACCTGCTGCCATGGGTCAAGACCCCACTGTCCCCTACCTTCTCCTCCTACAGGCCCACAGGTCTCCTGAGCTGCTGTCCAGCCCACAAAGCCCAGGTTTGGGGCATGCAGGGCTCCCCGATGACTGGGATAAAGAGATGCTTCCACCCCCATCATCCCCACAGAGATCCTCTCCTGGGAGACACCCTCAGGCCAGATTCTGCCCCCGCCCTCCGTTCCAGTGCTGCACCCCAAGTGTGCCCCTGCTGTGCATCTCCTGGGAGCTACATGAGGAGTTATTTGCATAAAAAGAGGGGTGCCTGATCTACTGTGTTCTGATGCTGCTATTTCCCATGCTGCCCCTGGTGAGCCTGCTCACTTATAGATTCATAGATGTTAGGGTCAGAAGGGACCTCAACAGATCATTGAGTCCGACCCCCTGCATAGGCAGGAAAGAGTGCTGGGTCTAGATGACCCCAGCTAGATACTCATCTAACCTCCTCTTGAAGAACCCCAGGGTAGGGGAGAGGCACCACCTCCCTTGGGAGCCCGTGGCCACTCGAACTGTGAAGAAGTTCTTCCTAATGTCCAATCTAAATCTGCTCTCTGCTAGCTTGTGGCCATTATTTCTTGTAACCCCAGGGGGCGCCTTGGTGAATAAATACTCACCAATTCCCTTCTGTGCCCCCGTGATGAACTTATAGGCAGCCACAAGGTCGCCTCTCAACCTTCTCTTGCGGAGGCTGAAAAGGTCCAGTTTCTCTAGTCTCTCCTCGTAGGGCTTGGTCTGCAGGCCCTTGACCATACGAGTTGCCCTTCTCTGGACCCTCTCCAGGTTATCCGCATCCTTCTTGAATTGCGGTGCCCAGAACTGCATGCAGTACTCCAACTGCCGTCTGACCAGCGCCCGATAGAGGGGAAATATCACCTCCTTGGACCTATTTGTCATGCATCTGCCATTGGCTTTTCTGATGGCTTCGTCACACTGTCGACTCACGTTCATCTTGGAGTCCACTAGGACTCCAAGATCCCTTTCCACTTCCGTGCCACCCAGCAGATCATTCCCTAGGCTGTAGGTGTGCTGGACATTTTTCCTCCCTAGGTGCAACACTTTGCATTTCTCCTTGTTGAAGTGCATTCTGTTGTTTTCTGCCCACTTGTCTAACCTGTCCATGGCAGGGGAACCTGTCCACTTGGCATGGGAACCTGAGATTCAGTGGTGTGGATGACAAGCCCAGGCTGCCCCACAACTTCCACTGCTGCCTGGAGGGCTACATGTGGCTGCACTACATGTTGCTGCCCCCCACTGCCAATGAGGACATCAGCACCAGCATCAACATATTCCTTGGCAAGTGAGGACAATGACCACCTAGCTGTAGGGGCATGGGATGCTCAATAAAGTTTTGCACTGTTTCCCACCTCCCTGCAGGCTGTTTGGGGGGAACCCAGGTGCCAGGGAAGCATGGCCAGGCCAGGAGAGGAGGTGCATCAGGGAGGGGGGACCCAGGGTCAGGGGCAAGGGCCAGGGCAGGGAGGGCCCTTCTCCCAGCATGGGGATTACAATGTGGGTGGGGATGGTATGCCTGGCCTCTCCAGTCAGTCCCAGCTGGTGTCAATGGCATGCAGTTTCCTGGTGGACTCATCAGGCAGTAGGGTGTTGTATGTGGGTACACAGCCAGGGGTTCCCCCCAGGGGAGGAGCTGGTGCTGCTGGCAGCCAACAGTGACATGGAGAGCTGCACTTTGTAGCTAGGGATGAGGCCGTGGAGCTGTTGGTTCAGGCACCGGCCTGGGCTCCCCAAACTGCTGGTGGAGGCTGGGGCTGCCAGACCTGGACAGCTGCCTGTAGGGCCCAGCACAGGGGCACGGTGTGGGACTAGGAGCTGTTCAGTGAGACAGTGTTGGCTGTATCTGGGCCTGGGTGCTGGCAGACAACCTGCAGATGCTGTCGGCTGCATCAGCAGTGGGGGGTGGGGCGGGTGCAAGAGGTGACTGCCTGCAGAAGCTGGCAGTGGCTTTGGTGGCGGCCAATATCGGGGGGCTCATGCCCGCTCTATGCATCACCTGTGGCCCTGGGGCTGAGCTCAGGCTGGCTCCCTAGTGGCAGGGCTGGCTGGAGCTACACATGTGTTACTGAGCTGTATTTTCATTTCTACCTACAATCCTTGCAATCTCCTATGCCTGATTAAAGGTACTTGTGCCTGAAAGCTCACAATTAAAGATTTTTTTGGAAAAAACCTAGTTGGTCTAATAAAAGGGATCACCTGTGCCACAAGGTTTGATTTCTTACTGCACCATAAGTACTCATGAGTAAATTTGCTACTTGCTTTTGCAGGTAGCAAATTTACTCATGAATAGCTAAATTTACTGCATGGTAAGTATGTGCACATGTTGACACTGAGGCCTTTGTTTTGTTCTTCATCAACAATCATTAGGGCAGAAGGGGGCAACCATTTTTTGGCAGGCAGGCCACAGATTCACCCCTGTCCACAGGCAGGCCACAGATTCACCCCCAATGCTGCCCTTATCCCTTTCTCCTGCCTGATTTTCTCCTCTGCTTTCTGCTTCTTTTCCTTTGCTTCCTGCCTGCTCTGCCTTCTACTGCCTGTCCCCTCCCCAATATGCTGTGTGCCACATGAAGACACTGCCCATGCCACTTTTGGCACCTTTGCTACAGGTTACCCATCCCTGACCTAGAAAATTGTTGGGGAGCCACACAGTGGATCTTGATCCCACTAGAGAAAAAAGGGGTCCCCAAGACTCCATCTAGTGCAGAGTGGTTTTTGCACTGTCCTTGATGTATGACTTCGGGGGTGCATAGTGTGTTGTATCCAGCCTGTGGTAATGGGAGTGTGATGAAGGTGATCTTCAGAGGGGAAATGTATTCCCTTTCCTTCAGCAATGCTGTGGTAGATAGTGGAACTTTTCTTGTGCTTGCCAGAGCTGCAACAGCTAAAGAAAGTACAGGATGGTAAGTCAGTTGTTACAAGCAAACAAACATTTTTAAGGGCCAAACCTGCTTTGATGTTTAATTGGCTGGGTTTTGAAATTTCCATTATGCATAATTGTTCCTATGCAGTGGATGAGATGCGTGCCAGGGGGGCATGACCTTGTAGTGCTTAAGTATCTGTACAGATCTGACATTTGACGAACTCAGACCTGGAGAAGAGAACAAAGAACAGAACCTATTTGTTTAAATTGCCTTTTCTGCAATACAAAAAACCCCCATGTTTGTAGCATGATTGATTTGGAAGGGCTATGAGAAAGCAGACTTTTATGAGGTCAGGGAGTTCCATGCTGGTCTCCTTGCCCAAAAAAAGAGCTGTTTCACAGCACCAGTGTCCTACATTTTAGATTTCTTCAGTAATCTTTAGATATCTTCTTGTGAAAACACAATATTTCTACATGGCCTTTACATGGTTTATTTGAATCGTTCACACTTATTATTTATTGAATACTGAGTATAGATGAGAGATGGAACCAAAGTTTTTTAGTTAAAAAGAGAGTTTAAGGGTTTTCCTTATAATCCCACCAATAGTCAGTCCTTTAGAGACTGGTCATAATTTTAATTATCAATACAAAAGTAGCTTGCTTGACCCTTTAGATAAAAGGAGCTTGGTTGACCCTTCTTTACTGACATATGGATGATTTCATTATTTTTCAAAAACCAGGTAAGGCTTGGCTTTTTGCGTTAAATCCATCATTAATTAAATAACCTCAACCTCAATTCTTGTAGTTCAGACCCTTATTCTATACATTTATATACTTTGTAATGTTATAGTTAACCTAATGTAGTATGCTTTTGATTTTGAGCAGTTTCTAATTGAGAGGCTTATTATCACAATTCATGTTCAGAAGTTTCCAAACTCTGCTTTTGTTCCCTGCTGTTTTCAATTTTCTTTATATTTCATTCTCAGCTGGTTTACTGTTTAATATTGTACTCTAGGTACAATTTTGGCCTCTTTGAAATTTGAAAGCCTAAAATATTGCAAGAATAAAACTTGTTTGCTTTAAGTTAGGTCTTCATCAAAATGTGCACAGAATATAACTGAGTATGGCAGTATTAGCATGTATTGGCATCTGCTTGCAAGGTTTCCATTCTACACTATACCCTAGGGTTAATATTACAACCACCTTAATATTAAGCCTTTGGATCTTTACAGCTCAGTGTTTGTAATGTGGCATGTACCAAGAACAGATGGATTCTGTTACTTGTAGTTCAGTAATCATGGAAACTGCAGATTTCCAACAGAGCATGCTGTTTATAAAAGACCTGCTCTCCTCAGGTAGAGGGGTGTAAGACAGATGGTGGGACCTGCTGAAAGTCCTTTTATTAAGAAGGAGTGGAAGGGCAAGGGTGATCTTACTTAAAAGAAAGAGCTTGAGAAGCCAGCAATTAAAAGTCTGAGAAGAGCTAAATAAGAGAATATGTAGGAGCCCCAAGAAAAAGGAATCTGCAGTTTCTAGGATTTAATCTCCTCCTTTTTTCCCCACTTTTTTTTTTAGCCAAGACTTAGGGTTAAACCATGTAACTCGGGAGAAACAAGGGTGCTGGCAATGCTAAGGATCGTAACCCTCCCTGAAATATGCATGGGTTGGCACTTGTCACCTGCCTCCCCCCTTCCCCCGCTGACACTGCTGCAGCTGCCTGCTGGAGCTCCCCACTTGCCACTGCCACACCCCTACTGCCACCACCTGTGGACAGTTGCCATGCCTCCCAGCCTCCAGGGGAAAGCTTCATTCATATCTGAAATGTCAGCCTTTGCCCCGGATGAAGATGTTGAAAGGCACTCCTAGCCATTGTTGTTACTTGAGAATCCAAGGGTTGCAAGGGATCTGAGACCATCTCAGGGCTGAGGACCTATAAGGCTGAGATGATATAGTTGGGGATGGTCTTACTTTGAGCAGGGGGTTGGACTAGATGACCTCCTGAGGACCGTCCAACACTAATTCTCTATAATTCTATGACTAGGTTGTAGGCTGTCTGGTGTAGTGGTTAGGCCACTGAGGGTAGCCAGGAATGTAGGCTGAGTCAGTGTTTAGGGCCTAAGTTACCAGATTCAAGGGAAGAACCCTGGAGATAGAGTACAAAACACAGGCTGGGTCAAGGCTCAGGAGACTGATACTGAGCTACCAGATTAAGAGGGAAATTCAGAGGCAGAGTCCAAAACATAGGCAGAGTCAGGGACCAGGAATCAATTGTCAAGTTACTAGATTTAATGAAAAATCCACAAACCAGAGTCCAAGAACACAGCCAAGTAGAGTCAGGGAAGCCAAAGAGCACAGGAACAGAGGCTTACCAGAGCAGACCTGAATTAGAACTGTTGGCTGACTTGGAATCTGTTTTCACAGCTGGAACTAAATGGAGATGTTTTTCTCCCACCAGCCAATCAGGAGGCCCAAACCATGGCCAGCAGGAGTCATTAGCTGTATTAGGGCTGTCAGGCTAATCCCCAGGTAGGTGTGGCTCACTAGACAGTTAGCCAAGGCTCAGTAGCCTGTTAGGGCCCCTAACAGGACCTGAGTGACCAGGGGGGCTGAGTCACATTAATAATAGGTGGCCCTACCCCCGCAAGTCATGAGGTCTGCCCACCACCACCACCCATACCTTGTCTGCTTCCTAAATGTAGTTAGGCACTGGGTAAGAATAAAGACTGCAGGGCCTAGGTCACGCGAAAAGGCAAAATTAGGTCTGGCAACTTCCAGTGCCCCATGCATAGTTGCACTTTGTTCAGTAGCAAACTAAAACACCTCTGAGGTGTTTTATTTTGCTACATACCTGTCATTTAAAGCACAATACGCCACCAAGAGTGTAAACAGCAACTCCATTAAAGAGGAATATGCCGCCAAACATACAAACAGCAACACCATTCAAGTGGCACAAAAGGGAATTCAAGCCACTTTAAAGGCCAGTTTTGTTGCATGTACAAAGGCACATGGTATCCAAGAACAGCCAAATATAAGCAATTTTGTCTGCAAAGCAGGTCACAAACTTGTCTGACAACTGTAGATGCAACCTGGCCATTCATCACCTGGAAGAGTTCCATCAAAGAACATTTTGAACGACAGTGGAGGAAAAAACTGCTTTTCTGTGGCTAGTGCTGCAACAGCTGTTGCCTTTATTAGAGGTAACCTTTCAGGTTGACTACTGAGAAAAGAGGCAGAAATGGGTCTACAGCTTGACCTTTTATTTGGTTTCAACACAAAACACAAAAACAAACACTTACCCAAAGTCTATTTGGCTACTTATAACAGCACAATGTAGATTCCTACCTATACTGGTTGGAGAGAGTAAAAAAGGGGTGGAGGGGGGGGGTGTGCTGAGATTGGCACCAGGTTTTTTACATTTGCTGAGTTGTCCAAATTTCCCCTCAGCCTGTTCCTGGATAGTACCCAATTTAATGTATGGTCTTCCCTTATAATGTCTCTGTTTGGGCCTTGTGCTCTATTTAATTGGAACTCATTAGTGATTTAGCTAGACATTTTGATTGCTTCCTTTGCTTGGTTGCCACATCTGGAAAGGTTCTTTTTTGCAGATCAGGTTGGTTTAATCAGGGTGGAAGCTTTGCCAAGCTGCCAGCAGTGAAGGAGTCAATGCTGAATCTCCCTGCGCTCCCTCCAGCTGGTGGTGCTGTTCTGGTGGCAGTTCAGCCTCACTGGTACCTCCATCCTACATGCTATAGCCAGTAGTCCTGGCTGCAGGAACCCCCAACCCATCCTGGGATGGGAGTAGGTATCCCTTCCTCTATCCCCCAGCAGACCATATTCAAGGAGCACTGGGATGTGGAAAGCATCCTGTGAAAAATCAGACTGCCTTTCAAAGGGAATGGGATGTTCCTCATGTCTACAAGTCACAAAGCAGGCCTCCTTGTACCCATTTGACTGGTGGGGAGTCTGAGTCCCAGACCAGGGGGTCCATCTGTGCAAATGCAGGGCCAAGGATAGGACTCAGAGGTCCTGAGCTCTGCCTACCAGGAAGCACTTCTCCCTCATGCCCAGTATCCATGAGTTAATTGCACACTGATTTGCATCTATCCCAATCAGGGGCCGTGTGGCAGGCAGTGGCCTGGTGCTCTTGGGAGGGAAGTCCTCCGTGTCCCAGGCCCAGGATGTTCATCTCAGTGTCCTTGAGCAGGGTCTTGTTCTTGCATAAAAGTAAAGTGGACCTCTGCAATCTCGACCAGGGAGAAGACCACAGGGTCATGAACCCAAAGCATGTCAGGGTACCAGGCCTCAATGTGCTCAATTTGTAGGACTGTTGCACCAGCATTAGGAGCTGCACATCAGGCCCTGAGGCTCTAGGTAGTGGTCTGAACAAAATGGAGGCATCTTAATAATTCTCCCAATGATCAGATCCCTGTATCTAGGCATGTGCAAAAAAACTTTAAGTCTAATGTGTGTCCTGCCTTGTCTGTTGGTTAGCATATTATTCATTAAGTCCTGTTCCCACCTGGAGGCAGCTTCAGCTTGGATACTGAAGTCACCTAAGACAATACCACTTCTTAGATCAGCTTGGCAAGCTTGATCAGGAAATCTGTTGTGCTGCGAGGTAGTCAAGACAGTAACAGAATACCCAATCTATATGCAGATCCAAACACATGGTAGATACCTTTCCACTGAATACATTAGGAACTAGATGGCTCCTGTAGCCCATATTTTTATATAGACCACTGCCATCCTTCCCACCCCACCCCCAGCCACTCCTCAACCTTAGCTTCCAACCCTAGGCTGATAGTGTATCAAATGCCTGGCCAACACCATTTGGACAAAGATTGGCTTAGATGCCTCATGCCATCCAGATCTCAGTGATACATGTGAGATTGGCAGATTCATCTTGAAAAAATAAAGATACCTTAGGTTTTATTAACTATCAGATTTGTATTAAACAGCAACAGTGGGAGGTCAGGTCAGCCACAACTCCTACATACTCAGAGACAAAGGAGAAGAACAAAAGAACAGGCACCAAAATCCCCTCAAGATTTTTTCTCCTCCCTTCCTCCTCCCCTTCCCACCTGCTCCACACCTCCCAGTAGTTACCATCATTTTTTACCTCTTGATAAGCACATAAGTGCCATCCTGGGCAGACTGGTAGTCCATCTAGCCCAGTATTTTATCTCCAGCTGTGGCAGGAGAGGGAGACCACTGAACCAGGTATATCTAGAATAATCTGTCCTCTATTAATTAGCCTTCTTGACATCTATCATCATTGGTTTAATGATACCAAAGAAAACAGTGAATTTGCACCTTATCCCTGGGGCTGATAATAGGTTCTCAAGTACAATCTCATCAAGGAACGGGAGAATTGGGGAACATGCCAGAAGTCAGGCACCCTTGGAAGTGGATTGAACAATACAGAAGTGAAGAAAAATTACATACCCCCTATCTCTCACCATGTAATGGGAACTGTATGAACCCCATGGCACACATGATTATATAGGTCCCTGTGTACTGAGCCAACTGTCAACTGTGGCCAGGTACCAGTTTACACATTACTGCAATATCACTATAAACTTCCACAAAGTCTAGAGGTCTCTGTAATAATCGTAACTGTAGTGATTCAAAATCCATGGACACATACACACAAAATGATTTTGTGGGGGCAGGGGGTTAAAAAAGTAATTGAGTATTACTTTTGAATCTCCCTTTTCTAAAAATCTGAAATATGTATTTCCTTGCAAACAAAGACATGGGATGCTGTTTATACAGTGGCATTATAAAGCAGGAAAGGATGTCTGTTGATACCATGGCTACAGTGTAATGTAAGAGACCTGAGTTGCTTATGGCAGCAAGGAACTGAGTGCAGACTAATTCACCCAGCTCCTTGGAGAATATGTTTTTATTAAAAATCTGTCACATTTAGAAACTGAAGTAAATAAAAGCTTTATTTCCTTTGAGGGAGGGAACAACCAAACTAATCTGAGTAGAGGTGTGTTTGGATGCTCAAAGCACTTGGAAGCATAGGTTTAAAAAGAAAAAAGATAGAGGTAACTTCTAATAAACGTCTACCACTGAATGCAGTTCACTCCTCAAGAAAACTTATAAATATACACAATAAATTTAAACCAGGACTTAGTGCCTATAAATCTTCTTCCAAAAATTGTTGACCAATACATAGAAATTAAGAGTAGCCCAGCACTATTGATCTAATGCTCTTAACATTATAATGCTCAGAGTAAACACAATCTAATGTATGTAATTCTATAAAATGGAATACTCTTTCACAGCACAGGCTATTTACTTATATTATCATTTTGTTATGAATTGTGAATTATTTTGTGGATCTTGGGGTATTCCCTCAACATAGTTGGTATGCAGCTAATTTTAAACTACCCTGGGCATGTGTACACATGCATATTAATGCGAAGCAATAAACTCTGAAGCTTATTGCTCTGGGCATGCTGTTTGGATGTGTACCTGCAACTGCAACACCCTGCTTACAGTGTGCAGCCCCACCTAGGAAGACAGCCTGAGGATGATACCAGCTACTGGGATGATGATCTTCAGTTCATCCTCAGAAGGAGCCGCTGCCCAGGCAGCCAGGAGCCATGCCCCAGCACCTCGGAACACTGGAAGGAGCTGCACCTTGTCACCACCTGTAGGGACAAACTTGGGCCACCAGGGATGCCTGACACACCCCTGGTAAGCCCCAGGAAGAAGGCCAGGGGATGGGGGTAAAAGCAGCAACATGTCTGCGTGGTCCCAAACCAGGTCTCCTGCCAATCCCCAGGCTGTACACCTGCAGCCAGGGGCCCCACATGAGGGAGAGCCCTTCCTTTCCTTCCACTCCCTGCCCCTGCCCTGGACCCCCTACCCCACTCATGGCCCAGCATGTCCATGGTGTGGCACTACAGACCTTTAGATCATCCTCCCTGGTGGTCGCCTTGTCTACCCCAAAGAGGTGGCTGATGGGAGGATGGTAAGATTGAGGAAGGTAATGGTTAGCCAGATCTCTGTAGGGAGAGGCAGCTACGTGATGGTGGACTGTCACTCTAGGTATGGGTGGATCTGCTCAAGTACTTCCTAGAACATGGCCCAGGTCATCTGGAAGTAATCTACCTGCTGTGCTGGACAACATAGAACCCCAGTCCTGTCTGGCATGGTGGGCCCACAGGTAGCAGGACTGGAGCCCCAGAAGCTCATGGAAAGCACCCATGGTGGCATTCATGTGGGTATCATTGGTGTCCCTGCTAGAGTCCAGGCAGTCACCCAGGGGCTGGTAGGCAGCAGCCCAGGGGTGGGGTGCCACAGGCAGGTCAGTGAGCTTGGCCATGTGGCATGGGGACAGACAGAGTTGAGGCTGACCTGGGTCAGGTGTTGGTCACTGCAGCAGTGAAGCGCAGTGAGCACGGTGATAAACAGAAGCCTGCAGTGCAGGCCATCACTCCTGGGGCCTGGGTGTGGAGCATCTATCACCACTGGGCACAGACTACAGACAGTGTCATAGATGGCTGTTTCAGCCAGCTGCAGACTGCTCTGGGCCAGAAAAGCCCTGCATGAGGTTGCCTTTTAAAGGACAGGAGTAGGCCTGGAGCAGACTACTTTCATAAGCAGCAAATGTGCTCTGAAGAGGCTGCACATGTAGATACCTGCACAGGGCTGGTTTACTAAACACTAAATTACTGTATAGAAAACCCAAATAGCATGTGTAGATGCACCCTACAAGTACTGTCCTGCTGTGAAATAAATTAGTTTACTCCAACCTAATAGGTATGCATGTATAGACGTGCCATGGTTACTGCACAGCTATTTAGTCTACTGCATGGTAAACATGTAGGCATGCTCCTTGGCACCTATTACTAATTGAGCTGTCTAGCCATGTCAGCACAGGCCAATATACCCCACTGAGAAACAGAACACTTATGAACTATAAGCTTAAATGCATCAAACGTTGAGAAACATTAATAAACTCCTTGGCATTTCCCCTTTATCCAAATTACAAGAAAATTCCTATAAAATAAAGATCCTGGTGGAGATTTAGAAGTAGGAAGGGGTAGGAGTTTCCTTTAATGGCTTAGCCTCTTTGGGAAATAATTTCAGAATTCCTTTTATAAAGTACTCAGTGCTTATACATTCTATGCTGCCTTTGTAGGTACAAATGTTGTTCGAAAATCAGCATATCTTTTAATTTGTAAAGGCTTTCCTTCTCATTAACTGGTTTTTAGTCCCTAAAACAAATCATCTTTCCACCAATTCTGAAATATACAGTTGCTTGAAATAACTAGTCAATAGTATAACCAGAAGCACAAAGAGGAAAAAGGTAAACAGTGTTATACAGAACATGAGGCAACCACCCAAGTTGAGACTGACCTAATAAATGAAAAAGAGTGGTTGATCTGGAGTAGTATAATTGTAACTGTTAGGGTTACCTCTGCATTCTTCTGTAGAAATACATGTGTAGCAAAATCACTGTAGCTCTAATCCTGTTTCATTCAGGAGCAAGTTTATATTTTTTAAGTAATTAAACGTTTCTTTTCCCTATTGCTGGTGATTTGCATCATTAGAGTACTTTGTACATATATAAGGGAATTAGGAAATAATTTTTTCTGAGCACTAAAACTGTATTGCTGAAACCACATGCAGTGATGTGTAGTTGATTGGAATGCAATTTGTTCAGTGTTCCACTGTATTGACCCTGATAACTTAGGTAACTGCTGGTTTTAAAAGTTATTCTATTGTAATTAACAACTGCAATTTTAACCATTTGATTTTGGTTAGTTTTTAACTAATTCAAGAAAAATCTAAATTCTGCTACATCTCTACCACACCCATCAACATTGGATTTCGAATAATTCAAACAAAACAAATTAGATTCCACCTTATCACATTTTTGTCATTAACATATTTTAGTTATTTGCATACTTCCCATTTTATTCTGTTAATTTTTGCCTGGTTATTTCCATATCTGCTTAAAGAAAGGTGGCTATAAGCCTTGTTTTTACCAGAATAGTCTTGTTTCAAATACACTTTCTAGGTGTACACTTGGGTTTGGTCAGATGAACACCTTTATCCCATTTTCAGTCGGATACTTGGGACTGGTTTTTAAAATGAGACTGCTTCACTCCCACTTCTCAGCACTCTGTTCCCCCTCTCCCCACGCTCTCCACTTGTGACCTGAGCTCAGAGATAACTAATTGTGCCAGAGAGTGGGGTGTCTTCTTTTTTAAATTAGAGAAGTATGGTCCTCCTGGCTTCTAGAGAAGGCCTAGTTAAAATTAAGTCATGAAAGAACAAGGAAAAAACCCACCATGAATCAGAAGAAACTGGTTAAATGGAAATATTTCAAATTATGAAATATTTTTATAACCTGGCACAGGATTAGAGATTTAAATTATGTATCATTTTTGGGGTATACTTTCAACAGTATTGTCAGTCAGTAACAACATATCAACCATATTGAATTATTCATTCAGCTGCATGTCTAAAAGCAAGACACTTGATCTATTACAAATGGGATTTTCTTTTGTTGTTCCCATGTATAAAATTATGATCAAGTGTAAGGGCACAATTGGGCAGTTGAACAGCAAATGTTATTTTCAGTTTATTTGCCAGCAAATTTTTACTAAATGACCAAGAAACATGTAAAGCAGCCTGCAGGGCTCTGCCACATTATAATCACACATTTCAGTACCCATTTCCACCCCCTCCCCACCACCATCTGCTTATTTTTTTAATTTAATGGGGGGAGGCAGGTTATGCAAATATGAGAGTACTCTATTTCATCTTCCTTATTTTGTACTGAAAAAGATCCAATGTGTGTGGACAGAGGATTTCACTTGTTTGCAAATCCAGACACTAATACTATTTCCCCCCCCTCCGTGTTAAAAAAAAAAAAAAAAAAGACAGAACAAACACTATGAACTCTCTCTCTCTCTTTTTTTTCGCTTTAAACCCAACACAAGAGTTTTGGAGGCCTTGGGTTAATGTTAAAGGGTTGTTTTTTTTTCCAACTTTCAGTGTGTTACATGATCTAGCTCCAAGGTATTTTAAAGCACCTTGAATTCTGAAGATTTGCTTTTCGGTGCTCATGTTGTTTATAAACCTTAACTGGTTTATTTTTAATGTTTTTATATAGTTCCCTGAACACCTCCACCCCACCACCCAAAGCTATTTGTAGTCTGGCAAAAAGTACACTAAACTTTGGTCTATGAAATTAAAAGTAAAAAATAATTCAGCTAGCTTTATCCCTCATGAAAGAGCAAGTATTGCTTAGGTGACCAACTGTTTTGGCAAGTATGTCATAAGTTAAGTCCAAGTTATGAAATTGTACTGAATTGACAGCATTAGACATTAACACAAATGGAAATTACTGTTACCCAATCAACTCTGGATTGTTTGGGCAGAAAGGAACATACAGCTGGACAAGAGCTTTCCACTTTCTGAAAACACACTTTATTAACCAGATATATACTCTAAACCCAAAACACAAAATTAAGAATAACTTGAATAGTTCAACATAAGACGGCGAGTGGGTAAGGTAACTAGTAGGGTGAAAGCGCTAGAATTTAGGAAAGCTGATCTCAATGCACTCAGGCGATTAGTCAAGGAAGCACTGCAGAGTAGGAGTTTTGAAGGGATGGGAGCCCAAGAAGGGTGGCTGTGCCTAAAGGAAACGATCCTTCGGGCACAAAGCAAGACGATCCCCAAGCGAGGCAAAAAAGGGAAAGGGGCCAGGAGGCTTCCATGGCTGACCAGAGAAATCCAGGGCAGCCTAAGGGCCAAAAGGGGAGCACATAAAAAGTGGAAACAGGGTGAGATCACTAAAGATGAATATACCTCCTCTGCTCGTGCTTGTAGGGAGGCAGTTAGGCGGGCCAAAGCTACCATGGAGCTGAGGATGGCAACCCCAGTAAAGGACAACAAGAAATTGTTTTTTAGATATATTGGGAGTAAAAGGAAGGCCCAGGGAAGAATAGGACCCCTGCTAAATGTGCAGAAACAATTGGTGACAGATAGGGGGGACAAGGCTGAACTCCTCAACGAGTTCTTTGCCTCAGTGTTCCTAAGTGAGGGGCACGACAAGTCTCTCACTGGGGTTGTAGAGAGGCAGCAGCAAGGCGCCAGACTTCCATGCGTAGATCCTGAGGTGGTGCGGAGTCATTTGGAAGAACTGGATGCCTTTAAATCGGCAGGCCCGGATGGGCTCCACCCGAGGGTGCTGAAGGCACTGGCCGACATCATTGCAGAGCCACTGGCTGGAATATTCGAACGCTCGTGGCGCATGGGCCAAGTCCCAGAGGACTGGAAAAGGGCTATCGTGGTCCCCATTTTCAAGAAGGGGAGGAAGGAGGACCCAGGCAACTATAGGCCAGTCAGTCTCACCTCCATCCTTGGTAAAGTCTTTGAAAAAATTATCAAGGCTCACATTTGTGAGAGCCCGGCAGGACAAATTATGCTGAGGGGAAACCAGCATGGGTTTGTGGCGGGCAGATCGTGCCTGACCAACCTAGTCTCTTTCTATGACCAGGTTACGAAACGCCTGGACACAGGAGGAGGGGTGGATGTCGTATACTTAGACTTCAGGAAGGCCTTTGATACGGTACCCCACCCCATACTGGTGAACAAGTTAAGAGGCTGTGACGTGGATGACTGCACAGTCCGGTGGGTGGCGAATTGGCTAGAGGGTCGCACCCAAAGAGTCGTGGTAGATGGGTCGGTCTCAACCTGGAAGGGTTTGGGCAGTGGGGTCCCGCAGGGCTCGGTCCTTGGACCGATACTCTTTAATGTCTTCATCAGCGACTTGGACGAGGGAGTCAAATGTACTCTGTCCAAGTTTGCAGATGACACAAAGCTATGGGGAGAAGTGGACACGCCGGAGGGCAGGGAACAGCTGCAGGCAGACCTGGATAGGTTGGACAAGTGGGCAGAAAACAACAGGATGCAGTTCAACAAGGAGAAATGCAAAGTGCTGCACCTAGGGAGGAAAAATGTCCAGCACACCTACAGCCTAGGGAATGACCTGCTGGGTGGCACAGAGGTGGAAAGGGAACTTGGAGTCCTAGTGGACTAGTCCTAGTGGACTCCAAGATGAACATGAGTCAGCAGTGTGATGAAGCCATCAGAAAAGCCAATGGCACTTTATCGTGCATCAGTAGATGCATGACAAATAGGTCCAAGGAGGTGATACTTCCCCTCTATAGGGCGCTGGTCAGACCGCAGTTAGAGTACTGCGTGCAATTCTGGGCGCCACACTTCAAAAAGGCTGCGGATAACCTGGAGAGGGTCCAGAGAAGGGCAACTCGTATGGTCAAGGGCCTGCAGACCAAGCCCTACGAGGAGAGACTAGAGAAACTGGACCTTTTCAGCCTCCGCAAGAGAAGGTTGAGAGGCGACCTTGTGGCTGCCTATAAATTCATCACGGGGGCACAGAAGGGAATTGGTGAGTATTTATTCACCAAGGCGCCCCCGGGGGTTACAAGAAACAATGGCCACAAGCTAGCAGAGAGCAGATTTAGATTGGACATTAGGAAGAACTTCTTCACAGTTCAAGTGGCCAAGGTCTGGAACGGGCTCCCAAGGGAGGTGGTGCTCTCCCCTACCCTGGGGGTCTTCAAGAGGAGGTTAGATGAGTATCTAGCTGGGGTCATCTAGACCCAGCACTCTTTCCTGCTTATGCAGGGGGTCGGACTCGATGATCTATTGAGGTCCCTTCCGACCCTAACATCTGTGAATCTATGAGTCTGGGTAAATGCATATAGTCATCTACCAAGCAGGTAGGTCTGAGGTGGTGGCTAGTTGCCATGAGTCCTTTGGTGGTATCCTGGTCTGTGGGTAGTTTCTTCAATCTTACTCTCTTTTTTCATGTTTCACATGCACGTTGTTACCAGGCAGACTTTTCTGGCTGTGGGCACAGCTTAGCTACATGATCTGTGTGACAGACTAGTAGTCTTTAATGGCACCAACCAGTAACATTCTGCAGTTAGCCCATTTTCAGCCTAGTTTGGACTACATTACTACTGACAAATTAGTAAAACAGGAATGCAGCATGTAATGTGTTTTTTGCACTGGTTTCTTATATTAATAATCTGGTATGTTCTAGGGTTCTATTCTGAACAAGACAAAAGAAGCAATTATTTCAGATGATCACATATCATCCTTGAATAGAACTTATTTCTTTAGGAAGTTAATTGCTGAAAATGAATTCTTCCAGATGAACATTCATCCAAACCTGCCCATGTATTGCAGAGCCAGGTCATGAAATTAAAGAAGTACTTTATAGATATGAATTTCCAAAACAATATGTCAAAGTTTCAAGCTGTATTTCAGGTAGATAGTTTTGAATCTCCTCCTATAGGATAAACAATGGTTTACTAAAAGTTTCACATTCTTATTGTCTGCTGTGAAAAAAATATCAATTAAGCAGTTTTCAAACAATCTTACAAAGGAAGAAACTACATCCATTTATTTTCCAATGGTAATGATAAAACCATGCAATTCCTGTAAGTGAAGAAAATGATCAATACTTTTCTGGGACAAGCCACTTTTGATAAAATAAGCTTGGCTTTAAAAGAAGCATGAAAATTCTATAATGTTGGGGAAAAGCATTTCTCTGCCATGGAATTGCATGCTAAAATTGTTAAGATGACTGTTGACGACCACAATGAAAGCGAGGTCATAACACCAGTTTTTGTGTTTCAGAAGCCTAAATTCATCAACAAGTTTCCCCCTTTCCTCCAAAACCATTACCATCTATGATTTAAGTTCCCCATACCTTTCAAGTATCTTCCCTTTCAACAGCCATCTTATGCTGAAATGAAGCAGTAGTTCTCCCTCCTCCATAACACTCACAGATGATGTATGAAACTCTTTACAAATTTAGTGTGCATACACAAATTTGATTATGGAAAAAAATTCCTTAGAGAATAGTAGCATAATATCTAAACATATACACCAGACAGAGTTAATGATGGTGCATAGTCATTAAGAGTCATTGTCTTATATTTATACAAATGTTACCTCTGTCATACAAGAATTTAATGAACTAAAATAATTGGAAAAATTCTTCTTTGCAGTTATTACTGCAGAAGATTTTTTTCAATTATTTTAGTTGGCCTAATAAAAGGTATCAAGGACAATAAAAAGTCCTTTTTAGATATGTGGGGAGCTGGAGGAAAAGCAAGGGCAACATTGGACCCCTGCTGAACCAGATGGGACAACGGACAACTGATGCCCAAGAAAAAGCCAACCTATTAAATAGTTACTTTGCGTCAGTCTTTCATCAGAGAGAGGAGATTGATGTCATATATCTTGACTTCAAAAAAGCCTTCCATCTGGTATCCCATGATCACCTCTTGGCAAAACTGGCCAACTGTGGTCTCGGGTCCACCACAATCCGCTGGCTAGGGAATTGGCTCCGTGGTCAGACCCAGAGGGTGGTGGTTGATGGAAGTCAATTGTCATGGTGCCCTGTGACCAGTGGGGTCCCCCAAGGCTCCGTCCTTGGACCCATATTGTTCAACATCTTCATTAATGATGTGGATATTAGAGTCAGAAGCAGACTGGCCAAGTTTGCCATCGATACCGAACTCTGGGGTAAAGCATCCACACCCGAGGACAGAAGGATGATCCAGGCTGACCTTGACAGGCTCAGGAAATGAGCAGATGAGAACCTGATGATGTTTAACACCAAAAAATGCAAGGTCCTCCACCTTGGGAAGAAAAACCTGCAGCATCCTTGTAGGCTTGGCAGTGCTACGCTGGCTAGCACTACAGACAAAAGGACTTGGGGGTCATGATTGACCACAAGATGAACATGAGCCTTCAATGTGATGCTGCAGTTAGTAAAGCAAGCAAAACACTGGCTTGCATCCATAGATGTTTCTCAAGTAAATCCCAGGACATCATTCTCCCATTGTACTTGGCCTTGGTGAGACTGCAGCTTGAGTACTACATCCAGTTTTGGGCCCCACAATTCAAAAGGATGTGGAGAAGCTTGAGAGAGTGCAGAAAAGAGCATGATCAGAGGTCAGGAAAACAGACCTTATGATGAGAGGCTGGGAGCTATGGGGCTCTTTAGCCTGGAAAAGTGCAGGCTCAGGGGCCACCTAGAAGTTTATCAGGAGTGTTCACCAGGATCTGGGGGAACGATTGTTCACCAGAGCGCCCCAAGGGATGACAAGGTTGAATGGTTATGAACTTCAGAAAGACCATTTCAGGCTGGACATAAGGAAGAATTTCTTTACTGTCCAAGCACCCAAAGTCTGGAATAGCCTGCTATCAGAGATGGTTCAAGCACTCTCATTGAATGCCTTCAAGAGAATTTTGGATGCTTATCTTGCTGGGATCCTATGATCCCAGCTGACTTCCTGCCCCTTGGGCAGGGGGCTGGACTCCGACGATCTTCCGAGGTCCCTTCCAGCCCTAATGTCTATGAAATTAGATTTACCCAAATAATCTTGTCTTCCTATGTCCTTAGACCAGCACAGCTACAACCAATACCCCTGAAAGAATTTAATAAAGCATCTATAACCAAGAAGCTGGTGAATCTCTGTTGCGTTTTCTGTTATCAGTAGGCAGAACCAGATGTCAGCTGAGTGTCTAGGTGCCCTAAATATCTATTATTTCTACTGTATACAAAAAATCATGGACTTAATATAGACATTGGATTTATGACACTACAACCTGCCTGACATCTGATTCACCAGCTACCTCCCTGACCTTACTATTTACACGTTTTTCCCCACCCCTTTCCTCCCCTCCCCTCCTTTTCTACCCTTTGTCTTCCTAATTTCTAGCTATTTATTTTTTTCACAGACTGCCTCTTTTCTACCTTGGAGAATTCAACTATAGCAGAGTCTCCCTTGCTTACCTTCGGCATTTTTTCTCCTTTGTTTTCCCCTCTCCTCTCCTCCCCTTCTTTTGTTTTTCTAATTTCCACCAATTTACATTCTCACTGACATCCTGTCACACTTTCAGCTTCTTTTTTTTCCTTGGAGATCGCAGAACAGCAGAGACTCCCTAGTCCTGAAGAAGGGCGCTTCTGCCCAAAAGCTTGCAAACAATATTTTTCCAACTACTTAGTTGGTCTAATAAAAGATATTACATCTACCCAAAGAACCTTGCCTACCCGGGTGCCCACAGATGGCTTACATTTTTTATTTAACTTGCAACAATCAATAAAGGGTATATAGAATGTGTTTAGGAACTAATTAAGACCCCAATTCAAAGCCTATTAAACTGATGTCACAGAAGGCTTCCATTCACTTCAGGCAGCTTTCAGAAGGGCTGTAGGTATATTTGTTTATACATCTTTTGAACATGTGCAAGAATGTTGTTTTATGCAATTAAAATGCCCTTTGCAGAGAGGAATTGCTGGAAATTATAGGAAATTTATTGGAAGTAGCACACACAGAGTGAAGGAAAAGGCACACTAAAATAAGTAGAGAAACAAACAATTTCAGATAGCTAAGCCATAAAATGACTCTGGATGACAGGCAAGAAGTTTGGCATTTCCTTTTGTGGGCTTAACTCTTGTCAACAGCCTATAGACCATGCAGCACCCTTTGCAAGTATAAATAGATGCAGCAAAGGAATTCTAAATAGCTAATGTTGCACCAAATGCATTTAAAGTGTCTAAGTGTGTCTAAAATAAGGCTATATTCCTTCCATGAAACAAATTCTGCTCAGAATGTTACATGAGCAGTTTGGTGATTTATGGATAAAAGCTGATTTGCTTAATTAATTTCACACTGTTCACTTGAGCAGAAGTTTAAAAAGATAGGCATGCTATCATATGCAGAGCAGAAGTTTTTTTTTAGTATTTAACAGGAACTATTTCTTTTACAGGGGCTTAAAGGGAGGAAAGTTGGGGTAATTTTTTTTTCCTACAAGCATTTTATCTTTGTTGTATTTCTTTTGTTGCTATGTTGAAGGACTTCACTTGAAAGAAAGATATGGAATTATTACTGTGTCATCATAAGCCAGGCAGAAAAACATCCAGCCAGGAAACTGAGGCCTGAAAATGAAATTCCTTGTTGAGAATTCATGGCTCTTCTAGGTAGCAATACTAAACTCTAACCTACTTGCCTTTCCTCTGGAGATACAGAATTAAATCAAGGGTTTGATGCTGGTATTCAAAACACTTGAATTAATTGTAGGAACCATTTAACATAATTTCTTACAGTTTTATTCCATTGGAACAAAAGACCTGTCACCCAACAGAGTGAGACTTATCAACCGGAGACTGTTTTCCATCAGCTAACAACTGCAGGCATGGCTAACGGACATATCAGAATCCCTGCAAAAACCTTAGTTGCCTTCAGAGAAAAATGAAGAACAACCAACTTCATTGTGAGAACTTTAAGAAAGGAAAGTTTAGGAAAAAATAGAATTAGAAAAATCTGGTGGAGAGCTGAGATCCCATTATAAAGTGCTGTGTAAATATTTAATAGCCAGTTCACCATCCTAAAGAGATGAGAAATTTTAGTGTTAGCTTGTTTAAGGCTGAGAGTAAAAGTGGGTCAGGTTGTGCATCTTCATTTTCCTATTTCAAAAGGCAGTAGCAGGCTTTGTATTGCATACTTTTAAGTATTAAATAAGGCATGAGCCTACTTCAATGAGCATGTCAGTTATCATGCACAATCACCTCAAGGGTAATGCAATTTGCTCCCAGGCTGTCCTTGTTTCTCATGGATGGAAGAATCCCTGTGCTGTCTTGAACACAGGATTGTTCCTGAGAACTGCCCATTAAACTTCTTCCAGGAAAAGAAAAAAAAAAAGAAAAAAATCCCTGCTAATTTTTTGTGGCATAAACTGTAACCCTATTTTTATCTCCAAGCTGCTATGGATGGCCAGTACGCATTTCTTTTCTGTCACAAGAAGTTTTAATATACAAGTAATATCTCTGATTTTTCAGGGTCATCATTATAGAGTCTTAACGTACTATGCATGAGTTAAATTAGGTCCAGTTAAGAGAAGAGCAGAACTACTAGCATATAGTTTAACATGTAATAACTTAACCTTTGGATTACTCAAAAAGTATGATAGAGGGTATCTCTCTTGTGCATTTTAAACTGCTTCTTTCTGCACAGAATGGCTAAAAAAAATCCCCCCTGTGTAGCAGAGACAGATTTCAGACCCCATAGCCTGGTTGAGCCACTTGGTCTGTAACCTCCACCCTCTTAATATTATGCTAGTGTAAGTGAATGAGCTTTCATTCCTATTTCACAGAAAGCTATACCCATTCCCCTTCTGAAGCACAACAGTTGATGCTATTGCTTCTTCCCATTTCTAGTCTGTTCTCTCCCAGCTTCCAGGCACAAATGCATTTATTTCCAGTTTGTGAGAACAGGCTACAGGTGGAGTGATGAGGATATGCACCTGTGGACACTGGGGTATCTGGTGAGCTGAGAGCCCAAGGCTCATTTTGTTGTGCCCAGTCTCCAGGAGTTACTGAGGACAGGCAAACAGAGCACAGAACTTATTTGTTGCCTGGTCAGGGACTCACTACAATTGCACTCCCTCATGCAAATGTGTTGAAGTGAAGCTTCTAATGCTTACTACTGAGTAGTCATTAGCAGCCTGTCTCTCGTGGGGTGTTGAGTATGGTAAATGGGCTTCTAAAACAAGCTAACTCAAGCAGTGCAGATAGAGAGGAAGTTGGGGAAGTTTTTTGGTATGTGTGCTCATTACTAGTGGGAGTTGTGTGGGGGGTTGAGCAGGAGAAGGGTAAATGATTACAAAAATGGATGGGGTGCATGGGAAAGTAGCTCAACAGTGCTGTGTTTCTGTGCTGGTGTAATGCACAGGGCAACAAGACAACACTGCAAGGTTACACTGTAAGGAAGAGGGCATGTCACAGGAAGCTGCAGGAGCTCAACGTCAATGTTGTCAGAGCTGCCCCTGGGAGAGAGAAAACTATTCCTCTATCTTCTGACTCACAAACATTCCTCAGATGCTGCTGGGTGCCCCTGTGCCCAAGAAGGGGCATTTGATAGCTGAGCAGGGTGGTCCTCACCTCCCTCTACCTCCTCAAAAGGACTTAACTCCCTGTCACCCTTGGTGAAGATAGCAGTATCGTACACATGCCAGGATTCCACTGTGCAATCTCCACACTCCCTCTCACCCACACTGCCTACCTGGTATACAGGAGAGCTCTGCATAATATGCAATGGTGACCCTATGGGTGTCTGAGACATGGCTGGCATCTATGCCTACTTGTACCTGAACCTGAGGACTTTTGTCTTTACCAGCACAGCTACCAATTATGACTGCAGCTCAGACTATCTTTTCAGCAGCAAAGCATTCAAAGATACCTCTGTTACATTACTCTGATCTCAGGAACTGTTGAGCTTCCTCCTTGCCCCAGCTGACAAGAAGATCATTCTTTTAGCATCTGCCAGGAACCAAAGAAGTTGCCACTTCAACAAGAAACCTCCTTGTTGCTGTTCCACCATTTTTATCAAGGCATAGAGTGGTTAAATGCCTGGGCTGTTATAGGATACTTGTATATAATTCACTACAAATGTAATATCTGCCAGGGGCCTATGTTTCAGGGTCTTTCTGCTATTAGGTTGAGTTCCTTGGGGTTTTAACCTCTTTGCTTCTCTCCTTTAAAACTGAGTAATATCCATCTTGAGGCAAAAGTAAATTAGATTAACAGGAAGGCTGTCTGAGTCAAACTAACTTTTCTACTTCTTTTCTATAAAGTTTTGTCACAACCCAGTGATTTTGGTGCCTCAGCACGGTGGAATTTTCCTGCCACATGAGAGCCTCTTGCAAAGTAAAAGGCTTTCTGTTGTTGCAGAAAACCCCCAGTGCAAGAGAGTTCCCTCCATTCGAATGTAAATTTGTGTCCTGCTATTGGCCAGTTCTAAATTGGGCTAGTAATTGGCTTGCTGGCCATTTAAAAATTAAAGGTTGGCGGATCTCCTCCGGCGGGCTTTAAACTAGGCTCGTCGGGGGGAGGGGAGTACGAGGGCAGGGGAAGCTGTGGACCACCAAACCATGTGGCACCCACAAGGACAGCCCAGCCTGAAGAAGGAGAACATTGGGAACCTGAAAGCCATGGGGAGGCCAGCACAACAGAACAGGTAAGGAACAAGAAGGTAAGAAACAATGGGCCCCATGGGACTGGGAGCAGGGGGGCAGCAAAGGCGCCAGTCGCAGGGCTCAAGTGCCTATATACTAATGCTAGGAGCATGGGGAACAAGCAGGATGAACTAGCGCTCCTGCTTGCACTAAACACCTATGACTTAGTGGGGCTAACAGAGACCTGGTGGGATTCATCCCATGACTGGGCGGTACATATTGAGGGCTATAGATTGTACAGAAAGGACAGGTCGGGGAAGAAAGGGGGGGGGTTGCACTTTATGTCAGTGAGCAATATACATCAACCCTCATCAAGACAGAATCCGAGGCTGAGGAAAAGAAGGATTGTGGGTTAGGCTACATGGGGGGCAAGGAGAAAGGGATTTGGTGGTAGGGGTCTGTTACAGACCCCCACACCAAGGGGAAGAAATAGATGCGGGGCTCCTGAGGCAACTCTCAGAGACCATAAAAGCTAAAGAGGCGGTAGTCATGGGGGACCTAAACTACCCGGACATCTGCTGGGAGACGCAGACAGCAAGGTCCCATCGCTCACGCAGGTTTCTAACTTGTGTACAGGACCTCCACCTGACACAGGAGGTGTATGGTCCCACTAGGGGGAATGCCATACTGGATCTGGTATTGGCAACGGGAGATGACATGATAGGGGACCTCCAAATCGGTAGCTATCTGGGAGACAGTGATCACCTTATGATAGAATTCAACATAAGACGGCGAGTGGGTAAGGTAACTAGTAGGGTGAAAGTGCTAGACTTTAGGAAAGCTGATCTCATTGCACTCAGGCGATTAGTCAAGGAAGCACTGCAGAGTAGGAGTTTTGATGGGATGGGTGCCCAAGAAGGGTGGCTGTGCCTAAAGGAAACGATCCTTTGGGCACAAAGCAAGACGATCCCCGAGCGAGGCAAAAGAGGGAAAGGGGCCAGGAGGCTTCCATGGTTGACCAGAGAAATCCAGGGCAGCCTAAGGGCCAAAAGGGGAGCACATAAAAAGTGGAAACAGGGTGAGATCAATAAAGATGAATATACCTCCTCTGCTCGTGCTTGTAGGGAGGCAGTTAGGCTGGCCAAAGCTACCATGGAGCTGAGGATGGCAACCCAAGTAAAGGACAACAAGAAATTGTTTTTTAGATACATAGGGAGTAAAAGGAAGGCCCAGGGAGGAATAGGACCCCTGCTAAATGGGCAGAAGCAATTGGTGACAGATAGAGGGGACAAGGCTGAACTCCTCAACGAGTTCTTTGCCTCAGTGTTCCTAAGCGAGGGGCACGACAAGTCTCTCACTGGGGTTGTAGAGAGGCAGCAGCAAGGCGCCAGACTTCCATGCGTAGATCCTGAGGTGGTGCAGAGTCACTTGGAAGAACTGGATGCCTTTAAGTCGGCAGGCCCGGATGGGCTCCATCCGAGGGTGCTGAAGGCACTGGCCGACGTCATTGCAGAGCCACTGGCGGGAATATTCGAATGCTCGTGGCGCACAGGCCAAGTCCCGGAGGACTGGAAAAGGGCTAACGTGGTCCCCATTTTCAAAAAGGGGAGGAAGGAGGACCCGGGCAACTATAGGCCAGTCAGTCTCACCTCCATCCTTGGTAAAGTCTTTGAAAAAATTATCAAGGCTCACATTTGTGAGAGCCCGGCAGGACAAATTATGCTGAGGGGAAACCAGCATGGGTTTGTGGCGGGCAGATCGTGCCTGACCAACCTAGTCTCTTTCTATGACCAGGTTACGAAACGCCTGGACACAGGAGGAGGGGTGGATGTCGTATACCTGGACTTCAGGAAGGCCTTCGATACAGTATCCCACCCCATACTGGTGAACAAATTAAGAGGCTGTGATGTGGATGACTGCACAGTCCGGTGGGTGGCGAATTGGCTAGAGGGTCGCACCCAAAGAGTCGTGGTAGATGGGTCGGTCTCGACCTGGAAGGGTGTGGGCAGTGGGGTCCCGCAGGGTTCGGTCCTTGGACCGATACTCTTTAATGTCTTCATCAGCGACTTGGACGTGGGAGTGAAATGTACTCTGTCCAAGATGACACAAAGCTATGGGGAGAAGTGGACACGCCGGAGTGCAGGGAACAGCTGCAGGCAGACCTGGATAGGCTGGACAAGTGGGCAGAAAACAACAGGATGCAGTTCAACAAGGAGAAATGCAAAGTGCTGCACCTAGGGAGGAAAAATGTCCAGCACACCTACAGCCTAGGGAATGACCTGCTGGGTGGCACGGAGGTGGAAAGGGATCTTGGAGTCCTAGTGGACTCCAAGTTGAACATGAGCCGGCAGTGTGACGAAGCCATCAGAAAAGCCAATGGCACTTTATCGTGCATCAGCAGATGCATGACAAATAGGTCCAGGGAGGTGATACTTCCCCTCTATCGGGCGTTGGTCAGACTGCAGTTGGAGTACTGCGTGCAATTCTGGGCGCCACACTTCAAGAAGGATGCAGATAACCTGGAGAGGGTACAGCGAAGGGCAACTCGTATGGTCAAGGGCCTGCAGACCAAGCCCTACGAGGAGAGACTAGAGAAACTGGACCTTTTCAGCCTCCGCAAGATAAGGTTGAGAGGCGACCTTGTGGCTGCCTATAAGTTCATCACGGGGGCACAGAAGGGAATTGGTGAGGATTTATTCACCAAGGCGCCCCCGGGGGTTACAAGAAACAATGGCCACAAGCTAGCAGAGAGCAGATTTAGACTGGACATTAGGAATAACTTCTTCACAGTTCGAGTGGCCAAGGTCTGGAACCGGCTCCCAAGGGAGGTGGTGCTCTCCCCTACCCTGGGGGTCTTCAAGAGGAGGTTAGACGAGTATCTAGCTGGGGTCATTTAGACCCAGCACTCTTTTCTGCTTATGCAGGGGGTCGGACTTGATGATCTATTGAGGTCCCTTCCGACCCTAACATTTATGAATCTATGAATCTATGAAATTAGCGCGACTTCTGCCCAAGTCGGAGAACTTTGAGCATGCTGCAGAGTGCCTCTGAAGAGATCTGACTTTTGGCTGAGCTGATTGATAGACTGATCACCTATTGATTCTTCTCCCTGTCGCCGAGTGCAATCCCAGACGTATCCCTTTTCCTGCCGGCCCGATTTGTAGATGGACGTGCTGGCCTGAGCCCTGCCAGCTGGAACAACTAACGTAGTTGTTCAGATGACCGGACTGTTTTTTGTCACAACAGCAAGCGATGTAAGTAAAGTTTTACAACCATAAAGCTTTCTCGGCCTCTCTATTCACCAGCCCGCCCTGACGAATGAGTAATTATTGAATCACCTCGAGTCGGCTTTGGCCGTCCGAGACAAGTTTTAGCTGCTAAATATTGAGAAATCCATGTCATGCTAGACATACTACAGAAATTTTCTGGCTCTCCTCAATGTCGTCTTTCATTTGCTAAAGTACTGTAGCTTTTGTATTGTGTCCGTTAGACTACTAGTATTAGAAAGGGGCATATAATGTTATGTGAGCACTGTTAATATATATTCCTAAATCATCTCCCAATGTTTAGGAAGGTAGGGAAGGAATTCTTTAGAAATGTAATTGATTCCTCCTCTTCTACACTTGCAGGGAAAGCCTCAATTCTTATGTTACTACTTACATAGTGCTTAATATATTTTAATTTCTCTGCAAGCTCTTTTCCTTTGTCTCCCCCAGCAGTTTAATTTACTTCTGTAATAATGTTCTTTATTCCATGCTGGTTTCCTACTCGCTTTGTTCCCAGTTTCTTTTAATGTCAGCTTTAATCTCACCAGGCTTAACATCCATAAATTCATCCATCCACTCACTAAAATTTTTCTTTCTTGCTTGCTTTCTTTCTTGCTTTCTTTTCACATGGCTTCTTCCTTGCTTTTTGTCTTCATCCTTCTCCTCACAGAGCTACTCTTGTGCAGTAGGTGCCATTTTGAATGACTGTTGAGAAGCTATCTGCTCAATCCTTTCAAGACTTGATGAGTCATTTTTGAGCAAATAAACCAGCATTGTTGTTCCCTCACATGACGTCCTGTCTATGAAGCAGTTTAAATGATCTGGGGGCATGTAGGATGGCATGAGACAGACATTGAAGATTACGCTGCTGTTGTGTTGGAGTGAAAGGCTCAAAAAATCAGTATGCTTTGGTGATGACAACACACTGTCTTTCTCTTAGCCTCTCCTGAACCTCATAATACTTATTTGCTGAAAAGTCAACTGGGTAGGGTGTGTTACTCTGAAAATGAGCACCCTGCCCAATTTGTTACATATTGTATACTTGGTCAAATATTGGGGGAAAAAAAATTAATTAAACGTTGATGACCATGTTCAATCAATTAACTTATGTCAGGGTTTGTGCTAGTGAGGTCAGGGTAAATTTTCAAGAAGGAAATTTCCCAAGTTTGGAAGTGAATGTTAATTTCTCTTTTTCTCTTTATGCTGTAAACTGCAGTTTCCTTTTTGCATTGCTTTTGTTAGTCAGCATGTGTGTAATTGCTGAGCCATGAGAGAGTGTCTTCAGTGGCCATGTGCAGTTCCTGTAGTCTGCCACTGAACTTAGTGGGCAGTCATCAACAATATGCAAGATAGTGTTTGTTTTGCTGCAGCTACAGTTTGGATTGTTGCAAAGACCCCAGCGTTGGAGGCTGGCTGCACACAGAGCTTGCCTTGTCCGTAACCTATTCAGCAAGGTTCACTGATGGCATGGCAGGTTGGAGCTGGGTGGGCAGATTGTAAGATCTGTGATAAGGAACTTGTTTGGTGATAATGTTGACCTCCATTCCTCACACCAGAGGGTCTCTACCATACAGTCCTGGTGTGTCAATTTGGACCACAATGGGTATCATGATGGTAGACGTGCAGCAGGTGGATTTAAGAGATCATTGCACAGTGGTGGGCTTGGATTGGCATAGATCTTCTCCCATAGCTTGCTACTTCCCATCGGATATGAGGAGGAACAATGTTGCTTAGGACTGGGAGCCATGGTAGAGGGATTGGTTCAAGAGTTCCCGACATGATGTTCATCATTGAAGGTAGCTGCATATCAATGAGTTTGGTATGCGATGACTGGTTTCAGACTGATACGCAGTATTCTGCTACAGAATATGAGATGGTGGTGCAGAGCACTTAGGTGCCCTGCTCCTTTAAAGGACTGAAACTACTAGGGAGAGAGCCCTAGCAGTGAGTTTGGAGCCCCAGCTGCTGATTACCAGGGCAGCCACAGAATGAGTTAGTTGGCCCACACCTGCCAGTGGTCAGCTGACCAGAAGGGTCAGGGCCTGGGCCTGGCTCATATATAAACCCCAGGGCTAAGGCTGGGAAGGCAGTTCCCTGCCGGCAGTCAAGGGGGAAGGAGCTCCCCTAGAGGAAGCAAAGGGGAGAGGCCTGACTGCAAGTGTAGCTTCTGGTACGGTTGAGAGGCAGAGCATGTCCTGTGTGGCTCAAATTGCATTATAGCTGGGTGGCTTGAGTTATGTTATAGCCTTGATGTCAATTTCTGTTTATAAGACCAGTGGTTTGAGTGAGGCTATTTGGGGAAGGAGGAGGCCTCATTGGGGGGCCCACTTCAGCATTGGGGACCCCGGCCCCAGAGAGGGAGTGGCATTTGGAGGGGTACAGACCCAGCACCAGAGAGGGTGCGGCATTTGGGGGGGGCACAGATCCCGATGCCGAGGGGTGCAGAGACAGGGCTGCAGAGAGCCCAGTGAGGACAAGGGGCCAAATTATAATGAGACCTAGGCAAGACAACGCTAATACCATCTGCAAGGCTTGGGGCGTGGTAAAGGCGCAGTTAGAGCCATGCATGTAGCCCATAAGGCTGGGATATCCCGGGACACCTATTTTGAAACAGGACCCACAGGGTTCAGAGAAATCCATCAAGACCGTGTCCAACAGGACATGAAGGCAGCCTCCCTATATTACAAAATCCATCAAGATGTGGTGGGCGAGAATAGAGGGTGCCCATTGGGCCAAATTGTCACGGTCAAGGGGCCTTAGGGGTAACACAGCCATCCTTAGGGATCCCATCCTGTGACAGATGGCAAATGCTGACATCCTTAGGGTTGAGACTCTTGTGCCCCATGATGACCCAGCCAGCTTAAGGAAGTTGTTGTATGTCTTAGCTTTCATTGCTGTCTTTTTCAAGAGTTCATGGTAGCTCAATGTCAGGTTTAGTGTCACACCCAGGTAGATGGGTTGTGCTTTGTTCCTCAGCCTCTGACCATTCAGGTGGATGTTCAGCTTCCAGGCACCACTGGCATTGTGTAGGTGGAAAATGCTGGAAATTGTCTTACTGATGCTTGGCTGGAGATGCCAAGTCTTGCAGCAGTCAATCAGCTTTGTGACATTACTGTGCAGAGTATGTCCTAGCTCAGAGAAACTCTGGGCCTGGAATCCACAGCAAATGTTGTCAGTATAGATGAATTTCTAGGACTGGGTTTGTGGCAGGTCATTGGTGTAGAGGTCATACAAGATCAGATCAAGCACAGATCCCTGAGGCAGTCCACCGATCTGTCTTCTACAAATACTTGTCTTCTCATGCATGTGTACCCTGAACTGTCCACTGTGAAAGAGCAGTTTGACATTTTCAGTCATCCATAGAGTTAGGACTCTTGATATTTTTATGAGCAGACCAGTGTGTCAAACAGCATCTTACACTGCTGTGAGGCCAAGGAAAACAGTGTCTGTCTTGAGGTTCTTTTGTAAATCATAAATCTAGCTTCTCAGTCATTTCATCCCATCTAGCTCAGTGAGCTGCTTCCAATGATTTGACCAAGTGATCAGCCACATCTGGTTTGCCAGGTCACTCATACTGCTTTAGCACTGTGGCACACTGGTTTGAGGCAGAGAGTATAGACCGGGTGGCAGGCACGTGGAGTGGCCCCACTGGTTTCTTTATAAATAGCGCTGCAGAGACATCTATAGGCCTTCACCAGAATGTTCCGGGTTGGTATTGTCACAATGCTTCATTCCAATGCCTTTCTATACTTCTCCCAATTGGCCTTGTGGAAGTTCCACTGTTTCTCCTTAGATATTTTGATGATTGGGAGCTGGAGTCCAATGTGGACCAGGGACAGCCTGTGGTGGCTGTGTGGGAAGTCATCCAAGACTTGGCAATCTGATGGCTGTGGGTGACTATGTACTGAACTGACATAGCACAAGTCAGAAGCACAGTCATGATTCCATCTGGAAGAGTGGAACATGCTGCACTATTTGGGGTCATGCATAAGAACAAGATTGCATTGTGAGGCTCAGTTTGCATGTTGTTCATCATTGGCATCTACATCCATGTAGCCCCAGTCCATGGCTGTAAAGGTGGCTGTTAAAGACTCCAACATAAATGGCTGGATGAGGCAGAGTTGGTGGAACTTGTTGGTCCCAGTTGACTTTGGAGGCTTGTAGACATTTGCAACCTGAAAACCACCAACCTGTATGGCATCACAGAAGTCAGGGGACTCTTCATCCATGATGTCAGACCAGACATATGTGGCTTTGCCATGCTTCATATGTGGAGCATAAGACAGCAAGTCAAATCCTCCAATTTTGTAGCACCCTGCTTCAGCAGATTTGAATCTGTCTCTCCTATAGACATGCAATGTTGACAGCATGTCAGTGAGCAAGAACATTGATTAGGCCTCGCTTGGCAGCTGACAGACCCTCAATGTTAAGTTGTAAGATTTGGAGTATAGGCCTAATGACATGAAAGCCATAGGATTGCACAATGTCTGGGTGCTCAGTGGCAGTAACAACAGGATTTCTCAAAGTTCTCAGAATACAGTTCGCTAGGAGGATTATTAGTTTCTCTGGTGTGGACCAAGTACTGACAATTGGCATGATGTGAATGCTGATCTATTGCCAACCTGCGTTGCCTTTCTTTTGTCATGATCATTACTGGGACCTAAAGAATGTCTTGTAAATTTTCATTCTGCTCATTGAGAGGTGTGGAGAAGTTATCAAAGCTAGTTTTTTACAGTAATCTTTCAGCAGGAAGCAACAGCACATACAAACAAAATCATGAAGGTAAACTCATTAAAAAGCCACTAATGAAATTTAAGTCCTTAGCTCTTTTATCATTAGACTGAAAGGAAAAAGATTTTCTAAAATAGTCATTTTTTAAGCTAAGCAAGGGTTTTATTTAGTGCAACAAATAACCAATTCCTTCAATGCCATCTTAAAACCAAAAAAGGCCTGCTGTTAGTAGTTAACATGGATTTCAAAAAGAATCAACTGCAAGTTATGCATGTCATAACTCAGTGCTAATATTCAGAACATGCATAGGCCTAATTAAAAATAACTACAAGAATGCTCAATGAACTTGGTTGTAACACAAACCAAAATGGTTACACATAACTCATTAGTTGGACCAAATTACTAAAAAAGGTGTTTAATGTTGTGAAACCCTACAATTCAATAAGAGCAGTTATTAAAGGCAAAGTTAACACCTAGCAGAGTGACTTTTTCTTGACAAAGTTGTGGTGAAAATATATTGGTGTTAAGCTACCAAAGAGAAATGTATGTATAGCAGGAAAATGCTCTGTGAGATTGTCCATAAAATAATTCTTTCTAAACATTAAACAAAAATACTGCATCCACAATGAGTCGGGAAGGTTTAGGTTAGACGCACCTTAAGCTAATTGTAATTCTTATTAACATGCACAAATAACACTAAAATAGTGTTGGCATATGTATAAAATGTTCCTGCAAACATCAAAATGGTTTATGTAAGCTAGTAATAAGCAACACAAGTCAATGCAAGAACTGAATTCAGCACTAGTTATTTACACAAAGTGGATATTTCAAACAAAGTTTGAAATAGTAAAGGATTTCCATATGATGCCAAAACAGCTCAGCACAGAAGGGGGAACAGTAAAAAGACTAAAAATAGTCATGTGGAAGGTCTGCTGTATAGAGGTTAAGAAGGTTGAATAGATCTGATAACAAAAGGAAAGCCATACTAAAGATTATCTGAAATATGAGTATTTTAGCAGCATATATGGAAGCGGTTTATATTTTTGTATACTTCTCCCTAAAAACTTGGGTCATGCCAGAATTGAAGTCTTGTTTTATGTCTATATCCTTCTTGAAGTGAGGTGTCCAGAATACACTACTACATTTGAGGTCCATCAGTCCTGAACTGTAGTAAGCACTCCTACTGGCATCTCCCAGAATATACCAGGAAGTTACTGCTATATAGTGTACAAGGACACCTGTATTGTTCCCCACCACACAGCACAAAGATACACAAGTGCCTGCACAGATCCTAAAGCACAGACACCTGCTGCCAGACAGCTATGGCAAGAAACCCCCTCAACCCTCTGCCCATGCTTTGTTTTCTTGTGGCATCTGGGAATGCAGGACACTCTTAGATTTCCCCCCCCCCCCCTTTGCCCTGAAATGCATACATGAAGGCACCCAGTCACAGTGCCTCCAGATGATATGACAGATTCAGGGGACCCAACAGTTGTGCAGAATGATCTGCTGCTCTAGTACATCATACAAGGTAAGCGACACGTAAGGTGGCATTCTGTTATTTTTCTGGGTATCTAGATTAGAATGGACAACTACATTTTTGAAGTGATTCTATTATTTTTGCCTTAGTTGTCTAGATCTGGGTGTCCAGACCTGGCCATGTGTTTCATCTCCTACAAGGTGATCTCCCCACTTCTGGGAAGGGAACAGGAGAAGAAGTCTACCAAGGATTCATAAAGGAGATGGCTCTAGTGAGAATACCACCAACATTATCAGGGTTTCAAACCCCAAACCAGAAAGGAACAACATCTGCAAATGGCAGATAAAGCAGTACTTCATAGCCAGAGTGAATGTGTCAAGCAAGTGGCAGCCAGTTCAGTTCCCCACCCACTTGCTTCATAATCTTTATAGGTAATGAACTCAGACTGTGGTTGGTCTGTAATTCCTTGGATCCTCCTCCTTCTCTTGAACTTGGGGGCTATATTTGCCCATTTCCAGTAATTTGAGACCTCACCCAACCTTCACAATTTCTCAGAGGTGATAGCCAATGGCTCTGAAATTACTTCAGCCATTTTTCTCAGTACCCTAAAGAGCATCATGTCCAGCCCTGCTGACTTGAAAATATCCCAGTTCTCATAAGTTATCCCTAACCTGATTTTCCACTACTCTATGGTTTGTATCTAACCCACTTTGCTTGCTGCTAACTGCACTTGTCATCTGGTAGCCAGTCTTATTCATCAAATGTCATTGAATACTTCAGCTTTTTGTACAGCAAGTGTTACTAGCTTGCATTGTGCAGTCACTAAGGGACCACCACTTTCCTTAGTTGCCTTTTAACTCCCTTGCTAGTTGCATTTCAAATTGTGCCTTTATCTTCCTGAGTTTTCTCCCTGTAATGTAGATACATAATTGGGTTCAACAAGTAGTCACCAATGTCTTGGTGTCTATCTGTCTTGGGTCCAATGTTGTTTAACATTGTAATTAATGATTTGAAGGATAAGATTGAATGCACAAAAAAAAAAAAAAAAAAAAATTAAATGTGACATCAAGTTGGCTGGAAATGCAGACACTCTAATGGTTATGGATTCAGAATGACCTGGATAAACTGGCAAAATGGTCCTAAATGAAGCAAGAAAACACAGTTGAACAAGTAGAAGTGCAAAGTTTTGCCCTTGGGACAGAAAAATCACATGCACAAATGCAGAGTAGAGAATGACTGACTGTCTGGGATACTGTAGTTCAGAAACTGACCAGGCAGTTACAGTGGACCATATGCTGAATAGGAACCAATAGTGTGCTACCGTTGCAAAAAACACCAAAAGTAATACCGGGTTATATTAACAGGACTGTCACTTGCAAATCAAGGAAAGTGTTTCTCCCACTGTATTTGCCACTGGTGAGGCCTCACCTGGAGTACTGGGTCCAGTTTTGGGCATTGCAAGAAAGATGTGGACAAAATTAGAATGTAGCAGAAAGCGACAATAATTATTATAGGTCTAGGACTACAAAAGGGCTAAGGTTATTCAGTCTGGGGAAAAACAGATTGAGGGAAAATTTAAGAACACTTTTCAATTAACTAAAGAATGCTTATAAACAGGATGCTGCCAGGCTATTCTTAGTGGCCACATGGTACAGGACAAGGTGCTATAGTCTTAAATTGCAGTGAGGGAAATTTAGGTTGGATGCTAGGATGAACTTTCTCAGAATGAGGGTGTATAAGCACTGGAAAGAGAGACTTAGTGAAGGTGTGCAATCTCCATCCTTGGAAATTTGTTAGGGCAGGTTTGACAAATACTTGGCTGGGGTAATTTAGTCAGGGATGATGCTGCCTTGAATAGGGCGTTAGACTAGCTGACCTTCTAAGGGCCCTTCCAACCTTCTTTTTCTATGATTCTAAAATGACCATAAGGAGAAACCAGAGCCAATATGGTAAGGGTTGGCCTTGATCTACCTAAGGATTGTAGTGGTGGTTTGTGGAGAAGAAAAAACAGTGGTATATGCACCATAACATTTTTTTCATTAATTCAGATATTTAGCCATAGTCTTATTTCCTCACCGAACATACTTCTGTCATAATACACCATCATCTTAGCTTTAAGACCAGATTACAAAAAGTTGCAAATATTTATTTGTGGCTACCAATCTATGCTTCATGTTTTTCAGGGGTACGAGCAGAATGGAATTGAATCACACTTAAGTGCCTAAGCATGGCCCATAATATGTTGAAAGTTCTTGTGATGTAATTACAAATTCTCTTTAAAAATATCTTCTCAATGGATAGTGAACATCTACTGTACTTGACTCTCATTTTAATGAGTCTCCTATTAAATTATTCTCAAGTAGTCAGCTTAAGGCCCTTAACATTACAAATAATAATAGCAGATGAATGAGATGAAGAGAAAAGCTATACTTTAGTTTTGTGCATATCCCTGTCAATTTTTGCTTCCAGTGCATTTTTTAGTATTTTTTGTTCAATCCAGATGTATGTGTCTTAAAATACTGCAGTTTCCATCATTTGCCTTGGAAGCCTCTTCCATTGCCTAAAATACCATTTTTAGAAAGGGTTGTCACCAATCTCTAATTTTAATGAAAACAATCTTGGAAGACCCTGAGTAATTGCTGACACTCTGGACCACAGTTCATAGATCTATTGTCTGCCTTGCTAACACATGTTTACACAGCAGCCAAAAATACTAGCTGATTTATAAACAAGATAACTAAGAAAACCATTTCCTTTTGTTATCTGACATCTAAAAAGACTTGACATTTCAAGAAGAGACAATGGTAAAGGGGCTGGTTTAGGTGAAGGAGAATTACCAGCCAAGTTCACAAATATCCTCAGGGAACTTCAAGTGTGTGTTAGAGATGCATGTCATATATGCACATATCTAGGTAGACTCTTTTAGGGAACAGAAAGCTCCTTGAGCTGAAAGAGGAAATATAAGGTGGTTGGAGGCAGTGAACATAGCATAGTAACATGGGAAGGAAGGCAAGAGAATAAAAGGAGAAAAAAAAAAGTTAAGAAAGGATGTATATAAACATTTTTTAAGGGTGAGATGGGCTGAAGAAGCAAGAGAATGACATACCAACCAAAAAAAAATCTTAACTTTAAAGAGCATGTCCTGCCTTTTTCTCTCTACACACCATGGAAGTAAATGTTCTTGTTTTAGGTAGCTAAGAAAACACCAACACTTGAACTTTGCAATGAACTGGACTTCACTATGCATTATTTCATTAAATAGTATAGCACAGAGCTAAGTAAGACATACTCTGTGAAGCAACAAGGCATTCTCAAGGAGTTCAGTAGACTGGACCCAGGAGACATAAAATACATCTATAGCACCAGAAGAACTGCATGCAGTAGTTTCATTCTCTTAGGCCTATCTGTCTTCTTGCAAGGGCTCATCTGGCCTGGGCAGGAGACAAGTTTTCTTGGGCACTAGTAGAGGGCTGTGGAGCAAACTCTTACAGGAACTGAGAATCACTGCAAATCTCATCCTCTTCTGGTTCCAGGTGCACACTGCCTTCGGGGCTCTTATTTCGTTTTGTAAGAATAATGGTTTTGCCTTCCCTATTTAGACATATAGCATCAGTGACTAATATATATATATATATATATATATATATATATATATATATATATATATAAGTGCCAGTCAACAGGGTGAGGCAGTGATGAATATAATTCTGTGTCAGGAAAGACTCAGAGGCCCCAGTGGTGTAGATAGGGGGCTTGCATCTTCCCCAGCCATTAACTTAGGGGTGAGGGCAGGCCATGAAAAAAGTGGCTGCTACCAGCAGGCATGCATTTGTAATCATAGCTGTAACCATAAGACACCGTTTCTATTTTTCCCTGGGCATCTGGCTGTGCACCTACAGTGCTGCAAAGGCACAGAGGTAGATATTTGAAAGCTTGGACTTTCTTAACCAGGAGTGCTTAAGCTCTTCACCCTTTCAGTTGCTTTGTGAATTTAAACAACCAGCAGGTGGAGTATTTTTTTAGAGATTTTCAATTTCCTCAGCTGGGAAAAAAAAAGCTGAAACACTCATCAGAGATGGGAATAATCCCATTGTGAGAGGGATAGTTCTTGAAGCTGAATGAATGAGAAAATATCCTCAAGTGATTACTTAGAGAGGAAAGAAACAGTGGTGTGTGACAAACAAGTTGGTGATATATAATGGCATCAAAAGCCAACAGACCATGTCATCCCAAAGGCCTAAACATTTTTTTCCTTCCCTCCTTGCAGAAAAAGGATAGGGCAAAGAAGATGGAAAGTAGTAAAACATTTTAAAAGTATAAGTAAAAGATAAAGTAAAATTAGGAAGATACAAGGTTTTGGTAAGAAGTGTAGGAGGCCAGCAAAGTGATCCATTTGAGTTAAGTGGTTCAGAGCAATTAAGATGCAGGATGTGTGCTTTATGCTTGGAGGATGGCACAAGGAGAGGCTGACTTGTGACCATCTTCTATGGGTAGTGGTAAAGCAAAAAGTCTCCAAACAAAGGCTCAGAATATCAGATTACACCCACATGTGAGACTATATATGTGGACAGTTACTTGAAGGACAATACTTATAATTTTCTGAATGGACCATTGTAGGGGAAAAAAACAGTTCTGTTGAATTGTAGAGTTACAGATAAGAGTCTCAATCCAATTAAATAGTTTGCAGAGGGATAAACTGGTCTTCAAGCTCCATGTTGTGTTTTGTGAATTTAAGAGGACCTGTATGTGTTTCACAATCAGCTCCAAACTATTGTCTCATGGTTCTCCCAAGTTATGGTCATAAGATACCATTGAATTCCTTTGCTGTGGCAGTAAACGTAGTTTCCAAGGGGAAGCCTATTATCTTATATTTTATTAACATAGTTATCATTGTGGCATCATCTTAACATTTTCTGAACACCTGGGAACAGGTAGAAATCCCGTCTGGTGTTGATGTGCAGACTGCAATAAAATAGATCACCAATTAATCTGGAATACAGCCTCAATGCTAGAAAGCCAGTAAATTATAAAGCGTCTGTTTTCAAGCTCTTTTTAGTTCTCTGGATTCATGAATTTAAGAATAGAGTGAACTTGAATTCCTTGACTGTTTCAGGGCTTAGTGATTTTTATGAACCTCCCATTCTAGAGACCAGCTTACTTATCTCCTTAAGGGTCCATCTCATACATGCTTTTATATAGATTTTTTCTGGTCCCGTTCATTTACCTTACTACTTAATATTCTTTGGACATGAAGAATGTTAGCCCACTAACAAAAAATTGTTTTTGTTAGTGGACTCTAATAATACAAGTCCTTGGAAAGATGTTACAGGTTTTCATTTCTCTTTATGTCCTGCCTATATGCTATCTAGAGAGCTGGTATTTGATAGATTCTGCTTGAGCAGGCATGAGAGAGAACTTTGATTTATTCTTACTATAAAGATGTCAAAAGTTCATGTGTGTTTCTCTGTAGGCTTAATTACTCCTTTGATTAAGCCTGAAAGAAAGTGCTTGGCCTGTGATTGTTTTTAAAGGCTTCCAGGATTAATAGCCATTAACAGCACCTTCCACCTTAATATGCTATGATCTTCCACACGCATGTCTTCATGTCTAAAAGTAAACCAGGGTGGCTATATTTAGGGTCCATTTTACTTTGCAGTTCCCTGGGACCAAGTTTTGCAGTAAGCATCATTCTAGCTCCAGATCCTCCTCCACCCCCTCATCTTTAAACATACGCATAGGGCATGTCTATGCATGCATTTAAATGTGCCTACATTTAATGATCATTAGCTTAATGCTCATTAAGTGGTCTTAGGCAGGCGTCTACATGTAAAGGCATTACATCGCATTAACATTTTGTGTGGACTGATTTAGGACTAAAATTAGTCCTGAGTCAGTCCATACACACATTAATGCACTTTAATGCGCCTACACGTTCATTAACATGTTTTAGCGATTTGTGCCTAAATTTAATACCGGCATTTGCAGATATCAAATGTAGGTGTAAATAGCCTAAATTCACCATTTTCAATGAACATTAAGGGTCTGCATATGTAGACGTGCACCCTTAATATGCATTAATTTAGGCTAATGTGGATTAAAGAGTCACATGTAGATGCACCCATAAGCATATAGCTTGTATTGAAAACACTCATTAATGTACATGTTAGACCTATTGCATTATTAGACCATGGTTACTGTAATCTCACTCAAGTGGCCCAGCTTCTCTCCCCAGAATTAAATGGCTGTGATTTTCCTTTGTTTTCTTTTTCTCCTATTTGATGCACATAGCTGCCTAGGGTGCGTGAGATATTTGTTTGTATGCTCTCATGGGTCATCCACGGACTACTAGAAGGAGATCTATATGAGTGCTTTTACTTCCCAAACTCATTGTTTTTAGAACACCAAAAGATGAAATAGTTAGAATGGGCCATTTTCTCATGATCATGAACAGTTCACCAATCAAATCTTATTTCCTGTGCCAGAAATTTGATATTCTGTTGCTTTTAAATTTTGATTTCATTATAGTTCTTACTAGAAGCCTCCTTTGTTCATGTCACTTTAGCTTTTCTTTTTCATACTTTTTCTACTATCATGTTTTCATACAATTTGATGAGGAAAAGTTTTTTGTGGGTGACATCTTTTATTGGACCAGCTGCTTAGTTGGGATAAACTTAGAAAACATTTTGAATGCAATACATTCAGGAACCTGAAGTAGAATGTGTTGTATTTGAAATTTTGTCTAAGTCTTCCCAACCATGCATTTAATCCAATAAAAGTCACCACCTCCAAAATCTTCTTGCATATTTATTGAACCATCATGGCTACAGCATCACTCCAAAACTATAGTTTAATGATACTCTGTTAACTTTTCCCTCTAGATTCAAGCAGAAGAACTCATTCAATTAGGTTCCCAACTGACACAAACAATTCCTTCCCTTGTCCTGTAAATTCTGCTACTGTCTACTCAGTCACCCTTCCATCTTGCAGTGATTTTTTTTTTTTTTGGTGTGCAACCATAGTTTTGTACGATGAAGTCCCTAATATGAATACTTCTGTTGGGGTATTACATTTACCAGTAACAGCACTTTTATTAGTCCATAAAGCATTTACACTTGTATTTCTTTCAGGAAGAAATTCTTTTTCATTTTTCTGAAATCCTCAAACTGTGACAATTTCCTTGCAGTTGATTTTGAAAGATAGGAACAATAGTTGTACATGCTTCATAATTTTTAACTGAAATGAAATCTTTTTGGTTGAGAAATGTAATAACATTCACTACTTTCATGGTCATCTATGAATACTCAATTTTCCTGTGAAGATACATTGCATCCTTTGAATATTAATATGTTTGATTTCTGCCTTGCAGTTTGAGATTCAGCTCACTGAAACTAACCTGTTAAGTCAACTAAAAAAAACCTATAAGGGTCATCTTATCAGTGTCAGCAGTAAACTTGAGGCAGGGAAAAAAATCTTTTTCTACCCCTTTGTTAAAACGTCTGGAGAAAAGAATTGATTTCTGCTTTTAGGCACCAGAAACCTTTATAGCACCTCACCTTTCCTTATCTATCTCTCATCATTATAGAACATTACATTTAGTTCTGATTCCTGTTCCAGGATTCTGTGAAAGAGACAGTGCTGTAGCAATGAATTAGGATGAATGTTTACAACCTCCACCACTATTTTACATGTTAAATCTAATGAAAATTTAGCAAATTTTATGGAATAGCTTGGTGGGTTATTCAATGATAAGCAGTAAAGAAAAGAGCATTTGACATGCTTTCAGGGAAGAAACTAGACCTTTTCTTCCTTTCCTGTCACTGCAAGCTTTAATTGACAGCCTTAATCACTTATGAATCTTCACGTGGCTTTTCCATAGCCATTCTCCAGACCCAATCTAATATATACATATGTAGCCTAGAATCCATAGTTCTATTATTAGCCTGTTGTCTGCCTCCTTTGTTAGCAAGCTGAGGTAGAAAGCAAGATCATGTGATCTTACTTGCTTTACTTTCAGAATGGCCTCTTTTTTGCTTTGGTATGAGGAGGAGGGTCCTTTGTAAAATAACTCTCTTACTCAAAACATTTAATAGAAACCTCCAGATCCTGTTTGTTGATGATACTGGGAAGGATTGTAAACACACTGGAGGGTAGGTATAGAATTAAGAAGGATCTTGATAAATTGGAAAATTGGGATAAGGAGAACAGGATTAAGTTCACTGCTGACATATGTATGGTGCTACACGTAGGCTAAGTAGATGTTCAAAAAGCCCATTGCAAAATTGATCAAAACTATGTGGGCTTCTGTAAGTGGTGTAGGTTAGTTACAGAGTGAACAGAACCCACATTCACTCTTTGGTATGGGGCACATAGGCTGCATGCACTGGTCGAGGCCAACATGTTGGGCAGGCAGTTGCATGCCTCCCAGCATGCCTGGCATGCTGGGCTACCAGAGACTGCTAAGCACAGCCAAGCACCCAGGCCACCCCTGATTGGGTGCTGGGCAATGGGAAGGCACAGCTCCAACCCCCTGACACATTACCATGGACCTTTCACTGCACCCAGCCATAGGCTTCCCAAAAAGCCCTAGAGCAAGAGCTCTTGGTCCTGAGTTGCCTCCGTGTCCCAGCTTGACCATACCCTTCCATTCCACTGCCTGTTCCCAAGCAGGGGGACCCAGAAGCTGCAGTGTATCCTACTTGTTATCCTGCACAACTTTTGCCAGAGGCTGTAGGATATCAAGTATATCTATCTGGACATGATATAGCAGCTGTTCACTGTGCTATGTGGCCTTGTGCCCCTGAGTCAGCAGCTGAACATCTCATGTAGGGCTACCCACTATGCCTTGTGCCCATTAGGCCCCCAACTTTCATGTGGTTGATGAGGATGAGGCCACCCAGGGTACCATGGAAATGAGCGTGCTCTGGCACCACATCCAGACCATCAAACACAAATTCTGGACAAGTACCACCACCAGCAACTGGTGGCAGCTGATTATCCTGGGCAACTTGGACAATGAACAATGGATCCAGACCTTTCATATGTGCTGGACCACCTTCATGGACATCATCGTCCAGGTGGCCCCCTCACGAAGGGTGGTCGTTCCTCAAAGGAGCAGTCCTATGGGTGCAGAAAGAGACAATCCCACTACACATAAAAGGGGGCATAGGAGCCAAAAAGCCTTTTTGGCTAAGCAGGAAAGTCCAGGGAAGCCTAAGAGCAAAGAAAGAGGTATACAGGCTGTGGAAACAAGGGGTAGATACCAAGGAGGAGTATACCTCCCTGGATCGCACTTGCAGGGAATCAGTTAGGAAGGCGAAAGCAGGGTTGGAATTTAGGCTGGCTACAAAAATTAAGGACAACAAAAAGTCATTCTTCAGGTATATAGGGGTCAAAAGGAAGGCTCAGGGTATCATAGGACCCCTACAGGACAAACTAAAGCAATTGGTGACAGAGAGGGGGGACAGAGCTGAGCTCTTCCATGAGTCCTTTACATCTGTATTCCTAAACACAGACCAAGACAAATCTCCCAATTGGATCATAGATAGACACAGGAGGGACACCAGCCCACCAACTTTTAGCACAGACTCAGAGAAGGGGCACTGTTTGAGCACTTAAGGTGCTACAGTCAGATCTCAGAGGACTGGAAAAGGGTCAATGTGGTCCCTGTTTTCAAGAAGGGGAGGAGGGAGGAAATGCGAAACTAAAGGCCAGTTAGTCTCACCTCTATCCTTGGGGAAAACTCTGGAAAAAATCATTAAGGATCACATTTATGGGAGCCCAGCAGGGGAAATAATTCTGAAAGGAAATCAGCATGGACTCATTGCAAGTAGATCCTTCCTGACTAACCTTGTTTCTTTTTACGACCAGGTCACAAAATGCTTAGACACAGGAGTCAAGGTAGAGATCATCTACCTAGACTTTAAGAAGGTCTTCGGTACGGTATCTCATTATGTTCTTTTAGATAAACTGACAGGCTGTGCTGTAAATGATTACACAGTCAGGTGGGTGGCAAATTGGCTTATGGGTCATACCTAGAGAGTGGTGGTGGATGGGTCGATATTGACCTGGAAAGATGTGGGCCGTGGAATCCCACAAGGCTCAGTCCTTGTACTGATGCAATTCAGTGTCTTCAACAGTGACTTGGATGAGGGCTTGGAGAGCACCCTGTCCAAGTTCACAAATCATACCAAATAATGGGGCAAAGCTAACACACCAGAGGGTAGGGAACTGATCCAGGCAGATATGAACAGGTTGGAAAACTGGGCAGAATGAAATAGGATGCAGTTCAACAAAGACAAGTGCAAAGTGCTGCACCTGGGCAAAAAGAACCACCAACACACTTACAGGCTGGGGGATATCCTTCCCAGCAGCAGAGCAGCAGAAAGGGATCTTGGGGTCATAGTTGACTCCAAGATGAACATGACTTGTCAATGTGATGATGCGATCAACAAGGCTAACCACACTTTATCATGCTTTAGCAGAGGCATGATGAACAGGTCCAGGGAGATGGTGCTTCCCCTCTGTACGGCACTGGTCAGGGTACAGTTGGAGTACTGCATTCAGTTTTGGTTGCCACACTTCAAGAGGGATGCGGAGAATCTTGAGCGAGTTCAGAAGAGGGCCACTCATATTGTCAGAGGCTTGCAGACAAGGTCTTACAAGGAGAGACTGGGGGACCTAGGTCTCTTCAGCCTTCACAAGAGAAGGGTGAGAGGTGATCTTATGGCTGCCTATAAATTTATCAAGGGAGGGCAGCAAAGAATAGGAGATGCTGTATGTACTAGGGCACCCCCTGGAGTAATTAGGAACAAATGCCACAAATTGATGGAGAGCAGATTTAGTTTGAACATTAGAAATTGCTTCTTCATAGTAAGGGTTGCCAGAATCTGGAATGGACTTCCAAAGGAGGTGGTCCTCTCTCGTACCTTGGGGGTCTTCAAGAGGGGACTGGACAAGCACTTAGCTGGTGTCATCTTATCCCAGTGCTCTTTTCTGTCCAGGACAGGGGGTCAGACTTGATGATCTACTGAGGTCCCTTCCAACTCAAACATCTATGAATCTATATTGCATGCTAGGATTCCAGCATGTGACCACCTCTCACTCCAGAGAAGCAGGTGGCCATCACTGTCATGAAGATGGCCACCCCAGCAGTTACTGCTATTTCATTATCCAATTTGGCATGGGAAAGACCATGGCCAGAGAGGCCATTCAGGAGGTATACCTAGTCATGCAGGACATCCTGGTCAACTGTTTCATCTATTTCATCAACTGGCAGGAGGTGGTTGCCAGCTTCCAATGCATGGGCTTCCCCAACTGTTTAAGACATGGAAGATGCTGAATTTTAGCCAATTTGGATTTTAAACTTCATTGCAGAATAACAAGGAATTTTTTTTTTTACCTCCCTACCTGCCATCTAACACCTCCAGGGAAGGAATTCTACCTGATCAACACATCAAAGAGCAACTCAACACAGCTCACAAAGACACTTTAATGGACCCAGAGGGACAGCCTTCCATCTTCAGCTCCCTCTGTGCAAAAATGAAGTTTATTTTCTACCTATGGGGACTTTTTACCATCTTGTGCCATCTACACTTTTCCCAGAGCCTGATGAAGGGACTTTGCTCCCAAAAGCTTGCAGAAAAAGACAGTTTTCTTCCCAATTTCCAGTTGGTCTAATAAAAGGTATCATTTTGGAACCAAGAGTTCAATTTTGTTGTAAGGCTATGGACAGCACCTACATCCCCATCCTCTGCCTGGCCTAGGCTGCCCAGGTGTTTAGCAGCTACAAGGGCTACTTCTCCATCATCTTGCAAGGCATTGTCAACCACCAGGGCCACCACACACATCTTCACAGCTCTGTGGGCACCATGCACTATACCTACAACTTCCACAATTCCCTGCTCCCCTGGCTGATGGAGAGTGGGTGCTACCCTCCTGGGGTCCCCAGTTTCATCATCAGTGATGTTGTCATGCCTCTCCTCATCATTAGGGGCACAGCTTACCTCCTTGTACCCTAGCTGTGGACTCTTGCCTCTACCCTAGAAGACTCTCATCCCCTTTACCTCTGCCACCAGGGTCCAGTCTTCCCCTTCAGTGACCTTGGCTCCATGACTTTTGGCCACGCCTGGGGTTCATTTCATAGAGCAGGTCCAACCCTGCGGGCCACTTATCCCCACCAAGGCTCCACTGCTGCCCCACAGCAGGACCCAGGCCAGGACAGGGGCTGTGGGGTGTGAAAATCTCACTGCTGGGCCCTCTACCTGTGGGTGGACAAGCTGGGGCTGGTAGGCTGTATTGCCAGATGAAGTCCCAGTGACACCTTGGCTTGGCATGCTGTTGGGATGCACTCTTTCCCTAGGTCTGAGCACTCCTCATCCCCTTCAAGACTGGCCTGGAACTGCTTGGGGAGCCTGCATACATGTAGTGACTGCTAGTGCAGCAGTGGAACATATCAGCTCTTGGAGGGGATCAGTATACCTGATGGCCCTGGCATCAGTCCTTCTCTCTCTCTCTCTCTCTCTCTGCATTCACTGCTTCCCATTGAGGCAGATGTCATCAGGGGTCTTTCTGCTTCCCCAGATTATGGGTCACAGTCCCTCTCATGCCACTTCTCTTGTCTCAGGTCCCCCTTAACTCTTATTGTGGCAGCTCTCAGTTAGGGCATGGAGGGAACTATTTTCTCCCAGCCAGGATCCAGGGGTCTCTTCTGTGGGACCCCCATTCCTGTTGCCCTAGGGAAGAGACCCTGGAGCAGGTCAAGGCATGCAATGAGGGACTGGGTGGCAGCCTCTCCCACCAGTCTCAGCTGGTGCCAGTCAGGGGCATCCTAGGTGGCCACAAAACTATCCAGGACCCTGTCTATAAATTCCCTCTCCTGGCACTGTGAGTCTGCCAGCTTCACTGAAGGGTAGGTTGCCTCCTCAAAACAGCAGGTGGTCATCTTGATCCCTTGTTCCTGCATCTTAGCAACCTGGGTGTAGGCCTCTCCCAGCCTGAGTTTGTCCCAACTCTGATAGGTTCTGGTGCCATGAGTCAGCTTTGCACACCTGGAGTGCAGAGGCAGCAACTGAGGCCTGCGGGATCTCCTCTTTACTTTGTTGATGCCTCCTTCAGGCCTCCCTCATGTGTTCTGTGGCTGTGCAGCCCTCAGGTCTTGGGCCAGCATCATGTTCTCTATGTGCCATCATCTACAGGCAGCTGGCCACACCCTACCTGGTCCTGGAATTTTCAGGGGTATCCGCTTTCTTGTCCTAGCTTGGATGCTCAATGTCCACCCCCATACACTCCCAACCTTGTCCTCTGGGACCCCATAACTGTGGACCAAAAATGCCTTGTAGCACCTCAAGTACCCATGGTCTAGCTACCTCCTGGCAATTCCTGAGCAACACAGGTCACAGGGTCTGCTCCTGATTAGTGGGGCAGGGGCTCCATGTTGGGATCCAGGTGTCAGGATGCTTGGCTATGGCCTCTGAGATGTGCAGGAGCCAGGTTTAGGATCTCTGTTCATGCATGAGGGCATGGGAGTCTCTGGCTGGGTGTGTGGAAGCCAGGATCAGGGTCTGGGTTCTCCTGGGCTCAGTGTTAGGTCTGTGTGTACATAGTGGGGTGCTTCATGATGAGGTGCAGGGGCACAGGCTGGAGACTCCGGTGCTCAGGTCCTGAGGTTTATGCAGATAACTCAGATGCCTTCTTTCCCCACACTTCCTGCTTACAGCTGACAGATGCCCAGGGGCAGGACACGGGGCTGGGAGAGGGGCTGCATTGGCTTGACTTTGGGAGAGCTCAGGGGTGGGGTCTGCTGGGTGCTCAGATGGAACAGTCAATGTGGTGCTAGTGGGGCTACCAGGGTAAGGTATCATGGGCACACAGGAGGCTGGGATGCCAGAGGAAAATGATCTAACTTGAATCAATAGAACTAGTACAGAAATTTGATGCACTGGTCTAACCTTGATAGAGATGATTTGAGTGTACCTTGAAATAGGTGTATCTTATATCTGGTCCCAACATTTTTAGGCTAGGGAATAATAATCAGTACTACTTCTTCTCAGATTGGTTGGTTGCCACAGTAAGTCAGGAAGGAATTTTTTCTTCTCCTGTTTCTCCAAATCTTATGGGTAATCTCATCTGTCCCTCTGACTAGTATCCCATGCTGCTTATCCATGTGGGCAATGATGATACTGCCAGGGGTGACCCTGAGCAGATCAAAAGTGACTACAGGGCTCTGGGTGCCAGGTTGAAGGGGACAGGGATTCAGCTGGTACTCTCTTTGATCCTTCCAGTCAGGGGAAAATGCCCTGGCAGGAGTGAATGCATCTTGCAGATCAATAGCTGGCTCGGCAGGTGATGTCATCAGCAGGACTTTGGCTTATATTTAATGGATTTCATATTTCATAGACATTAGGGTTGGAAGGGACCTTGTAAAATCATTGGATCCAGCTCCCTATCTAAGGAGCAGGAAGTCAGCTACAGTCAAAAACCCCCAGCAAGATAGGCATCAACATGTTTCTTAAAAATGTCCAGAGTAGGTGCTTGCATGACTTCTGGAGGTAGTCTATTCCAGGCCTTGGTGGCTGAAACAGTGAAGAAGTTGTTCCTTATATCCTGCCTAAAACAGTCTTGCAGGAGTTTGTGACTATTTGTCCTTGTATTCCCTTGGGGTGCTCTGGTGAACAAGCATTCCCCCAGATCCTGATGCACACCCCTTATGTACTTAATAGGCTGCCACCAAGTCACCCCTGAGCCTACGCTTCTCCAGGCTAAATTGTCGCATGGCTCTCAGCCTCTCTTCATAAGGCCTGCTCTCTGATCATGTGTTTGGCTCTCCTATGGACCTACTGTAGCTTCTCCACATTCTTTCTGAATTGTGGAGCCCAGAATTGATTGCAGTACTTCATCTGTGGTGTCACCAAGGTTGACTACAATGGGAGGATGACTTCTTCAACCATGGGATGTTTTTCCAAGCAGAAGGATTGCTGGGAAGAGATGGGATCCACCTGATGAATAGAGGAATTAGTATCTTCACAGACAGGCTTGCTAATTTAGTGAGAGGGCCTTTAAACTAGGTTCACTGGGGGATGGAGACCAAAGCCTTGAGGCAAGTGGGGTAGTGGGTGACCTGGAGGCAGAGCAAGCAGGAGGGGGCAACAGAGGAGGTGCTGTCATACTTCCTGAGAAATCGCGGCAATTGACTAGTTACCTTAGTAATGAATGAATGGAACCTGGGAAACAAGCAGGAAGAATTGGAATTCCTCATGCAGTCATGGAACTGTGATGTGATTGGAATAAGAGACTTGGGGGGATAGCTTACATGACTGGAGCCTTGTCATGTATAGGTATAAGCCAGGGGCAGGCAATTCTTTTGGCTGGAGGGCCACTGAATGAGTTTTGGCAAGCTGTTGAGGACCACAAGGGTAGCCCCACCCCTGGTCATCATCTTGGGACCAGAAGTCCTGCCCCTAACCCCTGTCCATTGCCACCAGAAGTCTCTCTCTTTGCCCCTTGGACATACTTCTTTTGGGAGGGGAGGGTTGCCATTCTGGAACCAAAAAAAGCCAAATCATATACTAAAAGTCAAACACCTACTATAACATATTTTAATTTTAATATAATTTTTTTTGTCACGATATGTGTTTGCATACAGGTGATTGCATAATAACTCAAAAATAAAGTCATTGTATATTTTGTGGGGGGTGTAGTTGGAAATGTATGTGTGTTTATGGTGGGGTATTGGGGGGATTTATTAGGGGGTGGCTGTGTGTGGGGAGGCAATAGGGTATGCTGGGGGTGTATATGTGGGGGCGTTGTGGGGGCAGGGTGTGTGGCATTTTTGGGAGGGCGGGTGGGGGGACTCCCCACGACTCCCCATGGCACACCCCCCTGTGACCCCACATGCTCCACCCACGGTACACAGCCCCTGCTGGTGGCAGCAGCAGCAGCAGAAGGCAGTGAATGCTTGGGGTGGTTGTGCCCTGTGTTGCCCCTGGGATTCCTTTTACTAGAGACCCCTAAGGATTGACACAGCTCCTCATCTGATTTGGTAACAAGTGAACTTATAATAGGCTTATTACAAGTATCCTTCCTTGCTATATGACCTGGCAAGCAGTTCCTTCAGGCATAACAGCAGTGACCCTCCGTGGTACCAGCCTCAGATCTTCTGCTGGGTTTGTGGGATGTTAGTTTCTGGATTCCTCATTGTTCAAACAAGAAGTCCAAGGTTGTTCCTGTCTCCCCAGGGTGGCAACACAGAATACACTCATGGTCCTTTGTTTGTCCATCACTTTTGTAACTTCTCTCATCCCAAATTGTCCAATCCTCTGGCTTTGTGCCAAGCATCCTAATATGGTGCACCAATCCCCTAGCACTGTGCCAGCCACATTCTTTATAGGGAAACTGCTGTCCTTTGCTCACCTACTGCCCAACCACAGCACTCACATCTCCCAGTACCACAGAATCTGTTCAATTTTGTTGCTTAGTTTTGGGAAGGCCTGGACTATGGCTAAAAGCCTTAGCATAACTCAGTTTGCCTGCTACACCTGCGCAGGGGCTGCTGCCCAGTGGTGTGTGGCTCTGGCCAGCACTGCATGTGGTGGCAAGGAGAGCATCCTGCCCAGGCTGCCTGTATCACGTGGGATTCTGTGCAGCACAGGTGCAGCTGCCAGGACTTGCGTACCACCGGGGGAGGCCACATGTGAAGGAGGCGGCTGCCTTCACCATTCTTTGCCATGCAGGTCTTGGGACTCTAATGGGAAATAGGAGGTGGATTCCCCTCCAATTCTGGCATAGTCCCAGGACCTGCACAGCAGGGAGTGGTGAAGGCAGCTGGTTCCATCCTGCAGGGCTTCCCCCAGTGGTGCAGGAGTGCCGGGAACTGCACATTCACCATACAAAGCCCCACATGATACAGGCAGGCTGCCTGTGCTCCTTGCCACCACATTCAGTGCTGGCCAGAGCTGTGCACTGTCAGGCAGCAGTGCCTATGTGAACCATGAGCGCCCCAAGTGCCCCCCACCTCCTGCTGCTGCTGCTTCCACCAGAAGCAGAGGCTTTGTGCCGGGGCGGGGGGAGGAGTTTGTGGGGGGGTCACACTTTTCTAGCCTGCCCACCTGAGCTCCACACTTCTGCCAGCTCCCTGGGGATGGGCCCCGCACTTCCACCAGCCCCAGCCTCATGCTCTGCACTCACACCCAGCTTCAGTTCCCCTTTCCCTCTGCCCATTCTGCTTCCCTACCTGGTGTCCAAAGTCAGTGGGATGTTGGGGAAGCCAATCTGGTACCCCAGTGGCTGCAGCAGTGGCAGCAGCAGGCCCAGCCTGAAGCTGGATGCTGGCTGGCCTGGGCACTTCTGCCCATGAGGGTGGGAATGAGGCACAGGGATGGATGGGGTACAATTAGTTGGTGGGCATCCACGGGCTGCATGAAATTTCCTGTTGGGTCAGATCCAACCCATGGGAGATATTTTCCCCTCCCCTGGTATAAAGTGTTCAGAAAGGACAGGAAGGGGAGAAGAGAAGGAGGTGTTGAACTTTATGTAAAAGAGGCATATGATTCTTCAGAGCTCCAGTATGAAACTGGAGATCGGCCTGTTGACAGTCTTTGGGTTGGGGGTCAGGTGGGAGAACAATAAAGGAGATGTTGTAATGGGGGTCTGCTATAAAGACCAGAAAGAAGTGGTGGATGAGGCTTTCTTCAAACAGCTAGTGGAAGTTTCCCAATCACAGTCCTTGGTTCTCATGGGGAACTTCAATCACCCTGACATCTGCTGAGGGCAATACAGCAATGATAAAATAATCCAGGAAGTTTTTGTAGAGTGTTGGGGACAATTTCCTGGTGCAAGTGCTGGAGTGCCTTACTAGGGGCCATGCTCTTCTTGACCTGCTGCTCACAAACAGGGAAGAATTGATGGGGAATGGAGTAGTGGATGGCAACTTGAGCTGCAAGATGATTGCGTTCAAGATCCCGAGGAAAGGAAGGATGGAGAGCAGCAAAGTAAAGACCCTGAACTTCATAAAAGCAGGCTTCAACTGTTCAGGGAACTCATGGGCAGGATCCTCTGGTAAGCCAGCCTGAGCGGGAGAGGAGTCCAGGAGAGCTGATTGTACTTTAAAGAAGCCTTACTGAGACTGCAGGAACAAACCATCCCGATGTGCAGGAAGACTAGCAAGTATGGTGGAAGATTAGTTTGGTTTAGTAGGAAACTCTTCAGTAAATTAAATCACAAAAAGGAAGCTTATAAGAAGTGTAAACTTGGACAAACAATTAGGGATGAGTGTAAGAGCATTGCTCAGGCATGCAGGGATAAGTAAGGAAGACCAAAGTGCAATTGGAGTTGCACCTAGTGAAGGATAAGAAGGGTAGCAAGAAGAGTTTCTACAAGTATGTCAGTAGCAAATTGAGGATCAGGGAAAGTGTGGGTCCCTTGCTGCATGTGGGAGGCAACCTTGTGACAGAGGATGAAGAAAAGGCTGAAGTACTTAATGCATTTTTCACCTCAGTCTTTACAGGCAAGGTCAGCTCCCAAACTACTGCACCAGGCAGTACGGTTTAGGGAAGAGGGGAGTAGTCAGCAATGGCAAAAGAACAGGTTAGGTACTATTTAGAAAAGGTGGACATATACAAGTCCATGGGGCAGAATGCAATGCATCCAAGGGTGCTGAGAAAGTTGGCTGATAGGATTGCAGAACCACTGGGCATCATCTTTGAAAACTCATGGTGATCAGGAGAGGTCCTGGATGATTGGAAAAGGGCAAAAGTAGCGCCCATATTTAAGAAAAGGAAAAAATAGGATCCAGGGAGCTACAGACCAGTACACCTCACCTTAGTCCCTGGAAAAATCATGGAGCAGATTCTCAAGGAATCCATTTCTAAGCACTTGGAGGGGAAGAAGGTGATTAGGAACAGTCAGCATGGATTCACCAATGGCAAGTCATGCCTGACCAACCTGATTGTCTTCTATGATGATGTGACTGGCTCTGTGGATGCAGGGAGAGTAGTGGATGTGGTGTACCTTAATTTTAGCAAGGCTTTTCATATGTTCTCCCAGTACATTCTCACAGGCAAGTTAAGGAAGTATGGGCTGGATGAATGGATGGTAAGGTGGATAGAAAACTGGCTGGAACATCAGGCTCAGAGGGTAGTAATCAATGGCTCAATGTCCAATTGGCAGCTGGTATCAAGCGGAGTGTCCCAGGGGTGGGTCCTGGGGCTGTTTCTGTTCAATGTCTTCATCAATGACCTGGAAGATGGCAGAGAGTGCACCCTCAGCAAGTTTACAGATTAAACCAAACTGGAGGTGGGGGGAGTAGTAGATATGCTGGAGGGTAGGGCTAGGATTCAGAGTGACCTAGACAAATTGGAGGATTGGGCCAAAAGAAATCTCATGAGGTTCAACAAGAACAAGTGCAAAGTCCTGCATTTAGGATGAAACAATCCCACACACAGGCTGGGGGCTAACTGGCTAAGCAGCAGCTCTGCAGACAAGGACCTGGGAGTTACAGTGGGTAATATGCTGAATATGAACTAACAATGTGCCCTTGATGCCAAGAAGGCTAACAACATACTGGATTGCATTGGTATGAGTGTTGCCAGCAAGTCAAGGGAAGTTAATTCTTCCCCTCTATTCAGCACTGGTGAGGCCACATCTGGAGTACTGTGTTCAGTTTTGGGTCCTGCACTACAGAAAGGATGTGGACATATTGGAAAGAGTTCAGTGGAGGGAAACAAAAATGGTTCAGGGCCTGGGTCACATGACTTATGAGGAGAGGCTGAGGAAACTGGGTTTATTTAGTCTAGAGAAGAGAAGATTGAGAGGGGATTTAATAGCAGCCTTCAGCTACCTGAAGCGGGGTTCAAAAGAGGATGGAGCTATACAGTCCTCAATGCTGGCAGATGACAGAACAAGGAGCAATGGTCTCAAGCTGCAGCATGGAAGTTTAGGTTAGATATTAGGAAGAATTTCCTCACAAGGAGGGTAGTAAAACACTGGAACAGGTTACCCAGAGAGGTTGTAGAATTTCCATCCTTGGAGGTTTTTAGACCCAAATAGACAAAGCCTTGGCTGGAATGATCTAGTTGGGGATGGTCCTGCTTTGAGCAGGGGGTTGGACTAGATGACCACCTGAGGTCACTTCCAAAACATTATTTTTTTTATGATTCTAAGGTTAAGGGGTGGAGGAGAGGAGTTTGTCTTGGTCAGAAGTATTGGGTCTTGACTGAAGCTAGGGCTGGGGTTTTGACTGGGGTGTGTTAATGCTCCTGCTGGAACTTAAAAGAATGGAGATTCCTGGCTAGACAATCTTGTCCTCTACTCAGACCTATTGCCACTTTTAGGACTAGAAAGGAATTTCACCAGATAAGCATTTATTGTGATTTTTTTTGTTTTCCTCTGTAGGTGGAGGGCATTGCCTTCTTTGGATTTGTTAAGCATATTTAACAACAAATTGCAGTGGCAGGACTTTGACAGTGCCATTGTCCCCCTGCTTTACCTGTGGCAAGTTGTGGTATTGTGCCTGATATTTATGCAAGATGGTTGTTCATGCAGTTTTAAGGATAGGTTACATAAACACTTTTAGAGGCTAGCTTAGATAAGGCTTTTCCTACCTTCTGAGGTCTGTTCCAACCAGAATTTTCTATTTGGTGCCTGTATGTGTGTGGGGAGGCTGTTCAGACACACTAGAATTACAGTGCATCAGAGAAGACTCGATTAATCAAGTCTACTGAAGCATGCTACTTAGCATGTTCCAACCAGCCTCCACGTCTCATGTATCAATGCCCCCACACTTCAAAATGGTGGTGGGGTGCTTTAACTAAAGCGTATTTCATGTGGGGATGCTGATACTGAGGGTGCTTTAATTAGAGCATCACTTGAACTCTAATTAAAGCCCCGTCTCCCCCCACACACCCCCACACCACCCTTGGAACACGTGTAAAAATGCCTTAAGATACTATGATTCTAAATAGACTGATATCTGTCAATTATGATGTTATATTGATGAAATATGCATAACAGGACAGTACCAGGTTGATGAAGTTGAGGTATTTTTTGCTTTTTCTATATCTTTTGTAAATGAGTAGTGATGGTTTCATGGACTGTTGGAGTGTTACCGGCCACACAGTAGATTATGCAAAAATGGCAAAATGCAGGAGACTCCTTTTCCATATATCCTTCTTTTTTCCATAGTTTTTAAAGTTTCAAAATACTGAGGATGGATTCTTAAGCAATATTAGCTGTCAACTAGTTCTTGATAATTTACTAGGGTTTTCTTTGTAGGTTCATAGACTCATTAGGGACTGAAAAAAACACTACGGTCATCCAACCTGACCCCCCCCCCCCCCCAAATCTGTAGGATTTTTCCTAGGAATCAGATTAAAACATGTCATTTTTAATAACACAACTAAAGATTAAATATTCCAAAGTTTAAACTACCTTTAGTGCTGACAAATTGTTTCTTTTCTCATGCTTAATTTGTCTACCTTCAACTCACTGTTATTGGACATTCTCTGCAATATTTAAAAGACTATCAGATTTTTTCTTCACACCGAGTGATCAAGTGTCCTTTCAACCTTCTCTTTAATACACTGAATAGATAGAGCCCCTGAAGCCTCATATCATAAGCACTATTTATGTGACAGTCCTCTGCAATTTCCCCAGCATTGCCATATCCTGCTGAAAAAAAAATTTACTATCAGAACTAAAGTCAGTGTTCTAGTAGAGGTCTTACCAGTGTTGAGAACAGTCAAGATAGCCTTTTTACTTCTATTTGATTTTTCCTCCTCTGCAAACTGGAAGAGATCTATATCATTTTTTTTTAATATTATGCATCTTTCTTCTTGTTTCATTGTGTTATGCTTGTTCAAAAGGTTAATTTCTGCAGGAGCCTTTCTGTTATCCACTGGAAGGCAGTCAATGTCAGTAGAAAACCCAGTTATATGTGCTAAATGTGAGACCAGCAGCTATTTGCTTACACCTACATCCACAGCTTTGAATATAATAATCCTAGGGTGTAACTTTAGATGAGCAGAAAGGCAGGAAAGGGGGAGTGGGACACTGATTGAGCCTAATTCACCTGCTCTGCTTCTAACCTGAGGCAAACATGGGGCCAGTTGACTGGACTGAGAAAGAGCAGTATTTTGATTATTTGTGGTGTCATTTACTGTTTTTCATGCATGTAACTTGTTTTTAAAGATGTCTTTATTGTGTGAATTTCCTATAACTATATTATTGCTCTCAGCACTCAGCACTTGAGTCTGAATCCAGTTCTTCAAAACTCCTAGTGTAGAACCTTCCAAAGTGTGCTTGTAGCACCTTTATGAGGCAGCCACTGAAGAGGGAGTTGCTCAGTACTTTGTCAATGTACTTTCCCAGAGGGCTACACAATAAACCTGGGCAAGCTTAGAATATTGGACACCTGGATTCCATTTTGAGCTCTGGGAAAAGAGTAGTTTCAGTAGTTAAAGTTAAGGAAGGTAGAACAGGAACAATCAATCTGAAAGACTGGGAATGTTCAAATTTTGGGTCTGTCGTGTTCAGTATTGACATCTACAGTGACTCTATCATCTGTCTTGGTGCAAACTTACTTGAAAACAGAAGCTCATTTGTAACAGCATTATGAACACCTATACATGTGGCAGACCTCTGCTCCAACACATGCTAATTAGCACTAGTGTCTGTGAGTCTGATGAAACATGCCAATTAGTGCACTACAGCAGCCCCTGTGTCACATGTATTCAGTGTCCCCTCATTTGAATATGGCTGTACGGGAGTTTTGACTAAAGCTTGTCAAATGAGCTTCAATTAAAGTGCCCCCACTGCCATTTTGAAGTGCAGGATGCTGAGTACAGAGCCGCTCTCAGAGCCACTCAGATTTAAGCACTCCGCCCCCCCTTCTACCCCAGACCATGTGTATAGACACCCTATATGCTTAGAGTCATAGTCTTGATCTATATGAGAAGGTAAGTGCTTCATAGGGGATATAAACAGTAGTTAGAGAAAAACTTAGAGCCCAAGCTCTCCCAGCCATCAAGCTTAGAGACAACGCTCTTTCTGTCTTTACAGGGATTTTTTGCTGGGAATTTCTCTCTATCCCACCTCAAAACACAATGACAGTTAACTGTAATAGCTGATGTGCCTTTCCATTTAATCTCCCAAGCATCAAAGATGCTGTAAAATAACCTGAAGCAAACGACAAAGGCATAAATTTGCAAAAAGAGAGTCCTGTAAACAGATATTTCTGTTTACATACTAATCCATAATAATAGAGGAAGGAAGAGTTGAAAGGAAAAGTCCATTCCAAAATGTTCAGAGACGGAGAATTTTAAGCAGCTTGTAAACACAAAATGAGATTGGAGCTCATAATGGAAAAGAGCTGGGAAGGCAATGATATAGGGCTACAGGCAAAATGGAAGATAAATTATTGGAGTGGAGAGTAAGGGATGAACTGCTTGTCATTTCTTTCTTTTCAACTTTTAATATATGATTCTAGTTACGTTGGTTTCTCCATAGCCTAGAAAATGAACCAGTTATCTGGCACTTGTATGTGTTAATCCAGTTTTAATGTATTGTTTGCCTTAAAAGAGTTGCCCAGCAGATTGTTCTCATTTTGTTGAAATTCTTATTCCAACAAATAATAATGTAACCCTGGTTAATATGGGAATAAATAAGTAAACTGCCTACATGTTATACTTCTATAGTAAAGGGTCATTTAATTTTTATGGTATCTGGAATTCCTTCTATGAGTGTTCTTTCAGTATTCATGTCTGTTAGTGATTGATTGTTGCAGACATTATTTCTAAGCAATGTCTAGGGATTATTTTTGTTACACCCACCTTGAACCCTTGGCATTTTTAAAGTTTTATGTTTATTATTTCATAGTAAAAGACATTATTATTATATTTATTATCTATATGAACTAGTGTTACAACATGTATGTATAACCCAAACTTATCAGAAGTTACTATTGATTTTGGTATTCAATGCCCAAACTTTATTTTAATTTTGACTTTATTAGGACTAAATTATTCACTTAAAATTAAGTGCATACAGAACTACTTGCAACATTGGAGCCTTAGTTTATAAATGCTGATGTCATATGTTACTTGCCTTGTTTATGTTGTACTATTTTAGGTTGCATTTAGTGTGCCATAAATTTAATATGTTCTAAGTTTTTGATTAACCTTATCTGAAAAACAAATAACTGTACTATATTTAGCCATGATCATTTAAATTTCATTATTTGTATTGTGAAGATATGCCTTCCTTCCTTTATTTTTCATGCAGTTGAGGGGAAAAAAAAAAATTGTCCCTTGGGGAGCCTATCACATTTTCTCCATTGTATTTTCAGAGGATTCAGCACTGATTCTATTGAATGTATACTGCTTATTCAGTAATACATATTATTCTTTTTCCAATTTAGAGAAACAAACAAATGCCCATTCCAGCACATGGGAGGTAGATTTCCATCCAAAAACAAGAAAGAAATCCTAGAAACAGTAAGCAAATAGCTTAGTTATCTTCTCCATCCCTTTTTAACACTAAATGTTTTTATGTTCTTACTCAAAAACATACATTTCCTTTCTTTTGGCAGTGGTTATACATTGGCAAATGGCTCAGGTTCCTCAGGTGTCATTTCCCTAGTGCCTGGAATGATATTTTTCAGTTGAAATCTTTGTAGTTTTATCAGTATATACAGGAGGGACAAAAAGTAACAGAATAGTGAGAAAAACAAGGATAACATTCTTCACAACATAAGCCCATAATAATCCACCAAAAATGTGCAGTAATGTGGTCTTGGAAGTGATTTTGTTTTCCAAATATTCCAATGAGGAATATCTATAAAATTCAAATTCATATTCTCTACAGGTGAAATTTTAAGGTTCCAAATTTGTGCAGTGTATTTCTGCCGCTGGCAGATACATGGTTAAAATGAATTATTGACAGGGGCAGCAGAATTCCTTCCCAAAGCACAATCCTGGTGAGCCATTTAATCATACAGTTGCAAATTGACTGTAGCAGATGGAAGCCCATCTACACTATTTTTCATAATACATTACAAGGTGTGTTGGTATCTCAATGTGTAGTGATTCCTGGAAGGTTGTAGTTAGTAATAACATAAACATCTGTCTCTAATTGTTGGTGAACTGGAGACTTGGAATGTTTTGTAGATTCTTTATCTGTAATTCATTTTAAATATTCTTTGCAGATATTTTTCATGATGCCTAGTAGAAATAAAACTTATAAGGGATGATGAAAATAAAGTCTTGCAACTTCATTTGATCTAGTTCTTTCTGAGCTATGCATTAAAGAAAAAGGTAAATAAGAAGGATTTCAGGAATCCTTGAAATTGCTGTATCTTGAGAAGATAACGTAAGTGTGCACTGGCAGTAAGCAACCCATCAATCTCATCCTCTGCAGCCCTAATCCTCTGCAGCCTGCTAACTTCTGCCTGGAGTTCTCTCACCTGCTCCTCCAGGGCCTCAAGCAGGGCACACGTGAGACAAGTGAGGGGACTTCTGCGCTCCTTCATCACCCCTGGGCCCCAGAGGCCCCACCACACAACCCCTGGAGACAGCGGGGCAGGGTGCCACTGACCCATCCAAGGGCCCTGTCTGGGCGAAGGCTTCAGTGGAGCCCTGGGCAGGAGGCAATGCCAGGGCAGGGTCCCTGTCTGTGCACTGTGTCATAACCCCAATTGAAAGACTCCTTCTTTTCTACTCACCTGAGGTCTCCATATGAACCTGCCACCTCTTGAAGTTCAGGACCCACCTGTGTGCCCTTCTGTGCAAACTCCCATGTAAACTCCAGCATGTCCTTGAAGAGAGCACCTGCTTGCCCATACTCTTCTCATGGTTCCTGCCTGGCTCAGATATATGGGGACGGGATCCCTTCCCAATCCCTTAGAGCTGGCCCAGTTCCTCGTCCCTCCACTTCACTCTCCTCAGCTTACCTCGATGCTTCCATGTGCATACGTCAGGCTGCTCCGCTCCACTCTGGTGTGGTCGGGGGGAGATGAAAGCACATGTGCGCTGCTGCACATGCATGGCTGCTTCAGTGTCCAGGTCTGACTGGCATGGTTTGAATTCCCCACCCCAATCAACAGCTGCTCAGGCCATTCTGTGCAGTCATGACTTGCCCCTGCACCTGCGCAGAAGAGTCTGTCAGCAGCCCTTCCCATGAGGAAACCCACTTGGGGCAGCCCCGCCCCCCAAGGAAACCCCTGAGACAGCCCCTCCCCCAGGGGTCAGCGCCCCCCAGATACCCCTCACCCACTCCCCTGCAAACTCTGGCATGCCCCTGAAGAGCATACCTGTTTGCCCAGCCTGTTGGCATGGCTCACACCCGCCTTGGCTATATGGGTATATACAATATCTTCACCTGTAGTAGTTCCATGTGGATTGTGCAGATCATCAAGTTCTTCTGTCACTTCAAACATTGTGTCTGTCCCACATAAGAGTACAAGAAATTGTGTTGTGTCAGTAGCATCTACACTTTCATCCAAGGCCAATAAAAAAGTACCAACAAATCTTCACCTTTTTGTTTAGCTTTTAAAGTAGGCCCTGTTCTAAATCATCAGCTCATCCAGCAGTTGGTGTCATGAGCATGACCCAGACATGGAGGTGTTCAGAGTTCAGGGAGCAAGGGTACAAGCCCAGGAAACTAGAGCCAATAATCCCAATGCAGGAAGTCCAAGAGCTGAAGACAAGGGTCACAATACCTGGTATCAGTCAGTTTGAGATATCATGCAAGGGGTTGAGATGGCTTTATGTTTAAGTTAAGTTATTGGTTCAGCCAGGAGCTCTGAGGCAGGAACTAAGTATGAGGGAATGCTATTCCAATGCGGAGGCTCAATCATATTTTGGCTTGAGTATTCTAGGAACTAAATTATAAACTAAATGGCACTGTTTGAGGAATGAGTGTGCATGAGCTATGTCCTTCTGCCCCGTAACTGTGTGAGGCTCTATTGATCTCTGTCTCTCTCTCCCACTCGTCTGCCATGCCTTGTTGGAAAATCGATGTGTGGGAGGATGGATATTCTTAACGTGTAGGTCAGTCCACCCTGATTGCCAATCTTCCATAGGGCACCACCTCCCCTACACCCTGCCCCTTTCCTCTTGGGTTGATGGTCGCTATTCCCCAATGGTGGTGAATAAAGAATATCCAGCCTCTCTCTGGTTTGTAACATGAAGCATTGAGATTTCCTCCTACACTGTCCTGGTTGCTATGTAACTAGATTCATTAAATCAAGAATCACTCCAATGGACTCATTCATGTTTCTTTCTTTCTAGGTGGGTCCCAGGCCTCCTGGCCTTGACCTCATTAATTGCCCCTAATTTGGGAACTGGGTATAGCTTCTTTCCCAACTCTAAATGAAATGCACTGGATTTACAGAGTATCAGAGCAGCCTCTCTGCGTGTGTGTAAGTGCCGTTGGTGCCGTTTAATGTTTTGTTCTTTAATAACTGTTACCATTCCTCTGCATAACAAACACACCGTATTTCCTTGAGACCAGTGAAACAGTAATCTTCCCTCCACTATCCTTTAAAAACTTAGCATTCCAAAGCAGCTTTTCATTTTTCTTTTCTTTTCTTTTTTAAAATTTTTGTTTGTTTGTTTTTGTTTCTTTTTTGGAAATGAGTTTGCTCAAGGGAGAAATTGGAAACTTGTAATGCAAATTTTCTTAACCTTACCACTAATCAAAATATGACCCCAGCCTGTACTTGAGAGCAGGATCTGTCGAAATAAGTGTAAGCAGTGATGCAAAGTTTTAATTGGTGCTTGAGTAATGATGAATCCAGAACATTTCTGCTGGCCACATCACACCACATTCCTCCAACTTACCACAAATTGAGCTGCCAACCAGGTGACAGAAGGTTCACAATTCTTCTTTTATCTCAATTGCTCTTGCCCCTGATGCATGGGTTGATCCTTGAGAGGGGTGAGGAGGATGTTGCCACACCCCTTCCCTTGCTGAACTCAATGGCATGGGAAAATGGAGTGAGCAGTGGTGGCAGTGAGCCTTGTAACAATCTCAAAATATTTATATTTTAAATTATGGACCTTGCAATATTATATATTAATATATATGTACGTGAGTCTGTGGGTGTGTGTGTTTGCAACTTAGTTTTGCCATCAGTAAACATGTAAGTGTCTGAAGAGATTTCACTGAAAAACAAACAAAAAAAAGCTTAGCTGAAGAGGATGAAGTTTATGCACATGTGAAAACAAAGAGTATTAGGTGTACTTTTTTTCTCTTCTTTGTACTAAGCTCAACTGAGCATCATTTCTAATGATTGTGTTGTACTATATTCTTTCTGCCGGAGAAAATCAAGTTTTATTTGTAACCTTCTTTAGCATCATCCTTTGAAACTATTCATTCCATCCTGTATTAAATAGGCATGCCACTATTAGTAAGTTCATACTTAAAATCGATCTATTTCGTGTCATAAAGTTAATCTGCACAAAAGTGATAATAGTCAAAGTCCAAGCGTTATTTTGTTCAAGGCAGTGTTTGTTGCCTGAATAGGCTACTTCTAACCAAAAAGTGTGGCTTTCTTTTAGCATCCCATCAAAGTCAGAACTATCAAATTTAAAAGCCTATTCACTATTTTAAAGTATTTATGCAAAAAAAAAAAAAAATCAGACTACTTGATGTTTTTAACCAAGTGTTGTGTTCTGATGCATCCAGTGTTATTGGAGCTTAGGGTAACAGCATCTTTTTCAAAGTTTCTAATAAAGCACCATGTCTTAAAGTGACTACTAACAATAGATGTGACATGGAAACACACTGTGAAGCTTCAATAGCTGTGATTAAACTGAGAACAATAATGAATAATTTAAAGCCTAGGTAGGAACAGGCATAGTGATTGAGTCTGCTTGAAACTGCTGTAGTGGATTGCAATTGAAAGAATGGTACCTCGCCTGCAACTTTTACATAAAGAAAACTGAAGTGCTGACAGTAAAGTGCTAATCTATTTATTAGGCAGAAAATCAGATTTTAGAAGAAAAATGAGGATGTAGCAACATAAAAGCAGTTGGCAAGAAGAACAAAAGTCTTGTTTTCTATTAAAAACAAAAAACAAAAAGAGGAAAAATAATACAATTAGGGAGAACATGAATACTGTACATTCTAAAGGCTGCAATCTACCTCATATAGGTTGTCCAAGGTCTATGGACTTCATTGTGAATCTTTTCTGTACAAAGGTAAGACACCTACCCTTACCTATAACAACAATTAGTGTGTCTAAAGAAATGTTTCATACTTAGTTACAGTTTTCCTGGTGACTTCAGTTTTTCTTTTTGTTAAAAATCAGCAAGAGCTGCTTCCCAGGTCTAAGAAGTTCTGTTGGGAAGTGGCATGTTAATCCCATCTCATCCTATATATTAAGTATGACTACCAGCAGTCCTTGTTGGATGGAACAACATAGCTGATATAGCATATGGGCATAAAACTTAACAGTCTTCTCCCTCCCAGCTGCAGCTGTTTGTACTGCTGTTGTGTGGTTATGTTTTGTTTTGGCTCATTTTTGTTCCTTTAAATATGATGCTTCTGCACTACCCAGATTATTTTTCTTCCTCTCCCTCTCTTCTCTGAACAGGGACATCTTACCATTCCTAGTGATTGGTGCATAAGAAAATCATAAGTAGTAACACACATTTCAGCCTCAAAAGGTCTGTTCATCACTCATAAGTACCAATTACTCCCTATATTCTCTGAAGAATGGCTATTAGCAAATGTCAGGTTACAGAGCATAGGTTGAATTTGACTCTAGTAGAACGTTGTTCTCAAGGTCTAAAATGCAATAACCCAGCTCAAACTAACTTGTAAAAAGAGCAAAAACAAAATCTCACATTACAGCATAATATGAAAATGATGACATAGCATTATGGGGAATAGAACAATCATAAGTCTTAGACAAATTGTTTCTCTCATGTTTAACATTAGCCATTTAATAAAACTATAGCCTTTCAGGTTAAGTTTCCACTTTGATTCCCTACTAAACTGCAATTTTGAGATTCAGCGGGACCATAAAGATAATGGGCAAGCTATGTTTGTTGCTGATAACCTAAGTGAATGAGAAACAATTTCCATGTGTCCCAAATTGCTTAGTAAAATACTAGTGTGCAGGCATTTGGAATACTTTGTTTTTATAGTCATATTTTAAAATGTGTTGCTCTTAGTTACCCTACTTATTCATTTTTTTAAGAAAAGAATTAACATGCCTTAACATAAGATTTAGAACATGATCACATTCTGCAAAATGGCACTATAAACCTCAAACCAAACTGAAACTGGAATTTTGTCAGAGGAAGTTGAAAATATCCAGGAAGGTACCTAAAGTAGAAGTTCAGGCTAGTTGAAAGGTACTGCAAACCTCTTGGAATAGAAAGCATCTTTTAGGCAGGCTAGTTTAGCAGATTGCAAATAAATGGTAGATAGGACATGCAGAGGAGATTGAGATACATCATACCCAGCATGACACCAAATGCCTCTCTGAAGCTGTGAAACTACTTGGTGATTGAAAGCCACCTGTTTTGCATTCTGTAAATCAGTGATGACCAGGGATCCTGTTTTTTACTGATTAAAAAAAACAAACACCTAATTTTCAGATTAAAAAAAGGAACCCAAAATCCACATTTTTCCATGATTAAAATGAAATGCCACTAATAGAGATATATAGTAGTGTTTCATTTTAATCATGGAAAAAAATGTGGATTTTGGGTTACTTCTTTAAATCTGAAAGTTGGGGATTATTTTAAAACAGAGAAAACCAGGATCCCTGGTGATGACACAGGTCCCACAAAGCCAGAAACCATGTATTGGCAAGATGGGAGAAATATATCAAGATCAAACTGAATCAAATCAGAAATGTCTATTATTTTGTGCTGAATAAAATCCCTCAGTATTTGATGATTGAGACTGTCATGGTGGTCCATCTCTTGAAGTAGTGAAGAAATCAGTAACTGAGTATAAGGCATAGATGGTACACCGTGAAACCTACAACAAAGGTATTCTGTAATTGCCATCTTTGTTGAATCCATTGCTAGTCAGTACGTGGCAGACTGATGACATCTCAGGAGACAGCAGGAATGGCTTTATAATTGCTTTGCACAAGAACTACAGACTTACTTGAAACCACTAATGAGGTATTGCCTTCTTGAGTATTGCTGTCAGGATTCTGGCTCACATCATCATACATTAGCTCTAGCCCTGTCTGGAAATCTCTATACCTGAAAGCTAATGTGGCTTCTCTCATCAGATCAAGAATTGGCATGATAATTGTGCTGATGCAGTGGCTGTAAAAATACAAACTGCCATGTTGTGCTGATAGACTTGGTCAAAACTCTTGATTTTCCCTTGAACAATGTTGGAAGATCTGTTGCTGTTGGCACTGGATTTAGAACCCACCCTTATATCTTTGTTCCAGATGAGTACAGCCCTCAGATTGACCACAACACCTACCAGTTGATAATAAGCGAGTTTATTGATACACAGTGATAGGAAATTAAAGCAATGCAGGCAAAGCAAATACAGCATACATTATCCAAATTCCCCAGTCCCAGAATATACACAAGGCATGCAGTCTAGCCGGTCGGTATATAAACGCCACCTTGAGGTCCTTTGTTTGAGTGCCCAATGTCAGCAGCCTTGGAGGTCTGGGGATGATGCCTACTGCTTCTCACTATCCTTTGTTTTGAAAACTCTCTTTTGTATTCTCTCTTCTCTTGGTGACTTCTGATGATTCTTGATCTGTGGCTGTTGCTGGTTGGTCAAGAGCGACACATCCAATGTTGTCAGCCAAAGCCCTATTTTCACAAATCAATCACATGCCCACCTCTTAATTTGGGGCTTTACAGGTGTCCTCCTAATTTTGTCTGTCTCCCCAAAACCGGAAAGCTTAAGGCTTTCTGCAAGCAGGCACTACCACCCTGAAGCCCTGGAGCCAGACCTATCTCTATTATGAAAATAAAGTTTGGATATTTTCAGTTGTCCAGGATGTGTGGCCTAGCTGTTTTCTTACCTAGGTTACACACTGTCTGCCTCTGAAGGCTGGGAAACCTGTGTGACTTTGAGACCCAAGCTCTTTAGAAATCATTTAACCCATTGCTGCTATAACTATTATTCTAATACAACCCTATATGCCACTTTAAAAAAACAAACAAACGTTAAATGCCATTTCCAAGCCGACATTGCTAGGACCTGGACTGCCAGGAAACATTCTACTCCTGAAAGCTTTTATGATAGGATAAAAAGGGCTCTTTCAGCATGGCCCATGCTTCATAACAATTAAGGAGTCAAGGGAGCATTGTCACTTTATAGACTGAGTTCTTTACTATTTTTTCTTTCATATGTGCAAGACTGAGGCAGAAAAGATGGCAGAATCACTTGGAATTCTCTGTCTCTTGCTTGAACAGCTGATCTGTGGATACTGTGCTTCCCACAAAGCAGTAGTCTAAGGTTTTCTTTAGTGTGTTCCCATCAGTGACAGATGGCTGGTTGCTGAAGTCCACAATAGAAATAAATTGAGTCATTTTTGAAAGGGCTATGCAATGCCAAATGCATAAACTCTCTGGGTTCATTACACATATGTAAAAACCAGCAGCACCCAATGGAGCACAGCTGGTATCAACCCCGTCTCAGTGAATAATAATGAACAAAACCAATCCAATTTTTTTCTTTTTACTACAACAACAAACACAATGAACAACAAATAACAACCTTACACAGAAAAATGTTAAAAATCACAATATACACATGTATACGCTACATTGCCCCATAGTAGTAAATAGGTTGCTAGCCAGCTTCACTGTTCCAGATCCTCCTTGTATTCTGAATGTGCCTAGCAGCAGATTAAATCCACCTTCTTTGGAGCTTCTCTATGGATCCAGTGCACTTGAGTTATTTCTTCCAAGCAGGTGCTCAGAGCAGGACTCAAGCCATTCTGGCTGAAAGGACATCTGAATTTCCCCTCAAATTCCTTCAGTTCCTGTGACACTGAACCAATGTTTAAATTTTTTTTTACCTATAAGAGACATTTCACCTATCCCTGCTTAGTCAGTGTTTTCAATAGGACCACCTATTACAGTCTTCTAGACCTTGCCCCTGTTCATAGAGAGATCTCTCAGAACGCTCCCATCTGGGCCCCAACTCCACACACACTCAAACCCAGGTGCTAGGATAGTTTTTTATCTCTCCCCTTGACCTCAGTGGTACACCCAACATGTCTACCAGCCACCACCATAGCCCACTGTGCACGCTCAAAAGGGTCTCACTAACCTTCCCAGGATTTTGACACATTTGTAAAATTTCCCTTCTATAGTACAAGTGGGGTTATACTTTCACAATAAATATATTTGTGGTGGTCAGCTGATGGAAGAGTGTTGTTGTAGTTGGAAAGAAAGATTTACTGCTTTCCAGGGGGATTTGCATTTCCCTGGTGGCCTGAGTGGGGGATCTGCAGGATGATTTTGGCAGGATAGCCAGAGAAAGCTAATTCTGTGGTGTTGCTATGGTGTAGGTTGGTAAAAAGCGAGTTTCCATTGTTCGATGCAATCCTAACATCTGATACTTGCTCTAACTTCTATTGTTCCATTTCAGTACTCTGCCCCACGGAGATGACAGATCATAGTGCTACACCCGATGTACTCAACTCCAGCTGGACTGCTGTAGTAATCCCTGGGATACTTTCCTGCAGTCAGTTGGGTGTTGTGGGCCATACTCCTCTGAGGGCAAGAGGAATGTAGACAAGGCCTGTAGTATGGATAATCCCTTGCATTACAAAGTCTGTACACATCTTTTCCACCATTTTCTAGCTGTATATTACCTGGTCTCAGATAAGTTCATACTACTGATGGTCAGGGACAGGCCAAACTACTTCTGATTTACATGATGACCAATGATGTCCTGAAGCTGTAGATGAGAGATTGCCCACTGTTGCAGCACAGTCCACTGGACTGGCTCTTCTATACCCTGGTCCCAGGATCCTAGGAAATAATTCATCTGCTAATCAATGCCTTCCAGTTCTTAGTTTCAGTTTTTTGCTCCATTAATTGTCACACAGGGTGGAAGCAAATGAGATGCTGCCTGTTAGGTCCTAGTGCCCCAATGTTATGTCCCAGGGCCCTACAAACAGCTGAGTGTTGTGGGACCAGAAGGGGTCTCAAACTGAATCTATACTTTATTTTTTTCAGGGTTTGTCCTTTCCACAAAGAAAGTATGTGGGGTACTAAAAGGCTTCTACATGTGGAGTGTGTGAATGTTGATGAATGGGTACGGAATGCGTTCTTTATATTCACAAAAGCACTGCTAGGTGGTAATGGAAATGCTATGGTCTGTTATGGGAAAATACTGTCTTTTTAATATCTTTGAGAATGGACAGGGCTAGAGAGTAAGGGCTCCCACATGGGTGCCATTCATCATATTGGAAATTGTAGTGGGGGAGTTTGCACTGGTGTGAGGGTTTGTACTGGGGCCACTGGCAATAATTATGGATCCCACAGGAGATTGGGGTCAACACCAAGTTAATCTGGGGTGGTTTTGGTTACATTTATAGAGTGGGGTGGGGAAGACAAAAAAAAGGACATTTTATGTCTCGCCTTTGAATGGATTGCCTGGAGAATGAGCAGCTGATCAGACTGCTTTTGTTTACTTGGGTCCAGAAATATTAAGGTAATCATTGAGAGAGATACCTTCTCTAGGAAGAGGGAAGGAAGTGACAACAGTTTCACACTCTGGAGTTATAAAACCTCCTCTGTTGAATGTTTTAATCCCTATCCAGAGGCAGTAAAGCAATATAGGAGGACTTGAATGGATGGAAACTCTACTGATTACTCTTCTTTCTCATACTGATTTCCCATTGTTTTGTAATATACACACACTGGAAGTCATACCCACACACTAAAGTTTAACCATATTCTAAAAAAAGGATTGGACCAATTCATAAAGGATAGGTCCATTAGAGGGTACTGAACATGATAGTTAAGTGTGCAACATTCAAATTAGGACTTCCTAAACCTGAGAATTATGGCAGGTGTAAGGGGGAAGAGAAGCAGGGTAGATTAGTCTGGATTAATTGTTCAAAAATGGAGGAGAGTAGTGTGGGGAGACCTAGCAAACAGAAAGTTGGGGTCTGAGGGAGGACATCAAGTACAGAACACATTGCCCCTCAAATGAAGAGCCTGTTGACACCCTCCAGTGAAACTCTGCTCAGAGATATGCACAGGTAAATGAAAGGACTAGCTCCTAGTCACCTGGGTTCCTCCTCCTCAACTTTCCCAGCCACCTGGTCTGGTAGATGGTGACCTTGGGCAGTCAGGAGGCAATTGAGCTGAAGGTCCCAGGACAGACATGAGAGGCTACATGAGACTATGAGACTACCTATGAGGCTACTTATGAGGTATGATATAGAATAAAAGGTATAGAGAAAAATGCAGCCAGAATCTCAATAAGAGGTTCTTGACAAGATGGTAGCGGGGCTGCAGCTTAATATATTCAAGGTAGGCATGTATCAGGGTGTCCTTATGACTGAAAAAGTGGAAGGTGTCAGGGGAGTTCATAAAGCAAGCCAGGAACATGCCTGTACACTAATTATGGAAGTAATTAAGCACATGCTTAACTTTATTACTTGGGCAACTTAAAGGTGGTGAGTTTGCATAAGTGTGACCTATGGTAAAGAATAACAAGCAAATTTACAAAACTTCTTAGTATTCAGGATGCCTACAGGTTTAATAGGTCAAATTCTGTCTCATGAGCCCACTCTCTTACACAGTTTCTGTAATGGAAAGGAAAGAGGAGGCTATCCCCATAGAGGTAGCTATGAACCCTGCAGTGGATGATAATTAAGCAATATTTTTCCCATGCAAACTGTGACCTTCTAACCCCAGTTAGTTGTGGATGGTTTCTGTCCCACAGCATAATCCCCCCCCAGTGAAAAACTAAATCTTTTTTTTATTAATCACATGCGTAGTTTTAATGTCTACTATGCTATTTGCCCGCTATCTAGCATTATCATGCTCCATGGCTTATTTATATTCAGAAGTAATTTCTTTTATCAGTTTTTAATTTGGGAACACTTTATTATTCATAAATATATAGCTAAATGACTTAGGTTTCATAAATAAATATCTATATAGCACTCATATCACCATGCTGATGCTTTATAATTGGATACTTATATATTATAGTCAGATATAATGATTAAATTGGAAACCATTTTTTTTAAATATTTATAAGATTAATTTTATTTATTTGACAGGTTTTTTCACCACAACCAATGTTTGCCATCAAATAGCACTTCACAACTCAAGCTACATGAATGTTCAGCATTTTGAACACTAACATGTAAGCTTTTAAGGATGCAAATTAGCTTTCTCCTTTTTTGGAATTCAGTCTGTTTAGTTAGGCAAACACATTTGTTATACATTGCCTTTTAAATATTTTGGAACACAATGCCTGAAATATCAGATTATCAGTTTGTACTATGGTGATTCACTGAGTGCAAACTGGTTCCAAATTATTTTTATAACCTTTTTATACATGGACTTATGTTAGCAATATTTATTTATTTTTAAATGGTTGCAGTTTCAGATTTTATTACTACTTCAATCTTGGCTACTTCAAGTATTTTATATTAAAAATATTTTCCTGAATGTCTTTTGAACATGCAGTACAATTTAATCCCTTTAGTGTCACACAATATATAGAGGTTTAAAATAGAGGAAAATCTGAAAGAGCATATTCAGTCAGAATTAAGAGCACAAAAAAAGACAAGACTCACAACATAGGGGTGAATTCAACATTTAAAAATTACAGAAAAATTCCACTGTAATTACTCAGAAGAGCGGATGGACTTAAAAAGTTCATTTTACCATAAGAGGTATTACTGATTCCAGCAATACACCCTGGTACTTTAAGTGAGGAATGTATTACAATTGGTAATAACCTCACCATCTTGTATATTTGCAAAAGCATAAGACTGATTTAAATTAAACCAAACATGTAGTAGAAAATAAAACCAACTGCATTCATGAGAAATATTCCCATGCAAAACCTCGTTTTTTTATTACTAGTTTACTATCTCAGGGCCTTGTTACATGGTAATTTTAAGCAGTTTCTGGAGCTCTTAATGTCTGGATTGGCTGCATGTTAACACCTTTTAAATGATTTAAACTTTAAGCAAAATTAGGCGGATTAAGGTAATCCTGCCCTGGAGTGGCATAATTTTCAGCACAATTATGCGTGCTTTAAATCTTAATCTGCCTTCTCTAATTTGCCTAATTTTGCTCCTGTTTCATTAAGGTGTGGTTACTCCCGACAGCTGTTTTGCCCAAATTGAAGTCCTCCAGCATCCCAGAATGCAGTGGCCCCTCCTGAGTCAAAGGAAGTAGGGATGCCGGGGTACAGTGGGAGCAGGCACAGTGCCTCTGCCCTGTTGCTCTCACCAGGCAGAGCCAGCACCACAACCCTCCTGGACTGGTTCACTCCTTTGAATGCTCAAGCCAGATTTGGGCCACAGTGCCTGCTGGGGGTGGCAGGCTTGTGCTCACCCCTCCCACTAACTCATGGTTGAACCTGAGCCCAGGCCTGTGCTCCACTGAAGTGCATTCTGTTCCTGGTGCCTGAACCACCAGGACCCAGACAAATGCCCCAGCAGGCCCAGGCAGCTGGAGCAGGGCACAGTGCGGCAGTTGCCTCATGGCCGTCCAAACTCAGTTTCCACTGGCTCATTTTTCTTCTGGGCTGGACAAGATCTGGCTGCCAGCTCCCCTCACCTGGCTCTCCAAGTGGTGGCCACAATTGGCAGGTGAAGCCCTTGATTCCCCAAAGCATCTAGGCAACTATGGGCATGGAGTGCAGGGTTCGGTGCTGCCTGTCTAGGTTGGAGATGCAAAAAGCAGGTGGAGAGGCTGTGCCACTCACAGCTGCTTCCCAAGCCTGGCAGGGGTGAGAAGTCCCATCTCTGCACCCTTCCCCCCAGGCATGTTCCGGGACTGCTGGGCCCAAGCAAAGTGAGCAAACTCCAGGGATTCAGTGCTGGCTCTTCCTGGCAGGAGCAGCAAAACTAGATTGTGGATAAAGGGACTTCCTACCCTTTCCAGGCTTGGGAATCAGCTATGAGTGGTACAGCCTCCCCACCTGCTTTGTACAGTCCAAATCCAGACAGGCAGCACTGATCTCTGCACCTTGTGCCTGGAGACATCTGACTACTACAGGAGGTTTAGGGGCTTCAGGGACTTGCCAAATGTGGTCACTGCCAAATGAGCCAGGCCAGGGTTGCTGACAGCCAAACCCTGCGGAACCCAGTAGGAGTGCAGGGTCAGTGGGAGCTGGCCTCAAGCTACTGTGCTGCAGCCATCAAGCTCTGTCCTTGTCAGCCACCCAGCCCTGATGGGGAATGTGTCTGGGTCCTGGAGGCCTGATCCTTTTTTTTTCCTCTGGAGCTTGCCCTGTCACACTGCGGTCAGCCAGGATGCCAGCCAACTGGGCACTGCTTGAGCTCCAAGGGACCTGATCTTTTTTGGAACTGAGGTGGTACATGGCTGGCTGTGGGAAGGGGTGGACTCCGGAGAAAATAAGAAGCGCAGGCCCCTAGATACTCAAGAAGCAAGATGATCCTGACCCTAGCTCCCAGTCATGCCCCTGCTCACCAGTCTTCTAGTGACACATCACAGATGTGCAGGTGAAGGACAGTCAGAGTTGGTTTTCACCTTAATATGTGACTGCTCCACTAAGATGAACAACACTAAGCCGATTAACATTTGTTCAGCTTACAGCATAAGGTGTAACAAGGCCCTTAGAGGTTGCAATCTGTTTAATGAACAGGAAAGATTTTTTTTTCCCATTCTCTCAATAATTCATAGAGCAGGGAGCAATCAAAAGAGAGTGAAATTCTCTAAAAGCTGTAAGTGGCTGAGAACAAGGGGTTAGTATACTGGAAACAATCATGCAACATTGACAAACGAACGTGTTTCTGGTCCTACTATAACTATCTGCAAAGAAAAACCTTTGCCTTTCTACAATAGAAGAAAAATCCACAGAAATATTTGTCAACCTAATATTTTCTTCCCTACGTAGAGAAAAATACTCTGATATTTCAAGTGCTACTGTGTATAAATATGGAAGATAAGGTACACTACTGGCATGAATGTACAGAGCTCCATTGAGCTTCATATTCACTTTAGCTAACAGTGTCATATCTCAGGTGGTTGATGAGTTTATGCAGAATTATTTATCAGTTTTGAAATTTATTTATAACTCATAGGGTCCCTCTACATGTGCAGATAAAGGCTTGATGGGATCTGTGTGAACCACACAATTGTGCCTCCTGCCATGCCAGACATGCATGGCAGGAGATGTGATTGTGGGATTGCATATTAGATCATATCACACCATATTACTGATGCATGGGGAGCCCAATCCCAGGCTCCCCCAGCACTGGCAAGAAGCAAATGCACACAGGTTGGGAACCCCTTCAGCTGAGGGGGTCTGAGATGTGGGGGTGCCCCACGGACCCCTGGGGCTGGGGGATCACAACAGCCATAATCCCCCAGCCTTGAGTGATGGTGTGTATGAAAGCCTGCTACATGTGCAAATTAAAGCTCAATAGCAACAGGCTATAAAGTTAATATACATTTTCAACATCTAAGTTTCTAATCGCTTGGAGCTTTTTACAGCAGGATATCTACTTTGCATGTGTAACAGTCTCAAGGTTAACCAGTTAATTGCATGATACCTATAATGTGTAGAGGGGGATCACAGAGATCTTCTGTCTCTAAAATTTTGGGAAAATTAAGCATCAATTAGTACCTTATTTGCTTCTTGTGATTAAAAACATAATTTATAGAGCAAATAATCACAAACGTAATGTTAATGAAATCCTGATTGTTGTCTTGACTAGAATAGAAATCCAACTTTTTTTAAGGCCATTTAGTTTTCAGCACGTATAAACTCTTTATAAAGCTGATAGCAAACCAAAAAGAGAAAAAAAGAAAAAGAAAAGTAATCCTTTCTTAGGGAATAGGGAATTCTAGCCATATTTTCTTCACTGAATCAAAAACATTGATATGTATGTCTATAATACATACATCTATATCTATCTATCTATCTATCTATAGCACACTTAGATACTACATTTGCTATATATCTATATCTATAGATATATAGATATAACACACTTAGACACACATTCTATAGGTCATCCAACCACATTTGAAATATGAATCTATTAAGTACAACTGAAAAAATGAGTTTAATTTTCTATAAATGATTGAAAGAACATTCTGAAAGCTTTAACAGTGTGAGTTCCATGTCATGAAAGAGACTTTTTTTATCATCTATAGTATAATGTACACTGCAAAATTTTAAAATTGTATTAATCAAAGAGCAATTAATCTTGCTGGTATGGGAAAGAAAAATGCACCAAAATGACAATAGTTTCCTTCTGTACATTGATAAGTGTTAAAAAGTAGTGAAAGTTCATTCCCTAATGAGGCTGTTTCAATTAATACCACCATCTCAATTAAAGTAAAAGACAGAAGTTATGAGGTCATTAAATATTAGAAATCCAATTCAGGAGTTCTGGATCTTTCTTCCAATTGCTCAAGCTCATCTCATTAGATAGTGTCCAAAACTCATCAGGTGACCATTGTTCCATGTTAAATTTAAAACCTTTAAACACTTTTATGAGGATAAAGCCATTCAGAATGGGACAAGAGATTTAAAGCTAGCTCTATATCAAGAAGATTATATGGTAGAAATAGATCCGAACAATTTATTTTAGTGCTCTCTATAAATCAACACATATTCCACTGGGAGGAAATATTATGTAAATGGAACCTGGTGACTTCCAACTTTTAGTCCCCAAGGACATTAACCAGGCTGTTGAGACTTGTGTTTACCATTAAATTTCCTTTGAAACGGCATAGTAGAAATACTCTCTTTGCAGACAGAATCTTTTAATCTAGCTTTTACTCATTTCTCATACCAGATCATTGCAGAGTATAGGAAATCCATTTTCACAGAACGGAAAGCTTTGAAGAAATGTATATGCATTTTCAATATGGCAGTATTGTGCAAGGCTTCTTTGTTTATATTTACAACACAACAAAATGGATGCAGGTGAAAAAAGTCTCTAAATTGAAAGTCACTCACTTGTGTTGAATAGTTTCATAATTTCATAGTTGGTAGGGTCGGAAGGGACCTGAGCAAATGAGCAAGTCCAACCCCCTGCCATGGCAGGAAAAAGTACTGGGGTCAAACGACCCCAGCAAGGTGTTTGTCTAGCCTCCTCTTAAAGACCCCCAGGGTAGGAGCCAGCACCGCTTCACTTGGAAGTTGGTTCCAGGTCCTAGCCGCCCTGTCAGTGAAGTAGTGCCTCCTGATGTCTAGTCTGAATCTACCCTCTGCCAGCTTGTGACTGTTATTTCTAGTCACACCTGGTAGTACTTGGGGGAACAGGGACTCCTCCAATGCCTGCTGGTCCCCTCTACTAGTTTGTAACAGGCCACTAGATCCCCCCTCAGCCTTCTCTTGTGGAGGCTGAACAGGTTCAGGTCCCTTAGCCTCTCCTCGTAGGGCCTGCCCTGCTGCCCACTGATCATGCGAGTGGCCCTCCTCTGAACCCTCTCTATGCTGTGCACATCCCTCCTGAAGTGCAGTGCCCAGAACTGGATGCAGTACTCCAACTGTGGCCTGACCAGTGCTGCATAGAGGGGGATGATCACCTCCTTGGACCTGCTTGACATGCATCTGTGGATGCATGACAAGGTGCGGTTGGCCTTCCTGACCGTGTCCCCACACTGTCGGCCCATGTTCATTTTGGCATCAATAATGATGCCAAGATCCTTTTCTGCTTCTGCACTGATGATAAGGGAGTTCCCCAGCCTGTAGGTATGCTGCTGGTTCTTCCTCCCCAGGTGCAGCACCTTGCACTTGTCAGTGTTGAAACCCATCCTGTTCTCATCCACCCATCCCTGTAACCTGTCTAGGTCTGATTGCAGCCTATTCCTCCCTTCTAGCATGCTCACATCCCCCCACATCTTAGTGTCATCAGCAAATTTGAATAGGGTGCTTTTAACCCCCTCGTCCAAGTCACTGATGAAGATGTTGAACAGCACGGGTCCAAGAACTGAGCCCTGGGGGACCCCACTGCCCACATCCCTCCAGGTCGAAAATGACTCATCCACCAACACTCTCTGGGTGCCGCCCTCCAGCCAGTTAGCGACCCATTTGACTGTGTAGGTGCCGATGCCACAGTCCCTTAGTTTTTTTAATGAGAATGGGGTGAGAGATGGTGTTGAAGGCCTTCCTGAAGTCCAGAAAGACTACATCCACTGCTACCCCTGTGTCTAAGGATTTTGTCACCTGGTCATAGAAGGTCACTAGGTTGGTCTGACAGGACCTGCCTCTAATGAACCCATGTTGGTTGCCCCTAAGCATAACCTCCCCTGCTGGCCCCTCGCGGACATGCGCCAGGATAATTCTCTCAAAAAGCTTACCCAGGATCAAGGTAAGACTAACTGGCCAATAGTTTCCTGGGTCCTCCTTCCTCCCTTTTTTGAAAATGGGAACCACATTGGCCCTTTTCCAGTCCTCTGGCACTATATCAGAGCACCATAAGTGCTTGTAAAGCCGTGCCAGGGGTCCCGCAATGACCTCTGCTAATTCCCTCAGCCCTCTGGGGTGGACCTCTGCTAATTCCCTCAGCACTCTAGGGCTGCAGTTGTATTGCATAGAGGAAGTCAGGTAGTCTATCCTCAGAATTGTCAGTTGTATATGCAAAGACCTATATTATAAAATGTTTTCCCTTAACTATATACATGTCCTTGTAGAATAGCCACACCTTATACCTCCCACCTTTTCTTGCTGGTATTTTTGTCAATGTAGCTTATCCCTGGAAAAAAAAAGGGGAGGGGGGAGCCAGAAGAAACTATTCTGGTATACTTTTTTTGCCAGTATACTTGTCTAGGCTATAGTTTTTGTCAGCATGGAAAGATCATTTAAAGAAAAAAGAAATTGCACCCCGAAGCAACATTATATCAGCAAAAGCTTCTAGGAAAAACCTGACTCCAATACGGTCTTAACAATAGATATTCCAGCTGTCCTATGAACGTTTATATTGTTCACCAATAGCACCAGGCATCAACATACTAAAAAACTGTATGCTCTACCTCCTAATATGAAAACAGTGTAGCCACTATATTTCATTGCTATCTGTGTACCAACCAGATATGGCATGACCTAGCACTATAGTTGAGCAGTATAGACATACCCTAAGAGACTATTTGCAGGTATACACATTGCATTTGGTAATTCTTTGCAAAATTAGGGCCCTAAATCTTTTCTGAAGCTTTTTCCATCAGTTCCCAGTTCCAGTGTGGACCACAGATATATGTGCAAAGACCTCTTCTTTGGAGGTTTCAGGTATGAGTAGAGTTGGGTGAGCCTGATGGCAGGGTCAGTGTCATGGTAGAAAGACAAACACCAGAGGAATGTAAGTCTCTTCTTACCTATCTTTGGAAGTTGCCAAAGCAAGGAGCAGATCCTCTTGACTTTGTTCCAGAATAAAATGTGTTGGGAGCACTGTGACAAGAGAGGCTTCTGGCCAAAAGTATTGCCAGAAGAGACTTTATTCTTCCAACCTGCCCCTGTGTAGAGATGTGACATTTTTATTTTGTTTTGTTCACAGTTGACAAACGTATAATGTTTTTCAACAATAAAATCTGTTTTAACAGTATTTTCTCAGTATTCAAATTACACAGACGGGTGAGTTTTGTCTCGCCCCTCCAAGAAATATCAGATACCAGGCAAAAGTCAACTGCCAGGACAAACTGATGATGAAAATCTTAGCTTCCTCATTTTTCACTTTATGCTTTCTCATTAACAGACTTCTTTTGATTTAATGCTGTGCAAACATTCTTAGGTACCTACAGTATTTATGGAATTAATATACATTCTTCACAAATACAAATGTGTGTGCATGTGCATTCATAAATATAATGTATACTGGCACATAAGAGATGCTCAAAATATTTCAGCAAAAACCACCTAACAACAGTGGGGAAAAAGTGAATGTGAAACATTACCGGTTTCCCTTTAAAAAATATTTTATCTCCTAATCGAGTGTTTTGGGAACGGGAGGTGGCAAAGCATTTCTTATAATATATGAACTTGAGATGTGGAAGAAAATGTTAAGAAAACAAATTGACCTTGTTGGCTCCTTTCTGAAATTTAGATCAATCCATTATTTCTCTGGTTGTAAAGGGAATGTATCAAGGGCAAGGGCAAAAGAGCTGGCCAACAAGTAAAACAAGGTCCACTAGTATCTATCAAATATACTTCATAAAGATAGCAGAAATTCTTCTTGGTTCTCTTCCTATTTTTATTTCCAGATAATACTATGTCATGGCTTGGAAAGAAGCAATTATTGGTAAAACTTCACTGTTAAAAAAAAAACAAACCTCTTCTGCCAGAATCACAGAGCCAAAAGTAAATCAGCTTTGTATTCTGTTGCTTTAGAGATCTTAACATTTTTGTTTATTAATTGGAAGTTTTAAAGCAAACATTTGCTGCACATCAGTATGATAGTGAAAAGTATCTTTATAAATATTTTAATTAGGTACACAGTATTTGAGGAGAAGAATGCCATGCCTGTCTATATTCAGAAATAACTTATTCATGTGCATAAATCTTGCAGTATATATCTACCAGTACTCTAACTCACTTGAATGAAAGCATCCCCAGCCCCAATCTGGTAACATTAAACAAACTAGGCAAATGCCCAAGCTCATGTATGCATCCATGTAATAAAAGTTTATCAAATGTACAAATATAATGTGCATAGACATATATAGGCCAGACATGCAGTTGGTGTAAAACTGTCACATGAGACTGCAGAGGTAGTAAATATAACAACAACAATAATACACATTAAGTGCTACTGGAAAAAAAGAGTTTTAGTTGGATAAGAACATCAGTATTTGCAGTTATATCCTAGATCAGGGAAAACTGTAAATGAGTGTTCCCTGAATTTAAAAATAGCAGAAGGTAGGGAAGAGTGGCACTTTAGAGATTAACCAGTTATTCAGAGCCCTCTGCATGTCTAATACAGCAGCATAAGTTCAGTCATTTCTGTATTTTGGCTTATATTTCCACTTGCGACTGGCAGCCTTTGGATATAATGGTGTTTAAAAGGCAGTGTTACCCTCTGTCTGCCTTCAGACGAACATGACTAACCACCTCTCTAAATTTAAAAATGAGTTCATCATCAAATGTGCTCCCTCCCCTTTTATATTTTATGTCCATCAACTCTTGAGTAGTCAAGTTTTATTCCTAATAAAGATTATTTTAACTTTATATGCTCAGGTACACCCAGCGCAAGTGATATGTTGTTCCGTGCTGGCCATGGGGGTTACCATGGCATACCCAACTTTAGGAGCCTCTTCCTGCTAGCTCCTCTCATTCCCTCCAGCTCTCCCCCTCAGTACTCCTCCTGCCATGTCTTGACGGAACAAACTAGCAGGGAAAGCTGCCTACAGCTGAGGAAATCTTTAGGAGACCTTTGACTTTTGTCCAGGCTGGAGTCCTTGCCCTGTCCCACTTCTCCTCAAGCTGTACCCTATAGCTCAGAGCACACTATGCAGGGCTGCAATCTTGGGGCTTAGTGGGATGACCCCTCAGGCTCGAGGATGTGTTTCCCAAACCCTGCTACCACCTTTCACTCCCTGAAAGGCTTTGCCCTTTCAGGCTCAAAACATGTCCCCCAGTTATTATGAGAGTCACATTTTCATTTTTATATCTTGCCAGTCATTCACCTAACTTCAAAGCTATGAATCAATATTCCTGTGTAATATTCTAGCAATCCCATTTTTATGCACATATAGTTTTTATTCTGAAGAGACACGATGGTAAAGTTTTCTTTGTAATACAGAAAAATACAATCTACATATTTGTAGGCAATGAATTATTTACATACTGCATTTATGGTACCTATGAATGCTGTTCAAGCTACAAATATGGCTCTCTCTTACAAGGAATAACGGCAACAAGTTGTTGGAGAGTAGGTTTAGATTAGACATACATAAGAACTACTTCACAGTTAGGGTGGCTAGGATCTGGAACCAACTTTCAAGGGAAGTGGTGCTGGCTTCTACCCTGGGGGTCTTTAAGAAGAGGCTTGATACCTACCTGGCTGGGGTCATTTAAGACCAGTTTTCCTCCTTCCCAGGCAGGGGGTCGGACTTGAAGATCTACAAGGTCCCTTCTGACCCTACGTCTATGATTCTATGATTCTCACTGATAATATATAAATGTATCTTTAAAAGTAATTAATATACTTTGTCTGGTTATTTTGATCTTATACAATGCCAAGCATTTATGTAAACACATTGGGCAAGAGTTTCAATTGCATAAAGTTGAATAAATCAGCCCAAAGGGCAGTTTCATAGGTGATCTGAATATTTCACCAGCCTACAGGAATACATAACAGCTTTACACTGTATATATATGCTCCTGGGCTCCTAGGGCTAGGTACAGACAGTCAAAAAGCCCAAGGTGGATTGATTCAGTCTTTGCAGGTTAGTCTAAGATGCACAGATTAAATAGAAACAGAAGTGAACAGACATTAACCTTTGATTCCGGAAATACAGCCATATGTCTGCAGTGGCTCAGGCCAGAAGCTGGGGATCACTAGAGTTTGGCTTTCTGGCTGTGTGTTCACTTACTCTTCCTGCTGCCCCCAAGGTCTCTGGGATTTGCAGTCCAGATTTACAGCATAGGGACTCTGCAGGGTTCCTCATCACTTCCCCTTTCTACTTCCAGGTGCCTCTGGGATTTGTAGTCCACAGTCACAAGCAGCAGTAAGTTTTAGCAGGGGAAGGGGTGTTTAACCTCCTCTCCCTGGCCCCAGACCCCAGCTGGGGTTTGCTGGGGGAGCAGTTCCCCTGCCCCCCGCAGACTCGGCTGCATCCCCAGTTAGGCTTGCCCGCCCCCTTGTAAGCCAGTCTTCACTGTTCCAGCTAGGGAGCAGAGGGGTGAGGCCAGCCCTTCTCTCTGGAGCAGATAGCACAGCCCAGCCCAGGGCTACAGAGCATGCTGAGATACTGGGACACTGTAATTTAAGTAGAACCAGGAAGGTTGCTGGAATAGCCATTTCAGAAACTGGTTTGACCCAAATCATTTAAGTCTGATATTACATTCAACCAGTTTTATCTTAAAGCAGTTTAAGTAATTTTGAAACTGGTTTATGTGCACTGAGCTTCTGTTCTGTTGGGCTAGGGACAGACATTACACATAAAGTGATCAGAAACTGGTTTAAACCTGTAACAGAACAGATGTTCAATGCACACAAGCCAGTTTGAAAATGGCTGAAAATGGGTTGAGATAAATGTGGTTGAATGTACTATCAGAGTTAACTGATTTAGCTCAAACTGGGTTATGCAGCGTCTGTCCCAGACCCCTTGCTTGTTTAAGGTAAATCAGACACCTCCAGCATGCTCTCTGGGCTGGGTGGGGCTCTCTGCTCCACATCAGGGCTGGCCCCTCCCCTCTGCATTTGCCTGGATTCTCCATGCTAAACAGGGATTATCCCCCCCCCCCAGTCCCTCTGATTTAGCATATACCTCTGAATTATCTAACAGACCACATGCAGACTACAGTCCATGGCTTGGGAGAAACAAAGGCAGACAGGCTTTTTGGCGCTAATTAATGGATAGCTTAATGTCTTTCCTTGGAAATGTTTGAGAAGAGTTGTTTGCTTCCCTACCTCCCCCTCACCACTCACTGCTAAGCACAAATTCCCCCCTCCCCTCTGCCTTTGCTGAGGTGTCTGTGCATTAGCCAACAGACCATTTACTGGGTCTGTACTGAATCAACAGATAGCTGGTAATGTGACTCTGCGGTTTTCTTAATGGGGCAATAAACATTCAGATACTGGTGATAAACACTGTTATCAGCTTCTCCCCCCCCCCCCTTTTCTTGCCTGTCAGTTTGATGAAGAGAGTATACAGAAGCAGGGGGGGAGAGTGAAAAGCTCTGTATCATCAACAGATGTATACACATGAATCCCCCTTGTCTCAGAGTGCTAACCCAGGGCTGCAGGCTGGCAACATCCTACCCTTTAAGCAACAAGCATGGAAAAGCTTGGGACTGCAGGTAGGGTGGCGATTCACACTCCTTCCTAATCAGAGCCCTGCTGGGGGCTGGCCATGATCCCCTCAGTTTAGCTCTATGGAAGGTCTGGGAAGTCTGCTCTAGCACCCCCCTAGCTTCTAGCCTAAGCCACTGCAGGCATGTGCCTGAATTTCCTCAGCCAGAGAGATTGTCTGTATAGTTGGAAACCAGTTCTGCCTAACCAGGTTACATTAACCTGCAAAGGTTGAATCAATTCAGTATCAGGCTTTTTTAATGTCTGTACCTAGTTTTACAGGCTTAAACCAGTTTCTGATCACTTAAACCAGTTTATGTGTAACTTCTGTCCCTAGCCCTGGAGAGTACGTATAAATAGGAAAGATCGGGTATCCCTAAAGCCAGCCTCAACTCCCATAAATGTCCTTAGGTAACCAGGACATAAACTGGAGCATCTCTGAATTTCCTCTAATTAGTGCTAGTCAAAAGGTTTTTTTTACAAAAGTCATATTTGGACTCACTTCTCTTCTGAGAGCTCCCCAACACATCTCAGGCTCTGTTATATCTTATGTATCTAACTCTAATAAAGAAAGCTTAATTCACTTAGGGTTTTTACTCAAGGCTATGGTATTTCTGAGGTATCTCAGCAAAGCTCACAGGACACAGAGACAATGTACACAGTCTTTGACACTTGTTTATCACCCACTTAGTCCCCACCTCATATTAGTGTTCAGAGCAGAACCAGCCAAGTCCACATCTATGCCATAAGAGGACTGGGCTGGAAAGTACTAAAGTAAAACACAGCACACCTCTATATGCTATGTCCCAATACGGCATACCAGTCACTTTCATAGTGCTGATCCTACACCAGTAAGCACTGCTGAGACAGAGTTTAACATGCATGCCTAGTGCCATGCTAAGGGAAGCTGTAGTATATCCTTTCATGGGGCAACATGTCTAGAGTGCATGTACTGTTTCACTTCCCCACAGCATGATGCTTCAGGGGTCAAAGCCTGCTATACATAGATCACAGCACCACAAGCTGAGCCATCTCCATTTTTTGCTTTATATTTCCCCTTGTGACTGGCAGCCTTTGACTATATTGGCATTTAAAAGGTAATGTTAAATCTAACAGTGGCTGATGTAAGTTATTACATTATACTTCAATGACTATAAATAAGAGGAGATAATTCCCCTGTGGGGATTACATAATAAATTCTCACTACAGGGCTGAGGTAACATCAAAAGATAATGAATATTCTAAATATTCTAATTAACTGATCAATTGATTTCCTTAGCAATAACTCTCTTAAGCATACATATGTCTGTATGCCATTAGTAGGAGATACCTATGGCTTTTGCCAAAATCAATTTATATATTTTTTTTCAATATAGAACTTTAGAAAAGAGAGTGTATTTGAAAGACTGCAGCTCCTAAGAATTGTGACTTCTGAGTATTAGTCAACAGAATGGATAAAGATTACCATTGGTGTCATTTTGCCTGAAGAAATTATTCTTTAAAGTTGTGATAAAATTGCTTCACAGTTAGTTAATGAATCACATATTTTCCTCATAAAAACCTGACAAAATTACATTTACAAAGATTATCACAAAATTACTGATCTCTTGGCTCTTGATAAAAAGAAAAGGGATGGAAAAAAGCTGCTGGTCTAAGAGCAGACACCCTCTTGCAGTTTTTTCAGAAGTAACATAATTAACAAATGGCCAGACAAAAGATTTAAGGAAATACGTATTAGCTATGCTGAATAATATATTAAGGGTGCATTATGTCAGTTCCTTAATAAGAATAATAGAAGTGTAAATAACTATAGTGCTAAGAAAATTGAATATATGTTTCTGATTAATGTTTTCAATCTACCAGATGCCCTTAGGCCCTTTCAAATACTATAATTGTAAGCCATCACTAGCCTAAGGAAAAGGGAAACTTCAAATGAGATTACATAGAAAACCAAATTTCTTTATAAGTGAGATAAAGGATTTGTAGAAGACTGCTTATAGCATGAATAATGTAATTCTTGTTAATACAGAACACTACTCAGTCAAGCAATGATAGTTGCCTACAATGAGACCACCCAGTAGAGACCAGACTTGGAGAGAGACAAATAGAGGCTCCTTAGCTACACTAATTTTTGTTCTGAGAGGAAAATATTAAAAGAAAAGACAATTCTGTTTATTTGTTTATTCCTCAGAGACTGAAATTATATGTAAATTCCATATTAAAAGAAGGATTTTAGCCATTAGAAGAATGAGGCTGTTGAACAGCCTTCCAGGTGGAAAAGTGAGAAGGAACTTAATTGGGATTAACATCAACCTGGATAAATTTATAGAAAGCATTATAAAAACTATTTGTTTGTGGCCCCTTGCATACATTACACTTCTGATTAACCAGTTGTGTCTTGTTACCCAGCCACAAATTAGTACCATGATATTAAATTATGATAAAACAAGGAATAAGCCACAAAATTATTACATAAAAAAATGTGGTAAATTTGTGGCCAGTTCCTATCACATCATTAATTGAACATGGGCATACATTTTCATGCCGGGACATACTGGAGATCTGGCGCATCAGAGCAGACTCAATTAATTGAATTAATTGAGTCTGCTCTGCATGCAAGCTGACATGAATTGCTCTGCATCACACGCAGTTGTATAAGAGGCAAAAAACACATCAGCATGCAGAAAATGGCAGTGGTATCTTTTTGAACTAAAGCACCTCCAATGTGTTTTAGTTCAAAAGCACACCACTGCCATTTTCTTGGAGCTGATGTGCATTTCACCACCTATACAGCTGCATGTGCTGCAGCACAGGGTGTTTTTAAAAGCACCTGGTGCTGCTGCGCAAGCCTGTATGCAAATGCCCCATGTTACCAGGTTGAGGCTCCCTGCTACAGGCTGATAAATTTACAACCACTCTCAAGCTGTTTTAAAGACCAGATTTTCTTTTTTTTTATTTTTTACCCTTATTTCACTTGAGAACAGATACATCTATTTATAATGTAGTGCTACCATCTTGAATGGCATCAGGATATAATTTTTGTAGCTAAAATACTGACAGAGCAGTGACTGCACCCAGGAAAATGCATTCTTAGAGGCATTCTTAAAATGCATTCTTCAGGTGCACACATTTTTCTCACTTGTGCAAGTAGCATGGTTCTTAAAGAAGTCTGAAATCAGCAGTGATTCCAACAGTATTTTTATTGATTATTTATTCTATACTATGACAAAATATGTGAACTCTCTAGGTACCATATCTACTCAAATATAAGATGACCCTGATGGTAAGATGACACCAATAATTAGATTTTATGTAAGATATATATGTGTGTGTATGTGTGTGGGGGTGAATGCATATTTAAAAAAGAATTTTCTACCTAATGAATCTAGTTTTTGGAGTTTGCCTTGATTTGACCCCCTTCCACTGCTACAGCAGAGAAAATAAATTGGGGGGGGGGTCTGCCCCCCAATTTCTTCACCCTGCAGCCCCTTTCCCCCATTTACAAATACTCATCATTGTCATTGTAGTCAACTGTGTAGTAAATGTCTCATGTAGATGTGCCCAAACATATCTCTAATGTGCCCAAACATATCTCTAAGCAGCACTTTTGTATCTACTTATATAGAGTACAAACTATGCATGATATTAGCCCAAAGTCAAAAAGCTCATGATTTTCCTTATGGTCCCCAGCAGAGTCAACAGTGTTTCAACCAATGATAACCCCCTAGCTCAGCCTTATTCAATATGTATGTGTACTGCAGAGACCATCCCCACAAATAATGATGTGTTTATTTGCTCCCCACTCATGACTAGAACTGGGTATTCTTGTCACAAGTTCTGAAATCCTCCAAAATGTTTATGTGGATGAGGTGAAGGGCAGCCTGGTCTGGTTCTACTTCAAGGAGAACAGACTATACTAATCATATGCAATAAGCTGAGAAATGGGCCAACAGCAGGATTCTGGGTAAATGGTTTGGGGCCCTGTTTGGTGATGTTTGCCAGACATTTAAGGATGGTGAAGAAACAGGAATCATTGGAAATGGGGAAGAAAGGCACAGTTCAGCTGTGAGAGTGAATAGAAAGTTGAAATGTGTTCAATGACTTGAATAATAGTCAGGGCTGAGGGGTGTTGGTCTAAGGACATGGCACTGGCAGACAAGCTCCTTTGAGTCAATCTAATCTGGTATCTTTTAGGAGACCAAACGAATATAGTTAGAGAAATATATCTTACCAAGCTTTTGGGTTGAAAAAGCTTGGATGGATGGGTACAAGTCAGCAGGCCCAGATTACCTTCATCCACAAGTGCTGAAGGAATTAGCCAGTGTCATAGCTGAGCCACTGGGACAGCTGTTTGAGAACTCATGGTGCTCTGGCCAGGTCCCTGAGGACTGGAAAAGGGCCAATGTGGTACCGATTTTTAAGACGGGAAGAAGGGATGAGCCAGGTAACATTAGGCTAGTCAGTCTTACCTCTATCCTTGGGAAAACACTGGAAAAAAAAATATTAAAGAGCACATTTATGAAGGCCCAGCAGGGGAATTGATGCTGAAAGGAAACCAGCACAGGTTCATCATAGGTAGATCCTACCTGATGAACCTTATAGCCTTTTACAATCAGGTAACACACTGTCTTGACACTGGAGCTGAGGCAGATGTCATCTTCCTGGACTTTAAGAAGGTCTTCAATACAGTTTTGCATCCTATTCTAATAAGGAAGCTAGCAGGCTGTGGAGCGAACACTTACACAGTCAGGTGGGTGGCAAACTGGCTTAGGGACCGCACTCAGTGGTGGTGGATGGGTTGTTTTCAACCTGGAAGGAGGTGGGCAGTGGTGTCCCTCAGGGTTCGGTCCTTGGACCAGTGTTATTTAATATCTTCATCAGCGATTTGGATGAGGGTGTGGAGAGCACCCTGTCCAGGTTCACAGATGACACCAAGTTATGGGGCAAAATTAACACACCGGAGGGCAGGGAGCGGTTACAGGCAGATCTGGACAAGTTGGACCAATGGGCAGAATGAAACAGGATGCAATTCAACAAAGACAAATACAAGGTACTCCACCTAGGGAGGAGAAATCCCCTGAACACCTATAGGTTGGGGGATGACCTCCTCAGGAGCTCAGTGGCTGAAAGGGATCTTGGAGTCATAGTTGACATGAGCCAGCAGTGTAATGAAGCCATCAATAAAGCCAATCACACCTTATCGTGCATTAGCAGATGCATGAACAACAGACTGAGGGAGGTGATGCTCCCCCTCCATGCAGCATTGGTCAGGCCACAGTTGGAGTACTGTGTCCAGTTCTGGGTGCCACACTTCAAGAGGGATGTGGAGAATCTGGAGAGGGTCCAGAGGAGGGACACTTGTATGATTAGTGGCCTACATGAAAGACCTTATGAGGGGAGGTTGAGGGATCTGGATCTCTTCAGCCTTCACAAGAGATGTCTGAGGGAGACCTAGTAGCATCCTATAAGTTTATCAAGGGAAGACAACAGAGAGTTGGAGATGTGCTATTTACTAGGGCACCCCTAGGAGTAACTAGGAATAATGGGTACAAACTAGTGGAGAGGAGATTCAGGTTAGACATTAGGAAGAAATTTTCCACAGTAAGGGTGACCAGAATCTAGAACGGGCTGCCAAGACAGATTATACTATCTCCTAACTTGGAGGTCTTCAAAAGGAGGTTAGATAGGCACCTGGCTCGGGTCATCTGACCTCGGTCCTTTTCCTGCCTGGGACAGGGGGCCAGACACGATGATCCTTTGGGGTCCCTTCCAACTCTACAATCTATGAATCTATGAAAAAACCCTTCATGAGGTGGAGGAAGCACCTGCAGTTGGTTTGTGTGTTGTTCCTGGATAGAAGGAATAGTAAAGAAGCCAGAGCCTGTCATGCAATGCAGGCAAGAAAGCCAGTGAGTGAAAATGGAAATGGAGATGTCAGAGGGTGAGAGACAGGCTAGGGTGGGGGCAGGGAAAAGGGGGATGTAGCAGCGCAGGTAAAAGTGGAGAGGTACCTGGGTAGTCAGATGTCCAGCAGGTTGTAGTGTGTCAGAATTCCAGTGTATATTGGACTCTATATTGAGTCCATAAGTTTCTGTACCTAGGAGGTTGATGGTAGACTGGGGGTGGTTCCTGCAGAGATGCATCAGCATCCCCATGGTGCTCATGTGTTTTGTTCCCTTGCCCTGGCTGGTTTTGGCTCAGCAGTACAGTCAGATAGCATATGTAGGATCATCTGCCAGTTCAAAATGATTCCAGATCACACTACTCACTCACTTCTGGGGTGCGGGTGCATATGTGGATGTTGCAATATCTCCCTTCTCAGCAGGCAGAGGCACAGCAACAAGAGGAGCAGTCTCAGCTGAGCCACTTGCCTCCACACCCTTTACCTCATCCTCCTCTGAAGTGCCTTCTGGGGAAGGAGACCTGGCTCTAGCAGACACTTGAGAGGTGTCAAGCACAAACTCAGAAGATCCCCCCTCCTTCTCCAGAATTTCCCTTACTATGGCACTCAGCTTCAGCTCCAGCTCTTCCTCTGGCACTGGAAGGCTCAGCCTCGGGAGTGAAATGGGGTGGAGGAGACTGTCATGTTGGCGCTGCTGCTGCTGCCTGTTGTCATGGTGGTGGTGGTGGGTTATGGCTGGTGCTCTTGCAGGGGATGCAGACTCAGGCACAGGCAGTGGAACTGGCACTGCTCCCCTCTCCTTGCTGCCTGTAAAACTAGTGGAGCCACATGCCTGCTTGTTGTAACAAAGAAGCTGCATTTCAATTTGAGTGGGAGGATTTACAGCTCTCCCTCTACCCCCTCTTCCACCTCTTCCTGAAGGCTTGCCAGTTGCCTTTCCAGCATGCTTCATGGTGTGTTTCATAGTGTCTTGTCTTGCCTTGGTGTCCTGGAAAATCTGTCTCTTCTTCTGTAATGTTATCTATCTGATTTATGTAATACATATAGATAAGATTGCCAGTGAATGAAAATACATATAGACATATAGATTGTATGTATGTGTATTTATGTAATCTATGTATGTTTGTATGTATGTATTTATGTAATAAATAAAATTAAATATATAAAGGTATGTATGTGTTCCTATATAAATTGTATATTATAATATGCAATATAATTATGCTGTGCTTCCCTGCACAGTGAATGGAATGCACACTGTGAGGGAAAGCACAGATTTGAAAAGAATCAAAATAAACTAAACAAAACGAGGATTTTGAGGGAGGAATAAATTGAAAGGAATCAATCAATAAATATAATAATAAAATAAAAGGATATAGAAAATAAAGCAAAAGGTATTGCTGAATCCCACTTGCTAGGCAAGCAAGTAGGAAATGAATGGTAGGCTTTGTTGTCTAATGCTGCAGAGCTTCTGGAAGACAGCTCAGTAACTGATCCCAAGGCAGAAAGCAGCTCAGTTCAAACAATGCTGCTTTTTATGCTGTTTTTCCATCCCTCCCCCAGGGCACTGGGCTTGGAAGGGACATAAGGGAAGGATCACAGTCACTGGCCAGCTACACAGTCAATATCAGATCAGTCTTCCCCCTCTTCCCCATCCCTCTCCTTATTTTCTGTTTCTCTGAAGGCAAGCCCAGCTTCACCTTTGAAACTCAAAACATTTCAAAACTTTCAAAACGTTTCAATTGCCCTCATTTCATTTCGAGGCTATTTCGAAGCCCTTCATTTCATTTCCATACAGCTTGAAACAAGTCAAAACAGCGTCAAAATGAAACAGCCGGCAAAATTTCACACAGCCGTAATATTTGCCCAACATGGGTCATGTGTTTTATAGTCATGGTCAGTGTTGGTTAATTTTAGTCAATGTCATATTTGATTTGTATTACTGAGCACAGGGTGCTTTTGGTAGAGGTTTTTTTAACCTGACAGCTTGCTTAAAAATTGTTCTCCAACTATTTAAGTTGGTCTAATAAAAGATATCAGATTTACCCAAAGAACCTTGTCTGCCTACATCCTTAGACCAACACGGCTACAACCTACACCCCTGTAACAATAGGCAGTGCATTTAATGTGGTTTCACTGTATGCAATTCTGGGTAAAACCACCTTGTCTTATATTTGAGTAAATATGTTAATTTGAAGGAGCAGTGAGGATTTTAGGAAGGGTATAAAGGCAAAGGTCTTGTCCTGGAGTAACAGAAAGCTGAAATTAACTATAACAACTAAATATCACTATAATAAAACTTAGATGCTATTAAAATATGCATTGCCTGGAGATTTTGCTGAATTTGTCCCAAGTATGCATGGAAAATCTTAAAGAGTTGTACGTGAACATTATTCATGTAATGGGTTCAGCAATAAAAAGCTACAACTTTGTAGAAAATTGATTTGTTCACCTATTCCTTAATAGTGTCATAAATCTATTTTTCTGTTGCACATCCTGATTTTCAAACTTCTAAGGAAATCATCAAAAGTAAAATAATTGATTTCCTCTTTTAGTGTTCCATATTTTCTTCTTTAAGAACTACACTATCCAATCCATTCAGGTTATTGCATGCTTCCCCTCCTTCCCCCGCTCCACCCAGCATTTTCCATTAATCTGCTACAGGAAAATCTTCTGCATTTGGAAAATGTATTCTTATTAAATTAATTGGTAACTCATGGCTGAAACAATTAGTAGGTAACATGGTCATAAAGCACATTGAGTTGATTCACATGCACTGCAAATTATACTGCAACATGTGTACCTCAGAATTGTCTTCAGACCTGGGAATACATCAGCTTCCAAACATGCAGTGTAAAGGGATGATATTCCATTTACCCTGCTGTGACAACTGGAGAGGACATTGGTGTAAAAGCATTTTAACTTGCACCTCATTTAATTTAATCACTTTCACTGCAGCTCTACAACTTTAAAAGAGCCTACATGTGACTTGGGTAGTTGGAATGGCTTGTAATATCACGTTACTTTATGTATGCACAGTAAAAGTGGAAAAGAAATAAAAAGCAATCATGATGAATTTGAACAGATACAAGTATTTATACTCCAAAATGGTAATTGCAAACATTCTTCACGGGCATAATTAGGTCAAAAGAAGCAGTTCTTGAAAGCAGTCCCTATAGCATTGTAATTAGTTAGTTTTCCTTTTATTTCCAACTGTTCTGATTCACTCTGTTTTTATATTCTTTTATTTTGTTGTTTCACTACTTTTAAAAATAAACTATATCTTAAAGAATTGTTCAATTAACTGATTTAGCTTTTATATCCTAGGGAACCTGTGCTTGACTGTTGGTTGCTTTTTTTTAAAGGTGTTTTATGTCCAAATACATTTGGCCATACATGATTTATCATACAGTTTTCTTAATCAACTTCAGCACAACTCATTACTGTGAGTTGAATGACTGAGAGTTAATCACAATTATATTTTGGTATATTTCCACTATAAACTAAAATTGAGAGAAAATAATCTTACTATAGACATCCCAGCTTTAAGGGGAATCAAGCCCTTTTTTGGAAACTACATGAGTATTTCTTGACATTTGTGTTTTCCATCAAAACCTATATCTTTAGAGATGTTCATTTCTGTAGATATATTCTGTATCTTAGCTGGACACCATGTATAGAATAAACAGAGCATTTTCATTTGAAAACTGACTATGTTCAGCTGCCTTTTATAGTATCCATATGGCACTTGCTGGGCTGATTAAACTTTCATTTCTAGAAGGTGGTTGTTTTTCATGTGTTAATGTAAGCTATACTTATATGCAGGAGCACACTCTGAAGCCTCTCTGGCTTTATGGTTAAACATTTTGACAGATTTTCTTTTATCAAAATTCTACTTATGCTGCAGATATAAATCCTACTGAAAGGATGTTGTAAGTGATTACAGTCTATCCCCCACTAATGGAGGACGAACAGTTTTGATAAAGCTGCTGTAGAGAATATTGTGTCTTATAATATAAAACTTCCTTCTTTCTGCTTCTTTTCTTATTTTCCACTTTTCTGTTAAAGTTGGAGGGGCAACTGCTTTTTTTTTTTTTTTTGTATTAGTTTATACCACTGTGAAAAGTATATGTTCTCTGCCTTGGGCATATTTGCTTTACAACTCCCCCCCCCCCAACCCCCCCCCCGAACTATGTTTGTAAACATATATCCATACATCTATTATTTGCATTCATCCTCTAAAATGAGTTACGCAGTAAACCACTGTAAACTCAGTCAAGTAGAAGTACCATTATGAACTCTCACTCACTGCATTTCTGCTGTACTTTTAAGTTCAACTGATACAGCATAGTTTCAACCATGCTGAGAGTCCCCCCTGTAAGTGAGTATGATGTCTTTCAAGGCATTTTGGCATAGGACTCTAGGGAGGAAAAGACCTTTCGCACTTGGTAAGACACTTATCATCCATAAGGACAAATAGGTAACTCAAAGATAGTAATGTGCTAAAATGGGTGGGATGGTCTGAGGAAGGCACCCTAGTCTGTTCACCATGTCATATGTTGGGGGATGTTGACTGATTGATATATATCCAACACAATTTATTCCCTCCAAAGTTTAGAACCATAGAATCGAAGGACTGCAAGAAACCTGCAAGATCATCAAGTCCAGTCCCCTGCCATGGGCAGGAAGTTATTTGGGGTTAGACAAACTCAACAAGATACTTGTCCAGCTTTATCTTGAACACCTCCAAGGATGGCTACTGCACCACCTCTGCTGGGAGTGTGTTCCAGATTCTGGTGACTCTTACAGAGAAAAAGTTATTTTCTTATGTCCAGCCTGAATTTACCCTCTATTAGGTTGTGCCCATTGGTTCTCTTCCTCCTTTGAGGTGCCTTCCTAAAGAGTTGCTCCCTTAGATCTTGATGCTCACTCCTGAAGTACTTGTAGGTGGCTAGGGGAGACAGGGAGATATACAATGATTTACTAAGTCAAATTTGGCTTTGTGAGCTGGTCCTGGGGCAGTGTAATCATAAAATGAGGGGGAGGTCAGAGGAGGAGAGAGGCAAGAAGGAAAGAGGAGAAAGAATCTTATGAAAGAAAATGCTTCAAGGACTATTAATTAGATACCATTATGCTAGGAGTCTTACCCAATCAATATTTTTTTACTATTCTATAAATTTTTATTACTATGGAGAAATATTTTTCACATCAATTTTCAGGGGAGGCTGAATTTCATAATTTGCTGATTAAAACTGACTCATTCAAAAATAAGGGAAGCTGCAGGGCTGAGTTCTTAAAAAAAGCAAAAGAAAAGAAAAAAAAACACCTGTTAACAGCTGTGGGTCAGTATGCCAGGAGGAACTGACTCAAGTACACATTAGTACTTAGAGAAACATGCCCATTCTTCTAGACACCCCTTTACAGTGGAGACAGGAACAATGCCTGTTCATTAGTTCCTATACTTCCCCAAAGGTTGCATGTTTAAACCTTTTCTTTCATTTTCAAATATTGTTAGTCTGTAGGTTAGTAGCTATACTCTGGATCTCAAGTTAAGAGTTATTTAGTAAAGCTAAAAGAACATTGTTCAATGTACTTTAAATGACATGCCATTAAAAATGACTACAGCTTTAAATCTCTATTCCTCTAATATTGAGCTGTCTCCTCCTAATTTTAAAATAACTTGTGGTTATTGGTTTATTCATCAGATAGTTAAATACCCTTGGAGACATATGGACAGACTATGAGTAAGGAAATTAAGAAGAAATTAAGTGTCATTAGCAATTATTTTAATTAAATGTAGTGGAAAAAATAAGTGTACACTTTTAAACATCATATTGCATCTTTTAAAACACTCTCAGTTCTGCCTTTTACAATGATAATACAAAAGATGTGAACTTTATGTATGCAAGATAGTTATGCCTGCACTTACATATACATAAAAATCCTTAATCAATTCAGGCAAAATTTAGGCCTAAGCATAGTAGACTTCCAGAACCATGCCCAACAAATCCCTGATATGGCCTAGGCTAACTTAGAGACACTTAAATGCAAGCACCCACTTTTTGACTTGAATAGAAAGGCCTAGATGCCTGAAGTCAGAGGCCATTTGTAGATGTCCTCACCATTTTTTAAACTGTGTTAATTGATTCACATCACACAAATCAATGATTCAACTCAAATTTCAATTCAAATGAAGAATTGATAGACAATCAAGGGGGTTTGTCCCCTTCTTCACACACCAGTAGTCTAGTGTGCTTGAGCAGGGCTGGGAGCTTAATCAGGATACCAAGAGAGATCCCGGTGTCATAGATTCATAGATGTAGGGTCAGAAGGGACCTAAGTAGATCTTCAAGTCCGACGCCCTGCCCTGGGCAGGAGAGAATACTGGGCTCATATGACCCCAGCCAGGTAATTATCAAACTTCCTCTTAAAGACCCCCAGGGTAGGAGCCAGCACCACTTCCATTGTAAATTGGTTCCAGATCCTAGCCACCCTGACTGTGAAGTAGTGCCTTCTAATGTCCGGCCTGAACCTACTAAAATGTGTGGCAGACAAAAGCAGGGCAGCACACATGGTGACAGTGTGTGTCACCTGAAACCATAACCTGGATGGCCATGCTTCTGCTGCTGGCCAGACTCCACATGTCTGGATCACCTCTGCTAAAGCACCGGGAGGCCCCCAGCCCCCAGGTAAGGTTGCTGGGGCCAGCCCAGCTGCTGCACCCAGCCTTCCCTACTCCACCCAGAGCAACTTGCTGTGTGCAAGACTGTGCATGCCTGGGCATTCCTGAGAGACAAGTAGCAGACTCAGCTATTTGATGCTGCTACTTTTCCCTGGGGAAATACATGTGCATGCTCATCTGGATGCTCACAGTTGCAAATACCTGACTGAGTGTCCCTTGAGGGGACTGATAGTTGTAAAGCTTATCTGCATTCCTAAGGAATACTTATCTGAGTTCCTAAGGACTATTTTTCCTAAAATCAATGCTATATTAAATTTAATACTTATTCAATGAGGATTACTTAATTCAGACTAGAGCCAATTTTAATTCAGACTACAGACATCCACATGTATATAGTGATGGTTGCAATCTGGGTTATACCCAGATAAACATAATGTCTATAAACGGCTGGACATTCTGCCTTTACTGCATACCCAGAACTGCCTAGATCCCACCTGAGTCCCATTTTGAACCAGAAACTATTTGGAGTGGGTGGCCTGTATCAACAGGTATGACAATACAGGCAAGTATCTGGGGCAGCTGTGACATACAGGAGCAGTTCTGGCTGCTGCTTTGCCACCAGCATGATTGTGTGGCAGCAGCAGTGTTATTTTTTTCTGCTTCCCTTCCCAACCTCCCTTCCTAGATGGCACCCAGTTGCCTGATCCCAGTTACACTTCTGATTATGTTCTCTGAAATACCCAATCTGATGGCTGTCTTCAGAGCATACCTATTACATGCTGAGAAAACAAACAGAAGCCACAGCTACTTCTATTGAAAATTAAGGCTGCTAGGTAGAAGGAGCCCCTACTGTCATTATTTCTGTTCTTTTATTTACTGGCTTTCTACATCAAAACAAGCTGGGAAGCAGGAAGCAGAACCCAGGAAACTCCTCCCGGAGGAGACTGTCCTACTTACAGAATCATGGTCCTTTTTGCTTCCTGTCTTTCTGATTCTGTTAATTTTACACTGGAAAGTAGTCCATGTCTGCAGATGGATTAGTAGGTGCCTATTCCTAGACCAGATTATAAACTAGTGGGTAGAGCACTCTGCTGGAAAATAGGAGATATAGATTTGAATCCCCTCAGGATGAGGAGGTTTATATATAAATAGGTCTACCAGCTTCATCATCAAACACTAAAGAATAGTCAAGTGCAGAGTTATGTAAGATATCAGTTATATACCAATTGCATGAGTCAAATGACTCTCTAATGTCATATGATATAGACAAAGATAAAAACAAACCATCACAAACATCATGAAGAGACTACAAAGAGAGTCTAGCCTAAGTTCAAAATGAACATTTATTTTGCACACTTAAAAGAACTGATGGTAAGGGTGTAGATTTGCTTAAACTGACATGAGCATCCCCATCATTGTTCTGGGAGATGTATGAAAGGAGATAAAAGAGGACCTATATTTCAGTCTGTGTAGTTTCATATTGATAGCAAAATCACCTGCCAAGAATAATATGGATAAACGTTTGCCTTTTTAACTTAATAGAAATAAGATAGTTGAACTATCTATAGTTGAATTACTTGAGTTCTTTATTATCATCCTATGTTGAGTTCAATTTTTAATGTTGTGAACAGTATTGGCTAACCATCTTTATTTTGCTTTTTATCACTTTTTAATCTGATTTAAAATCTATTTTAACTTGTTTAAAATACCCTCCTAATTTATTCTATAGCCTGTACTTTATGTAAGGAAGACAGATCTAAAGAAGAATGAAAATGACTGGTTACTTTGAAACCATGTTAAATTAAATAGAGTAGAATCTACAAGTGTCAGACTCATTTCAGGATGGGAGAATTTCTAGTCTGAATGTTCCTGAATGCAAGGCTTTTTTATCTCCTGAATGTAAGGCTTTTCCTTAATGCTTAAAGATTTTTTTTATGTTCCTGAATGGTAAGGCTTTTTTGTCTCAGTGTAATAGTGGTTGAAAAAAATTTGTTTGGGAGTAGTGATGAAATCTCTTGCCTATAGTTCATTGGATATATGAATGTCTAATCTATATACAAATGGTAACTAGCAAAATGTCGGTGCTTTTGGTTAAATAGTGGCTCGGTAAACTGGTGGTTTTGGGGGTTTTGTGGGGGGGGGTGTTGTTTTTTTATTAATCATATCTAGTGGATTGGTGATAACTAGTGAAGTTGTCTTTTTTAACCTCTACTGGAAAAACATATATAAGGAAACATAAATGGGTGTAGAAAATTTCTTAGCCAGGTTGCAGTTAGGGGAGATATGTAAAAAGAATAAAATTTGGTTTTGGTTAATGCCATATAATACTTTACACATTTCAATTTCTCAGACATTGTTTAGGCAATGTAGTATTTATTTACCTCTCATAACTGTCTATTTTCATACTTTCAAGTGTTTATTTGCTTGCTTGTTTGCTTTCTTAGTGGTGGCCTTTTGGGTTGAAATGATGTTCTAGAAAAAGCTTTACTTTACATTTAACTGAGAGTTTTGTCCGTTAATACACACCTGCTCATTTCCTGTTATGGCTGACTGGAATAACAGTGTATTGCTTATGGAAAATGAGAATTGACTCAAACCTTTACCTATCTACAAGGAAGAACAAATTTAAATGAATATGGAGGTCAGCAGAAAATTATTAATTTTATGCTCCAGTTACTTTTACTATTCAAATATAGTAGCAGTGGCATTGCAACCATAGAAAAAAAAATCTCACATATCCATTTTTCTACCTAAGCCTGTTTGACTTTTTTTTTCAACCTCAATCTTTGTTTTACATATAAATTAAAATTCAGTTCTCTTGTTATCCACAATCCATATGGTTGTACACATCCAATACTGTACCTGGCCATTTCCACTTTGAGACTTAGATATACCCTTCAGGGGCTTTCATTTATCATCACTTACAGCTTGCATGTGCATGGCATGGATAAGCAGGATGGCTTTAGGATGAAAGGACAGAAGGATGCTTGTTGCACAACAAAAGGCTGGATCACTCTCTCTCAGAGCAAAAGAAATGGGAGGGAGCTCAAGAAAAGGAAATGTCTGTGAGAATGCTTGTCCTGCACTGCATTTGTACCATGACACTCGTGCCCATCTATAATGCTTATGCAGGGGGTCGGACTCGATGATCTATTGAGGTCCCTTCCGACCCTAACATCTATGAATCTATAATGAAAATGCGGTAACAATGGCATTTATATAACTGCACCTAGAACAAATGCCAAAGGTGTTTTCCAACACATGAATGAACAAATAACACCATCCCAGGCTCTGGAAAGGTATAATCCATAGTCAGGGTGTCCCCTCTGCGTGCAGTACTGTGGAGCAAAATGCAACCCACAGATTCTGGGGAGGGATTACAAATTCTGTTTTTAGTTTAGTGAAAAGTACTCCACAGTAATCCTTTTAATTAGTGTCGCATAATCACTGTGCACAACCCTGCAATAAGGGACAATTTTGCTCGTTCCTAAAATAGTTAAGAGACTGACTATAGCCATCCTTACAAGAAAGTGGTATATCTCTAATTGAACAAGTGTGTATTGGCTTGGAACATGCATCCAAACTACAGGTGCCCTTCTCTTTGAGAAGCTTGCTAATTTTAGGTAGATGGAGCAAAGCATCCACAAATTCTGGTCACTTGTTTATAGTGGAAATATTTCATCTGATACTTAAATGGAGGTACATGGATCGTAAGTTTATTATTCAACCTGTTTCTTTTACAGAAAGCTGCCCTAGCTGTTATTGTCCAGTCATTATTCCAGAATGACCTGATGCAAGTATTTCACACTTGGTATGGACACTAAACTTCAATAAGAACCAAGAAGAAAGGAACTGCTTTAGCAAGTTAGAGCTAAAAGTTTTCAGTTACCTGTGTACATGTTTAACTTCCAGCAGAGGTGCGGTGAATTTAGCAATCTCTGTTCTAGCTAATTTCACATAATCTTTCATTTAAAATAAAGGCCTCTCAGCACTGGTATGTTGAGCAGGTCTTTCCAAATGGAACTGTGCTTGCTATCCACAATTTTAGTATGATTATGGATAACAAAAAATCACTAGTCTTACTCCATCATGCCATACTGAAGTTTATCCCCCTGTTTCACTTACTGGTTGCCAGACCTGCTTCCTCTTGTTTTTGCTTCTGATGGCTGCCATCTCTAAATCAGCAAGATACTTAAGGATGCCTTTAAGTGTATCCTTATTGAGCAAAGGAATGGCCTAGTGCTTAACTATAAGTCCATGTGCAAGTTGCACTAATGGTTTAAGAATGTGATGTGTGTGGGGTTTTTTAAAGTGGAATTTTAAGTTTGTGCTTTAAGAAGCACATGGATTAAATGCTTTGCTGAATTAGGAGGCATCTCAGAATCAGGATCAGGGTGAGTTCTCACTCCCTGCTCTCACCATTTCTAGTGTTGTATGGGACATGGTCCTGAAACTTCTCCACTCCCCCAGCAGCCAGCCAACCTCAACCTTACAGAGCCCCAAACCATAGAAATGTTATGGGAGGGTCATGTAGAAAGAGAAGAGGAGGCTGTGTTACCTCAAATGTAGGGCCTTGAAAATAGGACAGCTCTGCTTCCCTCTGGGGCATGGCTTGTGTTCTGTGCATGTCTACAGGAGCAAGACCACAACACTTAGAAGACTTCAAAGGTACAGAAAAATGTTCTGGACCTTTCTTACAGGTACAAAACATTCAAATATTCCTCAGTTCCCACTGACCATTTACGTTAATGAGATGTACTTTAATGACATGTAGATCATGCTTTGCCTTGATGACTTGTTTCTTATTTATAAAATATGACAACACAACATATTACAGTACTCAAAGCCACAACCACAACAAAACAGTCAAAAATGAAGTCAAATTAACATACCTTGCATAGTGTCTCCAACTTGCCGAAATCAGGTAAACTTGGAACCAATTCCAGAAGCCTTGTCATCCATCCATTCAACAAACTATAGTAACCAACAGCAACAACATTTGAGGGCACTTGTCCACTTAACATGTTACCTGGATACACCTCATGAAATGGCGGCAAAAATCGCCAGTTTGTTAGCTTAATCGAATCTGAAGATACATGTTAACCTGGTTTTATCATGGTAGATTTGCAATTTTTGTGATGAATGAAACCACCTCTGACATATTTTATTTTTAGCATGGGTAATTGTGCCAACAGAATTATTTTTAGCATAACAGTTTTTAAACATGTATCAGAGACACAGCCAAAAACAGAATTTTCCCTGCTCTGCCATGATATGTCCAACAGGTTCCACTTGGCTTCAGTCAGAGATTCATGGAATTTCTGTTGCAATGTGGCTACTAGACACCAGGTGTGATTCTTGCAAATCTTTAGTAGTCAGGCAGTTCAAGGTTCAGGTTAAAAAAAACTATTTGTTGGACTGAACATTTCTCCTGGTGTTCACATTAGGTGCTCTCCTGGCCCCTGCCCCCCACCTCCCCCCAGGGAGGGCAATGTACATTTTCCCAATTATAAAACACAAAAAAACCTTGCCTAGTGCCTGAACATTTCTCCCTGTGTTCACATTTTGTGTTCTCCTGGATCAAAGGTAGGCAAAATACAGCCCATGGGCTGGATTTGGCTCACCAGGCCATCCTATCCAGCCCGTGGGGCACCTACAAAGTTTAGAAAATTAATATTTATGTGTCCCTGGCTCCCTGTCAAAGATGACAGGAGCCAGGGGCAGTAGGGCCCAGGGGAGTCAGGAGAAAAGCCAGCCCAGCCTGGCCCCACGCGCAACCCCTTCCACCCCTGTCCCTCCTACCCAGAAGTGTCTGCCTGTGGCAGCTTTCCCTGCAAGCAGTTGCTTCAACAACACGTGTCCCCAAGCTGCATCACTGGACAATGGGAGAAGGGGTGTGCTGGTACCCCGGTGCCAGGAGGAGGGGTTTGTGCATGTATGCATGCAATGAGGGAGGAGGAGAGAGAGAGTGAGAGAGAGTGAGAAAGAGAATGAGGCAAGTACACAGTGTGTGTGTGTGTGTGTGTGTGTATGTGTGTAGCCAGGCAAGCAAAGTGTGTGTGTTTGTATAAAACCCACAAGCAAACCCCACCATACACATGCACCCATATCCCCCTTGTACTGCCATACATGATTACCCCCACACCCATACCCCCTCACACAGCCAAGCCACCCTTCCCCACACACAATCCCCCACAAACCCTATACCCACTCACACCCATTATATACACACAGCCACATGCTTCCTCATCCCACACCCACCCCTCACACCTATCCACCCCCAACAAACCCTCCACACACCCATGCCATCCCCCACAAACATATACTCACCCCCCATGCCCCCCACACCCCCTCAGTTTACAAGACTAAGACTTAATTTTAAGCTATTGTGCAATCACCTCTATATACACTACACAAACACATGTAAATCAGGACAAAAGATTTGGTGAAATCAAATTAATGAATACTGTAGATGTTTGATTTTTAGAGTATAATTTGGTATTTTTCTGGTTCTGAGATGGCAAAACCCCTTGCTGAAATGTGTACTTCTGGTGGCAAAGGTTGGGGGTTAAGGGGTGGGACTTCCAGTCCCAAGATGGCAATCAGGGGGCAGGGCACTTGTCAAGGGATGGGGTTACCCTTGTGGCCCTCAACAGCTTGCCAAGACTCCGTAAGTGGCACTCTGCCCAAAATAATTGCCCACCCCTGCCCTGGACCCTACAAAAGGTTACTCACACTGCACTCCTTCAGTGCACCCCTTCCTTCAGATCATGGTTGGGCCATGCACACACTACTGTGCCTCTGCTGCAACTTTACCTCTCCCCTGCCCCCCTGCCAATGGACAATGTGCATTTCCCCAAGTGATGAGTGCCTTTCCAAACCCAAAAAAACACACCTAGTGTCTGAACATTTCTCTGGGTGTTTGCATTAGGTGCTCCCCTGGACCCCCCAAAAGGTTACTCACACCACAGCCCTTCCTTCAGAACACAGTCAGGGCACCCACACAGTACTGTGCCCATGCTGCAACTTTGTCCACCTCTGCCCCCCAGGGGCAATGCACGATTCCCCAATTGCTGCTTATGAAACACAAAAGCCTCACCTAGTTCCTGAACATTTCTCCTGGTGTTTGTATTGCAGCACACAAACTACTATAGTGATCCAAAACTTTTAATAACAGAATTTAAAGTAGCAACCATCAATCAATAATTTAATCAATGAAACAGAAACAAATAAAAAAAAACAATGGTCCTCAAATAATAGACCAGTAAACAATAGTGCCTCTTGGAATACTTGGACATCCACCTTGTTTTCACTCCTGTCAAAAGACAAATTTGAAATCTTTACAATGGGTCCTCAGTATTAGTGTGCAGCTAGTAAATGTGAAAGTAAGAAAGAATCAAAGTAATTGGGCTTTCTTTTCACCCTACATAATTGCATAACTTCGATTTTTACAAGTCTTTACGATTAAATATCTATGTAATCAATCAGTGTCATGATTGATAGTATTTCTCTTCTGTCTGGGTCACGGCATCACGTGTGGCAGGGTGAGGAACAGCTGGCAGGGGAGATAACATTGAACAGTTAGCCCATTAACAAATTCTACTGAAAATCATTGGCTTTTCCAAAAGAACCCCACCAGGAAACTTATCAACGTCCTGCACTCTCACTCTCAGTGCTGATCCCAACCATGTACACAGTCATGTGTACTAGAGGTACTGTGGGTGGTCTTATCCCTAAAACCCGTTGAGTGGGTAAGGGAGGAGAAGGAATGGGTGCCCATGCCTGAGGCAGCAGTGAATGCATTCTGTTCACAATAGAGCTTGGGTAACACTGAGGACAGTTTGGGTACTTCCTGCCTATCTCAGGTAAGCATTAATAAAGCTTCCTCAGTGATCCTCTCCAGCTTGGAGAATGACTAAAGGAAAATCCTTCCTGTTAATGAATGACCAGTTGTTCTGGGACAGTTTTAGGATGGGAGTATGTGTGCTGTCTGGGTTGTCCATCCTTCCCAACTACCTCTGTTGAAAGGCATAGTGTGGGTCCATGGGTCCATATCCATTAGATATGCAAGCAAGCCAACTCATTCATAAGCAGTTTCCACAGAGTGATTATGGTTTTTACATTGTGGAAGAGGATGGGTAATGTGGGGCTTGGTTGCACAAAATAGAAGAAGTTGAATATTGCATGTCCTTTGGTGTAAATTGTAGAAGCAAACCCCCACCTGTACCCTGGGGCTGGGTGTCTGCCAGGCTTCAGGCAGGCAGAGAGTCACAGGATGTTTTGCTGGCAAGCCTTGGGAAGCTGCACCCCTCATGGTGCCTTAAATGTGCCATCCATGGCTTGGGGAACTGATGTGGTGTACCAGGGATCCCCTAATTCAAACACCATAAAAAAGGTTGGCTGCTGGGCAAAGTGGGACCCCTAAACTTGCAGGCCATTTCAGAGTGTGCAGGGCTGGGGGCAGCTCAATGCCAGGTGTCCAGGGTACAGAAATGAAGGGAGCTGTTAGGGAAAGAGTGCAGGGAAGGCAGCCTCCCTCCGAAAAACTGTGCACACTTGCTCTAGCACCCTGGGGGTGGTGAGGCAGTGGAGCTTGGTCTGTGCCTCATCTGTGTCTGTAGGTATGAGTGGGGTCAGTGCTGGGTTGACCTGTGGATACATGAAGAGATGAGGAGACAGTGCCGCAGTCTGCTACTGTCATTGGTGTCAGAGGCAATGACCCTGGGAATGGAGGATCTTTCTGGGTGACTAGTGTGGTGACTCAAGTGCAATTTTAAATAGGCTTCATTGTCCAGTGAGGTAGTTGTTAATTTTGGTAGTGAACCGCATGTACTGTCTGCAGAAGGTAGCAGGGAGGGGAGGGGAGGAAGTTTGGTTTGGTTGTGAGTGTACAAGCAGACAGTCAATTTTCAGAAAATAAAGACAAGCCTAGCCTACCTTTGTGGGGTAGGGTGTGCCTTTGTGGAACACATGAGTGTGAAATATCGGAAGGTAATAAAGCTTTGGGAATTTTTTAGGAATGTTTATTTTTCCAGCTGTGTTCACCAAAACCCAGAAGAGAGGCAGGGAAGAATTGCAACAGGACCTGGTTTGGATAGCTATTGACATGTAAATAATGAGAGTGCTTTAATGTTTAATATATGACTGTTGCAGGCTTTGGGGATAAAGGCACAGAGGCTGAATTAGGTGCGTGGACTGCTTGCTAAAAGACCACGGCTTCCTTGAATCCTAATAGACTAAGCAGAAAGAAGAGATTAATCTTGATGGCCTTAGAAGATTCACATTGCAGAAGTCTAGTTATAGAAGAGGAAATTATCAAGTTTATGGAACTGGGCATATGGGTGGTAAAACTCCTGCAAAGACACCTTCAGTTGTCTGCCTCCAAGGAGAGGTTCCTGATTGAACTGTACAAGGCACTGTCATGTTTGGAAAAAGATAAATTGTGTGTTCAGAAGATTATAGTGCCTTGCTGACCAAACATTAAGGGCAAGGATCACCAGATATGGGCACACGAAAGCAGCTTGGACTGGTGGCAACAAATTGTTATGTTGACCTAGAATGATGATCAGTGGCTGGAGACATTAAGAATAAGCAAGAACACCTTCTTCCACATTGTTAGTATGCTGTCACCGCACATTGAGTACCAGGCAACTGTCCTGTGAAAGCCCATCAGCCCAGAAAAGTGTGTTGCCATGGCCACGATGAAACTGGCCATTACAGAAAACCTGTGCAATATTGCGAATCAGTTTGGTGTGGCTGGGAGGGTGATCAGAGAGGTATGCCAGATACTGTAGGAGTTGGCAGCAAACAAATTCATCTGCCTGAGTAACCACAGGGAGGTGGTGGAAGGTTTCTGTGCGATGGGTTCCTAAACTGCATGGGAGCACTGGACAGTACACACATTCCCATCCTAAAACCATCTCAGAAGAACTGGTTATTCATCACCCTGAAGGGATTTCCTTCAGTCATTCTCCAAGCTGTAGAGGATCACTGAGGAATCTTTACCTACGTTTACACGGGGTTGTCAGGAAGCACCCATGATGCACAAGTGTTTTAAAATTCACTGCTGCTTGGGATGATGGAGAAGGGCCAATATGCCCCAGGACTGAAAGAGGTTGTCATCTGGGGTGTTTAATTCCCCCCCCCCCCCCCCCCGATAATTGCTGATGCAGCTTATCCACTCCTGCCCTGGCTCATGAAGCCTTATGGGGGGCAAGTGACTGACTGACAAAAATACTTGTTTAACTACCACCTAAGTAAGTGCCATGTGAGTGTGGAGTGTGCCTTTGGGTGCTTGAAAGCCTGTTGAAGGTCACTCAAATACAGGCTGGAGGTCAATCCAGAGAACATCACCTCTTTCATAGTGGCAGCCTGCATGCTGTATACTATCTGTGAGACAAGATGGGAGGTTTTCAGTCAGTGGAAGGGGAGCTGTGATCAGAAATTGCCTGGCGGCACATATTGTGGCTGCTCATGAGGGGGGATGTGCTCTGCAACTGTATAACTGGATGGTTATTATATTTCAGTTTGTATTTCCTATTAATTTGTAATTGAATAAAGTATTTCTGAGAAACAATTAGGAATATCTTGTTGATATTGGGCTCTGGGGAAGGTCTAGGTATGCGATGGGAAAAGGGCATCCTCCCTGTAGGAGGAAGGGGGTGCTGTGGGTGTGGGGCATAGGGGATGGGTGTGGGGTGAGTTGGGGTGTTGAGTCAGGAAAGCACCTTCAGAAGAAAGAAGTTTTAATAGAATACCAGGGGGAAGGGTGGGGTGGAGGAGGGGCAGGGGAGGGATGGGTACATGACTGTGGGCCCTGAAAAAAGAAAGCTGTGTGAAGGCAGAGGTTGTTAGGTAAAAGGTATAAAATACAAAGAAAGAAAGTTAATGCTGTAATATGAGGGGCACTGAAGTAACTCTAAGAACATCTGAATTGTAGTAATCGGAGATGCAGGAAACTGGAATTGACATGCAAATAGGGTAACTGATAAAACAATGCCTCTGACTGAGCAAAAAATGCTTCCAAGACCCACAAAAAAAAGACTGAGCAGAAAATGCTTCCAAGATCAGCAAAAACATTGTCCTTAAGCGAGGTGTTTGCCAAACATAGTACCTCACCTTTGTGCCCCAAGAAACCCCCAGCATGCACCCGTGGTTTCTCTGGCCAGGGTGATGGCTGCAAGCATCCAAAGAGGCTTTGCACAGCACAGCTGTTACACAAATCGCCATTTGCTCAAATCACGAGCGAGACTGCTGCGTTTATTGATTACATGAGTTAGACATAGAGGTTCAGGCACTGTTCAGACAAACACACACAAATCATCATACACATCATTACACATAAGCATACACATACACAAAACAACCATTTCATCCACACACACCCCAGATATAGTTATCAGCAATAGTTGCTCAGTATCAGCCCAGGGTGGCCAACCTGGGCTTATTGAGTAGATTATGATGATTTGAAGATAGCAGATTTAAAGATAACAGCTGGAGCGGGGTGAACAGATGCATCTGTGCTCTGATGAAACAGCAATAGAGAAAGAGACTCACCCAACTTGTCATTTTCAAAGTGTTCTTTTATAGCGATTGGCATCCTTTGTTCCAGTGCTTTGGGATTTTTCCATACCCAGCTTCTGTTTTTGCAGTTGTTCTTCTTTTGTTTTCAGCTTATCTTAGCCTTGGAGTGTTTTTGTTGCCCGTCTGGAAGAATTTCTTCTTCTGTTAGCTCCTTTGTGCCTTCGAGCTTCAAAGGGATTCTTCAGCCATTCGTTAGTTAGTTACTGGTTGGTAACTTACATTTGGTGACTTGTTGCTTACATAAACAGTTGAATCTTCTTCTGTCTCTATGCCATTCTCTCACCATTCACCCTTTTACACACACACACACACATACATAAAGGCTATGCAAAGTTCATTCACTTACATCAAGCAGAACAATACAAAATGGAGTTTTCAAGTTGCTTACAGGACAAGACGAACATGGTTACATTTCACTATTATTACACTCTATGTTAACATCAGCTACATTTGTTCACTTCATGCTACATAGCAGGCAACTATTCCTTTCAGTGTGAGAATATGGCACTGTACTGGAAACCACAAGAGTGACACCAGTGATGGGAAGGGGGTGGCTTGCGGGGGAGGGGGCATGTGGGGTATGGGTAGGGTGGCAATTAATGGCCATTAAAGAAGATATAAGTTGTGTTTGCATTGTTTACAAATGTGTAGCCTCAGGCAAAATTGCAAGCATGCTTGAAGTTGTTTTTTTAAAAGCATACAAAGAGGATTCACCCTCACAGAAGAGGACCCCACACTTCGCCCATGACTGGCCAAAGAGGTTTTGCCAGGTGGACAACAATATTTTGCAGTGTGCAAATTAGGGTCTCGGTTCCACTGGAAACCCCACAAGTTGCCCCCTGTGATGGGCGAGGGAAAAGGGGATACCATGTATATTTGCTGTGGAGAGCATCAGGAGACAGTACTTGACAGTGAATAATTAGGGGGTGCAGTGCCTACGCTGCTCCCCACAGTTCAGGGAGAGTGCTTCCTGAAAAGAGGATGCCACACTTCGCCTGTGCCTGGCCCAAAGAGGCTTCACCAAATGGGCAACAATATCTTGTGGTGTGTGAATTAGGGGCTCCACTGGAAACCCTGAAGAGAAAAACCCCAAAGGGAAAGTCACCTGACCTGACCTGAAAAAATAAGCCAATCACTAACTACATTCTTAAACTGCTCCCTGATATAATTTAGCACTGGGAGGTGAAGATGCTAAAACAAGGTGCTCCCTAGTGTCTTTTACTAGTAATACCATATTAATCCACAATGAGGCTTAAACAAGTTAAATAAAGTACATGATACATCATGCATCATGGTACACTACAAAAATGAAAAAAACCTAGGAATATCTCAAGCTAGAAAAATCTGATACCATTGACATGCGCCCTTAGCTATCTTTACTGCTGTGATAAGTGCAGGCCAAAATCAGTCTTTCCATTAGTGGGTTACTCGACCCATCAAGATGATCACTTACATTTTCAATAGGCACCAAAGACAGAGAGACTACAAGAATTCTGGTTTGAATACCTGTAAAAGTAAAGTTCTTATACATCCCATCTGTCTGATACAATTCTCTTTCCTTCCATATTTCAGTACTGCTGTATATTGTCTTTATTCTTTGTCAGCTAGTATGAGTTTAGGGAAGGACATGGAAGTTGTTAGTCTTTTTTCTTCGCATGAAACTGTCCTTATACTTTACTGACTATAATGGTTTATCAATTATGCTATGGTAGGCTGTAGAATCAGGAAGCAGACACCCATTGTTCTAGGAGCTCTACATCAAGTAACAGGAAGGCAGGTTATAGCAAAGGATTTCAGCTTTGATGTGCAGTACTGATAGACTGCTACCCTCTCATCCCCAAAATAATAATGCGTTCACTGTTCTCATCATTTCATTTGTGGCCTGGAAGTGACATATTTCCAGTCTTTTGTGGCAGCAAATAATTTGTATATCCCATCACTGGGAAAAGCTGAACATAGTTGCATACCTGACATATACCGACTTTTTTCCCTGCAAGGAAAACAGCCCCCTTCTCTAGAGTGTTTACAAACTCAGGCTTTTATCCTACCTTTGATGGTGTATTGTTGCACTCATTGACTAAGTGTAGGTGAGGGCTTTGATGTCAGGCAGGACACAACAGGTAGGTGAAACACTGAAACAGGCATTTCCCATGAAAACTGGGAGTTGGGAAAGAGGATGATATGACTGTAAAACCAAGACTTAATGTGGAAGCAAAGCTCTCCACTTGCCTTATGAATGCCAAATCTAATTGCACAGAATTGCAACTACTACAGAATATTTTTGTTTAAAGGGCACAGATGGGATTACTTCATGCCAAAGGAATCCCCTAGACAAAATAAACAATCAAGATGTGTTTTCTCTTTCTCTCTTCCCCCTTTTTTTTATCTTAGAAAGTCATTGGCTCATGCTGTGAAACCATTCATGGATTTCATGCCATGACCTGTACAAAGTTGAATCAGGCACTCAGAGATCCACCAAACCACCTGAAAATAATTTGTATGGTGGTTCAAATTACTTCAGTGATCCATGATGTGTAACCTCTACCTGCTCACTCTGTCTGCTGCTCCTCATTTCTTGTATTTTAATGGGATACTTGCTGCTTGAATAAGCGGGAATGACTAATTGTTTAAAAATATTTTCTAACATCTTTGGACACACTCCATTATGGTGGATTAAATCAGTGCTGTAATACCTGACTCCATCTTTTCTCCAATTACATTTTGTTAATGACAGGTGAACAGAATGGGCTATATGTTCAGAGCAGTGTGAAGGGTGCTTGGTGCACAAGTCCCATTAATAATAAAAAGAGATCATTGTGGCTAATTTTCTATGCACTGATAACAGTAATATTTAACACTTTTCATCTCCTCATTTGTTTGTAAAAATGAGCTATTAATTTTCACCAAGTTTATGTGAAGTAGGTGTAGACCAGTGATTCTCACCCAAGATGTTGTGACACCCTTGGGTGCCTTGAGATCTTTTCAAGGCTGCCATGCAGTGTTTGCATTGTTAGGTGTGCAAACATGATTCACAAGATAAACTGAGAGATTTTAAATAAGAATCTATCATTTTAAAGACATTCTGACCTGTTGTTTTACTGAGATCTTTTCAACAGTAAAAATCCTCTATTATTTTTTCTGTAATAAAAAAATGAGTGAAAAGTATGAGCCAGCATTTTCTGAGAGGTACCTTGAATATGACCAGGGGTGCCTCAAGTCTAACGAGGTTGAGAACCACTGTTTTAGACCAAAAGAAGATATAAATCCAACATTTTCAAGCTCTAAGTGACCTGATTTACATAGGTACTAAGCACCCACTCTTTTCAACCATAGGTTATATGGTTGCTCCTTGCCTGTAAAAATCAGTTTATTTTATTCAGGCCTCAAATTAGAAGGCTAACTTTAAGTTTTGAAAAGCAATTTCTCCAGGTATTTGAATGAAAAAATGCTAAGCTCTCTCAATTCCTATTGTTTATAATTGATTTTAGTGTGCTCAATGCTTTTCAGCACTCAGATCTAGATATTTCAAATCTGACTTTTAAAAATACAGCTATTCAACATGAAAGGAGTTTACTACTGGGTGCATCTACATATGATGCTTTACTGTGCATTACATTAGTTTAATGTGCAGCAAAGTGTCACTGTCTCCGCATGTGTAGCAATTGCTGTGCAGTAGATTTGCCTAATACTCCATTAGAAATTGGCACATTAAGCTAATGTGACAAAGTGCACGAGAATGCTGTTGTGGCTGCCTGACATGACCTGACCCATCCCAATATCCACATGGCAGTCAGGCAGCATCCAGCTCTTCCAACCACGTAGAGACTGAGACGGGTCCCACTCTGCACATGGCAGTTGCCTGGCAGCTGGGACAGCTGTCCCAGCCACACGGAGATCCAGACAGGTTCTGATCTCCATGCAGCTGGTGGGCAGCTGCCCAGCAGCTATGATAGCTTTCACAGTCATGCGGAGATTGGGATGGGTCTTTTTACCTACAGTGGGGATACATCCGAGGATTGAATACCGCAGCTGTTTGTTTCCAGGTATGGTGAGAGCTCACTCCAGAAACTGCCAGTGATACAACAGCTTTATTTTCCCTCATTGGGAAAGAAAAAAAATTATAAGATGATACTCCAAGTTGAGATAGTCATGTCTTTGACATTTTTTTTCCTGATAGAATAATACAAAATTGTTGTGGTTATTAACACTGCCATACCCACTAATAAATGATTTTCACTTGCAACACATCAGGTTTGGGGAACCCACTTTGAAACACCTTAACAGAGCATGATTTTCAGAAATCCATTTCCCCTTTGATGATATTCCTAACTTGGCTTCTAAAAACATAAATATTCAGAATCTCTATCTCAGTGGTTGTTAACTATTTTAGACTCCAGCCACCCTCAGAAAATGCCATCTCTTAACAATCACTCATTTCTTGACTACAGAAAAATAATAAGGCAGTTTTTCTGTTGTAAAAACTCAAAACCCACAAAAAGTCAGAAATATTTTGGTACTGTGGATACCTAGTGGAAATATCTAGGCTTTTCTTGTGAATCATGTGTAGGTTTTTCCACATGTAACAGAGATGATAGTTTGTAGCACCCTGTAGCAGCCTGGTTGAGAATCATTGACCTAGCTACTTCTGACAATCATTTTTGACCTAAGTGTTGATATTTTAATGATGTTCCCAGTGATGCTATTACACTCTAAAATGTCTATTTTATATTTAATAATATTATATAACTCATTTGAGCAGGTATTTTCAGACAATGCCCAGGATAATGCTTGCTCAGGCTGGGTGAAATTCCTAGTACTGGGTGGGTGTGAATTCAGCTCCTCACCGCTAATTGGGTTTCTCTCCAACAGCAAAGATAGTCATCAGGATGAAGCAGATGATCAGCCATAGGCTAGACTACTGATGAACTCTTAAACTCTCAGACTGAGCAGATGGTTTTAGACCTTCCCTAGTTGTTTCTCTGGGGGGAACAAAAAACATATTCCAGTTTAAAACGCCTTTTATAGCAGAAACAAAAATGAATGCCAAGTGACATCCAGTGAGCAAGGGTGTACAGAAAAGGGGCCTGAGGCCAAGTTTTGCACTTAAGCTTTCCATTTTTAAACTATTTTCCTTTAGTTCCCCTCCAATGAATTGCTAAAATTCTTCATTCTTTCTTCTTGTAGATGGTTTATGACAACTTTGCTTTTAGCTGACTGATTGCATACACCTCTTACACTGGATCTCTTGGGCAAAGAGAAGAGAATGTCTAGAAGGAGTACCATAAATTTTACTGGAAATTGCCTTTGATAAAACAGAAATGAAACTTTAACACCATTTTGCCATTGTGTTAGTGAATATTTTATCAAATTTGAGTTGGGGAATTTTCTTAAAACTGGATCCTATTTGAGAGTGTAATAACATAGAACCTATTAACTTTCTATGATAAGAGAAGTAGTTTGGGTACTCCACATGATTTCAGCTGTTAAAAGTATGTGACTGTGTTGGGGTCATCCTGAAATTTGTCACTTATGCACTGAGCACATTTAAGAATTAAATAAGGCAATGTAACTGAAAATACAGATTTTTCTATGACATTTGCCAAAGTCCCATAACTCCTTGTGAGGTGTTAGAAGAAGAATGTAACAGAAAGCTAGGGGCAAAAACTAAACTAAACTAAACTGAACATTGAAGTGAAGTAATGGTTAAAATAAAGATCCTGAAAAATGTTATAGGTCACACAGGAGTTTTGATCAAGTGGATGACAGTATAAAAAAAATAAAATGGTTGCTGAACATCCTGGACCTGGAAAAAAGAATCTCATGTGTGCACTGATGTTATGTCTCTTAAAAAAAAAGCGTGGTGTGGGGGATGGGGAGGAGATAAGAGAGTCAGTACAATGTTTTGGACTGTAGAAAAGCAAGATTATTGCCAATACATCTCTGAGACAAACCTGTACCTAGCATAGCTCCTCATATGTCATGGTGTTATGCAAAGCTGAATTTGTCTTTATAGGGTATGTCCAGAAACCAAAGGACACATACATGGAACTGATATCCATGTGATAAATCTCAGAACTCTCTGATATAATGCAAAATTATGGTCTTATTTTAACCTAGTTTTATTTTCCAACCCCTAAAATTTCTCTTTTAAGCAGCCAAAATAAAAAATATGCCACAAAAATCTTATCCAACTTCTCACTGGACAGTTACACTGGTCTGAGGCACAAAATGAGTGAAGTTTCAGTCCTTGATCACTAAAACATTTTGTATATAAAACAATGTTTTTTCATCATTTCAAGTCAGCTGTCTGCGAAGCTAGAAGCAGAGGTGATGCCCTGGAATTGAAGAAATTTTGAATGAGACTAGACTTTTTTTTTCCTATAAAAGCTCTTTTAAGTAGATTTTTTAATGTGTTCTTGGATCCCCCTGAGCTCTACAAAATCAAAATGATAGTAACAAAAACATCCATTTATTTAGGTAAAAGAATAAAAGGGTAAAATTCCTCTTAAAAACATTTCTTAATTGATTTTTTTTTTGGAAACAGATGTAACTTATGTAAAATAGATGATGGTGTGATGTACTCTAACAGTTTTATTGGTACAGTACTAGTTTATTTGCAAACTTACTTTTAACTTAGCCATCCCTAACATCCATCAATTAGAACCTTTACATCAAACCACATCATATATATTCTCTCTCTCCTCATGTTTTTGTATGCAGAAAACTATTAAAGGAATGTTAAGGTTGTGAAGTCAAGGTCTCAAAAATAAAAAGCCAGAAATCAGTTCAGCTGTGAAGACCCTTTGTATTAAAGACAAAGTCTTTAATTACATGATTGCATATTTTTTTCCCACATGGCTTCTGCCTTGTTCAGTGCACATGATTGTCCTACTCTGGTAATGGGAATGGATCAGAGCTGTATACTAGAGGAGTCTGTTGTCTATGGTATTCCTGTTGCAGAACTTAGGACTGTACAATGAATAAGAAATGGAATCACAGGAAGAGAAAGAATGGTCACATGAGTAAGGTGGTTGAATGCCATGATGGAGAATTCAGTGTTGTTGTTAAGTCACTTAAAAGGGTATGACTGTTTTTTGGTTTAAATTCCCTGGCCACTAACTGTTCAGTCCTCATTTTCTGCGTGCTAAGCATGAGACATCTGGGGCAGGTTATACAGAAATCCTCTACATTTAGGACAGCAATGGAGGCTGTGCTCTCCACACACAACATTAAATATAAAAATAGTAATGAGTAGGCCATCTAAAAATAGAAGACAGGACAGTTTTAGCCAGCAATTCTATGTCTCAATTCTCTGTCTCTAAAATGGGGATAGTAATGCTTTCTTATATTACAATAAACTTATGAAGATATATTAATGTTTTCAAAACCCTGAGATAATACAGGGAAAACACCATTGAAAGAAGGGAAGGAAATTTGTTTTCTAGTGTTTAGATGGGGTACAGCAAGTAAGCCATGGTGCAATATGTTGATTGATAAAAATAGAACAAAAAGCACCTAACATCCATTGAGTGAGCACAACTCATTCTGTATTTGAAACCAGGCTGAGGTTCTGCTAAATATACTGTTCCATTATGTAATTAAGGCCTGTATCACAGTGCATTTGCACAGGGAGGCCAAACTGAGGTTGTAAAACTCATTTTACCTCTATCATTTCTTAACAATGGAATGCCTCATTGTAACATCATTCAGGTTTTGTTCATATATTATAAACAATTGTTACAGAATATGATGGGTAGCAAATGAGCATTTTGGTTAGGTTTCTACTTTGTTCTAGAGCTTTAAAAATTGTGCTTAACGTTACAATTGATGGTGTGAGTGTATAGAAACTGGGGAGAAAAAAGTAAAATAAAATGTATTGCCTGTATGTATTCCCGTTACTAGATTTTTGCCATTATTTAAGGTGACTAAATATGGTTTGTTATGGACTCCTACTTCTGAAAATCTTGACATAAATACGTGCAGCAACCTTATGTTGGTGACGCTGATTAGCATATGGTATGTGTTGATTGAATCAATCAAGAAGCTTGGACTGATAAACCATGCCTTTTTTTTCTCATCAAAACAAAGTGTAGCCTCTGCAACAGCATAGCCCAAGAGGACTGAAGAGGCTTCTTTTTGCCTTTCTCAGGCTGTTAGTTATTTTGAAGATAAAGGTTGATTTAAGGAAAGAAAAATCTGGACAGATGGGGTTGCTGGGGGTTTTACTTGGTTTTATTTGGGGGGGGGTGTTGTTTTTTGTTTTTAACTTCAATACTATCTGCTAGATAAATGTCCATTTTTTCTATTCTATCAAATGCATGTACTCCCTCACTAAAGGTTAGACTGAAAAACTTATGTGTTTACTTTTCTAATGACAATGTACTTTCAAAGTATTTCCCAGTGATGGAGAAAAAAAACATCACTTATTTTTATAAAAAGTGCTATGATAACAGGCACCATCCTGTCCTTCTATTCCATTCCTTTCCCCTCTCTCCCCCCATTTTTTCCTATCTATGCATGGTAGTGCTAACTGAGGTAATGCTATTCCTCCCTTAAACCTACTCGTACAACATTAATCAACTTATGAAGATCAAAGTATATTTCTTTCCCTTGTGCAACATCACTCTGAACTATTGGAGACTGCTATTACACACTTGATAATGCTTTGCGTTGCAGTGCATTATGGCTAAATTACAGAAGAACATCAATGGGCTTTCACATTCCATTGCCTTAAATACCAAATGTGTTTATCATGATTAATATTTTAACACTGAATACCAAATAAATTGATAATGATTTGCCATTTATTATAACATTTTGTCAAATTTTATGTTGCATTTTCTTTTTTATTGAATTTTTATGAGAGTACATTGGTTTTAATATATTCATTACAACTAACTGAGTTTATTTTGATCTATCTTATTTCTGGGAATATCACACTAATTAATAATGATGGCGCCCTTAAAAGAAAGTGCAATGGAAATTATTTTAAAACAAGTATCTGGCAATATGTTGTTCACAGTTGATAAAGAAATTATGAGGCTGGACCTACCTCTCAGTTACACTGGCATAAATCAAGAGTTACTTGATTTAAGTCAATACATTTATAGATGTATAAGTTTATTTTAATAGAGAGAAGCTAAGATAGTCTTAATGCTGGAATTTCTCAAGGTCTGAGTGATTGGTTTTGAAATGTTAATATATTTTGGTATGTAATAAATAAACTCATTACACCTACAAATAATAATCATAAAAATGAGATTGTCTGTTAGCTGTATCAGAAGATCTTTATCATAACACACTAGATCATTTTTCATTAACCTACAATAATAGTGTATCCCTGTTGCTATTAAAATAAAGTGTGATTACATTATGTTCAATGATTTTTTTTTTTTACAATATGTAGGTCTGGTAACTTTGTGAGTAAAGGCTTGATCTCATTGAAATCAATGAGAGTTTTGCTGTTGATTCCTATGAAATTGGGTTTTATACCACACGTGTATGTCTGTGCCTGTCTTTCTCTGTATAGAAATAGATAGATGTGTAGGTATATATACATATATGCATATACATTTTCTTTCTAACATTATACATAATGGAGGGAAGAGAAAACAATCTGTCTCCAAAAAGTAAGCAGTCATATTCCCACTGGCTTTTGAGACAAGGGAGTCCAGTAGCTGATGCCAAGGATGGGACTTAAAAGACCTAAATACTAGTCTGAGCTCTAATGCTCTTGTGCTGTGAGACCACAGGGAAATTTGCCCTGTCCCTGTGTCTTTGTGTCCTGTTCTACTTTGTCAGTTTAGGCTAAAAACTTATGTTGTAAGGGTGTAGACTGTTTGTTACCAAGAGTTTATGTGGAGCCTAGTAAAATAAGATTCTTAATATGCTACTCTAAAATGGACAAGAATAATTAAAACTATTCAGAAAATGGCAAGGGTGGGGGGGTAGGAATATTCTTGAACAGCTGGGTGAGCTCTCTTGCCCTAACACAACAAAATATGTGCATGCGTATAACCATGTGAACAGCCCTTTTGACTCATTGGGAATATGCACTTGTTAAAGTTAAACACATGCTTGTTTGCTTTACTGGTTTACAGTGGAAGCGTGAAATTAATGTGGCTGAATAAACCCCAGCACACTTTGCTCCAAAGCTTATTGCTCCTGGGCCCAGTGTTTGCATGTGCATGTGGGACTGAAGCATATTGAACCAGGGCAGAGCAGCCCTTGGGTTCAGGCTATCAGCCCAGGGATGCTCTGACTCAGCTCAACATGCTACGGAGGGGATGGCTGGGGCATGAGGGTACTTCAGTGTAGGGCTAGCTGGCAGGCAGCCCCCTGATTAAAGCACCCTCATGCCCCAGCCAGCCCTAGCAGCATCTACATGTGCACTGTGGTGGAGTAAATAACTCCGCTGAAGTATATTACTTGTCTCAGGCAGTATTATCTTATGGTGGAGTTAGTTTACTCCATCCTAATAGCACCGCATGTATAGATGGTGACATTTTATTCAGGATCTAATTAGCCATCTGCAGTAAACGTCTCATGTAGATGTGCCCATCTAGGATAGGTACCTGTCAGGAATGAACCCTTTCTTCTATATGCATGTGTGCACAGCATCTGGTCTTTCACCCATCTATCTTTGTTAGGTGGTAAAAGATATCTATGTGCCTCTTTACCCATGAGAATGTAACTCTTGCTACCAGTCATGTGGGAGGTTTCAGAGGAACAAAATTAGTTCAGTAAATTGATTACTCCCTTTCATTCTTGAAAATACCACATATGCTTGAAAGGGAAGTAAAGAAGAATAAAAACAAAGCAGAAGCAAGTAAGGGGAAAGAATGTCAATTGGAGACTGTCAGAGAGAACCACAAATTATTTTTTTTTAACATGCTATAAAGAAGCCATTCAAGAACGGAATAATTAAATAGTGCATTCATGAAGAAAAAAAACATAATAACAAAAGAAAAAAGCAAATAAGAGGATAAGAAAGTTATACTTTGGGATCTGTGAAAATAATACTAGCAAAGAAAATGAAATTTGAATGTAGTGTACAACAAAATAAACCACTTTAGTATTGTATAGACACATTTCCAAAAGCATTCAGCATCCTAGGTTCTGGCTTTTTAGTGCAACTAGTGAGACGCCTCATTGGGAAGTGGTGTCTGCTGAGCACTTGACCTGGCTGCTTTTTGTAGATGCCTAAATAGGGGTTGTTGAGAGTGGAGAGCTTTGAAAAATCTGTCCCCTTCTATGTAGAATGATGAAGCCTCTTCATATGCATATTTAAATCAAGACAATTTCTGTGGCATAAATCTGTAGGATAATGATTATATGCTATGGCACGGGTGGACAACCTATGCCACAAGTGGCATAGGTAGCCTCTGTGTAGCACATGAAAGTTTAGGGGTGTGACAGACTTAATTTGTGGCACAATTTTAATGTGAGCAGTATCAAAGATAAACTATAAACTCTGAAGGATGAAAATAGGTTTGTGGGGGGAAAGGGTTTGCTCTACATGATAGATGTAGTAGAGAATTTGCGTCTTGTACGAACATGTACCTAGGACTAAAAGAGCATGCATGCTAGACAGTGGTGAGAAAAATGAATTGTCTCAGGCTGTTGTGGTGGTTCTTCTTTTGTATCATGCAAACCTGCCTGGGACTATAGGATCCAAAGACTATGAATATTCATGGGATGTGCACCTTTCTGTAAAGGGTCATATTCTCCTATGCTGTGCTGCTTTATGCTGCACCATTGGCACAGTCTACCCTGAAGCTAGTATATTCCTCCCCAGTGTGTATCGATCCTCCAGTGAAATATATGCTGGTAGCTGGTAAATATTTAAATGAGTTAGATTAACATTTCTAACTTGCTTTGGTAATATCTGGTATCCTTTCTACTGTTCAGGAAACTGCAAGAGACCTGCACCATCTGAATGCCAGCTAGATAGATGAAGGATATTGCAGATTTATGACTGAACTGATCCATGCAATTAAAGTGACTAGGAGTACATTTGGTATAGAAAATATGAGGACTGTTATTTTTGATGGAGGTATGTCAGAGAAGAAAAATATAGGGAGGGATTTAAAATGTTAACAAAAAAGTTGGGTACAGGGGCTGCATATGTAATGGATTGTTCATTCAGCCAAGCAAGCAAACTAGGTCAACAATTGAAATTAATTACATGTTGATTAATTTGATTGCTTATTTAATCAAGTCTACCAATGCCTTTTTATGTCATGAAACAAAAGCCAGGAAAGTTGCGTTAGACCTTCTTGACTCTCATTCCCCACTGATTATAGTTAGGCCTATAAAACTTTTTTCCTACAATTCATGACAAATTCCAAGTGAAAACCTCCAGATCACACAATTTATTTCCCTTTCATATAGAGATAGATATATGTATTGATTATCATAATTCTGTGTCTCTTCATAGATGTTGTGTCATAATGGATATGCAGTTGGGCTGAAGATACCACAGCTTTGACTCAGCATGTGACTTCCTACCATTCTGAGCATGAAAAGCCCAAGTTTCAAGTCTTGTAAAATGAATTACTGCCTGATAGAAACCTGTCTTGGAGACTATAGAATGCTGGTATAAGCCTGCCTTGTCAAAAAATGCATTGTCCTTAGAAGTCTTCAGATTAGTGAAGTTAGTGACTGCTTAGTTATCATACATTGTTCAGCTCATCATAAATGCCTCACTGGTACCATATTTTGTGTGTAAAAAGAGCTTTATAAAAACATCTAATATTCCAACTGAATCTAAAGACTTTTTTCATAATTAAGATCCAAGCACTGTTACATTTCTAGGGATTCTTATATTACCAAATGAAACAAATGACTTATAATATCTATATTAAAATAGCTGGTTTCACAGCTACAAAGAGAAGCAAAAGAGGTCTTTAAAATGTAACAAATAAGGTTGATTTAGAGTTACAATTTATTGCTATGTGGCCACCCAAAATTGATCTAAAAATAGATTAAAACAAGATCTTTATTGGTTCTTGTTTGGCAGCAATATATCTTTTGAAGCCAGCACTAAAAGCCTGCTTGAGAACCATAAATATAAGTTCACAGAATACAGCTTCCAATACAAGTCTCAGTGTTGTTTCACACAGTTTGGAGCTGGCCAATAAGAGTTTCTCTCACAAGATGCTTATGAATCTTTAGGGCAAAAAAAAAACATTCTACCCAGGGATCACAATATTCTTTGTTTCACTGCTTCAGGGGTATTGTCATGTACCTCAGTCAGCTATATTGAGTTCTTCTTTCTCAACCATTTCAGTTGCACTAAATGTAAGGTTAATGTGGTCATCACTAGAGGGGGCGCTTATACTAATGTAATGGCAGAGCACTGCTTTCTGCTATAGATCATTACATGTAGCCAACTTATACCTCAGTCCTTTTGGTCACTGCTTTTGTTGTTCATGAATAAAATGAATTCTTAAGAGGAGCTGAGTTTATGTACAATATATACATAAAATATATATAAATATATATGTATATGTACATTTTCTTAGTTCAATGTTGTGAGGAGTCTGGGTCTAGTATTGAGCTAGGCCTGGGAAGATCTTAATTGTTTAATTACGAGTCAAATTTATTCTGTTAAAATATAAGATTGGTATGTGATAAAAATCCATTCAGACAAGTAATCTGTGTATATTTGTTCTCAGTGGATGCATCTACATGAGACATTTACTGCCTAATTAGCTCCTCAGCAAAGTCTCTGTGTCTATACATCAGCCCTATTAGGTCGCAGTATACTAGGAAATGTCATAAATACAAGTACTGTCCTGTGGCAGGATTATTTATTGTGCAGCAAACACATGCAGATGCTGACAGGGCTGACTGGAGCACAGGGGTGCTTTAGTGTGAAGGCTGCCTGCTGGCTGGCCCTACAGTGAAGCACCCTTGTGCCCCAGCCAGCCCCTCCACAGCATGTTGAGCTGGGTCAGAGCAGCCCTAGGCTGACAGGCTGAGCCCCTGGGCCCTCTGCCTTCTACAGATGCTCTTACCTGGCTCAATGTGCTATGGTTCTGGGTGCATGTCTAAAAATGACACCTTTGCAGTAATTGGATGTGTAGATGCACCCACTGATGTGAGTAAAAACTTTAGATTATTTTGGAAGACGCTAAGAATATTGACTTGCCATGGAAAGAATGGTTTCATGGAGAGAATACATTGATTAGGTCTTTTGACATTTCTTTAAGAGATTTTTTTTGCAGATTATTGGTCTTGTGTCCATTATTTCAGCTAAGAGATTGACACATCCTTTCCAACAAAGACTGCTCGCATAATATGTCCAATTAAACACTATTGATTTATGGCTTAAAGATTAATCCTGGCAAGAAGTCTGAATCACATGAAGTCTCAAGAACACTTGCATTTACCTCATTGGCTCCCAATAGGAAATGATCCATGTAAACACCAAACTCATGCAGTAGAAAAGTGGTCATTATTTTGTGTTGTTAACAACATAAAAGGCTATGGACCTCTCTCCTTCCAAGAGCAGACCATCCCAGGCAAGAAGATGTTAGAGATATATGACTAGCCTGAGTAGTCTGCAACCAAGTAAGAAACCTCACAAATACAAGTAGCTGTAACTAAGCATCTTATATTTGGTTCCAGATAACAAACCAACAAGAACCTAGGAGCTAACTATCCCAAGAAACCCATAGATATTCAGCAACTATTTATAACTTTGTTTTTGAAGGTTACATCTTCATTCTAACATATTAGTCACCAATGGCTAGATGTTTAGTTGGGAAGAACTATCAGTCTATAGGGTTCCTAGGTTCTGGCCTGGGTCAAGTATTGTTTAATATCCCCTTGCCCTTCCTTCTGTCTGACTTCAGATTAATAGGGCTAACTACTATAACTTCTTGAATGATTTGGGGTTTAGATTGAGTGCCTGTACACTAGATTTGTAGCCAAGCTGGTTGGATTGACAGACACTATGGAAGGTAGGGCTAAGATTCAGAATGTTCTTCATAAACTGGAAAAAATGGTCCAAAATTGGTTATTTTGAAATGCAAGAGACAAGAATTTGGGGGGGAGGGGGGGGAGGGATGGTATTTTTTATTGGTCCAACTACATGAATGGAATAAAAGTTAGACAGACTTTCAAATGTGAAACATTCTTTGTCAGGGCTGAGAAGGGAAGCCTCCTCAGTTTGAAATGAAAATCTGTAAGACAAGTGCAAAGTCTTGCAGTTACCCCAGAATAATCACATGAACAATATAGACTGGAGAATGGCTGGCTCAGTTGCAATACTGGAGAAAATGGTCAGGGGTTAAACTGGACCATAGGCTGAATATGTGCCAAAAGTGTGCTCTTGTTGCAAAACAAGCAAAGAAGCAAACAAACAAAACAAAACACAACAACCTCCCCACATAAAAAAACCAAAACCAAAACTCAACAACCTACCCCACACAAAAAAGTGGGGGGTAGGGGAGGGAAGGAAAAGCCAATAACATATCAGGCTGTGTTAATAAGAACATCCTTTGCAATTCAAAAAAATGATTTTCCTGCTCCATTCAGCACTAATGATACCTCAGCTGAAGTACTGTGTTCAGAGCTGGGTGCCACACTTCAAGAAAATCATCAACAAATTAGAACTTGTTCAATAGAGAGGGAAAAAAATGATTAGAGGTCTGAGGAGAAACATGGTTTATGATGAAAAATTGGAAGAACTGGAATTCTTTAGTCTGGAGAATAAAATATCGAGGGGGTCTGATAACAGCTTTCAAATACCTTGACGGTGGTTATATTATGATAGACTATACTCTGTGGTGACAGGGGACAGGACAAGGAATCTTAAATTACAGCAAGGGAAATTTACATTGCATATTATTCAGAAGGAAGTTTCGCTCTAAGGGCAGATGAGCACTGGGACAGATAACTTATCTTGTGGAATCTCCATCCTTGGAAAAGCAGGTTAGATGAACATTTGTCTAAGATGGTTTAGACAGGACTGATCTTGCGTTGAGCAACGGACTCAACTATGTGAGCTTCTTAGGTGCCTTCCTGACTTTTCTATGATTTTTCTCTTTTCATTCCCTCTATATTTTTCTTTACTTTGTCCATGAGGTGGTGATGCTTATAATAGTCTTCTAAAAGTAAACTTTCATTGAATTAGTCAATAGGTTCTTCTAGATCAAAAGGAAATTGTTTCTCAGTTAAATAGCATAAAAAGCTGCTATTGCATATGATGTGACCTTAATTATCTATCAAGTTAATGTAAATAATCCGTGTTAATGGGAAGGAAAGAGGTGGAATTACAGAAAGCACCCAACATCATGTAATGGAAATCCAACCTCATAAGGAAATAATAAAAGAGTCACTGCAATAGCCATCATTCTTTAAGACAAACTAAGAGACTTCACTGTCTGTATTGAGTCGGTTCCATTTTCAAGGATCTAAAACAAGAACAGGCCCTTTTCTACTACAAAGACTTATGTTATAAATTGAACTGTGTCTTCCTTACCTAGCTAATGTCCTACATGGTTTACATTACTGGTTGGGCACATAGATCCAAAGAATATTCATTCTTCTTTAAATTCATACAAATACCACTAATGTCAGTAATTATTCCTTCTGACTGTATTAATTTGGCAATTTGAACATTTCCATATATTGATTTATTGCCTTGCTCTTAATTGTGACTCAGTTTTTATCACTGTGTTGTCCACCTTTAATTATAATATTGTAGTAAATTGCCTTAGAAATAGGCTTGTCCAAGCATATATTTACTCATTCATTCTTTTTAATGAAGTCCATAAAAAGCAAGCAGGACTGACTAAAGAAGGACCCTTAGCATTCAAGAAGACAACAGGAAAAAAGTTGTAGGTAGGTAGATTACCTGTGTTAAATTATATCTGGAGGCTTGTAGAAAGCTGATTATGGTCCTGGCCATCTCCTCAAGGATTCACCTCTTAGTTGTCCAAGAACCTAAAGCTCCTCATTTTAGTTCTGTTCATTCACTCCACACAGACCTTAGTCATTCCACTGCCCTGTACATGTTGCCAAGAATGGAGAGATTTCAGTGCTTCCCCACATAAGGGGTACCAACTCCTCCAGACACATAGCTAAAGGACATAACTAGAGATGGATGAATAGGGAAAAAGGTAACATTGTCACCACTAGAGGGAGCTCTGGTACTAATGTAATTGAAATTATTTTATGTAACTTCTCATTGCAGAATTCAGGGGGAGTTCCTTGAATGGAAAGACTTCAGTAGATGAGAGGGAGCGAGCTGCAATATGTTGAGGAAAATTTTACACTTCATGTTGTTGTGATATGAATGGTCTTTCATGAAGAGGTAAGATTCTTTTACTAATTTGGCCGCTTTCCACTTTAATTCAGTAGATTTCTGCCACTCCACTTACAATACTAACTGCTACTGAGCTGCTTTGCATCATGGTTTATGGTGTGGTAGTGCTTTCAGCCAAATATGAAATGAAAACAGAAATGAAACATTTGGTTAAAGAAGTGATTTATAAATAATGTCATTAGTTGGTGGATGATGCTTCAGTAAAATTTTACTTGACTTTGAGAGGCAGCTGGGCAGATCAGTGAATTTTATCCATTTGAGAAAGGAAAGGTTTTTTCTTTTCCTCCCCTCCTGACATTCTTACAGCACCCTTACATCAAAAGTTATTATTTCTATTCACAACAAATTAAAATATATCACATACAGGCACAATTCAGATGTTTTACATCCTGTTGTCATACTGCAAGCTACATTTACCTATTGGCTATATGAATACTTCTAAGAAAAAGACAGGCAGAGTTTGTGTTAATGAGAAAAAATAGGCATTTATATATTTTTTTCTCTCAGCACTACAGAGACAATCTGGAAGGCATTTCACATTTTTTGCTTAAGCATATCCTGTTCACTTGTTCCTGCTTTTATAATCTCAGTCTAGAAATTCACCAGGGAAGCTGCTTTTGTGTAAATGAAAGCAACTTCTGGGGATGACCCTCAGCAGCATGTTTCCATGTTTGGAGCATGTGTTCAGGACTGGGTGGGCCATAATTGATACAAGCCAAACATCCATGCCAGAACAGACTGCCGCTGCACTGAAAGTGTATCCTAAGGAGTCTGGAGCCTCTATAGACGAGGAAGAAAAATGACTTGGGGTGCAGTGATTTTTTTCCCCCCCATTATACAAAAGTGAGCTGAGTCACAAAAAACTTATACCTCACCCAAGGTCACCAAGAAGTTCCATGCCAGAGGTGACAAATAAAAACAGGTCTGCAACACTGTCCTTCTTCTCTAATAATGCCCTACAATGAAGAAGCAATCATTTTCCCTGCCTGTAGAATCATGAGTCCTGCCTCTGCTGCTCCCAGAAAGGATTTGAAAACATCATTGAGCTGTGATTCTTCTAGTATTCAAGTGAGGCCACCTCTCTGCAAAACATTTTTGACATGCTTTCTGTGTGGGCTTGATAACAAACAACCAATGTTCCTTGACATCACAGGGAAACAATTTTGGAGGTGAGTGGAGCTACCTAAAGCAAGCTTTGAACCACTAGCAATTCTCTTTGAGAAATCATGGAGAAAAGTGGAGTTCCCAGAGGACTGGGGAAGAACAAACATAATACTTTTAAAAGGAGCAAAGGAGCAATGGAAAAGGACAGACCAGTGAACCTAACTTCAATAGCTGGATAGATACAAAAGCAAACTATTAAGCAATTAATTATAGGTGCCTGGGGGTAATGAGTCAACAAGGTTTTGTCAAGGAAAAATCATGTTAAACCAATCCAATTTATTTCTTTGGCAGGAAGACTTGCTTTGTGGATAAAACGGAAGCTGCAATGTTGGATTTAGCAACATGTGTAATAACTCTAGCCATTATATTATCATCAACAAACTAAGGAGATGTGCTATATGAAATCACCATGTGGCAGGTGCACATGAATATGAAAAATCATATTCAAATGATAGTTATCAGTGGTTTGTTGTCAAACTTCAAAGACATTTCAAGGAGATCTGTCTTTCATTCAGCTCTCTCTATGTATTCATTAACAAATGGAATGATAGAATAGAGCATACACATAGAAAAGCTGCAGGCATTGCCAATCCAGAAAAGCATGCAAGTACTTTGGAGGAAACGATAAGAAATCAAAACTATCTTGGTACGATAACGTAATGATCTGAAGATAAGAGGCAACAATACAGTAAAGACCAGTGCAAAGAACTACCCTTAGGCTACGCCTACTCTGAGGCCATGTCAGCTCAGATACTCTAAGTAGCAGGGTAAATTAAACCCTCCTAAACTAAGTGCTGCAGTGGCTAGACTGCCTCTGGGATCTCAAGAACATCCATGCTACACTTCAGTTTGCAGTGTAGAAGTGCACTTAGAAATCAAATACATAGATACCAACTGGGATATAATGTTTAAGCAGCAGAACTATAGAGGATCTTGGTATTACAATGGACCACACACTGAAAATGAATCAGCAAAGTGATGTTCAGAAAAGGCAAATGTCATTCTGGGATGTATTAATAGGAATGTCATACCCCTGTAAAATATAATCCACAGTATGTTAAGTTTTAGATACCATGCTTTAAGAAAGATGCAGACAAATCAGAGAAAGTCCAGAACCAAACAGATGAAATGAGATTTGGAAAAGATGACCCTGGCAGGAAGTGTTGAAATAATTGCCTTTGTTTAGTCTAGAAATCTTTCATGGATTATTTCATAGTCCACGAAACAGGCTGGGCCATGCAGGCCATGGCCCAACCAACTTTTAGCACGTTAATTTATATAACCTACAAATGCACAATTGTCATTCTGGTTAAAACTGTATAGCTATTTTTTTAACTGCATAGCTAGCTAAATTTATGTGATAAAAGTTGGTAGAGCCATGGCCCAGGTGGCCCAACCCATTCTGCAATTTATGGATTATTTTATCCTACTTCAGTGTAGGCAAATGGGCTAGATGACCTCTTAAAGCTTCTTCCAACCTTAGATTTTTCAGTTTTATGTGAATGTTGTTTTATTATATGTTAGGGTGTTTGTTCGTCTCAGTTTGTTATCATCTGAAAGCAATTCTACTCATAATGCTAAAGTTGTGAAATCTACCAGGGTATTCAAAATATGGTCCAAAGTGCAGACAACAAAACTATATTATTTCAATTTCCATTTGCACAAAATTGGAATACCTATTACAAAAGGCAAGAAATGTGATGAGTTTCTTGGACTATTATTTTCTATCAGAAGAAGGCTTGGTAATGTTTTTAGTTCAAGTTCAGACACAAGTGTAACAACAACTACTGTTTGCTATGTGTTCTTTTACCTAACACTTTAAATTACGCTTAACCTTGAAAATCAGCATCCACACATGAGTTAACATGGTATCTTGGAAACCTTAAATGAAATTGAGAAGACTTAAAAAAGTAAACACTGTGAATCCATTTATAACCAGTCTGTTTTACATCTGTGACTAAGAATACTCATTTTCATTCTGTATTTAACGGTAAGAATTTGAAATGCTTATGGGTGTCTCTTCATCCAGAAAGCATTATATGAATCAACATAACTTTATTGAACTCATTGATTTTGTATGGAGAATTCAGCCCTGAATTTTATATGCAAATACAGCACTATCCAAGAGATTGTACACATTTGTTTTACGGCATGACAGCACAGGCAACCTATAGTTGCCCACAAGCCTCCCTGGGCAGGCACAACTGGGCAGATGCAAATAGAGTGGGTCATTTGAATCCCAGGAACTCCACCACAGGTTTGGGCCCTAGGGTTCATCTCTCGAAGTGGGGAAATCTGGGTTTCCCTGCTTAGAAATGCACCCCAGGGAATCTTTGAGGCTTGTCTCTAAATTAGAAAAGCTGGGATTCCCTGCTTACAGAGATATGCCCCAGAGACTGCCCACAGTTCCTCACTGCAAGTGGGAAATCTGAGCTTTCTCCTCCTACAGCGATGCATCCTGGGGAATCGCTGAGACATATCTGTAAGTGAGGAACACGTCATCTGTTTTCCCACAGAATTGGACCCTTATCTTATCTAAGACAATGGGTGATATGTGTTTCACCTAAGGAGGCAAATGAGCTGATCCGCTTCATTCGGTGATATGTGTTAAATATCCTAAAGGAATATCAGTGCTGTTCTGTGAAGCTTTTTTTGTTAAATGATACAGAATGTGTTTTGAAATATAGATGATGGCACATATTTTAAAACCCTCCAACTGGAATTTGTATCACAAAATCTACATTTTTGTCAAATTTTGTGAGGGATCTCCTGCAGCACATGGATGTTTTGAAGTCTGCTGGGCCTGACAACCTGCACCCAAGAGTCTTGAAAGAACTGGCTGAGCTAACAGCAGCATCACTCGCCAAGCTGTTTGAAGAGGCATAGAACTCAGGATAAGAGGGGAGGATGAGAACCAATGGAAATAAGCTTATAGAGGGTAAATTCAGGCTAGATATAAGAAAGAACTTCTTCTCTGTAAGGGTCACCAGAATCTGGAACACGCTCCCAGCAGAGGTGGTGCAGTCACCATCCTTGGAGGTGTTCAAGAGGAGGCTGGACAGGCACCTTGTTGAACTTGTCTGAGCCCAATAAATTCCTGCCCATGGCAGGAGATCGGACTTGATGATCTTACAGATCCCTTTCCAGTTCTACGATTCTATGATTCTATGAAATGTCTTCCAATTCATGCAAAGAGTCATCCAGAAATTCTGTATTTGAAGGTCAAAAATACAAATTTCTATTGCTGTAAATTGGTGTGGGCTTAATAAAGTTAAAAATGCTGCCTCACTTTTTCCAGTAGAGAATGTGGTCTAAAATACAGCTATCAGTAATTTGAAAAACAATATAGCTTTGTATGTTCCAAATGTAGATAGGAATTAAGAAGTGCAAGCCAAAATAGAGAAGTCACTGGGTGAAATTCGGAAGAAACAAGAGATGATGATGTAAAGGGAGGCTGGAAGGAAGCAGTAGTTGCCCAGGAGGAAAAAGTGGTCACAACAAAGGGAAGACAGTCTAGAAGGTCAGTGGTCAGTTAACTGAAGAACAGATAGTGCTGCAGAAACACAAGAATAGTGAGACAGGCTATAGCAAATTTCTAAAAAGGCGGTCTATTTGTAAGCAGCATCCTAATATTAATGGGGATATATTACAATTGAAAGTGCTCTAGTTTTGTTTCTTTTCATTTTGAGAACGGTTCTCATCATAGACTAGAATCTGGAAAGTGAGAACTTGAGGGAAAAATAGAATTAATTTTATTTTAATGATCATACAGTGAGTATTACCTTTACATCAGTTGACAAGAGATGGAGGCTGGAAGGAGGACTCAGCTGATAATAAGTATCTGTTGTATTCTACAAGTGTTTGTTATTTCACAAAGTAGTATCTGTGGTCCTTCCATGGCCTCCATTACTATTTTGTTCAAGCATCTCATACTGCTTAAGTTAACAGAACTCTTGAGGAGGTGATATTTTTTATTAGACCAACTAGATAGTTGCAAAAAAAAAAAATTATTTGCAAGCTTTTGGGCACATGCACCTTTCCCCAGGCATAGGAGAGTGCAAATATTATAAAATTTATCTCAAGTGGAAATAAAAATTAATTTTTTTTACAGGAGAGCTGAAAGGTGGCGTAAAATCTCCTAGTTGGAAAAGTTCATTTTATGCAAAATAGGCTCAGACAAAAGTTGGAGCTGTGTATTTACCTCAGAATTGTCTAATGGCAAGTTTATACATATTGCTTATAAATTTATGGTCACAGCAACCACGTGGTTAGGGAAGTGTTCCCATTTTAAAATTGGGGAGTCATAGCACATAATTAAGGCCCAGCTCCACAAATGGACTTTAATATGGTCATGATGTACAGCACTATGCTTGACTTTCAGGTGGCTAGCTTGAGAAGTAGAAGTCACAGACTTAGGTTAGGTGTCCAAGGCCATATCTACCTTGTTAACTTACCTGTCATCTCATCTTCAGGGAAAGAATGAACAATGAAATAATCAGCAACACACGCCACCATAACAACCTCTTTCTACCAGAGAAAAAGGCCATAGAATCTCTAAGATGTAACCACCAAATAGTAATAAAACCAGCAGATAAAGGAGGAGCCATAGTCATCCTAAACCGTGAAGACTACATAAAGGAAGTCAACAGACAGCTCTCTGACACCACTTACTACAAAGAACTACAAGAAGATCCTACTCCCCTTTTCACCAAAAAACTCAACAATACCATCAAATCATTTCCATCAAGACTACAAGAAAAAGTACAGACCTTGATCCCCCCACGACCTAACCCGGGGACTTTTTACATGCTCCCTAAAATCCACAAACAAGGGAACCCTGGCAGACCTATCATATCCAACCATGGGACCCTAACTGAGGAAATATCAGGTTTTGTTGAATCAATCCTAAAACCGCTCATCACCCGCAGAGCAAGTTTTGTACAAGACACTACAGACTTTCTACGGAAACTTAAAAACATAGATCACCTTCCCAGCAACACACTCCTAGCCACCATGGATGTAACCAGCCTATATACCAACATCCCACACCAGGATGGCATCCAAGCCTGCCTTACATATCTATAGGAACAAAATTACAACTCAGAATACAGACCCAAAGATATTACTGACTTTATACACTTCATCCTCACACACAACAATTTCACTTTTAATAATCAACACTTCCTCCAGATGATGGGAACAGCTATGGGCACCAAAATGGTCCCACAGTATGCCAACCTTTTTATGAGCCACCTGGAAGAAGACTTCCTCAAGAACTGCACCATCAAACCTTTCTTATATGCTTAAGATATATTGATGACATCTTCATCATTTGGACTGAAAACCTGCAATCTCTGATTGAGTTCCATCATAATTCAACAATCACCATCCCTCCATCCAACTTTCTCTAGAATACTCCAGCACCAACTTCTCCTTTTTAGACATGATGATCAGTATCCAGAATGATAAAATACAGACCATGTTATACAAGCAACCCACAGACCAACATACATATCTGCACAGAACCAGCAATCACCCTAAACACACCAAAAAAGCTGTGATATACAGCCAAGCCATCAGATACCACCGAATTTGTGCTGAATAGAACACCCGGGATTGCCACCTCACCAATCTTAAAAAGGATTTTATCCAGCAAGAACACTCCTCCAGAGAGGTAGATCACACGTTTGCAAGAGTCACACGAATACCACATGAAGAACTGCAGCAGTACAGAAGAAAACCCCCCACAAATCTCACACCGCTGGTTATGACATTTCACCCCTCCCTTGAACCTGTCTGGAAAATCCTCAAACAATTGTAACCCTTACTAGAAAGAGACCCTATTCTTCAAAAGATCTTCCCAGAGCCACCCATCCTAGCCTTTAAACAAGCACTGAACCTCACTAACCTCATCACCAGAAGCAAACTTCCTCAAGCCCAGAACACACCAAAAGGATCCAGACCGTGTCATGACAAGAAATGCAAAACCTGCCAATACATCTCCACCACCCCCACTATTACTACACCCCACAATAGAGCCATCAGCATTCTTGGATCTTACAGCTGCACCTCCAGAAATGTAATATATCTCATCCAATGCACCAAATGCCCTGATGGAAAATAGATAGGAGAGACCAAACAACAGGTGTGCACCAGAATGAATGCACACTGGAAATCTATCAAAGACAGAAATACCCAGTTACCTGTGGGGGCACATTTCTCACAAGAAAACCACTCTCTCTCCAATCTCTCAGTCCTGATCCTCAAAGGAAACTTACAAAACACTTCCCAGAGACGAGCCTATGAACTCCACTTCATCAACCTCCTGGATACTAAAAATCATGGACTAAATATAGACATTGGATTTATGACACATTATAACCTGTGTGACATCTAACTCCCCAGGTACCTCTCCACTTTCATCCCCCTTCTCTCTCTCTCTCTCTCTCTCTCCCCCTCCCCGCGCCCCGCCTGTCTCTCACCCATTGACTCCTCAATCTACATTTTCACTGACTATCTGTCTTGTATGCATACCAGCCCAGGCGCTGGCTTCTTTACTTTTCATTCCATCCAGGAAGAGCACACACCAACTGCAGAAATTTGCTTAGCCTGACAAAGGGTTTTTGAACCTGAGAGCTTGCTTAATAATTATTTTCCAACTATTTGGGTTGGCCTAATAAAAGATATCAGATTCACCCAAGGAACCTTGTCTGCCTGTCATCTCAATGTCACTTAATTATCATTTCTGTGTCAGAGAAACTAACAGGAATCAGTTCCTCAGCCACTCAGCTACCATTCCTCTTATTTAAGACCTTCTCTTATATGTATATTTTTGACTAGACAGAAATTTTCAAGGAAAATGTGTAAAGCCATATTTGTTCCTCAGAGTCAACACTGTCCTTCTGTGAGCAGCAATGCTAGACAGTTCTAAATAAATACATATAAAGACTTTTAGTTTAAGTAGTGTCTTAATTAAAAGCACTGTCTCTCTTTAATATAGTTCTCTCAATTTAAATCCAGTAACACTTGCTCTTGTGGCAGTTGTCCAGAAACACAGGTACAGTACAGGTAATGCAGTACCTTTTTATTCCCAAAAAACTATTTCCTTTCTCAAAAGTGTAGCAGTGGCAGACTAGCAGAGAGGCTTACTGAAGCTCATGGGTTAAACACAAAAAGGAAAGTTGATTGGATTGGTAACTCAGTGCTGCTGACTGCAAGAAACTAGGACATGTAGGGCATTACACTAGGGAGTCATATAAAAATGGCTGACCAGCAGACAGAAACGGGAAGAACTACTGCTAGCAGAAAGAAGGGTAAATCAGGAGCCAGACTTTCTCTACAGCCTACAAAGGACTCGTGCTTGTAGGCTAGTCAGGATTTGTTTTCCATGAATTTAAAACCTTGTAGCATTGCTTTGTTAAAATGCATTGAACTAAAATTCCTGTTGATAAATACTGGCTGCATCTACATGAGACGCTGACTGCACAGTAGCCCATGACTACCGAGCAGTAGCAAATTATGACAGGAAGCATGAAGCAAAACTACTGCACAATAGTCATGAACTAAAGTGACTACAAGTACTAAATGATTGCATAGTAATGACTGCACAGTCAGCATCTTGTGTAGATGTGGCCACTGACGGGTAAATGCTCTCACTGTGACCTAGCCAGGGAAGCCATTGGACCAGGCCCATGAAGCTGGGGCTTCAGCAGCAGGGGGCTTTGTGCACATCACACTACACCACACTAGCAGGGAGAAGTGGTGACAGCACCCAGGGCCTAGTGCTGGCCCACATCAGACCCAAGATGGGCCAATCCAGCTCACTGGTGGGAAATATTGCCAATCATTGGCTTAGACAGATAACCACCATCTCCCATCTGGAATATTCCCCATTAGTTTCCATTGAAATACATTAGTATAGCCATGAGAAGAAGCTTATAAGGTGACTGTGTGTGCTATGGATGTTCTGAGAATAAATAGAATAAATCAGTTTCTAAGGCTATCAATCCTTCATCTTTTCTGAAGGCTGAACTTCATCTTATTAGACTACCTTTCTAATGGTTGTAAGTAGATAATCCTCTAAATATAAAGTTCTCTGAAAATGAAGCAGTTTATTCATTTCTAAAGAAAGATAAGGTGAAATGAACCTGAATACAGTATTCATTCTGTACATGTCAAACATAAGAGGAAATCGGGGAAAAGTGGGAGAATATAACATTAAAAGCTTTATACAGAAAGATCTTGGATGAGATATTGTCATTGTATATGCTGCACAAAAGCAACTGAACTATCAAAATTCTTATTAGGGATTTAATACTGACATTGACAGACTGGAGGAGAAGAGACAGGAAGCAAGAGATACATATTTTTGCTTCCATAATGAAAATGGCTGTCAGAATTCAGAATCCAAATTTACCAAGGCAATAATCCATGGCTGGGGCAGCATAGGAAAGAAGATAACCAAGAGATGACAGAATAAAATCAAGTGGGAGTAGGAGAAACATCCAGCGTGGTTTTATCTTGTACTGAATTCTGAAACTCTGAGTCACATCTCTCTAAATAATGACACATGATCGTATATTAGGAGAATATTTTGCCACCCAAACTCACCATGAATATATCCTAGATGATTTCTTCCCAGTGGAGCTGGTTGAATGGTAGAGTATAAATTAACATTTATTATGGTGCATATACAATATCCGCAATGAGAGGAAAGGTGATCTGGTTAGGACTCCAGTAGAGTCACATGACCAGGATGCAGTTGCTGCTCTACGCTTGACTTCTCTTGAGTAGCATTAGGAAAGTTATGCAAAGTATATCCCCATGGTACCAGGTAATGCTGTGTCGAGAAGCCCTGAGCTGGCTCTGGAATGGAAAATCATGTGGATACATGAGGATAAGGTTCTGCCTGGGTTAAGTAGCTTTGCTGAGATGCTGGACTTAATAGCCTGGATACAGTGCCACATAAATGTGGCAATACTGCTTGCAGTTAAACTGGGGTAGTTTGTACCATATAGATATAACCTTAGTCTCTCTGGGCATGTCTACACTTGCACTTTAATGTGCAGTAGGTTATTTTACTGTGCTTTAAAGCATTGTGTAAAAAAAGCATGCAAATATGATAATACACAGTAAAATAGGCTACTTCACATAAAGCATCACTAAGAAGCATGCATTTTCACTACTGTGAATTACGGCAGCCTAATGTATATTTATTTAATAAATTTAATGTGTATGAGGAAAAGCATGTAGACATACCCTCTATGCCTTATTTCCCTGCCCCCCTCACCTCCCAATTTATGAGAGAGAGGTTTTGTGAAGATAAATAAGTTAAATATTGTGAGGTAGTCTGATGCTATGGTAACAAGGGGTACAGGCATGGCAAAATTACCTATGTTTCATGTGACCCTGTATCACGGGTAACGAGGAACAGTTCCTTACTTAATATAAACAGTGTCTTTATAATAGCAGTTTCTTACAGAGCTGTTTCAGGGCCTACTGTTCTCTTCCAGCCTCTCTAACTCTCTTGTTTTTCCTGTCTCCTTCCCCTCACTTCCTGTTCCTCCTTCGGACTCCTCCTTTCTGCTGCTGCTGCCTTTGCCTCTGAAATATACACATACTGTTACATCTTTCCTTTCAACAGTTCAAAACACATGATTAACTTATTCCCCTGGTTGGGCCAGAGGTTGCTAGCACATAGCCCACCGTGGAGACTGAGCCTTTACTGATGGTCTGTTTTCTTTAGGGCTCATCCAGATATGTTGGCCATTGTACCAGACTCCTGCTTCTTGTTTCGTTGATTTTTCTGGGTACTACGCCTGCTTCTGTTCTGTCCATGTCTTTGTTTTGTGGGATGGACTTGGCTTGTGTATCTCTTTCCTTTGTGGAGTGCGTGGTGTCTTTCTCCTCCATCTGGGGCTCACTGATGACTGACCAGTTGTTAAAGTTGTCTTGGTCCTGATCCTGGAATCTTTTGCTTAGTTGTATTTCCACTCTGCCAGCACTCCGCAGCTGCTTCCAGCTACGTCTCAGTCGCTGTCCGCTATCTGTAGCAACTTTGTAGGATCTATCTCCTACTGCACCTTCAACAGTGGCCTTTTGCCATTCTTTCACATGTGGACTTACTGGTTATACCCAGACCTTTTCTCCTCTGCACAGTGGTCTCAGGTCTCCTTTGTTATACTGTGATATTTGCTGAGACTGTTGCTTTTATAGCTGCTTCTATGTCCTGTTGCCCCTTCCTCCCTGGGGCTGTAGCGAACAGTCTCTCATGGGGAGTAATGTCTTAGTTCTCCAACCCATTAATCTTTGGGCTGGGCTACTGTCCATTCCTTTGGAGGGAGTGTTGCAATGGTCCAATAGAACCAGGTAGGGATCCTCTGCAGTCTTATTTGCCTTCAAGAAGAGTCTCTTGGCTCTCTTTATTGCTGATTCAGCCTTCCCATTGTTTTGTGGGTATGCAGGGGATGATTGTCTTGTGCTGGAATTCCCATCTAGTGTAGAACTGTTTGGATTCTCTTGAGGTGTATTGTGGGCCATTGTCTGAGAACAGTGTGTCAGGTATCCCATGCCACACAACATGAGCCTTCAGCTTCCTGATCACCTTTCCTGCCTGAGTGTCTTTGAGGTAATCCACCTCCCAGAAATTGGAATAGTAGTTTATGGTGACCATATGGTTTCTGTCATTGACATTCAACAAGTCAGTCCCTACCTTCTCCCAGGGCCGAGAGGGGATGTCATGAGGGTTCAATGTCTCTTTTTGATGTTTGTCACAGTATTCCTTGCACACCTCACACTGCTCCATGTATGTTCTCATGTGGGCATTGTATGCCTGGCCAGTAGATGCACTCCCATGCTCTCAGGCATGATTATATTCCCATGTGTGAAGCGTGGAGTTGGTTCATGATGTCTCACCACAGAGCTACTGGGATCATTACCCTGTCTCCCTCAAACAGAATTCCAATCTGTGTGCATAGTTCATCCGTCCATTATGTGGCAGGATGTGGCAACTTCTGGTGGTACCTGTGCCTTGTGCTGTGGCCAACCCTCTAGGATGGTACATTTAACTGCTTCTAGCACACCATCCTGTTCTGTACTCTGTTGTATTGCTTTGAGACTGTTTTTGGAGATGCGTAAGTCTTGTACCATATTAATGGACTCTATCTCCTGTTCTACAGATCCATCTGTGCTGCACTCTAGAAGGTATGCTCTACTTAGTGCGTCTGCCACTTTCAGGGACTTCCCTGGGTAGTACTTTATACTCACATCATAGTCCTGGATTCTCAGCAGCATGTGTTGAAGTCTCTTAGGAGCACTCAGCAAGGGTTTTTTCATTATGATCTCTAAAGGTTTGTGATCTGATTGCATATCTACTCTCTGACCAAAGGTGAACTGATGGAACCATTCCAGTCCAAACAATACCACTAATAACTCCTTTTCTATCTGTGCATATCTCCTTTTGGTTTCAGTCATTGCTCTACTAGCAAAAGCTATGGGCTGCTGGTTATGCATCAGTACTGCTCCCAGACCTCCTTCTGATGCATCACATTGTACTACTAGTTGCTCAATTGTGTTGTAGTACTTCCATGTTGGGGCCTCACTGTTGAGTTTTTTAATTCTTTTTAATGCCTCCTCTTGGGTTTGTGCCCATTCCCAGGCTGCATCATTGTGTGTTAGCAACCTGAGTAGCTCACAAGCATTAGGCAAGTGTGCACAAAATGTGGACAGATAGCTAACAATCCCAATAAGCCATTGGACTCCTTTGACATCCTGTGACCTGGGCATCTCCATAATGGCTCTCTAATTCTCCGGGTCTGGCCATAGTTCTTCTGAAGTCAGAAGATGTCCAATTTAAGATACTTCTGTTGTTCTCAGCTATATTTTGTTGGCATTCAGTTTAACATTCCTCTCCTAGCATCCATTAAGGAGTTGTTGCAGTTTGGCATCATGGTCATGGATCGCCTCTTCCTTATCATCCCCTTCTCCCCTTCTTATGACAAGAAAATCATCAGCTACAACCTTGATACCCGGATATCCAGCTCCTTTCTTAGCTTCTGCTGGAAAACTTCCAGAGCTGGATGGATCCCCATGGGCATCCTTAACCAGTGATACCTGTCAAAGGGCATACTAAAAGTTGTCAGGTGGCTGGATGATTTGTCTAGCTCCACATGCCAAAATTCATTCTTGACATTGCAAACTGTGAACACTTTTGCCCTAGACAGGTCAGGTAGTACATCCTCAATCATTGGCAGTAGGTAGTGGCTTCTTTTGAGTGTGCTGTTAAGAGGTTTCAGATCAATGCAGATTCTCAGTTTTCCCGATGGCTTTTTACTACTACCAGGCTGCTGATCCAGTTAGTGCTTTTTTAAATTAGTGTGATGATGCCTTTTTCTGCAGGTTTGTCAGTTCTTTCTTCATGGCTGCAGCAAGGCTAGTGGAATTCTATGTTTTGGTAGTCGTACTGGTTGCACCTGTGGATCTATTTCTAACTTCAGTTTGCCTTCAAAGAGTTCAGTGCCCTGGAATATGTCTCCATATCTTAACAGAATGTTAGGTAGTGAACTTAATGACCATCCTTGATCTTCTGTGACCTGGAGGATGTTGTGGTGTTGCATTATAATTAAATCCATGGCCTGTGCTGCCCGGCTGCCTAGCAGTGGATGGGTGTCTGCCCTGTAAATCACTATAAATTCCAGGTGGTACTGTTTCTTGTTGCATGTACTTCTTATAGTCAGCTGGAATTTTTGGAGTGGCCTCACAGTTGTTTTGTTATACATTAACAGCACCTGGTGACATTTTTCCATTCTGATGCTGCTACTCAACAGATTCACAGGAAGGACATTGCAAGTGGCTCCACAGTCCACCTGGAATCTTATAGGTCTTTGCTCTAGCATCATTGTTGCAAATATGGCTGAGTTGTTGCCCACTTTTTTTCTGTAACGTGTATCCTGTGTCTGAGAGTCTGTCAAATTTACACTGAAAGCTTCCTCCTCATCTCTAGTCTCCTGATCCCTCACACTGTATGGACTGGGGTTTTTTTGTTATTGTTTTTTTTTTCTATTTGGGTGGATACAACACTGACCCATGAAATGATTCTGTTTTCCACATTTTTTGCACTCTTTTCCATAGGCTGGGTATTTCATAGATTTCATAGATTTCATAGACATTTGGGCTGGAAGGTACCCCGAAGCGTCGAGTCCAGCCCTCTGCCAAAGGGGCAGGAAGTCAGCAGGGATCATAGGATCCCAGCAAGATAGTCATCCAAATGTGTCTTAAAGATGTTCAAAGTAGGTGCTTGACCCACCTCTGGTGGAAGTCTATTCCAAACCTTGGGGCTCAGACAGTAAAGAAGTTCTTCCTTATGTCCAGCCTGAATCGGTCATGGTGGAGTTTGTGACTGTTCAATCTTGTCATCCCTTGGGGTGCTCTGGTGAACAGACGTTCCATCAGATCCTGGTGATCACCCCTAATAAACGAATAGGTGGCCACAAGATCACCCCTGAGCCTGCTTTTCCAGGCTGAAGAGTCCCATGGCTCTCAGCCTCTCATCATAAGGTCTGTTTTCCTTACCTCTGATCATGCATGTGGCTCTCCTTTTCACTCTCTCAAGCTTCTCCACATCCTTTTTGAATTGTGGAGCCCAAAAACTGGACACAGTACTCCAGCTGCGGCCTCACCAAGGCCGAGTACAATGAGAGAATGATGTCCCAGGATTTGCTTGAGAAGCATCTATGGATGCAAGACAGCAGTTTGCTTGCTTTACTAGCCACAGCATCACATTACAGGCTCATGTTCATCTTGTGGTTAATCATGACCCCCAAGTCCCCTTCATCCGTAGTGCTAACCAGCTTAGCACTGCTGAGCCTATAAGCATCTTGCAGGTTTTTCCTCCCAAGGTGGGGAACCTTGCATTTTTCAGAGTTAAACACCATCAGATTCTCATCCGCCCATTTCATGAGCCTGTCAAGATCTGCCTGGATCACCCTCCTGCCCTCAGGTGTGGATGCTTTACCCCAGAGTTTGGTGTCATCAGCGAACTTGGCAAGCCCACTTCTCACACCAATGTCTACATCACTGATGAAGAAGTTAAAAAGTATGGATCCTAGGACAGAGCCTGGAGGGACCCCACTGGTCACAGCGCACCACAACGATTGACTCCCGTCAACCTCTGGGTCCTACCATGGAGCCAATTCCCCAGCCAGCAGATCATGGTGTGGTCAAGGACACAGTTAGCCAGTTTTGCTAAGAGGTGATCATGGGATACCAGATCAAAGGCTTTTTGAAAGTCAAGATACATGACCTCAATCTTTTCCCCCTTGTCCAGGTGATAGGTCACCTGGTCGTAAAAGGAAATGAGATTGGTCAGGCAAGACCTACCCGCAACAAACCCGTGCTGGGTATCCCTCAGGAAATTGCCATCAGCTAGTCTGTTAAGGATGGCCTCTTTGATTATCTTTTCCAAGACCTTCCCCAGGATAGAGGTCAGGCTGATGGGCCTGTAGCTTGCCAAGTCTACTTTCCCCCCTTTCTTGAAGATAGGCACCACATTGCCCTTTTTTTTTCTTCGGGCACTTCACCAGAGCACCAGGAGTTCTCAAAGATCCATGCCAGAGGCTGAGCTATTGATGCTAGCCAGCTCCTTGGGTACCCTTGGATGTAAACCTTCAGGGCTAGCTGACATGAAGGTATCCAGCCTGTCAAGTTGCTCCTTCACGAGGTCATTTTCAATGGAGGGTAAGGAATCTCCCTCACCCGGGCATCTCTGACCCACAGTGGGCAGGGGCATCCCATGGGACTGGTTAGAAACTGATGCAAAGTACCTATTAATCACATTTTCTTTTTCATGGGCATCAGTTGTAAGTTGTCCCATCTGGTTTAGCAGGGGCCCAATGTTGCCCTTGCTTTTCCTCCGGCTCCCCACATATCTGAAAAAGGACTTTTTATTGTCCTTGATACTTGTAGCTAGCTGGAATTCCATTGTAGCCTTGGCTTTCCTAGTTTGCTCTCTGCAGGTCTGGACCAGAGCAGAGTATTCCTCCTTGTTGGTGGTTCCAGTCCTCCATCCTTTGTAGGTCTTCCTTTTAAGATATAGGAGGTCCTCTAGTTCCCTGGAGAGCCAAGAAGGCTGTTGTGCCATTTTGCTGCTTTCCTCCGAGATGGGATAGACTTTGATTGCGCATCCAGGATTGCTCCCTTAAGGAGCAACCACTCATCTTGAACTCCACTCCACTCCCCTTTGGGTTGTGGCCCCTTAGGGCCTCCCTGATGAGCTTCCTGAGCTTCTCAAAGTCATCTTTCCTGAAGTTGAGGACTTCTGTATTACTGACTGAATTGCCAGCTTTATGGTGGATGGTGAAGGTGATCAGATCGTGGTCACTGTCACCCAGCTTCCCTTCAATAGATAGGTCACTTATTAGGTCATCCCCAGTTGCCAATACCAGGTCGAGCAGCGCTTTACCTCTCATCAGCCCATAGATTTCCTGCATCAGATAGAGGTCATCCACACATGAGAGAAAGCTTTGCGATTGCTTGGATTTGGCTGAGTGCTCCTCCCAGGAGATGTCTGGGTAGTTAAAGTCTCCCATGACAACCATACACCAGGAGCATGTGGCCTCAGCCAATTCCCTGCCAAACTCCTGGTCAAGGTCTTGACCTTGGGTAGGGGTTCTGTAGTAGATACCCACCATAGTATTCCCTGTGCCATGTTCCCCATGGATTTTAACCCACAGGGTCTCAAGTCATCCACCATGGGTGCCAATGTCAGCTTGCAGGGATGTGTAGCTTTCCTTGACATAGAGAGGTACACCCCCTTTCCTTGGCATAGAGAGCTACCCGCCCCTTTTGTCCACTCGATCCCTCCTGTACAGGGTATAGAGATCTATACCTGTGGCCCAGTCATGGGTAGAGTCCCACCAGGTCTCCGTTATCTCTGTAACATCATAGTTATTTGCATTTAGCAGGAAGACAAGTTCCTCCTGCTTATTCCCCGAGCTCCCGGCATTTGTGTATAGGTGCATGAGTGTCCTCTTGGGGGCCCTAGCGTTGCCTACAGTTCATTACAGGGCTGGGGCAGGGTTGTGTTCCCTTAAGTGCCTTGGCCTGCTGGCTTTGCAAGGGTTGCTCAGTGGGCCACCAGTAGCAGTAGTCCCCTCATCCCCTAGCGGGCTTAGTTTAAAGCCCGGTGGAGCAGGTCAGCCACTCTGGCTGAGAAGAGCCTCCTCCCCAGCGGTGAGAGGTGGAGGCTGTCCCTTCCCAGCCGCTCGTTGCCTCTCTCACCAAAGAGCGGGCTGTGGTCATGGAAGCCAAAGCCTTCCCGATGACACCAGTGCCACCGTATTTGGTTAACTACCTGGATCCTCCTGTCCCTCCTCAGCCCATAGCCCGAGATTGGGAGGATCAAAGAAAACATTACCTGCACCCCCAGACCCTTTAGCCCCTTTGTACTTCTGCCTTTCATGTAACTTCCCACAGTACATGCACTGAATGATATTGATAGTGTTTGCAGTTGGCCTGTCAGGTTCCTGCCTTCCAGAGTCCTTTAGGTTGAGCCTGTGAAACTGCTCTGTACATGTGGCTGTTGATCCTTTGTTTAGATAATTCTACTGACCTTGCAATTTGGTGATATTTTTCCAGGATTAGATCTACCTCTCTTAGTATTTTCTCCCTCAGGACAGAGTCCTGTGTGCCACAAACAATCTTATCCCTGATTAGGGAGTCTTTTATATCTCCAAAGTTACATGAGGATGCCAGAGTTTTCAGTGCTGTGATACAGGCCTCTATTCCTTCCTCTTACTCATGGTTTTGGGTTAAAAACTGATATCTCTCTACAGACTCATTTTTCCTGGGGTCACAGTATGCATCAAATGCTTCTATGAACTCTTTTAGTGTGTCAGGGTTCCCTGGTATCAGTGCTGCACTTACTTCACAGCCTTTTCCCCCCACTAGATAGTAAAACATCTTTACCTTTATTTCCTCTTCTTTATCAGCCATGATTAACTCTGTGTACAAACTGAATTCTTACTTCCATTGTTTCCATGTCTGTGCCAGGCTCTTTGTGTTGAAATCCAGATGTCTTGGGGGCTTCAGTCCCTCCATGCTTCTCATAATCTGTTTTTTTAATCACTGCCGGGGCCCAGGTTCCTCTCTTATCTTAGGCTTCCTCACAGACTTTCTGCTGCCACCGTGTTCCATGTGACCCTGTATGGATAATCAAGGAACAGTTCCCCACTTAATATAAACAGTTTCTTTATTATAGCAGTTTCTTACAGATCTGTTACAGGGTCTGCTGTTCTCTCCCAGCCTCTCTCTCTTGTTTTTCCTGTCTCCTCCACCTTATTTCCTGTTCCTTCTTCAGACTCCTCCTCTCTGCTGCTGGTGGTTTTGCCTCTGAGATCCATACATACTGTTACAACCTAGACTGCACTGGGCCCTCAACATTACTTTACACCACAAGATATATCCTGAATATATAATTTCAGTATATCACAAATTACTCTGAGTAGCTTACATAGAACAACTCTGGGAAGTCATCTGTGAGCCACTTATTTCCGTTTGTGATCACCAACATTTGTCTGGGTCAAGTCTGTAGTTTGATACTAACCAGAATTCTGCCTGAGTCCACTAATATGGGAGCTGAACTCCTGAACTAATGCTCAGATGCAGTTCCTTTTTTCCTGTCTTTAGCAAAAAGAGAATTTTAAAACAATTGTGATGTATAGAAAATACATGATATGATAATGGTCTAAGCTACTGCACTACTATAAGCTGCTGTGTTTCTGATAATGTAAGTAAGAATATGTTGCTTTTCTTTTTTAAACTAAAAAATAAATTTAAAAACACTAAAACAAACCCTACAATCATTGTGTATTTATTTGAGCTTTGTAAAAACATGGATCTAAATTTCAATTGTTATGTTAAAACAGAATATTTATCTTAACTTCATTGATTCCCTGTTCCCCTCATCGTGGGACTTTCAATAATGCCAAAATAGTACGCATTTCCATACCAGATAGGAATTTTTCTGAAGCTAGATGTGTTTTTGAAGTGATACCTGGCAGCATCACATAATACAAATAACTCTCTTGAACAATTCCCCCTGCTCAATGTCTTTTTATTTCTTTCCTCAAAGACTATGGATATTTTTTCATGTTATGACATTTTGGTGACACCCCGCTTTGATGGCATGTTTTCTTCATGTCTCGGCCGGGCTGAACTGACTCGAGGTGATTTAGAAACTGCTTGTTCATCAGGGCGGGCTGGTGAATGGAGAGGCTGACAAGGTTTAATGGTGGTAAAAACTTTACTTACGTCGCAGGTGGCTGCAACGGAAATGGTTCGGTTGTCTGAACAACAATGTGAGTTGCTCCAGCTGGCGAGGCCAAAGCCAGCAAATCCATCCGTAACTCAAGCCGGCGGGAAAAGGGTATGTCTGGGATTGCATTCGGTGATGGGAAGAAGGATCGATAGGTGATCAGTCTATCGACCAGCTAGCCGCAAGTCAGATCTCTTTAGAGGCACTCTGCAGCATGCTCAAAGTTCTTCGACTTGGGCGGAAGTCGCACTAATTTTTAAACGGCCAGCAAGCCAATTACCGGCCGCCACGTGTGAATAATTTAGTACTAGCCAATAGCGGGACACAAATTTGCATTCGAATAGCGGGAACTCTTTGCACCGTGCATTTCTGTGCTGCAAAGGGAAAATGCATCCTGCAAAGACAGCTGCAAATTGGTGGGAATTCTCTCCTGCACGCGAGTTCTTTATGCAGCAAAAACCCTCACTGTGCAAGAGGCTCTCATGTGACAAGAAAATTCCATAGTGCTGAGGCACCAAAATCACTGGGTTATGACATGCCCCCTTGCCGACGGCACAACTGGAACTTTCGACACACGAGCACATCATACGGCATCTTTGTTAGAGGATTCACTGACTTGGCAAAGCCTTCACAACCAATATATATAAATACATAAACAAACAACTTGACAAATCGGTCTTTTCAACAAGTTACGAAATACAATAACTTTGAATGTATAGCAACAACTGTTGATCATCGTCTGATTGGAGAACATCAGCTTTGGTCCGTCTTCTCCTATAAGAGACAATGTCAGTAAATACTTAACAAAATGAAAAATAATATCATAACAAGTCCTGAGCAAATGGGCTTTTTGCCGTCTCCGTGCCTCCCTCGCAACCATCATTCTTTGGCTTCGAATGGACTGCAGTCTGGTCTCATAATCAGGTAGTTGTGAATTACCGCTTTTGCTGGGGTCAAACCTGTGAAGAAAACAGAATAACAAGACAAAACAAAACAAGAAAGAATCATAATTGGTTTCACTGTAAGGATATTGGGTGAACGTCAGAACGACGAGTCATCCAGTTGTGCAGACAATGCTCCAGTACCTTTAGGAATCCTAATAATTCACATTTTTGGGACGAATTATCATCTGGGTCGGCTTGGAATATTTCCTTATCGTGACAAGCTTTACAGTAGTATCCATAGCCTCCTTCATGTCGGGAGGTTCCATCTGAGGCCATCCACGCTGGGGCTGAAGTTCCATATAGCGTAGGAACCTTTTCCTCACCTTCTGGGCTTGGATCAGGTACCGTGTCTTCCAACCTCCAACAATGCCAATTATAATGGTGGGTAAGTACTAGCGTATTCCAGGTCTTAGACTCCCCTTGAAAATGTGGGTCGATTCTTCCCGCGTCCAGCAAGGTTAGCAATGTGGCACCAGGAGCGTGTAACGTCCCATGCCCCCTTGCTAATGGCTCCACCAGTTGTTTGGCTAGGAGAATCTTTCCTATAGCTCCATATCGATGTTGTGCCACTTGAAGTGTCTTATGGGCCGTGTATACTAGCTCATCGCGGGGGTTGTGCACGACAGCCCACACGTGGTTGGTGGTGAATCCAAGGGTTACGGTTAGTGACTCACCCAAATCGATGGCATGGAGTTGCATACCTTTAACTGTGGTTAGCAGGCAAAGCAGATTCTGCTGATCCTTTGCTGTCCAAGGCGTGGACTTTCGGGACTTGTCACGAATCTGTCGCTGTAATTTAGTGAGGAGTGCCAAATCGCTGGGTTCAACATTATGTCGATACCAATTTAAATGACCCAAAAGCTGTTGAAAATGCCTCTTAGTGACAGGGTGGAATGTTTTTAGCGGATCGATGTTAGGACCCTCATGCGAGACTCCGTGGCGGATGGAACCGGTGTATCAAGTGCCAAGGAACGTAAAGTCATCTACAGGATGTAGGCTTGACTTTTCCTCGTTGATTGTCCATCCCTCACTTTGAAGGTGAGCAACTAGTTGGTTTACTACACTGGCAACTACAGAGCTATCGCAACCCATGATGGCAATATCATCAACATAACTCCAAATTTTTAATTCCTTTTCTGGGGGAAGAGAGTGCAAGGCTCAAAAATTCTTCAGGGTGTTATTCATGGCACCAGTGGCTAACGATGGAGCATTGCGATATCCTTGCAGACAAACTGTCCACCTGTACATGATGCCATCAATACACATATTTAGTATTCCTTCCGGGTCAGTTTTTGGGATGGAAAAGAACATATTTTTCAGATCCAATGTGACTCCGACCCACTGACTTTGCTGGAACTGTGCCATCTCAAACATACACTGTGGCAGCATAGATGTATTAGGTTGTTGAAGTACCTTACACCTTTTGTTGACTTCTCTATAGTCCACGACCAACCGGGCTTCATTAGGCTTCCCAGGTTTCGCAACTCCCCATCCTGATGATAGGTAGGTGCTGGCTGTTACAGTCTTAATACAGCCTCGTCGCTCGAGTCGCTGCAGAAGGTCAGTAAGGGACTGTTTTAGAGAATCCTTAGTTGGGATTGGCCGATATCACCAGGTGGAAGTGTTACGAAGAATTGGTCTATGCCAGTCCTGCTCTGGGATAATTACGGGTAATGCCTGTAGCACCTGTTCCCTGAGGTCAAGCACTTTTATCCCCGGGATTCCTAAAATGTTGATGCCCCCTAGAACAGCTTCTAGGGGATATCGGTGATCCTGAACCCAAAACTTGACCTTCGTTGTGACGGTGATAGCGTTAAGCCCTTGTACCTTGATCGTCTTGGTGGTCTTTTGATGAGGTATCATTGAGGTAATCACATTGGTCTGAGCTCCAGTATCGAGAAGAAAGAATACCTGTTGTTGGTCATCCAGATCGGTAGGGTTGTAAACAGTGAGTTCAGTGTATGGACGAGAATCAGTAGGATCGGGTTGGAATTGGTGAAGGCCGCCGGCGGAGCTGACGGCCGTTACTCATTTTTTGGTGAGTCCTCGAAATTAAATCCCAATGCTTCAGCCATACTGGCCTGGGCCTTGTCTCCCAAAAGTCTCAATTGAGCCTTTGTTAGTCCAGAGTAAGCGAGAAGAAATCCAAACATAGTTTTCCTTCAGAGTTCTTTCCTTTGAGGTTCTTTCTTTTGGGGTCCTTGGAGGTGACCCCCATGGCTCTCGCCGAGGGGTATACCCTTGACGCCTAGGCCTCAATGTTGCAGCTAGGTACGCTGAAGGTCGATCCCTTATGTCATTAGAAGCTTCCTCACCTTGCTTCATAAGTGCCTGCAATCATGGGAGATGGCCTAAAAGATTTCCCACTGGTTGACCTGCCATCGGGTTCAAGAAGAGTCAGAGTGTAACAGCATTCACTCCTCCATATACCTCCACGCAGGCATCTATAGCTTCCAAGGGCGTTGGAATTGCCCCGGGGTCCAACAGGTGATGATGAGCCCATCTCTCTTTATGCTGGACTGCTGTTAGTCCCATTGGATTTGTTCTTGGGCTCCATGAGAGATACGACACTCCAACTATAGCCAGGAGAAGTTGTTCTGCAGTAGCTTTCTGCGGGCAACCCTCGTGCCAGGTGTGAAATTTGTGGGTTACCTGTCCTACCACAAGCGCCGGGAGCAGGATGGGCCAGTGGGCACTGTCCGTGACCACATTCAAATCAGTAGCGCGCCCTTCACTCCACGCCGCTTGTCATGTCAGGGCACTCACTTCTTCCTTATCCAGAGTGTCAGATCCAAATTCCACTATCAGTCTTCCTAACCACATGGCCAAGGTTTCTTCCGGCCTTATTTTAGATTCTTTGCAAAGCTCTTGTATCTCTGGTCTGGTGCGTGTGCGAGAGATAACAGTGGTACGCATGGTACCTTCTTCATCCTCAACATGCTTCGTCACAGCTATCGGGTAAGCTGCGGCAGAGAGAGGGTTAAATTCTGCATCTGGGAGCATTGGGTATATCCCTCCTCCCATTGCCCCCTCCCCGTGGTAAAGAGGCGTGGTTGCAGGGAACGACGTCACCTCAGGGGGTGGAGTCACTAGGGGGATCCCCGCCGGGTCTTCCGAAACTCCGCCCCTCTTTTCCGGGTTCCCTGGATGGCTCGCGCTTCTTTCGGCGCCATTTTCTGCTAACAGCATCATGCGGCTGGCACTGTTAATAAACGCTGCTCCGGAGCCCTTTGCTGTCCGCTCCAGCGACTCCTTACCCGCAGTATGCATCTGAGCCTCCAAATTCGCGTATTCCCTTAGTAGGCCCGTTACTGCATGGAACAGCACATTTATCATCTTTCCCTTTTTCCATTTAATTAGACCCCACTTCGGCTTGTGATGGCCCTTAGTTTCCAAATCCTCCCGTAGCTGAATGAGGAGCTCATGGCCCCGCGACTCAGGCACCAAATCCGGACAGTTGAACCAGTCCGCGGGGGTGGGTTCCCCCCACTTCTTTAAGTATCGGGTGCATTGGGCGAACTCCTGAGCGGGGGTCAGCTTTTCTGCTTTCCACACCTTCACCCCGGCTAGGGATATGGTTGATGTTTCCTCTGGGGGCCGATAATAAACCCGGTCGCTCCCCATTATGCATCCGAACTCCCCAAGGGATAGGTTTGTTCTCCATTCTTTCATTACAGCTTCTTCTCTTTTTACAGAGAAGTAACCATCAATACTTCTTTCCTCCCCTTCTACTGCCTGGTGGTAAGCGATATGCGCCCATAGATTGTTAGCATTCTCTACGTGGCGGTTCCCGGTGCGCCAGGGGCAGCACCTAATTAGGTTCTTCTCCATCACCGTGCCCTTTGATCCCATCCTCGTCGCCATGTCTCAGCCGGGCTGAACCAACTCGAGGTGATTTAGAAACTGCTCGTTCGTCAGGGCGGGCTGGTGAATGGAGAGGCTGACAAGGTTTAATGGTGGTAAAAACTTTACTTACGTCGCGGGTGGCTGCAACGGAAACGGTTCAGTCGTCTGAACAACAATGTGAGTTGCTCCAGCTGGCGAGGCCAAAGCCAGCAAATCCATCCGTAACTCAAGCCGGCGGGAAAAGGGTACGTCTGGGATTGCGTTCGGCGATGGGAAGAAGGATCGATAGGTGATCAGTCTATCAACCAGCTAGCCGCAAGTCACATCTCTTTAGAGGCACTCTGCAGCATGCTCAAAATTCTTCGACTTGGGTGGAAGTTGCACTAATTTTTAAACGGCCAGCAAGCCAATTACCGGCCGCCACGTGTGAATAATTTAGCACTAGCCAATAGCGGGACACAAATTTGCATTCGAATAGCGGGAACTCTTTGCACCGTGCATTTCTGTGCTGCAAAGGGAAAATGCATCCTGCAAAGACAGCTGCAAATTGGCGGGAACTCTCTCCTGCACGCAGGTTCTTTATGCAGCAAAAACCCTCGCTGTGCAAGGGGCTCTCATGTAACAAGAAAATTCCATAGTGCCGAGGCACCAAAATCACTGGGTTATGACACTTCAATAAACAGACCTGTTTATTTTTCTCTCTTTTTATGGTGAATGTACTTCCATGTGTAAAGATCAAATTCTTACAAAGAAACAGTTATTTTTTGTTAGGTGAGGTTTCTTCTAGGTGCAGTTGAATAAACTCAAGCATGTGAGAAACTTTCACATACATGGATGAGTGTGTTTTTTAACATCAAGTCACTCCCAACCTCACACGTTGTGCCATAAAAAAGTAAAACAAAAGAATCAGCATATACTTACATTTACATGAAAAACTGGGTATGCTACCATGGAATAAGAACTACTTTCAGACTTGATAGGACTGAATTATTCCTTGTAAATAAATTTTCATTAAGAATTGCACCATTTTGCTATAAGTTCCTTCTTTATTCATAATCATTCACTTGCTAGTTTGTGGAAACAATTTTCAGGCTCTGTATTGTGTGCAAATTGTGAGGTTATACTATTCATTATATGTGTTGCAGTTTTCTATAAGTGGCATAGTTTAGATTGGTAGTGAACAGAATGCATGTTTGACCTTTGGTGGGGGAGGGAGGTGCAATCTTAGACCAGCTCCCATAATTTTTTTATGCCAGTCTGTGCCAAACTTCTTTTCTATTATGGGTATACACTGGTTTTATGTTCTGAACTTCTGTTCTGTTACAGATATATATTTATGGTCACTTTTAACAGTAAAAGTGTAATGTTTGTACCTAAAGTTAAAAAAAAGACATTCGTATGAAACTTGCATTTATGCTTGGAATGGGGTTTGACCTATAACTGATTGGAAAATGTTTGCTTTTTCCCCCAACAGAAACACGTAGACTTTTCATTTAAAACATTGAAAACTTGAAATACTGCAATCTGGAAACACTGCTTTGTTGTCTCCTGAGAGAAGTGATATTTCAGGTGCCTCATATTTCAAGTGTCCTCTATGGTTCAGGATACTTAGTTGGATTACAAGTTCTACAATGCGTCATAGGTTTGGACAGAAATTACACATAAAACAGTATAAGAGATTGGAAACTGGTCTAAAACTGTAACAGAATAGAAGTTCAGTGCACATAGACCAATTTCAAAATGATAGAACCTGGTTTAAGATAGGCCTGGATGGTTGTAGTATCAGATTTAATCAGTTTAGGTTATACTGATCTATCAAACTTCTTTTTCAGATCCTCTCCCTACTCAAGCTAGGTCCACCGGTGCTCCTCAACTCCAGCCAAGCTGGGCCAGATAAACTCCCAGGCTGTCACAGAGCTAAGGCAGCAAAGCTGCTGCTCCCCAACCCAGCCAGCTGGGGACATGGGGGGTGGGTATCACGGGGGAGAATGGAGCCCCCTGCCCAAGCCCCTGCCCAAGCTCTGGCCCTGTATGCCCCTCCCCCCTTCCCAACAGGGTCTGTATAGCATGGGGGGATCCCAGTGGTGGGGGCTTTCCCCCCACAACACAACTTCCCCCACCACAGCTTGGCTTAACCATTGCCTCAGACCTGCCGCCCCACCCAAGCTGGCCTCTTTGCAGGGAACCAGGGTGGGGGGGTTCTGTTTTAGCTCTGCCCCCCCACTCCGGTCTGCACAGCAAGGGGGACCCCATGGTGGGAGGTTTTCCTTCCACAGCCCAGTTGGGTAATTTCTCTAGCCCCACCCCTGTACCATATCTGGCTCCTCAATCATGGAGGGCTGGGGTGGGGGAATCTTTTCCCTCCCAACAGCCCACCTCCCCCCTCACCCTCCCCATGGCTGAGAGGCTGAATCTGGTGTGGAGGCAGGGCTGGGGTGATCACTCAGTCCAGCTGCAGGTGGGGGGAAACTGGAATACAGAGGGAAAATCCTCTGCCCTATGGGGCTCCCCCATGCTCTACCCCCACTTGCTCCACCCGTGGCCATCATAGCAATCAGCTCTGGAAGCTTTGTCAGGGTGCAGGGGAGGGTCTGTGGTGACATCAGGGTGTTGAGGCCATGTGCCTTACAGCCAATCAGGGCTGGGCTTGGCTGTCCTCCACAATGTCTGGCATGTTGGGAGGCATGTAGGGGCACCCCTGCCTTCTGGCCCAGCCAGTTCAGGCATTTGACTACCTCATCCCCACAAAAAGTAAACATGAGTTCCCTTTGCTCTTAATCCAATTTTCACAGCTTAAAAAAATGCACAAAGTTTGGATCAGTTCTGCCTTGGGCTTTTTGACCATCTATATTTAGCCACAATCTTCCTTCAGTACAATCAACAGAAAGACTTGTCATCTCCCATTTATCATGTCTATGGCACATTTTATTATATCAAAGTGAATCCCTACCTTTTATGTGCTATAATGTTGTAAAAATATGTTTTTGTATTTCCTTGGTTCAACTCAAAGTAGGACAAGCTGTACCAGTGGGGGTCAGTTTTCCATATCTGACCTCTGGTGGGTAGAATACCCATGGTAGCAAACCCCAAAATGAATTCCCTTCCCTTAAAATGCTTATAGTCCCTACAGATAGCTACTTCAATACGTACTTTCAGGGCAGATGAGATGCTATGGTGATGTAGGGTCTCTGGCCATGAACCATTATTTTTAGCTGCTGCTGTGCAGTAGCAGCTAAAAATAACCATGTGGCAACAGGACTGTTTAGTAATGCCGGTTACTGCACAGTCATTTAGTACTTGCTTAAGTAATAACTGTGCAGTCCACCCCACATGCAGACATACCCTCACAGGAGAAAATAATACACTTCATAATCTTTGTTTGTAGTAACAGATCTTAAAAATATAACTGCTGTATATTTTGGATGATATTTCAGTGTCCAAGAATTACTAATATCCCCCCCACCACCACCACCATTTTTATCTTTCAGTTCTGTCACTGTCTTGTAGGGGTTTTATATTTTGAGCTTTATATTTTAGAACTTATTTGAATCCAGGTCAAATCAGCTTGTTCTGTATTTGTGACTACAATAAATAACAATCAAGCTCTGACTTTTGGAGGTATTCTCCCACTGAGGGGCTCTAGGACTGTTATGAAGCATGAGAATAAATCTCCTCAGCACAAAATTCTGTTGGACAGGCTGCTCAGAGAATATGGGGTAGAGTCCTCATTACCAGGCTGTGTAGTAAAAGTGGCCTGTATGGCGCTGATCTTTGGGACATTGAGGGTGGAGACCATGGTGCGAGGTATCTCATGGATAGGGATAATGATGGATATATGAGCCCCACTGGACCATTGAAACCTCCTCCATGCAAAATTATATAGCAATCTAACAAATTCCATGATCTTGATTATCTATATCCCACATTCATCACTTGCACAGTGTGGAACTGCACCAGTTCTGCTCTTTTGTCCTTCTCTGCACCTTCTTTGTGCTGTAAATTTCGGTCTGACAAGATCTGGGAAGTAAATCTAACACCGAATTATTCCTTGAGAATTCAATATCCATTTTGAAACTACATAAGCTGTATGGATCTTACTTCCTTTCCTCACCTTCCTCCACTGCTCTCTTTCTTAGCTAACCCCTTTTCCTAAGTCTTCACCTCACTTCTTCACATTTCCACTGATTTGGGTAGGTCAGCTGGCATTGAGGCACGCCTCTAGTTATTTCTACTCTGTGGCCAGAAAGGCTTTCTTCCATCCCTTCTCTTGTACAAATGTTTGACTTTCATATTTCTTGTGGGTTGCAGAGATGTTAAAACTGCAATGTCAGTGAGTTTGTAAATGCATTTTTCTGGTCCGCTTCCCCTCCTCTTTTTTAGTGTTCAAGCAACTGATGAAGCATTATCCATCAAAGAAATCACTTGATACTTGGAATAAGAAAAGTTCAACTCATTAAGTCCTCAGTTTCTTAGATCTGCTAATAGCCCAGTTCAGATTCTCTTATCTCTTGAATTTCGTGATGGAGTTGGTGTCTGAATATCTCATACAGCTATGGAGATCTATAATAAATATAGAAAAGAAATAAAAAAAAAACCCACATAAATTAAGGAGACTTTAATAGAAGAGTTGATTCAAGACTACAGGATGCTATCTTTGTTTACATTTGCCTCTCCCTCTTAATCTGGTTGTGGGATAAGGAGCACAGCTTCTTACATATAAATTATTTCTGAACATGCAGTTCAGGCTTAGCTTTTATATTAAACAGAAATCACAGCTGGCATAGTTAATTTGTCTGAACAGCTGGACAAAATAAGGTTAGACTTTTCCCATGTTTCAGAAGTCACTAGGAAATCTTATTATAATAATCAATGTAGCAAAAAGAAAACTTTGAAGTAATAAACTATATGGCTATTATGAGGAAAGAATCTACAGATCAACATCTTTATGTACAGACCCCAAGAGAGGGAATGAATTATCCTGAGAATCTCCACTATGGTGCATTTTAGGTCAGTGTTATGTTATGCTTTGCTGGAAAAAGAATTTACTGTAATTTAATCTACTCCAAATTAATTCTCTAAATAGTCAGCTATTTAAGAAGATTCAGTATGCCCCTAGTAGCCAACCATGATTCACACCTGAGAGAAAGAGAGTCTTAGACCAGTTATTGGCAACTACCTAACAATTAGATATGAGGAAGAGACAAAAGTTCACAAAATATATTCTTGATTTCCCCCCGCAAATGTTACAATGCAGTACTGACAGGACAAGGATGATCTTGTGATTAATACTTGGGAGAAAGAATCAGAAGGCTTGGGTCTGAGTCCTGGTTCTTTCACAAGTCTCCTGTGTGACTGTGTCAGTTGTCACAGTCTCTGTGCTTCAGGTACCCATTTGCACAATAGGGATATGATCTTTTTTCCTTTTTCTCTATTTAGGAAAAGACCTTATAAGTTACACATGGAAGTCAAGAACTTACATCTTATTGTGACAGGGGGCCAACTCAGGGCCAAGTCTCAACAACTGGCCCACTCATATATATAAATGGGGCAGTCCACCCAGTCTTGCCTGCCACAACTTGCTGGTTTAATAAATGGATGTTAGAATGCAGGAGGCTGCTCATTTTAATACCCCAATGCCAGGGGGCACTGTATATGGCTCTGTAGCATCCCTACACCATGTCCCATGCCTTGCAGATGTCATCTGAACAAGTTCTTAACCTTTGACCCAAACTAGGCCTCACCACATCTGAGGACTTACTGGGGACTGTGCCTCTAGGCCAAATGCAGCCTCAGGCATCCATAGACTTACCTTGGTCTAACTGCCCCCTTACTTGGGGCTTCAATTTATGCCATCCTGCTAGGGTCTTCCATCTATGGTCTCTCACTAGGGCCTTCCACTTATGCTATTATGGGAGTTGGCCCATGTGCTGCCCTTCAGGCCACCTTTGCAGCCCTTCAAGTTGCCCCTGAAACCCTGCTTCACACCCCTTTCACAGTCTTTCAGGCCACTACACTCTGCTGCCACCACTCACTGGGGGTCACTCTGCTGCCCCATCTCACTGGGGCCTCTGCTGCCCCTCCTCACTGGGGACCCCATGGAACTCAGGTTCCACCCACTAGGCATGCCTGGCCCCCATGCCTGTCCGTACAATGGGGTTACCCACCAGGATGTGGGGGCTAAGATTATAAGGCACCCCTACCCACCTTTCAATGGCATGGCAACAGGCCTGGCATTTCTGGGGCGCTACATTCTGGGGTGCAATATTCAGTCATACCAAAGACCAGGAGCCTCCTGCCATCCTCATAGCTCCTTCACTTACCTCCAGGGATGTTCCAAGCAGCAGCTCAGCCAGGTGTTGTCCCTTCAGCTGTAGCAGCAGACAGTCCTGAGAGCCTGGGAGGCGGTGGGGACGCGATCAGGAAGGCCAACCATACCTTGTTGTGCATCCACAGATGCATCTCAAGCAGGTCCAAGGAGGTGATCCTCCCCCTCTATGTGTCACTGGTCAGGCCGCAGCTGGAGTACTGTCCAGTTCTGGGTGCTGCACTTTAGGAGGGATGTGGCCAATATGGAGAGGGTCCAAAGGAGGGCCACCCACATGATCAGAGGTCAGCAGGGCAGGCCCTACAAGGAGAGGCTGAGGGACCTGAAACTGTTCAGCTTCCAAAAGAGAAGGCTGAGATGGGATCTAGTGGCCATCTACAAACTAGTCAAGGGGGACCAGCAGCTATTGGGAGAGTCCCTGTTCCTCCAAGCACTCCCGGGAGTTACAAGAAACAGCGGACACAAGCTAGCGGCGAGTATTTCCAGGCTAGACATTAGGAGATGCTATTTCACTGTCAGGGTGGCTAGGACCTGGAACCAACTTCCAAAAGAAGTGGTTCTGGCTCCTACCCTGGGGGTCTTTAAAAAAAGTCTGGACGAACATCTGGCTCGGGTCATTTGACCCCAGTACTCTTTCCTGCCACAGCAGGGGGTCGGACTAGATGATCTCCTCAGGTCCCTTCTGACCCAACCAACTATGAAACTATGAAACTATGGATATAAAATGGAGGCAGCTCAGCCCTCTCCTCCTATCCCAGGGCTCTCCTGCAGTCATATTACTGCCTCATTAGAGCTAGCCCACACCTGCAGGCTGCCCTGCTTCCTGTTCTCAAAACTTAAAGTTGCAGGCAACAAAGGTTTCCTGCCACACTTATGAACTATCAATGAGATTTGAACACCTCATAACTTGTCTACATCACAATGGGACCAACATGTCCCAGAGAAGCAAATATGCCCCACCCATCCATTCCTTTAAGTGCTTTCCAAATCTGAAAGTTTGCTTGGGAAGCCTCTTGAACCACCAGTCTCAATATGCCTCAGAACAACTTGATCAACAAAGTAATGGGGTTTTGAGTGTACCTATAAGCAAGGATGTGCAGGGCATACTTGGTTGTTTGGACACAGTGGGCATGTGCAATTAGTGCACTTGAATTACTGCAGTAAATTCATGCATAGTAAACTACTCCCAAATGCGTGTCTACACATGCACCTATGTCCATGCACCTATGTCAGGTGCAAATTGCACCGAGTACCAGAATTGACAACCTTTGTGTGTATGTGTGTGTGTGTGAGGGGGGAGGGGGAGCAAGGAGTAGGCACCTATGATGTGGAGCCCAGAGGCAGGCACCTGGCACCCTGGCCTCTGCTACCACCACCTCTGGATGCTGTGGACAGCTTGGTGGGTGCAGGGCTGGTCCAGGGATGAGGGCAGGTGCTGTCCAGCACACTCAGGGCCAGTATGGGGAGCTGGCCTTGCTGCAGCCAGTTCTGCCTCAGGGGCCGCATGGAGGTGAAGCAAGTGGCAGGTGTTGGCCCAGGTGGGGCACAAAGCAGTCAAGGGGCTAGGATCATGAGCAGAGGCAGGGGTTCGTAGCCCCTGTAGGCAGTGTTGCACTTCCGTCCATGCCTACTGTGGCATAGATGCAGGTCTCTGGGTGGCTTCCAGGGGCCAACTGGGCCCGGGACCAGGGCTGGGGGTTTGGTGTCAGGCAACACAAAAGTGACCACTGGGGCCAGTACCATGTCCAGGATGTGCAAGGATGTAGTTCTCCTTGGTGGCCTCCACCACCCAGCATACCCAGCATGCTGCTTTTCATCTACCTTCATCAGGACAGTGAGGTGACTGTCCTTTAGGTCACCCTGCCTCTGCTGAAGGGTGAGGTGGCTCTTCTTGAGGGTGACCTGCCTCTGCTGGAGGGTGGGCTGAACCGGGGCCATTTTTCAGTCCTTGTGGTGCAAGTCCCAAGAGTCCTCTAGCCACTCCTTTGAGGTAGTCACCAGCTGCTCAAAGACAGCTGTCCAGTCCTTTCTCCAGCACTGACAGAGCCAACACATGTAAAGTGCCCCTGTAGATAGTGGTGGCATCCTTTGGGCCACATCTCTGCTGGTGGCAGGTGGTTTTTCTCCTCATCCAGCAGCTGATTCTGCAAAGCAAGGACACAAAGCATCTTTGTGTGAGTTTGCAACATTTCAGAGATAACATGCACTGTACCATTGGACTGTGCACTGCGTGCTTTCAGTTCAGGGTGCCCAGGGACCACAGCACGTTGCCCAGGTGTGCCCTTCCACAGGTGGCCTCCATATGAGCTTTCCCTCTCTGCTTCCACAGCAAGGGCAGACAGGCTGCTTGCTACATGCATCCCGTCTTGCCTGTACCCTACCCAGGCTGGGCAATGGCTCCAGAGCAACTCCTCCACTTCTCGTTCCTACAGGCCAGGCACTTTTGTCCCATGCTCCAGGGGTGAGGTGTTCCTGCCCTGCAAGGACACAGAGCTGGTCATGCCCCCTCTCCCCTTTGTGGGCCTCTCTGGAGAGGTTCCCTGGGCCAGGTCCCCCACTGCACATGGGCTGTGGCCCAAGTATGCCCCATGTCAGAATCACTTGGGTGCACTGTAATGAGCTGTCTGAGCACTCTGAGAAGTGATCAGCCTATGATGCCCTGATGTTCCTGCTGACTGTAATGGGTCTCTCGCTGCAGCTGAGAACCTAGTGTGGGGCCGTGAGCTTCAATAGCACCCAGGCAAGCTCACATTTCTCCCAACATGAGCCACCACCTTGAGGGGTATCTGCATATGCTACAAGTGCCTGACCTCTGTGTCCAAGGAGGAGACTGCTGTTATTACCAACAAGTTTTTTGTGCATGTGATGGGCTCTTGGCTGCCTATCTGGGAGTCCAAAGGGTGCTTAATGAAGTCCCGACTTGCCTCCCACTTCCCTGCCTGTTGTGGGGGGAGACTTCAGTGGACAAGGTGGGAGCTCAGCTAGGAGGGGAAGGCCCCCACACCTCTGTTCAGGGCCCCTGAACAGAATACAGCTCAGGTGCAGTTGGGTGGTGCCTCCTCCCTGTGCAGGGCTTACTGGGAGGATGTGGCAGTCACTCCCAGTGCTCTGACTTTAGCCCCAGCTGCAGAGAGGTGATCTGGCTGGTTGCTGCACCCTAAGGCACTGAGGTGTGGTGACTGGCTGCCCGGGCAGTGGCCTCTTTGGTGAGGAGCTGGAGATGTAATGCACAGGGGCCATTCCTACCTTGTCCTTGAGGTGGCCTGCTACCAGACTAGCTGGGTCAGGTGATGGTCTGGGCTACCCAAGCTGCTGGGTGAGGCTGAGGGTGGAGAGCACATCAGGATGTTGTGCTGGAACCCCAAGGGGCTCTCTCCTGCTGAGTTGTCCTCATCTGCAGGCCCTGGCTCAGGCTCCAGTAGCTCATGCATGCTGAATAAGGCATGTCAGGCATCTCCAGGATCTGTGGGGACCAGGATGCAATCCTGCTTCTTCATGAAGGGCATGCTCTTGGGCACAGCCCCAGACCACATGTTGTGGTACATCATGTAAACCCACTGTGACAGGGGCTTTGGGCTTTTTGCAGCACTGCTGCCCACAGTTCTGGTGCCCATGCTCCTGCATGCACTTGACCATAGCTATGTATATATTGGCACAGGTTCCAGTCACATGGCTGAACTGCCGCTGAACCTCAACACTCCTTCAGATGGTGATGATGTCTGTGGTCACTTGATTGGTCCAGTTGGGTCCCCGGCCCTGTGTGTCACCCAATGGGAAGCCCAACATGGCAGCAACATGGGAGGCTTCTCAGAATGCCTGGTACTCATGGGCCCCTTTCCAGTCCCTTTCCAGCTTTGGTGCAACCTTCTCCCACTTGTGCATTATGTCCTCAATGCATCAGGCTCACAAGTCTGCCAGCTGCTTCTCTGCCTCAGTGACCACACAGTCCAGAAGCAGGGTCTAGTGCTGGGTCTGCCACTGCTGGAGTCAGCACATATGAAGGGTCCTGACTGAGGGTGGAAGTGACCCTGAAGGTGGATCTCCAACAGCAGTTGGTGCTTCTCTCCTCACATGAAGCTATTAAACCTGCAGACTGAGGAGAAAGAGGCTGTTTATGAGAGTTTGCAATATTTCTGAGATAACATGCACTATACCGGAGGTTGGGCACTGCCCAGCCTCAAATCAGGGGTTGTGCACGCATGGGTGCCCAGGGACCATGGTAAGTTGGCCAGACAGGCCCAGGCACTGGTGGCTGCCAGCCTAGCTCTCCATCCCCACTCACTCTGCGGTGGCAGGTGGTGCACTGGGTGCTCTCCACAGGCAGTCTGCCTTTCCTGCTCCCTTCAAGGCTAGCCCAGGCCTGGCTCCTGGCAGAACCTGCTGTAACTGCTCCAAATCCACTCCCCCACTTCTCCTCCTTCAGGACAGGCAGTCTCTTCCTGTGCTGCCAGGCCCATGATGCCCAGGCACATGGGGCTTGGGGGCCCTGGCTGAGTGGGATGCAGAGCTGCTGGTGCACCCACCTTTCCCCCAAGTGGCTTCTCCAGAGAGGTGGTCCAGACCTTATCCATGGCCAGCACCCTGAGCATGCCTCTGGTGAGAGAGCCCCAGGAACACCATGATGAACTGTTTGCATGGACCAAGGGGTGCCTGACTCACTAAACCCTGCTGCTGATGATCACTATGGTGCTCCAGATGCACCTGACAACCTGGACTGGGGCCCTGAGCTTTGACTGTGCCTCAGGCGTCCTGTACTTCCCCTTAATGTTTGCCAGTGCCTGGAGGGGTAACTCTGCCTATACTTTGTGTCCCTGAACCCCATGGCCAAGGAGAACATAGCCACTGGCATTGATGCAAGAGGCCCATGACTGCCTAGCTAAGAGGGCACTAGCTGCTCAATAAATTTTTCTACTGCCTCCCACCTCCCTATGTCCTGTGGGAGGAACTCTTGGAGCCAGGGGGAGCTCAGCCAAGCAGGACAGGGTGGGTGGGGGCAAAGGCAGGGAGGGGAGGAGAAGACCCTCCTTCCAGTGTGGGGTTTACTTGATGGGTATGGCAAGCATCCCCAGTGGCCTGGTGTGGCAGCCACTGGTCCAGGCTTCCAGAGCTGCTGAATGAGGCCAGAGGTGGGGAATGTAATGGGACACATTCAACAGCCCTTGGGGCTGTTGAACATCCCACTCCCTCAACAGCCTTTAGGGGATGTGGCTGTGAGTCTGGGTGCTGCTGGGCCTGGGAAGGTGCCTGTAACCCAGAGGCATGAGTCTTGGAAGGCAGGCAGGTGGTCAGGCTAGGCCTGGGGGTCATTGTCAGGGTACATAAGGCTGCTGCATCCAGCACAGGGCCACTTGTGAGACCCAGTGGCCAGAGGCAGGCAGCAGGTGGCACAGGTCCCAGGGTCACAGCACAGTTTGAAAGGTCAGGCTGGGGAAGGCAAAGGGCCTGAGGGTGGTCCCGTGGTGGTGGGGTTGAACTGCAGCAAATATGCTCCCAGCTGGCATCTACATGTGCGCTACTGCACAGTAATTACTGTGCAGTTAATTTACTACCTGCATTTTCAGGTAGTAAACTAACCGCACAGTAGACTAATTTACTGCACAGTAAGCATCTGCACATGTAGACAGTGATGCTTTACTCCACAGTAAATTAGTCTACTACACAGTAAACCGTCTTGTGTAGACACATCCACTGATCTGCAGATTATGTTCTTGATATAGCTACAACCAGCACTGAGCATGTTTATCCTCTTTGGATATCATGAGTTAATATCAAAGGACCATGCATCAACCTACTAGCTGCTGCTCCTATCCACTCAGGGCTTCCTTTTACAAACACAGTGATCCATTACTGCTGTATTGGTCCCTTGAAACTGCTAGAAGACATAATTTAGAGCAGCCTCTCAGGAAAGGTGTATAAATCCAAAGAAGCAGGTTGATTCAGAGGAAGAGAGTGATCTGGGGAATATAGAGATCATCTTTGCCTCACTTCACCCTAGTAAGTGATGCCATGTGTCAAAGAACTGGGACAAGTGTGACAGAGTGTCAGAAAAATTACTCTGCTATTTGAACTTTACCAACTTTAAATGATTTCTGTGCTTTTGTAGATTTGGTCTAATTTATTAACTGGCCATCATTTGTCTTCTTTGCTTTATGCTATTTAGCACAGTTCTATTTTTTCTAAAACACTATCTTCCCTAGATCAAAGAAAAGAATTTCTCTGATGAAGAAAGATTTCACTGCACATATGGTAACCTCTTCAAGCTCTTTAAATGATCTATTTCACTGGAATATCCTACTTTCACTCAGATAAGACATGTATTTGCTCAGTAAGATTAAAATGTACTTTGGTTTACTTTGTTTTTGATTAGAGACTTTTTCATCACTTTAGCATCTTCACAGTTTGTAGTGCCCCTAAGAAGTCATAGCATCCCCATTTCACAGATGCAGTACATAGAGATTAAGACTTGTGACCCAGTGTGATCATCATGCATGTGACAAAACTGATCTCTTGATTCCCACTCTACAGTCTGAGCCATAAAACCTTTTATTAGATTAAAGAAGCAATAATCCCTTTGCTGTGTATAATAATGATAAACTCTTCTCCGTTATAGATTAGTGGGAGAGGTCTTGAGTTGATATCAAGCCTTCCTATTTCCTTCTCCATTGCTTTATCTCGTATCTGACCTCCTGTATCGCACTTTATTCACCTTTATTATTCCTTCTTTTTTTGTTTTGAAAGTCCTCTACAATTTTACCTCCTCCAAAGTCTTAAACATCTCTCCATGCACATTTCTCATCATTCTCTATTTTGATACTGTTTCACTTCTTTGGTTTGTACCTCAGAATGCTACTTTAATTTCAAACTCCAGTTTCTTTGCACTTTCATCCTCATTGGTTTTCTTCTGCTAAATTTTGTTTGGTTCCATTTCATGATCCCTGTTCAGAGCTATTCTGTTGATTTCTGAAAAGTGTGAACCTGTATTTACTTCCTTGGTCTTTTGCTTGTGGTAAATAGTATACATTTCAGCTTCTTACCTTTTAAAAAAGTATTCATTTTGGTAAAACTGCAATACAGATCTGTCTGTCTTAAGTACTTATATTGAACTTAATAGTAAATTGTAAAATGAGCTTCACAGATCATATATATAATGGCATTATTTTTTCCCTGACATATTACTTGGGTATTTATATTAATCCTTTTAACATATTAACTATTAATGTGAAAGGACAAATTCAAGAAATTGAATCTGGTTGCTCTGCCAGAAATAAATGGGTTTCCCCCACTGTTGTAAAGATACATATCTAAATAATGACATAACTATTTATTCAATGGTTGGATTTTGGATTATTCTACCAGGTAGATTAAGAAAGAGGTTGTAAGTATTCTGATAAAATGATTACGATTCAAATAGTGTGAGCTATTATAAGAGTTACACATTTATTAACCTCAAGGACCAAAGAAAATGATATAATAAGGGCATATATATGATACTATAAATGTTTAACATGTATAGTTCCTCCATTTTAATCTATTTTAAGGTCAAACAAGAAAACCTGAAAACTGACAATAAACTTCAGAGCTTTAAATGCAATAACAACTGTTGTAGCTCCTGGTATGGCAAAATACTCTGAAGTTCCAGCAGCTATAGCAGAAGCGGTAAAATGATTTTTAGTAGTGAATTTGGCTATATAATATTTTGGTTATTTCCTTGGAACAAAGGTGCTAGTATAATTTACAATTGATAGCCATGGAAACAATAGTATTGTGTTTTGTAAAGGTCCCAATTCCAGTTTCCAAAATAGTACAATAAACCATTAAAAATAGTAAAATAAATGTAAATAATCCTTGTCACTTAATATATATGTATGTACACAAGAAAAACACCCCACAAACTGTAATAATATGTGCATTGTTGCTGCATGTCAGCATTGTAAATGTATAAATATGAATAATATTTTACTGCAAGAAATTTTCCTTGGCAGGTTTGTGTGTGGTTTTTGGGTTTTTTTCTCTCTCTCTGTTTTGCAGAAGCTATAGTGTAAAATTTAATCTAGTAGCAAAGGTAACTGAAGGACTACAAGGCCATCAACAGCATTTTCTTCACCTAAGCCATGGTTTTATCATCACAGCAAAATTGTTTTGTCTGTTTGTTTTGTATTGTTTGTCCTGTTGTGTTGTTTTTGTTTATTTAATGAATTAATGTATTTTAAATTGGCAAAAGTTTAAATGTATATTAATATCATAAAGATGTGATAAACATTATTGGTAATATTCTCTCTAAAAATTAAATCTGTATGTGGATCCCAAACCAGAACTCTTCTGTCCAGTTGGACTGGAAAGTTGTTCTAATGTTTAAAACAAAGAACAGCAATTCATATGAATGTTTTAGGTTGTAAAGTTTACATGTTTAGCAAAATGGCATTTATTTAAAAAGTAATATGTGTGTGTTTAGTAAATAACCTGATAAAATATTTTTAAGACTAAAAAGAAAATCTCATTTGTATTTCGATATTATTTATAACACCAACATAACAGAATGTGTGTGAAAACTTTTATAGGAAAAGTTGATAAACCTAGCACATTTGTATAAAGAAATAAGAAAGCTCTTTATTGATTAAAGCAAAATACAAAATGGATGGCCCAGGAAGTTGGTCATGAACATGGATCAGCTTAATGATGTGGGAGATACCACTAATTACAACATGTATAAATGGTTGCACAATTAAAAAGAAAAGATTGGCAACCCATTTTATTGGAAATTAATGATCAGTTATGTATTTATAACTGGGACAGAAAAGAAACATACTTTGGATTCCAAGTGAATTAGGCTGGTGTGTATCATTAACTGTCTTAGTACAGTGGTATATAAAACACAATTGGGGAAGGAAAAGAATCAAAATAGGTACATGTATTTCAGTTAAAGTTATTTAGTTATGTATGAAATTTAATGTAGTAAATTTAAATAAAAGCCACAGGATGCCAATAACACCAATGGACTATAAGACCAGTGGCGTTTAAACACCAATAAAGGAGAACAAGTGTTCATTTGTATTGGTTGTTGTGTTTTTCTATTTTTAATATATTCGTGTGTCATGATATTTTGACTTAGCTTTGATTTTTTTTCCCCTTTATTAAGTAAACCTTTAATTTCAAAAGTGTGTGTAACCTGCCTAACTGGTCTCTTAAGTATGCAGGTAATTCGAGCATTACCACACACACACACACACACACACTCCCAGAGATATTATGGTAATTTGTAACCCTCCCATTTGTACAAGAAAAACACATTTGAACCCCTCGTTTAATTGGCAAATATTTGAAAGACCAAGACAAACTTGTTGATCATCGACTGTGTAGTAAATGGACTGATAATCAATGGATATGTCCCACGTTGCCACTCTTGGAAAAACCCTGCTTATTCGAAAGCAACCGACTATCCATATGTTATTGGGATGAATTGGATAATAGCTTAACCAAATTGTATTTTAATGGAATAAATTTGTGTGTGTGTGGTAGGACTCAAACAAATTATTTGACAAAGGAAAAATGTTTTATTTCCTCCCATGCAGCAATGTATGTGTAATGTCACTGTTATTCAAACTCCACTTTTCACTTATTATTTCACAAAACAAATAATTCAGAATATAGGTATAAAAAAGAACTATCTACCAAATATTAATGTTTCTATAGGAGTTAGTTGGACAACCCTGCTCAACCTTCTGATGCAGAATGCAAAATTAACCCAATTAACCACTCCCACTCATAATAATGTACAAGTGCACAGTATTTCTATATTGCATCAAGGTAAAGAAATCCTGAAGGTTTCAGAACAAGCCAAACAAATGTTAGCATATCATTCATATAACGTCTTCACAGGATGGGCTCCTTCAGGGACAGCTATTCTTAATATCATGCTGCACCCTATAATAATATTGTTTATTGTGATGGAAAGTTTATTTCTTAACATGTGTTATATGTGTTGCTGAATAAAATCACTGTACCCAAAATGTTGAAAACTGCAACTGAAAACAAAATATCCTTTTATCAGACAAATGTAATTTATGACCCATTCATCACTAGTGTTCGAAGGGTCAAAGGGGGGACATGTAGCAGGAACTGAACTAATGTAGCTGATGTTAACATAGAGTGTAATAATAGTGAAATGTAACCATGTTAGTCTTGTCCTGTTAGCAACTTTAAAACTCCTTTTTGTATCCTTCTGCTTGACATACAAAAGATTACATCAATCCAGACATAGATGACACCTGCTAGATGACACCACCATCCTGCTAGATGACACCAAGCCAGACATAGTGAGGCTCACAGAAACATGGTGGGACCCAACGCATGACTGGGTGGTGCATATCAAGGGCTATAGGCTGTACAGGAGGGACAGGACAGGGAGGAAAGGTGGGAGTGTGGTGCTCTACATCAAGGAGGATTACACATCCTCATCAAGTAGCACAAGGTCAGATGAGGGGCATACTGGTGCTCTGGGTTAGAGTACAAGGAAGTTGAGGGAAAAGAGACTTAACGGTGGGGGGTCTACTATAGACCACCCAACCAAGGGGAAGAGCTAGACCGGGAATTCTTAAGTCAGCTCACAGAGGTAGTTAGGTCAAAATACATGGTCATCATGGGTGACCTGAACTTTCCAGACATCTGCTGGGAAGAGCAGTTAGCCAGGTCTGACTGCTCACGTAGGTTCCTAGCCGAAATACAGGACCTCCATCTAACCCAGGAGGTGTTAGCCCCACCAGGGAAGATGCCTTGTTGGACGTGGTGCTGGCCACAGGTGATGACCGCGTGAGGGGGCTGCAGGTGCTTGACCACCTGGGTGATGGCGATCATTGCCTGCTGGAATTCACCGTCCAGCACAAGGTGACAAAAGCCTGCAGCAAGGCAGAAACCCTGGATTTCAGGAAGGCAGACTTCAATGAGGTAAAGAGAATAGTTAGGGAGGTACTGCGGTCCCGGAGGGGAGGGGAGTTGGGTGTCCAAGTAGAGTGGTCGTTCCATAAGGAGACAATCCTCCAAGCCCAAAGGGAGGTAATCCCAACAAGGATCAAAGGGGACAAGAGGGTGCAAAAGACCCCATGGTTCACCAAAAGCATACGGGAACATCTCCTAGCTAAAAGGGAGGCATACACCCAACAGAAGGGAGGGTCCATCACCATGGAGGAGTATACCTCGGTTGCTCGGGGCTACAGGGGGGCAGTCAGGAAGGCCAAGGTGGACATGGAACTGGGACTAGCTACCCAGATCAAGGACAACAAGAAGTCCTTTTTTAAATACATAGGGGGCAAAAAGAAGGTACTGGGTAATGTGGGGCCTCTGCAAGATACGTTAGGAAATCTGGTCGTCACACCAGATGACAAAGCTAACCTATTTAACAATTTTTTTGCCTCCATTTTCCTGAGCAGGGACCAGATCAGCCTGTCCACCGGGACCCCCTCAGGCCTCAGGGGAGGTGCACCCAGGCCTAGGGTCAGTGAGGATCTAGTCAGGGAACTTTTGGAGGGACTGGCTAGACATTAGGAAGTGCTATTTCACTGTCAGGGCAGCTAGGACCTGGAACCAACTTCCAAAAGAAGTGGTGCTGGCTCCTACCCTGGGGGTCTTTAAAAGGAGGCTGGATGAACATCTGGCTGGGGTCATTTGACCCCAGTACTCTTTCCTGCCACGGCAGGGGCTCGGTCTAGATGATCTCCTCAGGTCCCTTCCGACCCTACCAACTATGAACTATGAAACTATAAGTGAATGAACTCCACGTAGCCTTTATGTATGAGTGTGTGTAAAAGGGTGAATGGTGAGAGAATGGCATAGAGATGGTAGAAGAAGATGTAACTGTTTATGTAAGCAACAAGGTGCCAAATGTAAGTTGCCAGTCAGTAAACTAATTAATGAATGGCTGAAGAATCCCTTTGAGGCCAAGCACAAAAGAGATAATGAGGAAGAAGAATGCACACATCCTGCCAGATGGGCAGCAAGAACATTCCAAGGCTGAGATACCAACTATGACAACCAAACTGACCTTGGGTTGAGATAAGCTGAAGATGAGTGAAGAACAACCACAAAAACAGAAGCTGGGTATGAAAAAACCCCAAAGTGCTGAAACAAAGGATGCCAATCCCTATAAAAGAAGACTTAAAAAATGCCAAGGTGGGTGAGTCTCTCTCTCAACTGCTGTTTCATCAAAGCACAGATGTGTCTGTTTCACCCCGCTGCAAAGCTGCTCTCTACAGAATCTCTCTCTCTCTCTCAATAAGGCCAGGGGCCGGACACCCAGTGCCATTATTGAACAACTGCTGCTGGTAACTATGATGTCTGAATGGAATGGTTGTTTTGTTTTTGTGTCTGTCTGTGTGTGTTTGTGTGTGCCTATATGAGTGGTGTGTCTGAACTTCTATGTCTAATTCATGTAATCAATAAACATGGCATTTTGCCTTATCTCCCTGTATAAGGTCTGTCTCTTGATTTGGCAATTGGAATTTAAAGTAACATATGTTGACAACATAGTTCTGATTATGGAAGCTGAGATTGTCATAAGGGTTTGGATACCCAATTCTCCTCAAGTATTAGACCTATGATCTTCTTGTCAGTACATACTGTCTTCTAGTACTCTAATGGTTTTTGATTGCTTGTTTTAAAGCATAAATCAAGTTACTGTACATGACTACTTGTATCAAAAGGAATGATAGCTAACATTTTGCTAATTTACTTTAATCCACTTTTATGCAATGATCCATGACTGAGAAACATTTGCCTTCTATGTAATGGATACAAGGTCTTAGGTTTTGTATATTTTCCATACACAACATATACAAAAATGACATTGCTCTGCCCCTTTGAATAGAATTTGGTAAATTGGATATTGCTGCTCTTGGGGTCCTTACCAGTTTCCATTGGGCTCATATAAAACTGTACATCTCACCTCATGTAAATCTCTGTGGGTGTTATGTACAATTATACTTCTGTAAATTGCATAAAAGTTTGAACTCTGGAATATAATATCACGTTTTCATTCCATGCATCTTTGCAATATAATTAGCTCATAAATAATAATGTTTACTTAAAATCCAATTGCTTTTTCACAATATGTATTTATTTTTACCTAAGCCTCTATTACCTAAGCCTCTGGGTGTAGTTATCTCAATAAAAACACAATTAATCAAAAGTTTAGTATCATAATGCCAACAATTGACTGTATTAAAGGACAAACTTCACATTTCTGAATGTCACCATGCTGCAATAAAAGACATAAAAATCAAAAAAAAATTCCCAACTAGTCACTCCTAAAATCATTAAAAAATACACCATTGTCAACTACAAGACAAACATCTGAGTAAACAAATTACCATTTAAAATATGCAGTTATACAGAAATAGAACACAATGCCATATGATTTAAAACATGGGTGTGTTCATCCCTTGACAGATTATTTTCTTCTATATTTTCATAACAATTTTTTAAAGATGAAAGTATGTAAATTCCCTAGTCCTAGAAAAATATATGTATGTGCTTATATGACCTTTTCTACAATCTTTAAATCTTATCACCCAAGACTCACAGGAGGTAGGTAAATAAAACAAATCCCTTCTTTCCTGTAAAGAAGTTGAGATACAGTGTTGATGAAGTGACTTGCTCTCGGTCAGTGGTTCTCAAACTTTTTTAGATTCAAAGGACCCTTCATTATATTCAATATTTATATAAGAGAAAGCTCTTTCTCTTTCATTCATTTCTTGACTGTGGTAATGTAACAGAGCAATTCATTTGTTGCAAAAAACTCAGAAAGCCCATAATAGGTCAGAATGGTTCTGGTACTATGGATCCTCTTTGCAATCTCTGGGCTTATTTTGGGAAACATGTGCACCTGTTTGGACATGTAACAGTGCTAATTTTGTGTTGCTCCCCTCAGTACCCTTAAAAGAATCTTAGGGTAAACCAGGGCCCTGTGAAAAGCATTGCTCTAGGTCATGTCCAATCCAATGTTCTTCTTAGTGGACTAACATTCCTACAGACTTAAGCATGCATGTATAATTTTATTGATATGTATAGTCTTGCTGAAATCTGTATTTACAGAATCAAGGACTTAATGTACCAAACAGAATTGTAGATTAAACAAACAAATATATATATATATATATATATATATATATATATATATATATATATTCCGTAACAAGTTGCTGAATCTTCCTTCAATTTTTTTCTTTTTTAAGTGAAAGAGTTAATTCTTTGGTTATTTGAAAATCCCATGATTGCCCTGCAAACATTACCAGTATGAAGACATATTTGCACAAGTACTTGGAACACTTTCTCTTTCCTCAAACATTATTCTCAGCAGTGTTCACAAAAAGCAAATAAGGACTGGGAATACTATTGAAATCAATTTGCTACTTGTACCTGAACAAGAATTAGAGAACCCTTTTTTTTCCCCCCAGCACTCACTCACTCATTCCCAAATACAAAAGACCAGATTTTTAAGACAGCATATTCCCCTTGGACACCTAAATGACGTGCCCAAATTTTCACGTGTTCTGCATCCAGCTTATGGTATGAAAATCTGACCACTTTCTTTAGGTCCGTGACTGAGAGCCTCAGTGGGTATATTTACATGTGCTATTAATGTGATATAGGCTTACCGAACAGTAAAATACTACACTGTAAGCTTTCCCTGGGAGCATGTCTATATGTGCAAACTGTTTGGAGCAAATCTGTTTCCAAAAGGAGCAGCCTGATACATGGCTGCTTCTGGCCTGATCTGTGCCCTTCCCCCTGCCCTAAGTTAGGGGAGGCTCCAGGTTCCCTTTGGGGGCTGGCATGGGGCACTGGGGCTGGTCCCAGTGTGTAAGGGCCAGAAGAGCTCTGCCAGCTGCAGTGGCAGCTATCTCCTGGCCCCATGCACATATGGAGGGGTCCTGATGTGCACAAGGCCATGAGACAGCTACTGCTGCAGCTGGCAGAGCTCTTCCAGCCCTGTGCACATTGGGATACATGGTTTCCAGTGAGCCCCACATGCACATGGGGGACAGCTCCTGGCCAGCCCCCTGTTGGATGGGTATTCCCCACACAGCCAGGGGCTCACCAGCAGCTGCCCCAGGAGTGGGGCAAATGCTATCAAGCCTCTGGCTGAGTGGGGAAGCAGAGAGCTCCCCAGTCCCAGCACTGCTCAGCTCCCAGCTCCTGTGGGGAGCTGGGAACGATGCAGTGCCAGGATGGGGGTGGGAGATAGAGAGAGCAACCCCTTCCTGGCACTGATCATTTCTTGGAGGGAGCTAGAAGCTGAGCAGTGCCAGGACTGGGGACAGAAAACTCCTCCAGCCCCTGTGGCCTCCTGCTGGCGTGGTGGACAGAGAGCAAATTTGGTTCCTATCAAAGTCTACAAGTAGTACCGTACAGTATCTAATGCTCACTTAGTCTACTACCTGTATTTACAGATAGTGGACAATTGTGTATTAGCCTAATTTACTGTGCAGCAGCTGCTGCACACAGTTACATGGTGGTACCTTATTGTGCAGTAGATTAATGTACTACACGGTAACATATTTCATGTAGATGCTCCCATTGAATGCTTTTGCCAATTGGTTCCAAAGAAGACTTTCACTAAACATTTCACCCCATCCCACTCTTACAGCATTCTCAAAGTTAGTTGCCTTATTCTGATGTGTCTGTCTCCAATAGTGATCTGTTCTTTCTTCATCTCCCACCACCCCAAAAAAGATGCTTTTAACTTCAACATTTGTTTCAAGATAATTAAAATACATTAAACTGTTTGGGATGGTTGGTTTGTGGTAAGTTTTTCCCTGTAGTTTGTCTTCTATTAAAAGCCTTAACTCCCTACCTAAAACATTCCTTCTAAAAGATAAATAGCAAATACAGTGTTAATATTCATCTAGTAGCTGCCTGGTAACTATACATAAATTTATCTTCCTCCTATCTTCAGTACCCTTGCTCAGAGAAAGAGTTGCACATTATGTTGTGCCACTGCTAGATCAGGGGACAGATCTGCAAAAACACAGAACAGAAACAAACTGGTTTTGACAAACTTCCTTTGAAACACAGGCAGGAACCTATCTCGTTTCCTAGTTTCCATGCTCATCTAGTTGTTAGGGTCTCTGGATTCCTGTGTAATGATTTTGTAAAGTATATGATCCTTTTGGGTTCACTATATAGACTAGCATGGTCTAGCAGCATCTATTGTCAGGTGCTTGTCATTAAAGTTGCCAAAGTGGCTAATAATGAAATAAGAAAGTGTCTAAAATGTATCAACTCATTTCACTATAGTAACAAATGTAAGTAATAATAAAAAACTGCACAAAGTAAACACTGAAAGTCACATACAGTACATACACCACCCCCCAACTTTTTATATTTTTTTTTCTGTGGAGAATACTCCATAAAACAGTGATGTACAGTCCTTGAGAACTTCTAGTATTCTGAGTCCATGAAAAGGAAACTGCAGAAGGTATCATATTTCTGTATATCCTGTTTCATGGATCCCTATAAATGAGAAAAAGTGAACAAATAAGCTTTTTGCTGTGGTCACTTCCTGGCAGGAATCTGCTTTTCTCTTCACAGAGGCTTCCAGTGGAACTGAATTTTGTGATCCACACATCCCACAGTGCTTATGGATAGAAGTCTACATAATTAATGGTTTAATGTTTTTTGCAGAAACCACAAAAAAAGAGCATTGTCTGCATGACAAGGGGCAAGCTTGTAAGGAGTGACCTAGAAACCTCTACTCGGAGACGATAAGAAGAAGAGAATGCTATGTGAAAAATGCCCATCTGCAATGATAAGGAGGAGACAGTCTCGAATAAAGGAGGCTTGAAAACAAAAGAAGAAACAGAGTACTGGGTTAAAGGGCTCATTAAAATACTAAAAATCACACCCCTAGGTGGGGAAAAAGTATGCTAATGAAACACCTATGTATGTAAATGAGACACATTGCTAAAACACAGGTATAGAGACATGCTCAGTAAAGAACTTCTTGCGTCACTCACTTATAACCAATCATTAAACAAGCACGCTTGCGAAGGTTTGAAAACTCCTGTATAAAAGATGCTTAGAAATAGTGATCTGATGTGCTTGTTACGTGAATTATTCCGCTTGCACCTTTTATTGCTAGCAATAAACCTTCTTTGTACTTTCACCCCTGGTATCTTTATTGGCCTTTGCATACCGGGCACGCTCCCAGACTTGAGCTGGGGCACAACAAGCTCATGGCCGAGTCCTGAGTCGGCCCGCCCACCTGTCTTTCTGGGGCAGTCCGCCCAGTCTGCCATGACTTTGCTGCTCCGTAATTCCTTTTCCTAATTGCTTTCCATAATTGGCGAAAAATGTGGGAGACTACCCATTATATGTCCTGAAGCCAGGAGGCGCTATCCACCTCATCAAACCTCCCCTACACATTGGCCCATCCCTCACAGATGGCATCCAGGATGACACTATGCTCCCTCCCTAAAGTCGGGCCAACCTAGTCCTTCATCAGGCCTCTTTCACACACACATTCACACCGCCCTCCTCTCATTAGGGCCTCTCGCACTCCACCCCCTCTCACAGGGTCTCTCTTGCATCGACAAATTGTTCTGCCTTGCTCCCTCTTGGAGTGGCTCCTGTAGGCCTTGGGGCTTTTTCCAGATCATGTCTTGGGTGGCAACATGCAGCCTGTTGGGCCTCTCCCACGATCCTCACCTGGTTAATGGCCAGCCTCCTCAGGGGTTTGGACCATGTACTGCCCAGCCCTACTCAGCACACCCCCTTGGGCTGCCCTTCAGGCTGACCCTCAGCCCTACTCAACCCTCATCAGAGGCCTCACTACCACCTCCTCTCTGGGGCTACACATCTATCCCCTCCCTGGGGTCTCTGGGGTCTCATTCCCTTGTGGGGGCTCAGGTGGCCATAGCCATGCCTGGCCCTCTTATACCCACAGTGTTGTTGGGGCTAGGGGTTATTGAGGCGCCCTGACCCACCTCTCACAACAGTCCTGGTATTTAAGTGGGGCTGCCATGCCACCAGCAGTCCCAGCAGGCCTCCCTGTCCCAGCAGGGTGCAGTTTTAGATCACGCCCAGGACCTAGAGCCCCTCGCTGGTAATCACCAGATGTTTCATACAGCAGTTCAACCAAGCAGTGTTTCTGCCTGGCTGCCAGCAGCAAACTGTTGTGTTTATATAGCTGGCCTGTGTTTTAAAGTGACCACTGCAATCAGGTATGCGCTGGCTGCCTGACTCAGCCCTTAAAGTGGCACGCACTGCGAGTGCATTGCCACAGTGTGCAATAACCAGGGGATATTGAATTGGCTATGATTTCCCACAAAAT